>NW_027121377.1:1481361-2962722 GCF_030686945.1 Centruroides vittatus | reverse complement strand
TTCAAAAAATTATACATACTAACTAATTTGCATAATTTTTTGAACGTAGTACGCGTGCTTAGTACAGCAAACAAAATGGCGACCGGAAGCGGGGCCATTGGGGTTCCCTAGGTAAACTTTAACCAAATTTTATTTCTTCATCATCTTCATCATCATCATCATCAATCCTTTCAAGATTTCCAGGCCAAATGGCCTGTTCAGGGCTCAATCCAACTTTTTGACAGATGTCTTCTGTTCTGATCTTCTCATTTTGGGTTATAGTAGTGTGATAATCTTTTTGGGATTCACTGTTGATTCATTCTCTGTATATGTTCAAACCATTTTTGTATATAGCTGTCTATGATGTAAATTATTAAATATACTTTTAGATTCTTTTCAAATTTATTTATTTTCTCCATTAAAGTGCAGTCTTTACTCTTCTGGGAAAATTTCATTTTTTATATTATTAATTAGTGTAAAAACTTAACTTTAAGGGTAGAGTTAAAAGAAAAAAGCACAAATGTCAACAACATGTAAAATTTTCATTAAGCTGAACTCACACAAGATATAACAACTTTATCTTCATCCCTTGATGTTTAACTACCAAAATTTGAAAGCATCAATGTCCCATATATAGAAACAACCTGCCACTTTTCAAAATTTTTGGTTCTTCCAGTCCTGAGATATAATGCAAAATAGATTCCACCTCCACAAAAAGAATTTTGCAACTTTTTTCATTTTAGACAATGTCAAAATGTCAAAGAAATATAAAAGTACCAGGAATAAAATATAAACACACAAATCCAATAGTTATAAACTGAAGTCAAAAATTGAAGCATGCAATGCCATAAGGTTGTAAATGCCATTTTTCTCAAAATACGTTTTATTGAAAAAATGAATTTTAAATGCAATGTTTTTTCCTACAAAAAAATATTGTGGCGATAGTGGCGCTCTAACTGGCTATATTTTGAAGATGAATTTATGTGCAAGCCATAACATTTTAAGTGCCAAAGTGCAAGCCACGTGACTTTTGACGCGTAAAATGTTACGGTTTACATTTACATCATTTTGTTATTCCAATTTGTAACGCAGTGAGTTTTTTACGCAGAACCGGATAACTGAATCCCAGTTTATTAATAGTTAACCTGTATCACCTTATTATTTGATATTTCAAAATGATATTCGGACTTCCATCAATCTTTCAAATTTGAAGTTTTTAAATACATTTTAACTTTTATTACACTAAATTATTACACTTGTTTATATTTTCCTTTATTTATCATAATTATATTACAATTGATAAAGATTAAAGCCCAGTTCAAGTACCAAAACTCTGGGCCCAACATTGTTGAAGCCAGGAAGCAGTCACTAATAGATTATTGCCAGTTTTTAATGTTAAAATTGATATTGAATTTGTAAATTGTGTTTAATAATTTAAATGTAAGTTTTTGGTATTCAAAACTGTTTTTCAGTTGTAGAAACATTAATTTTATGATTGCAATTGTTTTTGGCATTTACAACTTTATGCACTTGCACAATTTTGGCATTTACAACGTTATGGCTCTCCTGTTTTTAAACTTTTTTTGTTTCCTTACCATCATACTTAGGTGTTTGAAATTAAACCCAATGTTTTATTCCAAAGTGTAAATTGTTAAAACAATTTTTATAGCATTTGATTAAAGTTTGTTCATTAGAAAAAGTTTTTTTTCTCTCTCCTGAAAAGTTTGTTTTTTGGCATTTACAACATTATGGCATTGCACGCTTCAATTATTAAAATATTAATTCAATTATAATTATTAAATTTAGCAAGAGACAATACCTGTAACCTGTCTCTAGTGCCAAATTTCTTAGCCTTTAATTAATACTAGTAATATAACCTGATATAATTCAGCAATTGTTTGATTTTTTAAAAAACCAGGGAAGAAGCAATTATACAATATAACAGTAAAAACAATGGAGAAGAAATGGTTTCATGAAGTATACTATCATATCCACAACACTTCTCATGAATTTTATGATTTTAATTTGTTTGATTAAACAATTCATTTATTGAACATAATGAACATGAACATAATGAACATAAAGATATTGAACATAAATCAGATGGCCCAGGCCGAAGGATCCGTCGTTGGATGGGAAGAGGCGGAAATCGTCAAGCAAATATATTCTCCAACTTTAGCAAAGATGGCGGAAAAAATAGAAATATACAAGAGTAGACTCGACAACAGATGCATTAACGCCAGGGACGCTGAGGGATTACCCTCAGCTTGGAAGTTTGCAATTAAGAGACTTACAAATGGCTCATGATTTGCGATGTGTTTCATATTTGGAGAACTTTAATATTTTATCTGTTAAATGATGTTAGCGTGTACTATTAACCTTGGTATTGTTATGTGTTTGTTAGTTTACATTTATGTATTTTTTGCACTTTAATTCTAACTTTAATTAGTTGCTCCGTTGTCGGTTTTTTGAATTTAAATATTTTGTGTTCCACTCTTTGGAATTATTTTTGTTCGTCAGTTCAAACCTGAGGATGATCTATGGAATAGATCGAAAACGTTAGTTTTCTTAATTAAAAATTCCCTCAGCAACTTATAAGGTGGTGGTTATTGGAGTATATAATTCATTTATTTCCAATATAGCATAACAGAAAAATACTGTAAAAATATTTATTTTTATTTAACACTTAGTTAATCTAATCTGTATGTATAACTCAATTTAAAAAGCTAAATGTCTGTTTTTGATTACAAGTGCTAAGTATTGAGTATCTGTTTGTATGTCCAGTATCAGGTTGCAGCTATTATCTAGGTAATTAGATAGTCGACTTTTAATGCTACTAATAATGATAATGTTAACTAATCATTCATTTATAATAAGAACAAAAAGTTATGAAATAAGTTTCATCTGAATTGTAAAGTTCAATTTAATTGATAATTTTCTTTATTTGTCAACATATACAGGGTGTTTTAAAAAAGTTAACACTAATATGAAACTAAATTAGTATGCAATATTTGTTTTTGTTTTTTTATATTTTAAACTCTTCTCTGTGTTCACTAAGATTACCTGTATAATCAATCCCATTGTAATTTGGCCAGGCCCATGGCAGGGTGATGAGGGACCAGACTACCTCTGAAAAATTACTGGGATTTTTTTGACCCGCCTGGATTAAACCCCAGGTTCCCAGAGCAGTAAGCCATCCGACCATTTTTATGCCTGATTTGTAGTGACAGGTTTCATATGCAGAGTTCTCCACATGCAAGAAGTCATGACACAACCATGAGTTCTCATAAAAGTACAGCCCTATTATCCCTACTGCAGTGATTACACACCTTCTACATATGTCTACATGTTTTTTAAGCACCCTGTATTGTTCATTTAAGAAAACTACAGCAATTAATGATTAACTTTTGACAAAAAATTATTGAATGACAGTTTAGAAAGAGATCATTTTTAATACTATAAACTCATTTCATACATATAAACCACATTCGTAAAGTCTTAGAATTTCTTCTAGAATACAAACAGTTGTTTAACATTTGTCTAGTTCAGGAGTCGCCAAACTTTTTTGATCGTTGACTCCCTACAACTTTTTGAAACCTCACATCACCCCCACCAAAAAGTTTGTGTTACAAGCAAAAAAAAAAAAAGAAAAGAAAAGAAAAGAAAAGCTTTTACTATTTTAATATATATCTTGTAATTTTACATTTTTAACATTTATTGTATATGTGTTAATAATTTTTGTAACTGACAATCAATGAGACAGATAAGTTTAATGATCCTTATCAAGATCAGCAATATTCAGTTCAAAATTTGTAAGTTTTAGTCTTTTCATCAGCCCCCCAATAATGTCATATCGACCTCTGGGGGTCAATATCGACCACTTTGGCAATCCCTGGTCTAGTTCATTTGCTTCCTTTATTATATATCCCTGTTGCCATTACAGATATGATGTCATAGATTTGGAAATCTCTATTAAATTACTGTATTCAATATCACAAACTGTTTCTAAAACAACATTAGTGTAATAAAACTAACAGACTTCCTAACTACAATGAAGCTAACTAGATTATTATTAGGTGTTAACTACAATAAACAGCCTTAATATGGCCAGTGTATAAATAGAATAAGTTGTGTTTTCTGCAGCTTGCCAAATACTGATTGTTTAGTTTTTATGTCATTTCCAGTTTCTGATGTTTCACAAAAGGGGCATTGTTTATCCATCAGTACTAGAAGGAACTATTAATTTCCTTGATTGAGAAGCTGAATGTCACAAGTTTTATCTGTCATAAAAATAAAATCAGAAGACAGTAGGTCAAAATGTTATGTCATAAGTCATTCTGGTTAAATAAATAAAAACTGTTTTTAATATGAAGAATCCATCAACTTACAAAAATGACTGCTAACTACTGGTCAATCTTAAATAAACTAGTCACAAAAAAATCCAAAAACTGGCAAAAATGGCAAACTCACATTAGCAAATGTTTTCCTCCATATTAAATGGGCATCTTCAGGCTCTTAGCATTCTAAATCCAAACCACACTAGATGGAATGCCTCAATTTAATATGAAACAAAATGTTCAATAATGTGAAATTTTACCACTTTTATTGGTTTTTCTGTTGGTACGTTTATTAAATACTTCTTAGTGCATAGAAAGCAAGAAACAAACTTTGTTAAAAACTTATTTTTTCTTTATCCAAGAAGAAAAATACACGATTGTAATATACAGTTCCAGGTGAAAAAGTTTTTAAAGTAACCTTAAAAGACATATTTTAATTTTTGAAGAAAAGAGATTTTATTTTCACTTTTAGTTTGATATTTTAACAAACCATTTCTAAAACATTTCAAAATAAAAATTATGAGTGAAATACACATGCTCAAAATCATAATAATACTCAAGAGAGTTTTCAAAATTCACGAAACTTGGCACCATGTAATGAATAAACCAAATTCTTGCTTAGCATAGATAGCCAACAATTTTAATAAGCCATTTTCTGATAAGCATCTAACGATCCTCAGCTTAGAACTACTCATTTAATGTGTTAGAATGATAACTTCAACAGAAATTAAAAATAGAACAGACAAGGCAGGAATTCTTATGTTAAAATAAACTTACATTAAAAGATCCAGAAGTTAACAAAACTGATAAAAACACACTGTCTTTTGGTGTTAATTTAGTTTAATTCAAACAAGAATAGACATACAAGTATTTTCAACATTTCGCAAATGTTGTCTTCAAGTGGAATAGAACATATTTAGAACAAGAACAAAATTTATGTATTTATTATATGTCCAGAAAAATTGGAATAAAACTTTTTAAAATTATAATCATCTAGAGTAGAACAACTTACATTAAAAACAAAGTTTTAATTTAAAATTTTGTTCTAATTAAAGAAGAAAAACAAAAAGCTAATTTTATAACTGAAATTTTAAATGTATAGAAGTTGAAGAGTTATCATACAGTGACTATACATGCAAGTTGTTTTCTTCCACTTTTTCACTTATGTTCTAGATATTTTCATCCATGTTGGCAATTGAAAGTCATTAAAGCAATCCCAAAAGCTATTCTTAGCTGTTTAAAACAAAGTTTAGAAATTTTTCTCTTTCATCAATCTGGATTTTACAACAACCATTTGATTAATGTCCATATCAAATCAATCATCCACCAAATCAGAACATTCTAAGAGACCTGCACCACAACCTCACGTATGGAGATTTTGTGGACTTTCTGCAGATTGTGTTTATTATCTTTGCATCAAACTAGAAAGAGACATTATTAAATATCTCTGCATGATCAATTTTTTGAGCACCAAATTAGCACGGCAGACTTTACACAAGATAACATCAATAATGGTTGTTTGTATATAATCATAACTCAACCAGATTATTTAATGATTGTTTGGTGTTAATGATCACATGTTAAAAAACATTTTTTTCAAAAAGCTTATGAAATAAAAAAAAATTAAACTTTAAAGTTTTACTGTGTTTTTCTGTATGTATGTTTGTGCTTTTATTTAACATAAAAGCACAAACATACATACATATTATTTTGGAGAACAGAATACTTTTACAGTTGCCTTATAAACTTCCTATAAAATAAAATTCAAATTAACCAATCAAAAGAAACAAAACAGAAAAAGCTAAACATGAAAATAAAATACAAAATTTTTTATATTTTTAATTTATTCATTATTAACAGTGACATAACATTTCAATTTAATTTTGCAAAGTATGGGTATTCTCATTATTTAAATGCCTTCCAGAATAGAAAAATAGAATAAATGCAATTATTTAAATTTATATTTAAAAACTTTTTTCCCTATAGAAAATTGCTATGTAATTAAAGAACTAATTGCTTTTAACCAAAATTCATTATAAACTGCATAAATTATCAAAGAAATTTCACAATCGAAGTTATTTTAACTTTGCACGTCAGCAGCAACTTTCAGCCAGGTAGGATCGAAACACCATACTAGCAGATACGCCGTTAAGAAAATTTTATATGCTCGGTCATCATATATACATACCAAAAGTAATTTTGGGTTTCTTGCATTCGTCTAATGCAGAAAACCCAAAGATACTCATCATCCCCGGAAATCCATCTTTAAGGACACCGACGAGATTTGCAGAGGTGCATCTGGCTGTATTTTAGAACAAAAGAACACTATACATACAAACGTACTCCACGTGTGCACGTTTTCCTTCCCACTTTAAGTCTGTTCGTATATGGCAAGGCAAGCGGCGGACAACTCGCCAATGGAGAGGTCCCCATTTACGCATCACAAAGTACTTTACACATACATAAATTGACAGATAAGCACCCTGAACTTAACTTGATTCTATATTTTTTGTTTTTTAATACGGAATCCTCTCGTACACACTCGTCAAACCTTTATCTCTGGTACTGCTTAAAATGTTGGAAAAACAAACGTTTTCAGCGTTGTCCAAGGTCTGCTTCAGGTTAAATGAAAACTGGATTCCAATCTTGGAACGATTTTTCAAACTTCGAGTTTTAAAATAAATAGCACGCGCATATGTTAGAATTTATTTGAAATTGTTTGAAAAATCGTTCTCAGATTGGAATCCAGTTTTCATTTAACCTGAAGCAGATCTCGGAGAGGCCGAAAACGTTTGTTTTCCGACATTTAATCAGTACTGCAGATAAAGTCTCAACGAGTGTTCATAACACCGGTAATCAAGTTAGAAGATATTGTGAATACGGAATCCGAAGTGCAATTACGTTAATTATGCTATGGGAATTCTACTGTCGCACATTATTGGAGAATTGATGTAAATATAATGGAAAGAAGTAAGGAATTTTAAACCGAAAGAACAGATGTCGATCTGGACGAAGAACGTATCAGATTTATCGATAAGCACAAAACGATTGAAATTACCTCGAACATATTGAGATATTGTCCGACTCCATTGTATCCGTTTGTTTTCTTTTCGTGTGGAAGTTTGTCTGGAGGAGGAAGAAACGGTATTGGATCGCGTGGAGCGAATAGCGCTAACAGATTCGGAGGCAAAAACTGCGTCATGACGATTATTTAACTTTCCGACTTTATTCGCCGACCCTCGCTGCGTCTTCCACTTCGAACACAAAACGACAAAAATGGGTAATGGAGAACGGCTACCGTCCAATCGCTTGGTACTGCATTCCATGTCACATGATGTATTTAGCCAATGGGAGAATTAAAATCGGATGACGTTTAAGAAAGCGAGAGTTGCCAGAAGAAATTTATCGAAATTTCATAAATAAATATTAAATTTTAAGTAAATTTTCTCTTAATCATTACTGAATTGTATATTACTTTTAATTATAATTCACGATTATTCAAAAATGTTAATAATTTATTTAATGGTCCAGGCGGTAAAGGGGTCGATCTGTTGTCTAGACCAGCAGCCGGCCGATGCCTTACTGTTTCGCGGTTGAGTCCGAATCCCAGCCGGAGACTTCAAGAAAGCATCTTGAAAGCTCCTAAAGTGCTTTTGGGAAAGCAGACCAGATGAAACTATTAGAAGTGTTCTATAGGATTTAAGTCCGAAAATGTTGCCGAGTGGATAAAATTACTGAACACTGGTAGTTGGACGTGGAGTTTTTTGGGTTTTCTTCGCATTTGTAACAGATGAATAGGACTAATTTCCCATAAAAGACCTCCCGGAGGGCATTTCCCATTGGCAGACCGCCCGTGTGTCGCGTTGTCGTAAAACAATAAAACTAAATTAAAGACGTTACTGAACGTTCCATGCGACGATCTTCACTGACAAGAAAGTCATTCACGAGTCCAGTACTATGTTTGCAAGCATTATTGTCCGTGAAAGTGAAATATGTATCTATGGCGCCTCGGTTCCAACATTTCATCTTTGCAGCAATGCCTTCTTGCAGTAATAGCTTCTCTCTCAAAAACGTGAATCTCAGTCCCGATAAACCCACAAGCAGCCGAGTAGATAAAACTACTGAATACTGGTAGTTAGTTGTATAGTTGTAGGTTCGCGCCTTACCGACGAGCTGGCCATATGAAATTTTTCGTGTTTTCTTCACGTTTTTAACATCAAATAACGGCTAGTTCGCAATAATAAATAGGAATCAGTTTTCCATACGCTCATTCCAGAAGGTATTTCCTCCTTCTGCAGATCGCTCAGCTGTCGCGTTGCCTTAAGCAATAAACCAAACCAACCCCAATCTCGGTAGAGTTTGTTCATTTTTGAACGAGTTTGTATCTATGTACTGTACAGTACGTATGTATATACTGTACTTTGATTTTGTTTCTCTCCGTGAGAAACTAAAAGATTTTAACATATCTACCATAAATTTCATGCTTTTAATACCACCTAAAATGCATTAACGCAAATGGATCTCACACAAATAGACAATCCCTAAATGTATAAACACCCGCATTCTTTGCCCGATTTTATATCTTTTTGCATAAACTTTTAAGAATTATAAAAATAAAAATGATAATTTTTGTATTGCAAGACACTACCGTCGTTCCTTCTAAATCTAACTCCGTTTTCTATCTTTCCTCGCACCATCTCCTTATTGACAAGACTATGTCTTGTTTATAAAATCGTACTGCTGTTTTCGTTACCAGCTTAGAGGTATGAAGGAGTTAATATTTGGTAGAGTATTAGGTGCCTAAATCATTTTAAATGATAAAGTTCTATCCAAAGTGACACCAAGAAATTTCGGGTTATTATTATATTTCTGTAAATTAATTTCAAAATAAATCTTTAAGTCTTCATTTTCCAGTTTGTTATTAAGGTGAAAGCATATAGCTTCAGTTTTTGTCTTACTCAATTGAAGTCTCCACTGGTGAAAATATTGTCCTAAGGTAGATAAATCCTGTCAGAAAAAAAATCCAGACTTGTAGGTAGTCAGGAGACCGAGAACCGAGTCAAAATAAAATACAAAATGGCGACCCTCTTCTACAAACACGGGACATTCCAATTTTCAAAATCAACGCTGACTCAGCGCAGTTCGTTGAAATCGTTGTTCGTTAAAAATCGTTCCTTTTTTCAACGTTGAAGTGGCGCTGTTGTCAGCGCTGACTCAACACACTCAGCACTCAACAGATATGTTGACCGCTACTTTCCAATGAATTGTGGGTAATTGGTGCGACATTTGAATGGAATCCATCTTGCTGAGAATGGAATTATGGGAACTAAGCACTTCGTACTCGAGTTGGAACGTCGTTGATGACGTCAAATTGTTGGTTTCAACACTCAACACTCGTGTTAAAAATTGGAATGTCCCGACAGGCAAAACAGGCACTTCACCCCACCGAAGTCAGGTAGGGAGAGTACCACCCAGTCATTCTAAGAAGTGAACTCTGACCTTAGGACTACGTAGTATCTTTTATGTTAAATAAAATTTGTAATCTAATTTTGTAAATTTGGGAATGCTTCAAATATGACGTTAAAACGGTTTTACGTCGTTACAAGTGGGTTTCTTTTTTAACATTATCTAGTACAGGTAACCCCGTATAACACGGGAGTTGTTCCAAAAAATTGCCGTGTTATGCGAATCCGTGTTATAGGAAACAAAGAACTAGGGCGAAAAGGGAGTTAGGTTCCAAAAATTAAAAAACACATGCTGTTAAATCCTTCACAAGTCGAAAGGCCCGATGCAGGCGTCGGGGTATAAAAAATTACAAATAAAAATACTGAATATTATACTGTAAAAATATAAAATAAATATAAAATAACTAGCAGATAGGCCCGACGTTGCTCGGGCAAAAGCAACGATAGCGAAGATTAAGATTATTACGTTATAGTCACAAAAGAAAAAGAGTAATTTTATCAATGAACTAAGTATTTTTTAAAAAAAGTCGAATTTGAAAATCGAGTGTTCTAATATTGTTCGATTTTCACGACGTGTTCTGATTATATCGTTCGATTTTCATCGAATGTTATAAAGAAGAAAAGTCGAGAAAAACCGATCTAATCTGTTTAAATTTGAAAATCGAATATGTTCTAACATATTACTCTTTTTCTTTTTTTTTCTCCTCCAGCGCCCGTAAATCTTGCACGTCGCTTTCTCTTGTTCTCCATTGTTAGTTAACACTTCCATTGTTACTTAACACTTTGGTACTTAAATTTGGTTCAAATTTAAGTACCAAAGTGGGATTACGGTACAAAGGGAGCTGGAGACCTTTGTGCTGAATTTCAACTTTCAACTCCTAACCGTTTTAGCGAAAATTAAGATTATTACGTTATAGTCAAGCTTACCCGTTTTCACAGAATGCAAGAATTGAGACCCCTGTTTCCAGACTAATTAGAGAATTTTTAGATGGGTCTAAAAATATGTTCGATTTCCCGCAAAAACGAAAAAACTGCATCTGCGTCTTGCACGTCGCTTTCTCTTAACACTTCCATTGTTGATATTTCCATTGTTGACACTTCCATTGTTGATGGAAGTGTTAAGCCGTAATCCTGTCCCTCTACCCCGTGGGGAAGAATTTCGAAAAATCCCTTCTTAGTGTGACGTACCCTCGTGACGTACCCTAACTGTGTACCAAATTTCACCTTTCAACTCCTAACCGTTTGGGCTATTAACATTTCCATTGTTACGTAACACTTCCATTGTTGACTCTTCCATTCTTAACGCTTCCATTGCTGACACTTCCATTGTTACTTAACACTTACATTATTACTTACACTTCCATTGTTGATGGAAGTGTTAAGACTTAATCCTGTCCCTCTCCCCGTGGGGAGAATTTCGAAAAATCCCTTGTCAGCGTGCGTCCTCATGACGTACCCTAACTGTGTATCAAATTTCAACTTTCAACTCCTAACCGTTTGGGCTCTGCGCTGATTATTATTATTATTATTATGTTGGGTTAAGTGAGATATACACGGTTAACACCGGTGGCTGTGTACTATGCCAGACCAAAGTCAAGGCATAATAACCAAAACAGAAATTAAAGAAGTGTATCAGTGTGTGTGTCTGTATTCAAGAAATTTCTCACAATATGACATGTATTCAGTAATAGTGGCTTTCTGTAGTGTGATGTATGTGTTTCTATTCAATTTTAATGTGCCCAGGCTTTTGTGCAGGATGTTGTAGTATGACACCTGTATAGGAGAGAACAACAGGTACAATAAGCACCCTATCCATCCTTCACAGATGCCTTATTTCCTGGGCGAGTTCTGTGTACTTGCTAATTTTTTCAGTGCATGCGTTTTGTATATTGTGAGTGTTTGGAATGGATATGTCTATAATGTATGTGATTTTATTGTGTTTGTCAATGAGTGTGATGTCTGGTCTGTTGTGGTAAATTGTTTTATCTGTGATTATGGCTCTGTCGTAGTACATTTTGTGCGTGTTGTTTTCCAATACTGTCTGTGGAATGTATCTGTAGTATGGCTCGTGGATGTCTGGTAATTGTGTTTCTTTGCAAGTTCTTGGTGTATTATATTTGCTACTTGATTATGTCTGTGTAAATAATCTGTCTGTGCCAAGAGCTTGCAACCAGAGGTGATGTGTTCTATAGTTTCTGGCATGATGCGACATTTTCTGCATGTGTCATTTGTGAGTGTTTCATCTTTGAGTATGTGTTTTCTGTAGTTTTTAGTATTTATGACCTGATCCTGTATGGCAATCATGAATCCTTCCGTCTCCCCAAAGAGGCATCCCCGAGCTAACCAGCTGTTTGACGCAGTTTTGTCAATAAAATCCTGGGCCAGGTCGTAAGGATGCCTGCCATGGAGTGCCTTTCGAGCCCACGATTGCTTAATGGTGTCTATGCTTTTTATATGTTGTGTTGTGTCCATATGATGTGAGTGTGAGTTTAATGGTGTGTTATTCGAGTCTGATAGAGTTACTGCTTTATGTAATTGTGATGTTTCTTGTTTAATGTAGAAAAACTCTCGCAGTGACTGTATTTGTTTGTAGTGAAGGTTAACTATGTCAATCAGGCCACGTCCGCCATCTTTACGTGGAAGGGTTAATCTTTCTGTGGCAGATTTAGGATGATGTTGTTTATGCTTAAGTAAGTGTAGTAGTAAGTGTAGTTTTTGTTTTCCTTTGGAGTTGCTCGAGATCTGTGTGAGTTCAATGTATAACTCCAAAAGAATATGTGAGTACTGGGATGACATGTGTTTATTGCTTTAACTGTGTGTTTTGCATTTAACTGTGTTCTGAGAATAGCATTTAACCTACTTTGGTATTCTTTAATTAATCTTTGCTTTACTTGTGTATGATCTGTTAGTTTGGCCTGTTGGAATCCTAAATACTTGTAGAACTCGCCCTCTTCCATGGATTCAATAACGTCTCCATTTCCAAGTGCAAAATCTTCTTTCTTCAGGATTCCTTTTTCTATGTGAAGTGTTTTGCATTTATCTAGGCCAAATTCCATTTGTATGTCCTTGGTGTATGAATGTGTGATTTGTAGGAGTTGATGAAGTTGTTTTTGTGTGGATGCATAAAGTTTTATGTCATCCATGTACATGAGATGTGACAGTGTAAACTGTGTTGTTTTTTCATGTCTGATATTGTAACCATATTGCGTGTTGTTTAACATGTTGGATAATGGGTTCAGGGCTAAGCAGAACCAGAGAGGACTCAAGGAATCTCCTTGAAAAATTCCTCGCCTAATAAAAATTTGGTTTGTTTGTATGGAAGTGTTACTAACCCTGAGATGTAGTGTTGTTCTCCAGTGCTGCATAGTGTTTTGAGAGAATGCAATGAGTGATGGATGTATTTTGTACATGTGTAGAATATGTAGCAGCCAACTGTGTGGAACACTGTCGAATGCTTTTCTGTAGTCTATATATGCCATGTGTATGTTTCTGTGTTGTTTGTGTGCTTGCCGTAGAATGACTGAATCTATGAGTAACTGTTCTTTGCATCCCGTGATTTCTACGACAACCTTTTTGTTGTTCCGTTAGAATGTCGTGTTCTTCAATATGTTTGTATATTTTGTTTGCGATACAGGATGTCAATAATTTGTAGAGTGTTGGAAGACATGTAATTGGTCTGTATTGTGTGGGGTCTGTGGTATTGTTGTTTTTAGGTTTCATGTAGGTGATGCCCTGAGTAAGAAAATTTGGCATGTCTTGTGGATTGATGATGATGTGTGTTAGATGTTTAGCTAGTTCCTGGTGCAGTGATGTAAACTTTTTGTACCAGAAATTGTGAATGTTGTCTACACCAGGTGTCTTCCAGTTGTGTGCTCTGTTAACAGTGTATTGGAAATCATGTATGTTTATTTCAGCACAGGGCATAGTTGGTATGTTGTGTAAGTTTCTGTTCTCCTCCTCGATCCAGCCTGCATTAGCATTGTGCGTGACAGCACTGGACCAAAGAGAAGACCAATATGTTGTGAGTTCTTCTTCTGTTGGTGTGCCACTGTGCTGTGTATCAGTGTTTGCTTTGTTATTAATTTGTCTGTAAAAGAGTTTTTCATTGTTTGTAAATAATTTATTTTGTTGTTTTCGTAGTGTACATGTTTTGTAACGTTTGAGTCTACGTGCTTTGGCAGCAAGTTTTTGTTTTAGTGTATCAATGTATTCTGTAATGTGTGTGTTGTGTTCATGTTTTGTATGTGTTTTTATTTTCTTGAAAATGTTTTTGAGCTGTTTCCTTAATTTGGGTGTTATGGTGCTTTTAGTGTATTGTGTCAGCCTGCCTAATTGCTGTCTAATGTCATTTATTTGTATTTCTATTCTTCTCTGCCAAGCAGGCTTGTGATAGTATTGTGTTTTCTGTGTATTTGTCTGTGACTGTACTTTCAGTCCATGGTGTGTCACTACTGTGACTGCCCCAGCATAAACCAATGTATGAATGTCTGCAAGTGTAGAAATTGAATGAATGTAGTGTGGTATTAAGTGAGTGTTTACATAATTTAGTGTTTTTCCTACTTCCTTTGACGTGTTTATTTTTGGTATTCGTGGTCGTTGTGTGGGATCTGTGCCTGTATACTTAGTGAGTGTTTCCTGAAATATAAGTGAGAGCATATTAACTAAATTTATGTCTATGTTATCAGTGATGGACAAGGAAGTGTCTGTAGTATCATTAGTGGTAATTGTTGTATGTGTGTTATTATCAATGCTTGTTGCTGGATTATCCTGACAGGTTACATGATCTTCATTAATGTTAGATGTTTCTGTCTGTTGATGTATTTGATCAGCAACCTGTTGTTTGATAAGTTCAAGTGTTGTTTGTGAAATAAGGTTGTTGTGTATAATTGTTCTTTTTTGATCAACAACCCTTTGTTCGGTGACAGTGAGATGAGGATACTGTTGTGTGAATCTATGGTGTAGTTGTTGTCTGTATGCTGTCATGTTTGTTTCGAGTTTTGTGATTGTGTAGTAAATACGGATGATAAACTCGTTCATTTCTACTGTCCATTTCATCCGTTGGCGTGGTTTTCCAGCCTTTGTGGTCTGTGGATGCATTGCCACAGAAACACCAAGGCTGGGTTGGTTCCTCACATCTGTTGAGGGCATTGCAGTAGCCATGCTTGGGCCGGTGCTGCTTTCGCCACCGGTAACCAAGGGAGACTGTGGCCTATTTTTCGAACGTGAGCCTCTGCCTAACCCACGAACGCGGACCTTGTTAACCCGGGCGACGTCCGAGCCGGTATCACACTTTGATCTAGTTATTACCATAATAAATATCACCACAGAATGTGGGAGTGGTTACTCTTACTTCATTTCTCCCCATAGACCTTACTGGCATGGGTGTCCCTACCAGGAGCTTGTGCTCCAGCCTGCATTGCCCTATGGATCAGTAAAATTACTGGGCTCTCCCACCACGACCAGGTAGTGACCACGGGAGAGTTATTATTATTATTATTATTATTATCAACTCGTTTCGATTATATATACATAGATTTATGTTGTTAATTTAAATTAATTTAAATAATAGCTAGGGGCGCGCCTAGTGGCTATTTTTGACATACCGTGATAGAATCCGGTTTTTCAGCTTTATATAGTGGATTTTTTTCATGAGCAAAATACTTTATTATTTGAGTAAATATTTTACCAGAGGATTATTCATCCTATATGATAATGTCTGCATGAGCATCATCAACTGGTAACAGTTTTTATTACATTTCATATTGTACGAGGGTTTTACCTAATTCCCGAACCGTGTTAGAGTGAACCCGTGTTTTAAAAGCACCGTGTTATACGGGGGATGTTCTCAATTCTCGAACCGTGTTAGAGTGAATCCGTGCTATAGAAGTGCCGTGTTATACGCGGGTTACCTGTATAGTAAAATCGTGGGACCGATAAAAATTTGACGTGTAGGGCAGAGGGCGCCACCGCGTGACCTCCACCCTTTGACCTCACTTTGCTCCTAAACTCTAACGAAGAGAGACATCTTTCTTTTTACTTCATTTAATTCATCTTTCGATTCGACAGCCGTGGCGATCTTGGATTTATATTATATCTCGACACTATTGTAAATATCGTGTAGCCAATACAAATTAAGTAAATTATTAATTTCTCAGTTAATTTTTATCGGCAGAACGAAAGACGCAGAATACGTGGTCGAGGTCAACGTGGACATCACGCACAAGGTAGGACGTGCAACGTACAGATTTTAGCCACACCACTAAAGACGTTATATTAGGGTTGTCGTTACATCCAATGACGTTATAATCGGGTTAAACTGTATATTGTTTGTGCAAAATAAAAAAATAATTTCGGACGATACAATAACCTCGATTATTTTTTTCAAAAACGGGAAATTTTCGTTACGCATCGACAAAAATTCAACCCTAGCCGTCACGCAATGAAAGAAATTTCGACATTGGATAGGGTAGGCCTATACCTGGATAGGTTAATTTCACCGAAAATTCATCGTGGACGACCTCATGGTCGTGGCCGGCGAAGTTTGAACGATCGCGCTCAAAACCGGCGATACCTAGAATATCTAGGTACTTTAGCGATACCAGAGAAGATTGGAGAATGAGAACGAGACTCGTTTGAGCGTCGAAGTGATTCCGCTTAGTAGTGAGTCTCCGAGACATAGTTTTGTCCCAAATACGGCTTTGCCGTTTTACTTATTTTAAGATAGTGTTCTAGAATATTCTAACTCTACTTGCAGGGCCGGATTTACATAAGGGCATTTGGGGCCTGTGCCCAGGGCCCCCAAATAGGGGCCCCACAAAACTAAAAAAAAAATTATGTTTAAACATAATTTTTTTTCTATTACCGCGACAGCCTAGTGTGGCCTAATCTTGAGGGCAACAGGCAGAGAAAACCAAACCCGGGAAAAAACCTATGAAACATCGGAAAATTTCGAGAAAAACTTTCACATGGGTATTTTTCAGTTAAATTAAAATAATTAGTTTTACACATAAAATATATGTATGTTTACAATAACCTTATTTTTAAATGAAATTTACAACTTCCTAGTTCAAATCTAATTGAAAGTACAGTATTTTGTGTAAATTTTCTAAATCATCAAATTTGCCTACTCTTAAATGGGGGACCCCCACCGAATTTGTGTCCAGGGCCCCTGGATTGGTAAATCCGGCCCTGTCTACTTGAATTGATTATAGCAGCTCGTGTCTGTGAGGCCGAATAAAAGGCTCGTGCAATGGTCTGTCGAAATCTCACTCTGAACAGACAGAGTTGAAATCCACCCAAAAGTCCAAATTTTTTAACATTAAATTGATTCGCTACTCAATAATAAACGTATCTCGTTATTAAGAGAGGATTATTGTTGACTCGTGCGATTATTTATTGCGGGTGCTTTTTCGAGTTTTTCCTTCATTTGCAGCGATTGTGTAAGTTTAGACTACGATCATTCTACATTTAAATACTTTTTAACTTTGATCAGCAAAATATCATAATTGGTGGCTATGGTTTTCAATACGAATCAATCGGTTTCTTTCAGAGAAATCGGATCTTTTGGTTGTTAATTTTCACTAAAAAATTTTACTACAAAATAATGGATATTGGTCACTAGAATGCATTAAACGTTGAATTTTTACGTTGAACTTTAAACAAAGACACACAAAATTTCATAACGGATGGCATCACACGCAATTTTATTTATTACGATTAATAATATAAAAGCTATTTTTTAAATAAAGTACTTCAACAGCTGGGAAAGTAACGCAACATTTCCTTAATTTTTTAGTATGATATAAAAAGAAAAAAATGACTTTTAATATAAGGGAATCTTGCTCAGTACCGGACATCTAATGTTTTACGAAATTGGTAAAAAAAGCGTTAAGCGAATCATAAAAATATTTTATAATTAAACATGTATTTTAATAGCGCACGAAACAAAAAGTACAAAAATTTAATATTCAAAATGAAATTTCCACGAAATTCACAACCATAAAAAATGCCTCCCAGTACCAAACAGAGTTTACTTGTAAGCTAAACATTAGAATAGTTTATTTAAATTTCTTGTTACAAAGATACTTTTTAAAATTCTTTTCGTTTTGTGGGCACTAAGAGGGTCTCTTTTAGCAAACCCATTATGGGTTCGGCCAAGCCCACAATGAGGCAGCCGGGAGGTGAGGGACGGGGTTAGACATATCTGGACGGACCACCCGGACTGGATCCCGGGTCCGTCCCCAGAGCGATAGGCTTGCTACCTGTCACGCTCGGCCATCCGGCCGTCAATTGCAAAGATACTGAATGTTCTTACGTCAATAAAAATATCTTCATTTATTATTTTTCAAAAACAAAAGTCGATGTCGATTTTTCTGAATAAAATCTATTTTCTCCTTGTTCGTTACAGCAGAATTAAGTGTTGTGATATATATTTTCGTTTACTACTATTTTTTAGCGAAATCGATATTTTATTTCGTAATTCACAAACGTTTAATATTACATCATTTCATTAAAAATAATAGTAAAAATGACTGGCGCCCAGTTAATCGATAAGCATCTTAAATTTTTATTTCTTATCATATTTGTATACATCACAATAAAACAATGCAGTAAATGTAATAAAATTGTAATTAATTCACTCACTCGAAAAACCAAGGAAAAGGTAAAATTGTAAACATTGCACAGACATAATGCGATTCACACACAAATCTATGTTTTTCACAATTGCTCACAAGACAAAACTTGTTGACTTTACCTGTAATTGAAAAGACATAAGCAGCAGTAATTTTGTCCGGTAGAGGGCAAACTTTCCCTAAGATATATATAGACCCCATCCCTCACCACCCGGCCGCCCCATTGTGGGCCTGGTCGAACCTATAATGGGCTTGCTTAGTACCCATTGGGCAGAGAGTAAAAAAAATAACTTCTCCATTGAAGGACATTGGCGAAGTGGTTGAGTTCCCTCGAGTATCCATCAGATGTCATCATCTGTATTAGATCATTTTTGTTCAATACTTACGCAAAAAATTGATGTAATGGCGATCGGTCTATAAATGACCGATCGACATCACTGACATTTCGTCTTTAATGAGTCGGCGATTTCGTCTTAAAAAGTATTTAAAACGAAATCGCTTAATCATAAATTAAAATTTGCAAATCAGGCAAACCTAAACGTATTTATTCGAATCCAATGAGGGTTTAAAAACTAATTAAATGGTATTCTTTAACTTTTCCATTCAGATTTTTAGGTTAGAGTCTCTCTCCCAGGGCCGGATTTTCCTATAGGCTAACTAGGCTTCACCCTAGGGCCTCAAGATCAAGAGGGGCCTACATTCAAATTGTTAGCAAAATTAAAATTACACTATTCTAAAAACAGTGAACACTAAAACACTGAACCGAAAATAAGGAGAAATTCTACGCATATGACTAATAAACAAACTTAAAAATGGGAGGTGAAAGGGCGTCATAAGTGGAATAGCCTAGGGCCTCTTTTCATCTAAATCCGGCCCTGGTCTCTCTGCTCAATAAAAGTTACGCGAATGACTTGAAAAATGATTTTCAAGGCCAAGAAAAAGATTTCATCCGATTCCCGGTACACGACTTCCTACATAATAAAGTATAATTTTTAAATAGTAGTCTATTGTTCATCGTATACCTTCCATTGTAATTTTATCGAGATCATTAACAATTTGCACAGGCATTACCCACGTGTCTACATTTTTTTCTTCTTATTCTACTCCCTCTTTGTTATAAAAAAATGTAACAAATGATGATGAAGCATTTTATTTTACTTTTATTTTAATGATGATTTTAATGTAACTGAACTACAAATATCTTGTTTTATTTCCTTCGATTCCCGAAATATTAGAGTCCATTTCCCTCGTGTAATGACCGAACTACGGTTTGAGGGGTATCTTGTTTTATCTAGTATTGACAACGAACATTTCTATTTAAAAAAATTAGCAAACATATCCCTAATATTATAGACATTTTTAGTTTAGTTCGACATAATTTATATTCATCAATCTTCTCGACTTTCTTTGTCTATTCTAAACTAAATTGGAGGAAACACGATTGAACTCTTACGCGTAGAAAGACCGATAACTTGACAACTGTAATCTAATTTCTTCTAATTAGTAAACCATTTTACCACACAAGATATTCGTCGAAGTTAAGCATCGAGCTATCTATTGGCAAAAATAAAGATGGATAAATAACAGTAGCGACTTATAATGTGCATTTACATACTTTCTGATACAAGGTGTCACTAACGAGATTTATTAATTTAAATTCATCGTGCTAAAGAAATAAAGAAAAAGAAAATATATGGTTTCCAATTTACAAAGAATAATTTAAATTAATTAAAAGTTTATAATTAAGAAGACACGCAAGAGACTTTTGCTTGTGTACAATCGAGTTCAAATTGCTCTCACACAGTATTTTATCTTATTATAAAACACCGATCTCATCACTCTTGTCAAACTATTCTGTCTAATATCCAAAAATTTATCGGGCTGCAATTTTCGAAAATGTAACCTATAAATTCCTACCGGTGTCCGTCCATCCGTCCTTCCTTCTTTGATATCGAGAACGGAGTGATATAGATGAAAGTCGACTAAATATGGAAAGTTTGCGGTACAAGGCTTTGATTGACTATATATGAACTCCGGTTTATACCGGAAGTCGCGCTATTTCAATTAAAAGAGCTAAATGACAAGCACGACTCTGTTAATGGGAAAAGTATAACGTACGGCGCGTGACTACTAAAATTGAGAGCACTGTGACGAAAAATTGCAGCCCGGCATTGTGGTGTCACAACAAATGCAGCTCGTACTATATACAAGCCCATTATGGATTCGGCCAGGCCTACAATGGAGATACTGAGTGGTGAGAGACAGAGCCGACATATCCGGACGGTCTACACTCCAAAAATTTCTGGGTTTTTCGACTCGTCCGAATTCTATCTCTGAGTGGTAAGCGGCCATCATTACGAAAATATTTATATAAAACTTGCATTTGAATCAATTTTTCTTATCTCCAATTTCGGTTTAGTCCATCAGGTGCCCGAGGAGATAAAATAATATTAGTAGTTGCTGGCGAGTTTTCACCCGGCCGCTGTTTTCCAATTAATGGAATAGCAACGAATATCCAATTTTATTTTGTCGAGTTTCTGAAAACAAACAAAAATTCATAAAATGGACGTCGCTTTGGCACGACTTCGTGCAAAAGTTTTCCACAGGATAAACACAATACAGCTAGTGGAAGGAACGGCGAAACTAGATTGAGGCGCCTCTAGCGGCGACGCCGAGTAACAGAATCGGGGCTACAAAGGCAGCACCAGTGTTGTTTCACCTAGTACTTTTGCACTAATCTAATACCTTTTTACTTGTTACAGTACCAAGATACCCAACACCATTTTCCTATACTATTTAAGAAATCCTAATATCTTTCTTTTCAATTTAGTACCTTTCAAAACATTCGTTTTAATTCTATATTTATATATTTTTCTACTTTGACAGTAAATAGATGTTTTTATTGCTTCCTCATTTAAGTGCAGCAGTTGAACGTATTTTTTGCAATTAAATTTAATAAAAATTAAACTACAAAATCGAGTTCTTAAAAGCAACAATGATAAAATGTTACACTTGGAAACCATCATCTGCTTCAACCATACAAAAACATTCTAGTGAGAAAGATTCTGATCAGGGCCGTTCCGACCCGGGGGTGCAGCGAGTGCGGGGCACCCGGGCGGCAAGCCTAGGGGGCGGCGCGAGCCGCCTTAAAAAAAAAGAAAAATTAATTTATTATTAAATTAATATAATACATAAATATTATTCTAAATATTATCATTAAAATACTACTATTCTAATATTATTTGAATATATGTACTATTCTAAATATTATTAATTATATTTCAAATTCAAATTTTATATACACAACTTATTCAGGCCACAACAAGTGGCAAGTATAACAGTTTCTTGTTTTAACTCGTCTTAAGCTATTTTTCACGTCGGTCGCGAGGAAGATTTTACAGGAAAATACTCGTCTGTGGTCAAAGCATAGAAATGCACGCACCGGGATAATTTCTTTTATTTTAATTTTAAACGTGTAATCGTGTAAATCGCAACAGCTTAAAAAGTTTTTGTTTGATATCGTGGTTAGAGAGACAGTAAAAATTAAAGGTGAGTACATACATTAATTTGATTATATTTTGCTTTTGCGCGGTTAAATAAAATTTAAATAATATTTATAAATTTTTAACAACTTTGGGGGAAGGGGCGGCAAAATTATTCTCGCACCCGGGCGGCAGATACCCTAGGAACGGCCCTGATTCTGATGATGACGATCTTAACAGTAATTTTTCAATGTAATAATTTCAAAGTTCAGTACTTCATGTTCATTACTTTTGTTTCATCATTTTGTTCATTTGATTGTCGTTGAGGAATAATAGCATTCTCGCAACATATGAATTTATCCTGTATGAATTTTGTATGTTACATGTAAAACTATTTATATTTTAAAAAATAAAAATTTGATAAATTCTAAATTTATATATTATTTATAAGTATATATTTAATAATACAGTAGAGCGTGGAAAGTGGAACGATTTTTAGTCGGACTGTGTCGTGCTGAATCGAATGTTTTTGATACTAAATTTACTTCTAAAGTATAATTTTCATGTTTTTTATATTCTTTAATATATTTATTTTGTTTGTACAAAATGCAGAAATAATTTTTAACGATACGATAGCCTCGATGATTATTATAAAAATTTTCGTTAGGCTTAAAATCGACGAAAATTCAACACGAAGCGACACGCAACGGAGAAAAATTCAACACGAAGCGACACGCAACGGAGAAAAATTCAACACGAAGCGACACGCAACGGAGAAAAATTCAACAGGAAGCGATACGCAACGGAGAAAAATTTGAACATGGGACAGGTTAATGTATTTTTTCGTACAAAGTCGGAAACTGGAACAAATCATTAACTGGAAGGACCCCAGTCCCTAATTGGTTCCACTTATCGACGCTCTACTGTATATACATACATTCTGCAGTTTAAGGTCAAAGTAATGCCTGCATTAGTCAATACAGTCACTTCTCGACTTACGACGGGGTTCGGTTCCGCAACTTCGGACGTAAGTCGAAATGGTCGTAAGTCAAGAAGTGACTGTACTTCAACAAAACAGTTAGCCATCTTACACAAGCACACGCGAAGGGTAACTAACTACACAACAAAACTAAAGATGACGCAATCAATCGCCAAAAGCGTGCAAGATATATATGTAAGGTTAGCCGATTGGGTGAAAAGATGTCGCGACAGTCGAGCGGTCAACACTGCCGTGTGGGAGTGGAAGGATTTCACGGAGACAGGTTTTCCATCTCAAAACCGTTTAATAAAATAAAAATTTCTTACAATATTTCCTTGAACAAAGGGGTAACACAGCACAAAGCATTAGAATTAAGTCCAAATAAAGTTCGAATATAAATAAATAACGACTAACCCGTTACAAAGCTATACATCCACAAGAGCCGAATTATCGGGCTAGAGTTGGCTATAATTCGGCTCTTGTGGATGTATAGCTTTGTAACGGGTTAGTCGTTATTTATTTATATTTATACGCCTTGCCGGGGTTGCGATGGCCGGTTGAGTGCCTTGGGAGGACGTGGGCACTTGATGTGTCCCCAGCCGGCATTGTAATGACCGTCGATGGTCGTCGTGTTAGCTTATATATACTGGAGGAGGCAATCGGACTGAAGGTCCGGGTAGCGTAACTGGTAACGTGTCTGCACGGATAGCAGAAGTTGCGGGTTCGAGTTCCGCTTCGGGCCGATTTCTTTACCTCCAGTTCCAAATTATTAAAATTATTTATTTAATTTAATTATAATTATTAAGTTTACTAAGAGATGGCGCCTAACGCCAAGCTCTAGTGCCAAATTGTCTTATTAATTATTTTTTTATAGCCAACTCTAGCCCGATAATTCGGCTCTTATGGATGTAAAGTTCGAATGTTCGGGATTTCTTTTCCTACAGTTCAGCGTGGACGGTGAAATGATCGTAGACCCCGAGGCGTTGGGCACGACTTCAGGTGATTTTTCTCCGAGGAACCTGGATGGCACTAGGCGACACGACAGAGGGGTTGTTTCCACGATGTCCGAAAAGTTCCTCCTAATTTTACGGAAGTACACACGTCCAAGATAGGACGAACCAAGAACTGAGAGAACTAATAACCGAGAACGTCATCTCCTCTTTTTCTTCGGGTTTTATAACTTTCCTTTGAGTCCCAGATCGAACATTCCGATAGTTCGATGTCGACTTGCCTCCGCTCTCTAATTGGTCCTCCTCCCTCGTTACGCATTGTAACGAGATCGGAACCCCGGTCGTCGGATGAATCAACATCGACTGACAATTCGATTCCTACCGAAGATGTTCGATCTAAGTACTCAAATTCATCTATTGTTTTAACCTGAGAAGTTTGACTTTTTTGGAAATCTCTACAGACATGCCCTTTTATGGACATAAAACATTCATTTTTCGTTTTCCCTTTTTTCTTGTTGATGGTTTTTTTAACATAAATTTATTATTATAATAATTATTGTTGGCTTCTATTCCAAAACAATGAGAAAAAAAATTTCTTTTCCCCTTTTTGCACAAAGTCTAGGCCCATTTCCGAAGCTTCACATATATTCCACGCAACCTATAAAAAATTGATACATTTTTAAAATTTTTTAATGAACTTTTTCGTCATAAGTGCGAATGATCGTAACTCGAGAAGTGACTGTAGATCATTGGGACTGAGCAGTATTAATATTCTGATATTTATTATACTCTTAATTTTGTACAGTTTAAAGGGTGGTGTGGAAGAAGTAAACTTATATCTATTTCATGGTAAATAATGAAATTTGTAACTAACCATATATATAAAGGAACTTCAATAAGGACCATAGCAATAGCTAATAGTATTGTATTAACAAGAAAATTCTTATCCTCATTTCCTCAAAATACTAATTTTGCTTCTTACTCCTTTCTTCCACAGATCTAAATTCAAATATCACATTATATGCCAATTAATATCTGTCAGATTAACAAAATAACATAAAAAAAGAAAATTACTAAACTTTACATTAGAGAACTAAATTTAAAATAGAGCCAACTAAGGTTAACAAGAGATTGGAGATTAGTTAGAATGCAACACATCATTATGTAATTAACCTCAGGAATTAAATTGCAGCCAGCCATTTCTCTTTCGTCCCGGGGTAGGCCTATTATTCATGCGGGAACGAATAAAACTTTGTACCTGGCGGCGCAGTAATATAGGTAACACTACAACCGACCACACAACAGTTATTTTTTGAAGTTTTGTGTGGCAGAAAGCTGTTTTTCATTATCACAGGCAGAAAACAAGCACCGCGTCTCACTACGTATCTAACTCAAAGACGCTCGTGTTTTCCCGAAAAAGTTTCTTTTGCCTGCGTACAAGTGGCGCTCAACGCAGTTCCACTAGCTCTATAGCCCTTCGTTATATCGCTTTTTTTTATCTCCAAAATATAAAAGCGCTTTCGTCAATTTTTTAACGGGTGTCATTGAATTTCTACAGGCAAGGTAATCATTTTATTGGCGAATTCGGTCGGCTGCCCTACCGAGCTAGGGAGTCAGCACTCAGAGTAATCAATCACAGTAGGTGAATTACTCGTACAAAAAGCACAGTACGAGTACGGTAGTGACCAATCGAATTTGCCATACGAAATCGGCACGGAGGATTTTCTTACGTTGTAGCAGAGGCCACAAGGGCCCGCCTGGCCAAATATTGGAAGTGTATGAATTAGAATAGAACAAGGCCTCGCGTAACGCGAGTCCTAAACTGTAATTTTTACGAAAAGCTGTGGTTATGGAGATGAAAATTGATAAAACGGCTAGATTTATGGCTTATTTAATTTGCCTCCTGACGCGCGACCTACTTTTTTCTGCAAATAATCGTCGCCGAGCAATGTTTTGTCAATTTCTGAAAAACCACACAGCAACACAATACATTAAATGTGTAATTAATTTAATTAAATACTGCAACGTTTTGTCAACTTCGGTCGCTTCTTTCGTACGTGCTTTCTGCCGAGCTCATAACAGCATTAAATAATCAAAATTTCAAACAAAATATACAATTGTTTATTTATAACAATAAATCTACATTGTCATATTTACAATAAATTATTGAAATGTTTAATGTTGGGTGACGTCAATAATTCCCGAGATAATCGTTTTTGTATTTTCTTTTTTGACACTTGAAAAAGGTTAATGGCCACAGTATCGTTTAGTTAAATAAATCCACCAATCGGTGACCTATTGCACCGCCTGCAGCACTTTCGACAATTCGTTCTGAATTATTCGTGTATACCCAATCGAATAATTTTGAAACCATATCGAATTGACTACGCGTGCTCGCGTATTAATTAAAGCTAAATGATGAGCCACTATGGCATTGAGAAGGACGGGCTTTCTGATCACCAGAGGTATAAAACCGATCTATCCTAAATTATAGGATCTTCTCACAGTCTGCTGAGAATTGTCGAACAATTGTGACGTCACGGACGACTTACGACAAATCGAACGACTAATTTGCCGGTCTGCTGGATGACGGGGACAGTTACTTTTTATAAAGTTGCTGGTTCCGGGTTAAATAACTTCATTTATTTAGCCAACAGAAAAGGGCGATACAAACCGAAGTTGTTGTTTACTAATACGGCAGAGAAGCATGTAACCGAGCAGCTCGAACTAACGATTAATTTTTTGGACGAACGTGAAAATATATCTGGATAAACTGATATCTCATTTAGAGCAAAAGATTGAAATCCTCTATTAATTTTACCTATTTCACCGAGCGCCGATATTGTAAAATAGCATATAGAGAAAACTAATAGGCTTTGTTTTAAATAACTAAAATACGAAATCAGCAGTTCTAGTATCGAATTAGTAAGCGGCCGGATGGTCGAGCGGTCAAGTTGGCAGCCTACCGCTCTGGGGGACCCGGGATCGCATCCGAACAGGTCGAAAAATCCCCAGGAATTTTTCGGGGGGTGGTCCGTTCGGATATGTCGGGTCCCGTCTCTCACCACCCGGTCGCCCCATTGTGGACCTGGCCGAACCCATAATGGGCCTACTAAAAGAGGCCCTCTTAGTGCCCACAGGGCGGAGAGTTAAAAAAAAACAAAAGTATCGAATTAGTTCAAGGAAAAATTAGTACGTTTTTATATTAGGCCTGTAGTATATTCAATTTAGTTACAGTATATACTTGTGTTGTAGATCAATAAATGTATATGTTACTGTGAAAGACCGAAATTAGAGAATGTTGACACACACAAAATACGTCGGTGAATGACCGAATATTTGGTTATATTATTATACATTCGAAAATCGCCGGTGTATGTCGACAAGCATAGATAAGCTTTGGTGGAGGTCGACGACACCCGAGAACCCTATATCGACAGAAAGGCGATAGTCTGTCGCCAAATCCTTTGTGGGTAGCCGAGGTAGGACAAGGTCGTACTTCTTTTTCCGGTAACGGTTTGGTGGAAACCGCCACTTTGTCACTGGATGGCATTTTTGTTCCTTTGATCCCGTGAGGTGGGGATCTGTTTATCAGCTTCATGCCCGTAATCAGTTTGTAATTTGTAAAGAAAAATTACTTTCCATAGATGAGATTTCTTTTCAAGAAATCGTTAAGAGAAGCAGCTGCAGCTAATTCGAAAAGTGGAGGGAAAGGCTATACACGCTGTCATTGCAAAAACGAGTGTTCCACGAATAAATACAGTTGTAAAAGCAAGGGACTCAAACTGTTATGGCACTTTGAATTGCATAAATTGTTGCAATAAATAAGATTGTATAATGTTAATCACATAATTTGTAAGTTTATTATTGTATTATTTTCTTTAATAATTTAGAATGTACTGTTCGTTTTAGGTTCGACAGTTTATTTACGTGTGTTATTTAAGCTCTCTCCTATTTTGACATAAAAAATGTTGCATTTTTGTCTTAACGCAATAAAAATATTTTTATTTAACATTTACCATCAGTGCATGCTGAATGTCGACATTTGTCGGTGTAAGTGAGAAATAATGATATTTAGCAAATATTTCGTACATACACGAAACAACCGTGAATGCTGATATCGGTTATTCACAGTAACATATATAGCTCATTGGAACATTAGGTTAATTTTAACTAGGAATATAATGAGTAACGTTTGTACGTTAATATACAGAAGTGTTTTAAATGTTAAAATATTCAATAGTAACTCCAAATAAACTATCATTAAAAAATTTCTCGTAATGTGCAATTAAATCTTTGGTAAGCATTACAAATCAATATGTAACTATCAGCTACATGCGAAAAATACATTTAACATTTAAATTTACCTATTAAAGAGGATTTAACACAGGAGTGGCCTGCTTAACCACGCTTGCTCCTCGTTGACTACTCTGCGTCATAAACGCAATATCCTTTTGTCTTCTTTTAACAGGAGTTTTTTACACGGTGGGGGTGTTAGCCACACACAACCCCCAACCGGTGAACGGCCAGAGCCTGGCCCCTATCTTCTGACCTGTTCGGCACGGGTATCCCTATCGGTAGCAAAGCTGCCGCTGACAGTTCACAGGGTATACGGGACACGTCGAGGTAGGGATCTTTGAGCAGATAGACTCAACATAAAACATCTTGCACACAAATATGTGGCTAAGTACGATGTGATTATATAAATACCATTTTCTCACTACTGATAAGAGTAGATAACCACCGAAATGATCACGAAAAGAAGGAAGATTTCGACGATGACGAATTCTGTAAAAATGCATTGCCCTGCCTCAAAACACGAGGCAGTGTTTTGTAAAAACCTGTTTAAAACGGAATGCGACAATATCGGCCATTGTTTTTAAATAGACTTCTAGCTGGGATAAATTGTTTTAATATTGTACTTTATCCGGAAGGCAGCCAGCATAATGTATTTGGTCATGAATGTTTCTCCCAATCGTAAAGTTCTCTACCATCGGAACCTTCATGATTTAGAATTCAGCTGCCGTTTCTCCACAAAACTGCGCAATTTGTTCCTAGTATCGGTTTCGGCCTTATACAAGTTTTCGTTGTATTTTATCCGGAATATAATGGAATAATTTGCCACGTAATGTTTACGTGCCAAATCGTTCCATTAGTTTCGTACAGGGTCCGTTTTAGGCAGGTTTTACTTTATAAAAATTGTGTAAACTCGTTATATTGGTTCCCATTTGAAACATAGCTATTGCCAGTTTTCTAACTTGACATATCCAAACCTTGGTTAAATTGTTGACGCTTTCGCACACGAGCGTAGTCTACAAATTAATCATTTCCATACATTTAACATTAACTAACAATCATTTATTGTAATTGTATAAATTTTCATTTAAAATTACATGCCCGGTAGTTGTTTGTACTTATTTCTTCGGGCCAGCGCGAACTTCTATGTTCTTAGAGACCACGACTTCACATCTTTTCCGAATTCCAGAAGACTGCGAAATTCCATACTTTCACAAGGCAATTTGTAGAGTACGACATGAGAACATCCACCAGACAAACGAGACGAGATTACTGAAAATAACTTCATATTTGTGGTTTTATACCTCAGTTAAATGTTTAATAATCCATAATTTTTTATGGTTATATCCTGTGCAGAGAATGGAGTCAACCCCCATACCCAGAACAAAATCCTATTCCTCTCGCAGAACAAGAACATTTTGATTTGTGTATTGCTCCAAAATTTTAATGTGACTGCTAATTGGCATATCCTCACCAATATAAACGCTGGACAAAACAACAGGAAAAGTCTGCTTTCTTACTACAGAAACATAAAACACTTGCAGCTTTACTCCTGATAAATTCAATTTTGTAAATATTTCGTTGAATTTGGTAATTAAATTAGCAATTCTGCAGTTAATTTCTGTAAATTATAGAAATAAAAATACCAAATCCTTACCCCATCAATCCAGAAGGCATATTTTTATATTACATTGACCAAAGAATTAGATAATTAGTATTTTTTTTGTAATATTTCAATAAAGGTATAAAAATCTGAAACTGTGTTGAAGACGGTGTGCCAGCTTCCTATTCTTTCTTCTTAGAATTACAAACACTTTGCAGATAAAAAGCAGGGACAGGCTTCAATTTTGCTCGCCCGTAACGAGCTACCTGCGACGATGGATGGGGAAGAACGGGATTCCGTGTGACACGCTCGAAGCTTCCTTTCGGATTCGGGGATCGCCTCGGTCGCTTAGCCAGCCGGATGGCTCTTCTAAAAATTAAAAATAATTTCTGGAGAAACACAAATAAAAAAAGAAAAAAAATGAAAGTAACAAGTAAATTGTGTGTAAAAAAATGAATTTTATTTGAGAAAATAAAAAGCCCATCAGAGTAATAACATCATTTATTGATAAACTCATCTCCACGGCTGGACAAACATACTGCTGTCTTTTGACAGAACAGTCTACAATAAACAGGTCCTAGACTCATTTTGAGATAGGTGGCAGTGAAGTTACTGGTGATTTGTTGCCCAGGGAAGGAGATCTTGTACACTTTTATATAACACACAAAGAAAACTAGAAAAAACCACGGTAATCTTTCCTGACAAACTGTCGCTGGAATCTTACAACTTGTACAGTTAAGATGTAACAATTAAAGTCGACAAGACAAAATATTCGTGTAAACAAAGACACTGTGTTGTACTATGTAAAAAGAAAAAATTACAACGGGCTCTGCAAAAGCCACGGATGGTTCCGTTCTAGTATCTACCCTTATCCCGGAAAAGTACTAATTAATTACTACCCGAGTCGGAATACGAGACTGAGGGTGGGAATCTATATTCTATATAAAGTGCTTGTAGAAATAAAAAATTAAAAGATTAGGGGGAAAACAGTAACTCCTGCACCTTGCAAATATCTCACGAGGAGAGATAATCTTAACAGTTGCACCACAAGAGGGCATAACAGATGCTGAATATTTCCATAATGGTCCATAGGTTAGTTTCCTTTCTTCCCATTATTGTTACTGCATCAACATTGCAAACTGAATAAAACGTTTCTCGAATATATATATAATATATGCATTTAGTCATATTGGCGCATGTTTGTGTGTTTATTTGTGTACGTGTGTGTGTGTGTCCACATGTGTATTTATGGAGTATGTGTATGATTAGTTTTGAATAGTTCACACATCTGGAACAACCATTCTAAAACTGTACACTGTACAGATGTGTCAACTGATCCTGCTTAACAGTAACGTAACTAAAACCAAGAACAACAATCGGGCTCTCCGGAGAGAAAGAAAGCTTGATTGGCATCGCCGGCAAAGTTTTTCTTTTGCAATGTCGTGCAGCAACAAATGCCAATGCATCCAACAGTGAGTAAAGATAAACTTCTGGAACACATCAGAGTTGCCAACAACACCAATACCCCCCTTTTAGAGTAATGACGATGACAAATAAATACAGCGGACCCACTACTGGTCCCTTACGAGATTCTGTACTGAATGAATGGAAAAATCTGAGGGTTGGTCAAAATTAACACAATTGTGGCAATCTGGCTTCCATGAAGTAACAGTCTTAACTGACGAGCCGTACGATTACCAATAAGAGTATGATCTGCTTTGTTCAACAAGAATTGTGTCGAATTATTCAGTTGGCTTCCTATAATCTCATGCTAATAACTGAAGACTGTCAGTCGTATTTTGTCCTGACTGTCAACGGAACAAGATTATCCTATAAAGACAGAAAAAAAGTTAATATTACTGTTTAAAAACAATGTGGTATTTATTAAAATATGATTATGATAAATAGTAAATCATCAATAGAATATAAATAATTGCACCCATTATGATCCACAGTTCTAGTGAAACACTTAGAGATCTGTAGTAGTATATGAACTGAAGCAAATGTTTAAATTAGCAATCCTCATGAGCCAAACTTTGAGACTAACAGTAGCATTAGACAAGGGACTGTGTTCTGGTCATAATCTCTTGTCTTTGAGAGCCAAGTGTCTATGTCATAAGCGGGTCAATCAATAATTTTGTACACTGCATTTTCAAAAATTTTACAATTTTATTGGTTAAAATTCTGTATTGTGTTGCACGCATAGGTAACTCAAACATGTATAATTAACCTAACAGAATTGTGATGTCAACAACAAAGACGAGATCATTACGAATGAATAGAATCACATCTCATCTCGACATCGTTCTTCTCTGAAAGAAGAGAAGAGAGATTAAGTGACCAGAATGCAACCCCAGCTTGTCACTGTGAATGTAATTTTACCAGGTTAATAAAACAAAAATAGAACTTGCAAACAACAGTGCAAGAAGTTTGACAATGTTGAAAATCAGACTTGAAAAACATAAATCATCCGTGACTTCACCAAGTTTGAGTTGGTGTCAAACTCATCCTGCTATTCACAAATTTTACTTTTGTCAATCACCCTATAATTATGAAACTGAATTAAAAAATCTATAAGCAAGATAAGAGACAATGAGTATTTACTCATTCTACATCAACAATGACAATTCTTGGAGTTATATAATGCCAAATACCATTAGGGCACTGTCAAATAATCATCAGGGAAAAATATCCATCCTAAGAGGAGGAACTGGATTGAAGATTCACATAAGACATCTCAACCATAAAACACTGCAGAGAAAGATTAAATTTTGCAAGATTTCATAAGAATAAATACAATATTTGCAGATGTATTACAAATATGCTTAATAAACAATTCAACCTTCTATTGTAATGTGCTCAGATTCCCACTGTAAGAAATTATTTGCAACAATGCAAACAAGCTGTTGGAAACACCTCTTCCAAATAATATATCTTAACGTGGGCCAGAGGTTCCAAAGTGTGTGCTGCGGTGCCCTAGGGAGCTGCAGCTTCCTCACAAGGGCACCATGAAATATTGATGATATAAAATTTTCATAATTTTACTTCCACTTTCAATTCAATGTGATAAGATGCGACATCTAGCAGACCTGGTGCAAGTCATTAACTCTGTAATAAATGTGGCACATAGAATCACAAAATGTAAAAACCCTCATACCATTGCAGAGAAACTTATTCTACCGGCTGCTGTAGAAATAGTGAACTGCAGGAAAGCAGCTTTCAAAAGTGCCTTTGTCCAATAACACCACCAGTCACAGAATATAGCACATAGCAAAGGATTTCCAATGTTCAGTTAATTGAAAAAATAAAAGGAAGGAATTTTGGTTGCAGCTGGTTGAAGGCACAGATAATAATAATGATGCTTACTTGATTTGCTATGTACAGTTTATAGATAGTAATAACATTGTAGAAGACTCTTTTGCAAAAGTATCACTGCTAAGGCTCACAACATGTTCGCGATACTTGATATTTTTATATCCGAAAATAATTTGAAGTTCACCAAATGCATTGGTATCTGTACTGATCGTGCTTGTTCTATGTCCAGGTGTTATGGAGGATTGCAAGCACTTTTTCAAAGCAAAGACCCCAATATAATCTGGGCCCATTGCATTATTTCATAGGGAAACACTCACATCAAAATATCTGAGTCCTACATTGAACCAGGTGTTAGAATATGTGGTAAATGTAGTAAACTTTATAAAAACTCAGCTATTGAAGGCAAGATTTTTCAGAAAACTATGTGAAGATATAAGATCTGAGAACATGTCTTTTTTTTGTACCACAGTACTTTACATGGCTCTCTCATGATAATGTTTTGTCTCCTATGTTTAAACTGTGTCAGGAAATTTATATTTTTCTTAAAGAGGAAGACCACAAGTATGCCAAAAATTTTGTGAATGAAGATTTTTTGGTAAAACTAGCATATTTATATGATATTATAGAGAAGCTGAATGCTCTGAATCTCTCCCTGCAGGGAAGCAACGTGCACTTTTTAAAGTTGGTTGAGAAAATTCCAGCTTTCATTAAAAAAAATTAAAACTATGAAAAAGAAAAATAAATGAAGACAAATGAAAAGAATGTACCCCTACATGCAGTAGTTTTTGACCTCCAGTAGAAATGACCTCTTCAGATATGAAATCAATTTTTGAAAACCTTTTATCACAGCTTATCACCTGATTTCAGAATATAAAATGATAATATCGATAAATTTGCATAGATTCAAGATCCATTTAATGCCAGTGCTCCATCTGAATTTACTGCTGCAGAAGAAGAGAATCTTATCGAGTTGTCTTGTGACAATACGGCGAAAACAAAACTTAGCAGCATGAAATTAACTGAATTTTGGACATCAGTAAAAGATGAATAGCCCTTCTCTGTGGTAAAGCTCAGAGCTTAACCTTTCAACAGTGGGATAGTCAGGTATGGCTCTATTCCTTAGTAGTAGAGAATATACCTGGAAAATTTTTAAAGTAATTTTTCACACAATTTTTCTCATTTGTTTCAGAAAAAGTATTTGTAAACAGTTATGTCTAGTAAAGAAAAGTCTTTTTTTATTGTTACATAATTCATTTTTGTGTGAATTTTTTTTTGCGGTAGTTTTTGGCGATACCCCCCAAAAAATTTAGTGGATATATATGTCCCTCACCGCTGAGTGGTTAATTCCATTTACAACTTTTTATTTGTGTGAAGCTCAGTTTGTCGCTGTGATAAAAACCAAGCATTGTACGAAAATCAATGTGGAGAAGAAAATGAGAGTGACTGTGTCCAGTTTGATTCCAAGATTTGAGAAAATGTGCAGTGATCAACAGGCTAATCCACCCACTAACTATAATTAATTGAATTTGTTCAATTACATTATTTTGTTATTTTAAATACTTGTTTTATTTGTTTTTTACCATCCTAACACTTTAATTTAAAAAATATTGGCTATTTCGCAAATTGTACTTGTTATAGTTTGACATAAGTGCCTTCAAAAAATCTGGATTTAGCAAGGGTACCGAGAATCAAAAAAGTTCGGGAACCACTGATGTAGGCAAAGTTTAAATCAAGTAAATTTTTCTAAGATTAAAAAAAAATGTTAGATCAGGAATTATTCAAATTTTTTTTTCACAGTTGCACCTACAGCTACCAAAAACAATTCATGGCCACACTCGCACAAAATTCAATAAGAATCTCTATCATCATCATAGACATTCCTCCATGTTTAGGATTTTACTACAAAGTAAACTTTGATCAAGAATTGCCCAAAACAACATTTCAAGAATGTTAGCAATACAAGTTACAAAACTGACCTTCTGATGACAATGTTTTAGATCATGTGATGGTATTTTATAAATCATTAAGCGTGTCAATTTAGTGTGTACATTATGGACAAAGTGATTAATATGGGCATTGTAATAAATTTCAATAATTTATCAAATTGACCAGTCATTATGAATACTGCTATCATCTAGTTGGGCAAAGTGATAATAATACGTGTGGTGTAATCATCCAAAATACGCTAGCCAATCAGCACTCGTAACTGAGTTGCGCATGTGTATTGCATTTAGTACCAAATTTGGAGGCGATCGTGACTGTTTGTGCTCTCAACGGATTCCTCTCGGAGGGGAGCCGCTGGCAGGCCACTGATTGTTTAACGTCACTAGTATTCATGGTAGTTCTTGAACACATGTATCAATATCTAGTGACATTAAACAATCAGTGGCCTGCTGGCGGCTTCCCTCCAGGAGGAATCTGTCAGGAGCACAAACAGTTGCCACCACCACCATGATGGTGCACATAGGTAAAATTTTAACATTTAATTAATATAGTTAATAGTACTTAGTTTTAAAAGATTACATGTTTTTTTAAAAAATACTTTGAAATAATTCACAAAAAATAAATATTTCTAAATGAAATAAGTGAAGTTTTTTTAATCAAATTAATTAATGTTGCACAATTTAAAATTCAGTACTAAACACGATATGCTCTCAACGTGATGCAATTGGCAAATCAGTGCGCCAATTGGCTAGCGTATGTTGGATGATCACTCTTCAGCATATCATCATCACTTTGCCCGACTAGGTGATAGCAGTATTCATAATGACCGGTAAATTAATCCATATTTATCACACTGCATGCCCTTTTTGATCATTGTTCATAATGACCAGGCATTATGAAGAATGCCCAATTAATCACTTTGTCCATAACATATATGCTCATTACGAACTTTCGATTGTTAACTTTCAGTTAATAGTTTTGTTAATTAAAAATAAATATGCTAATTCACATTATACAAATATAATATAATTTTGTGGTTATTTCACAAGACACAATCTTACAACATAAGTAAAATCATCATCTTATTGCAGCAGTCACTATAATTTTACTGTGTTTTTCATTACAATTATTATTGAAATATTTTATACAAATAGTCTATATCAGGACTAAATGGGTGAAGCAAGTGAGGATTGAACCAGGGAAGGAAAGCTCACCTAGTAATCAATAAGCAAGTACCAAATTGGTAGCACTTTGCTTATTACAAAGGATAAAAACATTTTATAAATTGTAAAAAACTATTGTGCATTCTATCTTATTATCACCACCAAAACAAATATATCATTTCAAAAGGAGTAAAATAGTTTCTAAAGTATGTAAAAAAAAATAAAGATACATTAGGAAAGCCTTAAATATATTTACTCTCTTCAAATTATCTTCCTATAGCCTATAAATAGGCATTGTAGATAACATAAAGCTGGCAAAAGAAAAAACACTAGTACTACTACAAAATAATATAAATCAGTAATCATCATCATACAATTTTATAAAACTGTCTGCTTCACAGCATGTTTTTGTGACAGTTTTGGTTCTGACTTTATCCATATCTGTTCAAGATTACCAATCACGCAAACATATTTTTGTAAAAATATTGCTTTGGAATTATAAAATGTGAAAAACTTCATGTTTCTGTGTCAACACAAAATTCCAGTCTAATTCTTAGAATTATTCTTAATTAAAAATACCCACCATTTTGGATTGTTGAATCATTTCAGATGGTTGATAGAAAATTTAGCTAGTTATTCAATTCTTGGTTTCATACAGGTTATACTTAGAAATTACAAAATCAATTCTTCTTTTACAAATTTATTAATTTTACCAATTAAGGAGAAAGTATTAGCTTATGTCCTCCAGAAAAGGAGGAACACTGACATTATTTCCATTCTCCCATATTGACTTCTCATCATGTCTTCACTAAAACTCCTTTCTTTATGCAACTATGTTTGCAATCTAGAAATAATTCACTCAAAATTATTGTGTCTAAACAAGTTTTATATTCCCATTTCTGTCAGACTAAAATGAAAACTATGCAAGTTTAAGTAACAAAATAAAGTAAATAAATAAAATAGAGATCTTAATAAAATAAATTTCCACACTAATTCCTGCCTTAAAGATACACTGTCTTGCAGAAATTTTTTTTATAAATTTAATGTTTTATGGGGCCAACATGTGAAAATCCAATGTAGAATTTGGAAAAAATTATTGTTCAGCAATTATCAATACATTCAACATTATACAAGTGTATATGAGTGAAAGGGGTTAAAGCTGACTGAGAGTATTAAGTTGACCCCAGTCAGCATTGTGAATGACAACTATCTAAAATTTGGATATGAAAATTCGACGAGGGTCCGGTAACATAACTGGCAATGCATCTGAACAATAAGCAGGAAATGCAGGTTCAAGTCCCACTCTGGGCAGATCTTTTCTTCTAGAATATTCTAAAATTTAAAATTAATTATTATTATATTTTACAAGAGATGATGATCCTGGTGACCTGGCTAGTGCCAAATTGCTTAGTAATCATTTAGCTTGTAGCCTGATAAAGAATCTGACCATTCATTTAGTATTTATTATAAAAGTGACAATTAACAAATTATTAGACTGACAATAATGACAAATTTTGTTCAAAATAAAACATGATTACCTCATATTGGCATCATCACATTTATTATAAAAAAACTTAAGACAGAATGTTGTAGTTGCAAAACAATTGAGAAATTCATTGAATATTTTCCTTCAAGGTAATGCAATAAGCTTTATATGTATATATATATATATAAAGCTATTATTTTAATTTTTCTTCATACAAAAATTTATAATCATTACATTTCTTTTCAATTTATCTAGGACCACTGTCAAAATTAGTAGTGTTTTGGTAACAAACTCAGACCTACTCCAATTTGATCACCACTTTATTAGGTTTGGATGATTTATGTAAAATTTTTGAAAGTATCTTGTATGGCAGGAAACACAGTAATGTATTTAGCAACAAGTACAATTTCAATATAAAATGCTAATTAAACATTTTTTCATAGTTTAAATAATGTTTCAAACAGCACTAAATTTAAGACATAAGAATATAGTAGTAATGTAATATAATAAAAAATAGAGTTTTAGTTTGAGGGATACAAATTACACTAAAACCACATATTAGGATATCCAATTTTGAAGGCAGCAAAATTTCATTGTTAAAGGCAGTTTTAAACTGTACTTATTGCTATAACTTTTCAATTGCTTTTAAATATCTAAATATGATAAGATAACTTTTAAAAATCTGTTTTACCTCAAATCATTGTTGTTGCACGTTTTCCTCGGGTTTGGGAATATCGAATATTTCTGCAAATAGTGGCGGCAGTCTCAAGCGAGTCCAGTTTGCCCTAAACCACTGCAGGTGTTCCATGTGCTTTGCACCTAGAGATCGCAATTCGGAGAGCTTCACTGTCAGGTTTGGAAAGATGTGGGGTTCGCTTGGGTGATTACGTCCCACCTGCAACTTGAGCGCCTCGGTTAGTTTTTCCTGATGCTGATCGATGGCTTTGTTGTCGTAGATTCCGGCACGCTCTGTAAAAAGATTAATATTTTAAAACTCCCATTATAAAGTATTAATTCATCTACACATATACAAGTTTCAGGACACATCAGTAAGTTATATACTCTATACATCTTATGATATAAAAATAAGGAAAATTGATTTTTGGTTAACGTTTCCATTGATTAAAGAACAAAAACCTACTCTGTTATTCAAATATTAAAATAGTTTCAAAGGATCCACAGTTACTCTTAGAGGAATGTTTAGTGGCTATTTTTCATTTATTAAATTTAATTTGTGTTACTGATACAAAATTATGTACAAAAAAAATTCGTATGCTTTTCATTATATATATAAGCATTATTTTTTTAATTTTTCTTCATACAAAGATTTATAATCATTACATTTATTTTCAATTTATCTAGGACCACTATTAAAATTAGTAGTGTTTTGGTAACAAACTCAGACTTCCATTTTATCAAATTTACAAGTATACCAAAATAGAACAACTTGGCATACAAAATTAAAAATGATAAAATAAGACAGTACATACTAAATATTTTAACAAAGGATAAATTAACATTCTATCAAATGAAAAGGTAATAGATATTTAAATATTTGAATCTGACAGTTTAGAATAATGTTAGATTTATTGATAAAGCAAAGGAACCGACTGACATGAAATTACAAAACAAAAGTTTTGTTCAAACAATGATCTAATGCTATATCATGATCCTGGCATATAAATGTTTGATCATGGACTCAACAGTTTGGAGAATATGTTTAGGCTCAGAGTGAACTAATATGAAACTAAACTTCATCTGATCTTTTCAAAAATTTCATGATTTCTCTACAAAATTTTAAAAAGTTTCAAAAAGAGCTATGTGACCTTGTAGAATATTAAATAAATTTTAAGATGTTTTAACTTGTTTGTTCTTTAATCAATAAATCTTTTAATTCACTTTTAAAGGTGAATAGTTTGAATAGTGAAAAGAACAAAGTTGTTTTTTGGTTCATGAAGCTAAGATGACAACAAAATTAAAATTTCAAGTCTCTTGATGTTTTGTAAAAGATGTGAGGAGAGCTGCATAATTTTTACAAACTATCAAGAATGGTTATGAAAAACTGTTGATTCCACTTCTTAATTCAAAGATCAACATCAGATCATCAGAGTTCTCTAAATTGTTTTATTATTTTGTAAATACAGTAGAGTGTCGTTAATCCAAACCCCGGTTATCCGAATGATTTTCAGTCGGACTGTGTCGTGCTGAATCAAATGTTTTTGATACTAGATTTACTTCTAAAGTATAATTTTCATGTTTTTATATTCTTCAATATATTTATTTTGTTTGTACAAAATAAAGAAATAATTTTTAACGATATAGTAGCCTCGATTATTATATAAATTTTCATTAGGCTTAAAATCGACGAAAATTCAACACGAAGCGACACGCAATGGAGAAAAATTTGAACATCGGACAGGTTAATATATTTTTTCGTACATAATCGGTAATCTGAACAACCCCAGTCCCCAATTGATTCCGATTAATGACTCTCCACTGTTCCTGACAACAATTAACTAACAAATCAGAAATTTCTCAATGCTTTGTCTTTGGACATTTTGAAAGTAGGGACATTACCTTTTATTATTCTGGCAATTGAGTTCTAGATGCCATTTGAAGTTTACAGTGATTGGATATATGATTTTGAGGTTTGGCACACTTTGTTGGTGTCATAATATGCACCTTATTAAAAGCTTGTGTTAGGATATTGTCATAATATAATTTCATTAAATTTTCATTGAAAATCATCTTTCAAATGTTCTATAATCATCTCATCTCTAATCAATTTTTGGAGTGTAATGATTTTAAATTTGTGGGAGGAACAGAAAAACACACACAAAAAAAACAGTTGTTTCTATTTATTCTACAAACCTTTTTTCAGTACTAGTGATTTAAAATTTGAAGTCCTACATAGTCCTTGAATTCTAGGACCTGGCTAAAAAGTAGCTGAATAGTTTATTTGTATGTCCCCATATCAGTATATTTCAGTGAAGGCCTTCACTTTTCTTTTTATACACCTTCACTACAGAAAAGGAACTGACTACATGTTGCTGAAGTCTGTCAAACTGAAGGTGATTGATATGTGGAGCTCTTTTACAAGGAAACACCAAGGACAGACTTTTTGGACACAAATGAGGATTCTTACTTTACACTTGAACTTGTAAGAAGACTTCCTTACAATCAGTTCCTCCAGCATGTTTCAAAAACAAGTTTTTCTGACAACTTCAGTGACTTAAGTATGTTTTAAAAATCTATTTTAGTTTTACTTATGTAATCAGTTTTTCAGATAGCTCAAGTGACATATTTGACAATATTTTTTACAAAAATATTGAGCATATTTTTGTAAAAGCTGTTTTCTTTCTGTGAATGTTCTGTAATGGGCATAATATGAAGCCTAAGTAACCAAGAAACACTGAAAAAAAAAATCCTTTTGTCCACACGGGTGGGGGTGAAAAGAAACAGCAAATAAAATGAAAAGTTTAATTATTTTATATATCATGTACTTGATTTGTTAGAGCAGCGGTTCCCAACCTTTTCTCATTAGTGTACCCCATGACATGTCATTTCTCTAGATTGTACCCCTCGTTTAAGAAATTTAGTGAGTAACCATATTGTTAATTTTACATGTTGTAACTTTAAATTAAAAAAAAAAAAAAAAGAAGCTAATTTATAATGTTGATAAAAAGAATATATTTATGTTCATACATGTAAAAATCAATACATTTACAATAAAAATTATAATAAATAAAATTGCACAAAAAACTAACTTGAAAGTATTTAATTTCATATTAAAGGAGTTCAGTGTGAGCCTTGTCCTTGTTTTTTCTCGCATAATTTTTTTTTATGTCAGGTTCGACTGATGCGAAGTATAATCTCAAATCTGGAACTGCTTTCAGCTTATTGCAATACCTATTTTTAACATATGAATAGGAAGAAAAAGCTCTTTCCTCTTAACCTCGCTAATAAAAAATACTTCTTTCAAAGAACACGTGGGAATATTGTTGAGAGATAATAATAATGGTAACACACCCCACCATCAAAAGTCTGTAGCATAATCACTAACCCTTTCCCGGCCAGGATACCGATCTAGCGTTACCCTAATTGTTTAGCAAAATGGCCAGGGTACTGATCTATCGTTAACCTGTTAACAATTGATTTTTATAAAATTTATCAACAACAGATGTCAGCACTTGACGACATAGTCTTGTTTATCATCTGTTTCACATATTTTTGTCCAGGTGGTGTTTTGTTGACTTAAAAAAATTTTAATTATCGGGTTTTTTCTTAATTTTTCATTTTCTGATAATTTTTTATTTCATTTCTAGCATATTCATGCAATAATATTACTATAAGTTCATTAATGTTATTATAAGTTTATTCAGCTTTAATATGTTAATGCATTATAAATATTCAAGTTATGACCTTCAGTTCTGATATTTTATATATTTTTTTAATTTTTAATTTTTTTTTAAATTTAAAATATCAGCAAATGTTTCATTTATTGCTACTGGTAATCATATGTTTATTACGAAAATATATAATCTTGTTTGATATAAAATGAATAAAGTATATTAGTTCATTATATTAGTTGAAAGCAGAATAAACTTCAGATTTCAAACAAAGTTTGATATAATGTGCGATAATTTCACAACGAATAAATGTACATGCATAAATGTTATATCAAATTGTACAGAACAATATTCTACGTCGTTCTGGCTTGATGACAATAAGAATGAAGTAACCAGACAATGTTGATTTTGACAAAAAGTAACAAATTTTCAAGTTTGAATGTCAGTTATCATATATTATTATTTTTTTTCCTCATAAATTTTTCAAACAAACTTTATTAAAAAATGTCGTATTTAAAACTAACCATATTGATAAATATATGTGATTTTTTTCATATGAATAAAATAATAATTTAATTTTTGGTGAATTTTTAAAATAATATTGCCTGATTTACCTATTTTGCCCATGGCCGTTTTACAAAATAAGGGGGCGTGGCAAACAGCAGGCAAAGGGCTAATCACGCATAATGGTATCCCCACTACGATTGACTGACTGCACAACATTTATTGATCTGTTGTATTGTACAATCGGCAGCACAAGTTTTTATTTCTATTTTTGCATTTTGAAATGTATAATAAAGTTTATGATTGTTGCAAGGAACATTTTTTACCCAATAATCTTTTAATACTATTAATTTGTGATACATAACATATTTTTTCTGCCATAATAACTAACTTTTTTCTGTACCCCTAAACATAGAAAAGGGTATCGATAAGACTGATAGTAGTGAGCATGTGCACCCAGCCATAGGACCCAGCTGTGAGATTCTCATTGAAGGTGGTGTCCCCCACTCTGCAGGGGTCAGTATCTACACCGACAGATCCCGGACAGAAAGCAGTACTGGAGGCTCATTTGTGGTGTATGGCCAGGGCGGTAAAATTTTCCACCAACAGTACTTCAGGTTAGACAATCACTGTAGTAATAACCAAGCAGAGTCCCTGGCCGTCTTAAAGGGACTCAAAGTACATCCAGAAGACGCCTGGACTATTCAGTAAGGTCATGATAAAAATCATAACGGATAGCAAGGTGGCATTACATCAAATTAATAAGTGTAACGTTAACCTCCCAATAGTTAATGACATCATCAGTATATTGGCATCCCTGGATCAGGCATCGGACATCACAATGGTATGAATAAAAGGCCATTCTGGCAGCAAGGGGAACAATCGTGCGGACTTCCTCGCTAGAAAGGCGATTTCCAACATAAACTCAAGTGCTTACTCTAGTATCCCAGTCAGCTGGGTTATAAAGCAACTGCACAGCTACTTTCTTAGCTGCTGGCAACATCAATGGGATAATAGTTCCACTGGCAGGACCAAGCACAGTTTCCATTGCTGGAGGAACTTTGCCCTTTCCTCCAGTGATGGAAACTTTGCACATCACCAACAGTCATCATATGAGCTTACTCAACTACTGACCAACCACGGCAACTTGCGTGCATATCTGGCACGCTTCCTAAATAAGGGTAACGGGTACTGCCCGTCCTCTCGGGGAATTGGAGGATAGTGCCTATCTCCTTTATAGGTGCCCTCTCTACAACATGGAACGGCATAGTCTCATCGCAGCAGTCTCAACTGAACTCGAAGTGTGGCCATGTTCTCTGGACTTGTTCCTCAAAAACAGACATTTATAAAGCCCTTGCGGACTTTGTATATAAGATTAAAATTACTCAGCTAACAGTGCACCCAGGGGTTTTCCCCATATGGTAGTCAACAGTACCGCTGCTGTTTTGTTATGTGGTAACTTTGTTCAGCGGTCTCTGTGGCATCAATCAAGGTAGGGTTCATATATTGTCAGGATCAATCTGTTGTGTAATGAGAAGAACAGTATACATTTTGTAAGGGCTTAACTCTAAGTGTATTAAGCCATTAATATGGTACTGTAAATTGTCATGCATTCCTGAATATTTTGTATATACTCATTTGCTGTATTGCTAGTCAGCTGTTTAGCAGCACTGGTTATGTATGTTGTTTGTGTTTATGTAAATGGTCCCATCAGCTCCTTGTGATCCCCCAACCACTTTTCTTCCTTCCTTCGTTTCTTTCTCTCCCCTCCCCTCCTTTTGCTTTCCAAGCTATGCTGAAAAGTGAGGCCGTCACAACTGTCTATTCTATTCTGTACCCCTAAACAACCTATTGCGTACTCTTAGGGGTACAGTACATGTACCCCAGGTTGGGAACTGCCGTGTTAGAGAATAAAACTGAATTTTTAAGCAAACTTATGAAATCACATCAGTAATTTTATTGAGTTACACAATCAGAGAAGTGTACTTATTAACTACAGATTATGATACTCTTAGAAAAAGTGACTTATAAAGATCAGACAGTGAAATTAAAAACTTCCCATAAATCTCATGTAATCAACAATACATAGTCTAATATTTGTTAATTTTTGCATTATGTGATAAGTCTTCTTTGCACTTGTTCACTCCCCAGAAAAATAACAGTCTTGGTAGAGTTGACCTTTTATTAGAAGCTGTATGTGAAGTATTTTAATGTGTCACTTGCTAAGTAAATGGGAATAGTAACTTTACAAAATGAAGCTAGCATCATCATCATAGAAAACATTTATTGCCAAGTTTAAAGTGGATACTGTCTACATTATATTTTATATATTATAGTATATTAAATTACTTTTTCTTAAGAATGTTTTCTTAAGAAAATAGAAAAATGAGAAGTTTGGCAATTTTTATTTATAGAAAAACAATATCTCTTACTGTTTTATTCTAAAATATAGGAATATTTGATTCAGTCTGTACAAAGTGTTATTTTTATTATAATTTATTGTAAAGTGGTTTCACACAATTAATATTCCTTGTGTTAAACAAAATTAATTATGCATCTATGACCTTAATACTAATGGGGCAAGGCAAGGAGTTTCTGGACTTAGTTTAAAGCATCATAACTTTTCAATTCAAAAACAATTTTAAAATCTTTGCAAACATTTGTCAGTCAGTTTGGAAAAGTGGCTTCTAAAGAGGACATGTTAAAAAAACTTGGGGGAGAGTATTTTTTAGTTGAAGGCCATAGTAAATCAACTATATAATATGATTATAACAAATAATAAAAACTGAAGAGCATTGTGACAAATGTTTGATATCAAAAATGGTATGGCACATCACCAACCATAGACTATATGATTGTGTTCATTAATTCTATACTACTGTAAACAAAACTTCTTTTAAAATAATATGTAATATTTAACAGTTACTTCGATTTTACGATAAAACATTATGCTCTAAAAACAGTCCAGATTTATTTCTCACCTTGTTTTTGTAAATTATCATCATTTATTAGGTCTTTTGTTTATTAATAGAACTTGTTATACTAGTATGATTGATTTGATTGAAAACCAAAGAAATACTGTTTTAATTTTGACTACCACCTCTTTGTGGTAGTAGTCAAAATTAAAACAGTATCTCTTTGTTTTCAGAAAAAAACAGACAAAAAATAAAGAAATACTGTTTTAGTTTTGACTACTGCCACCTGTGTCCAATTGATCACACCAGTATAATAAGTCCTTGCATGCAAATCTTTATTCCAGCACAAATTTCTTAAACAATCTTGTAACACGGTTTCAGGTTTACAAGATGTCACAGCTTTAACAGAAATGAAACTTGAACTACAAATTTGATTTAAACTTTCATATTAATTGTAGAAAGTTCTGATTGGAGCTTATAAAAACATTCTTTACTGAATATAATAATATTTGACCAAACTAAAGTTGTCAACATGCAATGCACTTTATGAGGATGTGCATATTATGTATGCTGAATCATTTAACTTTATACCATAACTTCCTCTTGCTGGGTTTAGTACTCTGGTCCTTGAAATCTTGATTTGTCTTTTGATGCCAATTATGTATTTTGAGTGCTTCGGTATATTTTAATACTGGATTATATCTAGGTGTTATGACTTAGTTCTGCTCCAACCAATCTACACATCAGTCTATTGCATGTACTGTTCTAAGCTCCCTCTTTTCAATTGTGTTCTAGATCATTAATGGCAAAGATTAATGATGTTGTGTCCACATATTCCAATTCCTTGTTGAATCTTTTATCCTTTATTGGAATGGTATACACTCCTAGTGTTAGCATAGGATCTCCTTTACCTTTGTCATTTTTTAGGAAACCAGAAACAGATGGGGTTTTTTTCTATAATAATTCTGGCTGCCTGCTGCTCTAAAGATCTCCTTGTGAATGTCTTCAAATATCTGTTATAGCTGATTGGTTTGTGAAGCCACCTGTACCTTTGTTCTAGCTTGTCGTTGCTGTTTTTGTATCTCTATCAGGTTTTGTGTGGTTTTAGACTGGTATCCATGGTCTTTTGCCAGGTTTCTATGTATTGCAATTCTGGAAATCTGTCTACAACACTGGAACAATGCATAAAGACCCTTTAGATTAAAGCTGTGAATGCCAACTCACAAACCCATATAATTTTAAATTGCAGGCATTCATACATTTAATCCAAAAAGAGACCTCACACATTGTTCTTACGTTATAGACCAGCGCTGTCCAACTTATCATAGCCCACGGGCCATATTTTCTTCACCAAACATTTCGGGGGCCAAGAAGGTTGATAAATGAAAAGTCAGTTTATGTTAATTAAAAAAAATATTTTATTAATACTAAAAAGAAAACTTTAAAATATTCGTAATATATTAATGAGAACATTGTAACTGTAATTTTCACATAGTAAAATAATTTTAACATTAATAATAATAATTTAGTAACAAATTTATTCATAGTAAAATGTACTCGAGGGCCGTAAAAATAATTTGGCGGGCTGTATACGGCCCGCCAGTTAGACAGCCCTGTTATAGACTTTCAGAACTGCAATACAAAGAAATCCTAGCAAGAGATAATAGATACTACACTAAAACCATACAAAACTCAATAGAGAAATACAGGAACAGCAACCATAAGATGAAATGAAGGAATGAGATAGACAGCTTCAAACCAATCAGTTATGACATGTATTTGAAAGACATTCACAAGGAAGTCTCTAGGAGAACAAGCAGTCAAATTTATTAATGATGATATCCATCTATTTAATAAAATCCATCTCCTACAAAACAACAATGGTAAAGGTGACACTATGTCACTAGGAAGGTACACCATGCTGATAAAAGATTTAACAAGAAATATGTCAGCACTATATCTAGATCATTAAAAGGTCAAGGAATGTAAGACCACAATTGAAAAAAGGAAACATACAAGAGCATATGTAATAGACCCCAAGGTGTTATGTCAATTGAGAGGGAGCTTAGATTGTAACACCTGCCAATATAATCTGACATTAAAACACAATGAAGAACTCAAATCATACATTTCAGCATTGAATGGCAAATTGATAAACTTCAACGATCAGGTGATAAAGTTATATCCAATGAGCAAAAGTCACAGTACGAAGTCAAAATGACGCAGCATACATACCCAACCCCCTAAAGTAGACTGTATAATGACAACTTGAGTTCCTTGTATTTAGATTTAGTCCATTATAATAATGCCAAGTAAAAGCAGGTTTTTTTTCCCTTTTTTTAAAGCTCCAATCAGAACTTTCCACGATGCTTATGTAAGTATTTGATTAAATCAAATATGTACTTAAAATTCCATTTCAATTAATGCTTTTGTGTTCTAACTCTAAAAACCATTTAAACAAGCAAGTAATTTTTACTGGAGTAAGAGTTTTTGTGCAAGAAGTATTGATATTTTTATTGTAATAATAATAATAAATGCTATACTTACCTGAGGTAAGTAGAACTGCAGCACAAAAAAGCCCAATTTCAGTATCATTCAGTTGCAAATTATTAAAAGTTACGGCAAAGTTGAACAGTGTCGACACAAAATCATGCTACAAGAAATATTATTTGACTTTAATTATAATGTATTATGTTACGCATAACATAAAATCTGCTGTATCTTACGTCAAACATGAGTTCCATCTGTTGACGAGTTATGAAGCTTCCGTCACTGAATGTGACGGTGTTGTCGATGCTACTGATCATTCTGGATATATGAACCAACCAGATCTCGAAGAACCCCAATTTGATTAGGATGAGTTGGTCGTCCTGCGTCAGGTCAAGAAATCCGGGCACGCGTTTCGCAAACTCGACGACCCTCTGAATAGATGGAGTGAGAAGAACGGCAAAGTGTTGCCACATAACTATTTTCTGCTGTTCTAGACTGTCTGCCGTCATTGGCCCGCTGCAACTACTGTCAACTGTACCGGACTGATAGTCGTCTAGACTCTGTAGAATAAAACAGATCAAAATTATTTTTGTAGCATTAGGTTTCGAATCAGACTTGCTCAATTTAATAGTCTGACAAAATATTAAGTTAGAAACTGTGACATTAATTAAAAATGAATGCAAATTCAAACATGGTTTTATCAGCAGTCTTCACCAAATATTTAAATGCACTCTAAAAACTCAATTAATAGGACCTTTTTTCGAAATAATAATTCTTTTGTTGATCCTGAAGAGGGTTAGTAAAGCTAACCAAAAACGTTAGATTAAGTAAATAATTTAACCGCAGATGAAGGTTGTTTGAAGTAGTTGGTTGTAATAGGACTTAATGGTACAGATCCATCAAAATCACCAAATCCAACACCAAAGATCACCAAATCCAACACAAAGATCTATTTAGATCTTTGTGTTGGATTTGGTAATCTAGAATTTTGGAAAATTCAATTGCCACGAATAAAAAGCAATAAATCTCATAGAACTGAATATGACACACAATTATTCAGTGTTTTGTCAGTAAAAATACACTATATTGCATGAAGATTATTAAATTATATTATTAAACAAGAAGTAAAGAATAAATTAATATTTAGTGAAATCAGAAGTGCACATAGAATCTCAAGCAAAAAAATACTTCCGAGCAGTGTCATCGCTAAGCTACTTGAGCATCAATAGTTTGATGAACGGAGTATTACAATAAAACTTCATTAAGTAGCAGGTAGGGTTTCTCTAACAAGAAATCCCACAGATTTCTTAAAAGTTTGCTTTTTTCTTATTTTGTGTTAAGGTTAAAGAAATTTTGCAAATATAAAGTATAATTAACCCGTAAACTGTCAGAATGCATTTGTATTTATTAATTTTAAGCCTGCTTATTAGTTTTTTAAATTTTTGCTTGTTATGGCATGTCACAGATTGTCAATAAGCAATATGTATTTGTGGCAGGACTCTGAAAATTCTTTGTCAGAACCTGTAATATCTTGAATAATTGCACCGATGCTGTCTTAATTTTTAACCTTGCCCAGTAGCTTTGATTGCTGCATTACACCAGGTTGCGCAAATTGAGCAAAGATACAAATGAGTATGAAGTATGCAAGTATGACATTTTTCTTATAAACCTGATTATTAAAGTCAAACCAACTGCTGAATTATCAGGCTATAAGATGGCTGTATTTAATTAGCCATCTTATAGCCCAATAATTTGGCAGTTTGCACAATTGTCACCCTTTAATTGTGCACAGTTGCACTTCCTTTATATTGTGAATTTGTGTTGTAACTCAAGGTTTTTCCTATAATTGCCCATTATCCGTATACAGTCGACTCCGCATAAGTCGATACCCCAAGGGGAAGTGGAAATGTGTCGAGTTATCCGATGTGACGAATAAAGCAAAGTTGAAAAAAAAAAAAAATACAATTAGGAAAATACAGAAGTGTGTTATACAGTAGTATAGGCTTACAATACATTGTGTCCTCCATTTACAATTACTCTGTAGATGAAAAACTGAAAAATTCGTTTAGTGTTGTTTGTTTTGAGCACTTAACTGTCGCAACTTTCTTTTTCAATGATCATAAACACCTCAAAAACATCTTTGCAATTGTCAATTGTTGGCAAGTAACGTCTAAGGATTCGTAATGCCTCTAGCGTGAGAAAATGAAAAATTGAATTCTGGTAAGACGTTGATGTAGATTATATAATTTCTTTTTGTTTATCTGTTATCATTTTATACATAAAATGTTAAGGCATTTTTATTAATAAGTATATATATATTAAGAATATTAATATATTAATTATATATTAATAAATAAATAGACTCCCCCTCCTGAAAAAACGAGTTCACATTTTTTCAGGAAGGGGTGACGACTTATCAGTGTGTGGGACAGCAAAAGTATGTCGACTTATCCAGTAGTGACGAGTTAAACGGTGTCGAGTAAACCGGAGTTTTTTTAACATCAATGCCTATGTAAGTCAGCTGGGACCACAGAAAACTGACTACTCAACCGATGGTGTCGAGTTATCCGGGTGACGACTTATGCAGAGTCAACTGTATATATACAGTAGATCCCTATAACATGGGTTCATATAACACGGTGAAAAATTGCAATTGTGTTCGTATAACATGCCCATTTTTACTGATAACTATAATTTTTAATCTATTCTTCATATTTTTAAATTTATTAGTTATTTTTAAATATTCGTGTTTAATACATATGAGATTCATACTAACATTTATTTATAGATTATTTGGGAAGAGGTTAGATTAAAACAAAATTATCATTATTCAAATCAATTTTGTTAATTAAAAAAGACATTTTTATTAACATTATTCAATCTGTTTTACAGGAGCAGAATTTTTGATGATGATAATTGTCGTAGAAGCATGTGCAACAAATATTTCTGCAGTGTGCACACTGAATAAATGTAGATTTTTACAATATGATGATGATGATTTATGTATGTCACTGGAAAAACAAACATGATTAATGTTTAAAAACATTTCTCCATCATCAACTAATTTGGAGGAGAATCATTCATACTGTATTTACATTCGTATGTTGTAAAATATCAGAGTTTGATGTTGTTTTTTCCTATCTCCTTTGCAACTTCTGAAATTGTTGAAGAACCTTTGGCTGCAATTAGGTCTTGATTTTGAAGGATGCTTTCACAATATGTAAATTTTGTAATATTGTCATGCAATGATTCTTCTGTAGAACAAATTTCTATGCTATTGATGTTAGCATGAGATATCAAAGCCATCTTTTTGTTCTTTAGTAAATGAAGATGCAATTATAGATGCATTTGGGTTAAAAACAATGACTTCATTGGCAGAGTAAGTATTTACTGTACATAAAAATACACAAAATGTTTTGTTTTTAAATAAATATTGTTAGGAAGGATTTGTTAATTGCTTTTGACATTTACTTATTACATGACTTGTTACTTGAAACCATGGATTTTTTTTGTTTTATTACCCTGCTTATTGTGCATCTGTAGTTTTCTAAAAAAATAAATGAGTTTTTCTCTAACAGTAATATAAATTTAAAAATACCAAGAATTAAAAATTATAATTTTGTATTAAAAAAAAAATATATATATATATATACATCAATATCACCACGGTTCAAAACACCAACCTCACAATTATAAAACAGGCATGCCCCTACCAAGCCACTAGTCACTCTACAAATAATGTAAATTTTAAAGGTTTTAAGTGATTTGCAATTTTCTCCTTAAATTTGAGTACTGCACCTTACTACTTGGCACATGTCAGTCATTGGGGATGCACTATAACCTCACAAAGTTTGATCCCCCGGTAATCCCGATATAAGGGGACAGCATGACAAGTATTTGTGGTATTTAAGTTTGAGAAAGGGATATTCAATCACCATACTTACAACACTCGATGAGTACAATTTAAGGCACCCTGTAAGAAAACTATACAGGTTCATTTAATGGGTATAGTCCAACTAAGTCATAAAAACCTAGGTCTACCACATTGGCAAATGCATTTTGACACCCAAAATGTTCTCCCTGTTGAGTAAGGATAGTCAATGTTCCAGACTTAAAATCTGCAACTTATTTTTAATATAATCACATATATTGTCTTTCAGTTAGAGTATTAACTGCATTCACTTTAACATTCAAATTGTTTTCTCACATTAAAAATATAAATTATATGAGCTAACTTGACAAAAAACTGAATTTCACAAGAGCCTCTTCTATTTCAATCATACATTTTTATTTTTCTTTTATATCATCGTAAATCAACTGGCAAGTCAAAAAGTACGTTGTCAATATTATTTGTTGTAATTATAGCAATTTAATTTGGGTAAGTGACTGAAGAGGAGTTATTTTCATAAAACCTGGAAATTTTGTTACTTGAGGTACCAAAAAAACAAAATAATGTTTATATTGTTCTCAATCTGTTTAGTAAAATTGCTGTGCAATTTTACTAAACAGAAGACAATTAAATAAATAGATTTTATGTTAATTTAAAACTAAAGTGTTGTAAAAATATGCTTTAAGTTCTTCAATTACTGTAAACTTTTACAATTAATTAATATTAGTAATATACAGTAGTGTGGATTCAATTGGGTGTTGACCATGTATGTCTGACTAGACACACACACAAAACTGCTTCTGACCCGGTAAGTCAGTGTGTTAAAGACAGCATGTAAAATATTTCATTTTTTATGCAACAACACTGTGGCACCTGCTTGTAGACTAAACTTTACTTCAGGGTTAGTAGTGGATAGATCTAGCAATGCCATAGGAAAAATTGTGCTACCAAAAAACTATAGTTAATAGTAATTATCGACAGAGTAATACTAGTAACAACACAACATTTAATTAAATCACAACGGTTATACTACTACATGATTGGTTATGAACAATAATTCAAAAACCAAGAAAAAAGATTAAACGAATATTTTTCCACAGTTTTACAATTTGAATGCCAATCGGTCACATCTAGCAATGCTATGATACTCCTCAACTCCACCGAGTAATTGTTAATTTACACCCTTTTGAGCAACCAACATTGCAATTGCCACCTACCTCATTTAAGTAGTCTTGCAGACCTACAATATGCATTTCCCCAGTGGCAGTAACTCTAGTCCTAACAAATTCTGTAATATTTATTTACTGATGAATAAATTTGCTTAGTATTTTTTTTGACATTACTTGACTTATTTTGACATTTACTGGACAAGTGAGCCTCGACATTTTCACTAAAAAGATAGACGTATGGTAATATACTTTATGAGTTTTTTGCCTTTGTTTGAGAGTGCAAAACAGTGACATCACTCTAAACTAAGTAAAGTATCCAAAATAAACATAACTAAATAATTAGAAATTTCTTGAAAAATGTCTCTTAACAAATTTCAAATATTCAATATCAAATAAGTATCATCTGGAACTGGATATTTGTTACTTGGATCAAATATCCAGCTCCAGAAGATGTAGCAGTCAATATTCATTTGATACTAGATATTTGAAATTTGTTAGAAATTTTCAAGAAACTTCTAATTAAAGAATACCAATTCCCAATTCATAATAACTAAATAAAATAAGTAGTCAAGAACAAAATAAGGTTGGGTTCTTTCCCTCATAAGTACTATCATAGTACATGATCAGTAGGGATCGCACATTTACCAGTAAAGTGGCTAACTTTCAAAATGTTACAAGTAAATTACCGATAATTTTAAAATTTTGACTCCAAATGCAAAAATTAGTTCACTAGTGATGGTTCAATTTATGAGCACTAAACAATCTTTAGCACTAACATGGGGAGGGCACCTGGGAAATTCACTTTGGGATGAGACTTGGTATATAGGTAGTAATCCTTTAGGATGTTCAATCCTCAAAACAAGAAAGCGCAATGGCCAGCCAGTTTTAAGAAAAAGGACCTTTAAAAATTTGAGCTCAGCTTATGTACTAATAAGTTTCGCTAGGTCGGCAGCTGCTGAGCTGCTCAGTCGACATTGTTCTTGGCTACCGCCAAGTCGTTCAGGGTTCAAATCTCGGTCTCAATTAGCATTTTTTTTTTCTTTCTAAAAATTTTTTAAAATAAGTATTTTGAATATATATAAATATTAAAATTTTATTATAATAAATAATTTCATTTAAAAAATGTTTAACACATATTACATGTCATTTTAATTATAATAATACAAAATAATAAATAATAATAGTTATAAATAATTAGTTATGAAACAACAGTTTTCAATTTATTATTCTATTGTATCAAATTTCTCGAAGGTTACTACTCTTATTAATTCTCACCACTTAAAAATAAAAAGTATAAAACATGTCTTTTATATTCATCCTTTACTTCCATTTTAACAAAAATAAACAACTAAAATGTTTCCAATTCCAACAGTATTATATAAATGAGATCCAATTTAACACTTCAGTGTGAAAAGTATCACATTAGACTGACATTTTCAACAGCAAAACAAGATTTTTCTCAAGGTCATAAAAATGTGCATGGACTTATGGACTGACCTGATATTTGGAGTGTCAGTTTACTTTTGGATTTCGAAGAGATCATAGTGTTCCGTAATATATCACACCATAATACAAATAGTTTCAATATTTTACAGTAAAATGTCTGTGAATGAAGATACTATCAGTTTACCAACAGTTGATGATGATGATTATTAATACACTTATTAATTATTTTGTATTATTATAATTAAAATGACATGTAATGTGTGTTAAACATTTTTTTAATAAAATTATTTATTATAATAAAATTTTAATATTTATATATATTCAAAATACTTATTTTAAAAAATTTTTAGAAAGAAAAAAAAATGCTAATCGAGACTGAGATTTGAACCCTGAATGACTTGGCGGTAGCCAAGAACAATGTCGACTGAGCAGCTCAGCAGCTGCCGACCTAGCGAAACTTATTAGAAACTTATTAGTACATAAGCTGAGCTCAAATTTTTAAAGGCCTTTTTCTTAAAATTGGCTGGCCATTGCGCTTTCTTGTTTTGAGGATTGAACATCCTAAAGGAGTACTACCTATATACCAAGTCTCATCCCAAAGTGAATTTTCCAGGTCGTGCCCTCCCCTTGTAAGACCAACCAGATTCCCTTTTATTCTATTTCAAACTGAAAAAGTTTGGTTACTCAGAAAAATAGACAATGCTTTAGTTGTTAAGATTAAAAAGTGGCCAGTGCAAGTGCTAACATTCAATAAACTTAATCCATTTTTTCAACTGAAATAGTTATTGCACTCTAGACATTATGAGTTAATACTGTAAATGAATTGCAAACTGTCTGGCACTGCCATAATACAACAGTTTAAAAATTGTATACAACTGTAAAGTAATAATTTAAGATGTGAATGACAAACTCCTTTTATGATTTAAATAAAAGCATTTGATATTTGTCTTTAGTAAATGTAAATATACATGACAGTGTATAGACATACTTGGCTTCAAAAAGTAATTACATGTATAGCTATTCTTTTTTTTAACCAAATTTACTGGTAAAAAATATTAAATTACCAGCACATTTATCAATATATTTCTTTTACCTGATTACCAGTAAACCAATTTACCAATGGTACTACAATCCTTAATGATTTATAATTGATGTCCTACATGGAGCTGTAATTAGGGTGTGTGTTGTTACATTAAGTTTACTCTATGTACAGTACAAAAACTGCACAACATTCACTGCAACAATATTGCCATCATTTTTGTACCAAAAATTTTGTAGCAATTTCTTTTTAATTTTCACACCTTCTTTCCTATTTATATCATCATTTAGTGAAATCTTAGCATGTTCATGTGAAAACTTCCAGTCTAGTAGCAAGATCAGTCTACAAAGCTACATTGCCACAGTTCTCTCTAAGGCTAGCAATAGCTCAATTATGTAGTAAATTTTTAAAATTGTGCATGCAGAACTATGAAATTATGTGAAAAAAAATTAATTAAAAAAGTGACTTACAAAAACTGCTGGTTTACGAACAAGCCCTCTTGTTTTTTCTTCTGTGTAGGCACAGTTGGTATGATGGGCATGAGATATTGTTAAAATTATGTCGTACATGGCTAGCTGTTTGTTTTCTATCTCACGAGCCGACTGGTCCGCTTCAGCTTGAGTCACACGTGTTTCTTCGTTCCTTTCTCGTGAACGTTTCGGCACTCTACCATACCTAACAGCTAGAAGAAAAGTAAATTGTACAATTAGTATAAATATACAGTTTTCAAACTAATTTCTAATTATTTCTCTAAATTCCATAGTATTTTTCTTTGCTACACAACCAATTTTTGATATGTCCAAGTTTACAAAAACAAGCTACTTTTAGTTGTAGAGAAACAGGTGTTGTGCTAGATTGCTATTTGAATTGTTAAACACAAGATCATGTTATTAACTCAACCACTTGGCTTTTTGACTCCACCTTTATTTAGTTGATACAGTAACTAATTTTACACGTTTCAGGCTTTTTGCCCCTCATCAGTCAACTAAAACAAGAATAGGATATACAACATTAAAATTACTTTTACAAATAAATTGTGCAAACAATTTAAATAACTTAAAGAAGAAATTCATTCTAGAAGGATACCCAAGTCGACTTATAAATACATGGGAAAAAAAAATAAAAAATAATATCCAACAAAAAACAGATCAGTAAAGTAAAAAACCCTGATTATAAAATATACAAGTTTTCCATACATAAAAGGATTATACAAAGAAATAAGTAACGAAATGAAGAAAATAAATATAAAATTAGCACCAACATACAAAAACTAAAATCTCGAATAACAAGTAAAAGAAATAAAGAAAAATCAAAAGAAAATATAGAAGAAATAAAAAATGTAGTCTACCAAATCCCATGCACTTGTGAAACTCAAAATACTTATATTGGTGAAACAAAATGAAAATTAAAAATACGTATTAAAGAACACATAGCAGATATGAAATACCGTAGAATGCAATCAGTTTTTCATGATCACTGCCTTATAAATAATTGCAACATTGACAAAAACAACATAAAAATTCTATTTAAAGAAAAAGACACGTATAATAGAAAATTCAAAGAAAGCTTACACTAATAAACTCAAAAAATTCCATAAACAAAAATCTAAGTATAAACATAAATAAAAACTGGTTGAATATATTATAGTTTAATTTTTCTGTCAAAATACCACCAGAGGGCTTTGATTCATCTCAAAACCACTCTACGTGATTATACAAATGTTGAGTGTAACGAACAATAAGAAATATCACTTCATTCCGCAACGTCCAATTATACCAAACAATTAAGAAGAAATTTACCTGAAAAAACTTTATAGTGAACTGAACGAGCCTAGAAAATACACATTCATTGTCTCTGATAAGAGAATAGAATACAACCAACTGTAAGTTTTTGTTCTACTTTGTGTATTTTGATACATCGTTTTATATGTTGTTTTACCATTTTAAACAGATATAAAAGAATTTTATAATGGTTCTATAACCACCTTATTCTTCAAGTTTGTGATGCACAGACTTAAGCGTGTACAAGTGCCATATCGGGGACAAAAAACTGGTACGTGTAAAATGTGTATGTGTATTTTAAATTATTTGTGCAATTTATTTGTAAAAGTAATTTTAATGTTGTATATCCTATTCTTGTTTTAGTTGACTGATGAGGAGCAAAAAGCCTGAAATGTGTAAAATTAGTTACTGTATCAACTAAATAAAGGTGGAGTCAAAAAGCCAAGTGGTTGAGTTAATAACACTATCTTGTGTTTAACAATTCAAAAAGCTACTTTTAGTTTCAAATGGCTAATGGTATTTTTTTTTTTAAATTAAGAATCTGAAGGAACTAAGTTGCCTGCCTTTCCATCCGTTTTTGGTTATTTTTACCCAATTTTTCGATTCAGGTAACTACTTTAAAATCATATATTTAAAAAATATTATACAGTGTATATATAAGGGTACCAGAAGTTAGTTAATCATATTTTGTATGCTCAAAGCACACTTGTAAATATAAATCATGACCTGAATCTGTAAAAGCATTGTAATTTGCATATCAAACACAGGATCTTGCTTTGAACAGATGACAATTAGTTTTTACAATGATTCACTGACTTCTGAACCACCCTATAAATTAAGAAGACAAATCTTTGAAACAGAGAAAAGTAACATTGATGGAAATGCTGCTATTGCAGTGTTCATGGCACTTTTGCATTCAAAAGTGTCATTTATTATGTATAATTCTGGAAACAGACAAATAATGACCATGAGTAACTTTACAAATATTTTAAAACCACTTAAGCATGATTGCCTACAAAGAAGACCTGCATTTGGGGCCAACTGTGCAATTCCAAAATAATAAGACCCATGTAGTCCTAGAGTCAAATGTATGCTAAAATGTTCTTAATGCAATATTGTTAACAGCTTTTAGCTTTGAAGAAGTCAAACAAATTTACACTAAAGAAAAATCCAAATAAAAGCTTCTAACAAGAAATTTGGAAACAGTTTTACATTGAGATGTAAATGTGCCTGGTTGCAAAAATTTGCTGTTTTAAATATCTAAAAGCCATTTATTGTTACATCAGTTAACTTTACAGATACTGACTGTGCAATCAAACACAAATGAAAGGCACCTATGCACACCACGGCCTAAGCTAAAACACTGAAGAGATCCCCTCAAAAATTATTGGAAAAATTTTAGATGAAACGTCTAACTCATGTTTTATCTACTTATATATATATATATATTGCATATCCAATACCATTCAGAACTTTAATGAGTTCATTGTCATCATATGTCAAGAGTTGTCAAATGCTACCAATGCTACCCTTGGCATAGTCTGTATACAAATTTTGGTGTCAATCTGCCTATTGATTACAGCTGCATAGGGCTTGGAATAGGGAAACTAATTATTGCCAACAATCCAAATGTCAAGTGCCACAATAAACTCTGGGAAATGTACTGTTAGCTACCTTATAGTAGTTTTATAAAAACTGATGCCATGTTTGAAGACAACCCAGAGGTCTGTTCTTAATCCGAATGTTGTTGGGATGATTGAAGTGCCAATTATGAGCCAAACCAACATGTGTAAATACCATAAAGGAGCCAATAAGTGAACAAGGCAACCTTTAAACACTGTAATCTACCATTAAGTTTTTGCAGGTTATTTAAAGATTAGCTCATTCATTTTGGTTCTCATTTTGCTAGCCAACATCTGCATTGGAGCTCAGAATGGCAAAATAACAAAGAATCCTAGAACTGATAGAATATACAGTCAAACCTGTTTTTATGCGGGGGATAGGGACCGCATTAAAAAAAAACCTCACGAAACTTCACGAATGGCTGTAAATAATAGTTTTCGCAACACAATTAAAAAATATTTTTTTTATGCGGTCAACAGGGACCACATAAAAAAGTCTCACATAGAAAATAACTCAAAACCGCACGAAATAGAATTTATTGACAACAGATGTCAGCACTTGACTGCATCGTCTGGTCCGTCGTCTGTTTTACATATTTTTGTCCAGGTGGTGTTTTGTTGACTTAAAAAGTAAATTATTTCATTTTTCGCATATTCATGCAATAATATTACTATAATAAGTGCATTTATGCTATAATAAGTTTATTTAGCTATAATAAGTCAACGTAAGACATGACGAATTGCACGAGACTAGTCGCCAACTATACCGCACAAATTAAAAATTCGCATTAAAAAAAATCGCACATAAAAAGAGCGCATAAAAACAGGTTTGACTGTATTATTCAAAGATTACCATTATAAAAGCACAAGATAGATGTGGATTATTAATGTTAGTTGAATTACTTTTGTTAATTATTACTGGAAATTCATGGAAATTATTGTTATATTACTATCCTATTATACAAAGTCAGAACCTAATGAACAAATAAAAGTAATTTTATAAATATAGGTCAAAGGTTGACATGCTTTAGAATTGTGAACAAATAAAATGAAGGGAATGCATGAAATTTATTGATGCATAATTTCTTAAAAATTCCAATTTATAATTTTAACTTATTGACAACAGTGTATAACAATAAGATGCCATAATACTATACAATGCTTGCCCACCATTCTAAATGCATTTGTAACTCAGAAAGTAGGAGCATACAAGGCATACAGCAACAATGTTTGCTGCTTACGATATCATATTTCTTACAATCACAGATATCCTTCTTTATATGCAGTTTCGATTGGTGAAAATTTTGGTTAATGCAAGTCCATTCTGTGGTAAGTTCAATACTAGCAGTTGGACAGAGCTTTGAGCTACAAATGTTAAACCGATCTCTTCTCTCTATTCCTGCTCAATGTTAGCAGGGTAAGAAATACCTTACTTTTCTGAGTGCAGTGCTGTTACTCAGATACTTCAATTTCTATTTTCACATTTAGTGTAATTTCCATTTTAATTCTCTGGCCTTTGGAGAAAACACACAGGCATGGACTGTGTAGATGACACTTGATAAATATTTTGGCAATTTTAGAAAATTTTTACTACATTTTTTTTTTTTGCTACTTTAGTGGTTGGTCTAAACCAGTGTTTCTCAAAATGGGAGATAATGCCCCCTTGTGGGCAGTGAGTAAATCTAGGGGCGCTAGAGGCAGGGTACTGAAGGGTGACCAAAGGAAAAAGTTGGGGTCACTGACAGCTGTTTCCTTTCCTCTGTTAAACAGATAAGAGAAAACATTGCATTTAATGGTTTCCAGATGTATGGTAAGGGCACAAAGTGTGAGATTAATAGAAAAGTTTTCCTAAGAATATTTCCAATCCTCTCTCACCCAAGAGAAAATGGATTAAGGGTGTTGGGTATAACTTTATGGAACAAAGGGGGCAGTGATTGAAAAAGTTTGGGAATCACTGGTCTAAACTCTCCATAATTGATGTTTAACTTTATTTTCTAATTTGTTTTGATTTGTTCAGATTTGCAACTATAGAATACTTTGTCTAAAATTTTCAATTAAGTGTTCAATAAATGTTTAAAATTTGACTTGGACCGTATTTTTAATATTTTTATTCTGTCCAAGCAAACACAAATGTAAAAATCATTCCACACTACCACTTAATAAACGGATTTATTTCCTACTGATTGTCAATTATATACGTTCCACTATATATGGTATACTCATGGAATCAATTAACCACAAAAGATTATCTGTATTGTACAGTACCTCACATAGACAATGTACAAAATAAGTTCACAGATTGGATTTTGCACAAAATCTCCCAAAGGAAAGTAGTGGGAAGATTTGTATCTTCTTCAATCCTGAATTAATATCAGCCTTCTGTACTTTCCATTAACATTTCCGATACTCTACAAATTGAAATTGTTTCACTGAGATTCCAATTCATAGAGTATCTTTGTAAAAAGCAACATTGCAAACTTTTATTTCAACTAACCTATAACTGAAAATTAGCTAATATGACACCAAACACAAAATGTGACAAATTGTACGACAAACTCATTCAACAATTTACAAACCAAACACATGGCTTCTGTTTGCCAACTATGCACAAACATTTTGTTGTCATTTGCAATTTCTCAACAGATGCAGCGAGTGCATGCTACAGTTAACGATTCAAACAAAGACACCTGTCAAATTCATCACATCATTGTGTTTATAATTAATTACTTTATACTAGAACTAAATGTTCCCTGCTGCTAGAGCAAGTCTATAGAATAAAATGCTACAATGCATTCCTCGTTTAGTTAACAGATTTGGGTCGACAATTAATAATTTGTTTTGATCATCATTATGCAGAACATGACAGATGGATTTATTAGGGCATCAGAAGTGCCAACTACTGGAGCTTCACTAATATTGTTAACAAGGTTTTGACAACTGAAAAATGCATAGGGTGGCATTTGATAACCAAGCAATATTTTAGTTATATTTGATAGACCAAAGTAAAATTATGACTACAAGACAAGAATAATTAGTAATGACTAATTATAGAAATGGTTGCATTTGCATTAGATTATTTTGACAAACATTCGAGAATGTGGCATGTTTCCGAAAGAGATTAGATTTAAACACAGATAAATACAGTCTTCCAAAAAGAACGCTGCCATTTAAAATTACTGTAATTACGTTAATTACTACCCAAGCAGTGTGTGTTGTACACCAATCGAAAGAGTTACCATTTGAGTTTCACTTACAATTTGGCATTCGAATGTCTTGACTATTGCCTCTAGGAAGCCACAAAGTCAGAACTGGCCATCATCATACAAGAACAATGCCTTACATGGGATTGCTTTGAAATTGTCAGCAAAAGTCGTGTTGCACAATGAATATCAATTCCGACTTTGCAAACTGTAAAACACAAAACATCTTTGCTCTAGAGTCCCAATTTTTGTTTACAGAACTTCCTAGAGGTAGTAGTCAAAAATATTCAAATGCAGATGGTAGATGAAACTTGAATGGTTAGTCTATTAATTGGTGAACATTGAATACTTCTTGGGTAATAATTACGGTAATTTAAAGTGGTAACATTCTTTTTGGAAGACTCTGTATAAACACTAATTCTTACACATTGAAGAATTTCACACAATATACAGTTTTCATCCTATTGTTGATAAAATTGAGCATGCTATGTCAAGAACTTCAGAATCAAAAGTGGAAAATTCATCTGTAATTTTTAGTTTGTAATTTAAAAGTTTTTTAATGCTGATCATAATTTGGAAAAAAACCATGCAGTCAAGATGAGGAAACAGACCCAATTTTTACTATAATGAAAACAGGTATTCAGCTTAAAATTAGTAGTTCTTTTTATATATCCTAACCAAGTTCCCTTTAATTTTGAAAATTTAAAACACTGTTTTGAAGTATATACCTATAATTTAGAAGATAAGTTTATAAAGTCGAAGAGAAATTAGATCTTAAAATAATGGGGTGTAATTTAGTTTATGTTCTGTAATTTTGTTAACTTACAACTAACATTTATTAAATATTCAATGAGTACCTCTGCACAATAATTCTACATCATCAGAAAAAGAGACTATAATCAAATTATTGATCAAAATGCTAAATGTAAGATTTCCTTGTACCATTTAGTACTTCCATCACGACTTAACATCCATTTAGCATATTAAAATCTTTGGCTAGTTACAAACAAACCTGTTAATTTCCCCATGTGACAACTGCTATCACTTAACATTAAAAGAACTTGTGGGGAATAAACAAACATCGGTAAGCACAAACACAACCAAATGAAACGTGAAGAAGCAACTTTAATTACACAAAAACTCAGTAAGTGTCCAATAACAAAAGTTTCGTAGAAATGTGTCAAGAACACCAACTTTAAAGTTAATTTCAACAAAGGTTAATTTGACCTTTTGTTTTTTTAATTCTAAACTAAGTAGTAAACAGTTTTATTCTTTGTATCTAAGGAAACAATTATTAAACTATCTATCTTATTTAGTTTATCAAATATAAAAAAAAATGTAGGAAATTACTTTAAAAAAAGCAAATTCTTTGTACTTCATTATATTATTAGCTTATGAGAGGTGCTAAATTGCCACTTTTAAGATGATTTAACAAATTTGACTGAAATAATCAGACTCAATCTGATAATTTCATTAAAGAAATCCCAAATTTAACTATAAACTTTTTAATGGCATTTTTTTTTTTGAATGTTGAACAAATGTATATGCAACAACCAGTAAATATATCCAGTGATTCTCTAGTTACTAAAATCAGATTTTTTGAGTAAATGTAACAAATTTTATTGCTCACAAATTCTCTGGGAACAAACTGTTAATAAAAATTTTAATTTACATCCTTAAAATAAATGTATTATTATTATTTATATCATTAATTAATAAATTGAAAAGATCTTTAAAAGAATATTGTTCAAAGCATAAAATTTTTCATTTGATACAACTTAAATGGTGAATAAAAGCAAACATATTATGTCTTATCCACTGTTGTGCACTAATTTAAAGTATTATCAAATTAAATTTTATATCACTGAATACTCAGCAAGTCATTTTGTACTATTTATGTATTCAAATATTTTAAATAATACAGTAAAACTCCATTTAAACATGTTCCACACACTGACCAAGATAAACTGTGCGCGAGTATTTTGTCAACAAATACAAGAGAACACAACATGTTGCACTTTGTTTTGCAACTCTTGGCCAGGTAACATCCTTTATTGAGGAATATGCTGTACACACCAGTTTTTTTATTACCTTCCACATACTCCTATCATTAGAAAGCCTTTGTAATGATTGGGATGTAGACATGAGTAATTTTAATCGAAGAGAAAGCAACGACCTAGCTAATCTATATGTAAAAGGGTTGTGGAATTTATACTGATGATTTTGTCTGGATTTGGAAATGATCATTGATGAAGTATTTGCTTAGAGACAGTAATGTGTGCTTTCTGTAACTGACAGATTCCATTTGGGCTATCTAACTTTGAAAAGACATGACAAACAATTAAAAAATGATTTTGTAGAATTCTAAACACTACTGTTACAACATTAAGTATAATATTTACATGCTTAATGAACTTAAAAGATACTATGATTCAAAGTTTAATGTTTTTAACATCAAATAATGAATCAACAATCCAGAACAGTGCACGTATAAGTTATGTACTCAACTTGCTCAAGAGATTTATAGCAAACCCAGTCATAAGTCATCATATTTAACAAGTATAATACAACACAGATAATAGCGAGGTTGAGGCTGAAGTTTTAAATGCGAAAACGTGTACATCGGACGTTCAGTGCCACTTTCCTGTAAGCCTAGAAGTTTGACAATGGTGTTTGGAATGTCGAGCATGATTCCACTGACTTTCCAAACACCATTGTCAAACTTCTAGGCTAACAGGAAAAAGCACCAAGCATCTGACGTACACGTTTTCGCATTTACAAGTTTGACCTCAACCTCACTAATAAGTAATCCGAATTTAGAGATATTAACCTGGAGATATTAACAAGTTACTAAGCATTGCATTATCAAAGTTTTTGATTATCCGAGATATCCTTGGTCTACATTACCTTGAATAACCCAAACTCTACTGCATTTGTAACTATTACAATCAAATAAAACATTCATACTGTACCTGATAATATGCTTTATCTTTATGACAATAAACTAGATTATTATTCTTGGAATTTTATATTTTGAGATTAAAAGACTATGATGATGAAACAGCAAAAATGTCCTGAGAAGACTAATCTGGTTCATTGTCATCGAGATAAAGCACTATCAGATATGATAAGAATGTTTACTTCATAACATTACTTACTTTAATAGAGAAACAGAAAATATGTTAAGAAATTGGCTCCAATTGCCTTAAAAAATTTGTATAAAAAGGAACTGAATTATGCATTATGGACTTTCATTTATCGGTTTCGGTAAACAAACTGAGCATATAAATTTGCAGAAAATTATAAAATAATACTTCGATGTTATCTTCTAAAAAAATTAAAGCATATAGTCAAAGTAGATAATATTTGACTGATAGTTTAGCAATGACTTTTGGATTTTGAATAGACCTGATCCTTCTAAGAGTATTACTTATGCAATTACTGGAATGGAAAGTTTTCTGAGCTATAAAACACTTTCCAACAGGGCTTAGTCCATTTTCCAACTATAAATATCAAAAAACAGATTGTTATAAAATTTAAATATATATACAAAAAGGCAGCTAATCATTACTTATTTTTAAAAATGTTAACTGAAACAAACTTTGAATGAGCAATATGCTATCAACATAGTAATCAAAATATTGCAAAGAATTTTCAATTCTATATGTAGATAATCTCTAAATGATGAAATTAGGGGAAAAACTATTCTTTAGACATTAGTGGACATAGAAAGTATATGGAATTAATGTATTTCAAATAAATTTGATGTTTTTTTCTGAAAAATCATCATTAAAAATTTTCATTAAGATTGCAAGGTGTTGAATATACAGGACGATCAAACGAAGTTTACTCATCAATAGTAATCTTGAAAATGCTAAAGTCAAAGTTCCAGGCAATTTTCCTAGAGTCAACAGTAAATAAACTTTGAAAATTTAATCATTTCTCATAGTTCAAAGCAGGGAAATAACAAGTGTAGCCAGTTTATGATGTCACTAACTATAATCCTTAGAAGTAAAATTTTTTGTCCAATCATCTGGGATGATGCAATTTGTTATCTTTGTTTGGTACATGACATTATATTCAAACTGTTTTATTATCTGACATTTATTTATCAGTGTGTTTTAAGAAAAAATTTTGGCTTTTTTCTCCTCTTATAAATCACAAAACTGTCAAAAAATGGAATGTATGAAAAGTACGATTTATAGAAACCATTATATAGTAAGTGGTTGCAAAAATCAGTGTACTCTGTATGTAATGTCTAATACATTCACAACCGAGAACTTAACTGTTAGATAAAAGTTGTGGATTCTAATCTTGTTCCAGGATGGATAATTTCTCTTGCTTATACAAAGTCTCAAAGGTACTTTTTGTACCTTTCATACTTTAGTTTTACGTAGATTTAAAAGGTATATTGAAAAATCTGTTAAAGAAAATATATATGCTCCATAAGTATATTAATATGGCTCTTGATTTACAAGTTTCATATATCCAGTTTGAATAAATGTCACTTTTAAAATTTAGTACTAATCTCCTTTCCTCCTAAATAATTCTAGAGAATTCTGTCATGTTCAAGTATCAACAATCCATACTTCACATATACTTATAATAAAAGTTGGTTGGTTGGATATACATTACAAAATACTCATTCTCTATATCACATATAGATTCTCAAAGTGGGGGTTGTGAAAAATATTTGGGGGGTCTCTGAAATATTGATGCCAGATCAATTTTTTTTCAAATATTTTATAAATTTACTAAGGATTCATGTTTAGAAATAGTATAAATAAAAAATATACAAAATAATTTTTACTTAAATAAATTGCACATATAAATAATAAAAACAATATAAATATTTAAATATGAGCCTAAATATAATATTCATAAATTTGTGTGCTATTGGAGAATCCCCAGAGTTCCACTCTCCGCCTAAACTATGATAGAACAGTTGTCATTTGGAATGGTGTTCGCTAGCAGCGTTGCGTCTGTACGCAAGTCGAGGTAGAAATACAGTAGAGCATCGATTATCCAAAAACTGATCAACCAAAAGAGTTTCAGTCGGCAAATTTGAATTTCCGCTGGTGCTGTGGCGCTGCAATATTTGGCTATGTCTTGAGCTACTCTGATATTATTTTAGTTGATATGTGTTTTTAGCTGGCGGCACTCATGTGACCATGAGAGGGTACTTAAGGACGCACCAGTATTTGAAGGAGACCTTTTTCCCATCGTGAGTGGTAAGTTTTGCTTGTTTTTCTGAGGACTGTGTTGTGCTGAATTGGAACGTTTTGAGACTAGATTAACTTCCGAAATATAATTTTTTTGTTTTTATATTTTTCAATATATTTATTTTGTTTGTGAAAATAAAGAAAAAATTAAGAAAAAAATTTTGTTAGTCTTAACATTTACAAAACTTCAACACAAAGCAACACACAACAGAGAGAAATTTCAACATGGAATAGTTTAATTAAACAAAAGAAATTAACTCCTCCTGAATTTAAATTAACCCCCTCCCTTCGGGATGTTTTTCTACACATACTCATTCTTCGGGGTCCTTTGAAATTTATAAGTGCAAAAGGGGGCCACGGACCAAAAAGTTTGAGAAACACTGACATAGGCAATATGGCCTACAAATGTGTGCAGCTTGTCCCACAGTTCATTTTCAAATATTTACACTTGTAATCATTTTTGATTACAAGTGTAAATATTGGGAATGGTTCAATAAAACACAAGATTTGAATTTATTGATCAAAATTTATTTTGTCTCCTTCAAAATAATCCTTTCCCACTGCAATGCACTCATGTCAATTTTTTCCAATCCCCAAAACACACTCTAAAGTCATTTTTCTGAAACCCCTTCGAGACTTGGAGAGTTTGTTTTATGGCATTGATCGACTCAAACTGGTGATCACCAAAACCGCAATTTTAGCCAAAGAAACAGGACACTGTACCTTGTTGGGTGGATATGGTGCTTCTGGAACTGTACTTGTTGAATTTTTGACCAAAAATTCACAAACAAGAGCATTGTAAGCAGGTGCATTGTTGTGGTACAAAATCCACAAGTTTTCTCCCCACAAATAGGGCTGTTTTCTATAAAATGCCTCATGCAATGTCCTAAAACATTCAAATAATGTTCTATGTTAACAGTTTTGCCAGTTGGAATGAATTTGTAATGCACAACACCACAACAACTGAAGTAAATGGTCTACACTACCGTGATCTGGTCTTTTCAGTTTTACTTCACCTTTCCAGTGCCATTCATTTCATTGTTAAGCTGTTTTAGTGTCAAAAGTATATTTCCATGTTTCATCACCCATAATGATGCATTTTATGGGTAACTGGTCCCTATTCAAACGTTACAGATATGGAGAAAACCTGTTAAACTCCACATGGCCAGCCCATCCTGGCAAGGCTCAAACCCACAACTGAACTACCATGTTCAGGGAACGGAACCTTTTGGCCACTGGTGGGCCGGTTGACAAGATCCAAAAGATACTGGAATATATTCAATAGTGTCCATATTTTTAAATGATAATCATTGAGTACCGAATCTCTGACTTGAGTACAGTGTTGTTTGCCAGTTGATATGAATGGTCTACCAGTGTGTGGTTTTTCTTTGATGTGTTTTCTGTCTTCCTCAAATATCTTGTATCACAAAGTATTTTTTCCCCAACATTTTCATGGCAGTAATTCTGTTGTGGAAACAAAATTTAATGCACATTCTTTGCCCAATTACACTAGACATTTTGTAAGATTGCTGGCACAAGAATTATTTACATACAAAATGAGCATTTATTTGAGAATAAAAACAGAATATGACACATGGACTGCTGCTAGATTTTGATGGAAGTCATACCAAATGACAACATTGCCCTCTTGTAAGGGCACAGTATAAAATAAACCATTCCTGATTCTTTCTGATCACAGTAGTATATATAGAAAATGATAGTAAAATCCTCATACACCCACAATGACACAATATAACAGTAACTCACAATGAAGATAGTTACAGTTATGAACATTATGTATAGTTATAGTAACTATGCACTACACCACCACCTGCAGTGCCCCTAGCAGTAAAATTCAGAAGTTAGTGCTCCTATCTTAAAAACAATGCACAATATAGAAAAGAAAAGTCAATTACAAGTTTCTAAAGCAGGACCAATTTAGTATGAAAAAGCACCCTGCATATGTAAATATTGTGAACAGAAAGCATAGAATGCTAATGTGCATACTGATCACAGACAGTAAAATGCATTTCTCTCATATATTCATTCATTTCTCATGTGTTCATTTATAAAGTGTATTTCTTGTTTTTTCATACTGCATTCATGCTTGTGTGTTGCTCATATGTCAGTGTGTAAGGACTTTACTAGGCATCCTGTTATGTATGTATATATATAAAATCAATCACATACATGTATGTATAAATATTGCAATAATAAAACTGTTGAGGTCAATTTTACATTAGATAAAAGTTTATTAATGTCAAAAGACAGTGATGTTAAAGTTTTGACAAATAAAGCACAAAAATAAACACAAAATATCTATTATTGTGTTTACCAACTAGCTTATCATCCCCTCTTTTTTTATTAATTAGTTCTCATATACTGTTATATTCCAGTTATTTTAGGGGTTCTAAAATAGTGATCAGAAACAACCAAACACCTTAAATTGCCTTTGTTATTTATTAAATTTTCTCAGCAATTTAAGGTGTTTGGTTGTTTCTGATTTAATTTTGCTGAGTGAGTTCACTTCAATGTTAAAATAGTGATGCCACAAATATTTGGCTACTGTTTTTAATATTCGGTATTCGGCCAAATACCAAATCATGGGAAAAAAACGCACATATTACTCAAAAATGTATTTATTTTAATTACAAATTATTACATTTAATACTTAAAATCTATCAGTGGTAAATTGTGATGAATGAAAACAATTTTTTCAGCATTTGTTGATAGCAAACGATTGTGCTTTTCCTCATAAACTATACCCACTTCTGAAAATAGCCTCTCACTATATACACTACTGCTGGGAGACGATAAATAAATCTTAGCAAATTCTGTCAGGCTTGGATACTGTTTTGCGTTTGCTGACCACTACTTCTAAAAGTCTGCCGTCTGATCTAGGCAAACAGTTTTCATATAAAAATCAATCTCATTTGCAATAGCACTTTTCTTCTCCACATTGTCATGATTTTGCATATTTTCTGTAGCAACTTCCTAAAAAAGTTCTAGAAAATGTTGTGTATTTCAATGGTTTTATCATTTTCATTGATATTTACTTTCTTACGAAGTGGAGAAGAATCATCATTGGTACTAGTAGACTTATCACAACTAATTTTCAGAGCTTCTAAAAGAACTTTTTTTGTTTTGCTCTTTGCGTTTGAACAGGAAACTGGTTTTGAAAAGCGTGTCAAGAAAAGTGGCAACCAGATATTTGTCATTCTCATCAAAGTTGAACTGTGTTTCAACCTCAAATTGTGTTACTAATAGTCATAACGACTATTAGTAACACAATTTGATGTAACAATGAACATAATGCGTGTCGTGACACGATCTACTCGCAAATATAACAAATGCGCCCGCAGCGTCGCTACCGCACCCACTGCAATGAGACAGGTCATAACCTGTCACCCGCGAAATGTACACATATTTTGCCAAACATTTGGCGCTTAAGCTGAGAGCATAGCCGAATATTCAGTATTTGGCAAAATCACTATTTGTGGCATCACTATTCTAAAATATAAAATTATAAGGTCAAAGGTTTTTTAAAAAAGAATTAAGGCTAAATATTGTAAATTATATTAATTATATTTTTTTAATTGAAATATACTGTTTATGTAGTAGTTGGTAACTGTCGACAGTTACCCACTACTACATAACGGTAGTATATAAGTATTAATGAGGGTATGATTTTAGATATTGTTTTGAGTCTTGATATATATCATGTAAAATTCTGATAAGAACTCTAACCAAAGAGGACACAACAAAAAATCCAAAATGCATCTTAGATGTCTGAGTTGAATGATGTACATTATATTTGATAGTTTTACAATAAAATAATGGTTTCAAGTATCTTTGTGTGATAACCTCTAAAATAACCGAAATATAACAGTATATGAGAACTAATTAACAAAATATATCACACACTTTTGACATGTATAGAATTTTGTTTATTTTTGTTCTTTACTTGTCAAAAATTTATAAACTCTGAAAGACAGTGATCTTAAACTTTTATTTGATAAAAATCTGGCATGACAAAATAAAAATTTCTTCCATACAATTTTACATTATATGACATTTTAATAATACCATACAAGCTTGAAGCTCATGCCAAATATCACATAACAGGAAGTAAAAACACATTGAGTGTGGCATTAAAAAACTGTTAATGCTGTGCTCAGTGTTTTTTTACTTTCTTTTATCCTAAAAATAATACAACAAATCATAAAAAATTAAAAAATTTCACTTATACAACCTTATACATTTTATTTGGCTGACAATTTAAAAACTCCATCCCTGATCTGTGTAGTATCTTGTCATTAGTAATGGTGACTCTTCTTAACCGCAGTTTTTAAAAAGTATATTTGACTTTTTAAAATTTTTTATTTTTAAATTTTGTAAAAAAATTTTTTCCAATGTCTTTTTTTACAACCAAATTTTTTAAAATTAGCTGCACTATATAACATTTTATTCTATACACTATTATTATACATTAAATTTAATTATTTGCAGTATTTTATTAAAAAAAGTGAAAAGTCAACTATAAACATGGTTAAGACTATATGAATCTTTATTATAAAAAATAGAAGTTGTTAGAGGAATAATGAGCAAATTACATTCCACCATTCGTACAGATGTAAATATTCTACTAACAATCATTAAAAATGCCAATAAAACTAAAAAAAACAACAGAAACTGCAAGGAGGAGTATTACAACTCAGATATTAATATAGACTTGTCAAGGCCATCTAGAAGAGAGAGCCAGGGATTTTTTCCTGGGGTTAGAAAAAACAGAGGTCTCGTAATGGTTCCTATTGGTAGAAATGAATGTTACTTTTACTGACAAAAATCTTTAAAACTGCTGTTTTTATTAATAAAGGAACATATATTTTGTTTGTTCCAATAAAGAAAGAGAGCAAAAGCTGTGATATATACATACAGGTTACATCAGTAGTAGTAGGAGAATGAAGCACTATAATATTGAAAGCATTAGTTTGATTATAAAAGCAAGGTTTTTGTTTACATGAATTAAATATATCAACTAATTAGTCTTTGGACAATTTTCCACCTTGTCAACATTTGCAACCAATGTTGATGCATGCTTGGAGCTATATAAGCCATTCACAGGCCAAATAGATTAACTCCATTTGTAAATCTATATATATAATCGAGACGAGTTAATAATAATAAGCGCAGAGCCCAAACAGTTAGGAGTTGAAAGTTGAAATTTGGTACACAGTTAGGGTACGTCACGAGAATGTGCACTAAAAAGGAATTTTTCGAAATTCCTTCTCACGGGGAGGGGGGACAGGATTAAGGCTTAACACTTTCATTGTTGATGGAAGTGTTAAGAGAAAGCGATGTGCAAGATGCAGATGCAGTTTTTTTCATTTTTGCAGGAAATCGAACATATTTTTAGACCCATCTAAAAATTCTCTAATTAGTCTGGAAACAGGGGGACCCAATTCTTGCATTCTGTGAAAACAGGTAAAGTTGACTATAACATAATAATCTTAATCTTTGCTATCGTTACTTTTGCCCGAGCAACGCTGGGCCTACCTGCTAGTTTTTAATATAATCGCTATTATTTTCAAATTTATCATATAACATTATATAAAATTAGTTACATTAAAGTGTAGCTCTAATATAAAATTTTTTAAAAATTTTAAAAAACAATTTATATTATCAATTTTTATACCTTTTGTTTTTGTGGAGTTAATCGATTTGGCAAGTGACTCATATGACACTCATTAGCGTACTACTACTGATGCACCGAGTACAGACACAATGATGATCAGCAAATGCATGAGGCAATATTAACTTCAAAAAAAAAAAAAAAAACATCTCTATATTGGAGAAGGATCTTCTTCCAATGTTCTCTAGTTGGCCTATGGACTATAAAAGCCATTCTGTTTATGAACAATGGAGCACATTGTTACTGTCAAAAACACCCCAGAACTGGCCAACAAACAAGGCTTCCCCAAGCTTCCACAGGCCATTCGGTTGCCCGACACAAATCCCATCAAAACAAGGCTAAAATTTACTAGAATGTGCAGTGCAAAGATGTTCACAAAAATGCACTTCGCACAAAAATTTTAGACTGTGCCAAGCAAGTCAACATTTCACTGGCTAAGATAACCCAGGGAATGCCCAACTGGATTAAGATTTTGTAGTTTTAAGAAGTTTACATGGCACTTCCATTATATGAATACTATGAAATAAAAAATTGTCCAAAAATAAGGGTGTTTACTTACTTATGGGTTGTCACTGTATACAAAATGTTTAATAGCAAGAAAACAGTACTAAAATTGAAATGTTATTAAATTGGACCTTATTCATATGAACAAGACAGTTTATTTAAACTGATTTGAATCAAGTTTCTGTGCACTTAAATCATTACCTGAGTAAGTATACAATTATTAAAGTTACATATGAAGTAAAACAATGTAATCACTTTTATAAGTAATCAGGCAGTTTCATTGCAATTTACTATTAATATTTATACAATACAATGCATTAACTTACAATCTCTGGACATTCCAACAGCCAGACATTTCTTGAATCTGCAGTATTGACAACGATTTCTATTTAACCTAATTACGAGACATCTTCCATCACGAAGACAACGATACTCTATTTGTTTTTGAATGCTCCTCCGGAAGAACCCCTGAAAAATAAGAAAAATATCAATTTAGTTCTCAAAACACAATATTTAATAATGCACATATATAAAAGATAATTAATAATCCATACTTTAAAAAAAATCAAAATACAAAAGCAAACATTTCAAAGTTCTTTTGGAATTATTTCCCCATTATTTGAATAAGGCATAAACTACAAAGACACAACTTATTAAATTATATATAGGAACTCTGCCATCATCACTAAAAGCTAGTTTTCACTTGAAATACTAACCAACATCTCTCAATATGTAAACAACGTCAAGATTATAAACCTTAGTGTCAAAATACAACACTATAAAGAGAAATATATTAAATATAAAATATTAAAATACACAAAATTATACTATAGTATTATTTTATGTATTATAGTATTTCCCAGAATAATTATTACATCGTTGCAGAAATTGATTTGGTGGATCTCGAATGGTCATCACAACAATAGCAACAACATTGTGTGACATTTTTTTTTATAACCTCAAATTCCTTGCGAACATATCAAACAGATTATAACAGTTTACATAATATACAATATGTTAAACTTCATAATGAACACCACACTATTTTCCTTTGTGTATGTAGACCAGGGGTCGCCAAAGTGGTCGCTATAACATTATAAGGGGGTCGATTATCAAGCTTAGGCGAAGGATAAGGAGAGCTAAGGATCACGCTTATCTGTCTCACTGATTGTCAGTTACAAAAATTATTATTAACAAATATACAATAAATGAAAAACAAATGCAAAATTAAAAGAAATGTATTAAAATAGTAAGTGCTTTGTTTTGCTTGTAACACAAACGTTTTGGTGGGGGTCGATGTGAAGTTTCGAAAACTTGTAGGGGGTCGATGATCAAGAAAGTTTGGCGACCCTTGATGTAGACTAATGAATATCGGTTAGTTCTCTGATGGCATGGAAGTCCATTTATGAAATGTAATTTGGGACTTGGCTATATTATAATTGTTTTTGTTTATATTAATCTGTATTTTTAGCACTTGGATATCATTTTGTTTAATTAATTTGTTTGTTTAATAATTTGTTAATTTTAATTTTCTATGTTAGTACTCTGTTTGGAGTACTTTTTAATTTTTAAATGATTCCAATGCATTCAATATGCTTATGCTTATTTGTTTTATTTTAAACTCGTGTACTTCACTGAGGAAGGCCTATGATATTCTATGTGTCAAAAACATTCAAAACAGAGCATTACAAGATGCTCTGTTTATTCTATATGAAAATAAGTTTGAATATTTCATACTCTATTCTAACTCAGTCTTTGATTATTCTCCAGTTGCACTTATATAAAATATATCATTTTTTACTGTATTCATTAGAAATGGTGTACCTGTTCTAAATGATATTGTGTGTGTGTCACTAGTCAGCATACTAAGCAGAAAGCATAATTGGAATTAAATATTGTTATTAACTACCAAACTTGCTTTTGCTATTCTGAGCTATATCCATGACAAGATAGTGGGGAACAAACTGAATTTTAAGTTTGGGTGTGCACGAAACTGGAGGAAGAACTAGAAAACAGTTCTTGTCTGATTCTATTATCCCCAGTTCATTGCATATAATACTTGGAAGTAAGAATCTAGTTTTATAAACATAATCCATGTATTTTTATAATCATTATAATGCAATTAACAGCAATATTTCATACTGTTGAGGTCCCTCAAAATTAAATCTGAAGTCTGACAAATATCTTTGTTTAAAAGTATAGATAGTTCCCAATTTTGTGATGGAATGTATTCCTAAAAATATGTACAAAAGTTGGATTCTGAAAGTAGTGCAGGAAAGTGCTACAGACTTCTGTTCCGACAAAAGAGAAAAATTATAAATCTCTCATTAAAACAAAGAAGTTTTATTTTCTTTTGCAGTGAATGTATTACAATGCATAAAATACATTAAAAATTAATTTTTCCAAGTGATTCCAATGTTATCAAAAACCTAAATCAAAAAAACCATCAAGTTTTTAAACATTCCAACAAAGCTGAAACAAAACAAGCAAAAGTACTCATTAAATATTTTTTTAAATCTATACTTGGCATGTGAAAAACAATTTGTATGTAATGGTTTGATGTCCCTAGAAAATGATTTGTCCAAAGTTCTTGACTTTAAACAAATCGGTTTGAAAAGACATTGGTCAAACAAACTGAAGCTTGGAAAAAGTGACAAACTGGCAGTTTGTAGCTGTTTTTTAGTGGTTCGTATGGAAGTGAAAACCTGGTTTAAAACAGAAGTGATTAATAATATAAAAACTCCACAAATATCTTTGCTTTCTTTCTGTCTTTTAATCCAGCAACAGTCCAAATCAGAATTCTTATATGCAGAGAGACCCTTTCCTTTGAATAAAATCATGTAAATGGAATACCGTAGATAATACCGGCTGCCAAGATTTTAAATCTTTACTTCATTTAATGTATTTTATTGTGAATTTGGCTAATTTACCAGAAGATACTGTTTCCATCTACATGATGATGTGGGCTGTAGCCTCAATGGAAAGCTCATCTCCGCATATAAGAATTCTGTTTTGGACTGTCATTGGATTAGAAGACTGAAAGAAAGTGAAAATATTTGCAAAGTTTTTATATTTTTAAAAAAATTAAAATTAATTTTTAAAAGTATTTTAGTTTTTTAAAAATATAAAAACTTTCTGCAAACATTTTAAATATTTACTTCATTTAAGAAGTGATAAAACTGTCTTTTAAAAAAGTAACTTGAGTTGTCTGGTACAGCTGCTTAATCTATTTTATAGCAGTATATAGTCGATTTTAATTTTCTTGCATGAAATAACTTGATAAATTCTTTAAGTTGGTGATTATGCATTCATAAAAAAACAAATGTAGTATAATTGGGAGAGATTCGTGGTATAAATAAGATTAATCATAGGAATCTTCATTTACATATTTTGCAATTCATTCTGATAAGTTCCTTTTGGTAATGGTTATGTCCAGTTAAATAAACTTCCAACAACTTAAAGCAGTAACAATTTTAAATCAAACAAATTTTTATAAAATTTAAGATTCAATTTTTAAATAGAAAAAATAGTTGTCTTCTAAAATAATGTGTAGTTTTAGTTTCATTTCTTAGAACTTTAACATATGAAATTTTTAAAATCAAATCTTTCAGAGAACAGACAACTCTGAATCACAAAATCTGAATAGTTTTGTTTTTTGGATTCAAGCAACTAGTCTAACAAAATAAATACTAAAAACTGCAAGTTTTTATTGGAAAAACTCAAAACGTGAGGCAAAAATTAATTATATTTGTAGAAGCAACAGCTACAAGGTCAATGACTATTCCTTTCGAATGGACAATGTAACGTTCAAGGTTTCTTTGTAAAGCAGCAAATAAACGATTCAATGTATTTAAACTAAAATACATGAACCCAATTTTGTTGTTTTACAAAAAATGAAATTAGATTTATTGATGCAGGCTACAAGTTTGTCTTTACCCATGCAGTTTAGGACAGTGACAACTAACCTTTTCTGGATGTGGACCACAAGTAAACCTTGTAGGCTTGCAACGAGCCATGGAATTATAGGTGTTTTTGTTTCTATTATGGGTTTGGCCAGGTTAACAATAAAGTAACAGCAAGGGATGGGGTCCAACACATGCAGACAAAACCATCTATGAAAATTTCTGAAGATCCCTCAAAAGCAGCAGGCTAAATAAATCCTTTGTCTTTTCGATCATCTAGCCACATATTATAAATTCAAACAGCTATTTCTGACAAATATGAAATAATTAAATGGTCCACAAAATGGACATCTATTGTCATGACTGATTGCAAGGCCAAAACATTACCTGAGAATATCAAAACTCAATTGAACATCCCAAAGGAAGAGTTTTGCTCACTACCAGCTTTGTTCTAGTACAAAACAAAAATAAAACATGACATCATCAGTCTCAATAATTTGATAGTTATAATCAGTAAATTGAGAGTCCTTGTTATGAAGGTAAAAATGCCCATTTCAATATTCATCCTTTCCATTATTGTGGTGAATGGGGAAAAATGTCATCCCAGATAATTGGCACTATTTAAATCTGGTATCCCGTAAACAGAACATGTGATTTTTAAAGTAAATAATAATACGTACAACTATCTGACAGTTACTTTACAGTTCCCTTAGATCCTGACCAACAAGTTGCAAAGATAATGCATCAAAGTAATTTGCAATAACTTGCTGAGTCACTCATAGCATTTTTGCTATCATGACTAATGTGATCTTGGATAATCAAAAGTTATGTTAACAGATCTTAATACATCTTTGCTTTCAGTATTACCTTTTTTTTTAGTCAATGAATGCCATTAATTATTACTATAACAACAGGGTAAATCCTGATAGCAAAGTAAAAATTGCCAAGAAGTAAAATTCATATTGAGGAAAATGGAAAACAAGTAAGAAATACTAAATTATGTTCAATTCTTATAATTTTTCCAACTCTGCTCACACTTAATTCCCACTATTTTGGGAATTATGCTTATATATTTCATAAGAGTAATCTAAATATTTTGCTTGTTACTGAGATCTTGCTGTATCATTAAATCTTGAACAAGTTCACCCCAAAGTAGTTGAAAGGAGGAAAAAAAAATCACACAGAACAAAGTACCAGTATAGAATATTTCTTTCATATCCATATCCTTCTACAATATTAAGAGTATAAAACATCTGAACACAGTACAAACTTTGAATTTATCTTCAAGGAGTATGTAAACATGGTATTTAAACTCTCATTTCTCTGCCTAATGCATAGCAAAATGCCAAACTGTTTGCTGTGTGACAACACAAATGTTCAAATACAATAAGAATTATTTGTAATTTTTGCACACCCAACAATTGGAAAATGTTCATGAATAGTAAATTTTAGGGTATAAATTCTTCAATTAACCAACATTTATTTTTTCCAACTTCCTCAAACATGCAAGTTCTTTGTTTTTGAAAATTAAAATTCAACTTTAACCATGATACTTTCAGGTTTCCCAGCTTATTCTTGGTACACAGTATTCAATACATTGTAACAGAAGTGCAAGACAGATTCCATATACCATGCTAGTTACTGACTAACCCCAAGTTCTTATTGCACATGTCAGTAATTTGGTAACCAAGGATGACCTAGAAATCCTATATGTACATAGGGTTTAACTGAGATTTTTTGTGTCTTTATCTCCAAAATAAGCAGAGAACTGTACGTAAAATTCTTCTTGTTCATGCAAATGAAAATTTACATTATTAGCACTCTAATATACCCAAGCCACAAATCTCATACCTATTTACATAAAGTTAATACAATCATATAACTAAATGAGAATTTGATCTTACTTCCAACCTGATACCATTTATATTTATAGTCTTTTTGGCTAGTCCAAAAATGGTCTATGATAAAATCCAACAATTCTATCTGGAGGTAGAAAAATATGTCAAGGAATACAGGTGCAGAATTCTATTTGTGAGTATTTGTTTCAAAGTAACAAAACACAGTAAAGTGATAATGAATGCAAAACAAAACTACTGTTATAACAACACAGTAACTATAGCAACATCATACACACACTAACAATAGTGAAATTTATGAGGGGGGGTGTCATTAATAAAGATTTGTTATGCACAACATTAATGTCATCAAAATTAACAGTTAAAGATCATAGTCACAATTCAAAATTTATCATAAACCTGTAACACAGTGAGCATGCTAAAATTAAGTTTGATATGCAAGGGATGCAACGAAAAATCTTAAAACGTTTAATGTTCACAATGCATTTACAAAAACAGGAAAACACCAAATGTAGTTTTAAACTAATTCTACTAATTTTTTTTCTTAATTGTTAGACTGTTAAAGTAATGCTTACCATCGAATTACAAGTTCAAATGTGTACAATTCTAGATAAAGCAAAACACTTGGCAGCAGATAAAAGTATGGGAATGTGAATGTTTTCAATGGGAAACTATTACAAAGATGGCCATTAACAGGATTGAAAATGTTTAACAGTTTGGGAAAAACAAATAAGTATTATTTGCTCTTTTAAGTTAACTGAAGTGGCTTGATTTAAGCTTTTAGTCTGTTAATCTATTAAATACCATAGCAGTAAATTAATCATGAGCCTGCTGGCTTTACTGTTATAATTATCAGAGTTATCACACCTTTCTGATTTTTTAACTTTTACTATCCAAGAATGCATTCTGGCATTTTTAAAGCACTCCTCTAGCTAAAGAGGGCTATTTGAAAAGCCAAATGCATTCCATAGTTAAATAAATCAGAAAGGTGCATGATAAGTCTGATAATCATAACAATAAGACCAGCAGGCTTGAGTGGTTATTTTTTACTAAAGTATTTAACTGCAATGGCTAGTTGACTATTATATGATTGGATTTGAAACATCCTTAGTGAATAAGCTGTCATATACAATCAAGTAGCAAGTTATTTTAATCACCAACCAAAATGATTGTGTTCTTTGTGCAAAATGTGTTTAAGAAAATTTAGTAGTCATCATCACACACATTAATTTCAGTTGGTTCTTTAATAATCATAATATTCCCAGTCTTTGCTTTCTGGAAGAACTAATGAATGCTGCTAGTATTGCATCTCTGCACTTTTCAGTAAAAAGTCAAATTGAATTGAAGATACAGACACAGAATATTGACATTGATGTAATCTTCAGTCCCAGAGAAACCCAAACTGATAATGCAAATCCATCAAAGCACAAAGTAGAGACCATCTCCAAGCCAATCATTAATAAATAAAATTTTTAGATGTGCATAAAATTTAAAACAGATCGATAAAGTTCGTATACTAACTAGGTCCAAAGATAATCATTAAGATAGTTTAAGTAGACCAATTTATTTTAAAAAATACTTTGACCCATTTAAATTATTAAATATAGTAATGCCACTTTGTAAGATACACAAAAGAATTAAAGACAAAATAAAACAGTGACAAATTCGAGACGATGCGACCCGTTTGTAAAAATAATTTTGCAAACGGGTCATAACCTTGCTTTATTCACAAATGAAGTAAAATCAAACAATTTATCCCTATTTTACTGGAAGGAAACAAAATGAGAACTAATTACTTTTTTTCTGCTTATAAGGAAAACAGCCTGTAAAACATTACAATTTAACAAAATGAAAACATTTTTAACTCCAAAACATTTAATTACAAACAGTTTTCTCTATTTAAGGTCATTATCAGGGGTTAAGGTGGTCTTTTGTTTTTCTGTTCAGTTCTCGAACTAATCTCCAGCTGAAAATCGTACAATTACAATTTAAAAAACCAAGGAGATACTATGTAAATGCTTACTTTAAGGAATGTCAGCAACTAATACTTTTTTGTTAGTATTTTACACTAACAAAATGTATATCATCATCAGTAAAATTCTCAGATTAAAATGAATTTGTGTGTTTTTAAACAGACTTCCAACAGAACAAATTGAAGCACTAGTTAAAGTCTATACAGAGTTGTGATTATTTGCATGTAGGTTGCAAGTATGGAAAATGAACAAAAATCATGCATATAAAACTACTTATTCCACAGTAATACATCAAAAATGCAAGAAATTCACAAGTAATCAACAAATTTTTCTACTACAAAACTGCCATCAACAGTGAGAATATGTTTTGATTTACACATAATTTCGCCTCTTGTAAGAATTTAACAAATTGTCAAAATTTTAGCCCTCCAAAAGTGTGAGAACTACATATAACCATAATAAATTATAGTCTAATTAAATGTTTCAGCAGCATTGTATTTCAATAAAAAGTATATGTAATCCTCTACTTTTAAGTACAGTAATTATATAGGAAGTTAGATTGAATTTACAAATTTTTTTTTTATTACAAGATTTTTCTCTCATAAGAATCAAAATATAGATAAAATTTTAAAGATACAGATGCATACAAAACATTTTTTAAGCAACACTTTATTAAGATAAGTAGATGTGCATCAAAAATAACTTACAGCTGTATTTGTAAAGTCAAACAAGTTAAATTAGTAACAAGTTGACCACTAAAGTACCATTTAATGCACACATACAACATTGATGACATTTCAAACAAAATTCAGGATGGAAAGAGTTTACATGAAAAAAATGGTAACCAACAATACTGATGGTTTTAAATCTACATGTATGAATTGTGGAGTAAAAAGTGAAATACAAATAACTGCCAAATCTAATATAAGCTAAAAAATTATTTTGGATGAAAATGTACTAGCAACATCTACAACTTCAATTTTAAAAATAGTCATTTTGTCATAAATGAATTGGCCAGAATATCTGGCAAATAAAGATCATCATCATCATTTTATCAAAGTTGACTTTAAACTTGATATAGGATACATTTGTAAATTTCTTGACAATCTGAAAAATGTGCAAACCATCCTATTTGACATACTCCGTTTCAATGATTAAGTGTTCTAGAAACATTTTAATGAAGTCGATATTAACAGTGTTCACAAAATGGCTGTATTTCACATACAATATTGATTTTGCTTGGCAATTGTTATCCACTATTCCCATTCCTTATATCAAGTACAAAAAAGATACAAAAACCCTGTGTGGAAAATATGTTTTGCTGTACTGTACATAATAAAGCAATAATTCTCAAAGCATAGTCTATGGACCACAAGTTTGTGTCAGTTTGTCTTCAGATTAACTTACTTATTTTTTAAATTGCAACTATATAGTTTTTTCCCAGAAGAAAGAATATTTATTCACCTGTTATTGCTTACATTAGATTACTGAACAGACTAACTGTTTTGGCACATGTCTAGAGGTAGTTTTTACAAGATATAAAGCTGATGAAGGCATAGGAGATCTATATTGTTCATATTCAACACAGTTTAAGTGATCATCAATTAGAAATTTCAGTATCATTTTTGTAGAATATCCTGCCAACCCATCAATAAAGTACAGGGTGTCCAAAAAGTTGCTGTAAGGTCATTACAAACTTCTCTCTGCAGAATGCAGACTTTTTGGACACACTGTACACTGTTCTAATAATGTACAGTACCTCAATGAGAAATGCAACAGCTCCCCAGATGGAGATTTTTTTTTCTAAAAGCAATGTAAATTTATGTTTTGTAAAATTTACTCATCAATATTTAAACATTTCCAACTTAATTACAATAGAACCTCAATTTAAATAGGCCTATTTATCTAAGGTTCTGTGCTATCCAAAAACTGTGAAAGAATATTGTCAACAAAAACAATATAGTATTATATAGCTCAGGGGTGGCCAACAAGTCGATCGCCAAGCCAATTTTGGTCGCTCGCTAGCGATGTCTTGACTTAATGTATTATATTTGTAACCGAACGCAACTGTATGCATGCAGTTATGACTCGACTCATAAGCAGTGAGTGCACTTCGTACTGACACAGTGTATAAACATAGTATGTATTTCACACTTCCCCCTCCCCACTTAGACTATGCCTATGACAACGAGTCAATCGCGACACATTTTTACGATATAAAGTAGATCTTATGTGCACAAAAGTTGGCCACCCCTGGTATAGCTTGTTTAGCAAATCTTGGTTGGGTAATGAGCAATACTTGAAAGCTCACTTTGGTGATTTTTTTCAATATGTACTTTAACAGAAATTTAAAATATTTTAGCTGAATTGTCATAAAACTTATTTTATAAAAATATTCTTGTATTTTTTTCAATTATTTTGTACCAAATGATATGTATTATCTAAGGCGTCATCAGACCAAGTTACCTTAATTGAGATGACTGTAAGTACAAGGTGTCCGAAGTTACTGTGCATTGAATTTAAAGTTATACTACAGTATGGCTTATGAGGCCTGTAAGTAGTATGCAATACCATACATTTAACTTTAATATCATTACATATTTCTGACTGCATTCTTAACTTCAGACACCCCCATACAATACGAATGAAATCCACGATGACCTAATACAATTACAATTTATTTACTAAAAAATGTTGTAATACCCAAAATACTAAATTTTGCAAATACAAACAATAAAAGTTTATGTATGCCATTACTTTCCTTAATTTTAGATGTATACTTTCATATCTTTCATAAATGCATTATAACTATCTGCTTTAATTAAACTGTTTGGAGTCATGTGAACAATGTCTAACTTAATAATTTTGAGAATGATTAAAGTGCTCCCATTAAAAGTAATGTGTTTTAGAAATTAAATTTAGTTTTCCTACGTCATGATATATGCTCTTCATTATGTTCTTGTCACTTTAAATTGGCATTTTAGTTAAATTTGACACACTTTGCAAAATAATTAAGTATATTATGCTCTTGGTTATCTAATGTTTCATTTTATATAAAGCTGTGTGAAAGCAATTGTAACATTTGTAAAGTGCTAGCAAGATTATACAGTAAAGAGGAAAAACATTAGTGAAAAAGCTAATAATCTTGACTACAAGGAGGAGAAAACTCCAGCTCCAGCAACCTTTACAGCCTACAAAAAGATCTGTTGTGAGACATGAACTTCATCAAATGTGGAACTTTTAGTCAAAGTGAACATTTTATTGTCCTTTGAAATGTTTTTTGAGATTTTATCTCCTCCTTAATGATATATAGAAACAATTCAGAACAAGACATGGATAAGTGTCAAATGGAAGCATGCATGTTTTAGTAAATTTTGAAATGCACTTAACCAAAGGACTATTTATAGTATCAAGCATTAATTATGCCAAAAAATCTGAAAATTAGAATTGGGTTAATTAAATTAATGAGTATTCTGTATGTTTGGATGGCAAGTAGGGGTATTATCATTAATAATGACTAAATTTGCATCAATTCAATTAAATTTTGAGAAAAACTTATGAATAGGATTCAGCTAGAATTTTCAAGCAATAAGCTAGTGCTAGCCATGCTATTTTCTCTTCAAACAAATGTTTTTAGATGTATACATCTCTAGATTTCAAAATATAGTGTATCTCTTAGTATTTGGAAGTAGAATAGGTAATACATAAAATATGTCAAGAAAAAAACAAGTGACACAATTTATTAAAACTCTAAAAACAGTCTATTGGCATTACTGGTAAATACATTTAATTAACGAGCACTTTCTACCGTATATAACAGTCTTCTTCAGGTAACATGGCAGATGGAATGTTACAAATCTACAGATAGAACACATTTTCAAATTGCTCTCTGCACGAGAGCATGGAATGTAAAAGAACTTTTAGATTAATTCTATTAATTTTGTTAGCCATTGCCATCACATATATCACATTTATTTTGTAATGGCATAAAACTTTGTAATTTTATTTCTAAAAATTCTTTTACATTCCATGCTTGTGCACAGAGAGCAATTTGAAAATATGTTCTATCTGTAGATTTATAACATTCCATCTGCAATGTTACTTGAAGAAGACATTGTTATATATACATGTATATATATATAACAATGTTAAGCTCAAAGACCAAAATTGCTCATTGAGCATAAAAAAAAAGGCCACAATGCAAATTTTGCTTCATGGCCATTTATAAAAACAACCACAAAGTGAGATTCACATTTGTAAAACGGCCACGACGCATTGTGGCTAACTCAAAACAACCACAAAGCAAAATTTGTGTCGTGGCTTTCATATTATTTGACCACAACGCATTGTGGTGATTAATAAAAGCCATAATGCATTCTGAACATTAGCTGATGCAACCACGATACAAAGGATAGGTTGTAACTTGTCAACGGGTGCATTGCAAACACTTGTAGAGTTTGTATTATGTTCATTCTTGATCAGTGCTGCCGTTTCTAGGGTAATTACCCTTTTCTAGAGTAATTTCAACCGCTCAGAGTAATGTTTCAGGTAGTCTTATATTTAGGGTAAATCTAGGGTAAAACTACCCCATGTTCTGTGATCTTATTACTCATTGCACCACAAGTTTTGCTGGAAAAAGTTTTAACCTAAAACCATTCTGTTTTCCCTATAACTGGAAGGTTTTAGGATAGGACAACATAAGTTAAAGAAATAATGCAGATTGATGCTAGGTATATGGGTGCACACTGTACAGTGATACCTTTGTTTTCGTCGCTAATCCATTTGAAAATAACTCTGCAACATTCTTGATTCTCATAAAAATGACTGATTTATTAATAAAAGTTCCCAACAAAGTAATTATTTTTAGTAAATTAGTTCTTAGAAAACATTGACATTTCAAGCACTGCAACAGATTTTCCTGAATGATTAAATGTTGAAAAGTAACAAAGTTACATTTATATATGTGATGAATAATTTTTTTACCTACTTATATAAGATGATTGAAGATAAATAAATCATAATGAAAAAGAAAGTTTTATTTTCTTATCATCGCCTCGCTATTAGTTAAACATCCAGGATGTGTGGTGGCTTTTAACCATAATAAAGCCATCGCACAGTGGTTTTTAACTTTAGCAGCTAATTTTTATTTTGTGTATAGTATATCAAGTACCTACAAGTAGTTAGACCTTTAGCACTTTTTAGCAAAACAAAAGAAACGAATGTGTATTTTTCTCCGTACATTTTTCTTTGAAATTTTTTTTTTAAGTATGAAAATTAAATTGCTAAGAAAACTTATAGAACTAATGTTGTTTGGCATTAAAAATTGTAAATAAAAATGTTTTGAGGCTAGAATCCATATTTTAAAGTTACAAACCACTGTGCGTCGTATGATCCTCTATCACTGTTGCAGCGGCTAAGATTCAGAATGCATTATCAGGGATGCACAACCTGTGGCCTGGGAGCCACATATAGCCCCCTTTCTATGTTTATGCAGTCCACCCATGGTACAGGCCAAATTCCTTCTTTCGAAGTTTCTAAGTATAGAACTTTTTCCCTTTCACAAAGTCATTAGACCCAACTGTTTTATGACTTTCCCTGAAGTGAGAAATGGGGGGTTAAAGTTCTTCTATTTCTAGCTAACACTCTTTCTGGTTTTAAGTCTAGTATATAGTATTATAATGATTTTTAGAAGAATCAAATAGAATAAAATAGTGTTAGAATGTCATTTCTGATGTTATCAGGAAGTTTCTATTTTGGCAGGAAATTTTCAATTTTATGCTTCGGAAAACTTGCTTATTTGCCTACGAACGTCAAATAACATAAAAATAAGTGAAAATAGTACTGAAAAACCATGAAAATAATGATATTTTGCATTTGTCTACATTCCAGATTCTGATTGGTTGAATTTGAATCAATCTTTTCTGAAAAGACAAAACACACATGCTATAACCAATAACCAGTGTGAAATACCCAAAACTGGCAAATGTTTTCAATGCCCCTCCTGGGCTCTACCTCAGGCTAAATTTGATTTTTCGATGGAATTAGATTCTCTCATTCGAATGTTTTTCTGAAAAGACACTTATTCGTCAACCTGATGTCATTCAAACTAGAAAATACCAATCAGAGTTCAAAAAGGAATGTACAAAAGCTATAACAACCATTTATTTATAACGAAGTCTCTCCATAGACTAACAATAGAAAAAATTTTTTAATTATTACATTGGACCAAGAAAATTAATAGCTGGAATATAGTCATACGACTAAAAGGAAGATGATTGCACTAAAAAGTTTTGGATTTAATAATTATTTCAAACCACATCAAGTCATAAACTTCCCGTGATTATCAACACTGCCCGCAGCTAAAGTAATTAGACTCCTCATGTCAACAAAGAGGGTTATAAAATGGTCTGGGGCCCCCTGGTTAGTAAACTTAATCCTAACCTGGCCCTTCTTCAGAAAAGGTTGTGCATCCCTGGCATTATGGATTTTCTTAAAAACCACAACACGTCGTGGTCAAATATTATGAAAACCACGACACGAATTTCACTTTGTGGTCGTTTTTTCACTCAATGAGCGATTTCAGTCTTTGAGCCTAACATATAAAGTGAAAAGTACTCATTAATTAAATGTATTTACCAGTAATGCCAATACACAGATTTTTAATTATCTTTTATTTATAAAATATGTCATCACTTTGTATGAAAATTTAAGTACATATCACGAGAGTTTCTTTTTGTTAGCATACATGGTGGTAATACTATTATGAATAAGTCTTATCAGTAGGATTATAAGCTTATAAATGAAGGATGTCCCCAATGTTACTGTGCAATGAAAAAGGGTAAAGTTTTGATAAAAATGAAGCTTTACATACAATATTGCAATTTCTCCCATGGCAACATTAGAATGTCCCCTAGAGACCCCAAAATCCAAGATAAGCGAGGTCCAAAGGCCCAGCATGCCAGATTCCACAAGAGATTATGTGATCAATAGTCTTCCAAAAACTAAAAAATCTGAGAGTAAGACATCTACTACAAAGAGAAATACAAGATGTACAACTTATGGATCTTGTATGCAATGCCATACATATAACTTTAATGTCATTACAAGTTTCTCATTGCACAGTAACTTTACATACATCCTGTATATGGATAATACAACTTAAAAGACAGTTAATAGTTATAGTGTCCGACATTAAAAGTGAAACTAACAGAAAAAAGTTCTAGATACAACTATGTTGTCCTAAATTAGCTTTAATCCTAAAAATTAATATAAAACTGTGTAGCAGCTCTTAACAATACCCTAAAAGTGTTTTATAGAAACCAACTTTTCTCCAATATTGTACAGAAGACTTATTAAACACAAAATTGGGACATGCATCATACTACAAGCTCTTTACTATCATTAATTTAACAATTCATTTAATACAATAAATAGTTATTTATACAAAAAAATTCATTTCATATTGTTACAATATCTCCTTTTATTCAAGCATTGCTTTAAGAAAAAACAAAAGCTTCATCAGGCTTTACTTTTAAATGCTACATACTTAAATTCTTATTGTAATTAACATGAAAAACTGTTACCTGTACAGCAAACAGTTTATTATTTAAACTGATGTTTCGTCGAAAAGCAAACAGTATAAGTGGCATTTTAAGTTAACACATTTATTCCGCGGCACTTAGTCCAATGACTTCTCTTTGTTTCACTAGAAAGCAGTGTTTTGTATAAACATTAACTTTTTTAGATAGAAACAAAGCAATATCTTAATAAACCTGTTGATACTTGAACAAAAAAATTATAGAAAATGACATACCCCAATTTAATATTTCTGTACTAAAGTTTTACAGATTAATACAACCAAAACAATACATACACAAGAACCCTGATCATCTTAGGCAAACCTATAACTGAATATACCATTTTTCTTATGCCTTAATTCATAAAAGAAAGTTCAAAATGGTGGCAAGTATTACAAATTGATATTTCTGTTACCTTTTGCACTTAACTTCGATACAAGATGAACCATTCATACCAAAATGTAACTACAATAATACACAATTTTAAAAATAAGAATTATTCTTAAAACTATTTTATGTAAATTACATGTATGATTCAATTCAGTAAAGTATAAAAGGAGGCTTATAAGTGCTACCAAATAAATCTTATATTAGTAATTTTTAATCTAAGTTTTCAGATACCCAAGGTTGAGTTGGTCCATCTTATCTCCAATAATTGAAATTCTACTGTAGTTTTTACCTCTTGACCTTAATATATTGATTTGTTTGCAGTAAGTTATTTTAATAACTTACATATATTTGACCAGCTTTGATTAACTACATCCAACTAAATAAAAGAGCACATCTACAGTAAACCAGATTAGGTTATGCTATCTTGAGCTCAATTTGCCATTGATGTGATTTTCACTTCATCTTTAAAAATTTGGTAAAATATTTTGATTCCTTAGACGCCTTATTTACGATATAAAAAATGATGTTACTAAGCTTAATTTGAAACATAAAATGCCAATATTAAACTAAAATACTTTAAAACAATATACAACTTGATAAGCACTAAGCTTCAAGCTTGTCATGCTGATCATCACAGCATAATTTTAATCATTAGTAGTAGTATATGATATAATTTCTTAATAAGTGAATACCAATAATCTAAAACTGCTTACCAAAATTGTTTCTCTTTGTGCAGTCCCTATACAAATGTGTCACACTAACCTTGCATAGCTTTGCAGATAATATTTAGAATGTAACACTAACATTTTCAACCCATTTCTAGGGTCTTCTTCAGGTGCAATATGAGTTCAATTCCAATTTTTAAACGTTCCAGTCTCCAATGCTTCTATCTTCAAAATTCATTTTTTTAAATTTCAAAATTTAAATCTCCAAAAGGCATGCACCTGTGCCGGCTGTTATTATGTCGCATCATACATAGCCTGCCACGCTCTTGATAGTTATTTTTCCTCTTTAAAATTGATTGGCAGGCCTTTGCAGTCCACTTTAAAAATTTCTAATGCCTCCAGATTTTGCAGTTGGTTTATATGATGTTACGTTCTAAATATTATCTGCAAAGCTATACAAGGTTAGTGTGATGTATTTGTATTTATCATCACTTTGTTCATTGGATAGATTTGACATTCTCTATATACAAGAGAAGCACAATACTTTAGTATCACTCAATGACTATACCAATGTAAATGATTTAGAACCATAACCACACGTATTAATGTTTATTAATGGAAGTGGCTGTAACCAAATTACGGTCAATACTTGATATGACAAATAACATGAAAAGCAACAATCAATAATGTCAATAGTCCATTATATTAAAAAATGTTTCAGACAACTACAAAATGACTAAATGTAAGACACATTTGTCTATATTATGATAAATACAAGAAAACAAACATGACATTTTCAACCATGGTTGTAAATAACTGTCAAAGTGCATAACAGATTGTATACTAACAACTGCAATCTGATACAATCAAATATTGTATTTCTACTCTAACAAAACAAATTTTGGTCTATTGTTTCCCTAATATGTTATAGTGGAATCCATAAACTTGAAGATCAATAGTACATTTTTAGTTAATCACAATAGATTTTCCAGAAAAGTATTCAGAAAATTTTGTCCATTATATAGTTTATTGCTTTTCTCCAAAGTAAATAAACAGCTTTTCTTATTTGATTATTATGGAATTCCATTGAAAATAAAGAGAATGGTTATTTCAGGTATCCTGAAATAAGTATACTTTCTGTTCTCCATAAGTGTTAGAGTGCCCATACATGTTTTAGCAAAACCCACAGTGAAATAATCACATGGTAACAGATGGGAGCACAAGTAGCTAAGTAAATTTTCAATTGGATAAACAGGGCTACTAACTATAAAGTATCCAAAGTCTGTCTGGTTCCCCACAGACATTCTTTGGTACTTAAGTTTTCAAAGGCAATGAGTGATATGTAGTTAGTATGTCACTCTAAAGACCCAGAAAGACACTATCTACAGTCAGCTATCAATTATTCAATAACACAAATATAAAAATTATCAGACTTCAGTAATGAAAAAATGTTTTTATATTTACAATTACAGTATTTTCATAATATAAGATGCACTTACCCCCTTTCAGCATAGAATACTCAAGAAAAAAGTATTTAGGGTATTTACCTGTAGCATAATAAAGGCTGTTTGGGGAATTCATTAGCCTATGGGAGATTGCAACTTCACACACAAGATGCAGGGCAATGTTTTCAAGATAAAAGTTGTGTCTTATATACAGTAAAATGCAGTAATTAAAAAAGTAAAATGTATTCTAACTTTTAAATATCAAAAATAAAGGTAAATTTTATAAGGATAGATCAAAAGCAAGTTCACTATGCTTTGAGTGTTCCAGGCACATGTATGAACATGAAACAAATTAAGTTTAAAACATAACTCTTACAAAAATGGTACAATTTTGTACCATATTACCAAGACTTTACAATTATTAACAGACTTGCAAGCCATCTTATGATCAGTTAAAAGCTTTATAATGTGCTACATTTATACTTACACACCTTAACCTAGAAAATTATTTTAATATGTTCAAGATTTCTATTTTAAAGTGTTTAGCCCTTTTATAAAATAATGGATGCATATACTGTATTTTCTGGCGTATAAGACGATTTTTTAACCCAGGAAAATCTTCTCAAAAGTCAGGGGTTGTCTTATATGCCAGAAAATATGGTATATATGATGTTCTCTTTTTAAGTTTTTGCTCTATTATTAATTTGTTTCCTAACAAACGCCATATTAAACCTATGAGAATATCTTTTGTCAAATAAAAACATCAAAAACAATCAATACAATTGAAAAATGAATTTAAAAATACTTAAACCAAGTGGTTCATATACTTTTTCTTTGTGCCATGGACCCTTTGGACTGGTGCAACTGTCCTTCTTGATAAAGATACCCAATTTATGTTGGTGATGTAAAGTTGCAAGTATAACACTCTCCCTATCATGGAATGACTCCATAATTGTAAACGAAAGTACACTAAATGAAATGAAATAGCTAAATTTTTAATGATAAAATATATTTCCAGCCTAAAATTCCACATCTTCAAATTAATATCTGATTAAAAATATCAACATAATAACAAGGAAACAAATTAGTCTCAGTATCATTAAAAATTTATTCTATATCCAATTTTAGGTTTTTGTTTTACTACTACTACATGCATTAGTTAAAGAAAATAAATTTTAGTTAGAGACAGGTAAAAAAAAATTTCACCTTTATTTTCACTAAATTCATGAACCTTCCAGAATCTATTCATGAACCAATTATGGATGCATGGACCCAGGTTAAAAACCAAACAAAATCTCAAGCTAAAAACACATTCTTCATTATAACTTCTAACACAATTACTTCTGGGAAATTCTATAAGATTTAGTACTATTTTTTAAGCACAGAAAATAAAAGGTACATAATAAAATTGAAAGCTTTACACCATAGGATCTGTGCCATACACGAGAAATCCTATGAAAATAACTAAGACATGTTCTATCAACCAGAAGTTAGTTTGGAGAACATTTTCACAAAAGCTCAGAATTATCTGAAGAAGACTAGTCAAAAACCTCTTCAGAGACCACACTTGAGATGCTCAACATCTCTAAAACACAATAAATTGAAAGCTTTAATAAAAGAGAGAGTTTTTGGACTAACATCAGCAATCACATATTTGATTTGAATGATGATGCAAGTAAACATCTGTCAGAATTTAGGTCCAAAACTATTCATTAAAACTTTTGATTTCCCTAAATGTAACTTACTTCCTTTTCTGCAATTACTTTCAAATTAAGTACACGATCCACAAAAATCTTAAGAAATCAAAGCATATTAATGTAAATTAATCTTGATGCCAAAACTAAGCATTCAAATGACCCAGATAAACTAATTATACACAACAATACCAGAGGGCAAACATTCTGAAAACACAAATAGTTCTCAAAAACATTAATTAATAAACAGAAAATGGAACAGTACTTGCACCACTGAATTACATTGTAAGCTTTTTTTTTAACATTAAAAAAAATTGTAAAAATTTAAATATAATTTACTTTAAAATACCTTTTATAATGTAAAAATGAGTTAGCAATTACTTATCCACAGCACTGCAATCTTGAGTAAACTACATTCTAATGCCAAAACTTAAACATTTCAAGTTATGCCAATTTCAAAATTAAATGCAAGTAAATAAAACGATTCTAGAAACTAGAGCAGAATTTTGCTGAAATGTTTTCTTTATTTAAATTTAAAGCTCAGATTCATACATCATAATCTATCACTGTACATAAACACTTTCAACTTAACATATGTAAACAGGATAGAATGATCTATTTTATAATTGAAAATTTCTTTTAAATTAGCATAAAAATTCCAATTTCAAATGTAGTTCGATTAATATTTTATGAAAATATGAGAGAATCTTTGAGAAAACTTCAAGAAAGAACAGAGATGTATGAAGAATGGTTTAAGATCAAACTGGATAGATCTCAGGATAGTTGGATATACATACACAGATCAAGAAGAACTGCTTCTGTACACAGCTTCATTTATTGTAACCAAAATACATCTAGAAACCAGTAAAAACTTCTAAAACAATAATTGGAGTCTCAACCATATCAAGAACCAATACTTCCCAATTTTGTAGTCAATTCTAAATTTGAAATTGTCTTTTTGAGGTTACACCATAAAAGCATATTGACCTAAGTTTAATTTGCTATTTTATTAATTTACACTGCTTAAAAAAAAAAAAAAAACATTTCTTCACTTAAGTAACCAAATTTTATGTAACTCTCTTGCATAATTGTAATTATGAGCAAAAAGGATCAAAGTTTTGAAAATCAAATAATTAAAGCTTAAATTTTTTAATGTGCCAATTTTTTTAAAAAAACTTTTAATTAAGAAAAATTTGCATAATATATAATCTAATTATTCAAAATCGAGAAAACGAAAACTTCTCATTCAAAATTTTCCAATAAAATAAAATTTTCAAACAAGCTGCACTTTAATCAAATGTAATTTTTATCAGCAGAAACATGAGCTTCTAGTACATAATGATCCAGATAGATTTTTCATACATCTGCTTCCTATCAATCTACTCAATCTATTTTTGTAATGCTTTTATTTATTTATATGCCGTGATTATCTATTAAAATGATTTCTTTCACTTAAGATGTTGTATCTTTGATAACCGCTAATTAGATCCAGCTTTTTTTTATATACAGTTCCAATTCTGTATGACTAACCAAAACAACTTTTTTTTAAAGGAACTATTAACGTTGTCATAAGAACAGAGTTTTATCATATTAAATTTATGGATTAATTATAATTTTATTCAATCTTTCTATAGTTTAAGTAAGAAGTGTAAATTTGAACTTCTGCAATCATTCCAACAAAACCTATCGTTAAAAAACAAAAATTTTGTCCGAATCGAATTTAAAATAACTACCATTCCCCATCCATAGTGCTGCAAGACAATATTCCGCTTTAGTTTAACCCATTTTTCAAGGTCGAAACTGAGGAAGGGAAATTTTTTTTTATCAAACTGGATTTTAAATTTGTTTAATTTGAATTCAATTATGGCACTCAGAAGACTGGCTCTCGCATACAAAAATCTAGATTTGGTACAGTACGCTCAAACCGAACGAGACAGTCAAAATAAGCTTTCACATATACAGTATAAATTAGTTTCTGACACCGCTCGAAAGATTTTAAAAGAGATCTCGCACCGAAGACGACACACAACACAAACACACCCAAAGCCAGACACCAATTTACCCAATAACATAATGTCAGATGTGTCAAGATAACCAGTTTCTAAGGTATGGATCCTTCAAACTAAATCTATCTCGTTAATATACGAAACAAGAAATAGGCTCAAAATCTCTCCAGACTACTGGCAAACTGCGATACTTTAAACCAAAAACATACAGCAGCCAAAAGAGGAGCCGGTACAATCTTCCGGACGTATAAAATAACTTCCGACATGGCTCTGATCAAAAAATTTTAAACTAGATCTGGTACCGAAGCATCCGTACGAGCAGCAGATCAAAGAAGACATATAAGGCATGTGCCCGAAGGTAGATAGCAATTCATCTGTTAGATAAAAGATAATGCCAGGTGTAGGGAGATAACCAGTTCCCAAAAAAGGAATACGTAACTACAAACGTTTCGGGAACGTTCCTAAGGCAAAGTAGATCGATTTTTACGCGGTACGAGGGGAGAAATTTGCTTAGAAACGTTGTCGTAGCGCCACGAAAGCAGCAAAAACCTCGTACATATGACGAGGAATCCGACATTACGGCACGAAATTTCTCACCATTTTTCCTTATTTTAAGGCATTTGCGGCCAGGAAGGGCATTAAAATCGTGGCTTTTACGGCTGGAGGAGGCGAAAAAGCGTTTAATTAATGGGTCAAAACGTCGTGGGACGAAGAAAAAGAACTGGTGGATTAATCGGTGACGTCACGGAAACATCGACCAGAGCCCATTAATGGGCCCAATTTTTCCGACATTTATCGAATTTGCGGCGAGAACGCGGGCCGATTTCAGAAGAAAAAAGGGGAAAAAAACGACGAGGAGAGGGGAAAAAACGTCCAGTTTACCGAACAAAGAACGAAGTGACGAAACAAGAGGATGACTTTGTCAAAAGTCAAAGATATAATTACGAATTTACTTACCGAAGGTGACGTTTAGACGAAGGATTTTACAATAATGTGAAATATTTAAGCATATTAATCATTAAATAATCGTATATTCGATGATTTGAAAACGTTGTACGTGTTCAAAGACTGGCGAGAAATATTTCGGACGAAGTTCGATGACCCGACCAAACGCCAGTCAACGAATAAACGACACCAGCGACCTCGCACCGCCAGTCTCGCTCTCGATCCGTGACGTCACCGACCTGATATTATTTTCCAACTCTTACATTTTATATCGATAATTCAAAAATAAGAAAATATAACCTGAAATTCCGATCGAAACACAAATTTTTTATTTTTTAAAGTATTAATATTTATTAAAGTACTAGCACTTTTCGCGTTTTTTTTAGAATCATAAATATTCGATTTAGTTGGAGTTTGCCGTTAATTTTGTCGTTTAAAGTGCTTTTTAATGTAATTATTCGTTTATTATGGATTTAAAGCGTTTTTAAAGTGATAAATTGTTTAAAATTCGTAAATTTGCTTTAAACATTCTGCAAAATGTCCTCGTTTTGCATCGGCGGTGCATGGTGTTGAAGTACGTGTTTACTTCGCAATAATTAGGACTATTGCACTATAGTATGGCATTAAAAGCGTGCCAGCTATCCGCAAAACTTCTCTTTTATTTCCGGACATAAAAATCTGACATCACAAAATTCGATCCCTTGCGAGAATTTAGAACACGACGTTAATTTACAACAAGATGGATGGATGATCGGCATCGGCTTTTGTAGTAGTACAATTGAGTCCAAAATGACGATCCTACTTTCTCGTTGTAGCAAATTCGTTTCGTTTTAACACAATAAATTGTTTTGTTTCTATACAATTTCCAAAGTGTCAACGAACTGATCGAAATTATGATCATTTTTGCACGTCCGCGGCTCTGACGTCAGGAATTTAGTTTCGAAATAACAAGTCGGAGGGATGATGCAGCGAATTCATCATCATACACGATAATTAATGCTCACGTTGCAGAACTAAACTATAAATCTGATTCTCCCCCAGCGTTTAAAACTCCCAGAGCATCCATCGAAGCCATTTAATGAAGCGTAAACTGGCAATTTCGGAGCACATCCGTGTCTCAAATTTTGCATATTTAAGCGCTTTGCTCTTCACTTCTGCGTAGATTAGTATAAAATTGATTTCTGGGCACGTAAGAGTTTCTGTAGAAGTTATTGCACCCGATTTTCTTTAGAAATTCTCTTGTTTAGCTTCTTAAAAAGCTAGCAACATGGCACGAGTAGGGTTATAACTTGGTATTAAGATTCCGCTTTACGCCTTTATTATTTTCACCAAGCAGAGCACAACTGTTGTGTAATGTAACGTCCATGTCAACGGCATTAGTCATAAACCGTCGAGGTCTTTTGAATATCTGTCCCACTTAACGGTAAACAGATTTAATTCTGTGCTGACGACTGAAAGAGAGAATTTAAGACGAGCGCGCGCCCCAGAAAGACCCCTAACTAATCAGTTCCTGTAGACCGATTTAACAATTCTAGACTTGAAAAAAATTGATAATTGGGTGGAGAATACCCAACTAATGAGGAAGTATTTTTTTAAGAAGAGTAAATTTATGTATAAAATTACCCCAGTTACAAACAGCGATGATAGTGAACGTGTGGTTTTTTTTTCTGTTTTTTGAACCGGTTTTTATAGATTTTTGTTACTAAAAATTCTACAAAACGGCAGGAGTGCTGCGAAATCCTTTGGAGATTGGTGTTGCCAATGTTATAACCGAGCTGGGAAACCTCTCGACCTCAACACGCTCCACTGCCTACTCTCCACCCCAGGGCACTCGTTACGTGATGCGAACCAGGAGAACATTTCCGGTATCAATTCGCTATTTTGAACCCGATACCATTTCTAAAAGAGCAGAAATAACATTATGCAACCTTCTGGTTACCTCAGCAACCAAAAAATTGATGAGTTGCAAGTCCATTTTTCCATCCCTGTTATGTCTCAGAGAAAGTATTCTAGCAATTTTTTCTGGTTTATAAACCTTAATTTACACATTCCGGAATTTTTAATGGGTAAGATGGCACATAAATTCAGTTTGGTGTGGTAGGAAAGTTCATTCGAGGAATGTCACGAGTCTCCAAGAAGAAACTCCTCTTAGTTTCGGTTCTCGATTATGTTAACCTATAAAGGAGATGGTCTATACATTGTCGTTATAGCTCTTACAACAGCTACACAATCGAATTTTTGGAGTAATTATTTCATAATTGCGTGCAGAATAAATTTAAAACCTTTAAAATCTATATTTCCTACCGCATTTAAAGTGCAAACTTCTCTGCAGCACGGTTTGTTTGTTCAATAAAAGCTGACGATGCGACGGAATATTTTTGCATTTTTTGCATCTCTCTTCTCTCAGACTGCTTCGATCGAACTCTTTCCACTCGACATCACCATGGCAACGTAGAGTGGGAAGATATCTGGTTGAAAATGGCCGCCGGCGCACGACATCGACGTTTCACCCTCTACTCTACAGGGTCGATACGTCAGCAAGACCGGATGCTACACCGAAAGGCCCCAGAATGCGCTCGAAAATAACACAATCATTGATTTGTGACCGGGGGCAGAAGTGTATATACTCGAACGAAAATTCGAAAAATTACTCAGTTTTTCTTGTGTTTGACTTGGAGAAACAACACTACGCTTTCGATTACACTACAGAAGGGTTCTGTTCTTAATTAACAAAACGGCAATTGACCAAATTTCGTGGTAATCGAGCCATTTGATGGATGGCTATTTGCTTTGGTCGCGTGCCCAAAGTGCTTTCCCCCACGCTCCTTAAGACGTCCGCAAGATCGAGAGACAAACAAGAACTGTTCAATAATGACACACAGAGGATGAGGAGACCGTTAGGAAACTGTAAGAGACAGTTCGATGAGTTCAACGACCCGACTGCATCTCCCTCCCATAGGGAAAGCCGTACGCCTTTGCGTGTTTGAAAGGAACTTCCTCTCGAAAGAGCGCGGAAGTCAAGCACAACGAGCAAAAGATTTCTTCCCCCGTATATCTCGAAGGTCAGGTTGTTTCCCGTAACACAATCACGCGAGAATCCAATGAATTATTCCAGTTAAATGCCACGATTTCCTTATTTTTAATCGTCAACTATCAACAAACGAGTTGGGTCAACAGACCTTGTTTTTTAAACTGCTGCTCCGAATACTTTCCTCCGTTGTTTGACCAACGGTTTGTTTATTGCTAAGCGTGGGAACGTCGTGAATATTCAACCATCCCATTTTTAAAACCGCCAAACAATCGATGAACCGACTGCAAACAAAACTCAGCGCGATTAGGAGCGGAGAGTCTTCCATAAATTTTAATCAAAGCGGCTCGGGTCAACAACCTCCACAAGAATAAAACGTAACGGAGCAGCAGCAGCAGCAGCAACCAAACTGTTTCGGAATTACGAGGTTAGAACGCGCAACACGTTTAGAGTTAAATCTTCAACATCCCTATTTTGGTTAACCCCTTTAAGAACCAATTATCAGAAGCATAATCTAGTGTAATCCATGATTAGATCTGTGCCACGGAGCAACTGGCCATTATAAACTATTGTTGTAAACACCAAAAACTCGTAATTAGTCCCAGGTCTAATTCGGTTTGATCCTCTAGAACCCGTTTCTGCAACTAGATCCGAGTTGTATCCGGAAGACTTCACTTTCAAGTATTGGGACTTCAGGAGGATTTCGTTTAAAGTTAGAGAATATCCCAAAGATGGGTCTTGGGATATAAGATAGAGCTTTAACCTCTGGGTATAACTTTTACCGATGTATGACTATTGATGTGAAAGGGGCCAGGTGTCCCGAACCGAACGAGGAAGTCAACGACATGAGAGTCTTTAGAACGTTCTCCTCTGGACTTGTCATTAACCTAGATTCTGTTAGTACAAAACTGCAGAGAAGTGAAAAGCGGTCATGGTTCACTCCTCCTGGAAATCTGGTTTCGATGACGTCAGCTCGCAACGGTTTTTACCATCAAGGCCTCTTTTAACTATCAGTTTCAAGACTTTGAACCTACCGAAGTGACATATTGTAAATAAGGCAAAGTACGATACCAGATACATTGTTTGGTTACTCGGTTTTATTCGAAATATAAACACATAATGTTATATATTTTTAATAAAAAAGACGGTGGTTTCAGTAGGGTCAATCATCGAATCGACAGCATCCTGCTGTAGGATTACAGAAATTAGCAACGGTTGAATGTGGCCATGCGTGAAGAGTGCAGTCGCAGTCTGAATATCATCCGATAACGGACATAAAGAATGACAAGGCGTGTATAGCAGACTCGGGTCAGAGGTCAACTCCGTGCATGACCTCGCTCCGTTGACTGGGATGAGGAGAAGCAGACTGAAGTGCGCCGTCGTAGCCTAGCTGCTACCAGGTCAACGACCCCGTGTTGGAGGAAATGGGATTTTTCTTCGTATTCCGAAAGTATTGACGTTTTCCACTTGTCACCTACAGGAACATCCTGTCTTAGCGGTTGTTTACGCTCGTTCCGAGCAGGAAAATAGTTCTTTCGCTTCGGATACCGATACTGTACCGTATATATTTTATTATTGTCGGATTTCTGCACCATTTCTATAACTAATATAAACGTAACAAAACGTTTCCGTTATCATTTTACCGTATCCATAAAAAAGGAATCCGTAATTTGAGGAACTCAAAAAAAAAAAAAATTGACGTTGTAGATGGGTCTTCCGACTCACAGCAGCGTGAAAAAGGGGGTAAGATAAGCGCCGTTTATCCACGCATAGTGCTATTTAGTACTTCAACCCCCATAAACTTTTAAAACCTAGTTTACACAATTTTCGAAACACATCTAGAACTACATTGTTAGTTAATTATTAAAGCGAACAACCTACAGAATAGCCGACAATAGCCTCTATTGCAACTAATCAAAATGGACAGTTAGAACAATGATAGGAGGAACGCATCTGACATAATTGCGACTTATGGCAAAACTAAGTTTAATTAGAAGCATTCGGTTTTTATAAAGCCAGACAATAGCCCAACACGACTAAAACATAATTAACTCTTTTGGTACTTACGAGTATAGAAAGGCTCCGAAAATCGTTTCACACATAAACAATACACCAGTTGCAAGATCATAAACCACTTTGCAGCTGAGAAATCGTTCGACTCCGAACAGAAAATGAAATTTTCCTTTTTCTGAACGCTCTATTTTTCCTCCTTACAAAATTAGTTCATAACTAGAGAAAGAGAAATAGGACAGAGCGTTTAACCGGTGCAACAAGAGGAAAATAGGGGGTCCTGGACCGGTAGAGTCATCTAGTAACGACGTCGGGTACTAAAATGGACGTTTTACCCCCTTAAAAATTACACTAACTTATAACAAAACTACATAAATTCAAAAAATAAGATAAAGATTTACCGAGCAAATTTGCAAAAGGCTCTCACAGGTGTATTCGAGCGTCGAGTGCCATTACGTGTTTTAAAATTAGTACCAGATGGCCCTGTGTGTTGTTGACCTATTTTACTTTTCCTCCTAAAGTGCAAATGTTGGAAAAAGTTGTTAGGCAGAAAATATCCCCCTATAAAAATACACGTCAGTGTATACATTTGGTCCAGATAATCGTCCTCCTACGAGAAATAAAGGGGGGGATGTTTCCTGTAGAGTACAAAAGAATATCGTGTTTTGGGTGAATTTTTTGACGTTTCTCTCTCGTCTCACGCTTTTCGCCATTTATAAGATCTCACCTGAGATTAAAAAGTGATATGTTTGCCACAAAATAGCACAAGACAAATGACCGTTATTAAGACCAGTGTAGTGAAAATGGCGGCTTCCACTAATCCCTTACGAGTACCAAATCTGATTCGGATAAAGTTTTTTCTACCAAATTCAGTTTCTCTTTCCTGGCCATTTCCATAATTTAAATTTAGACACACACAAAAAGAATATTTTCCACAAAAACTAGGGAGGAAACGATAACATTTCCCATTAACACGAGATAACAAATGACAAATTTCCTTATAAAATGGCGCAAATTAAGGCTTTTGAACAGAAAAATATGGGAACAAACATGCTAAAAATGATCCGAACGATCGATGACCTCCTCTACTATTTCCACAGAATCGACTAAAGGTTGTGCAGTGCAGCAATTAAGCGGAAGCGAAATTGTTTGTTGACAAAACAATAAGCAATTTGTTTATCGAGCAAATATGTGAGAAAGAACGGGCAAAGTGATTTACTTAGCTAATAACTCGGGCCATAATTTGGGCCAGTAGGTTATTACAAAAACAAATACAGAGAGGATTAATTGTGAGCAAGATGTCTAGAGCAATTATGAGAGTCGGCAGTTATGAGTAGGCACATATGGTCCATAAACAAAAGATCTGTTATAACCTATTTACTGCTCGCAGCTGGTTTATGCAGCGTTAACAAGTTAGTCACTAATATGGCGGAATTCCATATTAGAAAACACTTTATACTATATTTTATAAATAGGAAAAGCTAAAAATAAAATGCACCCCCTATCGATTGTTCTTGTAACTATAATAGTTTTGGAGTGAAAATAATTAACTTAAAATAAATCCATACACTGAACTCATTCTACAAAGTCATCCAGGTTTTGAACCTTATTGGCATAACGCATAATTTTACAAATTACACGAGATAAAACCTCCTTGTCCAGTCTATTTATATTTATTGTTTTATAATTCCTATCGGGTCATTCACATATAATATATACAGTTATAGTATACAGGTAGGCATAAAAATATACTGAACCTATATAACAATTTATAATCGGTTAAATCGATATTGTAAAACTTATTTTTTCCATAATAAATTATTTCCTTAAAGCCTTAACTTCCCTAAACTCTTGTAGATGCGCTCAATTTGCATAATCTAGGTGATTACAAGCAACGTAATTACTTTGTTCTCTTTATGATTTAAAGATTTATCAGCCGTTCTATTGCATGCCCATGCCACCTTTTAGCTCCTTTACCTTTCTTACAAGTGAGGGATCGGTTTCAGTTAGAATGGAGGCGGTCCTCCTGCTGTAAAACAATATTGCTCCTCATAATTTGCATAAAACTAGATGATTACAAGTTACATTCTATAAAGACTTATCATTTATTCTAGTACATACCTATACCCCTTTTTAACTTTCTTATCTCTCCGAGAAGCGATCTTACTCATGTGGATCACTTTCGGTTCGAAAGGACACGGCCCTCCTGCTGGTTACGCGAAAATATTTCCAGTTGCCACCAATCTAGTGATAGCGAAATTAATGTGTTTATCTGTAGGCTACAGACTGTATCTATGCAGAATTTCCGTTTATATAGATTATAGGAGATAACCAGAATAGGAGAGCTTTATATTGAAGGGAATAACAGGATATCCTATTTAGCTGCGTAAAAATTACGTAAACAAATGTAGATTCTTCAAAGTGAATAATAAAAATGCTCGACACGATAGTCTCATGGAAAAAATACTACTGTACTGTACATTTGGTTGAGTTCTGTAGGAAAAACAGTTCCTCATGGTTCTTCAGAACAGTTCCTCATGGTTCTGAGAACCATGAGGGACTGTTTTGTACTTTACGTGGACCTCTTAAAATCTGACTCTAGAAAGATTTATAAATTTGGATTCATCCAGTCCACTTTAGGGCTCCAGGTTTATGTAAGAGGCCCTTCACCAAACAATAATAAATTTAAAAGGCCCTAAATTATAACTTCGTAGTGTGAGGTTCTAAAGCATTAGTTTGTTTAGCCCATGTATAACTCACGTCACGTCACGTAATAAAGAGTGCGCCCACTAACGAGGGGCCCAAAGAAAGCCCAAAATTACAAAAAATTATGAAAATACTAAAGTTATGATACTAAATGCATATAAATTTGCTGCAGATGCTAAGTTTATATTTACTTAGGTCTATATCATATAACAATATACAACATTAAATCCATACTGCGGAGGGGTGCTAAATTCTGTTCAACAGAAGGGTGCTATACATCTTATATCGACCCTGTATTACGCCAGAAATAAGTACTTGGATTGATCCTCATATCGAATGAAGCAGTATCGTGTTCCTATCTAGCTAGACCCATGAGATTTTTCATAAATAATTTGGGCGGATATCATTCATTTATAATGGTTAATCCTACTAGAGTCAGCTCAATTCTTAATTAGAGAACTTGTAGCTACAACAGAAGGTATAATAAATGAATTCAAATCAATTTTAACATGAATTTGAATCTACTTAACACTCTTCAAATGAGTATCTAGGGATGGTTCATGACGGATATAAACATCGATAACTGTACCATGAAAGTATTATTAAATCTGTATATATGCATGATGTTTTTGATGTACTTTTAAAAAATATAGGCTATAATTAATTATTGACTTAAAAAAATATAATTTCTGACAGAATTTTACTATAAATTTTTCAAATAAATACGATTTATTTTGTATATTTTAAAAAGTCAAAAAAACTTTATATTTAATGTATCAAAGTATACGAAACTAAACTAAACTAGTACATTTATTGTGGAAAACATAGATTTAAATATAGAATAACAACAAATAGTCACGGGTAGAACCTGAATAAAGTGAAAATTTTAGTAAAATCAAGAATTTGGATCGATAAAATCGCATTAAATGCTTTAAATTTGAGGAATTCGAAGCAATTTTTCAAAAATTCCCCAATACCCAAACTTCTAAATGGCGGCCATTTTTTCCGGGGACGTTCCTTTTTGGAATAAAAACAAAATAACTTGCAAACAACAGCCATTTTATGTATTCGTCGGTGGCCGTTGTTTACAGGTTTGGCTGTATTTTAAGCATTAAAGGTACAGTGCCATTCCGTTCCAATTTTATGTAAAAAAAATAAAATAAAATAAAAATATAAAACTATATTTTATCTAAAACAATAAATTTCACAATTTACACATTGCTAAACGGTGTTTTCTATATTAGGAAATTGTATTTTTCTTAAAAAAAAAAAAAAAAAAAAAAAAATTGAAAAATAAAATATTACTAAATCATTTATCATCGTTTAACCTGTTTTATATTGAGGATAACATTTTAAAAATTTTTGCGTGTAAATAGACTTTATAAATATAAATTCTCACTTACAATATTTAATGCTAGATTAATAAAGAAACATTTTATTTTAAATCGAATTTGAAACATGTGCAAAACAGGTTTTTTAAAATTAATAAATTTAATCTTAATTATATTTTTTTCGAATTACATTGATTCATTTAATTTTCAATTGGCCAATGAAGATCGAATTCAGAAAGTTTAAACGGATACACCAACAACTGCCATAAATGATCGGGTTAAATTTTGGATATATGATTATAGATTAGAAATAAATTTGGCACTAGAGTTAAGCGTCACCTCTTATTGAAATGAATAATTATAACATTTAATTAATTAATTTACATTAAACTGGAAGAAAAGAATCGGCCCGAAGCGGAACTCGAACCCGCTACTCCCGCTTACCGTGCGGACGCGTTGCCAGTTACGCTACCCGGATATATTTGTATAAGTTTAAACTGTTTTAAAATTTTTAAACTGAAAACTGATTAATTGATTTGAAGCACTTTAATTGGTAACCCAATTAAAGTGCTTCAAATCAATTAATCGATTTTCCTCGAACTGGATTCGTTCATTTGAATTTCAAATTGACCAATGGAGGTCGATATAGAAGTTTTAAACGATTTTAATAATTAAAACCGAAGATTACTTGATAAAAAAGTGGTGTAAATCGTAATTATTAATTTAAAAAATTCCGAAAAAAACTTTAAATTAGGTTTAATTAATAAACTGTCCGTCAGTTTAGCATAGTTAAAATCGTCGTTGAGTGACAGCATGTGCATGCAGCTTTAACTCGATAATTGCTTATTCAGAAAAAAATCAAACGTGTCATTCATTAAACAGCAACGGCAGAATAAATGAATATGTTTACATCTTTATTACGACAAGCAATAATTCAATTAGTTATTCATCAACTGTCAGCGTTAAAATAGATTTCCATGGATCCATGTCAAAACTTCGAATAAAAAAATATATATTAATTAAATTTAATCTCAATTAGAAGGGGAAAAACGGAATTAACCTTAATTCTTTTTCTTTTGTTCTTGATTATTTTGAAATTTATTCAAATTAGCTTTATCTGCCCTCCTTTTTTATCATAAAACATATTGTCCTGTTAATTTGCATTAAATTTAAAAAATAAAAACATTCTGTTGAGAAATTTGTCGGTAAATTAATCCAGAATTAGTCTTTAAGTGTTAAAAATACGTTTGAAAAGTTTCTCAATAAATTAAATGGATTTTTAATTTTAAAAGCCATTTTTTTTCAAATTTTCGTCGACAGTATTGGTCAATTTAAATTTGAATTAACCAATGAAGATCAATGAACAGATAACTGAATTTCGGACAAACGAATAAGATAGAATAATTTAAAATTTTAAAATTTTGAATCATCTCGTGTTATTGGCTTACGTAAAACTAATCGATTTCGCCGTTATTGATTACTTTTAAGCATTTTAACATATTTTACAAGTAGAATATAAGATTTATCATTGAATAAAATGTATTAAAAACATTTTAAAACAATTTTTTGTTCAGACTTTAACGAAATTCAGACTTTATTCCAGTTGAGAGAGAGAGAAAAAAATCTAGTTTATAAGGATGTGGTTTGGTTATCAACTCCTACGCACAAATCACCCACCACAAAGAGAAAATGCCAGTTGGACTGGTAAAGTTGTTTATTGTTTTAGTGGAAAGTGTGAATTTGCACCGAGAGATAAGCAACAAATTTCTTTGTAACCAGAACAACAAAAGCAATGATTTGTTTATGAAACTTAAAAGACTTAAGAAATATGAATATTCCATTAACCTTTACATCATTCTTTTTTATAAATAAACATTAAAAATATTTATTTTCTCGAGTCAAATTTGATTTTGTTTTTTTAAATTCTAAAGAGTATAAAAATAACTTAAAGCCTACTATTTTAGTCGTGAGATAAGTTCTCCCCCGAATGGCTGGGATAGATCCGCTTTTCTTATCTACTTTCTTCACTTCTTTGAGATCTGGTTTCACTCCGCAGGCTACCATTCTCTCACTTTTTCTGCCATCGAGGCCACTTTCACCTGTCTCTACTTTTTTTCTTTATTTTTTTTTAAATATCTGACACAGTCTTTCTATAGTCTTCCTCCGCATCCATCTATACATCCTGTTCTGTTTACACGCATGACTCGTTTCCCCTTCTTCTTCCTATTCCCTATCTCCAACTTGGTCTAATTACACTTTTATAAACCAACCCTTCAATTTTCTTGCTAAGGTATTTTATATGGCAGACGTGTCTCTTCGACTGCTCTCCAGTCCGGATGCGTGGGTTCTTTTTAATTTATATGATCCGATAGCGAACTCCCATGTCCCAATTACTTAAAAACTTTGATGCCCTTTAATTTTACTCTCTTTCAGATTGTCTGAATATATTTTTTTGTCCTGAAGAATTTTATACATAATAGCAACGGGGATGGCCTATAGCCTAACCCGTATTTCCTATCTACTGCGTGATGTATTGTCTAGTTGCAAAATGAAAAAGATTTAGGGAGGATCCGTGGCTTTAACCTTAAGCAAACCTTGCTGATAAACGTTGCTTTCGATCGTATACATTAAGGTAGAAGTTATCGTTGAGAAAGGACAAGCTTGAATATTTTTCTTATGTAAGCTTCTATATAAAATCAATAATACTAGAAGAGAATTTAATGTTTCTACTACGTCCTCCTTTCTTTAAACATGAGCTAAAGCTACAATTCTTTTGATCGATATCCACTAGAAAATTTAATTATTTTTCCTTTTACAGCTGTATATCTAACAATAGTTTCAAGCTACTGTTTACACCTTGAGGGCTTCTAAAATAAATATTTTATAGAACGTATCTGTAATCTAATTTTATAGTTTGTCACTGCAGCTCATCTGAATTATTAGATTTTCTACTTTTATTTATAAAGTTTTTCTGTCTATTTTTTTCTGTAAAATTCTATCAAAATATATAAATGCCATTGGTTGCTCATCAAAGTACATTTTTTTCCTTAACCTCCCTCTTGCCACATATCACATTTCCACGTTGTCAGCCATATTTTTTTCCATCCTTCCAGTTCCTGGACTTTATATAATCAGGTTTTACTAAATTCTTCTTTAACTTTGAATATTTTTATCTTCAAATCGCTGTAAATCTATAAAAACCACCACATCAAACAATTGAAAAACAATTTATTCATGAATATTTATTTCCATGTCACGGATGATTTATTCCTTGTTTTTCCTGTTTATAAACTGAAATCCATATTTGGTTTATGTGAACTTTTACCATTTTCAAATCAGTTGATGGAGTCGTGCCCAAAGTTTAAAGATGACACCCAAACTTTAATTGTATATCACGAAATCCAAAATTACAATTAAAATTTTGTACACCCGCTACTAGATGGCACCACTTAAAATTAGTATCAAATTTTAAAATTAAATTTTTTAAAAAAATTTCAGTATATTAAAGAATTCCAATGTAATCAGTTTGATAAAAAAAATAATTAATTAATTAATTTTAAAAAATTCAAATTTTAAATTATTTTTAAAAAGTCAATAGATGGCAGCACAGCGAGTACGCTGCTAACACTTCTAGTAAGTAACATTGTAATAACGTCTTTAAAATTATACGTGTATATTTATTATTTTAGTAAAATTTTTATATAAAATAATGGTTTATTTATTTTATAAATTAAGTTAATTTTAAGTTAAAATATTTTACTTCAGTTCCAGCTAAATGAAAATATTTACTGTTAAGAATCTATGGCACCATCTGGTGTCGATAATAGAAATAACATAATAAAAAAAAAGCGAGAGATATAATATTATATCGATCGCCATAAGATCGACCCAAAAGAGAAAATAGAATGATAGCCACAATAAAATAGTTATATGCTACTTCTACTACATAAAATTTGCTTTTAAGGAGGTTTGTAACATTATATTCTTTCATTATTTGACTGTTCGATACTATTTTGCTATTAATATTCTTGAAACGAATGTTAATTAAATCAGTTTCTTTTTACATTTATGAACAATACTTTTAATAAAATTCAACTCAAAGTTTATATATATTTAAATATTTAAATCAACCAATAATACAACGAAAACGTTTTTTAAAAAATTTCCATCCATTCAATTGGATGATTTTGAAATTAAATCAACCAATAGCAAGCATTACGCAATTTTCAAAATTCAAACAGGAAAAGGGCATTAATAATCAGTTTGTTCAACTTTTTAAAAGTTCATACAACAATAAATTCTTTGAAATTATTTAATTAGATTCATTTAGAGTAATGTAAGCTGTTGAAAGGACAAAAAAACTATCCTAATTATTTTTTTCTTGCAGTCTGGATGGAGAAACACGATCTGTGTAACAGTTTTTTTCCTTTCTCGTATAGTAAAAATTGTTTAGTCATCTCTTTTTATTCCATTTTTATGAAATCAAATGGCAATATATCTGTCAGCTGGATGAAATTCCATCAAAGTAAAACGTCTTGGCAGTGAAGTTGCAATATTTTATCACAACTTATAGAGTTCTGCCTCGAGAAAAGTTTAATATTGCGAAAATATCTTTTTTTTCTTTTCTTTCTTATTTAGGATTCTATGCATTAAATTAATTAATTTATTTATCTACCGATTAAATTTAAGCACACACTTTTACTATCCTATATAATTTTGTATGGCATAATGTCAAGTGCAAGATGGCTGATCAATATCGCTTAATTTCTCTTTTTTCCTTTGTTTTATTTCTTAAAAGAATTACGTTTTTCTGGACCATTTAATTCTCATTTTATGATGTTTCTTCATTTGAATATTTTAAAAATTCGATTAAATGGAAAATATTTACAAAAATTACATTCTTTATTCGTAATTGGTAAATTTTAAAATCGTATACCCATATAACCAATAGAATTCGTCGACATGTTTCACATTTAAAAACATTGATTAGATTAAAGTAGAGAGAGAGAGAGAGAGAGCCATTTGTCGATTTATTTAAATTATTTTAAAAATCTAACCAATGAAGAACTAAAATCGTAACTATTCGAATGTTTTAATAGGTATCAATTGATTGGTCGATGTTTTAAATATTTTTAAATTAAACCAATTACGGTTGCGCAATTGAAAAAAACTGTTTTTTATGATTACAAATTAGATTTTTGTGTGTGTAACCTTTTCATTTGATATTTGATGATGATTTATTATTGTATATATCATTTACGACCATTTTCCAAATGATAATGCTTTAGATATCTAAAAATACCAATATTTTGAAAATAGAAGGATTTCTCTAACATTTTCGAAAAATGTTGCAAAACAATACAAACATTGTCATCATTTGGCTAAATTTAAAGTTATATACAAGAAGAGAAAGAGGCCAGTCATTGCTAAATATGCCATCTATTTTAATGGAAGAAAATAAGCGAAATTTTTTTCGATTGGCCTCATTTCGACATTTATTTTATTAAATATCCAGACGTATTTTGATATATTGCAACACGCAATTTTCTTCAAATTGATTTAATATCATGTTAATTTTGTAATAATTACAATACTCATAAACCACGTAAACTCCGACGGCCACCGACAGATGGCAGCACTCATCCGGACCGTCCATTTATCGATTCTTGGACGAAGCTGCGTAGGGTGTTAATAAATTTAATACTCGGATAATAATTGTTGATACTTAAAATAACGCAAACTTTACGGAAATTTATATTACGTTGTAAAATCTCAATAGGTTTTTACATAAGTTTAGTCATTTGTAAGGAAAATTTTATAGAAATGTCATAATATAAGTCAAACAATGGATAATATGGATTCAATGTTATAAAATGAGAACGGTCGGGATTCAGAACTAGTTATTGTGTAAAAACAACGTCTCTTTGATCTGAATGATAACTGGGTTTGGGAGAATAACCTCGTTTCCTCCATTTATAACAGATGCTGTCTTGTTTAGACAGATATAAAGAAATGATCCATTGTTTGTATCAATGAAGCTTTTACTTCATTAATGGAAAAAAGATTGCTTTTCCAACATCTTATAATTTTATAATTTAAACGGATATTAACTCAAAAATAACAATTTCGTAAATCAAAAAAATACTTCAACGTATCGATTTATCAAGTGTTTTCTCAGATACAATTTCTGGAAACCAGATGGCGACACTCGATTTAGTAGTCGCAAACGTCGTTTCAATTCTATATCATTGCAAAAAAGTAATGGAATTAAAAAATCAGTTCAAAATAATAAAAATATTCCAAGAACATCTAAAATATCCTACAATAATTGGCGTATATTCGAGCCGAAAATAAAATGGAGCAGTCATTTGTACCAATGTCCATCCTGCAAAGTACAGTACATTATAATAATACTGTATTTGATTTTTTTGTTATGTTTGCTTTTATGTCGACCTATATCTCCTTCGGAGCGGACGTAAGAGAAAAAAGCCGTGGCCTACTCTCACAATTATCAAAAGTAGTAGAGAAAGTGTGCTTACAAAATAAATTTCGATAATTAATTATTAAACTTTTATCATTGTTTGTATAGTAGCATAACAAGTAGCGGCACAGAAGCAGAAAGCTTGCTTCCTCGCGATTCTTCTGTTTATATAGATATGTAAACATTAATTATATAATAAAGGTTAATTGCTTACACTACTCCCCCATTATTATTGACCGATCTTATCGTGATCGTTCTTTTTTCCGCACCACTGAATAGCAATGTTAAGAAATGATACAACTACAAAACTGAGAATTTTTCCCATTATCTGCTACAATCACGTACCGAATTAATGTTTTACAGTGGACAATTTCTGGAAGAATTTTTTACTCACCTTGCAGCCCTCACAAGAAGTCACACCATAATGATAACCGGAAGCTTTATCCCCGCAAACTTTACATGGAACAAACGATTTAGTTGGAGTTGTACTGTTAGAATCGGCTGGAGCAAAATTTTGATCTAGAAAAAATAAAATTGAAAAAAGAAATCAATATATATCTATAAATATCTTTTTGTTTAAAGATATATTTTACAAGCGTGTCTAATTTTGTAATTATGGTAATGCTTCAAAGTAGCTATTATCGTGTTTATATACTAATATGTCTCTTAGTCTCTGCAGTACTCATTAGATGTGTTCTGTTCCTTTATTCAGTTTATTGCAATAAGTCTCCAGCTTGATAAACATTCTCTCTCGGGATCGTGTTCATTAGCTGAGTAATAGTTAATCTGTTTATGTTCGACAGAACTTTAATTACAACTCTTGTTTAGTTAAACTGAATGTCACGTGATTTTCGATCGATCACCTTCCTCAACTCCACGATTTTTAGCTAACAATTGACTTCACACACATTTCTCCCCCTTTTCTTTTAACTTTCTCGTGATGTAAACCATTCGAGTGTCTTATCGGAGTCATAAAGTTTACATATGATACCTCCCGGGCCTACTTGATCACGTGGAAAATGATTTTTAAAAAAATTCGTAGCTAACAGACACGCTTTATATATTTTTTTTCCTAATGTGATTGCTTTTTGACAAGATGATAATTTTATTTGACAAGAGCATTGAATTCGTTATTATACTTAAACCTTTTATTAATAACAGTTTTGGGATTAATACTTTATTTTAATTAATTTTCATAATTAATTAAAGTAAATGTCGTTATGTAAACACTTAAAAATAGCGTAATAACGCTCGATAATTATAACGAAATTTTGCGCTAGTATAAAAAGTTAACAGAATTATACTTTATAATATTTAGGCCAATTATTTTTTAACCAAATTTTTCAATAATAAAATCAAATTTGACCAATAAAAACGGCGTTTTGGTGATCACAATGGTAATTGGTCTATTTGAATTTAAAAAATGAAACCGACAACAAAAATCACGACTCGAACATTCAAATTTTCCAATCAAATGAAGATTAAAACAAACAATAAATATTCACGGATTCTATTGGATAATTCAAATAACAATTAGCCAATAATCATTCTTTCTTCATTTTTCAAACTAGATTATTGGGTAATTCAAATAGTGATTAACCAATAATCAATTAAGGTTTTAAGTTTTAGAATAATTATTTAATTAAGTAATAATTACTTAAAAGAGGTATACATTTTATTAATAATTTAGTAATTTAATTTAGTTTTAATTTACAATTTTATCTTATTGTAATGCGTTATTCATTCATTTGAATTTGAATAATAAAACTGATTACAAAAATTCCGATTTAAATATTTAAATTCTCAATCAACAGAAGATTAAAACAGAAAATTTAAAATTAAGCACATTCTATTGGACAATTCAAATTCAAATTAACTATTAATCAAACTTTTTTTATTTTTTAGAAGAACAAAAACAGATTATTGAATAATTCAAATAATGACTAACCAATAATGATTTGGTATTATTAAATTTTATAAAAATCGATAAAGTAATTAATTAGGAAGTGCTTAAATAAAGAAATTTAAATTATTATTATTATTATTATTATTACTATTATTATTATTATAATTAATAGTTTAATTTCTTAATTAAATTAATTTTATTTTTATTGTATTTTATACAAATTACATTTTATAAATATATACATAAAAGATTAAATATAATCGATAAAATGTGTTATTTAGAAGACTTAGTCCGTTAATCCGTTTATTTCAATTTTAAAAATATTCGAATCTTCCAATCAATAGAAAGAAAGAAATTTTCTTTCTCTAAACGAATCCTATTGGACAATTTCAAATAAAATTAGCCAATAATCGATCAAAAATTTAAAAAAAATAATAAATAGATTATTGGATAATTTAAATGCTGAACAACCAATAATCGACTAGTATTTTTAAATTCTAGGGGGGGGGAAGTGATAAATTAATTGATTTAAAATAAGAAATTTAATTTTATATCCAATTTGATTTTTTCTTTGATGAATTTTATACAAATTTATAAATATATACAAAAAAGATTAAATGCAGCCAATAAATTGTGATTTTTTCAAGATTTTTATCTAGAAACATATTTACTTAGTTTATTTTTTTCAATGGTTTTATTGTTACCAAATTTATCCGAAAAGGCTATTTTGCGGGAATTTAAAGGATTTATGTTTCTATGTAAACAAATATGCTCTAAAATAGAAACTGGTTTTTTTCCCTGTAATTTTTTTTTTTAATATTCCTCTTTTAAGAGCCCATTTCCACAAATTCTATACTTGCTACCACTGACAATTTTCTTGTAATTTCCTAGACACGAACGAAAATAAAGCAAAGGAACGTTTTCATGAACCAGACTTCATCCTCGTCGTTTATTATTTCTGACTTTATCCTCCTTCAAAAAGAAGAAATTGACATTAATCCAATAAGTTGTTTTCATACATTATTAAATGTGTAGAAGGCATTCCTGATTTAAAATTTAGCCAATTTTGTTTAAGATTTTGGCCGAGAAGATCGCATTTTATATAAAACTTGGCACGATTTTATTGTTTTAAAGCAAAGTATTTTAACGCAAATGAAAAACGAATTATCCAGAGGAAAGATATTAAACTTGTTGACATCATACAGATAAGAGTTTAACTTATGTAAGAGTTAAAATTTCATTAATATCACGTCGCGTAATCTTCGGTATCAATTTTAAAATGATTTTATACAAGTCCCCGAGTGATGTCCACTAAGGTGAGTTGCCCCAAAAGTCAAATATTTCTAAATAATGCTGAGAACGTGCAATCTTGCAAATGTCTTCTTTTCCCTCTTGCAATAAGCATGATCACCATTTTAAAAAACTGCATCATTTTTAAAGAAATGTATAAGAAAATGAAATTTTAATGTCCTTCGATCGAAGATTAAATCATTTATTTTTCAACATTTTAGGCTCTTTTTATATCTTGCATCTGGAAGGATGCTTTGTAGAAGAGTTGCTCAATATTTTGTTTATTTAAATAATTTTAGGTGATGTTTTAAGTATTAAGAGGCTTTCTTTTTGCATTTGTAATAACAATTTTTACCGTAATAATTCTTAAAAACATAGTTTAATTTAACTGGAATTTGGGCATCTCTTCGTAATGACCACGTTTCTCTTCTGATGACCATGATAATTTTACGTATAAAATAATACGTACAACTTTATTTAAAGTTCAATAACACAGAACGTATACAGGAAACGGTGAGCGAAATTCCAAGAATACTATATCGCGTCATTAATGAATATTTTGAATGCGGATGTGGTTAATCTTTATAGAACGAACAGCGGGATGTAAACCATAAAAATTAAAAATATACGCTTAAGAAATTTCCTAAATAATCAAATAAATAGTCATCTAATTATTTCTTAGAATAAATAACAAAAAACACAATGGTTTCTATCAATTACGATAGTAAAATACCATCCGTCACGAGATAGGTGTGAAGTAATTATCTGACCACCCCTCTAATCCCATTAACATGCTAATATGTATCTTATATTAATTATGAATTCCACTCGATCTGTTAGAGATAAGCCAAGAGAAACAAGAAAATCAGGTCAAAGGCTAAGGTCGCCCGACTCTTCGCTTTCCAATGATGAGAGATATAACAGACCGGTCTGGAATCTTTTGAGAGGGTCATTGACCTCCATGCCTATAGTCTTACCCAATGGAGCCTCTTCTTCCTTACTCACCCTTTATTCCTCCCTCGTCTTTGACTATTTAGCCAATGCTTGAACTATTTAAAACACTCGTCATTGAAGAAGAATAGAACGGCTTTTTGAAGGTTAATTAAAAGTCAAAATTATTTTGTCACTTCTTTAAGGATCCCATTCTTCTAGAATAGAATGAGACAGGCAATTTTCTTTTAAAAAATGCAATTTTGGAACCGGGCGAAGCTCTTAAACTTCTTAACTTCCGGTTGATACGTGTTGATGCAATACCCCGTTTTAACGAGTTTCGTTTTAACGCGTTATAATTGAAAAAAAATCGCAATTTTAAAAGCTTAATCAACTAACGTTTTCCTTTGTTCGCTGAGAGGCAAATTATAAAAAACCAGGGTGAAAGTTTTTCTCAGAAATTTTTTTATGGTAAAAATATCTGGTGATATGACGTAATTTCGTTATAAAAGACGGGAAACACTTTACAACCGGAATAAATTGATCTTCCTTTATTTTAAATTATTGCAACTTTAATTTAATCATGTATGATTTTTATGCGTTCTTGTCTTATTTCCTTACATTATCGAGTCATCAATGGACTTGACCTCTTCCCAAACAAGACGAACAATCGGAAATAACTGTTTCTAAGTGTCACGCGAGACACGAATGTGGTTCGGTCACGTGAGAAGAGAGCCGTTATTCGTCACGCCACAATACAAGAAGGTGATTCGAAAACTATAAACATGATCGTCTCTTCCGTCTTCGATCCACTTGTTTCATTAGCAAGTTTTTCCCCCTCTCTCTTTATAACTAAAGGTAAACATTTCACAAGCTTTATTTAAATAGAGAAGTCAGGGAAATGACCTCTAGCTTACTAACCAGTTTTTGTTGATGGAAATTGTTGCAAATTTCGGCATCTACATCATTCTAGTATTTTTACTTTTTATAAAAAACAATTTTATAACCTTCTATACGTTATAATCCCCTAAACGGATCACATGACAAACAATAAAACAGCCGTTTCTATTAATAAATGACCTGAGAACTGGATTATAGATTAGTTTTCTTTGATTTTAAATACAACTCATGCTTGTTTTAAAGAATTCGAAACAATCAGTAAAGAAAACAAGTAAAATAAAATTTTGAAAATTTAAAAAAATGCAATAACCAATTACAAGCGAGTATTTAAAAATTTGAATAATACGCTGCTCTTATTGGTTAATATACATTTAAATATTTTAAATTATTTTAAAAACTTACAAACAGGTGGTATATTTTAATATTCACAATTAAATATAATATAACAATTTACAATAATTAACAAAAAATATAAATGAAATAATGAGAGGTCAACTGATTACCGTGAAAGCTTTGAAGACATCACGTGATTATTATGAAAATCTTTTCTTCCGATCAAAAAATAATATCACAAATTATAAAATTGGATTTTTTCACATTAATTTCAATAAATCAGGCCACACAACAGATTGCCTTATAAGATGATAAATAATTGCATTTGATATGCCGTTTAGATAACCTTAGCCCAATTTCCTACAAATCAGATGAGAGATGAATATTTCTTTCGTTTTGCATGAAAGGATATTTCCTAGAAAGTAATTCCATTTTCTAATTTAATCACATTTCTTGTAATTTCTTAAAAACAAAAAAAAATTATTATTATTTTTTCAAATTTTGAATTATGTCATTACATGCAGTTTGAAACCGACGAACTTTTTCTTCTCGAATAATCCGTGACGTAAGAACGACGTCTCGTTCATTTCGTGATTATTTTGAATAATTCATCATTGCGTCCGGTTAATTTATGAATTATTAATTAATGACATATTCTCGATAATTACGTGCGAATTGATTATAATTATTAGAAAATATACAACTTATTAAATAAATGAAATTAGAGAAAGCTGAAGGGATGTTTCTAAAGTGATTTGACATCACGCAAACGGAATGAAATTTGCTAAAATTTTTTTAAAATTAATTTTTAAAAAATTAATATAAAGATAAATCTGTGCGTCTTAGATTGTGTCAAAAAGAAACGAGTATGCAAAACCAAAAGCAAGTTTTTACTGGAAATTAATTAAGCCCTGCCATATAAATATGGATGCGCGATCTACATCATTAAATGAAAAGCTTAATTAATACATGGAGTAAACAATAATTTTAGAATTTATTTTAAAAATAGAAATTTGCGCATTAACATGTGGTTGAAATTACACAGAACAAAGAACAAAATAACATTTATTTCTACCAAGATTATTTCCAAATGTCGCAATAATTTTAATGCGCATAAATAAATTATATACAATTTTAAATTTAATAAATTTAGATATTCATTAACTATTACGAAAGATATATTTATATATGTACAAATAATGTAAAGAAAATAATGTAAAATTATATAAATGTTACGCAAAGAATTGTTTAGAATTGATTATCTGAACAAAATTACCGTATTATTATTTACAAAGGAAAAAATAATATACTTTACGTGCCATAAAACATTAATTCTCAAGAATATAAGTTAATTTTAAAGGAAAAAAATTAAATAGATCTGCTAAATATCAAGAAATGCGAGCTTTGACTTATTAATAAGTACCTTTTTAGAAGTTGATTTGAATTTTGTATGGCACGTTGACTATTTTTTTTACTATATTCTGCCCAATAGAAATTATGCGCCGAAACACGTGCCGAGTAGAACACAGAAAAGAAAATAATAGATCAATTTCTGATAATTAAAAATGAAGCTTTTTATGAAATTCGAGCATGCGCACTAAGAACAAATGTATAGTACTTACACATCTGTACTTTTAACGAGGATGGATTAATATAGAGTTTTTGAGAGTTTAAATTCGTTTTCCTAAGAATTTAGTTAATTTACAAGGTTGAAAACATGTTTTCTCTTTAATTACTAGAAGTTTATAGCGAAATGATTAAAATTTTTGGAATGGCTGGAAGGACTTCTCTGTAAAGAGATGATGCGAGCGACTATCTTAAATGATTTCTACAAAATTAAGGAACTAGCTAACAAAAACAAGACATTAAATGATGGACAGCTTGTAATTGCTTCCGGATCATCGTTGATTTCGTTATACTTGAAAGAATCGACTAACGATGTTGCTTTCCTTGATTACTAATTTTGTTTTATTGAATATAACGATCATTTGGCAAAAGGGAAAAAATTAATCTTTTCTGCTTTTTCTAGAATAATTAGTGTCTTTCTAACCCGTTATAAAGGAACTAAATCGTCTATAATTTTTATTTAAAGAGATCTCAGAATTTCGCATGAATGGAAAGTAGAGAAGTAAAGAAATATATAAGAAAAGTCAGAAGATCCTCAGAAAGCCACAAATTAAAATTATCAATCGATTTAAAAATAAATCATCTACAATAAATTTACATAAAGAAACCATAAATCTATATAAAGAAACACAGAATAACCATAAATCCAAGTGAAAGAAGAGCATAACAGAGAAGCTATGCATAACAGAGGAGCATAAGAGTAAAATAGAAAATCATGTAAGAAATTATGGTAATTCCATAAAAGATTCACACAATAAAGTTACAAAACTTCCAATAATAGCTCTACATAAAAGAAATCATCCACAATAAATTTATATAAGAGAAACGTATGAAAACACCCGTAAGAGATCAATGACATCTTGTACATTTTTCTGTTTCTTATGGATAGTTTCTCCTGATGTAGTTGACCTTCCGCTATATAAATATAAACTAAAATAATTAAATTATAAATTTTAAAATATATTTATGTAAAAAAAAAATTTACATTTAAAACTTGCTAACGATGACTTATTTTTCTTTATTACGACTAAAGGATATAATTTGTATAAATTGTTAAGAAAAGAATTATCATTATAAGAATAATGTCCACAGTAAAAATAAAAGATTTAGATAAAAATAGAAACACAATACACGCAAAATGATGTAGAAACGTGAATATGAAGTTGCAAGTAAATATTTTTTCATTAAAGCTAATAATAAGAATCTACAGGAAAAAATGCATTTCTTTATCTGCATTTCCTTCTTTGTGAAGGTATTAAGTTACATTTTTAACAAGTTAACTGAACTTTAGAGTAATTTCTTTTACCAAAATAAAAAAAAAATAAAATAAATAAAAAAGCGCAGAATAATTCAATATTAATTTAAATTTTTATACTTTTAAATAATATTATTCAATTATATTCATTAATCTACTAAAATATGCAGACAACTTGAAAGTTTTAACGCCCAAATCAATTTTTTACAGGATGAAGTTTCGCATTAAATTCTACGAAATATCGATTTTTAGATGCAATACTTAATTTAGTGCTATTCTTCCGAAGTTTAATAATATATCTACTCCAGTTTTTAATCGTATTTAACATATTTATATATTTAAATTCGTATTTCTTGATAAGTATACGACGCGCATAAGTATGTTCATATTTAAATTAATCTAAATTTTGAAGAAAAAATACACGTTATTAGAATAGTTTTCCGTTCTCTTCCCCACATATTAAGGCGCAACTTTTGCGAATAACACACACATTTTTAAAAATATATATATTATTTGTCTAAACGAAAACATAAAAAAAATTAATTTAATAAGAGTATTGTTATAGTTAGTAGACCTTTCAGAATGGGATAATCAAAATATATTTTACACACGTTAAAAAAACGTTAAAAAATAAAACTGGAACAAGCAATCATTTAAACAAATGCATAATTAAGAAAAAAAAACTTGAAGCATTCGTTTAATGATTGCGACATAAGGATCATTAGTTGTGAGAATTCGGGTGATTGATGATCTCGGAACAGAAAGATCTATCGAACAGATAAAATGGCGTCCGGTCACGTGACCGGCGAGTGATCGATTTTCAATTAGTGCGGGTAAGCGTGAAAATGTTTCTCTCCTGAAACGGATGTTTTCAAGATATATGTAAGTTTGTAGTTATCGAAACAAATTTGATTAATATTGTTTTTAAAATCGTTAAAACATCTTAAATCATACCCAACAATTTTTAGAAACGATCAAGACAAATGATATTCATACAGTTTATGTCTTTGTTATCTATTGTATATATTACATATCAATATGAAGACCATACTACTTTAGTTACCAAAACAGTTGATAGATGGCTCGACTAGGTATGTTTTAAAAAATATAAAAAATAATAGAAATTTTATGCAAAACTTTGAAAATTTCTTGTAAAATTATTTTTTAGTAAAAGCTATTTATTAATTAATTAATTATTGTTTAAAATTAACTAAAAAATCCATTAAACCGAATTAATTTTAGAATCCAGACAGGTTTATAAATGGCTGCTGAATTTCAGCGGAGAGAGGCGGGTGTTGTGATGTTGATTAATTAAAAAGGGGTTAAATTTCTCTTAATTTACCTATAAAAATGTTGGTAAATGTGTGATATTAATCGAAAAGTTCTCATTTTATTTTATTAAAAGAAACATCGTTCTAGAAAATGCGCATTATATGACGAATTGACACAAAATTGGTCAATTTCGAAGGCAGAATCGAATTGAAACAATAAAATTTTCCTAAATAAATATCTTATAACCAAATTAATTTAGAATATGTGCAATAGATAAAAGATGTATACATATAGAATGACCTGAATAGCTAGTTTTCAGGTGTTCTAATTTCGTATGAAATCTTAAGAAGCATGTTCTCCTTGTTAACTGCATATGATACAAGAATCACTGTTAAAAAACGGCAGCTACATAACAATTTGTAAAACTGGAAAGTGTTACATAACGTTATAAATCCTGACCTAATTTTACAGGTGGGTAATAAAAAAAAAAGAAAAAGAAAATTTTAACTCTCACGAACGACCTCATTTTTGAGGATTTTCTTTTTTTTTTTTTTTTTCTATCTCTTTTCCATGTGCGTGGGAGGATAGTTATCAATACCGAAAGACACGAGATTCCTCGAATTTTAGATGAATCTAATTATGTAGAGGATTGTTTACTATTGATTGCTGCTAACTGCTTATAAATTGCTTCATACAATTGCACAGTTACTGGACTGAAAGACAATATAGTGTAGATTTTAATAACCTGCAGGTGGTCGTAACATGCCGAAATTTAGTGGGAAAGATAGTGAAATTATGGGAGTGGTAATGGAGAGACCTATGATGTAATTGTTTTCCAATAGAAACTCAGTTTAAATAATTTAGTGTAAGCATTTGCAGTTCCTGAGTCTACTTCTTTGTATTCAACGGTGAACAATGCACTTTGCCAAGCAATTTTTGCACAATTTAGTGTGTACACGAACCCTTCTAGCTAAGAATTGACTCTAGAGATACCTGCCAATACAATAATTTAATTATGCAACTGGGTGTACAATGTTACACGCCAAAATCACGTTATAATGAGAACGATAATAGCCGAGTTTTCCAAAATAGCAACTTTTATGAAAATTAAAGAACGTTAGCGTCAGCAAAACAGTTTGTATAAATAAATTACTTAAGAAGGGGGGAAAAATGTTTTGTATGTAACCTAATTCATGTTACTTATTTTTAGCCTTTGTTTTTCTAAAACATATTATAGTAAGCATTGCGCCATTCATTGTTAATGTTAACCAAACCACAAAATAGAATAAAATTATTTTACTCTTGTATAAAACAGAAAATATTTTAAATAATAAATTTTACAACCTTGAACCACAGAGTCTACAAAAAAGATTTTTAATTAAAAAATAAATAAATATTTAATTTTTTAGCAATGCCCGAAACGAATTTAAACGAGAAACCTAATTAAATCTCGAGAAAAGTGATTATATAAAAGCAAATGATCCTACTTAATCCCGAATCCACACAAGCGCAAATTAATCCATCAAAGAGTTGTAAGGAGTCAACGACCTCACGTGATCCAAAGAAGGATGTCCTGCGGAAATATCCATGTTTGATAACATTAATGTGCATAGTTATGTATAATGGAAGAATTATCCGCAATAATTTTTTTAAATCAAATTTTTATGATATTTTTAAACAAATTAATATTTCGATTGGCGCGTTTCGCTTAACAACTACTCGAAATTAGAACGGTGCGAAGAAAATAAATGATGTGGCAACACAAAACGAATATTTAAAATTGATTAATATCGTTCTGTAATTGGATGGAATTTAAAATTATTGCCGTGACGTCATCGCTCGACGTCAGAGTTGAGTTTTAAAAACGGTAAAGCGATTAGGAGCGTTTTAGAAGTTTTGAATAAACAATTTCGATAAAGAAAAGTCATCAATGTTGACGATTCGAAGCGGAAAACCAATTTCCTTCATCCACGTTTAGTAACAGGTGAAATCGCAGGCGGAAACGTGACGTGATTCACGTTTACCGTCACGGCCACTACTCCCACTCTACAGAGACCTTGACTTGCTGGGCTGGATATCAAGGTCTGACTACGTCACGTGACTGTCGGGGGTCAACGAACGAGCGGCCTCGTTCACTTACACCATCGGAATAACGGTACACCCGGAAGAGTATTCCCTCTGCGCTCTTCCTATTGGACACCACAGGCACGTGGGCTGATCACGTGCTCCTACCGGAATCACTTCCTTTATTATTGATATGGCAACTTAATAGTGAATGGATACGAAGTTTAATAAGGAGATTAACGAAATGGAACGTTCCTCTGCGAACGTTTAATCGCATGGAATGTTTCGGAATCGAAGAAAAATTTATAAATTATTAAATATACAACAAGTCAAGATGCGTAATGACGAGTATTGTGAAAAAAGCATTTTCCGTTTATAATGAAATGTATATAATGACGTATTTTAAATTGTTCGCAATAAACGGGAAGTCCGTTAAACGTGTACTATTCAATTAATTAAATGAAATTAAGATTTTAACGCAAAATTTGTTCTAAATCAATAAAATTTTTACATAATTTATCGCACCAAATTACCAAAAATTAAATAAACATATTTTAAAATTAAATAAGAATTAAATTTTTAAAAATTTTACATGAATTTTAATCAGCTTCTTCTATCCATAAACATCTTGAAAGAAGCAATAAATTTTAAATTATATGTAGATATATATTTAATGAAACATGCTGGTGTTTTTATTTAATAAAATTCAAAATTATTTTAAATAATTCGTCGAAAAAAAATTTAAAAAATTAAAAAATCGAACTTGACGTAACAAAAAAGGCATGTTATGTTTTGGACGTTTCTTTCCGTAAAAATAAATTACGATTACGTAAAATGTTAGTGATCCGTAACAGATCACTATAAAAAAATTACTCAAAAAGCGTTTTATCCGATTTAAATTTAACTAAAAAATGAGCGAACAAAAAACCCTTTGTTAATGGTTTAACTATGAGTAATATCATATGTTGAAATTTTGCAGGAAGGAAGATATTTATGTTTTCTACTTAAAATACATATTTAGATAACGTTTCATAAATTAGATATTTAATCATAAAGAGGGCAGACACGCATACACATACTGACTAAATGCGGAAGGTGAGAAAAAAGCGAAATTTCTACATCAAAAAATATTTCTGAAAATAACATTACTAAAACTAATTTCGGATATAGAAGTATATCAGGTTGTTGACGCGAATAGAACTGAATTATTATTATCTTACATGTTACATAAATAGAAAAATAATGACACCCCGATAGGTAAGTTGCTATTTTAGAGTAGTTTTTAGTGTTTAAAAAAATAAATATTTATAAATATATTTTGAAAATTATAATTTCTGTATAAAAAAATATAAAAATAATAATATCCGGAAATTCAACCGGTTAAATTTCCGCGGAATAACAGGTGAAATTAAAGAAAATAAGTGGAAAGGACGATTGTGACGTCACGTTATTTAAGGTAGATGAACCCTTTCGTTCACGTGACCGTTCAGGAAGATAGAAAGGAAGAGCTGTAACGGTCCTTGCACGCTCAACCGGCTTCAAGTTCAGGGACAGATAGGAGTGTCTCTCTCATCTGCAACTATTTCTTTTTACTTTTTTAAATTCAGATTTGAAATATTTCAAATGTTTTTTTTTTTTAAATTGAAAGAATGCAATTTTTGTTAACTTTAAAATATTTATTATAATTATTTTATCATTAACATATATAGTAATAATAACGGAAATAAACAAATAAATAATAGAGTTGGGCGTTTCTTGGGCGAATTTTACGTTTCCATTTTAAAAGTGTTAACGCTTTATCGAATTATTATTTTTAGTGCCGAAGGATATTAATAGTTAATTAATACTCGTTGATTAAAATAGATTAAAGTATTAATAGAATAACGATCGTGTTTGTTCATATTAAAAAAAATAAGCGAAAATTTTTTTGAAGGCAGACGACTTTTGTAATGTCGTCACGCACATTTCTTTAACTTTAGTTACGAATTTTAAATAATTAGCAATTTACTTAAAATTACATATTAATTAAATTATTAATTATTTTTATTAATTAAGATGAACTCTTTACTCGTAAGTTATTAAATAATTTAATATTTAATAAATTACATATTCAAAATGTTTTAATATCGAAACACGTTTCGCTATTGGTAGATTTTTAAAATACGTATTCGATTAAACCAATAACACGTTAAGGACACAATTAAATATATTCTCATCTCATACATTGGAAATTAGGTACAAGGACTATTTAAATTTTTGGCAATTTACGTTCTTATCCATAAATAACTATGGGATATATAATTTAGTCGGGAAAAATGAATAAAATAACAGTATTGAACAAATCGGATTCTTAGAAAAAAGAATCGGAGTCCTTGGAACGAAGGAAAAAGTTATTCTGATTTGTTTGATAAATAAGATTAGAACGTGAATCGTAATGAAATCATATGTTGAGAAATAACGTAGTAGCGAAGGCCTCGTGCTGGTTTTAGACAACAAGATTAAAAAATCACCCCGTTTGATAAAGTAAACTAACACGTTTTTTCACTGGTCCAACAAGTAATCCGAGTATTACAACCTTTCTGAATACAAAATATAAACTTCTTTCGACGAGGATTACACGAAAAGATCCTCTCCCATTATTAACGCTTCCTTCATTGTTTTTAACGTATTCCTATATCAATCTTTTAACATTTTCTTGTCTGTAATCACTAAATTGATTTATTCGAAATCAAATTATACACTTTTACATTGTCTTATTTTTATTTTTATTTTTCAAGGTTGTTTACTCTGTAATGCGGAAGCTTACCTCTCGGCTCTTACGGGCTAATATTTTAGTTTTTAAAATGCTAGACAAACACGGAAGTTTTAATATGAAATCTTCAATTTATTAGCATTAACCCGACCTTGAAGATTCTACAAAATGGCGGTTTTGAATTTTATATAATTACATAAATTTATACGTAAAAATTCAAATTTTACTTCATATTTTTAAGAGTTTAAATATATATACGTATATTTACATTTAATTTTTCATGCTAAAGTTTACACTTTATTTTTTTTTATTTTTTAAATAAAAATATTAAATTATGTAAAATTATAAAGTCTAAACCGATCACTATTTATTATTCTGTTGTTTATTAGAATATTTTAAAAAACTGCCTATAAGAACTGCAAGAAATTTCAAATTTAAGGCTTTGATTTATCTAATTTACAAGATTTAAAAAGAGCGATGAACTTCGAATATTTTCAAATTTTAAAATAGTAACAAGCCAATAAAAGAAATTACGATATATAATCTGCCAATTAGCTTTCGATTACATTCTACTTTAAAAATATACGTAATTTAAACGGACCAATTAAGTGGCAATTACATTAAATTTAAAAAATGCGTAATTTAAAAATAACCAATCGCTGTTTAAATTTTAAATTCGAACAAATCAATAAAGTTAACTTAATCAATTAAGGGGTAACGAGGACAAAGACGAGATTTTTACGTCAGTATAGAATTTCTTTCAAGAAAAAAAAAAGGAATTAGGATAAGAAGACGTAACTTAAAACGTGAAAATAGGAATTTGTGTGAGATAAGCAATAACCCAAATGACAATTGCAACCAGTGTTTGTCATTTCCGGACTAATCCTCTAGATGTGACGAAACAAAAGTAAAAGTATTGTATGATCGTGTTTTTTTTTTGTGTGTGTGTGTTTTTTGTTCCGCGTATCACGAAGATGGATACATTATAACTGGCAAGGACAATCGCTTATCAAAAAACAACAATTAGGTTAGAACCTTTTAATGGACGAATTTTTCTTATGTTTTATTAATACGTTCAATGTCTGTAGATCCGGGAAGCTAAAAAATCTGCACCTATTATGAAGCCAACCGATCCTGACTGTTCTACTTAAACCAGTGACGTAACGAGATATTTGGTAACCATATTCGCCCTGTCTTACTTTTACGGTAGTAAATATCCGATTAATTGATGAAAACAAACTAAAATTGGGCATTGGGAGTAATGTATCTTTATATTAAATTACCCACTTGAACAATTCATTTCAACAATGTTAAAGTAGTTAAGAGAGATTTGAACAAATTTAGAAAAATTGATTTGATTTATTTGTTTTTCCTTTTGACAATTTTTGACCATAAACAAATAATTTTTTTTCGGTCAAGTGACACATTTTTCAGCTTTTTTAATGTAAAAAACTTCGTTCTTGATTATGCAAGTACCCTTCTTAGAGGTTATGTATGGATTTATTTATATAAATATGTGATAAATTGCAAACTTTATACAGAAACAAATTGGATTTCCAGGCAAATATCCAGACAGTCGGCAAAAGAAACTAAATCTTCACGTTTTCTTTTAATGTCTCTCTAAATAGATGTATAAATAGAGTCATACACGATCCGATAATAGAAGTTATATTCGGGTATAACTTTATCAATAAATCCTTTACAGACCTACGCCTTTCGTCCTGTACGAGTTCGTCCAGTTTCGACGAATATCCATAAATAAAATCACTAGCAGCGTATAGCCTACATACAACTAGAAAACGCATTTTCACTTCACGTGTAATGGGAAAAATGGGGCAACCGCACCCACCCCTTTTACATACTCGACATATTACTCAGCGTGGATTTTTCGGTTTGGAAGTAACTCACGAGATAACGAAATTATCCAGGAGGATGCAGACACTCGAATAAGACGAATTAAGGATAAAAATTGAAAATATGTGCGCAATTTTCTGTCCATTATCCATTCGTTAAGTCGGTTTGGTTAGAGAGTTTATAGGTCACCCAGTTTGAGGAAGTTAGACTTGTATAGAGTTATTGTCGAGGAGGCACGACTAACTGCATTGCAACATCCAATGACGTTATTTACACCAAAAACGCACCCATAATTACATCAAATTTCGGGAATGCCAAATTATTTTTATAATATTTTAAAGCGTGGATTAAAACGTAATTTAATTTACTTTGATTTACCGCCAAACAATAGGATCACAGTGCGCGGTAGCCACAGATAATACTCGGATTATGCATCGATAAAATGGGATTAGGAACGATTCAATAAAGAAAAACACCTGATAAACAGCGATTATGAACGCCTCTTTTTCAGGAAGCTCGATAAATAATATACAATAGATTGATATCGGTAACATGTTATGTATTATAGATAATATATAAATAAGATCTTATAATTAAATGAATGACATCTATTTATAGAAGACGTGTTTCCTATTTATTTAGATATAGATTTATTTTAAAATAGCCTAATCGGTAATTTATCTAAGATTAGCCAATCGGAAAGTTATCTATAGATACCCGAGATCGTTTTGTCTTAAATTAGCAATAAATGTAGATAAGAAAATATTCTAGAAATAAATTGAAGATTTATTTCTTGTTCAGTACTTATATATTCTTCGGTGTTTTTCACGAAAGAGGATATTAATTTATGATTTACGACAAAAATCTTAATGATAGATATCGATGATTTACAAGCATAACGGCAAAGTTAAAAGCATGAGATAAAGTTGAATATTTACTACTCTATAAATTAATCTTTGGTACGGCGACAAAGTAATTAATATTCCATTAAATGAACTTGAAATCAAATCGGAAGGTGTTATAAAATCTTTTATATTCTCAAATACAAACTCAGATGTCTATGATTAGATATCAAAATGGAAAATAAAATTAAAATTGTCGTTTTTATGTATTTAAAGTAAAAAAATAAAAATACTGATAACAATTATAAAGTAATAAAGTGATTTATTATGCTAATAAAGGACAATAAACGTAAATTCTAAAAGGCAGAAACAAATATTCAATCGATCAGTCTACAAATGTCTATGATTTGACATCACGCCATCGTACGCCTAATAAAACAGGAGTTTAGAGAGAAATAACGGTTTAACTTACTAAGAATTATTTTTCATTTAGAAATGATGTACTATTTTAACAATTAAATAGTACATAAAATTTTTTGGAAAAGATCGGTTATTTACATAAATAAGTAAATACAGTTGGGTACAAAATAGAGGCTTACGGATAATGAAATTTAGTGAAATGACGTGTTTTATAATATAAAAATTAATTTTTATAGAAAGATACGACCATTATTACGCTGTTAAACGGATCAGGAACCGAGTTTCGAGGAGGGTGAGACGAGCGAACACACAGTGGTGTTGGCAATGGCTCGATTCCCATTAGTGGGACAGATGAGTTATTAAAGAGGTAATAAGAGCCTTCACCTCGACAAATGTACGAGCTTCCGCAGATAGGATAGAGTCGCAATTAATCGATTAGCGAACGAAACAAGTTTCGCACGAATAATAACGACAACGCGCCAAGTTATTGTGCGAAAGAACCCGGGGCCATTATGTACGTGACAAAAGCCTCCCGAATTAACACGTAATCGTCTCTTCTCCAATTAATTAAAGTCAAAGGATGCTTACGTGACGTCATTTTACAACCATTTTTTGGGTAGCGCAAATCTCGTAAACAATAGGAGGCCCGAAACAAGTAATAATTATGTATCCGAGTTGTACGATGAAGTATCTAAGAAGTTCCATTGATTTCTTTTATTTGTAATATTGGCCCACCTGTAGAAGTTCGTACAGGTGAACAGAACTTCGAGAGAATTTTCTCATCTCGCCACTCGGCCGGATGTAGAATTTTTTGTCGCATAATACAACACAGAATAAACTTCAATCTCCAGATTAAGAGCAGAGATAAAGACCGTGTTTTTTGCCTGTCTTTCATCACTTTAATGAAACATTCCATACAATCAAAAACTTTTTTAATGCGAATTAATTAAAAATTGTCGTAATGATAAAAGTAACCCTGACACAAAAGCGTTACGTAAATTGGACCGCGTGCGTGTGAAAGTGGCTCAATGACAGCAAAATGGTCAAAGATGGACACTCCGTGTACCTTACGAGCCGAAGAGAGAACCACCATAGGAGTCAATGACCTTTGCTTTCGTCTCGCTGGGTCTGACGTCATAGCATCAACCCGGAAGGAGGAATCTCACGAAATCTTTCAAAATCGGCTAATAAATAGCTTTGGAATCCGAAAAAACTCCAGTCTACACGATTTTCGTATCAATATTTATATCCGTTTGACACGTCGCGCGCAGTTATGAATCCATATCCAAACAATAACTTCCGGAATTTCAGGAAAGTTAGTTTAGAAAAAGGAAAAGATTAAATTTTCGGGAAGTGTCCAGATATTAATTAAATTACATTTTAAAATGCTTAGAAAATATCATTTTCGACACTTTGCAACAAGCGGAAACCACGAAGATGCTTTTGCTGCATTTATCAAAAATTGAAAAGTCTACTTTAATTTGAAACTAGATGAAATATCATAACGAAATTTCACAATTAAGTCTATTTTTGATATTTCTAACAAAAAATTCAATTTAAAAATATTCGCTTTTAAGTATGGGCGAGTATTTTGTTTTACAATAATTTTTCTTGAAAATTAAACAATTAAAAATTTATTTGAAAATTTAAAATGAAAATGATTCCAAAATGGAATAAATTTAGTGTGGAAATTCTGTAGTAAAGCAGTTACTTTACTGTGTTCTCTATCAGATACTCTATGCAAGGTCAATGACACGCGTGATGGTTCCATTGGTGAGGCTTTCATATACGAGACGTAGAAAGTTGACACTTTCGATAATAGTTTAGTATTTAAGAATTCGTTTCCGTATTGGATCCTCATTTGCACTTTAAAGTTCCTGTTTTTACTTTTTTGCTGTTTTTCAAAAAGTCACACGACGTGTTTCCGTTACGTACTCATTACGCCTTTTAGCTATGTAGCCTTACGCCACGAAGCGGGAACCAAGGACAAACGAGGAAGAAGCTAGAAGGGAGCATTGACCTCACTCGCGACAGCTCACGTTTGTCCATGAACTTGGCCTAAATAGAATGCCACGTTTATTTTTGGTCGTTTACAATGACGTCATATTAAAGAGAAGATGTTTCGTCAGCCAATATAAGAACCACATATCCTGTAAAGTCGAATGACGTGGGTATCGAAGACATTCAAAAAGAAAGCGAATGGAGTTCGTTGACCCCATTGGGCTTGCCGAATGTACCTAGGGCGTTTGGCAGTTCCTGTTATGGGGGAAGCTGCTTTTTTTCTTAAATGGATGTCTCATCCCTCAAGGAGACTGTCCCTTATTTCCGGTTCTGTCTAACGGTTCTGTAGGGGCACCTGTTTGATCGGCCGCACCCTTTTAAGGAAGCAACAAAACTGAAAGTGATTTGCACTCGGTTACGGCATAGTTATGAAATTTAACACTCCTCCCAATTTGCTGCAAAATGGCTTTCAAGATAGAAGGGCGCATCTAAATCGAAATTTAAAACTCACCCCCCCCTACTTACAGAAGACGGAAGGCATTTATGTCAGATAAGATCCGTTTACGAGCCACCACCGAGGTGAAAAGTGTGGTCTTACCTGATGAACTTTTGGAAATTCCCATGCTCTTGGAAGAAACATATTTTTTTGGAGGAGCGGTGCTCTCGGGCACCGGGCTGTTATTGTTGTGTTCGAACACTATCGTGACAGAAGTTTGTGGAGGTAGGGCCAGAGAACTGCCCGTGGTAGGAAGAGATGCCGTCACCGCCGGAGGACTCGAACCCAGACCGTTGCTCAGAACTCCCTGAGGACTAGCGGTTGTTAGTAAACCCACGGGTGTAACTCCGGCGGTAGGTTCCCCTTCTGCACCGGGATAGGGGGGTAAAGTGGTGTACACCACGTCTGTCGGAGGCTCCCCGAAAAAAGGTTTCCTCTCCGGGGGCGAAGAATCAAACAAAGACATACTGAAATCTGGGGATGTGGTATCGAATCCCAGTTCCGATGCGGTCATCTCCGGACTGGTGGCCACCGTCGACGTCACAGGGGGTGGCCCTATATCGTCCAGGTCAAATACATCCATTGCGAGAAACAGTCAAGTTACCGAGTCTATCACAATCTTGGTTCTTGAACATCAAGTGGACGGGTAGAGAGTTGTAGGAGGAGGGCTATTCCCGTGGCAGAGTATGTGGCATAAGACGGTCACTCGACTCACCATTCCGTCTATTGTTGCACGTAACACATTTGCAGAATCCTACGTAGTCCACAGAGCATAGATCGGCACACGTGTCAGAAACAGTTCACAAAAACCGACGGTTTATTCCGATTTGGGACGGAGACACTAACTTTTCCCGTCAGCGTCCGACCACTGACTGACTGGTTCTCTCTACTCTACAATATGGTGTTTACCTGTGGGTCGTTGAACCAGCTACGCTCCCCGACTCACAGACTGCGAGAGACACGGAAGCGAGAAAGGAGGGAGACTAGTTCTGCATGTTTCGACCCCCCGGCATTTCGACTCGGTACGTTGTGAATGGTTGGAGCAACGTTACGTCGGCCGGTGTTGGCACACCCCTGGAGAGAGGCGTTTTGCGTAGCGGCTGGACGAGTCCGTTAGGTGCACTGTCCTGTGTGAGAATACTCGGGCCATTGGGGTGGCAAAAACACCGTCTCCCCACCCCCACTCACGCGGTCACTTTTATAAACTTCGAGGGGGAGCATTTGCCGCCAAAACGACCGATTTCGCCAGTTATCCTGACCTACTACGTAACTAACGGCAGCCGCGTTTGCGAAACTAAAGCGAAACCAGAGACATCCCACTCTACCAAATTAACACGTTAACTTCACCGGCGCTTTATTACTTAATTGTCTTCGATGGAAGGGGACGAACGTTCGCGTTGCCACCGAGGGGATCTCGGGGAATTTACAGCCTAGGGGAAAAATCCCCGACACCATCTACCCGAGAGCGGGGTTGGACCCCGCATCCGCATACCTTAAAACTCTCATCAGAAATCTCGGGATGGACGAGAACCGAGTTTCTAAGCGGAGATCAAACGGCCGTTTGCAAATAGGGAGTATGGAAGACGTAAATCATGGATGCATTAACATTGTGTATCGGCACGATCAGTATTGTTGTAGTCATCAGTTCCGAGCGGCATTAAATTACTACATTAAATCCAAAGGTTCTGCACGCAAGAAGGTGGATCACCCTAGGGGAAGACGGGTCTCGTGATTTCCGGGATTGTGCGAGAGCCTGGGGGAAGATCGCTCTATACCGCACGAGACATCATGATTTCTGACGAGAGGAGCCGTTACCTGGGCGTTGAACCCGAGTAGTAGAAAACTGAAACTATACGATTCGCAAATATACCGAGTGTGACGCCGAAGAGTTCCGAATTAAGAAGTGCAAAACGCGCTCTCCGTGGTGTCGAGCGAGCGTATCTCGTGCAGATTCGGTCAACCGTGGGATCACACTTTCCGTTTCCCTCCCCCCGCGCTCGCTCATCGCAGCGATAAGATGCGGCATCCTTTAGGGGATCCTTTTAGATAAAAAGGGCGGGGGAAGAGAAATTTAACCATGAAAAAATAAAAGATAAAAGTAAATAAGATCGGCATGGAGGTACAAACAAACAACCTGCACACAGCTGGTCAAGAAATGCACTAAATCATGTAGAAATATGTCAGGTGAATGCATATAGGGACAATGTCAGCTTTATATACAAGAATGAGAAGGGGTGGGTCAAGTTTCACGGAGGTAGGGGTCTGCGAATAGTTGTGAAAAGTAGAACCGGTCCCGTTTGTAGCTAAATATGTATGTACCGCCGCACATAGAATAAAGAATTCGCTGCATTGAACAGTCTTCCCTGGCTTGTGCTTTCAGTTGCAGGTGTTTAATACCTCTATTATCGGCAACCCGAATTTATTTTTACGTTTTAGGCGTACAATTTATAAATAATTCAAAGCCAAAACGAAAGAATAAAAGAAGAATGATCCCTGGAAGCCAGATATGGCGAGAAGATGCCAATTTCAATAGAAATTTATAAATTAACAAATTCATTCAGCGATGCAATGCGTTAAAAAATCATTAATCAACCCTTAATCACGATTATTTATCACGTGTTCTCTTCTTCGTTACCTCCTTACACGTTTTTCTTGGTTAAATTCCTTCTCCATGCACTTCACAAATGATATTCGAGATTCGAGTTTTGCAACAAAGGGTATTTCACCGAATTTCTTGCTTGATTGTTGTTAACGCTACCATCCTTGCAGCTAATCCGTAATTACTGATAAATTTCAAGCCTTTAATTAGTAAAAATGGCCCGAAAGATGGAATTTTTAGGATTATCAAAACTGTAATTGATTTAGAGACTTTTCGTGTTAATTGTAATTTAAAATCTTCGTGGTTAATTGTATTTTATATGGTTAATCAGGTCTTGCATAAGGTTTGCGCTTCGCTTTCTTAAAGCTTCACGATTTGATGGGTGTGTTTTACACGCACGCGACAATCGCTCATTAATTAACACGTAACGGACCATCGAGAATCATAGTCCGTCACGAGCAGAAGAGTATTTATCGTTCGGCACGAGATCACGAAACGAGGAAGAGATAGCGAAGACGAGAAAACGATCATCATCATCATCATCATTACCAACACAAACATCGGATACGAAAGGTCGGTAGAAGATAATATTCACATTTAGAGCTAAAGAGAGTGGACAGATGATAAGGATCATTCGAGTTGTACATATTTTTCAAAGGCTCTTTATTAAAAGAAAGCAGATATCCATGAGAATTATAGGGATGAAACGATGAAAAGAAAGGGAAAAATACGTTAAAAAAGAGTAAATATATCCCTCTTTTGATGTGTTTCGTTACTGGAAAAACACCGGATGAAGAAGGGTCCATGAAAAAAACTAACGGTGGCTCAATGGACAACACAACAAATCTGTTTTTCTGTCCAAGGTCGGATTCCCACAGATTAAAGTTTCTTCTCAGACTGGGTAGGGAGACGTTTACTTATTTTGACTGGGATTCGACCCACCACCTGCACTCGGGGGGTGGACAACCTGCTGACCGGCCGGGCGTGCAACTCCCCAAACAACAACCACACACGGGGTTGGTTTAAACTTGGAAATTTGGCTACTTTGCCTGTATGCAGAGTCGCAATCTACTCGCTTCCTACATAAAAAAGCAAGATAAGGAAGTGACTCTTCTCCGAGATCACTTTCGGAATGGTAAATGGCATCTTTGTTGGTTTTAATTGCAAAAAATGCCGTGGTGAACAGTTATATTTTTATAGCTATAATTAGAATTTGCTTAGTTTAATTCGACAATTTCGTTTTACGTTCTACAAAGGGAGAATTAGTAAATTGATCCAAGTTACGTTCGTATAACATTTTAATTTCCTTACGAAGAGTGATTTATGTTTCAATATTCGAGCTACTTGCAAAGGATAAAATGGGAAATATGCGATGCATTCGAGTAAAAAATTAAATATTTTCGCCAATTTTTAAGAATATTCAATTGATAATTAGACATTTTATTCAAAGAATAATCAATTTTTCTTATAGAACTTTGTTTCTACGAGATTTCAAAGGAGGTGCAATGTTAGCATCACCATTTTAAATTATTTTTAAGTTAATTCGAACGTTGGCATCTTCTCCGCGTGTGTTCCGCAGCACACACAAACATTTCAGAGATCCCATCGCGTCATTTATCTCTTTTAAAGGCGAGATGAATGGAAAGTTGGCACAGCCATTGAAGCATCTATTGCGAGGCACTTCACAAAGAATGCCAATTTCTCATACATTTTCGAGATCTGAGCGGTTTGAATGGTTTAAAATATCAGATTTCACGATAAATTTGTGATTTTACCTTGTACTTGAGACCCTTCAGTAGTAGTTTGTGCCAAATCAGGTCTCTTGGGTGCTGCATCACCACTGCATCACTACACCGGCACTGCGTCTATTAATAAACGTTGCGTAAATAAATTTCTTTTCGTGTTTAGGACCATTTAAATTATTACGAATCAGAGAAAGTTTGATTTAGTACAATAGAAATCACTGCCAAGCAGCCAGGATTTAAAATTCTTTAGAAATAAATTTACGGAGGAGGATAGGACGGCAGATTACGTGTCTAAATCTTATTCCACATTGTAAATTCTGTCAAAGCACTTTAAAAGAAACAAATTGTTTGACAGAATTCCGTTAATCACACGGCAAGAAACGAAAGCGGTCAGTTTGTGAGGATAAACAAGTCCCTCTTAGAGGGGAAAGGAGTTATTTGTCCTCCTCGTTCAGCAGAGACGTAAATAAGGGAGGTGAAAACTTCCTGTCAGGAGAAAGTTCCCACGTGGTGCAGTCTTGTGTGACCTTTAGGAACGAGTTAGAAAAATCTAATCGCGGATCTTCGTGGCACCTAACAATTTCTGTGTGTTTTTTTTTCCTGTTTAATTTAAGATATTATTACGACATGGTAAAATACCGTTATGCTTCTTGTTGAAAAACTGTATAACTGACCTAATAACGTGATAAACGTTTGGTAAAGACTCTCACTTCCCTTGACCCGCTTCGATGTCAGAAGATCAAAAATACTTTCGGGAGAAGGAATAAAAAAGTCTGGTTGCGTCAATATTCTCTTCGCTGTCCTAATTCGAGACGAAGCGTTATTTAATGTTAATAATTCTATTAATATCCCATTAATGGGAGTTTCGAAGAGAGCAGACAAACTAGATTCACACATCACCTCCATCACGTCGCAACCGTTCCGAGGGTGTGAAGTAATTCTTTTAAGTGCAAACACGAGAATAAAATATCGTCGTAAAACTGTTTACGTTACTTGGCATCTAAAGATAATCTCCCTTAATCTTACATAAAATGTTTAATAAAATATGAAAATTCTACGAGACTTGTTTAAGATCCATGAGCGTGCATATAAAAAAGGGAGGGGTAAATCAACCGCCGTGACGGAGAAAACGATTTATGACGTAGAAACCGCACGTGTATTACTCTAGAAGGGAAAATCAGCAAAGAATGTTTAAAAGAATGTCGTTTAAGCTAATTGCAAGTAGGAAAGGCTCTTGTTTAACTCGAGCAAAGTACTGAAAATAACAATTTGTAGGAGTAAGCAAGAAAAACATTGCAAAACTTGGCGCAAAAAACGGATATTTTTGCAAAAATACCTGTTGCAAAACTGTATTTCTCTTCACCTATAAAGCAGTCGAATAATCTAGATAATATGCAGATGTTTGATTGATATGGGTGGAGGAGAAGACATCTTGCATCAGCAGTTGACATAGTTATCGGATATAGGGATATACCCACACCTTCTAGTTTATATGGAGTTTATAGGTCAACAACAGGATGTTACTTTCGGTGAAAGCTGTGTCCATTCACTTCACACGTCACAATAGCAATGCAATCGAAGCTAAGACATTTTGCAGGGTGGAAGAATAACGCCACTTTAAGTGTTTGTTCTGTCCATTAGTATGATAAGAGATTTTCTCAGCGTGACATCTCAGCTGTTTCCTATAATTTCAGTATTTTTGATTCGGGCAAGACAGGAAACGGGGGATGGAAGGTTGTGTCGACGACGAAGGGTGTCTTTGGAAAAAAAGGTGTTGCACGCAGCTGCTTCTCCTACGCCAAAACTATAATTTAAAATCTTCGAATGGAAACCACCCTTACAGCAGTTTTCTTTATTAAAATGTTTTTATTCACTTTGCAACGCTTACAAAAGCTCCCAGCTCTAAAAACATTTTAATTTGCCATAAAAATAGTCGAATGCCGTAAATTTTCCACATTTATCTCTAAAATTTCGTGCAGTGATGATAGTTTCTTAGTATCATTGTGTATACAAAAGTTGGCTACGAATGATAATATAACGTAAACAACTTTCCCTTTTATCCCCAAGCTTGACAAAAAGTACATTCAAAAATCCCTAAAAATCTGTAAAAATTTGTAACACATTTACAAAAATATTTTTACATAACAATTATTTATTACAATAATTTCAACGAAGATTTAAGATTTAAAAATTTTTTCCGTTAAGGAAAGAATTTTTCTTTCTCAAAGGAAATTTCCCTATTGTTGATGAATTATTTCTTAATTTTTTGCAGCTTCAAATCAAAATTTAACTCTTTACAACGTAATTCGAGACTCGATAAAAATTTTCCGAATGTTTATAAATATCCCCAAATTTATAAGATTTTTCCGTAAATTTAAAAAAAAAATTCCTTAAATTTATTTCAAAATTTCTGTAATTTGAAACAAGATAAAAATTATTCTAAAAGTGAACCTGTATATTTGAAGCGTTTTCTCTTTAATATTTTTCAGTACTTAAAAAATAAAAATTCCCTCCTCGAATTCTTTACTACTTTTTCGAAGTTTCAAAAAATTTTAACAGAAAAATCCCCAGAAGTTCCCCAAAATGTCAGATACATTAGAGCATCGATTATCCGACTTAATTGGGAACTGGGGTTGGTCGGATAACTGAAAAGTCGGATAACCAAAAAGTATGAAAAAAATACATTATTAGTATAGTGTATTAGGCCTGGTTTAAATACTAGCCTCCCTTTCATGGTCGAGCCAGTGATGCCAGCTAAAACATGCAAAAATTTAACAAAAATAATATTAAAGTAGCCAAGACAAGCCAAATATTGTAGCGCCACATCACTAGCGGACATTTGAATTTGCCGATTAGAACGCAGTCGGTTAATCGGGGTCGGATAATCGATGCTCTACTGTAATTACTAATTTTACAGAAAAAAATCGAATTTAATAAACTCCGTGATTTAAATTCAATTTTATAAATAATTATACAATTTTTAATTAAATTAATTGCATTTTCATGCATAAAATTAATCATAAATTTATATATAATTATTTTATAAAAATTGTAGAAATTTCTCCTAAATAAAATTATGTATAATTAACTAAAAAAATTTGTAAAATTTTCTATAAAAAAAAAATAATAATAAAAATCTCATTTTTCGTCATAATGTATAACACGCCCGTTTGTTTCAACACAAGTTGTAAATAACTAATATTTAGAATGAAAAATGTTCAGGTTTTAATCTGAATTACTTATAAATTATGTGGTGCCATCTATCTTTAATATATATAACTAATATTAAAACTCTTTTTCAATTCCATAAAATTATAGACTTAAAAGAGATTTGAAATGTATAAATAGATTATTTTATATTTTATAATACGATTTTATAAATTTCATAAAAGAAAATGAATTATAAGTAATTAAATTTTATTTATTTTTTTAAAAAATAAAAGTATATAACTATCGCCATCTAGTAGAGAAAAATAATAAAAATTAAACCTAACTGTAACATTATAGAATAAATTGTTTTGAAGACTTTATCCTATTTCATATTATAATTTTTTTTTATCAATTGAGAAAGTTATTTATTCAAAAATGTTTTGACACGATAAAGATTTGAGTTTATATAATTGAATTTATTAATAGTCAATTAAATAATTATTAACAGCGATTAATCAAGTAATTAATTACAATTAATTACAAAGCGAATTAAGTTTTAAAACGAGAATTTCACCGTTAAAGTTCGATTATTCCATAACAGATGGCAGCACTAAAACGAACATCGATTTTAATTAATTATAATTTCTAAAATAAATGAAATGGAAATTTAACAAAATTAAAAACTATTTTAAGGAAGAAAAAAATAAATTATAATTTTCTTATTTAATCGACCATCAGCAAGTTTTTTCCTCTTCCCTTATTTTTATTTTTTTATTTTTTTTAATTCAAATTTTAAACGTTGACGTAAGCGTAAGAGCAGACGATAACGGGCGGTCACGTGCCTAACGGTTTTTTAAAATTTCGAACGTTGTAATGATTTTATTATTTCTAAACACATCAAAAGGTTGATTAAATTAGAAAAATTTCCCGTCGTGTTATGACTACGGTCATTGACCCGCTAGTCACGTGATTGAGATTATTTAGAGTAAGTGCCAGCTGCGAGTCATGTGGTCGGCATTTTGTAAAGTTAAAAAGAAAAAAAAAGAAAAATATTATAAACAATAAAGATTTAGTTTAAGAAATACTTTAGCGATCGATAAAAGATAAATAACGCCGATAGCGACTGATTTGCAAGCAGCGATCCATCAAGTTTCGATTTTCGCTTGGATTACGTCACGCACTGTTGCCATGGCGAGGATAACAGAAACTGAGGAAATAGTGAGGTAATAATAAGTAATCGCGAGGAAAAATAAATTCTTCTTCTTAAAAAAGAATTAGAAATCGACGTCGAATTCTCTAGAAAATAAAAAATAAATAAATAAATAGAAAAAATTTCCTGCTTCCGGAAATGGAAAGTTGTTTGCTCTCGACATCCGGTTCGAGGCTGAACACGTGGTTAGTGAAATTGACAAAAAGAATTAGTAATCAATTTCGTTGTACACGTGTTCCTTGTTTATCTTGAGTCGACATTTGTTTTCGCTTAGCTTAACTTTCGAATGTTTCGCATTTTTTTAAATTAATAAATTTAAAACGCTGTCGAAAATAATCTTTAGCTTCATTTTGATGATTTAATGGATATATTTTCGCATTATTTAGTCCGAGGAAGGGGATTATAACCTATAAATCTTGGCTTTTAAAGTCGATTTTACACGTGCGCTCGGATAAATAATAGAAAAATAATTGTATAAACGTCGAAAGATGCAAAATATATACACATTAAATAAATATTAAATAAGAAAATTTAAATATTTACGGAAAAATAAAGCGAATTTCTGTACAAATATACGAGAAGTCCGTGTATAAATTTTGTGTAATTTTATGAAGATTCCGCTGTTTTCTACACGAAAAAAAATATTTTTTGATGTGAAAGCTGTAAAATACTAGCAACACGCGTTATTATGCAGAAGAGCGGATGATAAAGTATATATTTTTATGTTTTATAATGTCAATAAAGAGAAAAAAAGACTTGAGATAACTGTACTTAAAGGGAGGAAGCGAACACAAGTTTACTTTGTTTACTGTTCTTAATTCTTTTTTGTTTACTCTTTTCTATAAACTATATCTTTTCTTTCGATAAATTACTGTTTTGTAACGTCACATCTCACGGCTAAACATATAAAAAACGGTTATAAAATGAAAGAAACGTCACTAAAGTTGGGATCAAATTTAATTCGAATTTATCTTTTTTTTTTTAAAGAGTGGACTTTATAAATAACCTGAAGTAATTTTTGGTATCGGCTTGACGTAATCCCTCTTTGACACTGCCTTAACAATATTTAAGCATAAATTCATTGGATTTAGAACTGACGAATTAAGAAAACGTGGATTTAAAAATGCAGTAACGTAGTCTAAAATTGCTGTATGAAGATACACAAGTTAGGTCCTGTACTTCGAGAATTTAAGCAAATTTTTCATAAAGTGTCGCTCTATACATGTGCAGACCCCGTACCAACCCCGAATTGGGAGTGCATTTTAAAGAGCTGAGGAGCAATTTCGCTTGGGGGGCATTTTCCTTAGAGCATTTTATAAGGCGATCAATCACGTGAAGGTAGAAACACACTTCTTATCTGCCTTTATTTACATGAATGGAGCCCCCAACCCCATCCGAGTCGCGCTGCGCCCCCTTTTAGATGGGATACCCTTTATCATTGCACGCTGGATGCCTTCGCTATTGATTACTCCGCAACTACCCGACACGGCGTAACAGATTTTAGATCAAGTGTAACACATTTGTAACTCGATGCCGCTCGTCCGACACTTTCGCGGAAAAATCGGAAACTCCCCAATAATTTAAGGACGAAGCTTCGTCTCGATTACAGTGACGTCACTCGGCATCGTCCTTGACGTCACGCGGAAGTGAAGCCGTCACGTGAACCGCCGGGGTGAACGAACATTACAGAGTCGAATAGACAGTTCGTTGTCGAGTAAGGAGCTTATAAAAAAAAATAATACCCCGTTTTAGCGTTTAGTACTGGAAGAACGTACGCGCGCGGGATTAATTCGCACACTCCCCCTTTAATTCGGAATTTAGAAGAGGGATTAAAAAGATAAACGGAGGTAAATCCCCTCGACGATGGCTCGTTAGAGGAATTAATAAACTTTCTCAGCACGTGATGTAGATTACGGCACTTCCTTTCGCACTAGCGCACTTCCCGCTACGGGTGGCGCGTGTGAAGCGCGACATGGCGACGCGACGCGAAACACCAGCTTCGCGTATATCCCGCTGGCGTGACTTGGTATCGCCCGTTTTGTACTCCTCTTTTTTTTTCTTCTTCCGTTGGAGGCGCTTCTCTCGTTTCTCTCCAAGTATCAAAAGAGAGTGCATGAAACAGTACAGACCCATAATCGTATTAACTTTCATTAAACAGTAAATCCGACTTATTTTACTATTTTGAGAAGAATTCTGTAAGTTAATACTAAAATGGGTATTTATCTGAAACAGATGTAGGCCGGACACACACACACCGCCTTTGGTGTATCTCGTGAAATAAATTATGTACGCGCCTCTTAAAGCGCGGTTATACTCGGACGAGCATAAAAAAAGCCTTCGTTTTCGTAGGGGAGACTAATCCACTTCGTTGTTTGAAGGGTGGGCGTCCTTGGACGTGTCTTCGTTTGTCGGGCCCGTCTTAAGCTCCTAGTTAATTCTTCATTATCGCTATCTAGTGTTAAGAGGCAGTTGTCTCTTGGTGACGTAATAATCTCTAACGGAGGCACGAAACAATTAAGCATCCTTCTTAATGTTCTCTGACGTCTGGTGATGTCGAAAACGTCATTCTAGGCCCCATAATATCGTCTAGTGTTTGAAAACAACCGCTTAATTACGCATCCTTCTTACTGCCATTTTGAAGGGTCGGAAATATTCGAGGCCCTTTTGTGGCGTCACGAGCTTTATTATATCAATAGTTATGCACTTATGCCATTTCGTGACATCGAAAATGTCATTAAAAGTACTAAAAACGTCACTTCTTTATTAGGGTTTTCTACGTGTTAGAAAACAATGACCTCTTAACATCTTTTGTGATGTAATACTATGTAAGAAAAGCAGACACAACAAAGGCATGCCACGTAATGCCTTGCGATGTCAGAACGTTATTCGGGGGTGTAAAAGTGCCATTTCTTCATTACCGTTGTATAGTGTCAGAAAACAATGATCCCTTAACGCTCTCTGTGATGTAATAATCTCTAATAGAGACACGAGATAAGTAAGCGACCTTCTTACTATTCCGGTGTCGTCTTATAATATCAAAAACGCTGTTCGGGGCACTAAAAATACCACCTCTTCGTTACCGTCGTCTAGTGTCAGAAAACGTAGTCTTTTATACTCTTTGTGACGTAATAATCTATCATAGTCATCCTTCTTAGCTTCCCATTGCCGTCTTGTGACGTCGAAATCATTAATCGGGGATGCAACCGCCGCAATGTTTTCCGGTGTTGTACTTCGTGACACAAACAGTTAATCGCGTACGAAACACGGGACGATTACCGGATCCGAGCCTTTAAAATGCCCGCCTGCTGGAGCCTTTATGACGTCACAAAGGTCAGTCCGGGGGGTGAAAATTTACCGTTCCTCGCGAATAAATTCGATGATTTTCTTTCGGAATTATAATATATTAAGTGGAGAAGTTGATGGCGAAATTTGATGCTTCGAAAAGACTTGATCGATAGACAGCCGAGTCGTTCGGAGTCATGTGACATAGTCCATTTTGTCAAAGAGAAGTTACTATGTTTATAAACGAGATTCTTCCAGAAGCCAACTTCTGGGTGTTCGACACGTTCCTCATGAACGACCCATGTGTTTAACAGCTTTAAATTCGGGTTATTTATTCCAATACGATGATGTTCGTGCCTCTCCCGTTTAATTTTATCCGTGTTTTTTTTTTACTGTTTCGTGTACACACGAGCCTCTATCCCCACCCCATTTTTACGTATTTCTACGAAATTTAGCGGCGTTACACACTATAAATCGATAACAAAGGATCGTTTCCTATTTACAAATGGGGAAAGGGGATTATCTCTTAATCGCAAATTAAAGTGGAGGGGGAACAAAAACGTCGATGTAAAAACGAATTTTCATAATTGCAAATTTTAATGAACAACAAAAAAAATACAATTACTGTGTTCTGTAACGAACAGAAGTAACAGCTGTTTTCTATAACAGACGTTTCATGCTACGTAATTATTAATCTTGACTGTGTAAATATTTCTATAGTATTTAAGTGTTTAGGGGTGTCGGAAGTCACCTCGCGAATGCCTAAACTGGTGTCCGGGGGGAAGTACGCGTATACACTCGAGGGGTGATCGACGCGTTTATAAGTAGAGGATTAAAAGAGGGAGGTGTTTAAAGGCTAGAGACGACAAGTGGGGCTTCAATGCGGATAGTAGGGCAGTGTGTTAGGTGTGGATCATTAAATGATTTTTGTTTAAACGACGTAAACGTCGGCGGGGTGGATCGAAAAGCATCTACGATGGTCACTCTACAGATGTACTGGTAGAAAGGAATGGAAGCGACCAAACCATACTGCAGAGGTTGGACGGGAGCAACTGCTATATCGATTCGACACTGGCAATGGGTGTGCACCAAACAGCATCTAAGAACAATGTCTCGTAAGTAGACCAAGTTTTCGAGGGGGTCTTTACCACCCTCATTTGCATAAGTGGGACAAACTTATCGCATAACACCGGCGACAACGTCGGGCGAACTTGGCCCAGTGGCTAGGTAAACACCGTATTAATTACGTAATAAGAGAGTAACGACAACAGTCCCGTACGATTTTTGTGTGTCTTTACTACGATACGGAACCGGAAGGTGGGAAATTTTTGATAGTTTTCGCCGGTGCGGTGTATCGATTGAGGTACACAAATGCACCTCTCGCGTAGATAAAAAATAATAATAAATAAAAATGACCGATATATACCAGTTAAATTACTTTATCTGGAAAGTGGGAAGCAACGAACTCCATTATTTACGTTTGTGTATTAATAGGAGGAAATTGTAACTGACGGTAAACAACCTTCGACTTAGAAAAATGCTCACCCCCTCGTTGTTTTTCCTCATCCCGTGTTGATTAAATGCGTGATTTTAATCGATTCTAGTTCGGGATAGCTCCCCCTCCGCGGGGTGTCGAGTACTGTTAGAGACACGTCCTAAGGGGGGGGGTGCGAGTAAAGGTGTAGATAAAGGTAGACCTACCGGGTTTGGAAGTAGTCGACGGTTTGCTATCGGCTTCGGTGTTTTGCTCAACTTTGGTGCTCGTGACATCTTGGTTGTTATCAATCCAACACGAAGAGGACGACACTGTATCTCCTAAAGACTGCTGAGATCTGGTTCTTCGGAGTTTTCTGTTCCCGTCCATATCCGATCAGGCCCATTGGTCTGTGGGTGATCACACCCCTTGATCACCTGGCTTTGCTTTAAAAGGCTGGGTAACGAATCACTGTGTTGACAGAAGAGAGTGGCTGCACCGACCGCCGAAACATGGCAGTGCTTTCGCTCCCTGCCTTGTGTTTTTCTCCTACGTAAACGGGACGAACACAACAAACACTCGACGATCGAAGCCCCCCTCACACTTAATCCATGTGTTCGACTTTTATAGGTATTAATCCAACACGGGGTGTAGCGGGACTCCGGGAGTGTCGTACACACCACGTAGCACAGTGCCGGCTCTGTAAAGTCGCCACACCCGCGCGCGCGCGTACTGTTCCTCCCTCAGTCGAACGGCTCCTCCACTATAGTCCTAGCGAACTGCAGGAGGGTACCAAAGGGTCGGTTACGTGGCCACCGACACGGTCGAAAGGCCGTTGTAGACGACGATGGTGGCCCAGGGGTGCTTCGTTGGCATAACACGCAACCTCGCACTGTCTGTAGCCTCTCCGTCCGCTGTCCATAACGCAGCCAGTGTTACCGCGAAATCGGTGACGTTCAATAAGAATAGCGCGGATGTGGTACACCCGGAAACGTCATCCCTAGCAACTGGGTCCCTGTTGGCACGCGCCCAATTCTCTAGTGCGGCGACGATGACAGCCGAAAAAAAGAGTATTTCTTGGGGGGTGAGCGCGGGGATACGGGAAACAAGATGGCGCCCGGTATATGTTTTTCGATATATGGGGCTCCACGGGCGCGAGAATTGAATTTGTAGCGCCATCCAGCGACTTACGCTCGCTCGAATTGATAAACAAGCAATTATATATTTATGTTCCGGATCGTAAAGGGAAACGTTTCTTTCGGTTTTTCCTTTGTTTTTTTCTCAATTTAGACTTTTACTCTTTCCCTCCCCCATTTGCCTGAATTTCCTATTTATTACTATTTTCCACCTCTTGTTTCGCGTGGGGATGGCCGACTTTCCTTTGTTTTTTCTTTAAAATGACCTCTTTTTAATGATTTCTGGAGGAACCCATCATAAACGATCATTGTCTTTTTCACAAAAGCGTCTGAAAAAACTACTAAACTTGCTTAAGACGACTTACGTGCCATCGAATCTTTTAAACTTAGCTATTTCCGTAGAACCTGCTTAAGAGGACCGCCAATTTTTTAATCAATTTACTTAAAAATGTGCTTATTAACCTGCCTTAAACGATGTTCAGTGACGTTACTGCTCTTAATGGGGCAGTAACGTCCAAAGAACCTTCTACCTTCTAAGAACCAGTTCTTAGAAGGTAGGTTTTAACGGGTTATACTCAAGTTCTAACGAATCTAAAGGGAATTCTCCCAAACTCTCTTAAAAATAGAATTATTTTTTTAATCGTACACGCGACTAATAAAGGGTTTTCTGTGTTTGTTTAGAAGCATAGAAACGTGTATCTTCGATTCATCACGCATATTTATCAATGAGACTCAATTGTAAACGTCATAAGAAACGTTCGCGTTACGCTATCGATTGAACGTTTTTGCGTGAAAACTAATCGAAATTTCATTTAAATTTACTCGAAATCGTGTACATTTTTTGAAATTTTAACCAATGAAATCGTTACGTTTACCCAAAAAACACGTAGAAACAATGCTTTCGTGAGTGCCCATTCTAGGAGATCTTCTCCCATTCGAGCAATTTTTTGAAGTTCTTTCATGTCGAAGGAAACCTGTTTTAGACGACCATCCATTAAATTTATCGTTACAGAACAGGATAGGCGTTAAATATATAGAATTTCAACAAATCAGGCCAAGGATACGTCCATTGATACTTTCTATGCAAATTAGTTGCTACGCGTATTGAAATCTCTGGAAAACTCTTCTTGTAAGATTACCTTTATCCATTCTGCCGCTTTCAATGCCAACAAAAGTTTACTTTCTACCGACTGACATACCGCCCTACTTTTTTTTTAATATATATTTCCTGAGAATTTTTAAAATTTCCATCCAGTGGCCAGATACCGATGGAAAAATGGATCAAAATCACAGCGGGTGCCAAATTAAACTGTAGCAATTCGAATCTTTTCTTCTCTCCATTGTCCAAAATTTGAATAAATTCCAAAAAATTTAAATTAATTTTGGATCCTCGCCCCTCCCCGCACCATCATTTGTTAACTGTCGAAGTTTGGTTTCGTACCCCCTTTTGAACGCAATCTTTGAAGACCCCTTCGATACCCATTTTTTTTTTTATGGGTTGAAATTTTTTATTACGGGAGACAAACACTTTATTTTTTAAATTTTTGTTCCAATATAACAAGAATAATATTTTTTTTAAAATAATATAAATTTGGCAAGAAAGGTAAATATTTATTATGAAAACAGGTGAATAAATAACAGAAGAAAGGATGATGCCATCGTCTTCTGATCGTTCGGCTAAAAAAAATCTCAGTGAACTGTAATTAATAGGTAAAAAGGAACAATCTAACCTGTTTATGACGGACACACGTCCATTTTAGACAGGTTAAATTGTATTATTTATTTTTTAAAAAACTCGTATTTCGTAACAATAATAGATATTCTAGTTTAGGAAATTCGTCCGCTAATCGCAGGTTCCTCTCTCGAAGTTCAAGATGATAAAATTCGTTTTTAGAATTATTAAGATAGGTTTTCGCCTTATACAGGTTTTTAAACAATCTCTTTTTGTGCCAATAATGAATCCTCGGACCTACAAGAATTGGCTTAGGAATGGATTCGTACTTGAAAGATCTTATAGATTAAACTTGTCATAGGCGGACATCGTAGGATATTTATTAATTTATATCGGCAAATTTCTATTTTAGAAATATATTTTTCTGGGGAAGATTTAAAAATGTTTGATACAGGTTAAGAAGTGATTCTATTGGAGGAAAGAGAAAGAATAACGAATGTTATCGTTCTCTGGATTTGCTAGAATCAACAATAAACTTGTACCAAGAGAAAATCCGATTTAGAAAGAATTCTCGATTATTTTTTTTTCTATAATTCTTCATATTTTTTGGAGGAAAGAATCTCTTTTGAGCAAAACTGAAGTGTGAAATTAAAAACATGCAAACGATTCACCCTTAAAATAAGAACCTGCGTTAAGCGAAAAGCAAAAAATTACTCGCTTAAAAATTGCCTAAAACGAACACTATCCAAATTAATGGTTTTTCAAGTATATAACACACCTGTCTGAGGCGAACTGGCGAGTTTAGACAGGTATTCAGCCACCATCTCGAATTAACCTGCCTAAGACGAACTGGTGTCAAAATAAATATGCCGAAATGATGTTTAAGCGTGCGATAAATCTTTGTAAAATAAGATAAACCTGTATTCCTGCCTAAATTAATGGTATATTGCAAGCCTGTCTATTAAACGTTCCTCTTGGGCAGGTTTTTAAAGCTGAAATGCATTAATTTTTAGAAAATTAATGAAAAATTCAGATGGATGTAAGGCCAAACCGTGTAAGGAGGACGAATAGAAGTAAATATATCTAATTACTTGCAAATTAAATATACTTAACGACATTTCCATGTTATACAAGTTAGAATTTCGTAATGATTATTCACCCCCCGAAAAACCTCTTTAATAAAATAAATTTCTCTTTTGAAACTATTAAGAGAATAAGAAAAATTATTTTTAGCCAATTTATTTTTTAATTGAACCCATTAAACATTTCCCTATCTTAATTAATTTTCTGACTTAATCTGGAAAATTTTTCTTTCCATTTAAATTACCCCATGAAAAAATCATGGGAGTAAAAAAAACTTGTCCCGCCATCTAGAGGAAGAAATGTTAATTATTTTATTGGAATAAAATCTTATTTTTCTTTATTAATTACTACGCATAAATTTAAAACAATTAATAAATAATTATTACTTTAAATTACGTAAAAATTAATTAACTAATATCTAATTAAGTGTAACTACTTGGATTATTTGAATTTAAAAATTCCCGATTGAGTACTGTTAGAAGCCATTCACAGATGGCAGCATTTTTCGTTAATGGGAATTTAAATAAATAATTAAAATTAGATTTATAGATAATTTTTTTTTCCTAACCGAAAAAATGTTTTAGTTTGTTATAAAATAAAGAAAATCGATTTAAAAATTCTTTTGGAGTGAGTTTTATCCAATGGCTGTGTGCATTATACTAGCTGGAAGGGTGATTTGTGTGTTGAATTTAACACAAAAATTCATCTGTAATTAAATACCATACTTAATTTATCTATAAATTTCGTTAGGAATTGAATATTTTGGCCCAAAACGCCTAAAAATTTCAACACGTTCACACCAATTAAAATACATAAAAACATTTTTATAATGCTATTATATATGCTACTATGGCAACTCTTACTATACTAGACGATATTTCGGCAAAAAGTATGCACAATTTCATCATAAAAAGCTGAAAATAATTTAATAAAAAGGTGTTCTTAATTGCATCATATTTAGAAATGATATTGGTGAATGTCTGCCATTTTGTATCTGAGATTACTCCAATATGTATTTACAGGTTTTAATAGTTATTTTAACTTTGATTTATGCTAACTTACTTCTCTGAAGCTTGTGAATAATTCTATATTTCAAATTTAATAATAAAAACTGGAAACAAGGTGCTTTGCCTCAGGTCAGTGAACATAAGCCATTTTGTTTCTGGATTTCTGTTCATATCTACAAATTTATTGGAGATATTTTAATTCTAGTTATTGGTGATGTGTGTTTATTTAGAGATTTTTAAATAATTTTGTGTTATAAATATATTATAACTCTCGTGGAAAGAGGAAACCATGGTAAATGATTATGAGCAAGTATTGAAAGTACATATAGAAAGTCAATAGGGAGTATCGAATTTTTTAAATCGATTCTCGGACTTTCTACTAAAGATTTTTATTTCGACTATCTGTTTTCGGTTCGTTTATCCACAATAAAAATATAATTATTTATTTCCACAAAGAATTTTAACAATGTAATGGACTGTTGTTGAAAGTAGCTCCTTACCCCATTTCGATGAAAAGAATACCTAATTTTCTTATTAAACGATTGACAATGGTTCTTCAATACATTCGTCTCCTATCGGAATTTAAATAATCTTTTTTCTAATGAGCGAAGTGTGACTGTCTGTCTGTCTGTCTATTAAATTTATTAAACGTTGAAAAATGCGGCAAAGAAGACGTCAGTTAGTGTGTCTGACCTTATTTCAACAAAATGCCCAACTTGTAGTTAAGCAACTCGTAATCTTTACAAGTTTGTTGTTATTAATCTCTGTTTTTACTGTTTATATTCCTTGTTTTTTCTTCCAGAGAGAAAAATTCTCGGGAGATATTTGTCGTTTCTGCTTAAATAAATAAATAATTTTGAAATGATTTAGTTCTTCCATTAAACGAATACGGCTCACACAAGAAATGAATGTTGTGCCCGTGTTTAAATTGCTCGATAAATAACGATAATGATGTTACAAATTTAAATAGTGATAAGCCGAAAAATGAAATATTTAAATATTAAAGAATGGAAATTTGCTCGATTCGAAAGATTAAATATAAAAAATAAAGGAAGATTTACAAACGGAAATTATAAAATCGCATGGTTTTTATGTAGGAAGTTACCATTTAACTCTGTAGAATTCACCTACAGATTTGGCTCCGTAGAGTCCACTGGTAATTTCCTGGGGAATATAGATGGACAACAGCCATCCTGATAATTCTGATTCATAGAAAATGTATTAATAAATAATAATTCCTGGATAATGTAGAGAACCTAACTGATGATTCCTAACGAATGAAGTGAACACGATTCATAATACGGCGTTTATATAATGAAGATCCCGTTTTCTATATATCAGGACCTTATAAATTATATTCTTTACATACAGACACACAGAGAATATACAGTAGATAGATGGGAATCTGTTAAACTATCCTTTCTTAAGAAATACATTAAATAAATCATAATTTTCTATCAAATTAGATTAAAACACCACGAGACAACCTATATTGTATGAGATGATATTATATATAAACTATACAATACGGAAACAATGACTATAACGTAGTCTATTATATAATGTAACGTACCTATTTGTAATCTATTGTATTATGAATTCACTGTAGAATTATGTAACAAGCGCCACTTAAAATATTTTGGTAAAAAGGAAACCAAAATGGCGACTTAATGAACAAGAGAATGTTTATAATTCAAATAATATATTCTATACGTAAAGTATTGAGAACTGAAAGTTTTTTTTTATAGAAAATTCACAGTTTTGATTGGGCGAGAGCTGCGTCGGGTAGAGACAATTGTGACGTTATTAAGTGCAAGAGATCCAATTATAATTATTTCATCAGTTTACGGTTAATAAGCGCTCATTGGTTTATATCATCACGTGTAATTACTCTCGAATCAAAACTATCATAATTGATAATCCATCTGAATATAACCTGTTATTATCTACGACAAAGGTACAAAATCGATGGGAGTTAAACGAGTGCTACCTAACATGACGTATATTATCTTCCTTAATTTAATTATAATAAAATTAATTTAAAAATTTATATTGAAAAGAAGCAACAAAAGTTTAACATTTCCTGTATTCCTCAACCCATAATTAAGAGCTCGAAGCAGGGGATAAGTCACACCGCAACAATAAGCACCAAAGTCGTCTGTGGTCAGTTCCCAAATTTTGACTCCTGCGAATCCGTTTTCTCGTGCATACTTTCCCTTCTGTACAGCTGAAAAGGGGTCGTCGTAACTGACCCATTGATCCTCCTTAAATGCATACGGACCAACTCCAGGTACTCTTTGGACCGTCCAGTTTTCGTTCCTCATCTTTTGGCACACCTGAAAAATACGATATTTAAAAAAATATTGTATTGAAGTGGCATCCGAGTCTAGAATTAAAAATACGAGCCAAGAGAGAAAAATAAACTTGTTATTTATTTATTTTCGTGTCCATCCTATTTACCACATTGTATGAGAGGCGACGTACAGGCGCGACGAATGTTCTTTAATGATTATTATATTCTTTTAAAATAAGAAAAATGTGAAAATAACTTAAGTGATACTACGAATACTTCGTTCGTAGTATCCTCCTCAACTAACATTTGTTCGTAATGAACACTTCGTGAGTGCTTTTTTTTTATTGCAAAATCTGTTTTACTTCGTCGCGTGCACCGCCTCTAAACCACTTCAAACAGGGAAGAAATACAAGATTACGGATTTATTTTATAAATATAAACGATCTTCATACAAAAATTCGGTTATACGAGAAAACTTTTCATAATTTCGAAACGAAGAGCGTGACAGACAGACTCGTTAGCTATAATTTTGATATCGTCGTCTTTACGCTATTATTAAACTTATTTAGTATCGCATAATAATTTGTTGAATCGCATTACACGTGACTCGCGTAACCGTAAATCCACCTTACCTCGTTATATCCCATAAAACCAGGTTCGTCTGTATACTCGGCTGCACGTCCCTTTCCTTTTATAGGAGCGTAGAGCCCATTTTTCTTCCTGTCCAGTAAGGTGAAGCTCCTAGCAAACACGGGAACCCCAACAGTAAGTTTGTTTCTGGGAGCTCCCTTTTTAACCCAATAGTTCATGGCATAATCCTACGAGTAAAAAATAGTACGTAAAGAAAAATATTAAATATATTTTCATTTCTTGTTTAGAAAATAAAAATAAAAACCGATTTTCGGCGTATCGGAGTTCGATAATAATTTTGTACTTCAATTATCTTTAAACGATAAAGGAAACAAAAATTACTTTAGTCTCTATAGCAACAGGATTGTGGATGTTTGGTCTCTATGGTAACCGAAAACCGCAATAACAGCCAAAAGTATTATTATAAACTTATCTCGAACCATACTCCATTTTTAAAACACAGAAATTCTGTTAGTTCCGGCGATGGCACACATTATATTAACAATTAACTTTTGTTATAATCAAGAAAAAATCTGTTTTACCGTGTTTAGATGAGGATTGGTATCCCCAGAAACGTAAAACATGGCCGAATTATGGCTTGTTTCATTTCTGTAAGTACCAGCAAAGTCGTAAGTAAGCACGTTTATCAAATGAAGAGATCTGAAAATTAATACCTATTTTAATAATTTTATACATAAAAATATTTTCAATTTTTTAAAAATTCAATTAAATTCAATTAAAAAAATAATAATTAAGTTGTTGTAAACTTTAATCCAATGAACAACGTCAATTTTGCGTTAAAACCGTTAAAATGAAACTTAAAATTCAAATTCGACGAATCACGTGCTTTTATTCCAAAGTAATTATTGAAACAGATTAACCGAACAGGATGTTTATGGATACGGAAATAGTAACTGAATCTGATTTATTAACGCAAATATTGAATTGATTTGTAGAAAACATCGATTCTTTTTCTTTTTATAGTTACAAAAGTATTTATTTCTTTCAGATTATTGGTTTTTAATAAAAAAAAAAGCAAAGAAATCACAATTTAGCAAACATCCTCCTGTTAAACACGTGCCTAGTACCGTGACTTTTATAGATTTAAATGACTAAATTATTATAAAATTAGTTGAAATGAAGCGTAACAACATAAAAGTAAATAAAACTAAATGTTTTCCTTATTTTATACTTCTTAATAACTAAATTACGTGTTAACGTAATTGTTAAATATACAAGAAAAACAATAACTGCATTTAAGTAATTTCCTTGAATTTTAGCGTTTTAATACTGAATTAAAATGCTAAAATTCAAAGAAAATTCGTAAAAAAATAAATTCGATCATTTTTACAAGAAAAAATACAAATATAATTCTGTAATAATAATGCATAGCGTAGCGCCATCTAGGAACATATTTTATAAATATAGTTAAAATTTGACTGTTATTATTTTAAAATGTCATTAAGTGTCAACTCCTATATTACCTTTATGCATAGTCTATGCCTTATAATACATATGCTAATTCTTAATCCAAACTTATTAAGCTCTGGGATGATCTTTTAAGTGGCACTAAAATATTTTCGCGGGGTTTGAGGATACCGGTATTGGAGATACAAGGTACATAAAAATGACACATACCGTCCTAAAACCGGTACATCGTAGGCCTTGTCAATAATATATTTACTTCCAGAAACGGAGGCGCTGATTGTCAAACCACACTGATCGAAGGTATTCCTTAGTTCCTGTAGGAAGAATATTTATGTATTCTTCTTTTATACATGAATAAATTAATGTTACATAACGTTTACCTCAACAAATACGCCATATTGATATTTGTCTTGTTCTCTGGAATCGTCACAACGAGCGTGCCAACAAACTGGATACTCCCAATTTAAATCTAATCCATTAAAATCATATTTATTCAAAAATTCAACGGCACTGTCTATGAAGTTCCTCCTATTTCGTATGCTCTTCACTAATCTAGAATATTTCTCTCCGTCTTCGCTATCGCTCCATCCTCCCACAGCCAGCACAGTTTTCAAATTAGGGTGATTTTTCTTCAACGAAGTAAATTTCTTCCGAAATTTGAAATGTAAAATGTTATTCGACCAATTTTCTTCTCTTATGATGTAAGAATTTAACATACCAGAGAGAAATTTTGGAGAAACTCTTTGTTCTTCACATCCACTACCAGTTTCTTCTTATCCAAGAATCCGAAAGAGTAGTTGATGATGGAACAGAGATTGGGATCCACATCGTCCAGAGTGAATTTACCTCTTCCTGGTCTGTACTGTGCCCAATCGGTAAGAGAACAAACGATCTCTTTTTTGCCTTCAACTGAAAAGGAAAGAGTAAATTAAGAGTTTTCGAGGAATCTATGTTCAAGAGTTCACAAACTCGTGTTCGATCTATCACGTAAATCTTTTATATATTCGTCAAATGCTAAACATTAGTAAATTAAACCATTCTCAGTAGATTATTTGTATTTCTAGTCTGGTCAATTCTGTTCTTTAATTAAGAAAGTTATTAGTACTTTGGATCTCTCCTGCCATTAATCTTCCTCTCCAAAATCAAGCTAAGTGTGCTTGGATCTTCTGTGAATATGGGGATTCAAACTCTTGCGTCATACAACCCCCCTCATTAGTCATCGTGGTTGAATACGTTAATTCTAGGGGCATCAGCCTACCGCTGTAGGGGACCGGGATCGAAAAACCCCAGAGGTTTGGTCCGTCTGAAAATTTCGGGTCCTGTCTCTCACCATCCAGCATCCCCATGGTGCGACTGGCAGAACCCATAAGGGTTATCTGGAAAATATTAACTAAAATTCCTTACAGTTTTAAGGCATAAAACAGTTTACCTTTATCTAAATGCTGATTATTGGGGAGAAAATGTTTAGCAAGTATCTGTAACAAATGGAACAAGAATAGCAAGACCATTGCCGAGTTGCGTAGATCGGTTACACGAGATCACTTAACGTTTTTACATTAACTGATACGGAATAACTTCCAGGAATGTAAAGACGTCATTGACGTGTTTTTTCTGTTTATAAGACATTAATTATACGACTTACCCGCTAAGAAAACGGAGAGGAATAAAGCTAAAAAAATCATTACGATAAAACTCGGGATAAGAAATGAGTGGAAGGCTTTATACATCGTCAACGTAACTAAACACTTCCAGATAAACGAATAATATTTATTCCTAGAATATAATTTCACTGATAAAATTTAATGTTGCAAAATATCCCCTACATTTCCTAAACCGTGAATCCCAGATAAGAATGACATATTGACTAACAATCGGAAATATAAAAATTTCAGCTATTTTAATATCACGGAATTTACAGTTATGTAGTACGAAATCGAAGTGTTTTCGTGAAAAACTGCGGCTGAACTGTTGTTTATGTGTTTCCAACACTTGGATTGCATGTAATGTCTGGAGTGTGTCCGGCAGTCTATAAATATCTTTTTGTGATTTCATATACAGGATATTGGCTGACAGTTTAACCAGGTGTTCTCTCGTTATTTTTAACATGAGCAATTTTTATAAACATTATTTACTGTTCGAAAGCTGTATATTTAATGTAGGACGATAAAAATAACTTAATTGAGAATTTACTTCCCAGATAGAGATTATAGTTGTTACACTAGTTTCTGGACACGTTGCTTACTGCGTGGTAACAAACATATATGTTACGATGTAATTTTTAATCATTTATCCTTTACCGTTTAGCCAATTTTCTTCGTCATACCCTGCAATTTTTTATGCAGTAATCTTCAGAGAAATTACCTTATGATAAGCAAAATTACACGTGTAAACAAACACCTGTTAAAATTATTTCGTAACATCCTGTTCATATAAAAACTTACGGTTTAAAAACAACATTCGTATTTAATAACAATAAAGTGATATTCACAGAGGTAGCCCGTGTTAGCTGGAAATTAGAGGTAAAATGCAGTCAAATATTCATCGAAATGGGCACTAAATCGAATGTGTCGCTAAACTGAAGTACCTCAAACAATAGGAAATTGAATATTGGATATACTGAAGGGTTATTCACGAGGTAGATCCATTCGGGGATATTTGTTGGCACTTCAACAGTTTTCTATTGGAATGCTGTAATCTGTTAGAAAGGAGACAATTGCAGACCCTATATGCAAATACATACATGAAAAGATAATAGCTTTCATCTGGTGAGGAGTAATATTACTTTAATAATAAACCAAGAAATGCGTGTGATTATTATACCCTACTTTCCGTTCTTCATTGCCACGTCATTTTTATAGAGCAGGTGGTAAGAAGGAAGCTGAATTCTTCTATCAGAAGGATCCAGATTACATTTACTTTCTGGCGATTTCTTTGAAGAGAATCCTGTGTTAGAAAGAATGTTAACAGACAAAACGGGGTAGAATTTTGAAAAAATAATACATTTTGTTGATGTATTGACGTGTTCCTTTCACACAGATTACAATAGTAGTTCCCGTCTTTGTCTCGAGGATATCAAATGACTGGATGTATGATATCAAACACGTACATTATTTTGAATCAAGGTTTCAGGAATTATTTTTGTAACACAAAATTGTATTTTATTTCAAAAATATTTATTCATTTTAATAATATAATTACATTTAAGCTCAATTTGTAAATTAAAATAGCTTTATTTACTCAGGATGAACTGAGACAGATAAGTACTGTAGTACTTCTCGAAAACACAGGCGGTTCTCTGTATTATACGTAAGATGTTACATAAAATACTCTGATGAATATTGATCGTAAGAACTGTTTACGCGATAATAACTGGATAAATAGTAAAGGATTCGTTGTGTTTTCAGTTTTCGACTAATCACAGTTAATGTAACGTCTCTGATCAATTTTCATCAAAATATTTTATATTTTTCTATGTAAATATTTTCTATTTAAGTACAGTTCTTACAAAAATAATTATATTTGATGAGTGTAAAGCCGAATGCACACTTGCGGCGCGGCTCTTGTGGCCGCATGTGTACATTCGGCTTAAATTGTACAATGATTGAAATTCATACAAAGAGAACTTTGTACTTAAGTTTATAAATTTGAAAACGTGTTGCTGTAAAATGTAAGTGTAAACGGTGTAAAATGTGAATTGCAGAAAATACTTTTACACATTCATTTTATGTGCGTTTACAAATGAAGCTGGAGTACGTTTCATGCGAAGCTCTTCCATAGTATCAAATTGCACACCAGTAGGACAGTTACCAGGAAGAAGTTATTCAAATTGATTTTCGCTCCGTTTCCTACCCCTTCCTTCAGAGAATTTATCAGTGGATATTTCCTGTCGCCCCAAAGTCCTCTGAAATTGTCACTGGATAACTCCCAGACCATAACACCCCCGTATCCTACGTCTTTGGCGTATTGCGCTTTATCCTTAGCGGCTACGGGATCGTCAAATCCCACCCATTGATCGCCCTTGTAGGCGTAAGGTCCTACGTAAGAGTCTCTTTCCATCTTCCAACCGTCCTCTTTTATATGCTTAAGAATCTGCCAGGAAAATTCTTTATTAATTTAATATTCGAGTTTTCTGTGCAAACACCCGAGAAATTTTCTTACCTCCGTGTAGCTCAAACTTCCTCCTTCTTTTGTGTATTGACCAGGAATGCCCGAGCCATTTGTGGAATCGAAAAGATCGTGATTAGAAGGGTTAACTAATCTGAAAGTCCTACCATAAGCGGGCACTCCCATAATCAATTTCTTTTTAGGAATTTTCTTCTCTTCGCTCCAATATTTCATCGAAGACATCTAAGAAAACACTGTTAATACCTACGAACGGTAGGATAAGGAATTTAAGAAGGACACTTACAACATTGCTCTTCTTATCAGGATCTTCGGGGTGGGCTTTGAAAGGCGCGTGATGCCCGGTTTTGCCATCATTAAAATTATGGTAATCGTAAGTCATGACGTTTATAAAATCTAAGTACCTATGGGCACAACGTTGAATACTTAATTATCATCTTATTTTTAATTTAAACCAATTAGCATAGGTGTATTTACGTACTTTGCCATACTTTCACCGTCATAAGCGTGATCGGAAACATACATCCCAGCACTGACTGCAGCTGTAAGAAGCAAGGATGGAGATTCCTTATCGAATGCTTTTCTTAGCTCCTGTAAATAAAGTAAAATGCAACCCGTCATTTGTGATTTCTTCACTTAACACAGCCTCTATCTTGCCTCACTAGCATCCTCAAGCAAGAGCATTGTGGATACTGAATCCGCATCATTTCAGCTGTAATTTCTTACCTTTAACAATTTAGCAAAGTTTTCTTTGTCGTTCTTATCACTGTTTTTGCAATCTCCCTGCCAGCAAGCTGGATATTCCCAATCCAGGTCCAGCCCGTCGAATTTGTACTTTTTTAAAAATTCTACAGCTTCTTTAACGAATTTCTTCCTTCTGTCCGAATCTCTCACCATTCTGGAGTATTTATCACCTTCACTTTCTACCCATCCACCAATGGCCAATAAGACTTTCAGCTTGGGATTCTTCTTCTTTACTTCTACAACACTCTAAAATTAAGGAAAGACGCGTGTATTATTTTCGAATTTTGAATAATAGAATATTTTTGTGTAAATTCTACTTCTAAACTTTACCTTGAAAGTACCTTCGTCTACATCCACTCTCTTATCTCCAGGTATCATGATGAGGTCGTCTTTATCTAAACTGGCAAAGGCATAGATAATATGGGTGCAGAGGAAAGGATCGATGTCTTCTGCTGTAAATTTCGCAATACTTTCTCTGTTTATCCCCCAACTGATAAAGTAACAAACTATTTTCATCTCGTCACCTGAAAGATACCAATAAGAGCTATTTTTATCACCGTCTTTTCTAAAATTATGCCGGAAACACTAGAAACACGAATCAATTTGGCCAGCTAAGTGGTTTAAGTGCCATAAAATCGTTACTTTAACACGCAATTTCCAACTGTTTATTTGCACTCAATGGCCTAGTTTTGTGGTGTTCGTGCACCTACCATTTGGCATGTTAACATAAGCATAATATGCTGCGTAATGGGCATCGTGCAATGAAGAAAGTGAAAATATATGTGAAATCCACCATAAACTGCTATTATTGAGCATCGATTCTTATAAACGTAACTTTGAACTCTCACTTTCTTTGTTTTTCAAGCCGGATAATTCAGCAATTTGGGAATTCTTACGTGAGAAAATTAACAATTAATGCACTAAATTCAATCAAAACAATTAACTTTATCTCTTACTTTCATCAATGAGTGTAAGAATCATTTACAAACCTGTTTCTTGCATTTGTCTTCTACACTTGGAGGTCGTATTAATTTAAATTTTTAGAAAATTACTGATTAAATTTCGTGTTTAGCTAGTGCTGAAGGCATTGTAATCATGTTTTTATCGATTTCACACGGATTTTTAAAGCGCAAAGTGATATACTACATTCTGTCACCCGTTCATGAAATTTCCATGTTTACTCTTCAGCTCTCAGTTCAAAACTCATTTGAAGTTGATTAAAAGGGTGTCGTGCCTAAAATTGCTAACCAAAAGATTTATTAGTGCTTATACACACGGAAAGCTGAAGAATTGGCTTTATATTCCATACTAGAAAGCACAGTTTCTATATTTTCTAATTGATTATGGATTGAATTGAACTAACCTATGGGCAAGCTGCCAAGAGAGGTACCACCCGGAAGGATTTTCTTCGGGAAATCGATCCCTATAGGTGTTAGACACGTGAAGAAAACGTGGGAAACCGCCACCAACTAGTGTTCAGTGGTGTTATTCAATGATGGGCCCCAAATTGGTTAAATTTATGACTAGTCACGATCGACGATTGCATAATATTAGTATCGACGATCATGCCCTTTACCTAGTGATTTAGATACGATCCTACCTTTCTTTTGTGCGGTATTTCCATCCGCACGAATGTGATAAAGTAATAGTGGCACTTTTGCAAAATCACTTCGATTCATACTCGAATTCTCTTCAAGATTTATGAATGAAGAACTGACTCAACATTTTTTTGTACTTTCTAACAAAAAAAATTCAATTAGAAAGCACCTTTTAGTCTCAGAAAATACAGAAAATGACGTATAAACTTGCTTTCATTCGAATAAAATAGTTGATTTTATGCGAAACCTAAGAGGATTTTTTTACGAAAAACCAAAGAACAAACGGCACAAACCATCAAAACTCCAAAAATGTGCGAATGATGCTAATTAATTCGAATTTTTGGGTTTTTGTGATTCGTGGCGAGTATTTTCTGGCACACATTGCGTTATTTTGAAGTCCCATATCAAAATTTTCGCAAACACTCGCAAGTTTATTTACTTTGACAGATCCTTATCTTTTTAGCAACGTCACCGCACATTTTAAAGTAAATTTTTCGCAAAAAATCATTAGTTAAAAGTCAAAAAATAGATTTTTTTTGACAAATTTCGATTCGTACTTATCACGTTTTTATACGAAATAATAAAGTTTTTTGTCACGAAATACAAATGCACAGTACATCGCATCCACTACATCTACTTCACATTCCAGTTTGCCATAAATACAACACGATTGCCAACCGCAACCAGTAATTAGCGGGATGTAAATTTTTTGAATAATTAATTGCCCTACTCGTGTTTCCTCAAGAACACATCAACTTATATGGCTGTGCCGTGTGTAAAAGTACTTTTCCATACAAAATATGACTAAAAATCTGTAAAAATAAGCTTTACACCTCACCAAATCGCGGTAATCATTAGGAGGATGCTCAATTTGTGAATTTCGAGCATCTCCTGTTCGCTCTATACTTACCTGATGATCTTTTTGAACGACGTTTAGGTTCATCCGTTAGACTCTTCCATTTTGATTCTGTACATTCCCACGTAGAGCTGTCAAATGCGGTATTTGGGGGGCACTCCTTACGAACATCACGCTCGTAGTAAGCGTAAGCATCGTTAGGGTCTTCTACCCTTTTATTCGGGCACTCTGATGTACCAAAATTGAAGAAAACAGTTAAAGTTAAGCACGAGAAGAACACACGAGCAGCAGACATCGTAGAGAGGTGAGAACAGGTTTACTGAATGACGTCAGTACTGTGACCCTCACGTCCTTTTATCTATCACCGGTTCTATCCAATGACGAGGGCGTGTGTTCTTGGAACTGCAGATTCGTTTCCTACTTGTTTTTTGTGAACGTATGCACCGTTCTAACGAATTTTTGTAAGCACTAGCGGATCCACAAACCTTTACAGGGGGTGAAGAAAGGAAAGAATACACTTTATAAAAATTTTACTATCGGTTTTACTTGGGAAGAGCCCCAAAAGGGGGCGGAAAGCTGCGTTTTGCGTACTTCCCTAAATTCGTCCTGCATGCAGCATTCCTACTCGCATGACTTGTGATTCAACTAGTATTTTAAGCACTACGTCGGAAGGAAGTGATGATAAATGTGTTTCTACACACTAGGATTGTTGTTAATTCACAAAAAAAAAGATCTGTATTTAATTTCTACATCATAATTTAAATAAATATATTTTAAATTACAGCGGATTCCAGTTACGTAAACGGAACTTTTCGAGTTTGCGTTACCGGCAATAACACATCTACAAATAGAAGAATGTCTTAACGATTCACTGATAAAGGTTAAAAAAATAAATAAAGGAGGATAAAAATCAAACATATTGTAATTAACTGATAAGAAATAGTTCCTTCCAGTGAGGATATGGATAAAGACTGCAATGACCCAGTTGTGTGTCTATTGTAAACTATTGTTAAATTATAAATAGGATCAGGAAGGTCAGTGATAAAGTTTAATGAACTAAGCACAAAGTTTTCAGATTTTTATGATCGAATCGAGATTTACGAGGGTAAAAAGTTAATAAATTTTCTTTCCTTCTTCTAAATGTCACGCTTTATGTTTAAATAAATGTAATTATGACGTTTAATAAAATAAATGCTTGTCACTATGAAAGAAATTCATTAAAGTTGCGTTAGTCCGTATCAGATTTCTTCTGTACAGTTGCAACCTTTGTTACCAGTGATTAAAATATTGTTATGTCGATTCGTCAGTCCATTAATCTATATTGGACTTACGTGGATTTAATTTTCTCTCCGAAAACATATTTATATCTATTAAAATACTTAATTATGCATAATGTTGCCAGGAGTCCTGATGTCATCATCCTATTGTAAGGTCTAGTGTCTTCGGACCCCATTGAAAAAAGTCTAGAGTCTTGGAATTGACTGAAAAAAGTCAGGTGCCTTGAAACCCCACCGAAAAAATCTGGTACCTTTGGATCCCATTAAAGGATAATCTGGTGCTTTAGGATCCCATTGAAGGAATGTGTGGCACCTTAAGATTTCATTGAAAGAAAATCTGGTGTCTTAGGATCGTATTGAAAGAAAGTCTGGTGCTTTGGGTAATCGGGGTGATCCATTTCAAGAGGGTGTATTACTTAGGATTCTACTTCATGGAAGATTACCACGATTCACGATGATGACTAAATACTAAAAACCTTATTGTACTAAACTCTCTCAAATTATCCATGAATATTTGTAAACATTTGTCTGGAATTCGAACCTGGATTTTTGTATCTAATGCCCTATCGATGAGCCGAAAATTGCCCTATTGAGCCGAAAAGCCTTAGTAACTAAAATATTTTATGGCATACGTTTAGCAATAAATAATTAAGTCTTTCCGTTTTGACGAGTGCATAATTCAGTTTGTTTGAAACTTCCAGGAAAAACGGAAGTAGAGTGACGTAATGATTACCGTTGCATTACTACATGACAGAAGAAGCGATGACGTTGACACGCTCTTATTTACACACCTCTAACCTCCCGATAATATAGCATAAACCAGTTTTAACCCGTTATTGCGTCTTACATCATGTTAGAATTCTTATTCGGGTCGTTTACCGAAAGAATTCTGCAGGAAAGGATTAGGAACGAACTTTAAATTTAACTTTTATTATCGAGCTATTAACAGAATTAATCCGTGTGACACACGTGACATCATGTGCCATTAATGGGTATTCGACATCACAAGTTTCTTCGTGACTGTTATTGAATAATTTTAATGGAAGCTTCAGGCACTAAATGTCTGAAACGAGATCCGAGATACTAGACCCCTTTGGAGTGCAAATTCGAGGCAACAAACCTCGTTGTAATGAAATCCCAAAGCGTTAAACATTCTCGAAAACCTCACTGGGTCCCATTTGAAGCAGCATTCGAGGCACCAGACCTAATTAAAATGAAGTCTGAAAGCATTATACTTCTTTGGAAGTGGACCACAAGTCACTAGACCCCATTTGAAGCGCGAATCCAAGGTATTTGACGTCATTGAAGCGCATCGGATCACCTTGAAATGGGATCATATGGCACCAGATATCATTATAATCATATTTCAATGTAACAGGTTTCTTTAGAACATTTATATAAAGAGTGAAATTGTGTTTCTAGAGAAAAATCTAGATACGGTAGACCCAAACTTGTTACGTCACAACTGATTTCTGGAAGAGTGTCGTTAAGCGAGTTGTCGTAAATCGCACATCAACTCCTCGTAAACTGAATAAACGTAATTCTTACAGTTATGTTTTCTTGAATTATGCTAGTAAATTGAACAAGTCGACTTGTTCAATTTACTAGCACAATTCAAGAAACATTGCATATATTTTGTTAAAAATCGTAAAATATGCAATTATAGACTAAGAAAATGTGTGCCGTCGTAAAGCGGGGGTTGATAAGGCCTAATGAATTGGAAATTTTTTATCACCATACATTAATTATATTGATGTTATCACCTCTTCCTTTGATTTATATGGAATTTAGTGTTTTCTAATTATTTTACTGTAGAGATCGTCCTGATATTTCCTTTCTTACGATCTTTTAATACGAATTTCTAACGTGACTCTACCACAAGAAATTTCCTCCCTCCCGTCACTATTAATTCGTTATTACGAATAACGAGAGCTTTCCTCTTCCCTCATCTGACTGAATCAATTTTGAGTCACTTCATTGAACATTGAATAATTTCAAAGTATGGTGAGCAATATCCTGTACATTCCTTCAAGGCGTTGAGGGAATGTTAGAAATTTTCTAAGATGACTACATTCAATTTTGTAAGCAACTTAAACTAGGTCAAGGATAACCTGATAAACCGTTATATAGTGTAATGTTCCGCACAATAGAGTATATCTTGTCATATACTTGAAAGGTGTAGTGTACTACTTTAAAAATGGACTAATTATAATCAATTCAATACACAGAATTAAAGGTTCGAAAATAGCAACCGGTGTGACTGGTTGTATCTATTGATCTTGCTGTATACAATTAATTGTGATTACAATAGCTACTTTATCCTAGTCTATTATATCACAATATTGTTTTAAATATAGAAGACCTCTTTAATACGATACTTTAATTCCTGAAACACCGTCGTAAAAAACCCCAATTTCCCATAGATTTCGATCATAAATCGAGATTATGTTCCCGAACGTGGCTAGTTCTGTTAATGCTTTAAAGATCTGCTGAACGTTTATGATTATAATTTGTTTGAGAGTAATTAGGAAGAGATGATTATGTAAGAAAATAATTAAATTTAACAATTAAAACAATTAGGTTTTAATTAAGAAGTGGTGTAGATTAAATTAGTTTGGCAACATCACTTATGACTGGAACATAATAGCAATTTATGAAACTAAACTTATGGGAAATTAGACATCGATTTACGATGGTGTTTCAGAAATCAATTCGTTGGAATGTAGTAAACCCATGGCAAAATGTGAGGTAACAATGTTGACCAAACAAGGCCATTCCGTCTCCTAAAAAATTTAACTCTTATTCAGCAGTTTCCATATGCCATCACAAACTTAGGATAATACCGCTATTACTATTTTTGCACGTGGTTGCCAAAATACCAATCATTCGTCACAATCTTCTTCGTGTTTAAATTTTTTATTGTATGTGCAACCTCGTCCCTTGTATTATCAGATAATTTAAACCCATTTTTAACCAATTAAATGAATAATAATCACTCTTAGTAGTCTTGGAAAGGAGAGAAAATTAAAATGAAGTTAAAGATGTAGAGCGTCCTACTAATACCTGAAGTATAACCCTATATAAATTTTTCAGCTGGCCCTTCATTTAATAATCTAGCTCCCAATAATTTATTCTAGGTTATTGGAGCTAATGTACAATGGAGTAGAACTTTTCAAACTGTGTTTGTCCTGTGGGCACTAAAAGAAGCCTTTTTTTTTTTTTTTTTTTTTTTAAACAAAGCCTATTATGGTTTCGGCCAGGCCACAAAGGCGGCGGGGATGAGTGACCTAACCCGATTTAGAGTTTCTAGGTTTTTTTTACGTGTCTAACATCTGAATAGGATCCCGTTTCACAAAGAAGTCTTTTCGGGAAGCATTCCCTTGACAGATTGCCACATCAAAGCAACCGACAAATATGGCTGTTAAGTGAATTTAAAAATAGTATAAACACTGTCCGGCGATAATTTTCTATAACTTTGGTTCGGTGTACTATTTCGCACTTCATCTTGAAACACTGAAAATACTCGGACTTTGCTTTTTCAAATATATACAGTACATATTGTCTTTCTGCTCTATACACTAAGAGGCCCCCTAAGGGACAGATTGCTCATGAAAAATTCTTGAGGTTCTCAGCTCTCCGCTTGAATTCGATCCCGGATCTCACAGAGCGTCAGGCTGATGCCTCTACAGTCTCAGTTTGATATGACAGTCGGATGGCTGAACGGTCAAGGTGGCAGCCTACCTCTCTGGGGAATCAGGATCAAATCCGGACGGGTCGAACAATCCCCAGGAATTTTTCGTGGGGGTGGTCGTCCGGATACGTCGGGTCCTGTCCCTCACCACCCGGCCGAACCCATAATAGGCTTGCTGAGAGGCCCTCTTTTAGTGTCCACAGAACAGAGTTAAAAAAGCCTCCGATATTATCAAAAGCCTGAAAGTTGCCATCATTTACATGCACGTTAGGTGTTATTTTAAGCCTCTCGAAACCTCGAGTGGATAAAAAAAACACCCCACTGTCCAGAAAGTTTTGCCGTTTATACAATGGCTATGACTTTTCCTCGATCGACTTCATTTCAGAAGTTACAGCAATACGTAACATTTCGTCATCACGAATTTTTATAAAAGTTTGTAATCTCATTACGTGACCTCTGTGATAAACTCTTGAAGTAATCGAATGGAGAATGGATTGATAATCGATTACTTCGAGATACTAATCAACTTATCACTAAGGGATGTTGCACTGCCCAAGTGGATGCGTCACGAGATTTTCTATGGAAAACTGGCCCCAATTTATGTTCCGTGAAGAAAACTCCACACAGCCTTCCCGTTTTCAGACCCTAACCTGTGACGAAACCACGTGTCCAGTGATTTTATCCACTTAGCCATTTGGTTGGTAAAGTAATTGAATGTTTTCTTCTAATTTCCGTAGTTAATAATTCTATGAGAGGTTAGAACAGACACTTGTAGTCCTTTTAGATAGCACATGCCTCAGAAATCTGCATCTGCCTTTCTGGAGAAAGTCAATGACTAACTTCCTCAAAATGACAAGCCAACTCCTTCTATCCTGTTAATTACAACATTCATCTTTATAAACTATAAAATTGTATAATGCTTCATATTTGTTTTCAGTATAGGATAATCAGAGGGTCACAAACGAAAAAGAGAATACTCTAAATGTAAGACAGATGGTCCAAAACATTCCACTTTCAGAGTTGCTTTCTTGGCAACATGATCTGCACATTGTGTTGGAGGATGACACCCCTACACAACTGGCTTTTGTGATTGTGAACACTTCTGCATGTTGCGTAATACACATAACATGCAGCAGTGTTTATTGTGGCTCCTTGGGGCACAAATTCCAGAAAGAAAATTTTTTCCATCTGTGCACCAAGAGTCCATAACAAAAGTTCTATGCACTCATCTTGACGTTATGGATATACTGTATTAAGAATATCACAATGGCAGTTTTATGTACTTAACTAACATACCTCTAATGATTGAATTATATTCAGTTGCATAATCTCAATGAGCAAATGAATTGTCTGGAACCTAAAGTGAAAAATGGCCTTTATTTACAGTGGAGTCCATGGGAAAGTACTGGGGAGGAAACAAATTATTTGCCCCACTGGATCAGGGCTTCTAACCAAGACTGAGGAGATTGGAAGTTGGAATCTTATAATTCTCAAAAGTGTTGGAAAATTCTGTTCTCTGTCTCAATAGTACTTAGTAACTGAGCTTATATCATGTATATTATCTGATATAAGTGCAATTAGCCTGATTAAAGCAATAAATATTATAATAGGAAATATCCTTTTGCACCCTTTGAAAAGTCGCAGCAGACACCTACAATGGAGTCGATGAAAAATCTTGCACATGGAATGTCAGAGGACTCGTTTCATTTGCTCCTACAACACAAATAATTATATTGTCATTTTAGAAAATGATAGATTGGTTTTAAAAACAATTCACAAAAACATGTTTATTTCAAAAAGTTTTACATGTAAAATGTATACAGGAAATGGTGATGATGATTAATAACAAATGAACGATCTGGGATTCTTAAAGTCTTTCGTGGCACTCCGAAACAATTTTGAAAATTCTGTCATTCCGTTCAGGTTCTTCCTAGATGCTGGAATTAAACAATAGATCGATTTGCATCTCCCGCAATTCTATCAACAAACTAAAGGAAAAACAAAAAACAAATTAATGTCTAAATGATTTTAAATAATTATTTTGGTAAATTTCTTTAATCAAAATAAAATTGAAACAACTTACTCTGCTTATCAGTGGTAAATTAAGAACCATTCCTAGAACTGGTATTCTTCTTATAAAATTGATTACAACTGGAAAGAATCCACTAGGAAGATAAAAAAACTAGTTTTATAACACAACTGTAGCTGTGTACATAAAAAATAATTATAAATATAAAAATAAAGAATAATAGCAAATTAGGACTTTTCTCCTAATTCTTTCTGCCCTGTGGGCACTAAGAGGCCTTTTATTTTTTATCAAGCCCATTATGTGTTTGGCCAGGTCCACAATGGGATGAGTGAGAGACGGGGCCAACATATCTGGATAGATCATCTGGATCCAATCCTGGGACTTCTAAAGCAGTGGCTGCCACCTTAATTGCTCAGCTATCGGGCTAACAAATATATCAAAGTCAAAGCAAGACTATAAACAGGATAACAAAGATTTATAGTGTTGCAAAAAATGAGTGATCATGCATTATTCATAACGGCATCCTCCACCTGTTTCCTAAAAAAACTGATGATGTCCAATTCCACTCTGAGAAGAAATGAATTATTGGGTATGTCTACAGGATGTATTGTTCTACTGATGAAGATTTGATTCCTTGATCTACTGTTAAAACAAATGCTTGATGCACGCAAAACATTTTTATGTTCAGACAACGAACACATGATCAGATAACAAACACCTCACAGAACAAACACAAGAAGAAGCAATGTAAAATAATGAATACCAATTGGTCTTCCCTTGACTTCAGACAACAATTCAAAACTTTTCGGAATGCGGGAGACGTCAACATCGATGCTCAACCTGGTATATACTGATTGGATAGTATTCCTCCAAACTTTGAAACTCTCCTTTGTAATTCTAGCCTTTTATTTTTCTCACAGAAGCAATTCTTTTATAGTATTCGCGAGACTGTCAGATGGGCACTCGTTAAGTTTTGTGTCTGTTTTTATTTTCGAAAGGTGAGAATATAATAGCAAAGATAGAGAGTGGGCAGAAGATGTCTGATGTTGCTGGGCAGTATGGCTTGAACAGGTCTACAGTAGGCTGCAGCTCAATCTTATCTAAGAAAGATATTGTATTATCAAGAAGATTCAGGCAGCTTAAGGAGTAACAAAAATCACATCTGAGAAATAAAGAACATTGAAGAGCTCATAATGGAACCTGAAACTGATCTGATAACAGAAGAATGCCAAGAAACTCGACGAGCTATGTTTTCTTCTGAAAAAGAGAATTAATGCCAATAACTACTATTAAATATCTTTTGAAGAAGTGGAAAGATGTCAAGACAACAGACTTAGAATGGCATCTAAACTAGGTTGAAGTTAATCACGCTTAGCAATCTCTACAATTACAATGATATTAATTACGTCTGAAAAATCCTGAAAAAGAGAGAAACACAATCAACATCTTTAACACCAACAAATGGAATAAACATGACTAATAAAAATGCAAGACTGTGTACACATGTATTTTTATTATTACATATAAATAAACGTAGGAAGAAAGTATATATTTTTTATTTTTTGAGGTCTCCATAACGAATTAATCAAATTCCCATAAAAACCTATGATAAATTGATAATCAGATAGCGAACAGTCTTGGAACGGATTATGTTCGTTAACCGATCACCCACTGTATAAGAGCTTCTTGTCTGAATGAATGCTGATGAATGAATCTCAAATACTGTAGAAATAAGTCTCTAATATCTCTACTATACAGTGTTTGAGATTCATTTATGTTCCATTTTATGCTTTAGGTTATCTGAAAATGAAGTGTAACACAATGTAATTCCAAACAGGAACACTAACCACACAAGAAAATAGATGCAAAACATTTGGTTATTAAAATAAATACAAATTTTTACAAAGACTGTTGATGGTAGAAGTCATAAATATATTTTTAGCTTTACAGTCACTAACACATTTTTCTAAATGCAAATAATACTACAGTCTAACAATAATTTTATGTAATGTTATTAACTAATTTGTACTATTTAAATTTTCACTTCCATCAAGATTTCATCATGATCATAATATACAATATAGTTCTAATTACCTGAAGTAATGCAGACTGAGGATAATTTGTGTAATCTAAAACTTGGATAACAAAAAATATTTGGTTAAATAAGAATGTAAAATCTTCATTAATTGGAATTCTACCACAAATTATTATTGTCGAGAGCTGAATAGCACAAATCTAAAATGTATTTATTATCTACAACCTTGGAAGAAAAAAAAAAAAATTTAGGTTTGTTGTATGTAGGTCCTCATGTAAATATGTAACATTCTTCGGTTCAAAATACTGTATTTCCTGCAATGCCAAGACTGATTTCTACCATGATTTGAGTGGGAAACGAAGAAGTGTATACAGATGGGGACAGCAGCCATTTCCCCACAGAACCTAATTCGGCATCAAATGGCACTCCAAGAATCAATGCTAAATTAAATGTAGTATTTTCTTATTAGAAAACACTACATTTGATCTGGCAGTAAATTTATTCACCCCTAAATTGTGAAATAAGTAAAATTTCTATTAACATGTTTTCAGTAGAATTACTGATATAAATTAATAATAGTAGTAATAAAATGCATTTTGTTTGTTACTGAACTGATGCCATTCCAAATATTATCAAATAAATAAAGAGTGTTTATTGTTGCAAATACAGTATTTTCTGCTCTCAGTATCTGATTAATACACATTTAAATATAACTGGAAACATTTGAAATAAATTACTTTGTTGGACTGCAATTTGAAAAAATTGTAGACCTATAAATTCCCACTGTCATCCGTCTGTCCTTCCTTAATTAATTTCGAGGACAAAGTTAGATAGATGAAAGCTGAGACTGGATATGGAAAACTTAGGGGCAGGAGGCTCCGATTAACTATATAAGAACTTCTAATGCAAACTAGAAGTCACATTATTTCAATTGAAAAATTTCCCCCCAAAAGAAGTTAGAGAGATGGCCAGCATGACTCTATTGCTCTATTTCTAACAGGAAAAGTATGATGTACAGGAGCAAAACACTTAATTTGAGGTGGAGAGCATATATTTTAAATTAAATAAATTAAAATGTGAGTAAAAATTGTAGCTCAGCATTGTGCAGTTTGAAAACAATGATTTTGCATTACCTTGCCACCCACAGCAAGACACTAAGAAATATATCACCAAATATTTTGACATTTCTATTCTGTTGACTGTTCAAAATAACAGTGTAAAAGTCATTAACTACTAATCAAACAGAATTATTGAGTGTGTACAGGCACGATGAAGTGACGTTTATTTTTTCAACACTAGGCTAGTTGAATCTTTATTTAGTTAGAACGTGTTTTTCTACATCGACGTTTCGGGCTTCAGCCCCTCATCAGCTAACTAAACATATATAAAAAATATATTTTCTACATGGCATAAATAAAAATCAAAAAACTAAAAACTCACATAAATTCTTTGTAGACCATACCTTGCTTTTGCATGGGTACTATACACACAGCAGAAATCGGACGACACTTAGGCTTTACATTTTCAATATCAATTTTTTCTCGCAACTTTAACTCCATAAAAACCAAACCGTTTTTTCATTTTATTACATAAATAAGATAACTTCTGTAGAAATTAAAAAATTAAAAACCAAAATTTACAAATTCCAAAGGTCGTTTTTACTACCTCATCGACCAATCCGACAATTTGCATATAGCACTGTGTGCCGTAAGTTGCACCTATTAACAAATTAATTAGCCAACATTTAGAAACCCTTAAGGGAATTACAAAGATTTTTAATTTACAATTTTTTATATTACAATAAATCACTATTTGGCTTAACGTTTACACTGTATATTTTTCTCTTTATCTAATTTACATAACATTAATACGGAACATTATTTCATTAAATAATTCTGTCTTTACCATTCGATTATCGCAAATTATAATAATTTAGTACATTTCTTCATATTATTTTCATTATATTATTTTTAACCAATTATTATGAATTTTAACGCTTAAGTTTTTATTTATACAACCTTGGTTTTTGTTTCGTAGTATTTCAACGCTTTCTTTAAATTTTCTATCATAAATCCTTTTCTCTTTATGTAAAATCTGTATATTTGATTGATTTATATTACAATTATTGATTACACAATGATCATAAAAAGCTGAGTTCAAACGACTATATTTTAAATCGGATATGTGTTCTTTAACACGCGTTTTTAATGTTCTTTTGGTTTCGCCTATGTAAAAACTATTATTCTCACAAGTACAGGGTATTTTATAGACGACATTTTTAATTTCATTTTTATCTTAATATTGATTGAAAGATTAATAAAGAACTTAGAAAAAATAACATACAGCTTGCACCAAATTATAAAAATTTAATATCTAGATTAAATCAGAAACAACGTTCAACAAATAATATAGAAGATAAAAATGAAATTAAAAATGTCGTCTATAAAATACCCTGTACTTGTGAGAATAATAGTTTTTACATAGGCGAAACCAAAAGAACATTAAAAACGCGTGTTAAAGAACACATATCCGATTTAAAATATTGTCGTTTGAACTCAGCTTTTTATGATCATTGTGTAATCAATAATTGTAATATAAATCAATCAAATATACAGATTTTACATAAAGAGAAAAGGATTTATGATAGAAAATTTAAAGAAAGCGTTGAAATACTACGAAACAAAAACCAAGGTTGTATAAATAAAAACTTAAGCGTTAAAATTCATAATAATTGGTTAAAAATAATATAATGAAAATAATATGAAGAAATGTACTAAATTATTATAATTTGCGATAATCGAATGGTAAAGACAGAATTATTTAATGAAATAATGTTCCGTATTAATGTTATGTAAATTAGATAAAGAGAAAAATATACAGTGTAAACGTTAAGCCAAATAGTGATTTATTGTAATATAAAAAATTGTAAATTAAAAATCTTTGTAATTCCCTTAAGGGTTTCTAAATGTTGGCTAATTAATTTGTTAATAGGTGCAACTTACGGCACACAGTGCTATATGCAAATTGTCGGATTGGTCGATGAGGTAGTAAAAACGACCTTTTGGAATTTGTAAATTTTGGTTTTTAATTTTTTAATTTCTACAGAAGTTATCTTATTTATGTAATAAAATGAAAAAACGGTTTGGTTTTTATGGAGTTAAAGTTGCGAGAAAAAATTGATATTGAAAATGTAAAGCCTAAGTGTCGTCCGATTTCTGCTGTGTGTATAGTACCCATGCAAAAGCAAGGTATGGTCTACAAAGAATTTATGTGAGTTTTTAGTTTTTTGATTTTTATTTATGCCATGTAGAAAATATATTTTTTATATATGTTTAGTTAGCTGATGAGGGGCTGAAGCCCGAAACGTCGATGTAGAAAAACACGTTCTAACTAAATAAAGATTCAACTAGCCTAGTGTTGAAAAAATAAACGTCACTTCATCGTGCCTGTACACACTAATCAAACACAACACGGTTTCGACAAAATCAATCAGAATTATTGAACCGTTGCATTTGAAAGAGATAATTACTATTTAATGCTACCTTGTAGTCTTTATTGTTTTTAAATGTCATATAGATAATCTAGAATCCTACATTTTCTTATAAGGATTACTCAATTAAGAATCCAAATTTTCTGTATTAAATTTTATTTTTTACCAAACACAATACAAGAGAACCCAATTCAGAATGGATGAATTAAGACAATTTGCAGAAAGTTTCAAAACTTCATGAATAGAACAATTTTATTTACAATGCTTCCTCCAGGAACATAACCCCCGTCATAAATCAGACACTATTTGCATTACAACATCCATAAAATGATAATCATTCAATTATCCGCCAAATTAATTGGACAAAATTATGCTACAAATATTAATTAGAAATTACATGATCAGACCAATTAGAGGTGGACATTAGGCACCATCTCTTAACAAAAGTAGTAACTATAATTTAATTTTAAATTTAGAACAGTCTGGAAGAACAGAAATGGCCTAGAGTGGAAGTCAAACCTGCAAGCTCCACTTACTGTGTAGTGTGCTGACCAGTTACGCCATCCAGACCTCTGAGTAAGTCCTCCCTTCCAGACACATTTAAGTTTTAGATATAACCATCCAACAATTACCCACGGCACCACCTGGGGATTATATAATTTCTAATTAATATCTGTAGCATAATTTTGCCCAATTAATTTGGCCAACGGTTGGACAATTATTAATACATTGGGTTCTTAGAATGTTTATATCCATAAAATAGTGTTTCATAATACACAGAGAGGTAAAAAGTCAGTTCTTTTAAAGATTATTTTTGGAACAGTTCTGGTTTAGCTGGTCCTAATGAACTTTGATCAATCTTAAAAACAATCATGATAATATATATCTTTGTTAACTAACTTTTGAATCGCTCTGTATGATTTATATCAGTGGAATTAATATCACTCTCAACAAAGTAAATTAAACTAAGCTATAAAAAAGTCAATAATTTGAATAATGCTGAAATGTTTTTGAACTTTCCAATTCCACTTCCACACTATTCTAGACCAGTGGTTTCCAAACTACTAAAATCTATAAACCCTTCACAAATCAAAAAGTGTTCTTGGAGCCTCACACTATATAGTCAGATTATTCATGGTCTCATACAGTAGTTATAGAACCATGAATAATCAGCTTTTACCTAACACCAAGCCAAAAGTTTGTTTCAGTCTGCAAGTCAATTTCCTATTAGCTTGACATGATATAAATGACTAACGTGCACACATGGGCATCAATCCTTCAGGAATAGAAAGAAAATATCCACCCAGTATTTTTGTACCAGAAAATTGTTCCCCTTTAAAGATATTTAGACATTTTCACTTTATATTACACTACAAAAATTAGGAGTAGAAACAAATATACTGTCACAACAAGTACATCTTATTTTTTGTATTCACTCAAATCCAAACTATGTAAAATTTTTCTTACTTATTGTCATTGGCCCGACTCCCTAAAATATGAGGTAGGATTTGAAAATTCAGGGACTTGTCGTATAGTTCCGTGTCTCTAAGAGTTTAAAACCACCATGAATGGACTCATGTAAACAACATAAAATGTCCAGATATGTGGAAAAATAGACAATATTACATTCTTCACGACGATGCACCTGCATGTCAATCCATATATAGTCACAGAATTTCTTGCCATAAATTGTACTGATGTGCTTCCACATCCCATCTATTCACTCAATTTAATTATCTTAAAGATTTGGTGCATCAGCATTTTAAACTATTCAAGGCAAGGAACTATGTGCCAAGTCCCAAATCATACTCTGTATTACAAACAAATTTTGATGTGTAAGCGCAAATGTAGATTTATGGAGGAAACTGAATGTGCATTATGACAAAAGCAACTTGTATATATACTAACTGTATTGATGATAATGTGTTTTTTAATGAAACTTTGGGTTATAACAACATGTTTTTAGAAAAATAAACTCATAATACTAGATACTTTCTTAATCTTCTGCAGACACCTGTTTGAGAAATGGTACATAAAAATCTTAGATACTTAACATATTAAATATTAAAATTTAAGTTTCAAATATGTTTGATTTCAATATCATTACTTGTATATCTTAGTCTGATTACTCTGTTTAAATTATTAACATAGAGTTGTCAGATTCCTATTTTTGATAAATATCAATCTATTAATTTGTTCATTTTGTCCAATAATCATATATTGATTAAAAAGTAAAATTGTACCTGAAAAGTAAAATAAATCCGTAAGTTTCAATAATCATCCCGACAATAGGCCAGCCAAAGAGTACAATAAATATTCCACCAAAGAAACATATGGAACCTTTGATTTTGTGCCGCTGAAAAAAGAATCGGAATGTCCTCTCGAGTCCGATGACAAATGCCAAACCAGCGAGAAACAGAATCTATTGCAAATAAAATAAAATATGGTTATGGAGAATATTTTAAAACAATTTTATATAATATAATAAATATATGAAATCACATTAAATTTATCAATTAAAATTATAATTGAGGATGTGTCTAGACAGGTAAACCATCATCATAGAGTTTTAGATGCCTATTTAGAGTTATGCAATTAGTAACATATGTGAGGGTACCACACAGTACAAATCCACTTGGAGAAACTATTCCCTTAACAACTTTGCACCACATAACATCCCAATGTAATCATCAAAAGCTGCAGCTTTGAGGGAATATGTACAAAAAATACGAGAAGGGTACAAGAATGGGATGAAAAGAAGCTGACCAGAATGGAGCACAGAAAGATGGTGACTTCTCGAAGAGAGAAGCCAGCTCAAATCAATAGTGACCTTCTAATGTATTTACTTTCTTCTTAAGGAATGAGTTTGCATCTAGAAAAAAGAATTTAACTTAGATATTTCTGGTAAATGAAGTTAAAATGAGATTTCCCCACATTTCAATCAGAACTGCACAGGCTTTTTCCAGTATAGTTCTGTTTTCATTTATGTTTTGTATGTATCATTATATTAAGCTGTAAAATATAATTTCTTGTCAATAATCTAACATTTGATAATGAGGATTAATCATTCTCATCTTCAAATGTTCTAAATCTAACTTTGTTCAACAACAGAAGTGTTTTTATAACAGCAAATGTAATTTCGATATTTAGAGTTTGTATTTATTATAACTCATTTTTGTTGCATCATTAAATTAGCAGAAACTATTTCTATACTTCAAACTGTCAGCTGCAGCAAACAAAGTATTAAAATCATATAGGCTTCTTCACTAATTTTAAACCAAAAGTCTGAGTCTAAAAATACAAATATGTATCACCTTCTACTTATTTTATTATCTATACAGGGTGCACAGTACATCCACTTAACTGACAGATGCACAGCTACAGTAATGAATGTGACGTATAGTTATGATAACGTGACCATGTGCTACGAGATGAGATTGCTTACAGTGTTTCAGAAGTAATATTTGAAACTTATCTCAAAAATGGTGCATGATGCAGAAAGAGAGTCAATTACAAAGTTGTACTGCATGTCCAATTCAGCAGAAAAGGACACCTTGCATACATGAATAGAGAGTGGGAAATGCTAATTTGCTGGTGTCCAATTCTCATAACAAAGCATGAGAAGTGAAACTGCACATTAGAAGTAGAGATGGAAATTATTCCAACGAGCAACAAGATCATCTCTTCAGAATACAAATGTGTATTTTGTATTCTCTCCCTATTTCTCATAATTTGCCGCTTTGACATAGTACTGATAGGAATTGAATACCAACAGATTAGAATTTCTCGTTTTCTATTCATGTATGCAGGGTTTCATTTTGTACCTAAGTGAACACACCGCCAAATTTTTAATTGACATTTTCTCCACATCAGGTATCATTTCTGAGATAGGAGCACTAAATTCCAAATTTTACCACTAGGGATATTGCAAGTAGTCTCACCTTTTAGTGCATCGTCACTTTCCTATAACTATACATCACAGTTCGTAACTAGTTGTCTGCATTCATCAACTACATGGATGTATAAGCACTTTACTATGCACTCTGTATAATAGTGTTTGTATTTTATACCTCGGTATATCTAGACATAATACAGAATGGACATTCTGCTATAATTTGTTATTATTATTTGAAGTAACTTCACAAACATTTAATAATTCAAAAAAACCATTTGATGTCAATAAACTAAAATCTTGTCCTCTAAGATTTAATATTTAATAAAGGTGATTGATGTTTTGCTATATTTAATTGGCTCTGTTATAAGCAACAAACTACTCCAATTGACTACTGAAATAACCTGATTTCATAACAAAAGCTGATAATGAGTGACTTTACTTATAACATTACAAAGCATTTTATGCTGTCTATAAATTTATGATAAAGCATTTTACAACAGGAAATGCTAATGCACAAACTCTAAATATATTAATCTTTTCACATTGTGCTGATCTACAAATAATTAATTTTTAATATTTGGTTTGTTATTTGATAATTAGTCAATCCAATCCAGACATTAAGTTATGGCAGATAACAAGAAAATTCAGACCTGTATAGGCTGAACACTACTGCATAACCATCTTATCTACCTTCCAGTATATATAGCAAGGCTGGTCAAAACCTTGTCACAAAAGGAACCATATATTGCCCATCAGAAATAGGAGAGCCACATTATCTTTTAAAACTATATTTTATATAACGGATATGTATTCCTGTACATTTAATTATTGTAATTAAATATAAGGGAGCTGCAGCACAGGTCTAGAAGCAAGGCCATCGTTATTCAAGGCCTGCTTGTAACCCCTGTTAAAGAATCATGACATCAGACTACTGGTCATTTATAGTTTACTGGATGTGGTATTGGATATATCAAAGTTTGTCTTTCTGGTACATTTTATAAGTTTATCAAATTGGATATTATTTAGATATTTATATTCATATCATAGGTATTATCAATATTATGATATCAATATTCATTTATATCAAATGTAAGACATTTTTTTGATTATTAATTATATAAAAATAAGAAAATTAGGGGTATTTTAAGTACATAACTAATTATTATGTAGACCATTTTTCAATATTTTCAAATTAGGCCTAATTCATAAATACTTTAAAAGGAAAGACATTTTAGTTATACATTATATTTTTTTGTGGATATAAAGTCAGTTTGATTTATATATTGGATATTATAAATAATAGTAAGATTTTCTTGTTGGTAATTCAATATAAGACTTTGACAATTGGTACAATCCCTGATTTATACAAGTTATCTAAGTTGCCCCATTCATTAAAATATTAATAATTTCTTATAATTCCAAGGGAAATGAATAAACTAGTTTAATTAGGATAAAATTGGGAAAATATTATATAACAGAAGTTAATATATTGGTTTGTCTATAATAGATATGGGTAAGAATATGTTACTAATTATTTTATATTATACTTAAAAAGAATTTAAATATATGTATTTACTTACTAGATGCCTCAAAGATGCTGTGTGACAGGCTGTAAAAGCAATTACTCATCTACAGAGTACATAACAGTTTTCTCTTTCCCCAAAAGTCCAGAAATGATTAGTAAGTGGATTAAAGCTATACCACATAATGGCTTTTCTCCTTCTAAAAACAGTGTTGTGTGTATTAAACACTTTTATGATAAATTTATCATCAAAGAAGATAAAGTAAAAAGAGATGATGGGTCATGGTTAATGGTTCCTAGATTAAGACCACAACTAACTGAAGATGCCTATCCTTCTATATTTCCAAATTGTCCAGCTTACTTTTCACATAAGCCTCCTGCCAAAAGAAAAGAATTATTTGAATGTGATAATCAACAGTTTCGTGAATGGTGCCAAAAAGATATCATTAAATCATTTGCAGACTTGAAAGATGGTATTTCCAATCATGTTGCAAATTCTTGGTTGCATTTATTTGATATAGAATATGCTTTATTATATAAAATTGCAATGTCAGATATTCCACAAGTAACCCATACTGTTAAACTGTTTCAAAATTTTGATATATGCATATACAGTAGAGTGGTTAATCGAAACCCCGGTAATCAAAACGATTTTCAGTCGGACTGTGTCGTGCTGAATCGAATGTTTTTGATACTAGATTTACTTCTAAAGTATAATTTTCATGTTTTTATATTTTTCAATATATTTATTTTGTTTGTACAAAATGAAGAAATAATTTTTAATGATACGATAACCTCGATTATTATTATAAAAATTTTCGTTAGGCTTAAAATCGATGAAAATTCAACACGAAGCGACACACAACGGAGAAAAATTTGAACATCGGACAGGTTAATATATTTTTTCGTACATAATCGGTAATTGGAACAAATCACTAATCTGAACAACCCCAGTCCCCAATTGATTCTGATTAACGACTCTCTACTGTATGTTAAAAGATTAAAACTTTATAGGGTTGTTAGGATCAGAAAAAAAGTGTGATTGACGGACTAAATTTGAGGCATTATTGACTCATTTACAAGGATACAACAAAACAGAAGTAAAAATGAAAGATAAACTGCTTTAAAACATACAACTTATGCTATGATTCATCTTATTAAATACTTGAAAAATTTTCATTGAAGTTTGTACTTTTGGGAAAGTTCCAAACAGATAATCTTGAAGCTAGATTTGGACAATATAGCCAAATGTGTGGTGGTAGTTATCATGTTAGTGTTGTGCAGGATTTAGAATGTGAAAAAAAATTAAAAATTTTAAGTTTACTGAAATTGAAATCTGAGAGAATAGGGAATTTCCATATTAAAGATTTGATGTCAGCTCAAGTAGAAAATCGTATACAACATTCCTTTAAATCATGGATGGATATTTCTTTCAAATGTTTTGATGATGTTCCCATTGAATGTGAAATGATAACAGTTCCTTTGCCTACCATTAAAATTTTACTTTTTATTGCTGGTTATGATGTTTGTAAATTATTACAGAAGATTTCATGTGAAAAGTGTAAATCAGTAATATCCTGTTTAGATAAAAAATTTTAGAATTTGACATTTTACACCCTGAACTTATAAGCTATGTTAAGGAAATTGATAGAGGAGGTCTTTCATATCCATCTGATTTATTTCTCTCTCTAACTGTTGAATTATATAAGCTTTTTCAATGTTTATTACAAGCTATGTATGAAGATCAATTTCTACAGTGCAAAAAACAGAAGAATTAATTATTAAGCTTTCATTTGAAAGAATTGAACTAATTGATTTAGTATCTGTCAGTGTTCCATGTATCTGTGGAACAATGCCATATTTTCTTTTGAAAACTTTTAAAATATAATTTCATATATGTTTTTAATTAATTATTGTCAAGCAAGAACATCAGCTTTGAAAGATATGCCAGGAAAAAAAGGAAATTACAAACTTACAATAAATCTGTAAATTAATTACTTTAAATACTTTACCTACACATTTACACTCACTTGCACTTATTTTCATAATAGTAATAAATATTTATATATTAAGTTAGATTTCTCTGTTTTATTTTATATATAAGTTTTTGTAAATACATTTAGAGAAGTAATACGTAACAATAAATATAGATTTTTAAAATGAATTACTATTTTTTGTAAGATAAAAATTAATAATTGCAAGACTTTTGATATATTTATTTGTTCAAAAAGTTGATATAATAAATTTAAAAGTTAATCGTGCAGTGTTGTTCTTTATGAAACTTTTTCACTTAAAAATTATTTAATACATTTATAATATTTAAATATTACGTCAATAAATTAATTTTTAAAATAATTTGTTTGATGAAAAATATTCGATTTAACATAAATGATCAGCAATGCTTTGATGATTGGCTAAGGAAATGACCAGTACTGTGACGTCATAAAACTTACAAGCAGGCCTTGAATAATGATGGCCTCACTAGAAGCCACAGTTTGGATATAGTTTAATCTTATGTTTGGTAAATATTTTGCAGATATCATTTAAATGCAAAACATAAAATTCCAGTCCAGTTTTATTACCTAAGCATTTACATTTGCTAATATAACTGTTATTCCATAGAAATTCTTGATGCTACATCCAATTATTATAGCATAATTATTAAAATAGAGTTGTGTTGATTTTTTGGTTTTGCACAAGTGCACTAATCACACATATGTTAATAAGCTGAGAAATAAAGACAAACATAAAACTGAACATCTGTGATGAGATCAGCATGATATCAAAAGACCAATCACAATCAATTGAATGTGTCATCAGATGTAATGGTTTGACAGTTTGTTTAGGGAAATAAAAAATAATGACAACTTTCAGGCTTCAGGAGACTGATGACTGTGGCCTCTCGTGACTTTACCCTAGAAGAATAAGGAGAGAGATAAAAGACTTGAAGTTAAGTGGTCAAGACTAAGTATGATAAATATTCAAGCCAAACATTATAATTGAAATTAAGTCTACTGGAAATTGGAAAAGAAACAATTGTCTCCCAAACAGAATAAACATTTTCGACATTTAAGTGAAGGTTAAAAAAAGTATAAAAGGAAAGGTCAGGTCCTAATAGGACATATTCAGAACACAAATAAAAGGTGACTCTTTTGATAAACTTTTTCTTCAATTTTATTTAATACTTCATAAAGTCTATGTAAATTTCATTTTGTTTGATGTTTTGCAAAGAAAGAATTACTTGGTCAACATTAAAAATGGGTGTACTATAGATTACTCCCTATGGAATTTCAGGACTTTGATTATATATTTGAACTCAGGGGACCGAGACGAGTTCAACGGTACCCTATTTTTGGACCGGAGATGAAAAATAAAAAAGTTATCACACTTTTTAAGTTACCAAACTTTTTTAATGCTCTCATGTAGACGGCACTGTAGTTGCTAGTATTGCCATCTTGTGGTAAAGTCTGCAAACCGTGACGTCGGACTACGGTCATCTCCCGGAGTGTTAAACACGCGATACGAGAGCGGAGAGAGCGACGCGACTTCCGATCATCACGTGATTGCCATTTTGGTTAAGGTTACTTATGGCAGCAAACATGGCGGCCCGACTGACCTCTCGTATGGGAGCCACCACGCCGCCATGTGCTAAACTAGTGATCGATTCACGGTAGTTATTGAACAAAGTAAAAAAAGGGGGAAAACGTCTACTAAAGGCAATTTTAACGGCAAGCACGTGACTCCTGATTGCGATAGTGAGGCCGACTTAGCGGAGAGCGACGCCACTCCCTATCATCGCGCGATCGCCGGAAAAAAGTATGATAATTTTTTTATTTTTCGTCTCCGGTCCAAAAGTAGAGTATTGTTGAACTTGTCTCGGTCCCTGAGTTCAGATATATACCCAAATACACGAAATTCCATAGGGAGTAATCTATAGTATACCCTTAAAAATATATAACAAGAAAGATAATTTTAAATGTTCTTACATTTCCAATTGCTAACAGTCCTTTATCAAACAAAAACAATACTCCTAAAAATAAAAATGCCACTCCAAATCCTGCCAGACCGACTCCAATTTCTGAAATGAAAAAATATTCAAATTATTTATATTTATAAAATATCTTAATTTAGTAACAATTTAATTAAATGAATATATATCAGGTCTCATCATTCAATTCAAACCACCCTAACTGAGCCTGGCTGAATCCTGGCAATTTTCTAAATCATTGTGGACTTCTAAAAACGTATATTAAACATGGACTAGCATTTATGTTCAACATCACCAACAGTTGCATCATCTTTAGAAGCCAAAGCTAAGACTAAATCTAAGTAAAATATATATCACAATACAGAAGGATGCTGACAACCGTACTACAGTCATTCCAAACCTATGTAATATGCAATGCCATTTGACAATAAGTCTATTGGTTGAGGAAATTTTAACTGCAGTCTCATAATTCTATCCAGATTAAGAGATGCCAGAAAACTGAAACTAAATTTGTAGTAAAAATGTGCATTATCAACATATATTTTTGTTGAATCAATATTTTTGACAATATAATTATACTGTTTGGTATCTCTGCATCCTCCTGAAAGAATTTCTTCCATTTCACCAAGGAATGAATGTCAAATTGACATCCAATTAGAAAAATAACCAACAATATTGAAGAACCATTAAAAAATATTGATTACACAATGGATTGTCTCATGTTTTTCTTATTAAATACAGTCTATCGACTCCATAATAATCAATAAAACCAAAATATGGACATGAAAACAACTTCTACATACCATGTAATAACTTGTTTTGATCATATGTATTTATCAACTTTAAGAGTTCAGCTATGCATAATCTTACACCTGTATTCATCAGATCTGAATCAACATTATTTCTTTTTACATGTTTCTTGGTGGGTATTGTGTATGAAAATAATCCATACACAGTCAAAAATCTGTGACATAAAATTTTGGGATGAAAGAGCAACATCCACAAGAGAAACTAGTTTGTGGTAAAGTTACATTATTTTCAAATTATTCTAAATGCAATTATGTATATATTGAAAATCTTTTTATGTAATTGTGATCTACCAAGCTTTGCTGGACACATCAAATAATCTCAGTTCTGATAGTTTCAAAATTAAATCTGACTAAAACAAACATTTTTTCTTAAAGTTTTATTACTTTCATAATAGAAGATTCAATATATCATTTTTGGTATACAGATATTAATGTGTACAGGAATACCTCAATGCAGTTAATGAAATCCAAAAAGTTATGGCACTAATTGAATCTGCACTAATTATCATTAAAGAAATGTTTATTTTCAAAATGTCTTCTCTACAAAATTAATTTGCTTTAAATACATCCTTTCTTCTCATCCTTAGTTTCAAATCATTCTTTGTTCAAACTAATTTCCTCAATTATTCTGTAATTGTTTAACAAAATCAGTTTTGTCAATTGTTTTCAAGCTCTCTTGAGAGATAATTCCGTGTTTGATCTTTTTGTCTTTTCTTTTCGAAGACACAATGTAGTGACGTAAACTTAAACACTGGGCAAATTTTTCATCCTTTTTATATCGGTTGGAGAGCACTCTCCAACCGAATAAAAAGGATGAAAAATTCGCCCAGTGTTTAAGTTTACGTCACTACATTGTGTCTTCGAAAGAAAAGAAAAGAAAGAAAATCAGTTTTGTCAATTGTTTTCAAGCTTCTCTTCTATAAGATAATCTCCCCTCTGCTTCTGATCTTAATTTGAATCTTGCTTTTCCTTCTCAGTCTGGATTCACTTTATTTCCATTTAATCTTTCTTGTCTTAGCACTTCATCTTTGAGTTACGAAAAAGTATAGCATCAACAGATATGTCTTTATTAAAATCTGTTAATATTTTTATCATTCAATAACTTTAAATAACACCATATTAACAAATTTTGATAAAGACATATTGAAAAAAATAAAGATAAAATAAATTCAAACTGAGAAAGGAAGAAAAGAGAGAAATGAGATCCAAACAGAACCAACTTGAAAGGTGATTGCCTCAAGCAACATAAACAGTCAAAAATCTTCAAAAGGAGACAGAAATAATTAGCAAAATATGATAAAGTTCCATGTAAAGTATGTGCTTTACAATTGTTTATAAGTGCTAAAAGAATGCCAGTGCTAAAAGTGCAACCATTCTCTATTGGCAACCATTCTGGAAGTATGGGCAGCCAAATAGTAGTAATGCAGCTCCGAACAAGACAGTTGAGACCTTATCAGATCCGTAGATCGAGCCCACGGGAGTAAAAATTCAAAGGATGCGACAATCAACATGTGACCCTTTATGAGATACAGCCTCCCAAAGTCAACCTATCTGAAATTTTGAAGACCCCAAAAAAGATGATAAAATTTAATAGTGGAAAAAAATCTGGAATTATTTGTCAAAACAATGCTAAAACTCAACTGTTTTCCACTTCAGTATGGATGGCTAAAAGCTAGTAAAAGACAATAAACACCATCGCACAGACTACTTCCAGGATGCAATCGAAGTCACGCCACACACTCCATTATGCTTATCGTGTATTTAATGAGACCGATTCTGGGCACTATATCACACTGAGGGCCACACCCAATCATTTTCTTTGATATTTTTACTCCCACAGGCAAGGTCTTGACCGTCTCATTCGGAGCCACACACATACCTACAAAAGACTGTTTGGCCTCGGTTGCAAGTTTCTATTGTGCCAAACTGAATCCAAGCCAAGAACAGCCAAAGCGAGAGACGGCATTTCATCCATCGCTTTCTTTTCTGCTTCAGCTCTCCATTCTACAGAAGGATAGTCAAGGCAGAATGTACACAGGATTTTAACAGAACACATTAACAAACAGTATTTATCAAATTTTATTTAATGGAGATTATTCATGTATTGTTGTATAGCCCAATTTAACGAAATTACCCCGCAACTTACCTACAAATACGTCTATAACATTGGGAAATGTTTACAAAGGGCAGTTCTCACATAAAATATGATTTCTGATCACTTTAATTGCCTTTTTCTCTTTATAATTCACTGTAAACTATGATTAATAGACAACATTTTAAATAAATAAGCAATAAAATGATTAAATATTCGATACTGCAAAGGGTTAAAGCCTGTATTTCATTAACACATTCCAATAAAAAAAAAAAACGTGAATAAAAATAAATGGTAGAATATGCTTAAAACCATTTTATAACCGTAAAAAAACTAATAAAATAAGCAAAAATTCCGTAGAAATATCGTAGTTACAATTTAACTCACTCTGAAAGTCTGTTATTTCGAACATCTTGATAAATATTCAATTAAATTAATTAATTTAAACGACCAACACGTCATCTACCACGCTTCCATATTGGTATTACTACCACGCCCCCTTCAACTTTGATAACCGAAAAACAAATAATTATTGAAAAAAATCTAAATAATAAATTTCATTACATTATGTATTAAATTTGTAAATTAAAGCAGAGTATTAATATATTATAATAAAATAATTCAGTTTTTAACAAATTAAAAAGTAAAAAATTAAATTTAATTTGCCGAGTATCTTCTCGATAGAATCGACTAGAACGGAAGAAGATAAACGACACGCAATGGGGCAACGGGCCTTGAATGTTGGATAAGAGTAACAAATAAAATAAAGTTTATCGACTCGAACTAAATACACAAACCACCGCTCGATACATCGGATATTGTACAAACATTTAAAAATACAGCGGCCCTAGGTCCACGAGATGCAGGCGCCCTCCATACTAATAGTGTCACTTTTGTACCAAACGATTCTATTTTATAATTCTGCAGTAATTGTATTATTAAATATCAAAAGAGAGCAAAGGGCGTTGCTATTGAAAACCTGTCATTAGGACTCTCATTCTATTTGACCCGTTCATACCACTAGATGGCGGGCGTTCTTTGGTTTTTTAATATTTTTTGTGGAGAGTTGGCAACTTTAAAAAATAAGAAGGAAAAAAAAACATGATGGAATGCTCTTCTACGGAAGGTTTGTTAATGCGAACCGAATTAGTGTAAAAATGTGATTCTATGTTTATGTGAATAAAATCTTAAGAATAACCGAGCTGATTTTCCTTGGTTGGAGATACGACAGGGAACCTCGCGTACGAACAAGAAGTGTCAGGTAAGGGTTTCGGAAAATAATCAATCGTTCCACGAGGACAGGACAGGCCTGACCAGGGCCGGATTTAAATAAGGACATTTGAGGCCGGTGTCCAGGGTCCCCACAAAACAATGTTTAAACATAATTTTTTTTTCGTACTACTGCGACAGCCTAGTGTGGCCTAATCATGAGGGCCACAGGCAAAGAAAACCAAACCCGAGAAAAAACCTATGAAACATCGGAAAATTTCGGGAAAAAATTTTTCCCTGTCGCAGTCTCCAACGTAGGGAAAAATTTCCCCCGTCGCCATCTTGGATCCTAAGGTAATATTAACCCAGTATTTTGTGTAAATTTTCTAAATCATCAAATTTGCTTACTCTTAAAGGGGGGCCCCACCGAATTTGTGCCCTGGGCCCCTGGATTGGTAAATCCGGCCCTGGGCCTGACGCGACACTATTTGTGCAAAATATATCTATATACTGTACTAATACTACTCGACTGATGTGCCTTATTTTCCCCTTATTTATGCTTTTATTTTTCACCAATTCCTTTATTAACTGTTTTTATATAAAATTATTACTATTTTGAATTTCTGTGCCCCCAAACTCTTGCGCTCCTAGGATGACCGTAATGGACCTAATGGAAAATCTATTTAAAATTTGTTTTGTATACTAGTACTTTCTATATATTAACAGGACTTATTATACTGGAAATTATGGATGCAGATATTTAGTCTTACAGATCAAAAATAATGTTCTTTACTTAGTTCACCTGAACACATACATTTTAACATGTGTTTCGGATTTGTTCGTCCCTCCTCAGCAGGCCTTTAAACGACACTTTATACAATTAACAATAAAAGCATTTCTTGGTACAATTATAACTAAAATTAGTTAAAAACACAAACATTTCCCGACAATAAAGTTTTTCAAGCCATTTTTTTATTATACATTTTGGGTAATCGTTTAAAATATACATTTTAATTATTTCTTCTTCTTGTTTTTGTGTTTCTATTTCGCTTGTTCTTCGCCTTATTTTATTCATATACATTTTAAATATATTATATTTCATACTGACCGGAATCACAGATTTATAATTAATTAATTTGGGTATTTGTATTGGTTTAACAAATTTCTTGTAACCAATGAAAAACTAGATAATCACAAACAACCAAAATCAATAGATAAAGAGAAAAAATTTATTAAATTAAGATATTTTCCAAAATTATTTGAAAGAATTAAAAATGTAATTAAAAATAGAATCAACTTAATACCGGAAAAAATAAATTCAACTAAAAAACAATTATGTTACAGAAAAGAAGAAAAATATGATATAACAGAGGAGAAAGGAATAGTATATTCATTTCATTGTAATTGTAATCCAAAGAAAACATATATAGGAGAAACTAAAAGAAAATTAAAAATAAGATTAAGTGAACCTATCAGAGCAATCAAAGGAAACTATGCAAATTCAGCAGTAGCAGACCATTGTAATACAGAAGGTTGTGCAATTGATCTAAATACGGTAAAAATCAGGAAAAAGGAAAAAAAAAAAAAAAAAACAATTATAAAAGACAACTGTATGAGCATTTAAATATAATTAGGCAAACTAATAAAATGAATAACAACAATGGTAGAGAGATCCACAAATCATGGTTAAGCATTATAAAAAGGGGGGAGGAAGAGGTATAAAAGATGTGATGGGAACGTATTAGAATCGAAATTAAGTAGAAACGAATAAACAAAAAGAAGTAAGTTAATTGAAATAATAATATTTTAGATAATAATTAAATTCATCGTTTTAAACTGATTTTAATGTATAAAAATTAAGAATGTGTAGAATTGTATGGTTGCTGTGGATCGTGAGTTTGAGTGGAAATGTAGAGAAGATCGGAAATACAGAAATTGTAAGAATTTTTAAATTTATTGTCGGGAAATGTTTGTTTTTAACTAATTTTAGTTATAATTGTACCAAGAAATGTTTTTATTGTTAATCGTAGAAAGTGTCGTTTAAAGGCCTGCTGAGGAGGGACGAACAAGTCCGAAACACATGTTTAAAGTGTATGTGTTCAGGTGAACTAAGTAAAGAACATTATTTTTGATCTGTAAGACTAAATATCTGCATCCAGAATTTCCAGTATAATAAATCCTGTTAATATATAGAAAGTACTAGTATACAAAACAAATTTTAAATAGAGTCAAAAAGGACACAAAGGCATAATAATTAAACTAATGGAAAATTCTTTACTGGACATACGAGTAATTATCTCGAAGACCAATATTTGTTTTCGAAAGAAGAGATTTCAAAAGGAACAGCATAAAGTGAAGATAATCTTAAATATTTGAAAAAGAAATCAAGCTGCTTCAAATCAGATTTTAAATCTTGTTGGAAGAAGGCATTCAAAATTTGATTTTAACTCTTTCTGCTTTGTGGGCACTAAGAGGGTCTTTTTAGCAAGCCGATTATGGGCTGGGTCAAGCCCAGAACGGTGCAGCCAGGTGAGACGGGTTCTGATATATCCGGATAAACCGCCCATGAAAAGCTCGTCTGGATCCGATGTGTGATCCACAGTTCAGTAAGCTAACACTGGAAATAGAATGAATTTGAAGTAAAACATTTGTATTAGGTGGTTTGCAATTAATTTAATAAGATTAGGGCATATACAGCGTGGGTAGAAAATATTGAGAAATTACTATAATTTTTATATTTCTAAAGAAAAAATGATAAAAGTTATTTAATGCGCACTTTATTAAATGGGAATATGAATGCATGTCTTAAAATTCAATGTAGTTACCGGCGCCATCCACCAACAACACGTTTTCTTCCGATCACGATGTGTATTAACGGCCAATTCTTAGTGTGTCAACAACCGAACCTCTGGGCATTTTCACTTCGAATGACAATTTTTGATTGTTTGCGGATAGACTGGGGCACGACGTCCCTTCACCATATGCCACCGTCTCTGTCCAAGAGCAACAACCGATTTTCACACCCTGTAGCATGAGGCAAACTGCGCGTGCTCCCGGACAGGCAAGTTGTCGGTCATCTTTCTTGCCACTGCTCTTAAGGGATGTCTCAGTCATCGCCCACACCATCGACGAGAGAATTATAGAATTTCATTAATTGATGTGCACATAAATTTTATTCTGACTGCATGATTATTGTGATTTTTTAATGCCTGTTGCTTTCTACTCATCCTGTACTTTTGAAGTATTTAGTTTACATTATTCAGTTTTATTATAAATGTTTTTAATTTGTGTTAAATGTTTAAGTTTAGTTTTCATATTCAAATAAAATTCATATTTTTGTGCTAAAGGGACTATGACAGCCTTTATTACATATTCATTTGGTATTATTTTATTTTTTGTAACTCTTTCCGCCCTATGGGCACTAAGAGGGCCTCTTATAGCAAGCCCATTATGGGTTCGGCCAGGCCCACTATGGTGCGGCCGAGTGGTGAGAGACGGGGACCGACATATCCGGACGGACCACTCCCGAAAAATTCCTGGGGACTTTTCGACCCGTCCGGATTCGATCCCGGGTCTCCCACGGCAGCAAGCTGCTAACCTTGACCGCTCGGCCATCCGGCCGCTTCGTTTGGTGATTGAAGAGGCATTGAATGGAACAGTAGTTGGTAAAAGTTCCAATTATTTGTGAAAGATTCAAATCCCTCACACAAACCCATGGCGAGGGGAGAGTTAGGGATATTTCCCGAGCCCGGAGATTGCAATGGTTAGTTGTAATAACTATTTCGTCAATAAAAATAACATTCAGAATGCATGTTATTAGTAAAGAACATTCCACGTATTTTATTCGTTCAAAAAGAAAAAAATGACAAAACATAAACATGCTAAGAAGCAAAAAGGGATCGCTTTGCTCCCAGTTCCCGTATAAGCGCTAGACGTCCGTGCCGAAATAGTAGGCAGAAATTTTTATTGCCTCGATATATGATCTTTCGACATAGCAAATACCACCGGATCGAAATACTGTTTTAGAGTATTTTAAAACACGCTAAAACAATAGATAAATGGAGAAAGAGTTGCTTGCATTGCTGCAAAAAAGTTTTTTAACTTTCAATTGCTATGCCGTTTCATTGGATTTTGTTGAATCATTGGCGTAATGATAGGGTTACCTTTCACTCATGGTTAATCATTGTAAAACAGCTTCGTTGATTGAAGTCGTCTGCAAGTCTTATTGACATTCACCGCTAATCTTTTCTCATTCGTCTATGTAGAAACGTTTTTTGGCAACATAAATTGGATTTGGCTCTGGTAAGAGCCAAATACCAATTAAATTAAATTCAATACAGTGAAATTCTATTGCTACTGCGATAGAATTAACCTGAGTCCGTCCAGTTCAATTTGAACTGGAGGAATAGGTTGAATGTAACGGTTTTTCTTCTTAAAGGACAATTCTCGGTGCAGGAAAAGATTCATTTTCATATGGTCGCAACTGGATGGTAGCGGTCTCATTGAAGAAATTAAAATTCATAGGAATTAGAGAGTTATGGTGGTTATAAATATGTTCTTTTGTCCAATTACTAATCATTTTTATTAAAGTTTTGCGTTATTTACAGTTTTTAAAATTACTTTTAGAAAATATCGAATTACTTTTATTACCTATTCAAAGAAGTGACGCGGCAGCGACCACAATTACATTTATTAAAAACTTAATGTTAAAGTACAAAAAATTAGTTGAATAAAACACAACAGACACGCTGACAATGAAACAACAAGCACCTGGTACTTAGTGCGATATCATTTTTCAGGAAGAAACAATAAATATAACGACATGAAAACAGGACTTTCATGTGAAGTAAGTAATGTAATTTTAAATAAACTACTCATGTTTTAATTATTATTAATAAAAACTTTATTATAATCATTTTGTTTTTGTGTTATAATACAAAGTGTATTAATCATTTTGTTTATATGTAGAGCAGTGTTTTCCAAACTTTTCGTACTACCGCCCCCTTTTCTTATATGTATATGTTACAGTCAAAACCCGTTTTTAGTTAGAACGCGTTTTAACTAGTTGAAACTAGTTTATACTGGATGTCTTTGTTAAAACCCGTTTTGTCTAGCTAAAACTAGTTTTAACTCAAATTCATTTTTGACTAGCAGTAAATTCTAGTTTTAACTAGACAAAACGGGTTTTGTCTAGTTAATTTACTGCTGTACATGTTTTGATTTGAGATAAAACTAGTTTTAACTTTTAACATTAGTTAAAACTAATTTTAGCTACATAAATATGTTTGGGGGAAATAAATAAAGTTATGAATAGTGATTCAGGGGAAGATGCTTAACATTTTGCTTATGAAGGAAATTATAACGATAATTTGGGTTTTGGAGGCTTCTAACGAAAATATCATATTCTTGAGCATGTTTTTCAAATAAAATTTTGGAGTATATGAAAAATAATTGTATATTGTGCTTGCAATGACGACTTTTTTACTGTCTGGCATTTTAGGCATCTCACCCCAAGTATCCGGGTGAGATGCCAAATGCCATTAGGGTAAGATAACAAATATAATTGCATAAAATTAATTTTCGAATATCTTAACCAAATTTAATTTATTGCATATGTAGTACAAAGTACTTCATAGTAAGTATAACAGCGCAGTATAAGTATTGTTAAGTTTCCGCCCGTTCTAACGTGCTCTATAGCTAGCTGAAAGCTCTTTTCAGTCCAAAAACCTTTTTGAGAAGTCCTTATATAATTTCTATGCATATCCTGCAATAAAACGAGAAAACAAAAATTTATTAAAAATAGGCATATTGGAATTCAATTAACAAAAAATAGGCATGTTACCCCATGAAAAATGTGGCATCTTTTCCATTTGTCAGGGTAAGATGCCTACGTTGTACGTGTTCTAGCATGTCTGATCGGGATCGGCGGTAGCTCACAATGGAAACTTTAGAACCTTAACTACATCACACATTAATTCCGCAATTTTTAATAAATTCTATTTTAACTTTTAGTTTTAAAATGATTCTAGAAACATTCCACAACAAAAACTTCGTTCTTATCTTGCTTTTATTCTTCTCGGATGTAGAAAATGAGGTAACGGTAGCCAACTACAGCTTTCCGCACTCAATATTGGCCCAACGATTCATCATACAAACATATGACAATATCTGATTTCACCGTTTGAAAATATCAAAAGTAGGCATCTTCCCCCGAATCACTTTATGTTTCAGTCAAAACCAGTTTTTAGTTAGGATGCGTTTTTAACTAGTTTATACTGGATGTCTTTGTTAAAACCCGTTTTGTCTAGTTAAAACTAGAATTTACTGCTAGTCAAAAATGAATTTGAGTTAAAACTAGTTTTTACTAGACAAAACGGGTTTTAACAAAGACATCCAGTATAAACTAGTTTTAACTAGTTAAAACGCGTTCTAACTAAAAACGGGTTTTGACTGTAACATATATACATATATATTTGTTTTAAAATTAATTTTTGTTTCCCTTGTCTTCCAACATCCCTACCGCCCTTGCCTTCCAGCGCCCCCTTGAGTCTTCTATCGCCCTGAAGGGACAGTAGCGCCCACTTTGGGAATCGCTGAACTACAGCATAAGCATAATATTACGTAATTTGTTTTTTATAATATGACATTTTATACATTCATTGTCTTATCAAAACTATTTAATTAAGTTATAAGAAATATTGCTTTTTAATTGACAACAATTAATGCTAGTGTAATTTAAAATATTAGGTAATTATTAAAACTAATAGATGCTTATTTGAGTCATTTACAGTTAAATATTTAATTTTCAATATTCCTTAAAACTACAAAAGGAATATAATCGGGGTCACATTGTTTAATCTGTAGATAAAGGGCCATTAATGATTATAAATAAATAAATAATTTATATATAATTATTATATTCAATAAGAGATGGCGGTTTGGCAGTCAGCCTTCTGACAAACTACTTAGTAATTACAGTAGACCCCCTATAACACGGTAGATATGTTCCGTGTTATATAAATTCCGTGTTGTACGAGTCACTTAAATACATGAGCCAATCACAGTCCGGCACGTGTGCGGTTTAGGGGCTACGGCCGTTTGAAAGGTTTTCTTTAGTGATGTAACGAATAGTATATTCGGCCTCAGCCGAATACCGAATATTCGGCTAGGAGCGTGGCCGAATAGTCGAATATTCGGCCAAACTATTCGGCTTGATTAACGCACGTACGAAAATTGCGCGCAATTATGCAGCATTATGGCAAAGGATCGCGCACCCTGCTCTCTATTAGCCCGCTGTCACTACGATTTTTTCTTCCAGTAGGTCTAAATTATTTAAATTAAATAAATTAAATTATAATTATTAAAGTTAATATGAGATGGCTAACGTCTATTTCTAGTGCCAAATTGGTTTATAATTTATGTAATAGCCGTAAATAGCCCGATATGATTCGGCAGTTGTTGGTTTTTAGATGCAAGTTATAACTTATAAGTTATTTTATTTGCAATCGATCTTTTTAATTAAGCACTAAAATTTTGTTTTTACTACGTATTTGTAGACTGAATAGTACCCTAAGGATATACTTTAAGGGGGAGATATGGTTCAGTTTCTCCACAGTTGTGGAACAGTTCAGATATATTATTGGGAGGTTTCTATTTGTGAAGTTTTGTGATATTTTGTTGCTACTGTTTTTGTCAATATTTTTAAAATTAACATGATTTCAAATGATATCTTTTGTATATAATGAGAAATGCTCATTCTTTGCTTTATATATAAAATAAATTATGTATTAGTTACTTATCTTCTGGAAATAGATAAATAATTTTTTCATTATATACGATAAGTTTCAATAAAACGTTTCGTAAAAAATATTAAAATATACGCGAATACGAATATAACATAATTAACTAAACAATAACATTAATGCCCGATACATTCTAACTTACACGCCATCAAAGCCATAAGATATCGGGCTAGATAAAGGCTATAATATTATTTAATTACGAAATAATTTAATACTAGAGTTAGATGCCATTTCTTATTAACTTTAATAATTATAATTTAATGTTCAGCATTAATAAAAGTTACCAAAATGATTAATTTACTTTGTTTTTGTTATTTTTTACTCCTGTTTTTAGGTATTCGGTATTCGTCCGAGTAGTGATTAAATATTCGGTATTCGGCCGAATAGTGATTTAAATACAGTCAAACCTGTTTTTATGCGGGGGATAGGGACCGCATTAAAAAAAACGCATAAAAAAAATCTCACGAAACTTCACGAATGGCTGTAAATAATAGTTTTCGCGACACAATTAAAAAATATTTTTTTTTTATGCGGTCAACAGGGACCGCATAAAAAAGTCTCACATAGAAAATAACTCAAAACCGTACGAAATAGAATTTATTGACAACAGATGTCAGCACTTGACTGCATCGTCTGGTCTATCGTCTGTTTTACATATTTTTGTCCAGGTGGTGTTTTGTTGACTTAAAAAGTAAATTATTTCATTTTTCGCATATTCATGCAATAATATTACTATAATAAGTGCATTTATGCTATATAAGTTTATTTAGCTATAATAAGTCAACGTAAGACATGACGAATCGCACGAGACTAGTCGCCAACTATACCGCACAAATTAAAAATTCGCATTAAAAAAATCGCACAATCGCACATAAAAAGAGCGCATAAAAACAGGTTTGACTGTATTCGGTATTCGGCCGAATAGCGGGCAGTAACCGAATATTCGTTACGTCACTAGTTTTCTTCCATAAAATTAATAGATTCTAGACTAATTTGACTCAACATTTCTAAATCACATATAATTTTTTGGGAATAATCCATACAAACTATGCTATAAACAAAAAATTGTAGGATTACTTACCGAGTGTGCACCGTTCGACGACGCCATTGCTTAAGCTTGTTTTCGTCGCGGAGCGGATCATCGAACGGCGGGCGCGTGTTTCCTGATAGGTTATTTTTCTGCGAAAAATTTGCTGAACTTTGGAGACATCATTAATAAAAATATAATTTTTATGGCCGTTGAATAATAAATGTTTTTTAGTAGGTCCGCTGCTCGTTTAAACTCAACGGTTTGTACAATATCCGCTATTGGTCCAGATTCGACCAATCCTGTCGCGACACGAGTCGGCGATGACGTTTTACCGTGTTATACGAGTCTCTTTTAGCGTGTTATACGAACACAATCGCAATTTTTTCGCCGTGTTATATGAACCCGTGTTATAGAGGGGTCTATTGTATTTAACTTTAATAGCCCAACAAAGGAATCCGGCTGTCCTTTTGATAGGCTGTTTGAAGTAATTACTGCGTTAGTTGTATTTATTCTGTATGTAAAAATTACATTTTTTTCTTTTCAGCCATAAAAATATGGGAAATATACTACAAAATGTTTTCTATCCTGGAATGGTTTATACAATTATTGGTTTACTATGTTTTATTCTACTCATTTACGTCACGCTTCGTATTTATAATTGGATAAAGGATTCCAAATGCTTCGGCGATTCCAATCAACTTCATAATTATTTGAAATTTTTAATAAAATTAAGAACGAAGAAAATTGGTAAGATTTTATTTCAGAACAAATAATTTCTGTGATGTATATGGTCAAGTGTTAAAAAAGTGTTTTTAAATTATCCGCGTAATATCGGGAAAAACCCTGATATATATTGTATTTTAATTAATAATATTAATATCGCAAATCTATTCTTTTCAGGACTTGACAACTTTATAGATGAAACATTCCTTTACCAGAGATGTAAAGGATACATCTCTTTGAATTTGATTTTTACAGAATGGGTATTTGTATTTCGTCCAGAATATGATAAAAGTAAGTTCAACCGTAAATGGTGACGTAACATAAATTTGATCCATTAATTCTCATTTAATCGGATGCATCATAATAATTTTATTGTAGAATTGTGTCAATCACAATTATCATGTATACAGAAATAGTGTTTATATAAGAGAGAATGCAGCACAGTTTAGGAATTTGTTTTCAGAAAGACTTCCTAAGGAAAACTAGTCCTTATTTAAGTATTAGACGTGAAGAAAACTCCGAAATAAATTCACGTGATCAGCCCGTTCATCGGGCGCAAACACGGAATCAAGTGTCAGTGGCTGAAAATGGCAATGACACTTAAGGCCGGTGCAAACTAGGAGATATTGAAGCAAATTGATCAAAGGCAACGTCGAACGAAATTCGTTCGATCATCGCCCGGTAAACCATCGATTGTCCGGTCATCGACTCAACGTCACTCTACGTCATACCTTTCGATGGAAAGTAGGCGGTCCGTCCTCTCGGATCCAAGAAGTTTGACGACGCTCATGAGCATTTGAAAGTTTGCGAGGAAGGAACTTGCGCCGTAGGCCACAAAGTAAGCGCGGCCACGTATTCGCTACGCTGGGATTAAAAATCAAAGCTGTTTCATAAATATTTTATAGGAGTAAGAATGTAAATTATTTCATTGATTTTATTGAAATTTATAAATCTAAGCTCAAAAATATTCAAAGATTGAAAGCTCAGTATCTCGAAGAAAAGTGATACAATTGAAGTTGAAGTGTTCTTGCTACCGACTGATTTACATAAAAATCAGATTTTGTAGTTTGTAAAATTCCCGTGAATCTCACAATAATAGTACCTGAGGAGTGAATTGATACGATACTTAGCACATTACACACTTATTTTAAAAACGTCTTGTATATACAGAACAGGGTCTAACAAAGAAAGAGGGCACTGCCCTCGGTTACACAGTTTATATATCGGGCGCCTCGCCCTCAGGCGCTGCGCTCGACGCGTCCTTTACACGTCGTGGTAAGACACGACATGACATAGTTGCAGTGTAAAAGTTATTTACGAATATTGCGAATACATAGTGTTTAATAGAATCCAAAACAAATTAATGTTTGCTCAGACTTTATTATACAATACATGAAAATTCTTAAACCAGGCTACTTTCAAAGTAACCTATTTCTACACCTGCAAGCTTTCGTCAACGTCTATACCATTCGTTAAAGCACTCCCGAAAGCCTTTGCGATGCTAGAAAGTAAATACTTGTGACCCGTACTAACGTAATAACAGTTATATTTAACATACCATGCAAGACCGACTTAAAGAAGGTTGTCATTTTAAATAGATTTCATAAGTGATAATTTACTTCATCATTATATGGTCTTACAAATGCGATACAATCGATAACATTTAAAACTAAATTTGTATTTTTATGTAATCCAAATGTTAATAATATTCAAATGAGTTTTCTGCATCTAATTTCAGATGTTGTTGGATGATGACGAAAATATTGATAGACCTTTAATGAAATATGCACAGAAAGGTATGGCGGCAGATTCATTGCTACTCAGGTAGGCTACACGATAACCTATTACCTATTTTATATTAATAATCATTTATATAGGTTCATTCTGATTCAAATTAATAATAATTCGTATACAAAATTCAAAATATGCATTTAAATTCAAACAGAGTGATCGGAAAAAATCTATTTGTAATATTTCAGGCCAGCACATTTTTTGCATTTAATATTGCCCAAAACAATATTAGATACAGAAAATAATTGGAAACAAGTAAATCAGTGAAGCTATTCTTGGGACGAGACTGTCTCGAAGAGCGCGAACAACGCATGCGCAAATCTCACACTCGCGCCTGTTTGTAGAAAAACAGTCTCAGCATTTTGTATTTTATTTTGACCCTGTTCTCGGTCCCCTGACTATCTACAAGTCTGGTTTATTTTATGTGCGCATGATTTGGGCATCAAATACTCTGTGCCAAATTGCAACTCCTGACATGTACTCCTTCATACTTCTAAGGTGTGGCGCCGTTGACAGAGGCTCGAGTTTAGAGACGACATAGTCTCGTCAATTAGTTATTATTAGAAGTAATATTTCAAAAATCCGATAAAATATCCGACTTTCCCGGCAAAAATATTTACGTTTAAGAAACACATTAGCAATCTTTAAAGGAGGATGCACACATGCGGCGCGGCAAGGAAAAGCGGCATACATACATAGGGGGAAGAAATGGCCTTACTGAAAGCATAGCCGTAAGAAGGAAAAGAGGGGGAGATAGAGGAGGAGAGTAGGGGTTAGGGAGGGGATGGAGGTAGGAAGGGAAGGGAGAGAAAAGATGGTGAAGAGGGGAGAGTGGGATTATCTGAGGCCTTACATGGAGTCCGTAAATTTACACAAAAGAAAATATACATACAAATATAATACAATTACATGAGTACATAGAACATGGGTAAGTGATCCCGACAAAAGACCGTCTGTGAAAAGAGGGTCACAAAACAATCAAAGTAATTACAGAAGACGCCCTGAGTTACATATGGGTAGAAGAGGGCGGTGTGATTAACTAAAAATTTTAATGTCTTTAACAAACTTAAGAAGTCCGCTGTAGAGTTGCTTATTGCTGACCACAATGTCTGGAGTGCAGGGCCATGGGACATTTTCTTGGAGCGCCGTTCTTATTAAGTTCCGCCTTTCGGTATTGTAGAGCGGGCACTCAAACAAGATATGGTGGCTGTCTTCCCAGACCACCGGAGAGCAGGCACAGTAGCCCGTCGTTTTGTTTAAGAAACGGGCGAGATAGCTGTTCATATTACCGTGGCCCGTAATAAGTTGAGTCAATTCGTAGTTAGGTATAAAATGAGAGAGTTTTGTCCTGTTAACAATGGATGGCAGAAAACTGTAGGTAGTCCTGCCTGTATCTCCCGAGTCCCAGCGCTGTTGCCAGCGCTGAATAGCAAAATCATGAATCTGGTTGGTGATCCAGCTATAGGGGAGTTTAGCGTAGGAGTACTTACTGAGGTTGATGGCAGCCTTTTTGGCAAGGAGGTCAGCCTGGTCATTCCCGGTGACACCCGAATGACCCTTGACCCAAGTGAGGGTAATATGGACGTGTTGAAGATCGTTGAGGGTGGTAATTATGTCCTTTATAATTGGAAGCGTGATGTTCAGTTTCTTGATTTGATGCAGGACCACACGACTGTCCGTGTTAATGGTGACATTCTTGTGTAAGAAGGAGCCGATGTTATTTTTAATATAGGTAATGGCCTTTAGAACCGCCAGCGACTCTGCTTGATTATTAGTACAATAGTTCTCAAGTCTAAAGTACTGCTGGTAGAGCCTTTTATTATTTCTGTCATACACCACGACTGAGCCGCCCGTGCCGTGTTCAGAATGGGACCCGTCGGTGAAAATGTTGGTGCTGTTGTTATTCAGAGGGGGGATCTTTAATGAAGATGTTGTAATTGGGATCTTTAGCAGGGTGATAGTGGCAGTCTATATAATTGATGTCAAGCCCATTAGTTGCAATTAAATCTAGGAGACGGGGAATATGGTCACCTTCCATAAAAGGGGCTATCTTTTTATTCAGTTGCTGAATGGTGAGTTCAGTCTTAACATACCTCCTGATGTTGTGGAGGAGATAGCGCTCCATGATATAGAGGTCGATCGGAAGGATGTTAGAGATGGTAAGAAGTCCGTCCGTAGGGGCCGTTTAGGAAAAGCGGCAGAATGACGTCACTTTTTCTCGTCGCAGAAGTCGATTTTTCTCGTGCCACAAAAGTTGGTTGAATTCTATCTTTTGCGGCGACTGCCGCCAAGATGCGTTTCTATCAGCCAATAACAGTTCGTCAGTTAGTCACGTGAGAAAATGCAATCACGTGATGTTTTAATGGCGGAAAGTTCTACCGGTTAACCGAGATAACTAACATCAAAATAATGAGGAAAGGATAATAAATTTAACACAAGTTCTACACAAATAATCATATATAATTTAATTCAAAGAACAAAACAACCGAATCTTACTCGAAATAGTATTCTTTATGGAAAGACTTTAATCGAGGAATAATCGTATTTTGTACACCAGGGGCCGTATTCTGGTCACCGTGTCTGGTCTCTCGTCTCTCACAAGCCGGTCGCTGATTGGCTAATCCAGATGATTAGATGATTAGCCAATCAGCGACCGGCTTGTGAGAGACGAGAGACCAGAGACGGTGACCAGAATACGGCCCCAGTTCTTTCTCGATCCAAGAAAATATCTTCCAATATAATCCAATATCTTCGTTCGAATCTTCGACAAAATCTTCTAGCTAAATAAAGCAAACCGTACAAAACAAAATTTGTAAACACGTGGATAGCGGCAGTGTCGGTATCGTTCGCCATCTTGAATACTGAACGCATGCGCCGAAATGTAAGGGGATTGCCGCTTGTGTGGTTGTGCTGCCACGTGGCGAAGATGCGTTTGCGACACCGCTTTTCCTTGCTGCGCCGCATGTGTGAATCCTCCTTAAACCAGCAACGAGTTGCTTAACTTTCCTGGCAACATTTGTTGGCGCCATCTGTTATCATATTAAAAAACTTTCTATATTTATGACTATTATAAAATGGCAAAAAGCTTAGGTAATTTCGCGATAAAACTCTTAATTACGAGGTTAAAATCCATAATTATTGTTAAGCATTTTGTAAGTTTAAAATAAATATTTTAACATTTGTTCTATATTCGATATATTGATGATAATAAAATACGTAAATATATCAATCACATGTATGGAAAGAACAGTCGGATTTTTTTTATTGGGGTATTAAAGCTAAATAATTACAAAGCAATTTGGCAGGAGGCAGGCTTCAGGACGTTATCTCTTGTTAAATGTAATAAATAAATTTATAATTACTATATTTAACAAGATATGGATGCCCGTTTTCTGTCAAATTGCTTAGTAATTATTTAGCCATAATAGTCCGATAAAGTAATCCCTCAGTTCGTGTGATATTTGAAGTAATTAATTGTCGGGTTAGTAATACTTTTTATATATCACACATATCTTGTTTTTAGGAATGGAGAAAAGTGGAGAATTAGAAAGAAGTTGCTTGCTCCAACATTTAATCAAAAGACTCTTGATAAGTTTCAGTCACTTATTGATGAAAATGCAAGAAAATTTGTAGATGAATTAAAGGAAAGTTGTCACGAAGAATGGACACCAATTTCTCCAATTATAAGGAAACATGTTTTCTCTATTCTTCTTGGTAAGTTACAAAAGACAAAAGATTTGCTTTATATTGAAAATTAGTAGTATTTTAGAAACAATAAGCAGAGAATTCTCATACTCAATGGCTATTAAAATATATAACTTTTTATAGCCATATATAATATATATATATATATATATATATATATATATATTATACAGGTATACCTCGAGTTACGTCGTTCTCGATTATACGTCGTTTGTCAAAAAAGTATATGGAAAAATAAAAATCAAGTTTAAGTCATTTTATTCGACTTTACATCCGTCCGCCACAAATATTGAAGTCGTAATATCACTAGAAAAGCATTAAAAGCACATAAAATCGTATTAAAATATGTACATTTACAGTAAATATTAATATAATCATCATAAATTCTAGAGAACGAAACATGAAAACATCTGTGTTTCTGTGTTGTCATCTTATTTAGTGGTCTTTAAGTGCTCATTATTGGCGTTTTCACCGTAGTTTGACTTACGTCGCCTCTCCTGGAACCAATTACCTACGTAAGGTGAGGTATACCTGTATGTATATATGTATAATATATATATATATAAAGGACGATGCTTCTTTGTTTGTTCTCTATGCACACACAAACCGTTTGACCAATTGCTACGAAACTCGGCAGGTACGTTAAAATACTTGTAACTTAGATAATGCCATACTCCCCAAAGCCCAGTTGCTCATGCCGGCTTATCCGGTTTTCCGGCATATCGAATGCCGAGTTAACGGAATTTCATTGTACTAAGAAGTACTAATATATATGCTTAAATGGCTATAAAAATTATATATTTTTAATTAGATATGGAAATACTAATTTTAGTTACCAAAAATTGTATTTCTTAACAGGAACTATAATCGGAATTTCAAAAAATTCTAAATATTTCGACATGCATTCTACTTTTATAGAATTAGATGAAGAGTAAGTACTTTTAGTTTCACATTTCTAAATTACTCATTTATTTATTTTATTTTATTAATCAATAATGTAACTTTATGAGAAGGGTTTACTCGTAGGAAAAGATAAATAAGCAAACAACTGATGAAAAGAATATAAAACTGATACATTTTTAGTAATTGAATAATTATTTTAATCATTCAATGGTTATTCAAGTTTATGGGAACCTGCCAGCTCTGATTTTTGAAATGAATAGGATCAAGTTATTTAGTTCATGCTATTTTTGTAGGAGAATAATTTCCGATTCTCTTCCGGATTTCTCAGAGCGGTAGGCTGTCTGTGTGTTTAACAAAACTTCACTGGTTATTTTCATCTAATTTTCATTACAATAATTCAGAACGACGTAGATCTTATACACCAAAGTTTATTACGGTAAATCAATAAAGTAATTTTATATTTACAGAATGGAGTCAAGTCTTGTAAGAAGAATTTTTAATGTATTTTTATGGTCAAATACTATCTTTTCGCTTACAAAATACGGGCGTAAATATAATGAATGTAAAAGAATTGCAAGGGAACTTGTAAAGAATGTTAGTAACTTTAATTATGTAAAATAAAATCGATTCGTAAAAGTTCATTAATATCTATTTTTTTTTTTTTAAGTTCAGATTGTTATGGAACGACTCCAAGAAGTAAATACACAGGATTTAGACGAAAACGATACGTTATCATGTACTGACTTGCTTCTGTTATCTTTAAACAAAAATCCAGATGTTACGATGAAAAATGTCATCGATGACATTGTGGTTTTTCTATTAGCAGTAAGTATTGATTTGTATTCGTGTTCTTTATTTCGTGTAATAATAAAACAGTAATTTTGCCTGCATATCTTTTTCGAATATGCATTTCGTAGTGCATAAATTAACTCTCAGACTTGACTGTTTTCAGAAAACATGTAATAATAATTACTTTTTCTTTATATATTTTTCTACTTTAGGTACTATACTAGCACAGCTCTCTGCTTATACAGTAAATTACAATAAGAGTTAAAGAATGATTCTGACATATATGCTGAATAGTATAGGCCCATTCAGGGTGGATATAGTTAAAATTTGCCCATTTGGAGCTCTGTTTAGCTGTAACCAATTAGCGGATTGACACCAAAATTTGTATACAAACTATGTAAAGGATGCAGAAAAGGATTTTGAAAAAACAAAATTTAAAATCTTCCGTTAGGAGACACTTTACAGGAAAGTACACAAAAGCAACGAAAATGCTGTTATCGTTCTATAAGAGACAGGCTATTTACAGTTGTTTACTCAATGTGCCACATTGTTCTGTTGTAAAATTTAAAGGCAACGAACCTTGTGTCCTACATCTTATTGAAAATGCTCTCCAGTGATGTATCGTACGTTAAGTGTAATAAGATCTTTTAAGTTTGCCATAGTCGCAACATTTCTATGATAAACTGTATTTCAAACTATGTATTCCAAAGCACCTACTAGCAATAGTTTTTAAACTAATTTTTTGTTTGCAAAATTTTTTTCCGCATCCTCTGCGTAGTCTGTATACAAATTTTGGTGACGCTCCGCATATTTGTTACACCTGCAAAGTGTTCTGAATAAAGAAACTTTAATCATGTCCATTTTGTATAATTTCCATTAATATACCAAAGAAGGGAATTAAAATAAAAATTAACTATTCTTGGCTGACTGCTACTCTTTTTCTACATCCAGTACACTCTGCAGGTTACCTCTCGAGAGTGTTTTGATTAGGAATACACAGCGAAAAATACATTGAAAGTTAAGTTAGTTTTCGTCGAATCGTGTTCAAATTTCCAGTTGATTCGGCCATTAATAATGAACAAATAGTAAAAATTTTCTTGACTTAAATGCTTTACAACACACGGTTTATTTACGATTTCTCACATAATTTTATTCATAAGCGATTTATTTTCAAATTTATGTTGATTATATTCGAGGTTACTTAACACATTATTTAGTTTTTATCTGTAGATATTGATTTCTAAATTCAAATTTTCATTTTTTTTTTAAATTTGGTTATTGAATTAAACTAGGGCTATCATACGTTTTCCATAACATTAGCGTGGGCTCTATACGAACTAGGACGATATCAGAATATTCAAAGCAAAATTCAGAACGAGTTGGATGAAATATTTCAAGACGATCCAAACAGAAGTACGACAAAAGAAGATCTATCAAAAATGGACGTACTTGGAACTCTTCATTAAAGTAAGTTTCAATGTTATTATTTGTTTTCTATAAGATGTAACAATTCTTACGCGATATGTACATAATAGTATTTCATATCAGAAAACTAATTTATTTTTCATCTGTATGTAATTTAAGCGATTATTTAAACGGCAATTTTCATAAATGTAAAATCACCCTGATCAAATTTATCCTACAAGAAAGAGCCAATCCTACAATTTGTGTATCAATATAGAAGGAAACATTGAACATAAAAACATTTAAAAAATAAAGATGTTTATGTATTTATTTGTATTTTTGTTATCAGTTGTGTTAATAATTATTATAATATTGCATAAAATAGGAAATATTGAGAAAATATCCAGCATTGCCAGTGACGATGAGAAGTTCGAAAAAAATGCTACGATTTGGTATGATTATTGAAATTAATTGTCATTGTTATATACTATTCATGGTAATTCTGCTATCGTAAAAAGGCTTATAATTTCTTAAACTAAATTTAAATACAGTAGAGAGTCGTTTATCCGAATCAATTTGGGACTGGGGTTGTTCGGATAGCTGATCTTTCGGATAACCGATTATGTACGAAAAAATATATTAACCTGTCCGAGATTGAAAGTTTTCTCCGTTGTGTGTCGCTTCGTGTTGAATTTTCGTCGATTTTAAGCCTAACGAAAATTTTTATAATAATAATCGAGGCTATTGTATCGTTAAAAATTATTTCTTCAGTTTGTACAAACAAAATAAATATATTGAAAAATATAAAAACATAAAAATTATACTTTAGAAGTTAATCTAGCATCAAAAAAAGTTTGATTCAGCACGACACAGTCTGACTGGAAAGCGTTCGGATAACCGGTGTTCGGATAAACGACTCTCTACTATATCTGCAGTGACGTGTTTGAGAAATTTAAATTACACAGATTTTGCACAATGTCGTTACAATACACACACTCAACTTCTATTCACAGGTGACGAAATTATTCCGAAAAATGCCATTTATTTCATCGATATATTTCATATGCAAAGGAATCCTGAAATATATCCTAATCCAGAAGTAATCGATCCGGATAGATTTCTTGAAGAGAATTCTAAATGGAGACATCCTTATTCTTTTATCCCATTTTCGGCTGGAATTAGAAAATGTATTGGTAAGAGTTTTTATTTTTAGAAATTTCGGATCAAGCAACTTAAAGATTTCATTTAGGAGAGGACGGAATAACTTCGGCATACGGGGCAAGTTCGTCAATTAAATTTTCTTTGATACAAAATAAAAGGAGACTCTTTTTAGAGGCTAGACAGTTGAGTTTTAATGACGGCTTGTTGAGTGGGGTGTCTGTGTTGTTCTCCGAAAGCGTAGTTTAAATATAAAATAAATTGTCTGTTTTATTCAATTTCTTATAATATTTTGCTTCCATTTATATAGAATTGGCATGTTTTGTTATAATCCCATAATAACGAAAGTTATTTTTCCTGTTAGAAGGATAAAACATTAACTTATTCACGTGGCCAGATCGTGGCTCGGTACCCTATTCTCAGGGTTTCACTTAATGTTTCTAAATCATGACTATTGGGGTATCTTTGGCAGTGTTTCCCATCTTGTTCCCGATCGTGTTTTGCTATGGCTTAATTTGGCTGTAAACAACAAAAAGCAGAAGAAATAACTGAATCCCCATACAAAGCCACACTAGAAGCCAAGGCTAAAGTTAAAAAATCAGGAACTTGCAAAAGGGCAATGGATTTGGAGAAATCGGATTCGAAGTTCATTAAAGGAACGTTTTAAAGAACCGGAAAATGACGATGAAAATACTTATTGCAATGAACAATATAGAACTACTCAGGAAAAGTGGATTATGTGCTGCAAGTGTGAACTGTGGGCTCATGTGGCTGTACAGATGTGGAAAATGAGTTGGTTCAATTTATTTGCGATATGTGTAGGGCATAAACAATTTGTTGTTAAGCATATTTTATTTCTACTGTTTGTTTGAGTTCACTGATTCATTTATATTGCTTTTAACTTGCATTAGGATGTTTTCATTTATTATCTGTTTGATTTTTTTGTAATTAATTTTTGTTTACGTTTTCTTTACTTAAATATGCCTTTGAACTTGTATTTCGTTGCTATAATATTGAATAGGTTTTTGGAATTGTATTTCTTTGTTTTAATAATGAATTCCAACTTATACATTGTTAATAACACAAATTTATATAACTGCCTATCTTGCCCCATTACTGTTGCCGAGGTTGTCCCTGGTATGGGGGCAACTTCGGCAATTGCTATCTTTTTATAAAGTTATTATTATTATGATTATTTTTATTTCCAAACTGATTTTAACCAATTCTATGGAATGGTTACATTCTAGTAGACAATAAACAACACTTTTCTTTCAGTTTACAGCAGTATTTATTACACAGAATTTAACTTATTCTTATCGTGCCGAAGTTGCCCCGTTTTCCCCTAATTAAAGTCTAAAAATCTGATTGCGTGTTAGTTGAAGGGTTAATATTAGAATAGCCTTCGATCGATAATTCTTGTGTTTTTACTTGCTTGAGAGTGGTGAAGTGAGGATTTTGTTTATATGTAATGTTGTGGAGATGTGAATAGCGATATATTTCTTTCCTAAATAATACTAAGCATTGTCTAAATAATTTGAATAACATACCGTCTTCTTTTGACTTCGAATAGTCAGTTAACTATTAGTCGTTGTAAGGTCTCGCGAGAATTGTGACGTGGTAAACTTTATGGTGACAAAATTAGCAGTAGCATTTTACTCATACTTTCACTCAAAAACAAAACTCGTTGTTTTATGTTGCATCGAGCAACATTCTTTACAAGAGTGAACAGTTTCTGTAGATGACACGTGCCCTGCAGAACGAATAAATGCGTTTTAATTGAGTGTTTGTTATTTTACCTGTAAAGAAATGTCTGAACAAGGAAAGTTCACGGCCACTTCGTACGTGTGTAAGTTACTAGAAAATCTGCCAATTCTATTTAACTAAAAACTGAATTTTTTAGGACATCGATTAGCCATGATGGAAATAAAGATTTGTTTATCAAATATCATACGATTCTTGAACGTAGAAACTCATCCACGGAAAATTGTTCCTTGTGTGGAATTCATTACACTTGGAGAAAGTCAACCCATCTTAATTAAGTCATCATCAAGAGAAGAACGTTGCAAAAATCTGGAATAATTTTATGATATTTTTAGCGTTTTTCGTCAAAACTTTTTGTTGTATTACATATCTAACGAAAAATATTTATAAATTGTGTATATTATGTTTAAAATTTGTAATAAAGTAATTGTTGTAGTGAATAATTTCGAATGATATCTTATCCAGTGTTTTCAAACTTGATTCTAAATAACAGGCCATTAGCAGAGAGCAAAATAGTGGAAAATTTAATTAATAGATAGTTAGGGACAATTTCCCGTTGGAAGCACTTCAGGCAGCTTCCTCTGCATTTGGGAGATTGTTCTTGTGTTGCATTTCTTGCCCATCAATCTAATCCAATCCACTCTTCGAGAATCTAAAAGTAAATGGGCCCACCAATGGCCAAGCGGTCCCGTTCCTTGCACACTGGGAGTTCGGTGGTGGGTTCGCACCTGGCCAGGACGGGCTGGCCACGTGGAGTTTTCCGGGTTTTCTCCACGTCTGTAACGCCCGATTAGGGGCCAGTTACTCTTGAAAGACCTCTCGAAAGCACCCCCCCTCGGCAGATTGCCCAAGTATTGCGTTACCGTATCTTAATAAAAAAACAATAATCGAAAACGAAATGTGGAAACACGAAACTCAAAGTATTAATCTTGTTGTAGCAGAATATCGATTTTATTTTTTTCTCGAAACACACGATTAAATTACTTTTAAAAACTAAATGGAGACTGAAGAATCAAGAACTATTTTAAATTATTCATTTCATTACTGTTATGTAATGCCCTTTACTTATTTTTATTGTAATAACTATTAATAAAAATAGGCTTACCATAATATTTTTTTCTCAAACCGGGACAATTTTGCGAACAGAAAATAAAGCCTACTAGAATAAGTACTTATCATTGAAAAGGCTAAATAAAGTAATTGTTAACAAAAAACAAACAAGGAGTTAGAAGCAATTTTTAGTAATTCAACTGAAAATATCTTATTATTAAGAACTTATTAACATTTATCACAAGTGTAAACTTTCTTTAAAAATTCTTTGTCACTTAAATCGGTGCCTTTAAAATATGACAATATATTTGAGAAAATTTCTATTGCTACTAGGTTTGCCTTATGTTTCGCACATTTGAAGTGATTTTTAATGTCCGAACGCCCACCATGAGTTACTGAAAATTCTAAAACGCACAGTTCATATTTCACTTTGTCAATACGATCACAGACTTCTTCAAAAACGGATAATCCTTTTTCAATCATCAGCAAACACACGTTTTTTTTTGGAATTTTGGAGATTAAACTAAATTAATGTACAATACAAAATAATCGCAAATGCCAACTAGCAATTTGAACTGGACTAAGATAGGACATGGGCAAAAATGACGTGGCCAGTGTAAGTGTTGTCATGTGTAATTTGAAACAAAACATCTAAAAAATGAAATAAAAATATCTGGATCTCATAAGTAGCGCTACGTGCTATTATAAATTCTGTGAAAAAATATCTGGATGAAAAAATAAAACATCTAAATAGGCCATATGCTATAAATTATGGAGGAAAACATCTAGACAACGTACTTTAAAAGTACATAGATCTGGATACAAAATATTTAGATTGGCAACAGCGAATGTAACAGAAGAGATAATTTAGTTGCCAAATTGCCATTTTACCCAAGGCTACATCACTTTTACTTCTTGTATATTCGGCACTTTTAAAATTTAACCCAATAACCGGGACGAAATGACAAACTTGCCGGAAGGCCGGACCACATCATCAAACCGGAACAGTCCCGGTCAAAACGGGATGTCTGGCAAGCCTTATTAAAAATACAGTTTTGCATTTGGTAATGTTTACCACGTTTTGGAGTTAAAATAATAAATTAAATCATAAAGAGAATAAGTGGATAATGAAGATGATATAATGTGTAATTATTACCCAAATTATTTTAAAGGATATAAACCCAATTCAAAAGTATTCTTTGATAGTTTGACGCTTCCGGTGACCATGCTAGTGGACTCGGGTATTATCGGCAGTGCTGCCAAGTAGTGTAAGCTTCCCACTTATTCAAACTCCAGTTCCCACTAAATATGACTTGATATCAAGCTCTAGTTTGGGCACGATGTAAAAGTTTATTAGGCTCGGCTTCTTATGTTGTTAAAAAATCAGTCCCCGAAATTTCTCACCGAAACTATTGAACTCCCACTAAATTTCGCACGGTTGCTCCAATTTCCACTAAACTTAGTGGGAATCGGCTAACACTAATTGACGGAAGCGGCTGAGATGTTTCGATCAGTAGTCCAACTTGTCGGATTACCGAGATTGTACTGCAATAATAAGCAACTTACTACAAATCCACATTGATGTATTAGAAATAAAGTATTGCCAAAGGAGAGATTTAATTATTGCCATTCTTTCTCGTGACAGCGATTAATAATTTCTATTTTTATACATTTCCCATTTGATTAAATCGTAAACAAGTTTGAAAATGGAAGTAAGCTGCAGTAATTTATTGCGTCTATTTTCAACGTCAATCGATCGTAAATGAAGTTAATATCGGATTTGATTAAAGTTAGAATAGATGATTAATCATTCTTTATAAAATTACATATTAAAAAAAAATAATAGTTTAATTTTCCAACGTAGACATGAGATTCGAACAATATTTCTATAGAAACAAGCAAATTAAATTCTATATTGACTGTAATTTAGTTATGTTTGTCTCTTCAATTGAAGAGATGAACGAAATTTACATTTGATACAATAATAATAGACATAATAAAAGTACAATAATACTGTACCCTTACAATAAGAGTATCTCCTGCTCTGTGTTGTATCTTCTATAGGATTTTTCTGTTATAAATCGACTCTATTTTTACTAAAATTCTTACGAATAATTTACAATTTTGTATTTGTTCCCCTAAACTAGACATTTACTTATAAATAAATGCACTTAAAATTTCTGCAGGTATCCGTGTTGTTAACAACTTCCCTTTTATTCGTCCAGGCAGAACGTAAGTATTGAAATAAAATTTTATATTTCATTTATTTACGAATAAGAACGGTAAACTGAGTACCTGCTTTACCCTTCTTTAAAATCTTCCGATTGAATTGGACAGAAATCCGTGATTTGTTTGAGTCATAAGTAATAATATGCTACTGTTCAACTGCAGTTAAAGTAATTAATATATATATGGGATCTGTTCAACCAGCCCGTGTATATATATGGGCTGGTTGGTGGTGATGCTTTGAACCACTCTGTTACCACGCAGAGTTTTCTGGGTTTTCTTTACATGTTTAACTTAACACCTAAATAAAGCCCGGTTTCCATAGAAAGTCCTCTTGGGAGGCACCGTCTTGACAGATCACCCATGTGTTGCATTGCCTTATTCCATGAACCGATTGATCAATAAATTATTTATCTAATAATATATTTTTTCAGTAATGAAATCTTTTTGTTATTAATTGTAGGAGTAAATTAAATTTAATTTTTTTTTTCCAACAGAAAAAGAAAAGAAAAACTACGTCTGGAAAATTGCTGGAATTAAGGTAAATGCAAATCTTATATTTACACAATAATTTTCATAAATAATAGAATTATTTACCGTATATTTCCGCGGATAAGACGACCTTCAGATAAGACGAGGTATAAATTTTTGGCAAAGTTTTATAGTTTTAGCATATATCTGTCCTATAAGACGACTCCCAAACTACCAATGGCCTATGAATTTAGTTTAGATCAGCGACCATCATCTGGATAATAATACTGTATAGCGTATACGGAATTATGTCTTATTCGTAATTTTTCGAATAAACAAATTTTATTTTCAGCCTTTCTATTGTTGCAAACGTTCGCACTGATTCGGGCATTCGGGTAATGACCTTGACTATTCACAAAAACGTTGTAGGGGCTATTCTATTTTGTGGACATGCCCTACTCTCTACAAGTAAATAATTACGGTTTGTCCGTTTTTTATAATGGTTTTAATTTATATAAATTTTAATCTAATTTTTTTTGTATCTGTCCTATAAGAGGACCCCGGATTTTGGCGGCCATTTTTTATGATTCAACTGTGGTCTTATCCGCGGAAATATACGGTAAATCTTGTCTTAAACGAATGGCTTCTGGTAGACATTTTCGGAGAGTCTTCGAAACTGATGTTTGTAACTCTTGAGTTCCGATTGCGCCTTACGTTCTTCTAGTCAAGAAAAATTGAAAAAAATGAGGGGAAACGCGCTGCATACATGTTCAAAATGGCGGATCCAAACATTATCGTGGGTACGTGTTTATCTGTTCTTGCCGAGTGTTATTAATGGAAGAGTAAAAAGTTACCACTTCCGGTAAACAATTCGATTGAATATTTCATATATAATAAAATTTCGTTTAACACGAAATTAGTGAAATTATGAATGCTAACCATATTTTATTTATTTATTTATGGTCTATTTTAGAAAGATATTGCAAGATAATTATTAATTAAATTAGTGTTTACAATTACATTAAGAATACTTATTTCCTGTACAATTCCCTTTGTTTATTTAGTATTTACGAGCATTTGTGATAGAATGTGAGGTAAACACTGAAGTACAGTTATGTAGTAGCTTCTTTTCATTGTTTACTTGAGGAAAGCAATTTTCAGATTTCGATTTTTTTAATTATATAACAAAACTAATTTATCACAATAAAAATAAATTGAGAAATTAAAAAAATTCAAAAAACCACTTTAGTTTTCCTTTCTTTAATATTTAGACTTTCACTCGAAATTGAATTACAGAAATTTGAAACTACTTTTAACAAATTTCAGTAAAACAAAAATAATCTACGCTGCAATGGGATATATGAACAGAGCCATGGTAGAAAAAGCGTCTACCATGCAGAAGAATAAGCGTAGTGTTCTTCGATAGAGGGCGCTAAAGATCGAGATGTCAAGTGTTCAAAGATTAGCCTCACGTCTCACACTCGCGCCATCTATTGATCGAAAAAGTATTAAATCCGAAATTTGCGACTTTTGCTCTCTGTTCCATATGCTTAATTAAAATTTTTGATTTCATGACAAAGTTTAACATTTAAGGAAGATGGGCTAAGCCTCAAAAACTTCTTGGGCACTCGGCCACAATAAATTTGTATTTCGATAAAATCTGGCATTTCATTTCAGACTCCACAATTGATGACAATGGACAAATTTGAAAATGAGATCGTAGGAGGGTGGAAGTTTCATGTTTTCAAAGCAATACAAGAAAAATTAGGATTCAGGTAAAAACCGTAAATTTACATGTTACAGTAATATTTTATCATTACTTTTTAATAATATTTAATCATTTAAATGGCATAATTTCTATAAATGTAAGTAGTATTTATAGAAATAAAATTGAACACATCTTAACTGTGGATGAAACGAGTTCCCAAAAATCTGTACGAAACAATTCCAGAAAAAACACACATTTAGTGTCATCAGGTCTTAAAATGATAAATATGATAATAATTTTGATTAAAAACGGATATTTAATTATAAAAATCATGTAAAAATATTATGAATAACGGGGAAATATTAAGGAAGAAAACTTATATTATGGCACAGATATACATGTTCGTCACGTCATTTCAATTAAAAAATTTTCTCCTGAGTGAAGTTAGATAGATGACCGTCATGACTCTATTGTTTACAGGAAAAGTTTGATTTACAGGGACTAGACCAAGGACTATATACTACAAGGATAGCCAGATCCCGTATATTTATTAGCGTGACCTTGAATTTATGTGACGTCACAGCAAGCTCTCTGCTTCAACACGACAGATGCTTTCAAATAACAAAATACGATAAAATACTAAATCATTTCTTAATTAATTACTAAATTACTACTAACTGTAAACTACTATAAAATTTTCGGATTTAATAAGTCTTTTAGCTAATACGTATTTACTAAATTAATGAGCTATATTTTTTATTTTTGTTATCTTACTTAACTTTTTAAATTTTTTTCGACAATCACCATTTTCAGAAGGCAATCTTTTCAATATTTTACATTTTTCTTGTTTAAGATTTTTATAATTAATTCTTATTATAGTTCTTAATTTACAAAAATCTTTTATTAAAGAAAACGGTAAAACGCTTTCTTGTTTTGCTATTTCCACTGACAAATTCTGTACAACTCCGGGGCCTTTTTTATACGATTCACCATGATATACACTGCTGGCCATTAAAGTTTGCAACACCAGGAAGGAATGATCGTATGAACATCAAAATCATATGAAAGGAAGAAGAGGTTGGAATATGCAAATGATTAGTATTTCAGCGCATTTAGACGATGCAGGAGGGACAAACGACATTTGAAGCACTGCATAAAAGAAAAGTTGTTTTTTTTCTTTTTTGATAGTAATGAAATTTGACTTTTTGTGAAGACCTGTGTCAACAAATCTGTAGTTATCTGGTTAGATTTTTGTAGATTTGGACAATAGATATTTCTTCTTTTGTAATATCGTAATAAATCGTTTGATACAGTAGAGAGTCATTAATCGGAACCCCGGTAATCGGAATTGCCGGTAATCGGCACGATTTTCAGTCGGACTGTGTCGTGCTGAATCGAACGTTTTTGATACTAAATTTACTTCTAAAGTATAATTTTGATGTTTTTATATTCTTCAATATATTTATTTTGTTCGTACAAAATGAAGAAATAATTTTTAACGATACGATAGCCTCGATTATTATTATAAAAATTTTCGTTAGGCTTAAAACGACGAAAATTCAACACGAGGCAACACGCAACGGAGAAAAATTCAACACGAAGCGACACGCAACGGAGAAAAATTTGAACATCGGACAGGTTAATGTATTTTTTCGTACATAATCGGTAATCGGAACAAATCATTAATCTGAACAACCCCAGTCCCCAATTGATTCCGATTAACGACTCTCTATTGTACTTTTATTCTTTTCTTATAATCTTCTTTCAGTTTTTCATATTCTGATTTTAAAACATTATATTCTTCTAACAGCTTCTTATATTTAATTTCGTAATGATATTCATCTCGAAAATTGTTACTATTGTTACCATTATTTGTTAAAAGATAATTAACTTCTTTTTGTTTTCTTTTTGAACTTCTTTCTCGTTCCGTAACTGCTGGGTTCATTCTACCGGGAAGATTTAATGTAGGGATAGCTGTTTTCTTCAGAATCTTTCTAACTCGTAAACCTGAAATAGAAAATATTCTGCAGTTTTATACTAAAACAAACAAATTAAACATTCACGTACAAAAATAAGTAATTTATATGAATGAACTGTACTTAGACTTACCCAACAATTCATTTTGTAAATCTCTTTCATAATCACTTTGAACAAAGTAAACAGAACATATTCTACTTGTAACTGGATTAAATTTATCGCCCCTTCTGCAACGATTAATCCATTCAGACCTAATGCTTTTAGAAATTAAGTCTTTTTGTCTAGGAAACACAGGAAACGTTACACTTTCTCCTTTAGCTTTTACTGCAGGATGGTTATTATTGCAACCATACACGGCACACCTAGTACCCGGCATTTTGTCCTTCACCTAAACATAAAAATATATCTTTAAATATTTAATGACTTTTATTTAAATCATCTTACCTTATAAACAACTTAGTCAAATAAACAATTACAGAAATATTAAAATAAATCACTTCGTTGATAACAAAATTGGACGAATATTAAAGCGAAAACTAAACACGTGCACACGCCGCTATACGTAAACAAAGAGGTCAGGTCTCGTGCTGACGTCATTAACTTCGCATTCTTGGCTAACATTGTAGAATAGGGATCTGGCTATCCTTATAGTATATAGTCCTTGGGACTAGACACTACTAAAATTAAGAGCATTGTGATGAAAAATTGCAGCCCACCGTTGATGATGTCAGAATAAGTAATATGTCGTTATAATATTGAAACATGTGACATGTGTTAAAAAAGAAAGATATCGATTAGAACAAGTTGTTTTAATGTTTATTAGCCTTTACAGCGGTTAACTGTTTTTTGTGCCACTCGGCATTTCACTAGATATTTTTTAATTGTGAAACGTAATTATACAATGTAGTAGGAGGGAAAGCTGAAGTGATTTTTATGTTTCCAATCAGCAAATGCCACAAAGTACACAACTGTAAACCCGAACTTTAATTAACTTCCATTTTATGCACAAGCATTTCGAGTTTTCTTTAAAACTTTTCTTCAAATTAAAAATTCGATTACAAAACAGAAAAGTCACTTTCCGGTATTATTCTAAACTATGAAACTTACTGTAATTTTCCACATAGACTATGGTAGGCAACATATCTATAATCTGATAAATCCTTAATCCGACTTCCTGTGTATATCTCACCTGGTATTTAGCAGATTATAGAAATGTCACTTTCTGGTATAAATATAATTAAAAAACACTGTAACGTTGATTAGTATTCAAGTAAAATTTTACACATTATAATGATACCTCAAGTGTCATAGAGGATTTATTGAAAAAACCTTGTGCCGTATATAATTTCGAACGTACAGTACAGTACATATTTAGAATTGAGAAGATACATAGGAGGCCGGCAGTTAAAAACGTGTTTTACAAAGCACTAAGCAGTAATAAGCTGAACTACACTTGATTCCATTTAATTTTATGTATGACCATTCAATTTCAAAATAAACGGGACCTCATTGAGCGTATTGGCAATTGAAAATAACACTCGTAAACTACAAGAACATGGCTTTATAAACAAATCAAACAACTTAGTGAATGTTAATTTAAGACTTCATGCCGAGTGATATCTGGTACTAGTTTGTGTTACAGTTATATAATTTGTAAACAATTTTATGGCATTCTTTTGCGGGAAATTTATTATGTAATTTTAATTTTCAGTATTTCATGTTAATTATATTGTATTATATGTATATTTTAAAACATTTACTTTATACATGTGATGTGGGTATATTATTTTTATCTTGTACTTAGTATATTAAACAACCCAAAGCTCGGTATACAGTATATAAAGATATATAGCCAAACGATGGCCTTAAATACTCGGGCTATAAATTTGCTAATTTTAATAATTTATACCAGAGTCGATAGATATACTCCTCCTTGCACTATGCTTTAAAGTTCAGTTAATCTGTCAGGCTTCCGATAGCTGGCGTTAGAGTCGCTCTTAGGCGAGAAGTTTGTTTATCTATTTGATTAGAAGGTATTTTTCCATTTTCAAGCATTTCTGTAACTTTTTTTCTATTGTTCTGTCAAAAAACCGTATTCGTAATTACATTTTTAAACTTTATATCATGTATAAAGAAAGAAAAAGTGTATTTGGTTTATAAAAAAATTAATAACGTGATAATTTTAAATTACAGATGACGATGTTGATAAATCGAAAATAGTTATATTTTCGACTTAATTTTCCAGGTTTTAAATAGATATTAGTTTTAACAGTTTTAAACAGATATCTCAAATACTATAGCAGATATATCAGAGAAATATCACAATGCTACTGGTAACATAAAAATGACACTTCTATCATATTAATGTTACCAGTAGCATTGTGATATGTCTCTGTTATCTGTACTATAGTATTTGAGATATTAGTTTCAACATTTTCGAGACAAGAACCTCTTTTATAATCTTTAAAACTGTTGTATTGCTACATATTGTGAATGAAAGTTTTGTTCATAGTGTTCTTGTATAATATGTCTGTTTAGTAAATAGGTAATGGTAAAATAAGTAAATAAATTTGCATTTTACTGTTTTGTTTTATTACATATATATGACAGTATAATTAGGAAAACTATAGATTATCCTTTGATATATTTAAATAGGCATAAAAATTTAATCTAGATAAAGACAAACTATATTTTAAATACTTTGTTAACTTTAACACTACATAAAGTGTGCTATACAATTTCATTGGATTCAGTATAGTGAGAAATAGTATTTGGGATGAAATAGTCTTTTTTTAATTTTTGACACGAGAAATTACATTTCATATGACACTTACATTGGCTCTACATATTTTGGTAATTCATATAATATTCTGCATTGTCAAAAGTAGAATACGAATGAAGATTTATTTGTGGTTTAATACACCTGCCCTTTGTTTACATAGACCTAAAACAACAGTAACGTGTCTTTCTTTTAGATTCCATGTCATCATTAATCACTATTACTGTCAATATCTAATAATACTGTTCGAACTCTTGCCATCCTACATTTACCTATTTTATTTGTCAACCTCTAACTCATCATTCTCTAATTACCTGTAAGTTATTTTGTGTCTGTAAATATGTTGAATATGTTGTCTAAATAGTTGGAATTTTCTCTTTCCCTTCTATTTTAAATCCAAGAACTAAATCTACTGACTTTTAATCCACTTCTCTAACCCGTTCCTAACTTTTTTGGCTCAACTTTAATCGCTCTCTATCTCATTAACATCTGTAAGACCAACCAACCGACTTGTATGAAATTTAAAAGTGATTGCGATTAGGACTATGGAAGACTTAAATTGTGAATAAATTCGTTGCATCGTTCAGGACTTACGCAATCCCAAATTAAGTATTTTTTCCATTGGTTTATCCATTTGATTAGAAGGTCGTTTTGCCGTTTTCAAACATTTTTGTAATTTTTCTCCAGAAAAAAAAAAAAAAAAAAAAAAAACACAGCATGCCAAATAAGTGTTTTGCTACTGGGTGTATGTTTGGCTACTGCAAATCTGGTGAAAAGTGGCACCACTTTCCAACCAGTTAAATAAGTGGAAACGTATTCCTCGAAAAGATTTACAACTCGCAAATAAATCACAAAAGTGTGACGTGCAATCTGATGAATATAATTGAGGGTAAAATAGTTGAGATAATTCTTAGAAAATGACAACTAACACGGGATACTTTCCTTTCAATTTTTCCAATTACCCGTCAATTTTTAAATGCCTCAATTTAAAACCGTAAATTTCCTACGTATGCAAGTTTTGTACATAATTTTTCTTTCTGTAGAGTATATGTGTTTAATAAATAGGTGCGTTTGCATTTTCTATATTGTCTTTCATTGAATATCTGTGACAATATAATTGGAAAAACCATAGCCTATCCTCTAATGCCTGCATCTCAAAGATACGGCCCGCGGGGCCATGACTGGCCCGCGAGACAATTACTTGCGGCTCGCGACATGAATTCAATAATGCTATTTGTTTATATTTTATCCTCTTGATACCAAAAGAAATGTGATATCTTGTACTTAAACAAATAATACTTAATAAACAAAATTGTTGAACTCGATAATTATTAGTATTATTATTGTTTTTATTTTTATTTATCAGTGGTGTGCCGTCATTGGAAGCGATGGAAGCGCCGATTCCATTTTCTCGATGACCTTCCCTTGTATTTTATAAAATATAAATTTTCATAATTTAACGTATACTTTGCATTAATTAAAATTAATATTTTATTATAACTGCATTATGTATCTTTTACAAATTTCCATACTACATGTGAAAAAAAACGATAAGATTGCTATTGTATATTCGAATAATTCAGTGGCGGAAGGAATGTCAAAACCGGGTCAGTTTCCAATCAGCCAGATTATATAGGCATTGGCACATGCGGTTTACAGAGCACCAACCTCACCCGGTTTAGCTGGTAGAAGCAACACACGCATAAAGCATCTAATTTTATATCCCGGATCGGTTGTGGGCTGTTAGCCGCCTGCCTGCTAGATATTCGGCCACCCTCGCCCGATTATGTGAATCATGAGTAGACTAGATCAACGGCGGGCAACCCCCGGCCCGCGGGCCAGCTACGGCTCGCGAAAAGTTTCTATCCGGCCCGCGAGATCTTTAATAGATTATTAAATTGGAAAAATAGTTAATAGTTAAACTAATTAATAGTTATTTTTCCAATTCTTTGTAATTTTCGAAAACGATAAGAGAAATAAATGTAGTAATTAACTTTTTATTTATTTATTTCATATTTGCAGACTAAAAAAATTGCAAGTCACAAGAAGGCGTCAATTAACTACTACGGCCTGCGGAAAAAACGTAAAATTTATTCTGGCCTGTGTTATAAAAAAGGTTGCCCACCCTAGACTAGATTTATGACTTAACCCAAATGATAGGAATTTACTGGTATGTTTTTATGATTTTATGATAGTTCTGTATAGTTGACAGGAGTTTTAAAAAAATCCATTAAAATATTTGATATATTTATTCCGCGTTTATTCTGCTCTCCCATCTTATATTACTTACGAATTTCAATGTTAAACCGGTGATATTACGATTTAGTATGTCCCATCTGTAAGAGGATGCAGAAAAAACGTGTACGATTCTAGTACAGTGTTAAAAAATTAACTGTTACTTTGGCAGCATCATTTACAATCAAATTTAATGAATGAGACGTACAATGGTACAAAAAAGCTATAGAATTTATTTTCCTTAAATTTAGGATTTATATATCCGTTGTCATAACAATTCCTTTCCACTTCTTTCTCAAGACTACAGATATTCAAGTACAAAGTAACCGGTTTCAACTTATTTCTACTTAAGAAATAGTTAAATAATTAAGCGATTAGGGAATTAGAAACCTAAATAAAACCCCAATGAAAGAGCCGAAATTTTACTTAAACAGAAGCTTAACTGAACCAATCTCTTGCCGAGTACAGTGGGGTCTGATCTCTTCGTAATATTAGATGTAATAAAGACAGAAATTTTTTCAGTTCAATGAGTGTGACCGAAAAGTTGTAAATTTTGGAAATTTCCGTGAACACTTGGTCTTAAAACGAATTAGTTAGAAAACGAACGCCGGACAATCTGTTAAGTTTAACATATTTAGATTTTTACAGCTATGGTGAGAAACGTTTAAAAACAACCCTGTCGCGTTTTTTGATATATACTAGTGATGTGACAAAAATTGACCGGTATTGGCACCCTCGGAATTTGGCACGCACACACCTACCTGGACCGTCTCTGATTCCATTCATTAGCCACTCGTAGGGAACTACAGTATTTCACTAAGTGGATTGTTTTAAGATTTAAAAAGTAAAGAATATTTTGTTATTTTTATGTACGTTTCTTCACAAAGTTATATTTAATTATAAGTTTCATTAAAAGTATATTCATACAATTGAAGAATTTTTTGTACTAGGTATGTATATTCATCACACATTTTGTTTTGCCAAGTAAGTTTTTTCTGATAATTTTAATTTTAGCCCTTATATCGTGGCTAGTGATTCAAAAATTTATTTAAAAAAGTTTTGGTTCAAGACCATATAATGAAAAAGAAAACATTATTAAAAGAGAAAGACCAATGCCTAAATTAAATATAAATACGTCAACAAAAAAATTTCGACATTTTGACGATAAAATTTATGACGAATGACGATTCTTTCGTAAAATTGAAGCAATTTGGAAATCAAAATAGAATAGAATTTAACATTGGTAGACAATATAAAATAAATATTGAAAATTATAACAAGATAATTACGATTAATAGATATATCTAAATTAATAGATGTTATATGTTTTTTCTCAAAGCAAGAATTGGCATTTAGAGGGCGTAGGGAATTTATTGAATCTAATAACGGAGGTAATTATATTGAACTTTCTTATTTATTAAGTACGTCAGATAATCTATTAAAAATACATTTAAAGAAGTATACGGTTTTTACTGGTTTATCGAACAAACGAATACGAACGGGCCCTGACGCGCAATTACTTGATTGCCCCTGTAAGTCGGCTTATTACAGAAACACAGCTTCCCTATCATCAAATGTCAAGGCACGCCACTGTTATTTATTCAAATTACTTAAAGTTATTTAATTTACTTGATTTATTCTTATATTTAATTTTTTGTTTACATTATGTTTGCTCTATTTCATCTTTTGATTTTCAAATTAAAGTCCATTTTTGCAAGATCATTTATTACATAATTCGCACTATTTTGCATATAAAATGAGTGTTTTCGAAATATTAGTAAATTACAATTTATCCTTATACTTTGAGTTTTGCAATCCTCATTTCCGGAACAGTTTACAGACTTTCTTTCAGGCCTGTAAATTGGCCGAAAATGTTTGTTCTGTGAGTAAAGTTATTGCTGGAAAAGTACGAATGGTGTTTTTTTTTGCAAATAATTTATTAATTTTAGTACAACATAAAGTACCTAATTTTATTTGATTGGGTAATAATAAAAAGTATTTGTGACGTCATACACTTTGTATTTTTGACACACGAAACTACATTTCTTATGACATCCACAATGTTCCTACATATTTTAGTAGTTAATAAGATATATATAATATATATAGATATAGACCTACAAACAAGGACAGATATTAGTGTAGGCCAGGGGTGGCCAACTTTTGTTCACATAAGATCTACTTTTTATGGTAAAAATGTGTCGCGATCGACTCGTTGTCATAGGCATAGTCTAAGTGGGGAGGGAGAAGTGTGAAATACATACTATGTTTATACACTGTTTCAGTACGAAGTGCACTCACTGCTTATGAGTCGAGTCATAACTGCATGCATACAGTTGCGTTCGGTTACAAATATAATACATTAAGTCAAGACATCGCTAGCGAGCGACTAAAATTGGCTTGGCGATCGACCGGTCGATCGCGATCTACTTGTTGGCCACCCCTGGTGTAGGTTATCAATAAATCTACATTCATATTCTATTTTTAATGTGCAGAATATCACTGCTATTTATCACGGGAAACATCTAATAATAATGCTTGAATTTTTGCCATCTTACATTTATTCTATTTGTCAACCTCTAACTCATTATCTGCTTGTAAATATGAAAATTGACTTTAATCCTTCTCTCTCTAATCTCTGCCTAACCTTTTTTAGCTCAACATTAATTACTCTCTATCTCATTTATAAACACAATATCAGTTCTGAATAACAAATACCGTAGGTCGTTTGTCACCGCATCGTGCAATAATTCATGTAATATGGCTTCGAGGCTATAAGTAACGCTAGTAAGGCAAACGTCATAGACTTAAAGCAGGAATGTCAAAGATACGGCCCACGGGCCAGTCATGGCCCGCGAGACAATTAGTTTCGGCCCGCGACATCAATTCAATAATGCTATTGTTTATTTTTTTTATCTTGATATCAAAGAAAATGTGATATTTTATACGTTTAAATATGTTACGTTTGAGTTTAACAATTTTGTTTATTATTATTGTTGTGGTTGTTGTTTTCATCGTTGTTTTTATTTTTATTTTTATTTATTTATATTTCTTTGAGATATTTATTTTATTTCATTTATTTTTGTGTTTAATTTCTTGTTTGCATTATGTTTTCTCTATTTCATCTTTTGAATTTCAAATTAAAGTCCGTCTTGGCAAGATCATTTATTGCACAATTCTCACTATTTTTCACATAAAATGCGTGTTTTCGACATTTTAGTAAATTACAGTTTATGCTTGTATTTTCAGTCTTGCGATTCTTATTTCCGGATCATTTTACAACTTGCTTCAGGCCTGTAAATTGGCCGATAATGTTTGTTTTGTAATTAAAGTTATTGCTGGAAAAGTACAAATGGTGCTTTTTTTCATGTTATTGTGAAATTTCGGGTTATTAAAAAATTGTTGAGTCAGCTACTTTTGGGCTACGTTTTAGAAAAGTTTTGGCTACAAAATCTAAAAACATCTGGCCCGCTGTCATACTCGAGACAAAGAATTGGCACTTAAGGGATTTGAGTTTGACACCCCTGCTTTAATGGTTCATGTTTCACTTATCTCTTTTCGTTTAGTACATATATTACATTAATATAACATAGCGATATTATAATTTTTGTTTACCAACTTGTATTTCGTTGAATATCTCAGAATGGGGTGTAGATTAAGAAATGAAATTTCAATTTCATAGTGTCTTTTTTAACTTAAACATTCTTAAAATGAATATGCTTATGATAATTCAATGGAATTACCCGTTTTAAGCTTTATTAATAGTTAATTTTCATCCTAGTATAAAAAAAGTCATCGGACTTCCTAATGGTCCCCCTCAACCTCCTGTTCGAGCATTGCAGGCATTTTTAAAACAACTTCTGTGGTTTTGTTTGACGACAACAACGAACTAACGCAATTTTGCTTTGTAGCAGAAAACGCTCCTCTTAATTCGAGGAAGGCTTTAAATACCGAGTAAAGACTTTCTGCCACCTGTATAACAGTAAAACAAAATCATAATTTACACAATTTCAATGAATTCAAGTGTAGATGCAATCCATCACTTACTTTAATGAAGAAGTCCTTCTTGACAACAATGAATCCCGCCATCGAAAATCCCAGAGGAGTCTTTCCGTATCTCTTCATGAAGCAAAGAATCTTCAAAAACAAAATAATACTGAATAATAATATCTGGAAAATTGTTAAAATAAATAATATAATGACAACCTTGAACTTGTACACTGCAGATAAATTACACACGGCCAATTTTCGAATTTCAGAAAAGTTGTCGTATAGCTGTTGAAAAGAAAATCATATCTGTAGTGAATAATTTTAAAATAAAAAATAAATAGATGTACAGCAATACACTACATCTAATGGGCTAATGAATTTTAGTTCAAGTCCACGCGAACATTTATTGTATCTTTTATGCAAGTAATAAGAAATCTTTACATAGATTATTAATTAAACCTCAGAGAATTGTGAACTGCGGCTGATTAATCGGGTGTGAATTTTAATAATGTAAATAAAAATAAATAAACTTGATCATGGTGTACTTACTTTCGATGTGAAATTCGACAGAAGAAACGCAAAGAAAAGTGTTCCACCCGTTATTGATAAAACTACAAACAACATTGCCAACTTTATGATGGTTGGCATCTTGACAAAGAGTGTTCCGTACAGTAGAAAACACGTTAAATACAAAAACAGTCCGTACTCAATTAAATGCAAATACTTGTGTTTTTCGTTAATTTCTTGAACGATTTCCCACATGTCGGTTTGTTTTTCGATGAATGTTTCAATTTCACTTCTAGACGTCGATCGCGGATTCATTTCTTGTAATTTCTCAGACAACTTCTCGAATCTTCGGTTGATGATCTGATATATCAAAACTTCTGCTACTTTTACCGACATTATCTGTCCTAAAACAAAGACCGTAATCAGTTGAATAAAACAACAACATACAATCGCTACAACATCGTGACAGCCTTCTTTCTTCAACACGGGATATGCGACCACAGATATGGCAAAAGAGAACGATACAGATATAAAGAATATGATGGAGAGCATAAACAAGCAAACTTTTTCTATTTTTCTTGATAACTTTTCTTCTCCGGCATAACTGCTTGTCTTCCGAACAAAGGATATTTGTGCCCGTTTCAGTATTGTGTTTTGCAGAGCCATGCACAATGCTACGAAAAGATAAACAAATTTTACCTGCATAATGCCGTCACCGAAGATTCTGAATGCCTCGATGCAAATCAATTTGATTCTAGTAAACATTGATGCCACCACCAACACCCCGATCCATATTGATACTTCCACAATATTATAGTAGATATTATAATATTTTTCGAATTTTAAGATCTCCGCCCAACAGGAACATTGGCACGGATTCACGAATTTCACTCCAAACACTAGAATTGCCATCAAGACTGGTTTCAACAGACAAGTAGGACAAGTTCTAGATTCTTTCTGTGGTTTCATAACTATGAAAAAAATTAGGCAATTAGTTATTTCTTCAATTGAAGTAGTTGACGTTTCAATAAAAATTCCTTTAACCCCGAGGTTAAACAATCGATGTGCCAGTGTTACGCGTGTGACCTGCGCATAAGAGTGTAGGACTGATAAGGCAACAAACACTCTGGAGGATTTTCTAGTGGAAAGGTTATTCTGGTGTTATACACGCGAAGAGAACCCGGAACAAAATCAGACGACCATCGACAAGTTCGAATACGCGATCAAATACTGGCGTTCCGAACACTAGCGAATGCAACGACTTCTTTCTTGTGAAATGATGCTGCATACTAGAGTGGCCCGGTTACGATGAGTAACGGGAGATTTACATTGGACGCTGGACGCCAAAGGCGGGAAAGCAAAGAAAAGCAGCAGAACCAACGAGGCGAGCTAAGTGAGTTTCGTTAGTACTGCAAGAGGTGGTAAGCGTGGAGACGAATTACAGTTCCACACTTTAGCAATGGATGGCGTTTTAAAAAAAATTGACGTGTACTGCAGTCGTGACGGTAACATTTTTTTTGTTTGTTTTATGTCTTGTGTAGCCTTATCGAAATTAAATTATACACAGGTAGTATTTTCAATGTGGAGCTTTGTAATTATTAGATGTCATTTTTTCTGCTTTGATTCAAGATGAAAACGTTGCTTTCGTTGGATAGCACTTGCCAACGGGCCTTAGCTACCGCGCACTTCCATTGGCTGATATGAAAATTTTAACTGGTTTTGTTAGGTTACGTTTGTTGACCTTTCTTCGTTGACTCTCTTTGCTTTACGTTTTGCGCCCTTTGGGTCCGGTGTAAGTCATGCTTAAGGGCTGTTTCACACTATGACCGACTGGACCAACTGGTCTGACTCCAAGTCGTGTTGCCATGGCAACAGCAGTCGGCCGACTGACTGGTCGTTCCAGTCGGACAGATTTAAAAAGTTAAATATTCGTAGTCTGGTCGGATCAGTCGGTGAGCTACAAGCAATGAGAGCTTCGAACCTACAACCAATCAGACTTTGGATTTATCCAAAGTTAGAAAATTGCAGAAGGTACAGTTTTTTCGGAAGCTTTAATAAACGAAGCCAGAAAATATCTGTGGCTTTATGATTTTCGGCGAGCCGATTATAGACACAAGATTAAAAAGAAATAATTTTTGGACGGAGATTTCCAAGAAACTAAACGTTGAAGGTACGTGATTGACTATAAAACATTCCAATAAATATTGTTGCCAAAGATATGGCCTGACGATAAATTGTAACATATTCAGAACTACAATTTCTGGATACGAATGAAATATGTTTTAAAACAATTCGAAATGCACGATCGCTTTCCATGACGGCCATGTTTTCTGTTTAAATTGAAAAACTTACCATGATTGGCTAGTGTTTTGATCTGTAACACGCGTTCCGATTGGTCCTTACAAGTCGGCCACCGACATATAATCGTACTCAGTGTGAATGCTTTTACTACTAATTGGTCCGATTATAGGATCGGTCGGATAGGACCGGTCGGTCGAGTCGGTTATAGTGTAAAACAGCCCTAAGTCGTCAGTTTGTCCTCTGCCAAATTGTCTATTTGTAAGGCGAAATCTTGTTCGAATGAAACTTTATGTAAAATTTTAGGCCAACGATATTTTTTAGTTTCTTATTTATGTCTAATATAAAATAAATGCATTCGGTATCAGAAATATCGAAAACTTACTTGAAACGTAGTTCAAGACAGTAGCTGCTATATGTAGTCCTGGCAGACAGAATTATGTACAGGGACTAACATGAATTATAAATATATTAAGTAGTGGTGTTTTAATAATCGCTAATTGATATCTGTTGAATGAGTACATAAAATTTATTTGAGCTTTCAAGAATATTGGAAGAATATCAATCACTCCAGTCCATCATCATATTTTGTTCACATCATTTACATAAATTCTCAAAAAATTTTAATTGAAGAAATTCATTTTTCGAAAATAAGAAACTTCTATGAAGAATTTTAATCATTTGCCTACTTAAATTGTGGAATTTTATTCTCTATACTTTCAAAAATGTGCTTTCAAATTGAATTGATTATATACGTAAGTTAACATAAACACCAACAAATTTATTAATTAGAAAGAACCTTAGAATGAATGAAAATATTCAAATATTCTTAATTGATTCTAGTTATGTAAGACGGTCGGGTGACCGTGGCGACACAGAAAATTTCGAATTCCTGTCCCGAATCAGTGGTTTTAATGTGGGTCTGGCCGAAGTCACAATTGATACGATTAAAAACGATGTATTTAGTGACTAGAGGACATAAATAGTAAAACAAACGAGTTACGACGTACTTGACCTCTAAAGAAATATATCAGATAGTTTTTAAAGAGTAACGTTTACTAAATTTTATTACAATAAATTAGACATAAAATATATTCATTTTTTAAAATATATATAATTTTATCATGACACATGTGTGCTATATTTGTTTCTTAGTTTTATACAATAAATTTTCATTCTTATTTACATTTGTGATATTGTAGATTGTTCATTAATAAAATGGACAATCTACAATATCACAAACTGTCTACTACGAAGAATGAAGTATTTGGCAAAGAAAAATAGCATTACGATTATATCTGTGATATTGACCACCAGCGGATGAGTGGATAATCGCTGGACACCGGTTTGTGGTCATCGTTTAGTGTCTCACGAACGGACACTCGATGTGGGTGCTATCGAAGGCGAGGGAACATCGTAAGAATGATTTAGAATTTCTTCTTTACCATCTCTTGGATCGTAAAAAGAAATTCTAAACCATTCTTAGATTGTTCTAAACCAATTTCTAAACCATAGTCACGAGATGTATTATCATAAAACGACCTTTTACTAGAGATGAATCTGGTATCAAAACAGGTCTTACAGATCAGGGTGTAACGCCTATTCGAGTATCAACATCCCCGTAATAAAAAAGTTATGCTAAATAAGCATTTCGTCCATACATTTAATTTACCAACACTATCATTTACTGTTACTGCAGGTTATCTGTGTTGCAGTTTTCGTCCATACTTTCCAAATCTGCTTTGCTGCTTCTAAAGTGCTTTAAACATCTTGCTGAAGAACAGCAGTATGTCCCAACAGTGCCAACTATACTGTGAACTAAAACTGCGTCAATTATAAAAACAAGCCAACAACGACTTGCTTAACTTTCCCGGCAGCTTTTGGTGACGCCAACTGTTATGATATTTTATTTTTAAGACCTTTTATATTTTTAATTATTATAAAACGGCAAAAAGCTTAATTTGGAGAGTAGGGTTGCTTTTTATTAATTCTATATGGCAATAACCAGTAAAATCGTCATTAAGTCCGACCCCACTTATGGTTTCAATGCACACAACCCCCTTTATCGCCCCACCCTTCGATCTTCAATCATGAAAATTTAATAACATCGATCTTTCTAATAAACAAACCTCCCTGCAAAATTTCGGAAATTTTCGACGAAAGCACATGAGTTATTAATAAACACAATATAAATTGTTAGTAACATATAGCTCTTTTCTCACTGCAAACTACAATAATTTACCCAATATTAGTAAAAAAAAAAAAAAAAAAAAAAAATGGATATGGGCTTAACTTTGATAAACTCCAAAGCCACCCTAAAGTTTTTTTTTTTTTTTTTTTTTTTTGTAACGTTTAAAATCTATACTATCTTAACACATGGTTTAACATTTTTATACATTTCCATAAATAAGTGTATATAATTCTCATCATTCCCTTTTCCTCCCGATTCAGAGAGTTCTCGGAATCCCGAAGACATTCCATATTAATAATGTATATACAGGCTTAACTATAAATTTTTTGTCTACGTTTTTTTGCCCTTACAGAAAAACTCTCAAAAATATTACAAAATGTAAAATATATAAATATTAAAAAATTAAAAAATTAAACAGAAATTATAAGCAAAAAACAAACAGTTTAATCAATTTAAAGTCTAAAATCGTGAAAGTGACAGTTAATATAAATATAAATATTAATTACATTTAGGAATAAATAATTTTCAAAAACCGATTTAAAATACTATTTATATGCATTTCCTTAAAAAAGACAAAAGAAATATCTGAGTTAAAAACGAGAAAATTTCATATATTAAAAGAATTTCCAATGTTCACAGCTATCTCTCCCTATGCTTCAGCCAAACTTACGCCTAGACGCGATCGAAGCGCTCGAAGTGACAAAAATATTTATTACGCCAGCATTAGAACAATGATTAGTATGTCTATTGACTCTGTTAATACTAAGTGATTTCTACTAGAGATAGACGTTAGGCGCGATCTCTTCTCTAAATTAATAATTATAATTTAATAAATAATTTAGAATGAATCATCTGGAAGAAAATTATTAATTTATTTAAATTATTAAAATTATAATTGTTAATTTAGATAAGAAATGGCGCCTAACGTCTATATCTAGCAGCAAATTACTTAGTATTAATTATTATAATTAGCGGATTTATAGCCAGAGTATTTACAGCGATAATTTGCCTATGTATCTTTTGCATTTAGTGTTTGTTAAATTTAATTATTATTATTATTTTTTTTTATAATTTCATTTACGTGATGTTAATTAGTTGTGAGACTTTTTGAAAACATAATTAAACCATTAAAAATGTAATTTCGATTCGGTCTTGACGTATTTTGGAAGTTCCAGGAAGCTTCGGTCTTATATATTATAAATCAGTGAAAGTTATTTAAATCGAAATTACATTTATAGCTCTTGGAATGTGACATAGAGTTGGAACGTTTATGCAAATTTTCACGGCTTTTTTTTGCTCTTTCCATTCTGTGGCAACAAGAGAGCCCCTTTTAACAAGTCCATTATGGGTTTGGCCAGACCCACAATGTGGCGGCCGGGTAGTGAGGGACGGGGACCGACACATCTGGTCGGATCATCCCCCGAAAAATAATTCAGGATTTTTCGTTTGGGTCTTCCAGAGCGGTAGGCTTCCATCTTGACCGCACCGCCATCAAGGTCGCATGTCACGTGATAAAACACACGTTTGCTCCGCCCATTCGCCATTTTTGTGGTAGTTTTCGCTCGCTTAGCTTGCACGTGGTTTGTTGTTCGACGTCTTTTTTTAGTTTAAACGTACAAAAATACTGCAGTTCTATTATCATGGATTAAGTTAAAAAAGAATTTTTTCTTGCGGGCTATTCTAGCAGTCTAACAGGACGAGATGCAGCTCTATACGAAGAGAAAATTTCGTTATGTCAAGGCGATCCATACGAAGCCAGTTTATCAGACTAAGTCGTAGATCAAGAGTTGTGGCCGAAAGTAGAATTTGGTGATATTATAAACTATTTGGTTTTGACAACAAATTTCTACACCCTGTCACAAATGAAAGCTTATAAATCTTTAGAGGCCCATAACTATTTAACAAGTGGCTGGGTTTCTCCTGATATAAAAGTAAAAGTAATGAATATCAGCGAAATAATATTGCTTGGAAAGATATGTTTTCTTTTGTTTGTACGTAAAACTCGTGTTTTTACGTATTTCTTAACTAAGAATTTATGTCTGAAAGTAAAAAAGTTTAATTAAAAACAGCTGTGGCAATTTTTTTAATTCAAATTGTTCCTTTATTTTCTAGTTGAAATTAGCTATATAATAAGCCTACTTGCTTTTAGTTTTAACGTGTAACGTTTATAAGTTTGCACTAGCTAAAGCTTGAAATTACATTAGTTATTCATTTATAAATGCACTATACCGAAATAAATTAATATAAGCAAATCAGTAAACTCTTTTAGGTTTTAAAATATAACTTAGTGTTTATTAATGTAAATATTGAAATGAAATGGTTCTGACAAACTCTTGTATTGATATTCACTGTATTCGTATCGAAATTTTTTCCGGTTAATTCTGGAGAGCCATGCAGTTTCCTTCGTCGTGAAAGCTTCTCAGTTTGGGATCCTTGATGACAAATAATGCCGGGAATTTTAAAAAATGATGCTCCTTTGTTCTTGAGTGAACTAGCATCACACCCAATTACACAACAAATCACCATAGTGATATACGCGACGAAAAAAAACAACACAAAAACTCCAGTTAAAGCGCACGTGAACACACACAAAACGTAAACAAGTCACAAAGAGTCACAAAGATGGCGCTGGATAATTGCGCATGCTCATGACGTCACTCGTGATGTCGACATGAAACCTCTCTATACAAGTAAACTGGTTTCGTATACGGTGTAATACGATATGCACATTTAGATTTTATAAATTATAAAAAAAGTTATGTTTAATTTTATAGAAGGCGAGACTTTAAAACAAAAAAAAAAACACTTGAAAAGAAATTAATTGATAATTAAATTTCGCAGAGGATTTTAGAAATTTATACCAAAAATTACAACGTTTTATAGGCGTTTAAACTAACGATATTTAATTAGTTATTCTGTAGTTTTTTTTTTAATTCTTTCCGCCCTGTGGGCACTAAGAGGGCCTCTTTTAGTAGGCCCATTATGGGTTCGGCCAAGCCCACAATGGGGCGACCGGGTGGTGAGGGACGGGGCCCGACATATCCGAACGGACCACCCCCGAAAAATTCCTGGGGATTATTCGACCCGTTCGGATTCGATCCCGGGTCCCCCAGAGCGGTAGGCTGCCACCTTTACCGCTCGGCCATCCGGCCGTTATTCTGTAGTTAAACCAGTAGACGTCACCTTTGGATATCGCCAGGAAAATGGTTCTTGGAATGGAGTTGCAAAGAGGCTAGCAAATAAGGTAAGAGAAAAACAAATGAAAAGTTCTATAAATATTATTTAAAATATAATGATTATTATAATATATGACAAAGAAATAAAGGTTTTTCGATTGAAAAAATATTTCACTCAATTCGAAATACTTCTCTAAGAACTTTTATGTTTCTCGAATAGACTAGTTTTAGTGTTGTTTTCGTAAATATTTATAACAGTTACTGACAGCAGAAAACTGTAAAATAGCGAAAATATAACGTAAGACATTATAAAATAGAAAAATAATTTGTTAGAAGGTACTACGCAGCGCATCACCGAGTACTGGATGTAGGTTTGTTCAGACCAATGGCTGGCCACAATTTTGTGTGTATCGTTCACGTTTCTACCACCTAAATAGAGTCATCCCGGGAAGAATCTTTTCCTTAGCAGCTGTCCTTACATTGCATTGGCTTTTCCCATCAAGGCAAACCAAAACTTCTCCACGGGCTTTGCATATCAACCAGTTTCTATCGAATTACAGTAATATAACATGTCACAATATATGAATATTTACAGGAAAATTCTAAAAAACCCAATGAATACAAAAGTAAAAATTGTTATATATAAAGTATCTCCCAATAAGGACCCAAATTGGAAAAATTTGATTCATTCTGGATCTTAATTTTTATCAAGCGCATTTTACTCCCCGAATTCTTTTTACTATTTTCACCCTGTGGACACGAAGAGCACCCCATTTAGCAAGCCCATTATAAGTTCGGCTAGGCCCACAATGAATGATGGTTGACATTTCTGGTCGGACCACTACCCGAAAAATATCTGGGAATTTTTCGGCCTGTCTGGATTTAATCCCGGGTCCCCCACAGCGGTAGGCTGCCAGCTTAACCACTCGACCATCCGGCCTAATTTACTTTCCCGGGTGTTATATAACAGCAGGAAAGTTATGGCGATCGTCAAAAATTGACTTCCCAGATTTTTACATTTTTGGACTCCGAGAACCTCGAAACGTCAAGAAATTCAAAAAATGATGGTGTTTTTTTATCTCTAAGTATGGATACTTTTACGTGTTGGGCACGAATTTGTCTTTCACTTTGAAGCTTAACTCCCGTGCGTGTTGCCAAAATATTTCTGAAATTTTGCGCGGAGGTTTGTGCATTAGAGAGAATGTTTCTAGAAATTTTCAGGAAAATCGGACCGTTGGTTGGGGCATGAAGGATATATTTCAAAATGCTTCCAAGTTTTGAATTGGTTGTTTGCTGTACAAATTATTTTATCAAATCAAAACTCATCTTTACCTTAAAAATTAAGCCTTTTATTATAATTTTAATATAAAATTTCTATTTAAAGTAAAATCTCAAAAGAGATGGCCCCACACACAATTATTTAAACTTTGCTAATATGTTTCTTGAAAGTAAATATTTTTCGCAGGGAAAGTAATGCGACTCATTGCTGGATTTTTTAAAATGGGATTTTAAAGTTAAATTATTGCTATAATTATTAAGTCAGATAAGAGATAACGCCTAACTGAATATCTAATTATTAAAAATGGCGAAACAAGTAAAACGGCAAGGCCGATTTTTGGGACAAAACTGTTTCAGAGACTCAGGGCTCGACACGATCGTTCAAACTTCGCCGGCCTCGGTCACACCATCCACCAGGCATTTTTGATGAAATTAATCTATCCAATGTCGAAATTTCTATCTGCTGCGTGTCGCTTCGGGTTGAATTTTTGTCGATGCCTAACAAAAATTTCCCGTTTTTGAAAAAAATAATCGTGGCTATTGTATCGTCCTAAATAAAACAAACAAATTAAATACAGTGGATGATCGATTAACGAACAGTTCGCTTAACGAACAAATCGCACAACGAACACTTTCACGAAAGATTTTTTATGTTCGGATAACGAACACACGTTTGGATAAATAACATCTCACAGAACAAACATAAGAAGAAGCGACGTAAAATAATGAATACCGATTGTTCTTCCCTCGTCTTCAGGCAACAATTCGAAACTTTTCGGAGCGTGGGAGACGTCTACTCGACGCTCAACCTGGTATATACTGATCGGATAGCATTCGTCCTAAGTTTGAAACTCTCCCTTGTATTCCGGTCTTTTATTTTTCTGACAGAAACAATTTTTTTATAGTATAGTACAGTTGGTGATCGGTTAACAAACATAATCTGTTCCAAGACTTTTTCGTTATCTGAATTGTTCGTTAACCGATTATCGATTTACCATAGATTTTTTATGGGAATTTGATTAATTCGTTCTGGAAACCCCCAAAAATAAAAAAATATATATACTCTCTTACTACGTTTATTTATATGTAATAATAAAAATACATATATACACAGTGGCGTGCCATCATTGGAAGCGGTGGAAGCGCCGCTTCCACCTTCCAATGACCTTCCTTGTAGTTTCTAAAATATAAATTTTCATATTTTAACGTACTTTGAATCAATTAAAATTAATATTTTAATATAACTGCATTATGTATACATGTGAAAAAAACGATAAGATTGCTATTGTGTATTCGAATACCAGTGGCGGAATGGAAGCGCTTACGAAACAGCTTCCACGACGAGAATAACTGAATGGTGTAAAGCAGCCAGAGGGCATTGGCGCATGGGCTTTACAAAGCACCAACCTCACCCGGTTCAGCTAGTGGAAGCTACACACGTATAACGATTCCAACGATCCCTGAGCCACTGGCACGGAGCTATCTGACTAAGTGAATTGTTTAAGAGTTAAAAAGTAAAGGGTATTGAATGTTATTTTTATGTATGTTTTTTTTTGCAAAGTTATATTTGATTATAATTTTCTTTTAATTATACTGTAATTATATTGACAGATTTTCAGACATAAAATCTTTAGAATTTTTATCACTTTTAGAAGTTTTTCATAATATTAAAATTATTAACAATTTTTCCAAGCGTGTTTTAATTCTTTAAATTAAGTAAATTTTATGGGAAATTTTTTAATTTATCTAAATTACGTAGTGAATCGCAATATTCATATTCGTGCCCCGGATTATATTGACAAGTAACTCTTAAACATAAAACATATTATAATTAATGTCGATCCGAACAAATACGTACTAAAAGAATTATATCATTTAATATCATAAATTTTTATGGTACCATCCACCAGTGTGTCTGTTGAGCGCAGTTTTTTGACCACGATGCAAATTCATACATTGGCCAGGAACACTCACTCGGTCGGAGGAAAAATTGTCGTCGCTACCGTTGCTTTCGATAGAAAAAGCTTTTAAATACGTTGATGCAGTCGACGACCAGTGACTTTTATGATAAAGTAATTAATGACTTTGCGGAAAAAATCGCCAAATAGAATTAATTTATAAAAAATTAAAAAAAACAAGTTTTTCTATCATTGTTTGTATCATGTCAATTTGTATTATGTATGTATTATTTGTATTTTAGAACTGAAATACATAAATTGTTTATTTTTGTCATTTCCAGTATTTGTTTAAAACTTTTACGGAAATGTCACGTACCGGACAGGTCTAATCTGTCACGAAAGACGCGAAAAAACGGCTAATTTAGAAAAAAATTTATTAGTTTAAAAAAACATAGGTAAAAGTCGTTTGTAGTCAGACAACCATTGTTTATATCAAAATGCCAGGCAAAAACCATAAATCGCGGAAGGAAGTTGTCCTATGATCAGTGGAAGGTCGAATTCATCTTCGATTTTGACTTTTTTCCTGCTCCAGGTAAGAGTCTCGTTACGTTTAGTAACGAGGGACCAACCACTCGGGAAGCGTGATTGAAAGAGAATGACCAATCAAATGGACAAAAGAAAGAACGGAGATTGATATAATCTCCGACAATCGAGGACACCTGGCACTCGGTTAACGTTCCGAATAACCAAAACGCCGTGTGTCAACGCGCAAAAAAAAAAAAAAAAAAAAAAAAAAAAAAAAAAAAAAAAACAGTTTCTCGTCTATTGTGCCAACCTGTAACCCGTGCCACTTCGGACTTAGACCGTGTCCCCGACACCAACAGAGGAAGTTTCCCCGTGCCCTACAGATTCGCCAATGCCACTGTCTCCCGGGCCATCTTCGATCGACCATCAAAGAACCACATCGACGCCCAGGATGTCTTAACGGCTGATTGTCCTAAAGCAAACTATTTTGTACATAGTATATGTTTATTTTATGTTTCTTTTTTGTTGGTTTTTGTCAGGTACGTCTCTTCCGCCACCTCGCACGTAGGAATGGACCCTAGGCCATCACTGACGCGCAATTAACTGATTGCCCCTGGAAATAGGCTTCTTACAAAAACACAGCTTCCCTATCATCAAATGTCACGGCACGCCACTGATATATACACAGTCTTGCATTTTTATTAGTCATGTTTTTTCCGTTTGTGGGGGGTATAGAATCTGTCTAATGTCAATTGCTTTTTTCTCTTCGGGATTTTCCAGAAGTAATTAATATCATTGTAATTGTACAGATCCCTGAGCCTATTAATCTCAACCTGGTTTGGATGCCATTCTAAGACCGTCGTTCTGACATCCTCCACTTCTTCAAAAAAATGTTTAATAGCAGATATCGGCATTAATCCTCTTTTTCAGAAGAAAACATATCTCGCCGAGTTTCTTGGTGTTCTTCATTCAAGAGTTCTTGGCATTCTTCTGTCGTCAGATCAGTTTCAGGTTCCATTATGAGCTCTTCAATGTTCTTTATTTCTCAGATGTGATTTTTGTTACTCCTTAAGCTGCTCGAGTCTTCTTGATAATACAGTATCTTTCTTAGATAAGATTGAACTGCGGCCTACTGTAGACCTGTTCGAGCCATACTGCCCAGCGACATCAGACATATTCTGCCCACTCTCTACCTTTGTTATTATACTTTCACCTTTCGAAAATCAAAACCGACGCAAAACTTAACGAGTGCCCGCCCGACAGTCTCGCGAATACTATAAAAAAATTATTTTTGTCAGGAAAATAAAAGGCTGGAATTACGAGGGAGAGTTTCAAAGTTCGAATGAATACTATCTGTTCGGTATATACCGGGTTGAGCGTCGATGTCGACGTCTCCCGCGCTCCGAAAAGTTTCGAATTGTTGCCTGAAGACAAGGGAAGACCTCTGAGAGCACTTTCCGATGTATGTGGCGTTGTCGAACGGCGGGTCTTGTCCTCGTGCGCGGTTGTAGGTCGTGTCTTGGAGAGTTCGTTTTTAGAGTAAGTCTTCTCTTCGGACAATGAAACGCACTTTCTTATGACAAACGCACCTTCTTTGTGAAAAAACCACCTTCTATATGGCAACCACCTTCATTATGACAAAAACGCCCGGAACCACGGGTGTCTTCACCTTTTGAGTGAGAATTCAGTCATGTGGTCGTCAGTTGTTTACACCACAAAGGTTACATTTGCAGGTGTGCTAGCTCGGGGATGACTTGCATTAATATAATGGAGTCGCTTTCGCAACTGTCTGTCAACTTTCCTATCCGTTTGTTGATAGTAGAGCCGCCATTCGATCCGAGTCCATGAGAGGTTTTTTCTAAACGCTCCGACGGAGATAATATAACAATTTTCTTAAAAATGGATTTTAATATGTATAAAAATCGTGGATCTCACACTATTAATTATTTCTGAAAAATCCTGAAGAAGAGAGAAAAGCAATCGACATTAGACAGAATCTTTAACCCCCATAAGTGGAAAAAACATGACTAATAAAAATGCAAGACTGTGTACACATGTATTTTTATTATATAAACGTAGTAAGAAAGTATATATTTTTTATTTTTTGGGATCTCCAGAACGAATTAATCAAATTCCCATAAAAACCTATGGTAAATCGATAATCGGTTAACGAACAATTCGGATGGTGAACAAACTCTTGGAACGGATTATGTTCGTTAACCGATCACCCACTGTATATAATAAATGTAAAAACAAAAAAAAATTATATTACGGAAGTTGTCGAACTATGTATCCCCCGTTTCTTTATGCAGTGCTCGAGAAGCGCTTTACAGCGAACACACTAAAACTGGTTTCTAATTGGCCAACACTGCTCGTGACGTAATTTCGCTACACTAAAGAATAATTCAATAAATTTCGCTTAATTCAAACGAAATGTCTTAAAAACCTCACAAACCTCTTGAGAAGTTATCTCTCAAATCGTACAGCAGGTTTTTATACTAACAACTTCAATATAGAAATTAAAGTAACGAAAGGTTGCCCACAAGGGTCAAGAAGTGGCCCAGGCCTATGGAATCTGGTACTGGACGAGCTGCTAGAACAAACTACCAATACAGAAGAACTCAATATACAGGCGTACGCGGATGATACCTTACTGATGATATCGCATAAAAACTGTGTCCGCGTAGCAGAAATCGCAAATAAAGCCTTAGAACAAATTGCGAAATGGAGCGATAAACATAAATTACCGATAAACTACAAAAAATGCGAAGCTATTGTAATGACCAGAAAGAACAAAAGAAGCCAACTAAAAAGAGCAATAGGAGTTAAACTCAATGGAAACAATATAAAAAATGTACAACAAATGAAGTATCTTGGAATATACCTTGACAGAGCACTAAATTGGCAATATCATGTCAACCAAATGTACAAAAAAACTATTGAGAAATCTAATCAACTAATTGGTATTACAAGAAACACATGGGGAATGGATCCAAGAAACACCAAGCTCATCTATCTACAGGCCATTGAGCCAGCCATATTGTATGGGGTACAGGCGTGGAAAGAGGCTCTTAATAATACACACATAAAGAAAAAATTGTTGTCAATTCAGAGGAAATCTGCTATTAGAATTTGCAGAGCGTACCGAACAGCGCCCACTGATGCGCTATTAACTATTGCAAACTTATCCCCAATTCATTTAAAGGCAAAACAATTTATTTGGAATTGGTTTATATTGAATAATAACCTTAAGCAATACTCGGAAGATGAAATAACAGACCTCCAAAAACTTGATAACACGAAAAATTTGACAAATGTCATACAGCAAAACATTGATTACAGACCAAAAAGTACAAACGCCATGATTGACCCTAGGGAAAAACGCCTCTTTGAAGTCAACTTGGATTTCAGTAATACCACCCATAGTGGAAATCAACATCTCATTGCTTACACGGACGGATCAAGAAATGATCAAGGAGTAGGATCAGGCATTGTCATCAAGAACAAGGACAAGATCATATACCAAGCTTCACTAAGATTAGCGAATGAATGTTCCATCATGCAGGCCGAGCTTTGGGCAATTTTTAAAACAATCTCTTATGTGAACAACTTTCCCTCTGATACTCACAGAAACCTAATCATTTATACAGACAGCAGAGCAGCCCTCTACACTCTCAACAACAAAAAGACTAAATCAGCCCTTGCAACAGACCTAATAAACTTAACAAACGACACGGGACGACACAAGGAAATTATATTCAACTGGATCCCCGGACACAGAGGATATGAGGGAAACGAATTAGCGGACAAGCTAGCTAAAAAAGCAATTAAAAACTCCAACATTACTTACTCTAAACTCCCCATCAGTTTCATTAAAAACTACGTCATACAAGAAACCAACATCTTATGGCAGAGGGAGTGGAACGAATCCGCAACTGGTAGACAATGCTACAGATTCATCCCATCAATAGAAAAAAGACAACAGAAAAAATCATTCAAAACAACTTTCGAACTTACGCAATGCTTGACAGGCCACGGAGCCTTTAACACATACTTACATCGTTTTAAGAAGAAAAGTTACAACCATTGCAACATAGATATAAACTGCGAAGACTCAGTAGACCACTTCTTATTCGAATGCACAAAATATCATGAACACAGAATGAACTTTGAGAGAGTTTGTCTTCAGGAGGGTCACAATTGGCTACCCAAAACACAAGACTTGTTCGCCTGTGACAAATTACTAAAAGCCATGACAAAATTCATACGAGATAGTAAAGCACTAATACCACCAATTATAGAAAACCGAGATAATGATCAGAACGACGACGAGAATCAAGATGACCACAACAACTAGGAACAAGAAGATCAAGACGACAATGATGAACAATAAAACACTCGACGAAAACGACAAAGACAACAATGCCAACCATGACTTTGACAAAATGAAAACATCACAACTATAACGACGCCCACAACAACAAACACAAATGAACAAAACCACGAAAACCATGACAACTAAGAAAACGAAGATCAAGATATCAGATACAACAACCAAATGAGCAGAGTAACAACGACGATGACGACGACGTTACTAACTGGACCTACTTGTGTAAATAATGTACTGTACATAGTGTAAATTGTAATGTGATTGTTGGCAAACCAGCCACTAACATAGTCAATTAACTATGTTATTTATGTAATTTCTATTTGTAATTGACTCCAATATACTTTAATTGTTTTCTTTTAATAAAAGCGAGGCAGACGCCCATGGGGTCCCTTGGGCTTAAGGTTGCTTATTTCACACTTTCCTTTCCTCCTTTATTTCCTCTTCCTCTAATTCTACTTTTTATTACTTCTTCCTTCCTTATCATACAGGGCAAAGTCTGTTGCTTACACAGACAGCCCTTCTTATCTTTAAATATAAATAAATAAATAAATAAATTTCGCTACACTCTCGCTGCATAAAGAAACGCGGCCTTAATAAATTATAACGACTAGCGCCATCTAGTTTCAAAAACGTCCAACGTTGGCATTTCTAACTTCCCAACCACATACGCATGCGGAAATCTCGCACTCTTGCCTGTTTGTACAAAGATGTTGCCATTTTGTATTTTATTTTGACTCGGTTCTCGGTCCCCCGAGTACCTACAAGTTTGATTTTTTTATGTACGCATGATTTGGGCACTTAATACTTTGTGCCAAATTGCAACTCTTTACATCAGTGGTTCTTAACCTTTTAATACTCACGGCCCATCAAATATTTCATAATTTTTTGTGACCCCCATTTTTTAAATAATAATTTATATTTTTTAAATTATCTATAATTGATTTTTTTATTATTGCTTTATTTTTTATATAATAAATGTAAATTATAACTTTATTATTTCATTATCTATTTAAATAAGATTTAAACTTCATAATTAAACATAAAAACTCATTAATTTTTAACAGAAAATAAAATAAGAAACGTCGGTAAATCGATCCAAAGTCGATGCTAAAACTAAACTAAAACTAAAACTAAAACACCCACAACTTTTCGTAAAAATTTTGCATATCTTTTGCAAAAATATTTAAATTTTCAAAGCCTACTGTTTTTCCTAATTTTTAAAATTCCAAGCATTAATAGTTTCTTAGAATTGCTTTCGAATAAAAGTAGTAAATACTGCGGTGTAAGTAGCATATTTGCATTTATTTCTTCTGTACTAACAAAGTTGAATGTAGGAAGAAATGAAAAACACTAAATAGGAAAACTTCATCTTTCTTATTTCACTTCTCAATACGATATTCGGTTATACAACAATTTTCTTTTTATTATATTCTGAAGGAAATTTTGCATAATTTGGCGACCCCCGGCAAACTTCTTATGGACCCCCAGGGGGCCCGGCTCCCCTGGGGTCCATAAGAATCACTGCCTTACATGTTCCCTTTATACTTCCAAGATGTGCACCCGTGACGGTACCGCGATTTTATAAACAAGACATAGTCTTGTCAATAATAGCTCGATTAATTACGGCGAATTTTTTAAATTTTGGGTGTACTTGTTAATGTAAATCTTAAAATAAAACAGGCGGTTAAAGTGTTAATGATAAATTAGGTAAAAACGAGAAGTTACGATATTTTAAGTTTTCAATAAATGAATTTAAATTTAAGTTTTACTCTTTTAAAGTATTTTTTATGTAATAAAATTGCATCGTGCAATGAAGAGAAAAATAGATTTACTTTGCTTTTTGGAGCGTCGTACATAAAGAACAATTACTAATTTCCATATTTTAATACGCAGGAAGCAGATATAGGTTATATGGCCTTGTTTGTCAACTACGAGCGATTTACTATTGCAGATGTTTCTTCTACCGTAATGTTTCAGCGGATCGGTTTTGTAATAAGAGCACCGAAAAAGTTTCCAAATTGGAATTCTATCGTAAAACCTTTTTCTACAGAGGTAAGTGTGCCGAATAAATATACAAAATATTATACTATAATCTGGATTATCGAACATACAAGATGGCCATAATTCGTTTTCCTATTTAGAACATTCCGTAGCTTTAACCAATAAGCGGTTTGACACTAAAATTTGCATACAGACTACTCAAAGGATGCGAAAAAGGATTTTGCAAAAGGTGTGTTTCGGAAACTTCCACTAGAGAGAGCTTTATAGGAAACTACACTATGTGTATTTGTTCCGTAGAAGACATGTCTTATGCGGAAGCCGTTTACTAATTTAAGGAATGTTGCTCCATTGTTCGGGTATAAAAATTGAATACAATACAAAAATGCACATTACTTTTTTGCTTCTAGTGCCAAAAATGTAATTGGTTTTACTGACTTTATTCGTTATGTTTAAAATGATGAATTAAAATGACAATGTAGAATTAGTCTTTGTTATTTACTGTGTCAAGTTTTGTGTAATTTGTGTCATTAGCTGTTTCCCTCATTGGTTACTGATACGGAGTACTATAAATAGGAAAATTTTAATTATGGCCACCTTGTATTATGAGTGTATGTTGCACTGAGTGATACGTTATGGTGAAAAGATAAAATATATATATAAACAAATATTAAAAGTTTTGTCACATGGTTGTTGCCCCGAACTCTTAGACTGCACTTAATATGCTTGTTTTGAAAACTATTGATCAAAATTTCGAATTTTTATGCTTCTTGTACTCTTTAATGTGTTTCGACATAGTGACACCCCTTCAATTTAACGTCATACAATAAAGTCCGATCGTTGCAATCGTTACAGATATGGTTCGTGTTACTATCGACAATGTTCGTATTTGGGCTAATTTTGCACAAAGTAGTAGAAGATGACTTCGTCGTAGACGACGTAAACATATATTGGCCCAGAAGCAAAATATTCTGGAATTTGTTTGGCACGTTTGTTTATCAAGGTAATTATATAAATTAGAAGAGAAAAGTTTGCTTTTTATTATAGTATGCTTATAAAACCAAATAGGTATTGAATTGAAGGATATAAAAAGGATTCCTTCGAGATTGCTGATTGGAATCTGGTGGCTGTCGATTGTCATTTTAGTGTCTAGTTACAGTGGAACTCTAATGTCTATCATGACATATCCCCTAATGGAACGTGTACCTAAAAATTTCAAAGAACTGGCTGCTGCAGTTACAAGGGGTGAATATAGTTGTGGAGCTACAGGTGGAGAAGCCATATGGAGTGCCATTGTGGTAAGTGGCACTTACGCTTTTTTTGTTATATTTAAATGTTTTCTTATATTAAGTCAATTATTCTATTTTAAGAATTCAAAATCTGAAAATATAAAAATAGTCAGAAATAACATCATCAACAATGGCAATTTTTTGTCCATGTCTGAATGGACCGAAGCAGTTCTTAAAGGACAATTTGCTTTCGTATGCAATAGTGATAGTTTAAGACAGTTTGTCAAGAAGAAGGATCAAAATAAATTCCTGGTTTCCGAAGATTCTTTAATGACATTTGTTCAGGCTTACGCGATGAGAAAAAAATTCCCTTTCAGAAAGGACCTAAGCAAAGTGTAAGGAATTTTTAAAGAAATTTCTTCAGGAAAAAATTATTGGTATAATTAATAATTGTGATTTTTACAGAGTAACTCGTTTGTTTGAAGCGGGAATTGTTGAAAAAATCGATTATGCCACGAAGGAGAAATTGATAGACTTCCCAGAATTTCAAAGTCTATCGATGGATGACCTTATAAGCCCATTGTTATTGCTCATTTCAGGTTACATGCTTTCATTTATTTGCTTGTCTCTCGAATTCTTCTATGCCAAAGTGCTAATTAATCTTAAATTCTGCGATAAATCTTAATATACTCGCTTAAATGTAGCTTTTTGTTTCATATGATGATAATTTATATTTATCTTGCTATAAAAGAACTAAATGAAAACTAGAAATTTCCAGAACTTATAGAATAAGTAAGGTTGTTGTAGTTTACATACGTACAAATCAGTTTTATTTATTTTTTACTCATAAAAGAATAAACACGATTATTACTCTTTACGAGCTGCACAATGCATTTTAATGATCTGTATGTCAACATGTCGCTTTATGGAGAAAAGTATTGCAAGATGGAGTGCAGCCTAGAGTTAATAAATATTAAAAATCTTTTACATAACATTCGATAATAAATTTTATATCGTACATAATGATATTGAATAATAAAAGAAGTAGAGTATTGGCGTAGGCAATACCGCCATCCTCAGTAACTAGTTTGCTGTGAACATCAGAAATCTTGTGACATTGCCAGTACGTTGTATGTACAATACAAGTACAAAAATATGCAATTGAAATCATCAGGCCGCTTTTCCATGTTGTTTTCAGTGTGTTTATTACTATGCGTTGATACTGATACGATGTAATTTTTGTCTGTCAGAAAAATAGGGATACGTGGACTTTACAATCTCTTTTGTTTTCATCAGTATTGTCTCGCGAAGCTGTTTATTAATGTATAAGTTACCATGCTATACTGGGGTAATGGCAACATATTAATAGGAATTACCACGTGTAAGCGTTAAAATTTTCCAAGATGCCACTTGCAAAAACTTGGGCTGGGAAGTTTAACATAAAGTGATTGTGACTGATATTTCATTCTTATCAATATTCGCTTCAAATAATGATAATTGCAATAAGCAACTATCGACTGTTTTGGCTGGGACCTAAATAAATATTGAAGAATTTACATTACTTTTCTGAAACTGTTAGGTAATGCTGGTACAGTAGATTATGATGGCATTTCCATAACGTGTGGCGGAATTACTCCAATTGGTAGGATACCACCATCATTCTACAAATTTTTTCTTTTTTCTAGCTTATACAGAAGTTTTCGTGGCTGCCTTATCAGTATTCTGCAAGGACCACTTTTTTCTTAGAGTGGCACCAATTCCCACTTTTCTCTAAGGAAATATTAAATTTTGAGCATCAAACACAAGACCGTGTTATTTATTAAACACTTGGCACTTTTCCACTTCTATTAGTTGAGACGAGATTTTATTTCACTCGTTTCGGGCATTTCGCCCCTCTTCAGTCAACTAATAAAACAATATACAACATTTCAAGTAATATAACACACACTAACAGATACCACAAAAATTAATTTAAAACGTACCGTTAGTTCCTCGAACTCAAGGGTGCGCGTGCATAGCACAATTTGGACCTCAAAGTTACAGCAACAAATGTAAATGTTCTACGTACGGCTAATTAAATTGTAAAATTTCTTTTAAAATATATAAACATACAGGCTTATTTTATACATATCGGTATATTAAACATATTCGGTATCTTACTTTTTTAAAATCGAACGCAATAGATCTTTAATCTTCTTTTTACTAACTTTTTTCTTTTCTTCATTGTTGTTTTATCTTGACATAAAGCAATAAACGTTTGGACCTGGTGTTAACTAAAAAACTCACTTTTCGTCTAGTACTGGCTCATTATTACGCAGTTGTTTGTTGACCATTTGCATATTCTGCTGGTTATGACGATCTGAATTTACATAATTAACTGTATAGCCAAAAGTAGCCAAGTTAGGCTGGATCTGTTGCTTATTTTTTATATGATTATAATATTCTTAACCAATTCTTGTTTATATTTATGCTTAAATTTTTATTTATAGAATTACTGGACTTTATGATGGCCACGCTCTCTTTAAATTTTCTATTATAAGCGTATTTTTCTTTATATAAAATTTTTGTACCATGGTATCATATACAATTTTATATAATAGAAAAATGATACAAGAAAGTAAACAAAAAAAAAATTTTATATAAAGAAAAATACGCTTATAATAGAAAATTTAAAGAGAGCGTGGCCATCATAAAGTCCAGTAATTCTATAAATAAAAATTTAAGCATAAATATAAACAAGAATTGGTTAAGAATATTATAATCATATAAAAAATAAGCAACAGATCCAGCCTAACTTGGCTACTTTTGGCTATACAGTTAATTATGTAAATTCAGATCGTCATAACCAGCAGAATATGCAAATGGTCAACAAACAACTGCGTAATAATGAGCCAGTACTAGACGAAAAGTGAGTTTTTTAGTTAACACCAGGTCCAAACGTTTATTGCTTTATGTCAAGATAAAACAACAATGAAGAAAAGAAAAAAGTTAGTAAAAAGAAGATTAAAGATCTATTGCGTTCGATTTTAAAAAAGTAAGATACCGAATATGTTTAATATACCGATATGTATAAAATAAGCCTGTATGTTTATATATTTTAAAAGAAATTTTACAATTTAATTAGCCGTACGTAGAACATTTACATTTGTTGCTGTAACTTTGAGGTCCAAATTGTGCTATGCACGCGCACCCTTGAGTTCGAGGAACTAACGGTACGTTTTAAATTAATTTTAGTGGTATCTGTTAGTGTGTGTTATATTACTTGAAATGTTGTATATTGTTTTATTAGTTGACTGAAGAGGGGCGAAATGCCCGAAACGAGTGAAATAAAATCTCGTCTCAACTAATAGAAGTGGAAAAGTGCCAAGTGTTTAATAAATAACACGGTCTTGTGTTTGATGCTCAACATATAAGGAAACACGGTTTCAAGAATACCTAAAATATTAAATTATTCATTTTGTACAGAAAATGAAGCTCGCACCGTCTTTATTCGTAGAATTGTGTGCTTATCGAATAACTTTTACGCAAATAGAATAATAAATAGTACTTATATCAAAGTGTTTTTCATTTAATAATCAGCTTACTTGTCATTAAACAATTGAAACTTTCTCACTTTAGACTTTCTCTGGTGTCTTTTCAAGTTCTTCGAGTCTTAATGACATAAATGCACTTTCATGTACAGTATATTTTATTATTTCGTTTTATTTTAACCTATAATAAAGAAAAATATTATAGTTTTAACAATAAATCGTTATTCTTTTTTTATTATATTCTTTGTATACCAAGAGATTTAAATTACAATAAATCCAATAAATAGATTAAATAAACATATAGCATGTACTGTACATATTCTGTTTGAAGCGAAGTATGTAATTATTATCAATTTACACCACAGAATTATTTAAACGACGATGATAATAGAAGAATTCATTTAATTTATCATATTAATACCAGAAGAATTCAGAAAGAAGTAACGTGGAAAAATACAGATCACGTGGTAAACCCATTTTGATGAACATATTTAATATAATAATTAATTTATGGTACTCAAAGCAAAAATGATTATTGTTAACATATATTTACGTAATAGTAGTAATTCCGAGTCTGTGACATTCGTGATTACGTTGTCGAGCTCGTGACAAACAATTCTCCAAGCGTGTTTTTTGTGAAGTCCTACCATTCCACCAAAGCGACGCCACAACGAGAAAATGACGTCACAACTTGGTATTTGAAAATCTTGCGAATGATTAATGAAAGTTTGAGTAATAAATATAAGTATATATAATTGTAACATACCTATAAATAATGTATAATAGCCTGAAATAAAATATCACGATAAACGGTTTTAATTATCTCAGAGTTACGAAATCTTAAAATTACACTAATTTCTGGTATAGAGAAGATATGACACATGACAAATCTGACACATTGCTGTAACGTTTGTCCATATCTTCTCAATACACTTGCTATTTTATAAATAACCACAGTGCCATTTTCTGTTACTTTCCATGCTTCGACCCCCCCTCCTTCCTCATAGTGCATCATGATATATTTTTACATACCCCTCCCCTATTAAACTGCACACGTAATTAATCGCGCAATAAAACTTACCCAGGGCCCGATATAGATCACGAAATTTACAAGTTTTCTGGGATTTTACCCACTTAAAAGTTGAAGTGTAGGCTGTGTTTACTTAGTGGGAGAGCCACATCAGGGTTGTTCGCCCTATTAATGGATGGCTGCTGTTGGCACTCGGCCATTGTTGAATCCGAAATTCTTCTAAATAGAATAGTAAAATTTTGGATTGTTCATCACAGCAATAAATTTCATGTATATTATTTCAACCGCGAAGCAACTAAAAGACAGCGAATAACCGATCATTAGTAACAAGTATGCACTGGCAAAATCATCCGATGTCAAAGGTCGAAACTCTGAAAATTTCGATAATTCTAAGTCTTCCGAAGGAAACATTCTGTGAACAATTCCAGCTTCGAACATACGAGTTACACTGCCAAGAATTACATTCCATTAAATATAAATAATAAATAGAAGAAGAACGAGAATATTCTCTTACATGTTGCTTATATTCTTTTCGAAAGGAAATCCTTTTCTCATGGGGAAAGCAAGAATCTGCGTCAGAAGGGAATCTGTGGAAATCATATATTTGTGTATATCAGTCAAACCTGTTTTTATGCGGGGGATAGGGACCGCATTAAAAAGAAACAGCAAAACGGTCTTCTTGTAGTCGTCCCATGGCTTCTGCCATAGACATTAAATTGTTATTCGACAAAATATGGTCCCTCAATATTTTCGTATTGTGGGATTTTGAGTCCTTAAAATAATAATTAAATCGAATTAGTACAGAAATACTCGTATATTAAACACAGGATGGTCATAATTAAAATTCACGTATTCAGAGAACTCTGTAACTGTAACCAATGGGCGGATTATCCCCAAAACTTGCTTACAAACTGTGAATGCAGCAAAAAGTAAAATAAAATAAAAAACTTCAAAAACTTTCACAAAAAGTAACTAAAACACAACGAAAACGCATTTATTACGCTGCAGCCTTCCGTAGAGGCTGTTTACTGATATAAGAAATGTTTCTCAATGTGGCTCATTCTTAGATGTAATATTCGACGAACAGCTGACTTTATTCGTAATGTTTAAAATAAAATAAAATGTCTCCTTAAGGTTGGTATTTGTTATTTACTGTTTTTTATCTTGTATATGCGTGTAAAGCGCCTCTTAGCGGAAAGTTTTTAAACTAAATATTGTTTTGGCAAAATCTTTTTCTGCATCCTTTACATCAGGGGTGTCCAACCTTTCAGATTCTCTGGGCCACATTGGACGAAATCATGGATTTACGGGCCGGAGTTAGCTAAAGAGCAAAAAAAAAGTAGCAAAATTTTCTAAAAAGTAGCCCAAAAATAGCCATCTCAACAGTATATATATAAAGTTTTACGGCTTTGTGAAACTTCTTTTTTGTGGTTGATGCCGTTGAAATAAATAAATAAATAAATAAATAAATAAAATAAACTTGTCAGTTTTGTTTACACGTTCATTGGGCCGCATTGCAACTTGCGTTGGGCCGCATGCGGCCCGCGGGCCGCGGTTTGGACACCCCTGCTTTACATAGTCTGTATATAAATTTTGGTGTCAATCCACTTACTCGTTACACCTACAGAGTAATTTGAATAGTGAAACTTTAATCATGGCCATCCTGTATATAATAAGTAATTTACATACAAGAATTTCTCTCCAGATAATATTTCCTGCTTTAGTGCCACACTGGTATTCACCTCTCTGAACAGAATTTGCTAATTCTTCGAAATTTTTTGGAACTTCTTCGGTTAGAGGGTACGTAAGGTAAGACATTAGTGTTCCGCTGTAGCTGGATATTAACACAACAATGGACAGCCACCAAATTCCTACCATGAATCGAGTTGGAAATCCTTTTACCGCTTTTAGGTTTAATCCTATAATTATAGAAAATCTCAAACATTAATAATTATAATAATATAATACAATAGAATGGATTTTACCTTGGTACATAAACGAACAAAATAAATTCCAATAGATTTTACACCGTGACCAATGTATTCTCGATTCTGCTGTAAAATCGTTTTCCATTATTTTGTGCAATATTAGTCCAAATATAAACACAGCCAACAACACACAGATCCACATCTACGAATATCATAAAGTTATATTTGGAAAAAAGATATCTTATGAAACTCACATTGGAATTACCTCTAAGGAGAAAGGTTTCATAAGAGAATTCCAGTCAGCAATCTCTTTTGGAGCCTTGATTAGAAAAACTGTTGGCTGAAAGGTGAGTACTGATGAGTATTTTATGTACGGATAGCGAATTGGACTGATTGCCAAACCAATTGTAGAAATATCGGCTTCCTAAATCATGAAAACGAAAAAATAATAATAAAGATCTCATTGAAGGGAAAGATGATCATTAATTTACTAAAATAGAAATTTTTAAAATTGTTTTATATGACAATTGATTAGTTCTCAATACGTTGCCACACGTTTCACGTGGTTCTACATTTGTATGGAATTAATCTAGTGCTCTGGGGATTCCGGGTGAGTAGCCCCAGAAATTTACACGAGCGTTAAGTTTCGAATATATTTGGCCCCGGTCGTTTTTATTGTGGATCTTACGAACCCACGACGGGTATGAGAAAAGGCCATATTAGACTCCAGGACGTAAAGTGCAAAAACATGAAGTACTCTCACCTGATTTGCAATTTTTCCTATAAGTCCGGTCCACGAACCATTATCTGCTAAATCTCCAATAATTTCGTCTATCGGTTTCACTATAACATAACTAATTATATAATTTAATTAGATATTTATATAAATATAAATTTGTGAAAACGTAACACCTAAGTATCATATAAGAGTCAAGAAGCATTTTCATATTTTCACGTTTTAAATATATCCTAGTAATTTCTCCAGTTAGTTTGCGTGTGTACTTTTAAGAACTTAGAAATAAATTAAACCGATGGTTAACACCTAAAACCAGCGCAACTAGAAATATATAATTTGCAACAATTGAGCCAGTTATGACTGGATTAACTCATTGTATTAGAGAAGACAATAATTCCCCGACAAGATGAGAATAATGCCCCGACCATACTATACTGTACATGAAACTATATTGACTTCTGAATTTATATCTGTTGAAATTGCGCAAATTTAAATAACGGATGGTGAGAATATTTATGAACATCACGAGAAAACAATAGCCTGATAGACCGCCATTTTGTTCCGATGGAGATTATCCATTAGTCATCTATTAGAAAAGCGTAATTACTAATTAACTTGTGTAGAAATTATGTTAATTTATTAAAATTACTAGTACATTTGTTTTATTGAATAAACGTTAAAACAATCGACTCACCTAAATCTGAGTTTCTGTTGAATAATTGTGAAAAGTTCGTACAACACTCCTCCCGTAATTTGTGTTTCGGATTTGTCGAATTTCATAAGATTCGATTTCTGCAAAATAATGAATGTAATGTTATTATTGATTATATTGACAAAAAGTTCAATCACGAGAACAATAAAATATATTTACTCGGTAACCGGCCACCTTCCATACGAGGGAATCATTCGAATTCTTCGCAACTCCTGTTTGAAGTATTTAATATATTTTAAAATTGATTAGTGACAATTTTAGAACAAAGACAAAACAGAAAAAAAGTTTTCTGGCTTCCTTGAGGATTTTCTTGATCAGACAATTATAAATGGTTGGGTTCTTTCTGTATAGGTAACGTTAATCAGGTTTACGCTACTAGTATCGAAAGTTCTTGCGGTTGTGAAAGAAATGTTACTTCAAGTATTTTATTCTTAGTAATTTAATGTAATTTATAATTAGATATTAGCATATTTATATCCAATTGTTTGCGGTGATTGCTGATGACTATTAAATAAAGTTCAAACGTAAAAAGAATTACTCTGAAGCATGTGCTGCGTAATTCTTAGCGTTAAACCTCCAAAACCTCTAATGCATGGCCATGATTGTAACGTAGAATTAAACGTAACATGCGGAAGGTATTTTGAAGAAATCAACTTTAATAATCAATGTGAGTTAAAATTATTTGCAAATGATGCATTCAAAATAAAAATGAAAGAACCATTGCAATTAAGTAGTATAAAATTTTTTCATAATAATAGTCATTTCAAGTACTTACCATTACTCTCACGCAGAAAGGGAAATATTATTATAAATACCAAACGGAGATTAAGAACTAAATTCTTTTCTTTCATTTTAAAATAGAGAAAATGAAGTATTAGATGCATGGTAAGTCAGAACAATTGCGTGTAACATTAGAAAAACCCAAATATATATAAAAAAGAAGCGAGTTTTCACTTAACACCGTTTACATAAATCAGCGTAAACAAACAATATTAGGAAATGCACTATTCTCTTCTGTTTGTTAAAGTTGCGTGAATCGAATGCCAGTTCCATTTAGAAAATAAATAAATTTCCAATATATTTACTTATAATTTTATATATAGAGCACGGCTCAAAAATATTTTCAAACACTCCTAAGTAAAGAAGTTACGGTTTTCTGTAATTTAGGTAACGGTTTATTGAATGGTTGAAAGTAAAAAAATCCAAAATAGTTCATCGGCTTTTTGATTTATTATAAGAAAGCAAAATTTCTATTTCGCATTGTAAAAAGTAGGCTACTAAAGAAGAATTAATATCAACAAAATTTTAAATTTATTTTCTTATGCTTCATTTAAATTAATTTTTATTGATCGAATAGAGAATTATAAGGTAACGAGCATATTTATTGTGACATGATCACAATGCCGGGCTGAAATTTTAAATTTATTTAATTAAGAATATATGCTCTACACCTCAAATTAGTAATGGATTGCCCGTGTACATCATACTTTTCCTTTAACAATAGAATCGTGCCAGTCATCTATCTAACTCCTTTCAGGGGAAAAATTTTAATTGAAACAACGTGACTTCCGGTTTGTATCGGAAGTTCTTATACAGTTAATTGGGGCCTCCTGCCCCAAAGCTTTCTATATACAATATATGATCTCTGCTTTAATCTATGTAACTCCCTTCTCGAGATTAAGGAAAGACAAATGGACACGTCACAGTGAGAATTTGTCTACAATTTTTTCAAATTGCTGCCCAATGCATATTTGCTTCTAGAAAATATCAAGAGAATATTAATAAAAGAAAATAACAATGGAAGTTTAAAATAGCATCAGTTTTTACAATTAAAAAAAAAATTTAATGTATGAAATGTGTTCAGTAATTCGTGAAAAGTTTTACTAAATTACATTCGTTATCGCAGGTCTTTAGGAATTCTCGAATTTTTAATAGTCAGTTGTGAAGTTGTGTACGATCTTGTGTAAATCAGACTTAATCTCGAATTTGGCCTACTATTAATTTCGCTTGGAACGTCTGGTGTGTGTAGTACATTACGTATCATCGCTGTGTTCTTTTCATATTGTAACTGGAGCTGAAGCAAGCAGTTTTACTAAAGAATCTAGAATAAAATAACACATAGTGTTGCATTTTTAACATTTAAAATATGTAAGAAAACTTTCTTACATAATAGCGAGGTTGAGGTCGAAGTTTTCAACGCGAAAATGTGTACGTCGGACGTTCGGCGCCGCTTTCCTGTACGCCTAGACGTTTGGTAATGGCCTTTGGAATCTCGAGAATGATTCCACTGACTTTCCAAATGCCATTGTCAAACTTCTAGGCTTACAGGAAAGCGGCGCCGAACGTCCGACGAACACGTTTTTGCGTTGAAAACTTCGGCCTCAACCTCGCTATTGCTGACATAGTGGTCCTAAATGCGTTTTCTATTCTGTCGACCGAATTGTCAATACAAGTAAATTAAAAATAAATTTTTTTGAGAGTAATAAAAATGGTGTTACATACAGCGTAATGGGTCTGCCATGTTTCGTTAACGGCCGGATGGTCGAAGTGTTGAAGGTGTCAGCCTTCATACTGCTTCAAAGTCTTCAAAATACCTCTTCATTGAAACTATCTCCCGGTAATTTAATAAAATCGAGTTCAAATTTCTTTCAACGATAGTCTGAAACCGATTTCACATTACCCCTGCATTGTTCAAATTATCCCCTTTGTGTTTCGTCTAAAATAATAAATTCTTATACTCACAACTCGTAATAGGTCAACATTTATTGAATAAAATATGTGAAAACATACAACATTGAAGAATAATCTCAACATCTGACAAAATAAAAAAGTCACAAAAATGTTAATTGTATTAAAACAATCTCCAATTCGAAGTGCGTAAAATTACGTCCATGAAAACATAAGATATACAACATACTCATGACAGAACTACACGTATTATTATGTTTGTGTGTAAGCAGAAATTAAGTATCTAAATGAACATAAATTCTTTCTAGCGGATAATCTGAAATTGTAAGAGAGTACCATAAGCTCACCTTAGAGCCTACCTCGGGGAGTATTTTCTAATTGATTTTACACTACCTCCCGGTTATTTTAACGCGCTTTTAAGTTACCGTAGAGTAAATAGGAGTAATCTAAAATTACTACACCCGTATCGAATTCGGACGGCCGAGAAACCCCCCCGAATTTTTGGGGTAGTAGTGACGTGCTTCCAATGTGGGCCTAGATTACTAACAATGGGCCTGAAAGTAGGCCCTTCGGAACTCATAGGATAAAGTCAAAAAATTGTTTACTATTTAATTTGATAATTATTTATAAATTATTTTAAAAGAGGATGATATGTTTTCGAGTTTTTAGTGCTAGAGGTTGATTTTCGAGTGTATATTACATTTAAAAATTTAATACTGATTAGCATTACCTCAAATGATATAAATTGAAATAAAATTGAAGTATCTTGTTTTCTCATCCCACAAACTCTTTTCGTAAGAAAAATTAAAATTACACAATAATGAACAATAGAAAAATATTTCCCAAATTCCAACAAATTCGCACGTTTATAAATTTTAATTTTAATTTTAATTTTATCACGGCACGAAACTAATATAATAACTAATAATAACTAATAATAACTAATAATAACTAATAACTAATATAAATTTATGTCTGGAATGCAAATTATGATATCGCTATATGTTATATTAATTAAAATCACGCATAGCAATTTAATAACATTTGTTTATCGATTTGCAAAATACATCATTTTAAACTATATCTTTTAAAAAAAATTCGCAGTTTTGTTGGACGATAACAACGAACTAACGCAATTTTGCCTTGTAGCAGTAAACGAACCTCTTAATTCGAGGAAGGCATTGAATACCGAGTAAAGACCCTCTGCCACCTGTATAACAGTAAAACAAAATCATAATTTACACAATTTCAATGAGATCAAGTGTAGATGCAATCCATCACTTACTTTAATGAAGAAGTCCTTCTTGACAACAATGAATCCCGCCATCGAAAATCCCAGAGGAGTCTTTCCGTATCTCTTCATGAAGCAAAGAATCTTCAAAAACAAAATAATACTGAATAATAATATCTGGAAAATTGTTAAAATAAATAATATAATGACAACCTTGAACTTGTACACTGCAGATAAATTACACACGGCCAATTTTCGAATTTCAGAAAAGTTGTCGTATAGCTGTTGAAAAGAAAATCATATCTGTAGTGAATAATTTTAAAATAGAAAATAAATAGATGTACAGCAATACACTACATCTAATGGGCTAATGAATTTTAGTTCAAGTCCACGCGAACATTTATTGTATCTTTTATGCAAGTAATAAGAAATCTTTACATAGATTATTAATTAAACCTCAGAGAATTGTGAACTGCGGCTGATTAATCGGGTGTTAATTTTAATAATGTAAATAAAAATAAATAAACTTGATCATGGTGTACTTACTTTCGATGTGAAATTCGACAGAAGAAACGCAAAGAAAAGTGTTCCACCCGTTATTGATAAAACTACAAACCACATTGCCAACTTTATGATGGTTGGCATCTTGACAAAGAGTGTTCCGTACAGTAGAAAACACGTTAAATACAAAAACAGTCCGTACTCAATTAAATGCAAATACTTGTGCTTTTCGTTAATTTCTTGAACGATTTCCCACACGTCGGTTTGTTTTTCGATGAATGTTTCAATTTCACTTCTAGACGTCGATCGCGGATTCATTTCTTGTAATTCCTCAGACAACTTCTCGAATCTTCGGTTGATGATCTGATATATCAAAACTTCTGCTACTTTTACCGACATTATCTGTCCTAAAACAAAGACCGCAATTAGTTGAATGAAACAACAACATACAACCGCTACAACATCGTGACAGCCTTCTTTCTTTAACACGGGATAGGTGACGACAGCTAAGTTAAAGGACAACGATACGGATATAAAGAATATGATGGAGAGCATGAAGAAGCAGACTTTTTCGATTTTTCTTAATAATTTTTCTTCTCCGGCATAACTGCTTGTCTTCTGAACAAAGGATATTTGTGCCCGTTTCAATATGGTGTTTTGAAGAGCCATGCACAATGCTACGAAAAGATAAACAAATTTTATCTGCATAATGCCGTCGCCGAAGATTCTGAATGCCTCGGTGCAAATCAATTCGATTCTAGTAAACATTGATGCCACCACCGACACCCCGATCCATATTGACACTTCCACAATATTATAGTAGATATTATAATATTTTTCGAATTTTAAGATCTCCGCCCAACAGGAACATTGGCACGGATTCACGAATTTCACTCCAAACACTAGAATTGCCATCAAGACTGGTTTCAACAGACAAGTAGGACAAGTTCTAGATTCCTTCCGAGGCTTCATAACTAAGGAAAAATTTTAAAAATAGATTAATTTAATATTAAATGAAAACAATTTAGTTATTTCTTCAATTGTCGCAATAGAAGTTTTAATAAAAGTGGGTTTGAAAGCCAAGGACACGTTTGCAATTTAGGTATGAGACTAGTCTGCCGCTAGACACCTGGTGATGTAGGATTGATGAGATTAGGCAACGAATACTTTGGCAATCTGTAAGACGAGAGTGCCTCTTGAGAGGATTTTCTAATGGAAAGTGTTATTCGAGTGTTACGACGCAAAGAAACCTCAGAACAATTCCACGCGACCAGCTCATCGATACGGTTCGAACATGCGTCAAAACACTAGTGTTCAGTTCAAAAATTACATTATACGTAGTAATAATAATAATGAAATAAATATAATAATGAAACTGTAAAATAACAAAAAATTGCTCGGGATTGCGGGACAAAGATGAAAGATCATTCTCGACCTGTTGCATAGTTTTGGTGATCTAAATTTGTCAAAAATATTACTAATGCTCCAACCTGTAACTTTACGTTATGAGGTGGTAGTCTAGCTGGTTCTAAGGAGTTTAGAAACTCTACCGAGTAAATTTGGCAATGCATTTGTTCTTACATGCCAACATTGCTCTCTCGTATTTATATTTGTGGTTTATGTTTCGTTATGAAATTTGTATCCAGATGTTTAATAAATTTGCCATCACTGAAACACAAAAGTTGTTTAGCAAATTTCTCTGAAAATCTGTTTCCCAATAAATGGATCCTTATCTAAAGAGACAGCTTTTTAACGTCATTCCACAGTGATGATGCTTTTATGTAGACATTTAAGCTACTCGGTAGGTGTAAGCAGGAAAACCAACAATAAGAATATATTTATTCTTTTTGCCAACAGATAACGCTGCATGTAATGGATGCGTTATTGACGAGACTATGTTTCGTCTCTAAAATCACGCCGCTGTCAACGGCTGCACACCTTAAAGGTATGAAGGAGTACAGTACATGTCAGTACATGTCAGGAGTACATGCAACTTGGAACAGAGTATTTGGTGCCCAAATCACGCGCACATAAAATAAACCAGACTTGTAGGAGGTCAGGGGATCGAGAACCGGGTCAAAAGAAAATACGAAATGCTGAGACAGTTTCTAGAAACAGGCGCGAGTGCGAGATTAGCGCATGCGTTGCTCGCGCTCTCCGCGACATAGTCTCGTCCCAAAAATGGCTTCGCCATCTTACTTGACTATATTACATTATCCCGAGACCAGATAGCCGAGCGGCCGAAGTGAGAGCCTGCTGCTCTGGGAATCCGAATTCGAATCCGGACGGGTCGATAAATCCCCAGAAATTTTTCGGAGGTGATCCATCCGGATATGTCGGGCCATGCCTTTCATTATCCAATCACCCCATTGTGGGTCTGGCTTAATCCATAATTGGTTTGCTAAAAGAGGCACTCTTAGTGTCCATGGGGTGAAAAGAGTTTTAAAAAAATACTATACAATCCCAATATTTTGGGGAAATATATAGCTTATTGTTGATTCTGGGGATTAAGTAGAGTAATACTGATACAAACTTTGGTTCACATTGGTTTAAGAATAAAGATATGTATAAAGGATAAATCAACAAGAATTGATTTTTATATATACAAAGATTGCAAATTGCACAAAAAAACTGAATACATATTGCTGCAGAGGGCAACCCGAGTGCTTATATAACGCGATACGGATAACGACTCGGAGAAGGTTTGAAGATCGTTTTAACGTTTGTGGTGGCTGTGCTCTGAAAACACTCGCATCTTCGTTTTCAAACCTGTCCGTGCGACTTGTTCGCTGCTCTGACTTATTTCGTACGAAATAATGCTACAGACTAGATTGGCTTGTTCAGGCTGACTAAATCGCTAGTTTGTCCTCGGCCAAATTGTCTCTTTTGTAAGGCGATATATTGATCGAATGAAATTTTGTGTAAATTAACAGGCCGACGATATTTTTTAGTTTCTTATTTAAGTCTAATATAAAATAAATGCATTCGGTATCAGAGATATCGAAAACTTACTTGAAACGTAGATCAGGATAGTAGCGACTGTATCTTGTGGCTTGCAGACAGAATTAAGTACTGGGACAAACATGAATTATAAATATATAAACACATTAAGTAGTAGTATTTTAATAATCGCTAATTGATATCTGTTGAATGAGTACATAAAACTTATTTGAGCTTCCAAGAATATTGGAAGAATATCAATCAATCCAGTCCATCATCATATTTTGTTATGCATCATTTACACAAATTCTCAAAAAATTTTAATTGATAAAATTCATTTTTCGAAAATAAGAAATTTCTATGAAGAATTTTAATCATTTGCCTACTTAAATTGTGGAATTTTATTCTCTATGCTTTCAAAAATGCACTTTCAAATTGAATTGATTATTTACGTAAGTTAACTCAAACACCAACAAATTTATTAATTAGAAAGAACCTTAGAATGAATGAAAATATTCAAATATTCTTAATTGATTCTAATCTAGTTATATAAGACGGTCGTATAGCCGAGGCGGTTACCACAAAAAATTTTTAAGGCTTTTCCTCCATTAATCTGCGGCTCGACTCCGGGCCTAGTCAAACTCACAATGGGTACGATAAAAAGCGATGTTTTTAGTGCCCGGCAGGCATAAAAAAGTAAAACAAAGAAGTTACATAACTTCTAAAGAAATATACCAAATACCGTTTAAAGACCAATATCTTGTTGATACAGACCAACCTTCTGTCCCTCACCATTTGGTTTCCCCGTTGTTGGCCTGGTTGAACCCATAGTGGGCTTGCAAAAAGAGTCACTCTTAGTGCCCAAAGGGCGGAAAGAGTTTTAAAAAAAGACAAGACCAAACTTCGGAAAACAATTTGCCATCGAGACTGGTTTCAGCAGACGGCAAGGCAAATTTCAGATCGTGTTTAAGGTTTCATAAAAACGAACAAAAAGTGAAAAAATGGTCGAGTAACAGAAGAAAAAAGAATCCGCTCTCTAATCGGAACAATTATGTTTTATTAAAAATTCACTTTATTTATTCTATAAAAAATTACGGAATAGATAATATGGAATTTTATAAACAGTAAATAGATAATATTTCCGAGTATTTTTACACGAATTTAAATATCAGAAATATTCCACGTATTTGTCTTATTCCGGGTGCTGCATTTTAACCAGTTCAATGTATTAACCCGAAAAGTACGGATCTTGCCGAGAAAAGTCACACTAAAACAAAAAGTGTTAGACTTAAACAGGCCACAAGATGGAGATACTTCGTTGTTCAATTTTATTTTCATGAACGGCAGTTCCCATTTTTTATTTTGTGTTGATTCTCCATGGTAATAAACTTTTATCCAAAGCATTCTTTCGAAAGAAGCAGCTATGTTTAAAGCGTATTACACTGATTAATATGATATAATGAAAATACACGCCGTGAGTCTTTCTGTGCGGTATAAGCAACATGGCATTCTTGGTTCCACTACGGTTTTGGGTATTTTGGATACGTAGTTGAAGATTTTCCCATCGGATTTTCGGCTGCCTGGATTATGCGCTCAGTAGTGGTTTGTACATCGTTAACAACATCCGCAATATTAATTAAAGTTGGTTTGATGATCGCTAAAAACGAATATAGCCTTCAGTTAGCGTTTTTTATTTTCCATCCGAAAGGGATTGCTCGGCAAACTTGCCTTCCAATGTGGTTTTGAAATACAGGAAAAAGAAAAGCAGAACGCAGGCTAAATCCGACCATTCAAAATCAGAAAAACTAGATGAGCGGCGTGACAGATCGATTGGGGTAAGGATTTTCGTTGGAGCAAAGAAATATGTCACTCTGCCTGTATTGGAAAGACACATTTGGTGATTCGATATAAATTTTTCAATGACCCGTCTCTGATAATTTATGTCGGGATTTCCCATATTAAATTGTCACAAGTATAAGATATGGGGTTTACAGCTGCTGACTCTGACATCGGGTGATAATTATACGCAACAAACAATAATATTTATACTAAATAAAATAAAAACTGCCACCATTTGCCGTCTTGTATACATTTTTAATGGGAGGAATCAACGTAACTACATCGCTAGTTTGATTACGACTATTGTTATCTGTCTCTTCTTCGAAAATCGCTGGGGGTAGAAAAGGACTAATGACCAAAATTATACAGTAGACAGACGGACAATTATTGTGACCTTGATCGACCTCGAAAATCAATGGTTTTTGAGATAGGGAAGAAAATAAGCTTGCTTTTTAAGTTATAATAGGCACTTTTGAGCCATTTTATGGGTTGTACGCCACAAAATAAACACCTTTTTTAATAGATCATATTTTCTTATTCTCATTCTGTGGAACGAGTCAACTTGACAACAACATCATGCGTGATGTCCCTTCAGTTAAGCCAATCGGCACATTCTCTAATGACGTCATCACTTTTCGCTTAATATGTCAGGCACTATGTAAAATGTTTATATTTTCTCTCACTAGATGGCAGAACGACTTTTCCGTTCATTATGTTAATTTTTATAGCTATTATTAACTATAAAAAATCATGCGTTTAACTACAACGATAGTGAACTTCCTCGTATTCCGAACCCGAAGCGTGAAGCTTCCGTAACCCTGTTTATAATGGCTATGACATGTGTAACGAACGAGGAGAATCCGGAAGTAATTTGCTACAACTAAGCGCTCAATGGCTCATGCTCATTGATTAATACCCAAGTTGAATCTTTCCACAGACAGACTAAAACTAACAGTTTTCGAGATAACGGCCATTTTCTGCTAAAAATTCGATTTCTCTTTTTCCCGAAAGTTCCTATGCCGGGAACCACGTTTATCATTTTAATTATGAAAATACTTCAAATGACAGAAACACGATAGTAATGAAAGTGCATTTCAAAATGTATTTAAATTAAACGCTCACTTGGCGTATAGAGGGATTTATTCTTCTAGGAAAGTCACTTAATAATTTTGTAATTTATATTAATTAATCTCACGAAAATGTTCCCGAATTCTGATTTTGACGTTTTTTATAGAAGAATGCTGAAACCATTTCCTTCATGTATCTTCATAAAGACTGGCATAAAGATTTGCTGCTTGCGAATAATTTTGGTGGTACCCACTTAAAGCCATCAGTACAAGTATACCTCGAGTTACATCGTTTCGAGTTACGTCGTTCTTTATTATACGTCGTTTGTCAAAATAGTATATGGAAAAATAAAAATCAAGTTTAAGTCATTTTATTCGACTTTAATCCGTCCGCCACAAATATTGAAGTCGTAATATCACTAGAAAAGCGTTAAAAGCACATAAAATCATATTAAAATATGTACGTTTACAGTAAATATTAATATAATCATCATAAATCCTAGAGAACGAAACATGAAAATATCTGTGTTTCTGTGTCGTCGTCTTTTAGCGGTCTTTAAGTGCTCATTATTGGCGTTTTCCACCGTAGTTTCGACTTACGTCGTAACTACACGAGTAAATTCGACTTACGTCGTTTTCGATGTATGTCGCCTCTCCTGGAACCAATTACCAACGTAAGGCGAGGTATACCTGTATATCAAATGCTTCTTTTCGTTTGTTAAGTGGATTCTTGCTAGCTTTTATTGAATTCGTAATCTTGAAAGTTATACCTGGTTTTAGTGAAGGTTTCTCTGTCTTCACATTCTTTTCTGTTATTTGTTTAGACTGTATCAATAATTATTTTGCAAGTCGAGTAGGTGATTCGTGTGGGTAGAATGAAATGCTAGTTTGTACTCCACAGACTTCGGTGGATTTTAATGCATAAGACATATGGCGTTACGGTTGAGGTTTTACAGGCCTCTGTCTGCTGAGTGTCTTTATAGGAAAAATGTTCTTTCGCTGTTATGTTGGACACAAATGAGAGTATGAAGGATAAGCATTTTTACTTTTCCGGCTGTTACATATAACGGAAGGAAAAGTATGGCAATTGGTCAAAAAATTTTCACATTTTTTGACTGGATGCAGCGTGAAACGTTGAGAAATGCAAAAAATTCGGTTGTTTTTTCTGTACGTATGGTTGTTAGTGGGTGGGGGTATGATTTTGTTCACCCTGTTTTGATGCTTAAACACTCCTGTGGTTTTCGTCGAAAATTTCTGAAACTTTGCAGGGAAGTTTGCATATAAGGGAAATTGATGTTATTAAATTTTGGTGATTGAAGATCGAGCAGTGGAGAGATTTATCTCCCCACTGTTCGATCATATGTGTCTCCGGTAGGGTCGGAGTTAGTGACGATTTTACTGGTTAGAATTTTTTTATAAAACTTACTCGTACCCTTAAAATTAAGCTTTTGCCATTTTATAATAATTAAGATATAAAAGGTTTTAAAAATAAAATATCATAACAGTTGGTGCCACCAAAAGTTGCCGAGTTAAACAACTCATCGTTGGATTTTTTTTTAATAATTGACATAGTCTGGGTTCGCAGTATAGTTGGCAGTGTTATGACCTGTTGCGACATACACTCCCCTAGGTAGGGAACTGGCCTGGACGTGGCGGAGGGCATAGCGGCAAAAGACGGCGGGTATAAAAGATCCGAAGGTCCCGTCTTAATCTTCGTCGTTCATGAAGCCTTTTGACTCGGCCTAAGGTTCCAGAGGTGTCAGAGTATTATGGGCTTTGGGTCTGTATACAGGCCTTAATGCAGCCTGTTGTCCTTGAGCCGCGTCTCTGTATACGGCCCCCTGTTAGGATTTCTAACATCTCCCTAAACTGAAACCTATCTCTGTTCGGGCGGATGGCAACTAGAGCTGCAATTTGGTATAGTGGCATGAAGACTCACATCAATACGGAAGGGAGACTGGTACGGTCGAGGCACGGCAGTTATCTGCTCTGGTCCGGACTTGCTGAGGGCCAAGATTGTCCCTCAGTAAGTCCGAAGCCTGGTGATGATCGCTGTAGCCATAACTAACAGGATTCCCAGGGAGGTCTTGTCTTCGGATGAGATAAGTGGAGTGTAGTCGTTTGGACTTGCCCGACACAAGTTGGTAGTCCTGCCGATGAAAGTGTAGGCACTCAATGGCCTGCGGTGTGATGGCACTCGATAGGAGCGCTGCTGAAACGTGGTAGGGGCCCTCTGCTTCGGCGGAACGGTTCCGAGACCCTCTACTGGCGATGGTTAAAGCATCTGCTGGTAGCGAGTCGGACATTGTACCCTAGGTTAGCGATTGAAGTCCCTGACTAGCCACAGAGGACGCCAAAACTTCTGTATTCAATTCCTGCGTTGGTACAGAGACTGGAGGCCATGGATCTGAAATCCTTACCCTGTGGAATCTGAGACACATAAAGTAAACTCCTGCATCCACCCCAGTGGCATGGGCCGATGTTTTTGAACGCAAAATCGGTCGAATGCAGTCGACATCGCCTCGGCCCATGGTAACGAGGACCACGTAAAGCTTCTTCTGCTCGGTAAAAGAAGAATCAGTTTCCCAGGTGGAAGACTGTGCTTCGCACACCCAGTGCTGGCCTGTGGGCTGCAGCCTGCATGCTGAAGCCAGTGGGGCGAGGAGTCGTATTCCCGTTGCCAAAGCCTTGTTGGTGGTCATGGGGATAATGCCTGTAGTGAATTACAGGTTCCTCTAACTGATATCTATGCTGACGGGCAGTCAGCAGAGCAGCTTCTTGGCATAGGGCCAACTTCCGCTATGCTTTGGGAGGAGCGGTGCTTAAAAGCCTGACGATGCGTTGGATGGTCATATATGGTCCTGGAAAACTAAAAACGGAAAGAAGGTTTCCTAGTAGGGATGATGGGGCAGCCCAAGCCAAGCAACCGGCTGGGCTGGGGTGACCTTGGGTCGGCGGCCATTTAAATGTGTACCTGTCCTGGCAGCGGGCCATTTAAATGGGTAGCTGTCCTGGCAGCATTTTTTAACTATACTTTGCCGAACCCGAACATTTTCATCAGCATGTTGTATCGAAACATTACTCCAATCATCATCCCTTACTGTGAGAGTTATAAAATCTCACAGATTTTTGGCAATCTCTCAGCCAAAGAATTCAACTTGAAGACTACCTCTATGTTGCCACTCAAATCTAAACCAAAAATCGATCACTCCAAAAATTGGCTTCAAGACTTTCTCCATGAAAATAAAACTCCTACGCTGGAAGAATCAAGAGAGTAAGAGAGGATTATCGTGCATGAGAGTTCGACGCTCGATGTCTGATATTGAAGAAAGGTCACGATCAGGAGCTAACAATTTGAAAAGATGAGGCCAACGATAATCAGCAGCTAAGAGTGTCCAAAAAACGGAGGGACAACCAAGTTGCTCAACCATTGCTAAAAGTTTAGAACATCGAGAGCTCCAATATGGCTTTGTTGATCTAAGGTTGGTTGTATGGACCATGATTTGTTGAAGAAAACTTGGATCATTAATGATTCGCTCCCTTATTTGTTTAACATTCGAATGAATAAGATTAGCACGGCGTATATAAATTCCAGAAGAATGCAGTGCCTGGTGACGCATCATCGAATTTATTGCAAAGAAGCGAAATCGGGGATCTCTAGCAAATCTTTTATCATGGAACTCCATGAGAAACTTGAAATACTCATTTCTTGTGAAGGATTTTGTTCTTGGTTGGAGATAATCGCCATTTCCAGTGGGGAAAAGGCAAGGGAAAGCTCTGGCTTTAAATCCCTCTTCATTGAATTCATTGATCGGAGTTCCTTCAATTTCAGGGTAAGCTAAATTGAGTCTTCTAGCAATATGATGCTGCTGATCAATAGTATCGATGAGAGGAAAGAAACTTTTATCAAGTTCATTGGAATCGGAATTTATCTGTGAATCAAGGAAGGAAAGCATCCCGTGTTAGTTGTCATTTTCTAAGAATTATCTCAACTATTTTACCCTCAATTATATGCCCTTGGAAAATCTTTCATCAAAATGCAAGTCACATTTTTGTGATTTATTTGTCAGTCATAAATCCTTTCGAGAAATTACATGTTTCCACTTATCTAACTGGTTGGGAAGTGGTATATAAAACATGTCACTTCTCACCAAACTTACACCCAGTCGCAAAACACTTATTTGGTATGTTGTTTTTTTCTCTTCTTTTTCTTGTAGAAAAACTACAAAAAATGTTTGAAAACGACAAAAGTACCTACTAACCAAATTGATAAACCAACTTCTCGCCTTAAAGCCACTCGAGCGCCAGCTATCGGCAACCTGGCACATTAACTCTACTTTAGAACCCGAGTGGATCGGGACAGCCTGTTTGTATTAGAGCCCATAAGAGATTGGCCATATAAGTAACGCCTTTCTATTGCGTATTTCTAAAATCCACTCGCTTGTTTTCTTGTAAGCATTCACATATTGATGATACGTCATTTGAGGAAAGCCAATTTGAACAGCATCGGGTCAATGGCAAAACACGTCAAGTGCTATTCCTACGTTTTTTATGCGCCTAATCTTCTAGAGTTATAGAATGTAGAAGGAAAAATACTTAGAAAGAATAACTTCGACAACAAACGAAAGTAATTTTTTATTTATACCTTAAAATATTAAACATTTAATATTTTAAGGTATAAATAAAAACAAATGTTTTTATTATTAAGTAACAATGTTTTATTAAATACCATTTAATAAAACATTGTTATTCATCGTTACCGATCTACACTGTAGGCTAAATCATACTTATATAGTGTTTCCTTTCATTTAGTCTCTACATATATTCTGAATTTATAATTAAATTACAGTAGAGCATCTATTATCCGACTCAATTGGGGACTGGGGTCGGTCGGATAACTGAAATGTATGAAAAAATACATTATTAGTATAGTATATCAGTATATCCCATGTAATTAGTATATTAGCATATCACTATTAACCTACTTTGCGTTGAATTTTCATCGATGTTAAGCCTAACAAAATTTTTTAAAAATAATAATCGTCGCTATTGTATCGTTAAAAATTATTTCTTTATTTTGCACAAAATAAATACAAAAATAAAGAAAAATAGAAAATTAAGCCTGGATTAAATACTGGCCTTCTGTTCATGGTCGAGTCAGTGTTGCCAGCTAAAACATGCAAAAATTTTTAAAAATATTAAAGTAGCCAAGACATAGCCAAATATTCTAGTGCCACATCACTAACGGACATTTGAATTTGCCGACTAGAATGTGGTAAGTTAACCGATGTGACGGTTGATCGGGGGTCGGATAACCGATGCTCTACTGGTACATTCATTATATAAATGTCACATTTATATTTACATTTTAATCTTATTATTATGTTACATTTTTTATAACGAAGAGGGAGTAGAATAAGAGAAGAAAAAAGATGTAAACACATATGTAATGCCTGTGTAAATTGTTAATGATCTCGATAAAATTACAATGGAAGGTATACGATAAACAATAGACTACTATTTAAAAATTATACATTATTATATAGGAAATCGTAAACCGGGAATCGGATAAAATCTTTTTCTTGGCCGTGAAAATCATTTTGAAAGTCATTCCCGTAACTTTAATTGAGTGGAGAGACTCTAACCTAAAAGTCCGAATGAGAAAGTTAAAGAATACCATTCAATTAGTTTTTAAACCATCATTGGATTCGAATAAATACATTTAGGTTGGCCTGATTTGCAAATTTTAATTTATGATTAAGCGATTTCGTTTTACATACTTGTCACTTAAAAGGAAATCTCAGACTCAACACCCGGGTTGCGGCCGACGTTTTCAGCCCAAAACGTGAACGTCGGACGTCGAGCGCCGCCATCTGGCAATTTTAGAAGATTGCTAATGGCGTCAGCTACGTCTAGCATGGAGAGTAGAAGATTGGTTTAAACTTCATTTTTTTGTTCGGGGTTAAAATTATGATGTATTTTATAAAAATAATTATTAATTAAGCATTTATGAATATTATTGTAAAGAATCAAACGATTTTAATCCAGAAATTATTTAATTATTCAATTTTTTAGCGAGTGATGCGAAGTGCCTATAAAATTTATATACAGTGGTACCTCGTATAACGTACGCCTCGAATAACGGACGCTGTGAACAACGGACTTTTTGTTGTTCCATTATGTGACTCGAGCAACGGACTGGATGCGAACAACGGACTTTACGGCATAATTGGTGACTGCTTCATGGGTGCGTTCTTTAATAGCAGTCGCTCTGCGTCTCCGCTACTAAGGGAGTGCGCTGCTGTTTGTAGGCATTTAGAAACGACGGTGAAAAAAAGAAAGATGGCGGCGCCCGCACTATCGATAGTATCGTGATGGAGGAATCTATAATTCCAAACTATGAGCTTTAAAAGGCAAAAGAAGAGTCCCAATTGTAAAATTTAACCATAAAATAGATTATTTGTTGAAAGAGCATTCAAAATAGCCTCAAAAAAAAATTCGTAAAGACACTTACATCACCGCGTGCGCTAACTCGCGCTTTCAGTTTCTAAATTCTCATTCATAAAACCACACAATGGACCCGGAAACGAAACTATCTGAGCCATGGAGGACACCATGTTTTCCACCATAAACTACTGCTACAAGCGGCCGTTTTTGCCGTTCGACGGCGCGCACTCTCACCGGAATTTAGGAACGCGTTCCGCAGGAATTTTTAAACGGATGTCGTTCGCGCAGAGTTACGCGGAGGAATAAAAGAACGCACCCCCTGTTATTTTTTATATGATACAGTACGGTTATTTTATGCTGCGAAACGAATTAGATGTTTTAACATGTATTTCTATGGGAAAATGCGTTTCGTATAACGAACGTTTCACTTAACGGACGTGCACCTGGAACGGATTAAGTACGTTATACGAGGTACCACTGTATATAATCGAGACGACTTGATGATGATGATGATGATGATGATAATAATAATAATAATAATAACAACTCTCCCGTGGTCACCACCTAGTCGTGGTGGGAGAGCCCAGTAAATTTACTGATCCACAGGGCAATGCAGGCTGGAGCACAAGCTCCCGGTAGAGACACCCATGCCAGTAAGGTCTATGGGGAGAAATGAAGCTAAGAGTGACCAAACCCACATTCTGTGGTGATATTTATTATGGTAATAACTAGATCAAAGTGTGATACCGGCTCGAACGTCGCCTGGTTTAACAAGGTCCGCGTTCGTGGGTTAGGCAGAGGCTCACGTTCGAAAAATAGGCCACAGTCTCCTTTGGTTACTGGTAGCGAAAGCAGCACCGGCCCAAGCATGGCTACTGCAATGCCCTCAACAGATGTGAGGAACCAACCCAGCCTTAGTGTTTCTGTGGCAATGCATCCACAGACCACAAAGGCTGGAAAACCACGCCAACGGATGAAATGGACAGTAGAAATGAACGAGTTTATCATCCGTACTTACTACACCATTACAAAACTCGAAACAAACATGACAGCATACAGACAACAACTACACCATAGATTCACACAACAGTATCCTCATCTCACTGCCACCGAACAAAGGGTTGTTGATCAAAAAAGAACAATTATACACAACAACCTTATTCCACAAACAACACTTGAACTTATCAAACAACAGGTTGCTGATCAAATACATCGACAGACAGAAACATCTAACATTAATGAAGATCGTGTAACCTGTCAGGATAATCCAGCAACAAGCATTGATAATAACGCACATACAACAATTACCACTAATGATACTACAGATACTTCCTCATCCATCACTGATAACGTAGACATGGATTTAGTTAATACGCTCTCACTTATATTTCAGGAAACACTCACTAAATATACAGGCACAGATCCCACATAACGACCACGAATACCAAAAATCAACACGTCAAAGGAAGTAAAAAAAAACACTAAATTATGTAAACACTCACTTACTACCACACTATATTCATTCAATTTCTACACTCTCAGACATTCATACATTAGTTTATGCGGGGGCAGTCACAGTAGTGACACACCATGGACTGAAAGTACAATCACAGACAAATACACAGAAAACACAATTCTATCACAAGCCTGCCTGGCAGAGAAGAATAGAAACACAAATAAATGACATTAGACAGCAATTAGGCAGGCTGACACAATACACTAAAAGCAACATAACACCCAAATTAAGGAAACAGCTCAAAAACATTTTCAAGAAAATGAAAACACACACAAAACATGAACATCACAACACACGCATTACAGAATACATTGATACACTAAAACAAAAACTTGCTGCCAAAGCACGTAGACTCAAACGATACAAAACATGTACACTACGAAAACAACAAAATAAATTATTTACAAACAATGAAAAACTCTTTTACAGACAAATTAATAACAAACCAAACACTAATACACAGCACAGTGGCACACCAACAGAAGAAGAACTCACAACATATTAGTCTTCTCTTTGGTCCAGTGCTGTCACGCACAATGCTGATGCAGGCTGGATCGAGGAGGAGAACAGAAACTTACACAACATACCAACTATGCGCTGTGCTGAAATAAACATACATGATTTCCAATACACTGTTAACAGAACACACAACTGGAAGACACCTGGTGTAGACAACATTCACAATTTCTGGTACAAAAAGTTTACATCGCACCAGGAACTAGCTAAACATCTAACACACACCATCATCAATCCACAAGACATGCCAAATTTTCTTACTCAGGGCATCACCTACATGAAACCTAAAAACAACAATACCACAGACCCCACACAATACAGACCAATTACATGTCTTCCAACACTCTACAAATTATTGACATCCTGTATCGCAAACAAAATATACAAACATGTTGAAGAACACGACATTCTAACGGAACAACAAAAAGGTTGTCGTAGAAATCACAGGGATGCAAAGAACAGTTACTCATAGATTCAGTCATTCTACGGCAAGCACACAAACAACACAGAAACATACACATGGCATATATAGACTACAGAAAAGCATTCGACAGTGTTCCACACAGTTGGCTGCTACATATTCTACACATGTACAAAATACATCCATCACTCATTGCATTCTTTCAAAACACTATGCAGCACTGGAGAACAACACTACATCTCAGGGTTAGTAACACTTCCATACAAACAAACCAAATTTTTATTAGGCGAGGAATTTTTCAAGGAGATTCCTTGAGTCCTCTCTGGTTCTGCTTAGCCCTGAATCCATTATCCAACATGTTAAACAACACGCAATATGGTTACAATATCAGACACGAAAAAACAACACAGTTTACACTGTCACATCTCATGTACATGGATGACATAAAACTTTATGCATCCACACAAAAACAACTTCATCAACTCCTACAAATCACACATTCATACACCAAGGACATAAAAATGGAATTTGGCCTAGATAAATGCAAAACAGCTTCACATAGAAAAAGGAATCCTGAAGAAAGAAGGTTTTGCACTTGGAAATGGAGACATTATTGAATCCATGGAAGAGGGCGAGTTCTACAAGTATTTAGGATTCCAACAGGCCAAACTAACAGAACATACACAAGTAAAGCAAAGATTAATTAAAGAATACCAAAGTAGGTTAAATGCTATTCTCAGAACACAGTTAAATGCAAAACACACAGTTAAAGCAATAAACACATATGTCATCCCAGTACTCACATATTCTTTTGGAGTTATACATTGAACTCACACAGATCTTGAGCAACTCCAAAGAAAAACAAAAACAACACTTACTAAGGATAAACATCATCATCCTAAATCCACCACAGAAAGATTAACCCTTCCACGTAAAGATGGCGGATGTAACCTGATTGACATAGTTAACCTTCACTGCAAACAAATACAGTCACTGCGAGAGTTTTTCTACAAAAAACAAGAAACATCACAATTACATAAAGCAGTAACTCTAGCAGACTCAAATAACACACCATTAAACTTACACTCACATCATATGGACACAACACAACATATAAAAAGGCATAGACACCATTAAGCAATCGTGGGCTCGAAAGGCACTCCATGGCAGGCATCCTTACGACCTGGCCCAGGATTTCGTTGACAAAACTGCGTCAAACAGCTGGTTAGCTCGGAGATGCCTCTTTGGGGAGACGGAAGGATTCATGATCGCCATACAGGATCAGGTCATAAATACTAAAAAGTACAGAAAACACATACTCAAAGATGCAACACTCACAAATGACACATGCAGAAAATGTCACATCACGCCAGAAACTATACAACATATCATTTCTGGTTGCAAGCTCTTGGCACAGACAGATTATTTGCACAGACATAATCAAGTAGCAAATATAATACACCAAGAGCTTGCAAAGAAACACAAATTATTAGACATCCACGAGCCATACTACAAGTACAGTACATTCCACAGACAGTATTGGAAAACAACACACACAAAATGTACTACGACAGAGCCATAATCACAGATAAAACAATTTACCACAACAGACCAGACATTACACTCATTGACAAATACAATAAAATCACATACATTAAAGTCATATCCATTCCAAACACTCACAATATACAAAACGCATGCACTGAAAAAATTAGCAAGTACACAGAACTTGCCCAGGAAATAAGGCATCTGTGAAGGTTGGATAGGGTGCTTATTGTACCTGTTGTTCTCTCCTCTACAGGTGTCATACCACACACACTGCACAAAAGCCTGGGCACCTTACAATTGAATAGAAACACATACATCACACTACAGAAGGCCACTATATTGAATACATGTCATATTGTGAGAAAATTCTTGAATAGAAACACACACACTGATACACTTCTTTAATTTCTGTTTTGGTTAATACGACAGGGTCCGGCATAGTACACAGCCACCGGTGTTAACCGAGTATATCTCACTTAATCCAACATAATAATAATAATAATCAGCGCAGAGCCCAAACGGTTAGGAGTTGAAATTTGGTACACAGTTAGGGTACGTTACGAGAACGCACGCTAAGAAAGGATTTTTCGAAATTCCTCCCCACGGGGGAGAAGGACAGGATTAAGGCTTAACATTTCCATCAACGATGGAAGTGTTAAGTAACGATGGAAGTGTTAAGTAACAATGGAAGTGTTAAGAGAAAGCGACGTGCAAGACTCAGATGCAGTTTTCGTTTTTGCGGGAAATCGAACATATTTTTAGACCCATCTAACAACTCTCTAATTACTCTAGAAACAGGGGGACCCAATTCTTGCATTGTGTGAAAATAGGTAAGGTTGACTATAACGTAATAATCTTAATCTTCGCTATCGTTACTTTTGCCCGAGCAACGCCGGACCTACCTGCTAGTTTACATATATTTGTCTTCATAATAGCTTATCATAATTCTGTAGGAGTAGGTTTGTTCTTCCACGGCATCTTCTACCATCAACAGCTTAATAGGTTTGTAAATTTTCTAAAAATTAATTTTTCGAGCTGCTTTCGAATTTACATAAGCCACTACTTCCCTCAACAAAAGTATGAGGTAGTCCTATCGTACGGAAGGGGAATTAAAAATAATTATTTAGTGTTATTAAACGTCCTATAAATACTTTTAAACAGTTTAATTTGTTTATTTACCTTCGCTGGTAACATTCGTCGTTGTTAAACTTTTTCGCCATTTTTCAACAATATCCCATGAGTCAGTGCGTGACGTGAACGTCGCGCACTGACTCATGGGATATTAGCGAGTTTGAGTCCGAAGTTTTCAACGCGAAAACGTGTACGTCGGACGTTCAGCGCCGCTTTCCTGTAAGCCTAGAAGTTTGACAATGGTGTTTGGAAAGTCAGTGGAATCATGCTCGACATTTAAGACATGTTGACCATGCTCGTACAGTTCGTTTTCTTAACGGAAGCTAACGCCCGTGTTGTAAGCCTAGCTACGCAAGTGAAAGACAGACTAAAGACGAGGTATGAGAAAAAAATGGAATGGATAAGAAAGCACCAAGATACTCGTTCTAGAACGCAGATAAGCCATACTATTATATGCTGGGATAATATCACACTTCCCACATACGTGAAAGAAGCATGTAAATATGGCCCTAAATACGCCCCGAAACCTAAACTCACACTCGAAAAAATTATGCCGGAAATCGAGCAGGCAATAGAGGGACTCAGCGAGATCAAGAAAGAAACGTTTAGATGGGAAGTCGCGTTCAAAATCAAGCATGCTAATAGTAAAAAAGACAGCGACCCCATCTGGTACTATATCAGGAAAAGTAAGGAATGGCTAAAAGCTAATAATATTGTGCTCACAAGGGCAGACAAATCAAAGGACTCAGTGGTCATGAACAGAAGCACTTATGACGACCTAATGTTAAAGTATGTACATAAAAGACACGCAGTGTATTACAGCGCACCCAAGTGCAATAGAGAAACTACAGGCAAGGATTAAAAAATTTGCAATCACACCGCTGGCTAAAGAACTGGGTCTTACAAAAGTTGTAGTCCATTCTCCCTCGATACCTAGGCTATTTGGGTTCGCCAAAACTCATAAAAAAGATAAGGCATTAAGGCCTGTGGTAGATAAAGGATGCGCACCCACAATTTTACTAGAAAGGTTGGTTAACGGCTTCGTTAATAAATATTTACCCCAGAGTCCCTACAGCATAAAACAACCGCTAGACCTTCTACATAAAATGGCTAACATGAACCCGCAAGAAGTTAAATATATGACCGTATTAGACTTCAAGGCTCTGTATCCCTCTGTCAAGCTGGAACCATGCTTCTGTCATCTAAGGGATTTCCTTTTAAGCGTGATCAAGTCCCCAGAAAAGAAGAAAAAACAGATACTAGAGATGACGCACCTAACCACATTCTCATCCATCTTTGGCTTTAATGGCGTCACTTACACGCAACAGAAGGGTGTAGCCATGGGTAGCCCCCTGGCAGGTACGTTATGCGAGATGGTCCTAAGAACGCTGGAGAACGCACTCCTGCCAAAATATGCAACGCAAATCCTAACTTATGCAAGGTACGTTGATGATGTGGTTGTTTTCAGGAATGTCAAACCCAACTTACATCAATTCATAACGGACATCAACGATAACAAATTCGGCCTCGAAATCGAACTCGAGCAAGAAAATGATAAGCTTATACATTTTCTAGATTTATCTATACAGCTTGACAGCCAAGGAGCTTTCTGTACTAAGGTTTACAGAAAGCCTACTTACAACCCGATCTTTATCCCATGGAACTCGCATGACCCGCCGGCGTACAAACTCGCAGCATTCAGAGCGCTCGCTGCACGAGCGCACACACACTGTAGTAGTACCCAAGACAAAAACGAAGAGATGAATTACATCATTAAGCTAACTAAGAAGAACGGGATCAGTCCTAAAGCTTTCACTAGCCAGATTATGACACGCAATAAGAAGCGAAACGTCCTAAATACAGAGGAGTTTACGTTGATGGACTACAGGGCGGAACTGGGCAGCATCTATAGACGTATAGGAACCGCTACAAACAAAAGAATAATATATAAACGGAATCCCACTATATACCAGCTGTTAAGAGCGGATAAAGACGCCATGGACACTAACTCCCTTCCGGGGGTTTACAGAATCCCTATTACGGACACACGGACGCAGAATAAACTGTTTTACATCGGAGCCACCAGAAGATCACTCAAGGAAAGGCTGGCGGAACATCAGAGAAATATAAGAAGCGAACAGCCATCCACAGCGTTGGCGACTTACGTCCTGGCAGATCCCCAAGAAGTCCAAGCTGAATGGGCCCAAGCAAGATTAATACAAATAGTTCGCAACATAAAGCACCTCCGTTATACAGAAGCTTGGCATATCTGCAAAGCAAGCCAGAAAGGACAATCTATCAACTTCAGAGAGGCTAGTAAAGTATCTGCAGCCTGGCGCTCAGGCGGTATGTAAACGTCAGAAAAGCGGATAAGCGGAAGCTTACTCAAGGACAGAACCCGTTAGTTATTGTCTCCGCACAGCTCCTCTCCTTCCCTATGTTCTTTGCGCCGTTCGGTTTGCACCGTATTTTTATGTCTGTATTTTACTTTTAATGTCTCCATGGAGCACATTATTTTTCATTGTCAGTTATTTATTTTTATTTTATTCTCATGTATTGTGTTATTTAATACGCATCGATGTAGAGATGGCGCACGCAATTCTCTTTAGAATAATTTTAAAAACGTTCCAAACGCTTGTTCGTTACTGCAAATTGTCTTTGTGTTCGATTTTTTGATATTTCCTGAAGAAGGTCGTTAAATACGACCGAAAACGTTCGTTAGTACCTAATATACACGGCTGCAAATCTATAAGGTGTTCTGAGTATGTTGTTTTGATAAGTTATGCAGTCTACGATGAAATACAACCGTAACTTCGATAGTACCGTCCAAGTAAAAAGTTTGCTAGTGGAGCCGGACCTCCACCGCAATCCAAGCGCAAACAGGTCACGTAATTAAAAGTATTTACGGCCAGGGTTTTTACACTGGCGCACAGGACGTAAAAAGTAAAACGTTCTTCATAATTCTTCAACAACAGAACAGTGACATGCTCACGTTGCCTGATCGCCAGTTACTTCTACTTCTTAAACTATTCTGAATTGTTCATCTCCCGATAATTGTTAAAAAGCATAGAACATGCATATTAAGGGAACACCAGCGTAAAAGCTTACCCTAGCAGTTAAATTTTGAAACAACTCTTTGAAATCAAAACCGCAAACCCAGGACATTATGTATACGAAATTTTAGACTTTCAAATATTTTCGCAGTGCTCCAAACTCCTATTTTAATTATAATCATTTAGAAGCAACGTAAGAAAAATAACTTTTAAATTATGAATTTTATTCCTCTATTATTTTGGCGAACAGAAAACTCACAACAAATTTGAAATTCAAAAACCAAATATTCCCTCATGTACACAAACTGGAAAAAATCCCTATTGCATTTATGAATTGAACACATAAACGTTATTTTATAAACCTTCCAATTGAATTTTTCAACAAAATATAAAGAATGTTACACGCTAATTGGCACTTTATCAAAAATTTCCTTTAGAACATTCACATTAGTAGTACAAATAAAACAAAGTAAAACAAATGATTTCAATGAAAATGCAACACAATTATTTGAAAGAACATTCTTTATAAAGCATAAAATTTAAAGTTTGAAGCAACAAAGATGAAACAATATCAATGCAACTAACTTCACAACGTAGAAGACATGAAATTATCCTTCCACACCCTGATATCTTCTTGCAAATAACCGTTTACGTTCCTGTCTTCTCGATATTGAAGCGTAACATCCTAAAGTCATGAAAAAATCTCGATCGTCAGTCTCTTCGTCTGTTTCATCATCACTAGAATCTCCTGGTTTGAACATGGCATTACATAACTCTGCCATTTCATCTTCATGCTCGGCAGCAACCTCGTGCCTATCTAAATGAAATTAATTAGTGAACAATTAATATTTCAAGAAATTAAACAAAATTTAAACTTAAATCAGTGAGATTACGTTTGTTAAACAAACACCAAATTTACGTTAACCCCATTTATTACTTCATACTCAATCACTTAACAGGTTAACAGTGGGAATCTACACCATGATTACACGTAATGAAAGCTTTAACAACGAGTGTCATCAGATTGACTGGGTTTAAAGTATAAATCTATTTTTATGCTAATAAAACTCATGAATACGATACTAAAAATTAACACTTAATTTTCTACACAGAAGCAACTAAAATGAATCAATAAAACTCGTTCTTACCTCGTGGTTTATTATAATCAAGCATACTTCCGAAGTATTGTCTAAAATATTTCGTGTACACAAATTTGTACAATTCCGTAAATAATACTAAAGCTGTAATCATGTTGCTCTATTGAACGAAGTATAACGAATCTGACTTGGCTAAATGTCCGGATGATTCAGCAACAACACGTAACCCCGTCCTTCCAGCGGCACTTCGCAAGCTGACGAATCCAATTTTTTCATACAACCAAACTGAAACGAATAATTTAAAAAATAAAAATTAAATGTTTTGTTAGAAAATATTTTTATTTTTCTGAAACTTAATGTAACCTCGGATAGCTTTCACTTGATACTAGTTTGAAGAATTTTATCTAAAAATGTCGTATTGATAAGATCGACTGATAACTAAGAGGGAAATAAATGTCAAGCTTCTTGATATTCGTAAAACAAACAATTTTTTCACGTATGCCAAATTAATTTACTGTTGTAAATGTTTAAATTAGTTGCAGACAGTGGCACACAAAGGCCACTCAGAAGCAGTAAATCCGTGTTGAAGAAAACCGTAAAGAAAATAAACTTTTACTTGGAGTTAAAACGTCAAACGTGTACTTCTGCTTGCCGTACAAGTTTAACGTTTGTACTTGCGCCTCAACTTCTCTATTATTGACATGCGAAAACCCCATAAGAACAAGAAATTAAATTTTACAACAGCAATAAAAACAATTAATATTCACATTCTTGTGCTAATATATATATTAGCACAAGATTTTCTCATGTGAAGGTTCATTATAAATTGTAAACATGTAATAACAAGATTTGATACTTTTTTTTTTTTTTTTGTAACTCTTTCCGCCCAGTGGGCACTAAGAGGGCCTCTTATAGCAAGCCCATTATGGGTTCGGCCAGGCCCACAATGAGGCGGCCGGGTGGTGAGGGACGGGGCCCGACATATCCGGACGGACCACCCCCGAAAAATTCCTGGGGATTTCTCGACCCGTCCGGATTCGATCCCGAGTCCCCCAGGGCGGCAGGCTGCTAACCTTGACCGCTCGGCCATCCGGCCGCTTAGAGATTTGATACTAGAGAGGTTGCGGCCGAAGTTGAAATGTTAAAACTTGTACGGCAAGCAAAAGTACACGTTTCACGTTTGAACTCCAAGTAAAATACGTTGCGGCGCACGTTCACAACAATAGCGAGGTTGAGGCCGAAGTTTTCAACTCGTAAACGTGTACGTTGGACGTTCGGCGCCGCTTTCCTGTAAGCCTATAAGTTTGACAATGGCGTTTAGAATGTCGAGCATGATTCCACTGACTTTCCAAACACCATTGTCAAACTTCTAGGCTTACAGGAAAGCGGCGCTGAACGTCCGACGTACACGTTTTCGCGTTGAAAACTTCGGACTCAAACTCGCTAATATCCCATGAGTCAGTGCGCGACGTTCACGTCACGCACTGACTCATGGGATATTGTTGAAAAATGGCGAAAAAGTTTAACAACGACGAATGTTACCAGCGAAGGTAAATAAACAAATTAAACTGTTTAAAAGTATTTATAGGACGTTTAATAACACTAAATAATTATTTTTAATTCCCCTTCCGTACGATAGGACTACCTCATACTTTTGTTGAGGGAAGTAGTGGCTTATGTAAATTCGAAAGCAGCTCGAAAAATTAATTTTTAGAAAATTTACAAACCTATTAAGCTGTTGATGGTAGAAGATGCCGTGGAAGAACAAACCTACTCCTACAGAATTATGATAAGCTATTATGAAGACAAATATATGTAAACTAGCAGGTAGGTCCGGCGTTGCTCGGGCAAAAGTAACGATAGCGAAGATTAAGATTATTACGTTATAGTCAACCTTACCTATTTTCACACAATGCAAGAATTGGGTCCCCCTGTTTCTAGAGTAATTAGAGAGTTGTTAGATGGGTCTAAAAATATGTTCGATTTCCCGCAAAAACGAAAACTGCATCTGAGTCTTGCACGTCGCTTTCTCTTAACACTTCCATTGTTACTTAACACTTCCATCGTTACTTAACACTTCCATCGTTGATGGAAATGTTAAGCCTTAATCCTGTCCTTCTCCCCCGTGGGGAGGAATTTCGAAAAATCCTTTCTTAGCGTGCGTTCTCGTAACGTACCCTAACTGTGTACCAAATTTCAACTCCTAACCGTTTGGGCTCTGCGCTGATTATTATTATTATTATGTTGGATTAAGTGAGATATACTCGGTTAACACCGGTGGCTGTGTACTATGCCGGACCCTGTGTATTAACCAAAACAGAAATTAAAGAAGTGTATCAGTGTGTGTGTTTCTATTCAAGAATTTTCTCACAATATGACATGTATTCAATATAGTGGCCTTCTGTAGTGTGATGTATGTGTTTCTATTCAATTGTAAGGTGCCCAGGCTTTTGTGCAGTGTGTGTGGTATGACACCTGTAGAGGAGAGAACAACAGGTACAATAAGCACCCTATCCAACCTTCACAGATGCCTTATTTCCTGGGCAAGTTCTGTGTACTTGCTAATTTTTTCAGTGCATGCGTTTTGTATATTGTGAGTGTTTGGAATGGATATGACTTTAATGTATGTGATTTTATTGTATTTGTCAATGAGTGTAATGTCTGGTCTGTTGTGGTAAATTGTTTTATCTGTGATTATGGCTCTGTCGTAGTACATTTTGTGTGTGTTGTTTTCCAATACTGTCTGTGGAATGTACCTGTACTTGTAGTATGGCTCGTGGATGTCTAATAATTTGTGTTTCTTTGCAAGCTCTTGGTGTATTATATTTGCTACTTGATTATGTCTGTGCAAATAATCTGTCTGTGCCAAGAGCTTGCAACCAGAAATAATATGTTGTATAGTTTCTGGCGTGATGTGACATTTTCTGCATGTGTCATTTGTGAGTGTTGCATCTTTGAGTATGTGTTTTCTGTACTTTTTAGTATTTATGACCTGATCCTGTATGGCGATCATGAATCCTTCCGTCTCCCCAAAGAGGCATCTCCGAGCTAACCAGCTGTTTGACGCAGTTTTGTCAACGAAATCCTGGGCCAGGTCGTAAGGATGCCTGCCATGGAGTGCCTTTCGAGCCCACGATTGCTTAATGGTGTCTATGCCTTTTATATGTTGTGTTGTGTCCATATGATGTGAGTGTAAGTTTAATGGTGTGTTATTTGAGTCTGCTAGAGTTGCTGCTTTATGTAATTGTGATGTTTCTTGTTTTTTGTAGAAAAACTCTCGCAGTGACTGTATTTGTTTGCAGTGAAGGTTAACTAGTAGCCTAGTGGATAAAACCACTGAAAACTGGTGGTATATTGTGGGTTGGCATCTCGCTAACGGCCCGTCACGTGGAGTTTTCCGGGTTGTTTGGACGTTTGTAACATCAAAATAGGGGCCAGTTTCCCATAAAAAGTTTTCACGGGAGGCATCCCTCGGCAGATCAACCACATGTCGCCTAGCTAGTAAATAAACTTGAGCGAATCTCCAGTAAGATGGCGGACATATTGCAGAATAGGCGTCTCAGTACAGAATACCCGTTTTCGTCTAACATATTTAATTACTCTGAGGTAAAAACTGTTTAAACTACATTAAATATAGTTATTTATAAAATAATTTTATTAAATTACAAAAATTATATGATATTATAAATCCGATATTTAAAAAAAATATAAATGATATTTTTATTTTTATTTTAAAATTAATACAGGTGGCGCATGGTGACTTCTGTTTTGTAGGAAAATGTGAAGTATTAGAACTACAATTGACGGAGTGCATTTTCTTTGACGACGACCAAAAGCGATGCGAAACCAAAAACGTGAAATGAATAATTAACGAATGTCCTTCTCCAAAAATCCGGTTATTCGTACGTGTACATGAATGCATTAAGTCTGCAGATTGACGAGTTTCTTCTAAGGTATTATTATTTTTCATGCTAAAACTACTGTATTATATTTATCGAATGTTGCGGTTATTAATATATTTTTTAAGTTTGTACGGGTGGAAAATTATATAAATTGAAATTTTGCCGCTCAGTTCATACCACATACAGTAAACAATGTTGCTGTGGGGAGGTGTAACCCCCAGTGTTGCCAACCTTCTGTGGTGAAAAACCTATAAACACACATGAAATTCCCCTTAAAACTAATAGAGTTTCCTCTAAAAAACTGAAAAAAATTCTTTCTAAACAGCTTTGCTGCTGGTGCAATGCACATAAAAATATATTAGTGTAAATAAACAACTAATTACCTAAAACCAGCATTAATTCTATTCAAAAACAAACGTTTTCTTCCGTTTTTAATGGCCATCATTCGACGGTCATTTATTTATTAAATTCTACACCAGTAGTTTCGTGGAGATGTTATTAATATATTAGTGTTTTGACAATTTGGAGAAATGCGAATTTTTAACTTTAGACATGGACAATACGGGCAAAGTCGAGTGAAAGTGGAATGACAAAGTCGTCCACTCCAGATCTTGTTGTCAGATTCTCCCATGAGAACGGTTGCAAATTGTGTGACTTTCAGAAGCTCCTACCAGTTGTTAAACTCCTCCGACCAACGTGGCAGACTTTTTTTCTCCCAAACTGTTTCCCCCTCCTGCTGATTTCTTGTTAAAGTTAAGGGAAATCTCCCTTAACTTTATGTCGATGTTCGATGTTCTTGGCTAATCTCCATTCTTGAGTTTTTGGGAAAAATCTGCACTGGAGTCAGTCGAGCGATGGGAAGCTGGAGATTTTTTCTCGGTTAATGTTACCTATGGTAGCGAACATGGCGGCTCGTCTCTGAAACAGTGGGGACGCACGTTCTAACCTAACCTAACTTATTCTAATAAATTACCATAATTATTGCTAACCAAATTATTAGAATAGGGGTAATTTATTAGAATAGGTTAGGTTAGGTTAGAACGTGCGTCCCCACTGTTTCAAAGACAAGCCGCCATGTTCACTACCATAGGTAACATTAACCGTTATCTCCCTGCGTCTGGAGAATAATTGTAGTAGTTCTTATTTCTATAAAATTTATATAATTTTTACTAACAGAAAATAAGATCTCTAACACTGCTTTTTATTAAGAAAGAAACATTCCAGGTACTTTATTTGTTCAAAAAGAAAATAGATGATGAGACCAGTTCAGAGGCAAAAGGGGTCTGCTCGACATTTGATCCCTTATGTGCTCTCAATAGCCATTTGTAGTATAATGCATATTTCGGTTTTTCTTTGTAATTTTGTTGGAGAAAATGTATTATTTCATTTTATTTGTTTTGTATATGTAATTTTATTAATGAATGGAATTTTTGCCTGGTCATTTTAAATTTGATATTTCAGTTGTGATTATGTTTTGGCTCTTTTAAAATTTATTAGTCATGATAATTTGATACTTGACAATTTAAAAAGTTTTATAGATTCAAGATAATATTGTTTTTACATATTTATTATGCTAAATATTTGTTAATAATCAATTAAATAATAATAATTAACAAATATATCATAGCAAATATAATTCATAAATATCAATAAGTAATATTTACTGATACTTATGAATTATGAATTATAAATCAAATATTAAATGGAATATTTCTGATTCGTAAATTGCAAAAGAATAACAATAATTTATCAAAATTTACACAGTTTTTAATTCAGCTATTCAATTTATAAATTATGAATATAGAAAAGTCATTAAAAATACTCAATTTTAATTTAGATATGCAAAATGTAAGTGTTGTGAGCAAAGAAAACTGCAAAAAAAAGATTGCTTGAATAGAGGATGAAGTGAAGTAGATTAGAAATTTAAAGGATACTTCAAAAATTATATTTTTTTCAAATAAATGTTTTTCCAAAATCTATCAAAAATATAAATTTTCAAAACAAAAGTATTAAAATTATAGAGAAAGGAAACATTTGAAAATTAGAATGTGGCTACATTCTATACAGTATATAGAACAGTTATTTTGTTTTACATTTTCTGAAGAGGGCTGTTAATTAAAGTAGTGGCCGAAAACATTCGAATACTGAATTTAGATGTTTCTATGCTGGAAATTCTGCACTTAGGTGTTATTCTCTGCATATATAGTTCTAGTTTACGTGTGCAGTTGTTGTTCTTTTTAGATAAAGGAAATAAGGAAAAAATATTCTCATAATAATTCAAACTGTGACTGCTTTTGCTATTGGCCTTATGCACTAAATTAATCTACAATTAATAGATTTAAGTAAATGCAGTATTTAATTTAGCCATTGAAGAGTATCTCATTTGAAAATCATTAAACTCTCATTTTAACAAAGATAATTAAACAACATAATTAATTGTTTCAAAGACAAGGAATTTGCAGAATGAGAGTGGTAATTCTCTCATATTAGATTACTGAGTCACTGAGGGATGCAGGCTGTGTATGCCTGATTTACAGAATTCTCACCACTAAAATGCATTGCAGTGCTTTTTGTTTAAAACTCAACGGAGTCAACTTACAACATTGTTTTCTATATGTGGCACGAATATGAAGAGGTGAGTGAAAGAGAGGGTCAAAAGTTTAATGTACAGAATTTTTTACTTGTACCTTTAACTTTGCTTAATCTTTAAACAGTAGCATTGTGAATTCTAAATATAAGCTTAAAGTTTCATTTTTTATACTTAGGAAAGTTTATCTATTTATTTCAGTAATTTTTTACAAAATGCAAGGAGTAAGAATATACGGTTTGCATTCTAGAACATATAGATGAGGAACAGATTTTTTCAGCAGACACCATTTATATCTTTCTGGAATGTGGATCATTCCTCTATAAGCAAAAAAGAAACTAAAAGGAACCATAGACAGTGTGAAATTTCTCTTTGATATCATTTTAACATCATTCCTGAAACTGTAAGTTCAGAAGTGATCCTCTGAGATATTCTGCTCTAAAGTTTACCTTATGTCTCTTCTCATATGGAAAAAGCACTAATTTTAAACAGATTTATGATAATATTTCATTGTTTTTAAATGTCAGTATCAATGAAAGAAAATGGAAATTGGGAGTATCAAATCAATCAAATATTTTTTAATAGTAATAGGCATAACCTGTTACAAAGGGAGTTATGTTTTCAACAATCAGTTCTTCTCAATTAATCAATACAAATTTTTTAACATAATTATACAAATTATAAATTGTACTTAATGTTGCCACATGAAACATAATGTACATCGCACGGAAATTGGGAGTATAGCCTTAGTCATGGTTTGGAATTTATGTAATAAAATTTAAACTTTCTAGATGGAGCTATATATATTTGAATGTGTTTCTAGACTTTGTAATTAATGTAATTTCAAATGTATGAAAGGAGAAAAAGGAAATGTGATGAACTGAAAACATTATACCAGAAGAAGGTATAGAGAAATCTAAGAGCTCTGGATCTTATCATTGCTCTGTCTCTTGAATAAAATTTCATTATGTACATTTAAAAAATTTTAAGATTATAATTCTTTATTTAAACAATATAAAACAATTTTTATAACCAGAAAATAATATAAAACTTATTTTAATGTCATGATTTTTATAGTATTTAACTTGAAGATTAATTTTTTCTTTGATAATTTCTTCAATATATATAGCATCATCCAAATTATAAAATGTAAAAAGTGTTCTATTTTCGTACATCCTGATTGTGTATTCCTATGGATGTCAAAACTTGACATCCCTTCAATTCTATAATTAGAAAAAAATTATTCAGTCATTGTAAATATTTTCCTGTTAAGATCATTCATTTATTACATAAGTGATTATAAATTTTGTACATCTGATTAAACAAGTTTGTAAAGTTCATTTGCAGATAATGATCATGGTTCAAGTGACTGTATTTTTAAATTAACTTTATGAACTTGTTTAGTGAGATAGTGTACAAAATTTGTAATAAATGAATGATCTTAACAGGAAAATGTTTGTTAATGGACATACTATTATTATGCTAATGAGAAATTATTTTGAGAGATAAGTTTTTAAACACTGCAGTACTGAAAATTTAAAATAAGGTGACAGAAATATGTTTTCTTTAAAATAAGTTAATTTTGAAGGATGTTATGGGTAAAAAATTTTAAATTTGCTTAAAAATATGTTTTTTTTTTTAAATTATAACATTATTCATTATTGAAATTAGTACATTAAATAACTAATTAACACTGTTTATTAAAAAATTAATTTGTTGCCTTATAATTTTCCTGAAGTAAAAATAGAATGTAAATGGATAGTATTCTTTATATTCTATTTGTGCTTCAGGAAGTCTAAGAAAAATTATTTGAAATTCATTATTGAGCAAATTATTTTTAACACAATCTAATGTAACATGCTGTTTACTGTTTTTAATATCTTTTTCAACTTTTAAGTCATAAATATGGCAATGTTATTAGTATAATTTTATTAAAAACTATATATTATGAAGTTATAGACCTCAAAAAAACCAAACAATATTCTTGCTTGGATGTAAAAATGCAGATGTAGAACATCTGTGTGCAATTGCCTCATATGTCAATGCTTATTTTGTAGTCACTGTGGCATTTGCAGGTTTACTTATTTGTTATTTGTCATTTGTCATTAAATGAAACATTTGTATAATGTTAGCTTGTGGGAATTCAGTACATTTTTGCTAATCTATATTAATTATTTTATAGGTCATTCAGATTAGTGTGTATGTAAATGCAAACTTATTAAATGTATAAGAGTATATTTAAATATAATTCAGTTTTCAATGTTTTTAATGTTATAAAAGTGAAAATATTTGCTTAAAAATATAATATGGAACATTTTTCTTGATTTTTGTGTCTAAAATAACAGCTGGAATTTTTATCTACATTTTCTGTAAAATAAGATTATCAAGTTTTTATCAAGTTTTAAATTTAAAGATGGGTAAGAAATAATCATATCAATAATGTCTGATATAGTTTCAAATGACAGATACAGAACTATATGAATTGTTTGCATTTATCAAATTATTCTTGATAATATATACATACTTAGACTGCATTACAGAAATAAATGTTTATGTGTAAGTTGTAACAACAATGTGCCAGACTAATATATTTTAAGTTGTAATTTATGGATAAATTAAATTCTGATAATTTTAAGGAAATCAGCTTTTTATTAATGATTTGTAATCTGTGGAATGAGCTGGATTATTTATACATTAAAATATGATTTTGCATTCTGTTCCTGTTAATATAAGAAATATTCTAGTTCTTCTGACAGTCTTAAGGCATTTAAATGACAAATTTTTGGAAATGTGATTTTAATAAGTAAATATATGATTTAAAGTATGTATTTTTTATTTGCAAAAAATATGTTAACTGTAATGTCAGGATTATCTTGATATACATAATGTTTAAGATTACATATATCAATGGCTTATTATTGTCTAGGAACTAATAGCAGCGAGTCTTTCTAGAACATTTCAAAACTCTCTAAACTACTAGAAAACAGCAAAAAAACAAAATGAATAATTCCACTTCTTAGATAAATTCAGCTCCCAAAGATTAGCCAGCAAAATTCAAAGGCACTTGAATTTTAAAGTTCAAGTTTTTCACTTTAATAAAATATTTTTTTTTATAATTTTGATTTGAATATGTGTTTGTTTTTCACTTATCATTTTGTATACTTTGACCTTTACATGAATAAATCATAAATCAAATTAGAATTGTTTATTTTCATTTATGTTCTTTTTTGAAATTAAAATTTACTGCAGTTTACTATTTATATATTTGTCATGTAATATCATAAACTGGATAGTTCTAAATTCATTCAAATACTATACCATAAAACTCCAGCAGGAAAAAAAAACATTTAATTGCAAACATTTTCAACCTTGCTTATAGGCCATCTTCAGACTGGACGATGGCCTTTTAAACAAGGTTGAAAATGTTTGCTGCCTGAGTTTTATGGTTTGTGGGCTAGTGACTATGTATTTAAGTCTTTGTTTTATTATTTTAACAGTATTTTATTTTGAATTTTTCATTATAGAATGAATATTGCTTGAAAATAAAAATTTGAAAGCCATGGAAGATTTGGACAACTTTGACGTACATCCTCTTTCTCTTTCTGAAATTCTGAAAAAAAATTCTGACTACTTGAATGAAGAAAATGATTCCATCAAGTTTAAAGGAAAAATTTCAAACATATTTTCTTTATCTATGGGACTCAAGAGACAATCTAAGAATAAACTTAAAAAAACAGGTAAATACTAAATATAATTTATGATATGAAAAAAAGTTTATAATGACTTCAAGCATATTTATGATAAAGTTTTTAAAAGTTAAGAATTTTTTAAAAAAATTGTTTAAAAGAATTGTCATCTAGATAGAAATGCATTAAAAATGACAGATTAATTATACAGCTATTTTCAAGGTTAAGTTTTAATTAGAAAATACATTGCCATATAATTTGATACAGAAAAGATTGTTACTAAAAATTGTTTTGAATTCAAATAAATCTTACCCTTGTGTATGTATATATATTCAAGGATGAGATATAATAAACAAGGATAGTATTTTTATATATATATGTAAATACTATCCTTGTTTATTATATTTCATTCTTGAATATATATACATACACAAGTGTAAGATTTATTTTAATTCAAAACAATTAAATTAAATACTATATATTTAATTTATAATGCTAATTATTGTTTTAAAAATAAAAAGACAAGAATATTATAGTAAATTTTAGAATTATGGTAGCTTAGATTTAGAAGATTTATTATAGATGTCATATGAAGGTGATCTTTCAAATAAATATTCTTATTTTCATAAACCAGAACGCAAAAATTTAATGAACATAATAAATATTTTTGGCCTATTTGTAGACAAACATCCATCCATTCAACTTTAAAACTTAGAGTCACATTATATTTTAGAATGTGTAGGTGTTCTATAACAAACATTACAAATCAGATCTTTAGAAGCCTTCGAAATATTCATAGCAGCAAGAAAAGGAGATTTCCTCAATTTTAAGGTTTGTGAGAAATAATCAATCACTTGGCAGTCCTTCTATGATGACTCTGACAATTCTGAAATGGAGACCATAAATAATTGGTATGTTTTTATATTTACAACAACATCAAACAAAACTTTAAATATAAATGTATTTTAAAAAATGCATTTTATTATTGTCAGTAAATTTTATGCAGAAGACACATTTGAAAATTCCTAGTGTTCTAACTTTTGAATTTGCAATGTTTGTTACAGAATGTCTATACATGTTGAAATAGGATGTAAAATCTGTAGGTTGTAACACTGTCCTGATGTTGACCTGCAAATAGGCCAAAAACATTTGTCTTGTTCATTAAATTTTTGTGCTGGTTTATGAAAATAAAGTAGTTTCTTTATTAATTATTTTTTATATTAATTTCAAATCAGTTGTATTCTTATGAGGTGATTTTTACAAGAGATATTTCAATATGTTTTTATTTTAAAATTTTCTGATAAAATAAATTGCAAACAGTTTTGAAAATATTTTCCAATGTTTCAAGTAATTGTCTTGTTTAGACTTAAAGTTAAAATAAAGAGCTTGTAATGGAACACTCAACTTTCTATTAAACTTCTGACTATTTAGTGAATCATTAAAATGAATTAATTGTAAATGTTTATTATTTTAAATTTAACTTAATCCTTTGAACTTAAGTTATTTCTTCTAAATTTTTAAATAAGCACAAAATGTTTAAATTTTAAATTTAACACGAATAGAAATATTACAATTTTGAATATTCTACTCAAGAGCACAATAATAACAATTCAAGTTAAAACTTAACTTAAATCCAATTTTAGAAGTGACATTTTACATATTAAATCTGTTCTGTTGTACTTACATACTTGTATTATTAAGATTATCTTAATTATTAGATCTACTATAATATTTAATAGTTTGCTCTCATATTTACACATTTAAATTTCACATTGATATGATAAAATGAAAAAAAAATTTTAGTTTACACAACTCATGCTTTATTTTCTTATGCAAAAACAAATTATAATTTTTTTTTAGTATAAATTATTACAAGAGTTGTCTATTCTATACATTCAACACATTAAATTATATTGATATCTTTTATTATAAAATTTTATACCATTTATTTTTTGTTATTATTTTGTGTTGTTTTGTTTCACAATTTATTCTGAAATATCCAGTAATTGTTAGAAAATATATAGGAGTCCTGTACAATGCAAGGGATATATTCTGCATTGTAGGAAATCATGTTAGCGAGACATGCATTATCAGAAGATTTTATGGATGTTTAAACCCATGCCTAGAAGTTGAAAGAGAAAATGTACACCTCTTGACAATGAAAACAGAATTTTGTATGAGTACTAGTCATGATTTTTTGTTGAATTATACAAATTTGTTATAGAGGAGCATGTTATACAGGAGTTCACTGTATGTTTGGTCCAAAAGAACTATTTTGTAATTATTAAAATTTATTCTCATATTTTTAAATTATCAGTTGTGAATAGCAAATCAGTACTTTTCTTACAGCCTTTGGTTTAAATTATGTGAATGCTGCAATACCTAATACTATCAGGTCAGTCCATAAGTCCATGCCCATTTTTATGACCTTGAGAAAAATTTTGTTTTGCTGTTAAAAATGTCAGTCTAATGTGATAATTTTTACACTGAAGTGTTAAATTGGATCTCATTCATATAATACTGTTCAGAATTGTGAACATTTCAGTTGTTTATTTTCGTTAAAATGGAAGTAACAGACGAATACAAAAGACATGTTTTATACTTTTTATTTTTAAGTGGTGAGAATGCTACAAATGCAACCAAAAAAATAAATACTGTACATAATCAAATTGTAATTAGTGCAAGGACTGCACAGAAGTGGTTTGAAAGATTTAGAAACAATGATTTTAGTGTGGAGGATAAGGCTCGTACTGGAAGACCCGTTGACTTTGATGATGATGCTCTCTCTGCACTAGTTGAAGCAGAACCATCTTTAACAGTTGATGAAATTGTGGAACGTTTAAATTCATCCCACGGAACTGTTCATAGACACCTACAACAAATCGGAAAAGTTTCAAAGCTAGGAAAATGAATACCACATGAACTGTCAATAGCTAACCGACAACAACTTGTAAACATTTGCATGTTTCTTTTATCCCGTATTGCTTTAGAACCTTTTCTTGGTAGGCTGGTTACTGGAGATGAAAAATGGATCCTCTATAATAATGTGACAAGAAAAAGACAATGGATGGATCGCAACAAGCAGCCAAAACAGACTGCAAAAGGTGGGTTGCATCCAAAAAAAATTCTTTTGTCTGTTTGGTGGGATATGTCAGGTGTAATTCACTTTGAGCTGTTAGAACCTATTCAAACAATTACAGCTCAAATGTATTGTGAGCAATTAGAGCATTTAAATGAAAAATTGAAAAAAAAATCGACCGTCGTTAGTGAACAGAAAGCAGGTTCTCTTGCAGCATAACAATGCCAGACCACACTGCAAAAATAACTGTACAGAATCTTGAAGCTACAACTGGAAATTTTACCTCATCTACCATATTCGCCAGATATTGCTCCCAGTGATTATCATTTTTTTTGCAGTTTGCAGAATTTTTTAAAAGGGAAAACTTTTGAGGATGAGAACAATGTAAAAAAGGCTATTTCTGAATATTTTGATTCAAAACCGAAATCGTTTTACGAAGACGGGATTAAAAAGCTACCATGAAGATGGCAAGAAATTGTACAAAATAATGGTGAATACATTATAGATTGAAATAAAATTTAATTAAAATTTTTTGCTGCTTTTTTTGTAGATAAAAATACTCATGAACTTATGGACTGACCTGATATAATTATATGATATTTAATGCTATGGTATTTCTAGCATTTTCATCTTTGCACATGATCTCCTCTTCATTTATACAGCTATTTAACTGAAGTCACTCTAGCAACATGACTGAAGTTGAATAGTATTTGTCTGTATAAGTTGTTGCCATGCTATACTGAACTAAGTTCATTACAGATTTTGTTTTCAGATATAAACAAGAACATTAAAATCTTAATATTCTATGCTATTTGTTTTAAGAAGTCTGTTTTTACTATAGAATAAACTTTTTTTGAAATGGCTAATGTCTCATTTTTAGATCTAGAGCCAAAATTTCATATTTAAGTTGGGAAAATAAGTATGTCTTTTAATTGTAGAATGATACAGATTTTTAAGATGATACTTTAAAAATTCATGTATTAAATTGAGATTATGAAAGTAAGATTATGTAATTAATTAATTATGGATTAATTATTTATTTTTGAATGGAATGTATTATATTTTCATTTCTGGAGATTGTCTTAAAATATTTTGATTATTGGTAGGATTTATGAAGTTTTACAATTGTGTGTTTTATAGTTACACCGCCATTATTGCAATGGAAGTTAGCTGCAGAAAAAGCATTGCATATGGATGATCCATGGGCTATTTTTCATCTTGACGAATTAGAGACGGAAACTGCAAAACGTTATCGTTACAATGCTTTGAATCAAGATTGGTTGGAGGATGTTATAAAAGTGAAAATTGCCAAAGAGGTTTAAACTTTAATTTATTTGTCATTTCGATATTTTTATTTAAGAAAATATTTGTAAAACATAAACTGATAAGTTGTTTTTTTTTTTTCTGCCCTTCTAATAGCCCTTTGGACATGGTGCCATGAGACAGTGCTATAGATTGTATGTTTTTTTATTTAAAATGTTTATTAGAATGTAATTTATTGATCATAATATAAAGATTAGAATTATTCTGTTTATACTGCATTTATAAATATTTAATAAAAATTAACCAAACAATTTTTACATAATTTTGTGCAGATAACCTGTGGTGATATATAAATGATGTTGGCATATACTCCACAGAAAATTGTAACAACGAAAATAACAATAAAACTTTTGTATTACTCACCATGTAGTAAGTCCAGCACATTTGGGACAGCTGTTGAAAGCAAGATAATTACCAATATGCAGTTTAGAAGTTGCCATCTTGAGCATTAAAATATTGCTTTTGCTTGTTTCAATCCTGTTAATAAATCGTTGCGGATATACATAAACAATCAAGCCCATATATTTATAATAATTATATTAATTTTCAGATTATTTGGACAGAACTGTTTGTTTCAGCATAAGAAAAACTTTCACCATTTATTCATCACTATCATTTAACATTAATGTTACCTATTGTCAATGTTGTTATAAAAGTGATGTGTAAATGTTGTTATAAGTTGTTCTGCCATGTTTATAGGAATACATGATTATTCTTTAAAAAATACTTTTCCTGTAAACATGATTATTTGACATGATCAAACTAAAGTTTTTAACTATTTATATATTTTTTTAAAATTAAAAATTCATCTTTTTGGAATCACTGAATTATTAAGATATAAAATAAGATGTTTTATTATATAAAGATAATTTATCCTGATATTAGTCTGCAAACAAAACAATGACTTCCACAAAAGGAGAAAATCTATTTCTAATTAGTATTTATTAACAAATCATGCAATATGTTAAAAAAATTAAATTTGTTCCTTAATAATTTTCCTGAATTTTATATTAATATATTGGAAGAAATTTTAGTCAAAAATTAACTACAGTATTTTGTTACAAATCAAGTTTATTAAAACAAAAATTGAAAAATGATAAACAGTGTCATTTAAATTACAATAATTTATAAGATTTGCACTTTATTTTCATTTTAGACTAGTTTATTAACATCTGCTCTCAAACCAAGTGTGTGAAATGTAATTATCAGAGGTTCAGAAAGAGTTAAAATATTTCAAAAAGAATTTTATTAATATAAAAGTATTAGGAATTTTCTCAAATTTATATTTTCTCTAACACTACATTTTTAAAGTAATGAAATGTTTTAAAATTTAAATATGCCAATTGACACTGTACTAGGGGCTCAGTCCAATCTACTTTATTGCATTTGTGATAACTCATTACACGTTGCTGTTACAATAACATTAAGCAACATTAATATCAAATGATAATGGTGAATTGATAAAGGAATTTTTCTTGTGCTGAAACTGTGTCACATTATAGTTTGCTAATATCTTTTGCTAGCAAAATAATTCAAATTTATGTATAATATGTTTCATTTAAAATGCATGATGTTAATAATTTTTTAAATTTATATATATAAAATTTTTGAGGTGGAGTGTTAGTAAAGACACTATGTGGTTTATCGAATTGAATTTTTTTTTCTCAAAATTTGATTGGTAGATTCTGTAATCAAAGTCTACCAATCAGATTTAATGACGCCATTTTACATAATATGAAGTGAGGAAATTAAAAATGTAATAAAAATCAGGAGTCTATGATTTCAATTTAGAGATATAGTGGGGTCAAAGTGACAATGTCCAAGTTACTAGCATGAGCTTGTGCAATCATTTCTATTCTTTTTTTATGCCAGTGACAACAACACTGTCATGGTACTGGCAAGTGATCATTACAGATGGCCCCTAAAACAATATTATTGACTTGCTAGTGCTAGTGCTTCAATTCAATTCTCAGTTTGTTTGGACAGAAAATGAACTGTGCCTAATAAAAATTAATATAAACTTTATATAGTCTTAGTACAAATTGTTAAGTTAGTTTGTTAAGTTTGTTTAAACCATATATATTGCGCATAATAGTTTTGAGAAATAATCAGACTATAAGTGACAAAAGATGACATATATAATATAAACTTGTAAAAAGTTTTCAGTTATAATTGATTAGAATAGCTGTAATTTGTAAAATTTTAAATTAGCATTAAACACACTTGATATGGTGACAGTTTGTTGAATAAATGATATTTGTTGGATAGACTGTAGATTCAAATCTTATTTCAAGTATGGATATTATTTATAAAACCTCACTATAACTGCAAATAGTGTATGATATTGTGAAATAATAAAACTTAAAAAGCTAGCGAGATAAAATGAAGCATTGTTTGTACTTGAACAAAAAACAGATAAATCATTTGACTGGCCATGTAATATATAAGGATGAGACTGATTTTTCTTAAAGCCTATTATAATAGTGCTTACATAACTTAGTATGAGTTGTTATTTGATTGATCTTGGATTCAACATCTATGATGCAGTTTCATTTTTTGCATTCGAAACAATCGTGAAATAATGGAATTTGATGAGTCTTGAGCCTGTTGCAAATGGAACACATGAATATTAAGCAGTGTTAAATTTAGCTTGAAACTTAGTAAAAGTTTCATCAGGTCTGTTACTGTGAGTTAGTTTTGAAAAACTTCAGAAAAAAAATATCTGTAAAACCATAGTTTTCAAATAGTTGAAAGCATACAAAGAGTCATAATGGATGTACTGATTTCACAGAAGAAAATTTCCAAAAGTGGTTTCAGAAGCAGCAGGATTAGAGCCAGTGTGTTTCTTCTGAATGAGACTAATTTGAATGAGATAGGATTAACACCTAATAATTTTTATAATAAAATTCTCTTTAACAATAGTTTCATCACTTTCATAACAGACTTCTATAACCTATTTTGAGTTAAATAAAGAAATCTTTGTTTAGATAAAATATTTACAATATTTGAATATCAGAAATTTAAAATTGGCACATTGGTTAATTAACTTTGACAAGTTATTTAACATAAAAAATGGTTTTATTGAGGCAGCATGTTAGTGAAGCTTCTTCTATGTGGCTTACAGAATTGTGTTTGTTATCGAAATCTGTCTGCTTGAATATGATTAAACTTTACCACTTTCTATTACTTGAAATGAGGAATTCAAAAATGTAATAAAAAATGGAAGTCCATGACTTTGTTTTTAGCCCGCTCCACTATAATAGTGAAGTGCTAATGTTAGGATTTTTGTGTATCTGTGAGATGTGCATGTGTCAGCTCTGTTCAATTCATTTATTGTGCATGTCTATGTGCATGTATAACAACTACTTGATTTCAACAAGAATTTATAAAATTTAAACAAAATTAATATTTGATTTGCTTTTGTGGAGCTTGCTATTAGAGCAGCTTCACCAAGCTTGTTTGGATATAAGGTAATAGCACAAGTGTGAGAAAAAGCAGCATTACATGAATTGCACAACTATTGTGCGATACTTTATGGTTGCTAGCATGCCTTTTATGGGATTAAAAAATTGAGTTCATTCTCAAAATTTAATGGGCCAATTTTGATAAAACTGATATTTTCCATTAATTGCGATGAGGAATCCAAAAATGTAATAAGGGTCCAATTAAATGTAAAAAATAAAAGTCTATGACTTTGTTTTCGATATACAGAGATATTAAAGTGACAATGTCTGTGCTTTGACGCCTAATGGAATTTAGGCCTAGGGGTCAAAAATAAAAACAGCATGCACGTAACAGAAAATAAGTGTAAAAAACAAACAAAATATAAGAACAAAGCAATCAATGGTGATTGTTTTGTTTTTGGATCATCTCTTTGTACCTGGCCAGTGCAAGGCTTGTGTCTCCCATGGCCAGCAGGTACAAGATTATCCTCTTTTGTAGCAGAAAGTGCAAAGTTTACCTTCCATGTCCTTCAGGTAGAAGGATTGCCTCTTCTATGGCCTAACAGTTGCAAGGATTGCTTCTTCTTTTCTTGCTCTGCCTCAATTCTATCATCATTCAACAAATTCATGTGATATCCTAGTTTTAATTTAATATTTTGATTTTCATAAAATTATTACAAATTTTGAAAAATTAACTACAGGTACTTCTCACTTTATGACCTATCTGCTTAACAATTACTTGCACTTACGACCAGTCGAGTTTCGACCTGCAGTTTGGGGAATCCCCTTTCTCAGCCTGAGAGTCGATCAGTGGTGATTGGTGACATGCGAACTGAGCATACTATAGACTTACTATATACTTTTTTAGTCAGTTTGATGCAATTCAAACAATAGTGGGCCTTGCCAATGCGCTTAATTTAGATGTTGAAGTGGAAGACATTGCTGAATTAGTGGATTATGCCGATGGAGAGCTAAAAATGAGGATTTAATAGAGTTAAAAGCAATGCAGCATTCGGAAGAGGAAAGAACTGAAGAAGTGAAAAAGAAATTCAAGGTACATGGGTTAGCTGGTGTGTTCTCCAAAATTAATGCAGCTATGTTGGAACTTGAGGCTATGGATCCAAATACTGAATGTTTTAGTAAAGTTGAACGTGGGATGAGTGAACTTTTGATGTGCTACAGAGAAATTTATCAAGAAAAAATGATTACAGTGAAAACCACAGTTAAGAGTTTCTTTTCGACTGTAGTATCCAAGACCTCCACCCTTGAAGGTACAGCTTGTATTTCATCATCGTCATCTCCCTTACCTGGACCCTCTGCAATAAACAAATAAAATAAACAAATGATAATATGTACATATGCATGTATTTTATGAACAAATGATAATATGTACCAAATAAACAAATGATAATATGTACATATGCATGTATTTTATGAATAAATTTGAAGTTTGTTGCATAATTTTTATAATTTTACAACAATCCTATATTCCCGGTGCAAGCTCCTCGCTTAACGACGTAGTTGTTGGAACAGAACTCGGTCATAAAAGTGAGGAGTACCTGTATTTGGAAATTAGATTTTTGACAATAATTGAAACAAATTATATCAAACTTATAAATATGAAAAAATTTTTTACTTTTAAAGGAAAAAATTACCAACATTTGGACACCACAGTTGGGAAAATGCTGCTAATTTTGTTGCAAAATGTTACATGGAAAATGTTAATAGAGATATATATTTTGAAGACGTTAAGCTTCAGATGGATGCTAAACTGTGGGGAGAAGAATATAATCGACATAATCCACCCAAGAAAGTAATTAAAACTTGAATAATTTTTATAATTAGTGTTATGTAAAGAATCATTTTATAAACAGTAGTTAAATTTTTTTAGATAGTCTTGATTTTAATTTGATATTAATAAATGTTTATATTTTAGGTAGATATATTTCAAATGTGTGTAATTGAATTTGTGGATAGACCAGGAAAACCTTTATATCACTTAGAAAGATATATTGATGGCAAATATATAAAGTATAATTCAAATTCTGGGTATATTAGCTGTGAAAATCTTCGTTTAACTCCGCAGGTAAGGAAAATCATTTCATTTTGAAGATTGGATTTAATAATTGATTTTAAAAAGTGGGAAAACTGGTATTAAAATTAGTTTTATCTAGCAAATTTAAATACAATCAATAGTAGTACACTTTTTAAAGTAGTTTTACCCTTGTACAAGGCTGAAAAATACTTGTAAATGGATCTTCTCTGTAAATATTAAATTGAGAACTGTCAATATCTGTGAATTACTATGTAAGATAGTTTTGATTTCATATAATAATTATATCACCGAATCACACAACTTCACTCCTAAATATGTGAGGACTTGGAGAGAGAGGATTATATTTTATTTTAAAAGTAATGTACAGTGCTCTATGATTAGATAAAGAAAAATAATGTCTATTGTGAGAGATCTATTATCTATTATAAAATCTATTCTCATGTTTACTCTAACAAAATTATGAGAGATATTCTCAAAGATAAAAATAAAAGATGATTATATCTTTAAAAATATTAACTTGATGACAAATAAAATTTGAATTTTCTTAATACATGTTATGTTCCTCTGATAAAAAAAAACAACTAAACATAAGCAAAATTATTCCTTCTTTGTAGATCTTCTCTGTCTAACTTTACATAAAATTATTTTTAAGTCTCTCTGATATACATTTTGTAAAAGTTTGTTCCTGTGATATGAAAAGGCTATACTAAGAAGACTTCAAATTATCTTTGTTCTCAAATTATATATATTATATTTTAAGGTAAATTTCCATTCTGTAGTTTTTATTGTTGTAAAACATTAAAAGATTCTTGTATTAAAGTAAAAAAAATTGATAATTTTAGTCTAAAAATGTAATTTATATAAAAGTTTGAGTATAATTCAGTTATTTCTAAATTAGATAGTGAATGAATGTCTGACGTCTTCCAGCTTTAGATCCTGAACAAATTTGAAAGTAGAAACAATGAATTTATTGAGCAAATCTAACTGAAATTATACCTAAGTAGTTGAAAGATGCTGGATCAATTTCTATGACTTTACTTTAATATTCACACTTTGTAATTTATTTAATCTAGAACCTTAAACTGTAGACTTGGTTTTTATAGTAATGTTTGTTCACTGTGGTTCAGTGACTAGCTGAAGTTAGTACATTCTCCCTTCCCGTCTTTATCTTCAAACCATACAATGGTATAGATGGAACAGAACTGGATGGAGGATCATGGAAGTTATTCTATGCCTTTTCTGGGACAAAGAGGATTCCAATTCCAATTTCTAAAGTTTTATTCATAATTTAGAAGTTAAGTTAAAATGAATTATAAAATAAACTAAGCATTTTAAATCTTAATTTAGGCATTCAGTCACTTTACATTTGAACGATCTGGTCATCAGTTAATGGTTGTGGACATTCAGGGCGTCGGCGATCTCTACACAGATCCTCAGATTCACACCGCTTCAGGACGGAATTATGGAGATGGAAATCTCGGAGTGAAGGGAATGGCTCTGTTTTTTCATTCTCATCTCTGTAATAAGATTTGCGAAAGTCTAGGACTAACTCCTTTTGATTTAGCTCCCACTGAATTATCTGAACATAACAGAATTGCACAGTTACAGGTATTTTTTTATAATTAATAAACTTGAATATTTTAAAACTTTAATTACATAAATTCATTTTTCTAAGTTAAGATTTGTTAGTACATTAAAATATATGATGTATGCATTTTGATATTTGTAATTATACTAAATGCTAAGGTTACATCCTACGTGGCAGCATCCAGCGACCGCGGGCGGAAAGAATCTTTGTATATGCTTCCAACTCGTGGACGACGTCTGTCCAGAGTGGATGCATGTTGTTTACAAGATGGTGGCGAGATGATTTTATCAAATGCTATTATGGAAAATATGACAAGCATTAAAACGATAAATTTGACAGGTAATTGTTATCACTAACTAGATATATAACAAATATAAAGAATCTTTATAGAATAATAAGTTAAAAAAAGTTTTATTTTTAAAACGTTACATTTATACAAAATTAGAAATTATTAAATTACGTAAAAGATTATTAATTAAAGTACATACAACATATATACACAATTTATTTGTCATTCTGTTTTAAAATCAGCCATTTTCTTCTTTCGAAGTGTGAGCAGTGGAAGCGGCGATTAAACTTGCTTGGTAGCTGCTTCCTGCAAGTGCATGTAAAAGTGTCATCTGGTGGTTGCTGCATGCTAAATCTGGTTACTCCGGACACGCACATGTGCTTGAATCAGTTTGACCGCTCTGCTTGAAAGTTCACGTTTGTGATCGTTTGACACTGCCATGTAGGACATAGCCTAACAGTTACAGAAATTATTTTAAAAATATTTTATTTGAACCTTTAGTCTATTTTTTCATTTGAAGGTCATTTTTAATGTGATCTGATGAAATGAAAATTCTCAATATCTTTTATATAGTACTAAAAATAAGTTTTCTAGTGTCTGAAGTTGTATATTTTTTCAATGTTAATGGAGTCATGTTTGACAAAGAATAGAAATTATATTGATTATAAATATATCTTACATAGTACTTCTGAATTACAGGACCTTCCAAAAGAAATAATTACAATAATTTAAAATGCTAATATGTTAATTATTATCTGAGAGTATTGTAATGTACATCAAAGCAGTGGAAAACTATTCAAGTTTTACATTTGTCCACTACAATTTCTCAATGTATGCACCTTGTATTGCATGACACACATCTGACAGATACACAAATTCTTCCTATGCCCACTATGACATATCTGTCGTCACTCTTCTCACAGCTATCCCAATACTATGGCTCCTCAGATTTCTCGTACTGCACAACAATGAGTAATTCTGACTTCATAAACTGCAGAATGTAAAATACCTTGTGTGTTGCAGTGTCATCTTTTTCATTTACAGTGCTTCTTTGAGGTGGTAGGCAATGAGATGTTTGAATGTGGATGGGAGATTAACTCAGATAGTTACTCTATTAATTACATAAATTTAGTTTCTGCTAATACCTTTCTTTTGTAAATAATAATTACCATTACCACGACAATAATTAGATTGACAAATGAGTAATAGAATGTCTATTATTGCTAAAATGTGTTTTGTGGGTAGGTTTCCCTGATGTGTTTGTCAGATTACTTTATTTAATAGCAAAGTATTCTTTGAGAGAATGGTGTTTCCATGGGTTTTCATTGTTAGCTTCCTTGATGGAATTTTTATGCATCAATTAAAAGGAAGAATTTTTTTTAGACAATTTCAATACTTTTACCTTATTTTAGTATAGATACAAACTATGCAAGCAATAACTGTGCAAAAATTGTAACATAGCAAAATGGTTTTTTCATCTAGCATAAAATTTTATTAGAAGAAATGTCTGTTAATTAGTCATCATCAGGTTCTACTTTAATGTAGAAAGACACTTGAGGTTCTAGAATTTGTCATTAGCACATATGGCTCCAAAATTATAAAATTTTAAATTGGAATTGTATGATTAATTGAATTATATGAAAGTATTTGCTTTGATAGTAAAATGTTTAATTTTACTATCAAAACAAATACTTTCAAATAATTCAATTAATCATAGTAATGAAATTTAGAATAGTAATGAATAATGAAAGTAATATAGTAACTCTCATAGTAATGAAATTTACTCACTACTATGAGAGTCCTAAATTCAAATATGATTAGGAATTACTTGTCTTTTTGTCAAATATTTCAGATTTTCCTCATTGAAGAATGAGGAAAACATCCCAAACCATAATTTTGTTGCAGGCACTATGAAAAAATGGAATCTTATGGAGCTTTTGCCACTGTGTAAAGGCTTTGAAGACAGTAAGGTTGCATTTAAAAGCAAGACTCAAATTGTTGTGGTTCACAACCTCTTTATTTCGATACTTATTCTATACCTATACAGGACCACGGATTCAACAAAAAAAAATGGCACTGTGTAATTGACAGTATTGAGGTACTGGTATTGTGATCACATAATATGTGTGTGTTCTCTTTTGTCGAAACAACCAATTGTTCTCTTGGATAGAAGTTTATCTTGGTGGCCCATATTCCAACTCGCACCTGTTGTTGAGATTCCAGATATGCTGCCATTGGGCAGCATATCTGGAATCTCAACAACAATTATGTGCCAGTTGGAATACTAGATCGTATTCCAACTGGCACATAATAACAATTATAGCTGATCATAATAATTTGTTAATATGCAAAATTTTGAGTTTGTGATTAAATACTATAAAAGTAAATTGGTGAGGTATTATAATATTGTTAATTAAATTTGAAAGTTTGTTTTTTTTATAGAATTTAAAATTTTAATAAATAGAAGTTGTGTCAATTTTCCTATAACAAAATAATGTTGGGGAGGTTGTAAGAATTTTGGAAAAAGTGCACTTTAAGAGATTTTTTTGTATGTTGGAATCAGTGGCATAGCGAACATAACTGGTGCCTGGGGCATAACTGATGCCTGACACTTTATTGGCACCCCCTCCCCCCTCCAGAAACACATATAGTTTGTCTTGGAGACCATTTGGGCACCACTTGCAGAGGGGCGCCTGGTGCATGATACACCTCCTTGCACCCCCCTCGCTGCACCACTGGTTGGAATCTGAGTTTCCAGAAATAGACATCGACAAGAGAATATTGTCAGATGTTAAGTTTGCTATTTATCTTGGTTTGCAACCCATAGGGATTATGGATAAGTGATTACACAACTGTTCAAGCATGACCTGATGTTATATAATTTTCCATTGGGATTTGCGGGGTGGCTGTGGCCATCTGCCCAACGCTGCAAGCACCCAAGCAAAGCAAGGCATACACAACACCTCTGGCGGAGCAGTAACCTCGCAGAGCAGCACCTTTTAACCCTTTAGTAACTTGCACAACCCGATTTTGGGGGCTATATCTCAGCACCACCTAGTTTGTATTTCAACTTACATCTGTTGTTGAGATTTTGGATGAGCTGCCATTGGAGCTACCAAGGTAAACTACTACCATATTTTAGTATTTCAAATTTGTTGTTAAAAGATGTTATGGAGAATTTTATCTACTATAAACTTTAATGGTAACCATGTCTGTATATGTAGTATTTTTATCATCTTTTTCATTATGACAAAACATAAGATTTAATCCTTCAATAAGTATGTGTTTTCTTTTTTTTATTTTTCAGAAATCTTGTACAACTGTAGTACGTGGAAAAGAAGAATTATGTTTGTCTCCCTCTGAATACGAACGTTCTCATTTGATTGAGATGTTTCGAACTAGAACTTACTCATCAAATAGTATAACTCCACCTTCATCAGAATCAAAAAATTTTAATCGTAATTTAAGTAATGATAGTGGAAATCCTAATTCTCCCTTTGATATGGAAAGTTTAGAAAATGGAAAGTTTCCAATTGTTTTAAATGAAGATGATTCGGGAATTGGATCTCATAGGAAAGAAAGTTCATGTCATGAAAATGGATCTACATCAGATGTAAATTTAATGTTCAAGATAAAATATTTTTGAAAAGTATAATCTGTTTATTAACAAAAGTTATTTTTTCACAGTACATAGATGTAGATTTTAAAGAATTGGTTATGCGTAAATCTCGACCTTCATGCGTTCATCATGAAATGCAATTACGAAGAGATTTGTCTACGAATGGAAAAAGATGTTTTGAATATTCTGTTTTAGGACAAGTAAAATTTTCTATAATCTTATTTTGATATAGAAAATTAAAATATTTTTGTTTTTGTGATATATTTACGTTTTTTGTAGATTCACTTAGAACTTAGTAAATATCACGCTCTTGGACGTTTTATTCCTGAAGATGAAGAGTTGTATGATCATGAAGCTGCACTATATCACTTAGAACATGCTGCTAATTGTGGAAATATAGAGGCTCTTGTGACAATGGCTCATATTTACTTGCAGCTTCCTCATAATCTTCTTACTGAAATATCGGTTCCGGTAGGTTAAAATTACATATTTATTTTATATCAGCTGAAATATATTTATTTTTAACTGCTTTTGTAGATAGTTGTGTAAATCACAATCTAAACTTGATAAAATTAATTGTTTCAGTGTGTAGTAGATATTTGGTGGAAAATTTGAACAAATCAACATTTGCTTTTCATATTTGAGAACTTATGAATACTTTCAATTAATTAGTCATATAATATATGCAGTACCACATATATTTAAATCTAAAAACACATCCCAATTTCTGAAATGTGAAACCAAAAGATTATTTAATTGGAAAATATTACATTTGTGTTACAATTCTGCATTTAATAACAATGCCAAAATATTTTTTTATAGAATAATAAGGAAGACTTTGAAAAGGGTATGAATTGGATGAAAGAAGCAGCTTGTGCTGGAGATCGTTCTGCCATGATATATTTAGCACGTGCATTTGATATAGGAACTTTTAATGGAATGGAGTGGTAAATTACTTAACTAATTTACATAGTATTTATATTCAGTGTTATTTTATGGTTATATTTTTATTTTAAAAAGGAAATTATCCTGGAAGGAAGCCATAAATTGGTATGAAAAAGCCGTAACCATGGAAGAGGATGATGAAGGGGGACATTACGATGACTGCATTCACGATCCACGCTATCTTTTAATTGCTCGACAAGCTGAGATGTACAGGGTGGGAGGTCATGGCCTCGAAAGAGATCTTCAAAAATCAGGTAATTAACATTCCTTTAGTAACAAGATCATTTGTGGCCTTGTCATTTATTATATTTTTAATTTAGGTGAACTTTATAGTTTTGCTGCCGAATGTGCCACCGAAGCCATGAAAGGGAAATTAGCAAATAAGTATTACATGCTGGCTGAAGAAGTTTGGAGTGAAATGGAGGAATGAATTTACATAACTAGTCTTATAAAGTGATATTGTTATAATTGTTATATATATAATACTTTTTATAAAAATATATTTACAAATTTTATATAATGAAAACATCTTTGAAAATGAAACTGTTGTAGGGCCAATGCATATGGGATTGATATGCTGTATTTTCATAACGTGCTAATAGTATAGAATTGTTTTAAAATGTAGATACTCTTGCTTATTTTGAAAAATATAACATTTACATTGATAATTTTAGCCTGTCCTTATATATCCAATGACTCCATAGAATTGTCAAGCAAAATAAGGATGTTAAATCAGTTAAGAAGTCAACATTTTAAGAGAGATAGAAGGTTTTTTGAGATTCAAAAGATGTTTCTCTCTATTAAAATGTTGACTCCTTAGTTAAACACACTGATCATGAGAATATATACACTTATTAGTTAACTGATGTCAGAATTGATGTTCAAAATACTTCAGTTAAAATATACTTACAAAATATTTGCTTTTTTGTAGAGATTTGGGTATAATTATCTTCAGATAAATAGGTATTTTTAAGCTGTCTTTTATGCTATAGGCTTCAATGTGTGTGGCTGCTAACATGCAAATTGTTATCAGTCCTAATGAGTGCATAAGATTTTAATTAAGTGCTTTGCGTGCAATACAGGTAATTTAAATTGCTGTTATTTCTTACTTTGGTTGTAGGCTAGATGAATTAGTAATTTAATTGAGATTTGAGGGTTGGATGTCATGCCAATCTTTTGTTTAAGCAAGAAAGGAAGAAATTATCACAAAGGCATTAATTACATGCTATTTTTGTGAGCACTTTCAATGAATTATAAAATGTTAAAAGCACTCAAAAAAATAGCAGAATTAGTAATTAATAATCATTGATAATTTGAGGGTTTATTATAATTATATTCTTCAGTTGTCCTTTTAATATAAGAGCCAATAAAATTAGAATTAATTGTTGTCAAATTTACTTAGTTTATTATCATTATCAGTAAGCAAATGCCAGAGTGGCTACAATAAGTATTCAATATATTTATAAAGGATTATTAGTAGTAAAAAGCAATTTGACTGCAATTTTCAGCAGTAGGAAATGATAACTCTGTACCGAATTCTAGAACAATAAAACAATTAAATTGTGCTGTATTAATGTAAATGTTATATTTATAAAAGTTTCTTGATTGCCAAATATGTAAATGATAGGTATTGAATATATAGTGAAATTTTTTATTTTTTAAAATTGTTATAATTGTTATTTTCTGCTATATTCTATTTAGACAATGTAATTGTTATCTAATCATATTTAAGCTTATTGTGAGAAATCAAGAAATGTGAGTAAATGTATAATGTACTGTCTTAAAATATTGTTGATTTGCTAGAATGTATATTGTTCTTTGCAAGTTCATTCGTATAATATTGCAGTATAATGGATAATCTTATTAGATTCAATCACTCCTATCTACTATGATCCATATATACTGATGATTTATTAAATTTAACAAATGGCTTGATGGATTGAAGAGATCCAATTTAATAAATATATCCAATATCATACATCAATTTGTAATAATAAAAAAATTTATAAAACAACAATTTTTAACAATAAAAACTACCACATGAGATTAAACAATTATAAAATGATGTAATTGAAAGTATTGCCCTTCAGAATGGGGTCATCACTGTTTTGTTTCATTCTTTGTTGATCAAGAGTTCATGTTGGTGTTTTTGTTTCCTTTTTTGTATGGGAAACATCAGGAACAATTCCCCAGATCAATAAAATGTAATTATGTTGAAGTACACATAAATTTAAGTTATAAGTATAATTTAGCAACAATTCTTTAATTGAAAGTATTGATAGAAGTACGGTGAAAAAACTTATTGCCTTTAAATGCAGTATTTATAATACTTATTTGCGTATGTTTAGCATTTAATCAAGGTGACATATTATATTTCTTAGGTGAGGTATAGTCTTTAGCATAATATAATCTTTATATATTTTGAATGTTTGAATATATTTGTAATTTGATTTTGTATAGATCATATTTATGAATCATTTTCTAAAATTGGACAATAGTTAATTGAGTGGGCCAGAATTTCTTTTTAATGCATCATCTGTTTTTTTCACACTTTAATGCAGCTAGCCAAGCTTCTACAATGTTTTGTGAGTATTTTTAGTTTCTACACTAATAAACCTCCTTTTTTAATAATAATAAAAAATACTAATTTGTTTTCATGTAAAAACAAGATTATTTTCTATTCTTGAACATTTTTGTTTATCTGTGACACACTCAGTTAGCGCTGATTAGAAATGAAGTGATAACACATCAATTTTAAAATTTGTTCTAAGTTTAGATAAAGTTATCAAAGAACATGAATTAAAATAAAAATGTACTAGTTTTAATATTCTTTGATAATTTTATAATAAACTTAAATCGTTTTAAATTTGTGATCTATATGGTTTGTAATTGTTGCAAGCCGAGAACAGCCAGAACGTTAACCAGTAAATAACAATTGCAGTTTCCCGAACTTAGCCATTTGGTCTTTAAATTAGAACACATTTTAAGATGTTAAAAGATACACATTTTTATTTTAAGAAAATCTCCATTTTAATTATTAAATTTCTGACTAAGTTAAAAATCATAACTTATGAAAGTAAATAGGGTGCATGTGTAGAAATAGCAAGCCTAGCCAGAATTTTTTTAATTCATTTAAAATAATTTAAAAATTAAGTCGATTAGTTTAGTATTACAAGTATGTTAATAACTGATTTTTTTTTTTTTTTGTCTTTTCTAGCACATATTTTGTAAAAATTTTGTTTGTTAATTTTCATATTTTGAGATTTTGTAAATGAAAATTATAATTTTGCATATTATCCATTGTTTTGAGTTTATTTTGTGATCATCTGTTAATTTGATGAAACAAATTTGTGAATTCAAATTAGCAGATTGTCAGAATCGGTCTTTTAGTGTGGCTATTACGGGGTGTGACTTGCCATCGTGATATTTTTGGTTACTGCAGTATTATAGAAAATTTAGTAATTATGAATGTGTTATCAATGATTATGTTCAGTCATGTGACATTTAGCCTGGAATTTGTGTGGAAATATTAGTAAAAATTAATTTAACTAGACGGAAAACTGTTAAATCTGTATCTCAAGTGCCATAGTAGTCAGAAATGATCACCATAACTACCATAGTGTAGTTATGGTGATCATTTCAACATACATTGTAAATTTTAAACATACATTGTACATTTTAAATTCTATGAATTTAAGTTTGAATTTTGTGATAAACATTAATGATGTTTTCGAATTATCATCCGAGATTTAAAATTACATAATTATTTTTAAATAGTGATGAATGTCATTAATCAAATTTTAAGTTTTGTATATGAAGGTGTAAGAAAGTTTTGTGCTCAATTTTTAAATATTTCTTTTACAAATTGATACTATTTGTTATCGAACAGCAGGACTGCCAATGTGTTCACTCTCTATGACAATTGCAAAGAAGTGCTATTAAAAGTTCAATTTGAATTTGTTAAGTTTCGTTAATTTATTTATGACGACACAACTAACAATAATACCATTTAAATATTTAGTGACCGCGATGAGGACTACGGAAGTAATTCGTCGGATCGTTCTGGACTTGCGCAATCCCAAATTTAACGTTTTTTCCACTGGATGTTTGCAGTGGAAAAAAAACCAAGCTACCGGAAAATTTAGAATGAGTCTGCGTATGCTTAATAGCTCTTTCGAGAGTTGACCATCACTTCTTTTGTCCTTACGAAGGTTTTATTTTAAAATATTGAGTACAGGTATACCTCGCCTTACGTCAGTAATTGGTTCCAGGAGAGGCGACGTAAGTCGAATTTACTTGTATAGTTACGACGTAAGTCGAAACTACGGTGGAAAATGCCAATAATGAGCACTTAAAGACCGCCAAATAAGACGACGACACAGAAACACAGATGTTTTCATGTTTCGTTCTCTAGGATTTATGATGATTATATTAACATTTACTGTAAATGTACAGTACATATTTTAATATGATTTTACGTGCTTTTAATGCTCTTATAGTGATATTACGACTTCAATATTTGTGGCAGACAGCTGTATAGTCGAATAAAATGACTTAAACTTGATTGTCAAAAAAGTACATGGAAAAATAAAAAACGACATATAATCGAGAATGACGTAACTCGAGGTATACCTGTATTTACAAAATTATAGCCCTTTTAAATTTTAACATTTGTCTACCGCTGACGTGACGTATTGCCATTACTTTTAGTCAATTAATACAACCCTAATGACTTAAAATGGGACATTATTTCATAAATATTTTATTTTTATTTTTGTGGTTTTTATGTCCCTATACATAACAAGGGAAAGTATTGGAATTATGTCAAATTTGACCCTCCGAGTTTTTTGCAAATCTCTACGTTTTGAGATCTATTGTCTACCACTGTATATAGGCGATAAAATGTTTGTCTCTCTATTCTTAGCTTTTTGCCCGACCTGCGCTAAATTCTTCATATTTATTTTCTGAGACATCAATAGTGTTGCCATCTTTACAAAATCGCTGACCCAGGCGGCAGGTCAGATTTGTTCGAACAGAAATTCCTGACGCACGCGCAATGTCATTTTACAATTAGAAGAATAACGTGCATGCCGGTTCTAAATCAGTTACAGTTAGGGACTTGCGTAGGAGTAACGTATGTAACCTAAATTAAGAAAGAAAGAACAGATAATTTAGCTCCATAGAAGACGTGTACGGACGTAAAAGCAAAAAAAAAAAAAAAAAGTCGAGAGGCAGGTTGCGCGTCATACGTCGGCGTAAACAACGTAACATGGCGGAATGGCAAATGAGTTTCAGTGAGTGTGAGGTCTTTCGCTGTTCAAATAGTGTAAATTTATAAAAATATTTGCAAGAACTTTGTTTCGTCGTAATTTCACAATTTCTACGAAATTCCCGGACAAAATTAATAGTTCACCCGGACAGTGAGTCAATTCCCGGACAGTCCGGGAATTGACTCACTGTCCGGGTGAAAACCGGACGGGTGGTAACACTAGACACCAAGGAAAATATAGACTGCCACATAAACCTGGACACCCGCCGCTCCCGATTTCACCCCTCGTATTAACTTTTAAACCCTTTGCTCGATCTGTTTAATACATCGGGGAATGACTGGAACAGACAGACTACATTTTACAAATTAGCCTTTAATAAATATAATAAATATATTTATATAATGAATGTAATTTAATTATAAATTCAGAATATAATTAGAGACTAAATGAAAGGAAACACCATATAAGTATGATTTAGCCTACAATGTAGATAGGTACCGATGAATAACAATGTTTCATTAAATGGTATTTAATAAAAAAATTGCTTTCGTTTGTTGAAGTTATTCTTTCGTAAGGATTTTTCCTTCTACATTCTATAACTCTAGAACACTGGTTCTCAAACTTATTTCGACCACCGCCCACTGAGATTAAAAAAATTCCTAGTGCCCCCATATTTTTTAACTTGCCTTTTTACATTACCATCTGTTGCGTATCTTAAAAACAGTTGCAAATATAATGTTTAAACATGCATTATTATATGGATAGGATAGATAGGGTGTGATCTATATCCTATTTCTGAGATCAAAGAATGTTTCAATGAGAGGAAATAAAACTCACACTTAATCATATTTAGAAGTATTTTTATTAACATTAAAAGAAGGCTTTGAATTTAAAACTTATCTAATGTGAAGGATGAATCTGATGTATTTCGACCAGTTTGTTAATATCAGGGTCGAATTCACTTAAAATCAGCCGTAAGTCGCCGCGTTCAGTAACTTGCAGCCGATTTCTGTTTTTAGTTAGCAACGTTGCTACAGCACTAAATCCACGTTCACACAAATACGACGATGGGAATGCTATCAGAAATCGTTGAACAACTGACCATAACTCAGGGTACAGTTGAGAGATTTGCTTCTGCAGCCAAAATTCTTGGTAGCCATTCTTGAACTTTCATTTTTAGCATATTTATGCAATAATGTTACTATAATAAGTTCATTCATGCTATAAGTCAACGTGTTAGAAATATTCAGGTTGTGTGATCTTCAATAAAAATTAAAAAATATATAGATTGTCAGCATTTTATATACATTATAGTCAGATTTTTATAGATAGAATTTGTCTGCCATTGCCCCTCTAGATTTCCTTAATGCTCACTAATTTCCTTTGAGCCTTCTACTGCCCCCCTGAAAGCTTCCAGTACCCACAAGGGGGCGTTATCGTCCACTTTGAGAAACGCTGCTCTAGAAGATTAGGCGCATAAAACACTTAGGAATAGCATTTGACTTGTTTTGCCATCGGTCCGATTGCTGTTCAAATTGGCTTTCCTCAAATGACGTATCATCAATATGTGAATGCTTACAAGAAAACAAGTGACACTGACTGTTGCCCTATCTGTGGGGTGCGTGACGGGGTTAAACATTATCTATTATCGTGCCCGATATTGGAAGATATAAGACGCGAACTCAAGATCTACATATTAATAGAAGAAGACAACCTGAGTTGGCCATGTAAGCCAGAACACCTTGTGTCAAGCAAAAAGTACTTTTTTCTTTTTCAAAGAATGGTTAAACTTTACTTCATCAGAACATTAATATACTAATTATTGTTTTACTGTTTTAGCTTTATTGTATCGCCAAAGACCTTTCATGATCTTCTACTAGCCTACTATGTTCTTTTGTGTTGGTTGCTGCACAAATCTGCGCTGTGCCCTCATTCTGGCCTACGTTCTACGAGCGATTTCATCTGTTTTATCTGAGCTCAGGAGCTCCTATATACTTACTGTGAGTAAGTTGCTGCATAAGATCTGTTCAGTGTTTGTCACCTGGTCCTCTGTTTATACGCGGATTCTGTTTAGGCTGTTTTACGGTCATCATAATTGTCAAAAACATTGACTCATTTACTGACATGTTTTTTTTAGTTAATGTATATTTTCGCGTTTTTGTTTTTTTTTTGTTTTTTTTATTTTTATTTTTTATTTCATTATCATTCACATTGTTGGTTCTATTGCTCAAAATGTAACACCACTGTATTCCATGTCTTTCTACCCCGACTGTGCCTAGCGGTGTCGGGAGAAATAAAGTTTATTTTGTCTGTCTGTCTGTCTGTCTGTCTGTCTGTCTGTCTGCATAATTCACCAGCAAGAAACTAAACACAAAAGAGGTAATGGACATAGCGTTTAAAATTGTTAATTCAATTCGAGGAAGTTCTCTCAAACGGCGTCTCTTCCAACTGCAGCTTGACGAAGGCCAACCTGAATTATTACTACACTACCGATATTAGATAGCTAAGCAGAGATAAATTTCTGCAACGATTTCGTGATTTATTGCCTGAAATAATAGATTTTCTTCACCAGCAAGATGGAAAATGTGATGGAACTTGGCTTAGTGACTTAGCTAACTTACCGATTTTACTTTAATGTTAAGTCATTTAAATTTAGAATTACAAGGCAAAAATAAAACAGTAATTGATATGATCAGCTGCATAGATGCATATAAAACAAAATTTATTTTGCTAATAGATCTGCAACAAAATAATCTGAATCATTTTCCAAATATGGCGGATAACATACAAAAACATAAAAATATTAATTATAAGAGCGACAAATACGTCGCGGAAATCCAAAAAGTAATTGAAGATTTTGAGGTAAGATTCCAAGATTTTGAAAAAGGAAATTGTGGAATTTATATCTTTCCCTTTTAAAAAAAGATTTAAGTGTGAAACACATTAGCCAAAAAATTTCAGACATATTTCATATGGAGCAAAAGGCATTAGAAAATGAAATTATAATTTTACAAACTGATTTAATCTTACAAGCCAGAAAATTTGAAGATGATTTTTGGAAATACGTCAACCGAGAAAAATATCCCAGTATCACCAAATGTAGCGAATATATTTATTCTTGTTTCGGATCTACATACCTGTGTGAATCGGCATTTTCATACTTAAAGTTATCGAAGACGAAACAACGTTCTGTCCCGACTGATTCCCACACTGAAGACTCAATATTATCATCTTTATAGGATAAACACCTAATTATGATTTCTTGGTTTGAGACACGCAAACTCTGTCCTCCCATGAATGTTAAAGACAGATTTAGAATTTATTTTATTACCTTATCTGTAGCTAATTTGAATTAATAAATATTGTTAATAATTACTCGTTGTTTTAATTCCCTTGGACGCGAGTTTTTGGCCCATTAAATAATTATGTTGTTTTTTACGTAGGTAAATGTACAGGGTGTTCGGTACGAGGTGCACTTCAGCCAGCTATTGATAGATTAGCAAAAAAAAATCAGTCTAAAGATCTTATATCATTCTTCCATGATAAATTTTCCAGGCGCAAAAAACAATCGCGGAAGTGAAATCTTAAAATCAAATTATCTGTCGTACTGTGCATTTTTATAACAACTTTATATTTATGAACAAATAGTATCACAACTTATACATTGCAATTCATAAAAAAAATTAAATAGATTTTTAGTAACCTAAAATATAATCTTGAAAGTGTCGAAAAATCGAATTTTTTAGGTACCACCTGTACAGAATGAACTCGTAGCTGCAAATATCAAAAGTTGGGTCATTTATTTTCTTTATGAGCCTATATCTCAAAACTTAAGTGATTTAAAACATAAAAAATAGTTTTCAACATATACGCACGTATTTTCTTCATCTACCCATAGCCCAAGGGAGTTCACCTCGTACTGAAATACAGTATATAAACATAGTATGTATTTCACACCACCCCTCGCTACTTACACTATGCCTACGACAACAAGTCGATCGCGACACATTTTTTAAGATAAAAAGTAGATCTTATGTACACAAAAGTTGGCCACCCCTGCTCTAATTTTTTTAAGCAGCCACAGAAATTTAACTCGGATAAAGGCAAACTATTTTTTCAAATAACTTATTAATTTTAGTACAACAAAGTACACAATTTTCTTTGATTCGATAATAATAATAAGTATTTGTGACGTCATACACTGTGTGTTTTTGACACACGAAACTACATTTATTATGACATTCACATTGTGCCTATATATATCTTATGAACTACTAAAATATATCTATATAGACCTATAAACAACGAAAGATATTAGTGTAGGCTATCAATAAATCTACATTCATATTCTACTTTCAATGGTGCAGAATATCATTGCTATCTATCACGGGAAATATCTAATAATACTGCTTAAATTCTTGCTATCTTACATTTATTCTATTTGTTAACGTCTAAATCATTATCTGCCTGTAAATATGAAAATTGAATTTCATCCTCCTCTCTCTAATCTGTACCTAACCTTTTTTGGCTCAACATTAACTACTCTCTATCTCATTCATAAACACAATATTAGTTCTGAATAACCTATACCATAGCTTATTTGTCGTTAGATGTATTATTGCAGGATGGGGTCATCCTGCAATAATTCATCTAATATGGCTTCCAAGCTGCTAGTAAGGCACACATCATAGACTTTAATAGTTCACGTTTCACGTATCTGTTTTCGTTTAGTACATATATTACATTAATATAACATAGCGATATTATAAGTTTTTTTCCCGATTCGTATTTCGTTGAATATCTCAGAATGGGGTGTAGAAATGGGATTTCGCGCGATGACTTGCATATAGCAGGCATCGAAAGTTAAATTTTAGAGTACGGAACTCGACGCTTTTAAGCTCTCTAACCTGTGGGCATTAAGAGAGCCTTTTCTAGCAAGTCCATTATAGGTTTGGCTAGGCCTACAGTCGGTATGGCCGGTGATGAAAGATTCTGGTTCTCCAAGAACTGTAGGCAGTCACTCTACTGTACAGCCAACCGGCCGTTGAAGAACTCGAGAGGATGGAGAGATAGAGAGGATAACGTGCCACATCAGGGATGAGTCGGTCTTATGAAAATTTCGCTCGTTATTTGCATTTGCGATATTTTTAAAAACTCGTCTATAAACTCAAAATTAAGACACTTTTGGATTATAATAGCAATTAGTGTTAAAAAATAACGTTTATATTATTATTTCATAACAGATAGTGTCATATATAGATTTAACTTTCAGCTAGTGTCATAGTGTTTTCTTTATTTAACATAAATATTCTTAAAATGAAGATATTTATGATAATTCAACAAAATTACCCCTTTTAAGCTTTATTAATAGTTAATTTTCATCCTAGTATAAAAAAAAGTTATCGGACTTCCTAATGGTCCCCTCAACCTCCTGTTCGAGCTTTGCAGGCATTTTTTAAACAACTTCTGCGGTTTTGTTGGACGATAAAAACGAACTAACGCAATTTTGCCTTGTAGCAGTAAACGACCCTCTTAATTCGAGGAAGGCATTGAATACCGAGTAAAGACCCTCTGCCACCTGCTAAACAAAATCATAATTTACACAATTTCAATGAATTCAAGTGTAGATGCAATCCATCACTTACTTTAATGAAGAAGTCCTTCTTGACAACAATGAATCCCGCCATCGAAAATCCCAGAGGAGTCTTTCCGTATCTCTTCATGAAGCAAAGAATCTTCAAAAACAAAATAATACTGAATAATAATATCTGGAAAATTGTTAAAATAAATAATATAATGACAACCTTGAACTTGTACACTGAAGATAAATTACACACGACCAATTTTCGAATTTCAAAAAAGTTGTCGTATAGCTGTTGAAAAGAAAATCGTTTGTAGTGAAGACAACAGGAAATCATTAGGTGTACAGCAATACACTACATCTAATGGGCTAATGAATTTTAGTTCAAGTCCACGCGAACATTTATTGTATCTTTTATGCAAGTAATAAGAAATCTTTACATAGATTATTAATTAAACCTCAGAGAATTGTGAACTGCGGCTGATTAATCGGGTGTTAATTTTAATAATGTAAATAAAAATAAATAAACTTGATCATGGTGTACTTACTTTCGATGTGAAATTCGACAGAAGAAACGCAAAGAAAAGTGTTCCACTCGTTATTGATAAAACTGCAAACCACATTGCCAACTTTATGATGGTAGGAATCTTGACAAAGTGTTCCGTACAGTACAAAACACGTGTAATACAAAAACAGTCCGTACTCAATTAAATGCAAATACTTGTGTTTTTCGTTAATTTCTTGAACGATTTCCCACACGTCGGTTTGTTTTTCGATGAATCTTTCAATTTCATTTCTAGACGTCGATCGCGGATTCATTTCTTGTAATTCCTCAGACAACTTCTCGTATCTTCGGTTGATGATCTGATATATCAAAACTTCTGCTACTTTTACCGACATTATCTGTCCAAAAACAAATATCGTAATCAGTTGAATAAAACAACAACATACAATCGCTTCTACATCGTGACAGCCTTCTTTCTTCAACACCGGATAGATGACGACAGCTAAGTTAAAGGACAACGATACAGATATAAAGAATATGATGGAGAGCATAAACAAGCAAACTTTTTCTATTTTCCTTGATAATTTTCTTCTCCGGCATAACTGCTTGTCTTCTGAACAAAGGATATTTGTGCCCGTTTCAATATGGTGTTTTGAAGCGCCATCTGTGGACACAGTTCTGTAGGCACGAATGACCCGTAGGGCAGCGGGTCTTTGGATGCTGAGCAGGGTAATGCTCTGCTTCACTTTAGCTGAGTCTTTCCACCAGACACCACAGATCATGCGCTCCAGAGCCATTTTGTAGATGGTCCGGATTGCCTTACCGCGCAGCCCGGGAGGTTATCCATCCGGATATGTCGGGCAATGCCCTTCACTATCCGACCACCCCATTGTGGATCTGGCCAAATCCATAATGGGTTTGCTAAAAGAGGCACTCTTAGTGTCCATGGGGTGAAAAGAGTTTAAAAAAAATACTATCCTCTTGAGATCCACTACTAGAAAAAAGTTTTTTTAATTGAAGTTTTGTTATATTATTGACCTTTGGGTGTCACTTGTTAGTAAATTATCATTTTTTTTAATTTTTTTGTTTTCGGTCATTAAAAAATGGTATGTGTCATATATGACACAATGGATCTCTACCTGTACAAAATGCAAACTGTCCTGTTCATGTAAAAATGGTTTATTTGACTGTTTTTGTACAATAATTGACATTTTATATTTACATATGACATGCTTTGAAGCAATTTTTATTTGTCACAAGGCACAGATGGATTTTGCATTTGATACAGTACACTGTAGCTCATACACTTTTATATCAGTGCATTTGGCAGCAGTGATTTTTGCCATTTGCAATGATTTCTGGTATGTGTTTTGCTCCACTTTTGCATTGTATTTTTCTGGGATGTAGAGTTGGAGTATTTTTTATTATTTTCCTTTTCTTTGTCATCTTCACTGTTCATTTTTTTATTTTCTGTACTATCTGAATGTAATAGCCATTTTGACACTTTTACTTTAAATTTTAAATATTGAAGTGTGTTTTTCTTCCTCTTTTTTTATTGCTCTGCTATCTCTTCTGCAGGCTATCCAAAAATTGTTTTCATTTCATCAGCAGTAAAGTTCAAAAGTTTTTCCAGGTGAATCAGTGATATTTGATTTGTGCATGTCATCATCAAGCAATGACATCAAAGAGATTCTCAGGAATATAGTTCAAGAAATATTCTTTAGACTCACACTTCTTACCCTTTCAGGGTTCTTCCTGAAATGCAGCAGCTGGTAGCAAGGGCTTAAATCTATTTGTATGGCGCTATGGTAAAGTCTGTTACTGCACTGATGTCAAGAAATCTTCCTCTATTTACATAGCTGAAGCATCATTTTCATCATTGTCAAATGTATCATCTAATGACTTACATTCTTCAGGACAGTTTGGTTGATAAATGTTCTGACTGGTTTAAATGTTTGGTCACTGTCTTCATCACTGGACCAGCCTTCCAGTCCACACAAATTTCTATCAATATCAAGTGTCCTATCATGTTCCTTCCTTATTTCATCTGTTGTCACTGAAAAATTTATAATAAATGTCGATGATTTAGGTTTAATATATGATTTATGATATTAATAATTTATAAATTTTTAACAAACAAAATCCTGCAGACCAGATAAATAACTATACAAAAACAAATCACAGAAATTAATTAATTAATTTATTAATAAAAATAAATAATCATTTTTATTAATAAATTAATTTAATAAAAAATGAAAATAAATAATAGAATACATATTGCTGACTAAATGACAAAATAACTATAAAAGTAAATAACTTGCCAATATGAAAACAGTTCATAGGCTGTAATGTAATTATTGTAACACTAAGAACCAACGTGTCATATACGACACATTCAAAAGTTAGCTCATCTTATGAAATACTGTTATTAATATAAGTTTTAAAAAATACTTTTATATAATCTTAGAAGTCTCCTGAACAAAAACACGTTTAAATTGTAAAATTATAATAGATAGTAATAGAGAAAAATGAATACTTACATGAAACAGTCATACTTGTGATCACTTCCAAAAACATGTGCTCAGACAATCACTTATATTTTCCTTCATCTCTATCACAGTGGGATGCATGTGGTCTAATAAGATTCACTAAACTCTAGTGATGAAAGGAATAACTAGCATAATTGTCATTATCCAATCACCCCATTGTGGGTCTGGCTTAATCCATAATTGGTTTGCTAAAAGAGGCACTCTTAGTGTCCATGGGGTGAAAAGAGTTTTAAAAAAATACTATACAATCCCAATATTTTGGGGAAATATATAGCTTATTGTTGATTCTGGGGATTAAGTAGAGTAATACTGATACAAACTTTGGTTCACATTGGTTTAAGAATAAAGATATGTATAAAGGATAAATCAACAAGAATTGATTTTTATATATACAAAGATTGCAAATTGCACAAAAAAACTGAATACATATTGCTGCAGAGGGCAACCCGAGTGCTTATATAACGCGATACGGATAACGACTCGGAGAAGGTTTGAAGATCGTTTTAACGTTTGTGGTGGCTGTGCTCTGAAAACACTCGCATCTTCGTTTTCAAACCTGTCCGTGCGACTTGTTCGCTGCTCTGACTTATTTCGTACGAAATAATGCTACAGACTAGATTGGCTTGTTCAGGCTGACTAAATCGCTAGTTTGTCCTCGGCCAAATTGTCTCTTTTGTAAGGCGATATATTGATCGAATGAAATTTTGTGTAAATTAACAGGCCGACGATATTTTTTAGTTTCTTATTTAAGTCTAATATAAAATAAATGCATTCGGTATCAGAGATATCGAAAACTTACTTGAAACGTAGATCAGGATAGTAGCGACTGTATCTTGTGGCTTGCAGACAGAATTAAGTACTGGAACAAACATGAATTATAAATATACAAACACATTAAGTAGTAGTGTTTTAATAATCGCTAATTGATATCTGTTAAATGAGTACATAAAACTTATTTGAGCTTTCAAGAATATTGGAAGAATATCAATCAATCCAGTCCATCATCATATTTTGTTATGCATCATTTACATAAATTCTCTAAAAATTTTAATTGATGAAATTCATTTTTCGAAAATAAGAAAGTTCTATGCTGAATTTTAATCATTTGCCTACATAAATTGTGGAATTTTATTCTCTATGCTTTCAAAAATGCGCTTTTAAAGTGAATTGATTATTTACGTAAGTTAACTCAAACACCAACAAAATTATTCGGTTAGAAAGAACCTTAGAATGAATGAAAATATTCAAATATTCTTAATTTATTCTAATCTAGTTATATAAGACGGTCGGATGGCCGAGGCGGTTACCACAAAAAATTTTAAGGCCCTTCCTCGATAAATCGGCGGCCTAGTCAAACTCACAATGGGTACGATAAAAAGCGATGTTTTTAGTGCCCGGCTGGCATAAAAAAGTAAAACAAAGAAGTTACATAACTTCTAAAGAAATATACCAGATACCGTTTAAAGACCAATATCTTGTTGATAGAGACCAACCTTCTGTCCTCCACCATTTGGTTGCCCCGTTGTGGGCCTGGCCGAACCCACAGTGGGTTTGCAAAAAGAGTCTCTCTTAGTGCCCAAAGGGCGGAAAGAGTTTTAAAAAAAGACAAGACCAAACTTCGGAAAACAATTTGCCATCGAGACTGGTTTCAGCAGACGGCAAGGCAAATTTCAGATCGTGTTTAAGGTTTCATAAAAACGAACAAAAAGTGAAAAAATGGTCGAGTAACAGAAGAAAGAAGAATCCGCTCTCTAATCGGAACAATTATGTTTTATTAAAACTTCCTTTATTTATTCTATAAAAAATTACGGAATAGATAATATGGAATTTTATAAACAGTAAATAGATAATATTTCCGAGTATTTTTACACGAATTTAAATATCAGAAATATTCCCCGTATTTGTCTTATTCCGGGTGCTGCATTTTAACCAGTTCAATGTATTAACCCGAAAAGTACGGATCTTGCCGAGAAAAGTCACACTAAAACAAAAAGTGTTAGACTTAAACAGGCCACAAGATGGAGATACTTCGTTGTTCAATTTTATTTTTATGAACGGCAGTTCCCATTTTTTATTTTGTGTTGATTCTCCATGGTAATAAACTTTTATCCAAAGCATTCTTTCGAAAGAAGCAGCTATATTTAAAGCGTATTACACTTTGATTAATATGATATAATGAAAATACACGCCGTGAGTCTTTCTGTGCGGTATAAGCAACATGGCATTCTTGGTTCCACTACGGTTTTGGGTATTTTGGATACGTAGTTGAAGATTTTCCCATCGGATTTTCGGCTGCCTGGATTATGCGCTCAGTAGTGGTTTGTACATCGTTAACAACATCCGCAATATTAATTAAAGTTGGTTTGATGATCGCTAAAAACGAATATAGCCTTCAGTTAGCGTTTTTTATTTTCCATCCGGAAGGGATTGCTCGGCAAACTTGCCTTCCATTGTGGTTTTGAAATACAGGAAAAAGAAAAGCAGAACGCAGGCCAAATCCGACCATTCAAAATCAGAAAAACTAGATGAGCGGCGTGACAGATCGATTGGGGTAAGGATTTTCGTTGGAGCAAGGAAATGTGTTACTCTGCCTGTATTGGAAAGACACATTTGGTGATTCGATATAAATTTTTCAATGACTCGTCTCTGATAATTTATGTCGGGATTTCCCATATTAAATTGTCACAAGTATAAGATATGGGGTTTACAGCTGCTGACTCTGACATCGGGTGATAATTATACGCAACAAACAGTAATCCCAGGGACCCAGGATCGAATCCGAACGGGTCGAATAATCCCCAAGAATTTTTCGGGGGGGGGGGGTGGTCCGTCCGGATATGTCAGGCCCCGTCCCTCACCACCCGGTCGCCCCATTGTGAACCTGGCCGAACCAATAATGGGTCTACTAAAAGAGGTCCTCTTAGTGCCAACAGGGCGGAAAGAGTTAAAAAGAGTTTAAAAAAAAGTACTTGTATACAATAAGAATACAGTAAGACCCCGTTTAACGCTGCCCTGCTTAACGCTGTTTCAGTATTACGCGGTAGTATTGAAATTCCCCGAGATCGCACGCAGTGTTGGGATCAAGGCGTAATATCAAATTTTAAAGCTTATTATCTGCGGCGGGCATTCCGACAACTAATTGATAAAACAGATGGAGCAGATAAACAATTCATTAGAGATTTTTGGAAAAACTAGAATATCATGGATGCTGTAGACAACATCAATCTTTCTTGGAATGAGGTGACTGAGAAATGTTTTGAAAGGAGTGTGGAAGAATGTATGTCCGGAGCTAAGCGAGGATGTTGACACAAGGGAATCCATTGTTGATGCCGACGATATTATCAAGCTAGCTAATGAAACAGGGTTGGATAATATAAATGCGCAGAATACTGAAGAATTATTGCAAGTTACAACTGGAGAAAGTTTTTCCAACGACGATCTAATAGAATTAGTAGAACAACAGGTGCATGAAGATGACGAAATTAGCGTTTCTGAAGATGAGGAACAAAAGGAACTTTCAACGGATTTTCTAAAAAAAAGTTTAGCCGCTATAACGGATATTATGGATCAGTTTATACAAAATGATTTCAATTTTGATAGAAGTTCAAAGGCAAGACGAAGTGTCATAAATGCGATGTCTTGCTATCGACAACTGCTTGCTGAACGAAACAGGAAAAGGCAAACGACGTTAGATGACTTCTTCACAAAGAAACAAAAGATGTCAAATGAGGAAGAACCTTCCTCATCACAAACATAATTTCTTTACTCGAACTTTTTTTTATTTTCATGAATGTTTTATGAATAAATTTCGATATTAGCAATAAATAAGTCTATAATTAATGTAATAAAAAAGTATTTAACAATAAATGTTACAAAATAGAACAAAAAGAAAACTGATAAATTTTCTTATTCTCTGTACTGTTTCACGTATCCCCCTCATTTACATATTAAGATGACCCCGTTTAACGCTGTTTCGTTTAGCGCTCTGTCATCTAGGAACGCATCCTCCGCGTTAAGCGGGGTCTTACTGTATATTAATAGGACAGAATGCTAATATTGATGAATCTGTCTCCTCTTGATGGAAGCGAAACTCGTTTCTATTCTGCCACCTTTTGCGATTTATAAAGATAATTACAGGATACTTTAAATGTCATTTGAACTTCATTGCTGTCATTTCTGCTTTTCTAAAAACTATAGATGGTATGTGTAATTTGCTGTCAGCAAACATTTCTGTTTTGATTAATTTTTGAAATACCTCAACAGTTATTTCTGACACATAAGATTCGTTTATGTGTCATAACCTTTCGCGCTCTAGAAAAATCGCATTATGTTTCCGTCCAACAAAGCGTAAAATGTAATTAGAAATTGTTATAAAATTAAATGAACCGTAACGATGTTGATGTTCGTTTAAAGATTGAACTATTATTCTCAAAATACATATTAAAAAAAAGAGGTAAGTGATTATTGTGTAATGTGCACTATTTCTTTTAGTTGTATTTACAAAAAATAAAGTATATTTTGTATAGAAACAATGAATTTAAATACATCTTCAATAAAACAAATATCGTATCATATATATATATATATATATATATATATATATATGTGTGTGTGTGTGTGTGTGTGTGTGTGGGTGTGGGTGTGTGGGTGTGTGGGTGTGTGTGGGTGTGTGTGTGGGTGTATGGGTGTAAAATATGCATCTAAAGGTGTTTATAAAAGCTGTAATGTTAAACAATATTATACCACTTAAATTTTAACGGATATATGTCAGATTCCGTCCTTCACTACCGGGCACTAAGAGAACCATTTTTAAAAGTGAGTCTCCATTGTGGACCTGGTCAAACTACGTCGAGCACGAAAAGACACCCTATTAGTGCCTGCTAATCGAAAATAATTGCTTCAGAAATCAGAAAGTGTTTTGCTTGTAAAATAACTTTACGACCAATAAATATAATTTTTTGTAAATGCGTACAACTCAGCAAGACCGATGTTGTGAGGAAGCGGAATTTTGAAATTCGATTTATAGTTCGAGATATTCGAAGCCAAAGTTCGCCACGTAAAGTTTACGGGGCAATGGCGGTTGTGAGCCGATTTCCCGCTACGTGTTAACGAGTCTCTGATTGCTGTTCATCTGTACGACAATTTTTATTTTAGATTTAGGTTAGTTTTAACACTTTTTTGCACAGTTTTAGTTTTTCAAGCAGAGGAGGTTAGTTTCGTTTTCCTAGAAATATCTAGTAGATCTAGTAATTTTGTGATTTTATAAAAATTACGATTTTATACGCATGTATTTTTTAAACAATGAATTATCGTTCGTATTATCAACACATTTAAATTTAAAGCCATTTTATTTGCAAAAGTCCTACATATTTAATATAATTTTGGCTATTTTATGACTTCTTTTTTTATTCTAGTTAAAAATTAATCTGGCAACACTACGAATTAGTCGCGTAAGTGTCGTTTACGCGATTATTGTCTGGTTAGCGCGGCATCTTCAAATTTTAACAAATTAGGTAAGGATATAATCAATATCTCGTCAGTTGTTTTTCTTCGAATTCCGTCTCTTTACTTCCTCTTTCGTACCAATAACTCCGCATTAAGTTACTTTTGAGCTGTTCTCCCCATTTTGAGAGACAATTGGATATCGTGAGATAAAACGGTTTGATTGAATTCGCCGCCATTTTTATGTTTTCACCATTTACTCTCTCTGTATGGAAATAATGCAGTAAAAACATTGAATTTGGTAGTAAAATTGCCTAATAACGTTTAATTGTAGTTAAAGATTAGAATTCAATGGGTTCTACTGCATTTAAAATTTTTATTATTTATTACGCTAAGTTTTCATAGTACAAAATAATAACGTTCATCAACGTGCGTCCCTCCCACTGTTTCCTTGCTGGAATTAGAGACGAGCCGCCATCTTGGCTACCTAAGGTAACATTAACCTAATGATTTGCCAGTCTTGTTAGGGGTATTTACATTGCTTTGTATTCCTACACATACATATATAGGTACAGTACAATTACACTGCTGAATGAGATTCTGAGGGTCCACAACTCTAGGGATGGGGGAAACACTCATCATAGTTTATATTGTACCTATGTACAATATAATGTATTTTATGGACTATAAGACGCACCTTAATTTTTAAGCAATTTAAAAAAAAATACCTGTAAGACACTATGGACTATAAGATGCACCTGAATCGTCTTATAGTTTGTAAAATACGGTATATATTTATTTATTTTTAATTTCCTTGCTGTTTATCAGTAGGAAAGAATTTGATTTTGTTCATCCACTTTGAGGCTTAACTCCTGTGCCTTTTGTTGAAATTTCTGAAATTTTGCAGGGAGGTTTGTGTATTGGTGATTGATGTGGATGTTGTATAGATTACTCCCAATGGAATTTCGGGACTTTGAATATATATCTGAACTCAGGACCGAGATGAGTTCAACAGTATCCTACTTTTGGACTGGAGACAAAAAAAATAGTTATCATATTTACGATTTCTTGCCTTTCACAATGCATTCTATGCCATTTTAGAATTAGTTTTCCACTAGGGCACTGCTTGTAGTTCAATATACGTTTCTTTTCTTTTGTTCGAGAACTACTGTGAATTAATAACTAGTGGCGTTAAACACTGGGTGGGTGGCCTGCCGGCGGCTCCCCTCTGGGAGGAGTCTGTCGAGAGCATGAACAATCGAATGCCACCTAGTGGAAAACTAATTCTAAAATGCCATAGAATGCACTGTGAAGGGCAAGAAATTGTAAAGATGATAACTTTCTTATATTTGTCTCCAGTTCAAAAGTATGATACTGTTGAACTCATCTAGGTCCCGAGTTCAGATATATATTCAAAGTCTCGAAATTCCACCGGGAGTAATCTATACAACATCTGATGCTGTTAAATTTTGGCAGTTAAAGATAGAGTAGGCGTGGAGATGGAGCAGGTTGTGTTGTATTTCGAGTGGGGTCGGACTTAATGAAGATTTTACTCGTTAGCATTTATGGTTTTTTTCGTGAATCTCGTCTCTACTCTCAAGATTTTTCCATTTTATAATAATTAATAATAAAAAAGTTTTTAAATAAAATCTTGTAACGGATGGTGCCATACACAGTTTTAACTTTGTTTGCTTGTTGCTGGATTATATCTTCGTGATCTGGAGATAAGATATTTTTAAAAACGTTTCAGATAATCGTGTGACAACAAACTAAATGATAGTGAAGAACAACACTATTTTCATTATTTCAGACAAATAGTGCTATACTTCAGCATTCCTTGTTGCTACACATTTTTGGTTATTAATTAACAGGGCTCTTGATTGTGTACTTATTTTACCAACAGTGAGGTGTATACGGTGAAACCTAAGTAAACCGGACTTGTACTGTGTTTGCATTAACGTTGCATTTTTTACAGGTTTTACCATACACACTCTGATTATGAGTTTACAGAAGTGGAATGATTAGAGGAAAACTAACAATGAAAGGTTTATAAGAGTTCTATTTCTTAGCTTGATACATTGAATTTAATTTGATTTTAACAACAAATATTCATCTTTTCACAAATATTGTGAAAATATGAATCTATACTAGCAGAGTTATTTAAAACAAAGCTCTACTGTAAAGGTTTGTCAAGAAACCATGTGTCCTATTTTAGTTTAAATTGCTCTCCTCCTGTTAGTGGTCAAATGTGGTCTGTTCCCAAAAAATCATGTGGAAATTACAAGATCTTTTGAAAAAGTAACACTATTTCATTGGAGAAAAAATACATTGAAAAAATAAAATTTAGTAGTACAAGCTCACAAGCTACACTCGTAATAATGAGTTACATGATACATTAAAGCCAGTATAGGAAAAAGTATCTGATTTGAGTTATAGCTGTTTTACTACAATCTTCAGAAGGATCCAACCATTGGTGGCTGTCCAATCCTTCTCCTCCACTCTTTCTAATTTACATTTTTATGACCTTACATATAATTATTTTTATATTTAAAAGTTGTAATATTCTTTAAAGTAGCAGTTTCCAACTTTTTCTTCAGTATTCTCCCCTCAGCATATGCACAAGTGTTTATTGCTGTGTATTCAGTATTTATTTTGTTTTATTACAAACTAAATAATACCAATAAGGTTGGTTGAAAATATGAAGAAAAATACAGTTGCAAACCTGTTTTTATGCGGGGGATAGGGACCGCATTAAAAAAAACGCATTAAAAAAAATCTCACGAAACTTCACGAATGGCTGTAAATAATAGTTTTCGCAACACAATTAAAAAAATAATTTTTTTATGCGGTCAACAGGGACCGCATAAAAAAAGTCTCACATAGAAAATAACTCAAAACCGTACGAAATAGAATTTATTGACAATAGATGTCAGCACTTGACTGCATCGTCTGGTCTATCGTCTGTTTTACATATTTTTGTCCAGGTGGTGTTTTGTTGACTTAAAAAGTAAATTATTTCATTTTTCGCATATTCATGCAATAATATTACTATAATAAGTGCATTTATGCTATAATAAGTTTATTTAGCTATAATAAGTCAACGTAAGACATGACGAATCGCACGAGACTAGTCGCCAACTATACCGCACAAATTAAAAATTCGCATTAAAAAAATCGCACAAATAAAAATCGCACATAAAAGGAGCGCATAAAAACAGGTTTGACTGTACAGTTGGACTACTAAAGTACAGATATATCTATCTACAGCATTTTGTATAAATAAAATGGATAATATCTACACAGTGTGTTCAACCAGGAGTTTATTCCTTCTGAATAAAGGTATAAAAATACCAATGAGATTTGAAACAGCAACCACAGTGTTAAATAGGTACACCCCAATGAACCACCAGCTACTCTTTAAACCCCTTCCTCACCTTTTTAAATTACATGTGCTGATTTATAGATGAATCTTAATAACAAAGAAAATTTATAAATGATATTCACCATAAAGAAAGTATTGATATATAAAAACAATTTTCAAAGTGAACTGAACTTATTTTATTTTTTATCAATTTGCAGTTCTCTGATTTCTTCTATAACAAGACATTCTTGCATCAGTCTTGGGTTATTGTGTGGAAAGTAATGAATGCAAATACTGTTTTCTTTGTAAATCTTTCTTAACATAGAACAAACAAAAGAACAAGAAGTTGGCATTGTGAAAGAACTTGACTCTCTAAGCTCAAAATACACTAGTCATATTCCACACTACGAACGTTCTCCTGTTAAATCATGTGACATCAGAGCCTTCTCTATCTCAACAGCTTTTCAAAGATGATGATTGGCAATTTTCTGCTTTTTTTCACTGAATGCTTTCAATTATATTGATTTGTTGGGTGTTTTTTTTAAATCAAAGCAGGAGAGTTTGAGTCAGCATTGGTAGGGGTAGAAGGAGAATTTGCAAACTTCAACTCTCTAACTTACTATCTATTGTATAAAGCTAAAAAATGGGCAGTCTCTGTCACGGTATGCCAAACGGCCACTAGGGGCTTTCCTAGCTATTATTTAAATTAACAATATAAATTATTTTATATTTTTACAGTATAATAGTCAGTATATTATTATTTTTATTTGTAATTTAGTATGCCCTGATGCTGCATCAGTCCTTTCAACTTGTATTTTATAATTAGAAATACAGTAGAGCATCGATTATCTGACCCCCGATTAACCGACCGCGCTCTAGTCAACAAATTCAGATGTCCTCTAGTGATGTGGCGCTATAATATTTGGTTATGTCTTGGCTACTTTAATATTATTTTTGTTAAATTTTTGCATGTTTTAGCCGGCAGCACTGGCTTGACCATGAAAGGGAGGCTAGTATTTAAACCAGGCCTAATACACTATACTAATAATGTATTTTTTCATACTTTCCCCAATTAAGTCGGATAATCGATGCTCTACTGTAGCTACATTTTTTATTGTAGGAAGTATAATTAAGTTAATTATAATTATATGGAGTTAATCTAATGGCTTAATGCTAATGAAATTTGAAATTATCAATGAATTTTATTTGTAATTTTAAGTGCATTATCAACAGTTAAACTATTTCTGTTTTTCTTGAGTTCCCAGCTGTTAAATGTACAAAAGTTGAATATTTGTTTTTGATTTACTTACAAATTTCTACTGTAAACAGTTCTGAACTTGAATTTGAAAATTTTTCTCAAAATTCCAAATTTCTTGCTGTGATTGATAAGAAAGTAGTCAATTGACTAACTGATCTTAAAAACAGCTCAAATAGCTGGCTTACTTTACAATCAAGTTTTGTGCCTTTATACCATATTGTAAATTTTTATCTTTTGAATAACATAAAACACCATAACTACAATCCTGTAATTATCATTAGAACAAAACTACTTTGCTTATTAATAACTTAGTTTAATAATGAATTTACATGTCAGTGATGAAATGTGAATAATGTATATGAATAGTAAGGAGTTGGAGTCAGCAAGCTGAAAATATAGATTTGAATTCAGTGTTAGCCAACTTTGGTTATAATAATAATTTAATTTTTTTGTGACAGTTTTAAAAAAATATAATAATAGTTTCTTTGCATGCATTGGATGATTTGTTAAATATCTTAAGAGCTTGATGCTTGTCAGTGGTGAAGTGAATTAAACCACTGAATACTGGTAGTTGGTTGCAGGTTTGCACGTAACTAATTGCATGGCCACATGGAGTTTGGATTTTCTTCATGTGTCTAACATATAGATAGGGCAATTTTTCATTGAAAATTCTGAGAAATACTTGTCCTTGGCAAATTGCCCATATGTTAATTACCTTATGTTAGATTACCTTATTCCATGAAACATATTTTAAGAACTTGGAATTCTATCAAAATATAGTTCTGTGAGACTAAACTAACAGTAAAAATTTCAGTTTTGATTATTAGTTACTTTTCAATAATAATAATAATAATACTGATAAAAAGATTTAATAAATTATCAGTGTACTGACAGATCCTGAATTGAACAAGCTTTACTATACACTTATATTAAATAGGGACACTATCAACTGGACTACTTCTAACTGGGTGACGGAGATCTGGGAGACAAAATACAAAATTTTATGTTTTTATAAAAATCATTCTTTTCTGTTGAACTAAATAACGGTAATATTTTTTAAGAAACGAGTTAAAAGAATGATTTTGTAATTAACAAACATATTTATACATATTACATACATTATTTATTTATTTTTAAAGTAAATAGAAATGAAAAGTCTCAAAGAATGGTTGATAACTACCCCAAAATTAACAAATATAGTATATGTAAAATCAAAGAATATTACGAATATAAACACCAACCGAAATCCGATGCATAGCAAATAGCAAACATTTTTAAGTTTCTGTCACTCAATTCCTGTATTAAATATATCTTTGCATCCAATAAAATATTTTTTATGTATTATAAATCTTTTCATTTAGTTATACACTTGTCAGATTTAATAATAGTAATGTAAAAATACCAAAGAATATATTATTATAAACTACTACCGTATTTTATGGACTATAAGACACTTTTTTCTTCAAAAAATTGCCTCTAAAATTCAGGTGCGTCTTATAGTCCATAGCGTCTTATAGTCTGTAAAATACGGTAAATATTGTATTTATTCTAACAAACAATACACTGTATAATATTTTTCAGCTTGTAACTATAATATTTTTTACTATTAGAGAGGAAACTACTAATAGAGTAAATCCAATACTTTTTTTCCACTTTATTATTATTTGAGCAATAATATGCAAAACTCAACATGCTTATATTTTATTTTAACATCAGGTAATAGTGACAATGCTGAATAGATGTGCAATTTTAGTTTTAAAATAAGCCTTATCTTCCTCTAATGGACAGCATGCTTAATATTAGGTGCTGTCTGTAACTGTGCAGTTTATTAGAATAAATATAATGTGTGTATGTATATATATAGTATTTACTCTAATAATATATATATTATTATACTAAGTACTATACTATACTAGTGTATATATATAGCAGTTGGGCATGTACAGGATATTTTGTTCAAACCTTCCTAGATTTGTGGATTAATTTTGGGAAAAGAAATGTGAGTACAGTGAATTATAATTAACAAGTTGAGTATATGGCTATAGACCATGGTAATAACTGAAAAAGTTACAGTAAATCAGTATATTTTTATGTGCTCCATAAGTCGCATATAAAATGTTCAGTCTGTTCTTGATTTTAGCTCATCTATGAGCCAGTATGTCAAGAGTTACATTTACTAATGGCATTGACTATTCATGTACAGTACACAGGGCTGTTGTCTGGCACTATTTTAGCATACATGCAATCCTTGACATACTTCCAAAGAAACACTTTCAAGAATGTCAGGTGATTGAGTAGGCCTAAGAATAGGGCTGCTTTGTTCAATGCATGGCTTTGGAAAATTTTGATTCAAGACTACTTGCATATACAAACTAGTGCAGGGGTCTAACTCTAGTGTGTTCATCTTGTTGGAAGATGGTCCGTCCTGCAAGTGTTCAGTTTATGAGAATACTAAGAACTCCAACATGTCCTGGTAGTGTCCTTACTAAAAGAATGGAATGTTTTCATATGAAATGTGGATTTTTGGAATCCCAAATTTGAATACAGTGGGTGATCGGTTAACGAACATAATTCGTTCCAAGACTTTGTTTGCTATCTGAATTGTTCATTAACTGATTATTAGTTTACTATAGGTTTATATGGAAATTTGATTAATTCATTCTGGAGACCCCAAAAAATAAAAAATATATACTTTCTTACTACATTTATTTATATGTAATAATAAAAATGCATATATACACAGTCTTGCATTTTTATTGGTCGTGTTTTTTTGTTTGTAGGGGTTAAAGAATCTCTCTAATGTCAATTGCTTTTCTCTCTTCAGGATTTTTTGAAAGTAATTAATAGCATTGTAATTGTAGAGATCCCCAAGTCTATTAACCTCAACCTGGTTTGTATGCTATTCTAAGACTGTTGTTCTGACATCCCCCACTTCTTCAAAAGATCTTTAATTAATATCACATGTCAGCATTAATCCTCTTTTTCATAATAAAACATATCTTGCCGAGTTTCTTGGTGCTCTTCATTCAAGAGTTCTTGGTGTTCTTCTGTCGTCAGATCCGTTTCAGGTTCCATTATGAGCTCTTCAATGTTCTTTATTTCTCAGATGTGATTTTTGTTACTCCTTTAGCTGCTTGAGTCTTCTTGATTTTACTGTATCTTTCTTAGATAAGATTGATTGCAACCTACTGTAGACTTGTTCAAGCCATACTGCCCAGCAACATCAGACATATTCTGCCCACTCTCTACCTTTGCTATTATACTTTCACCTTTCGAAAGGAAAAACGGACGCAAAACTTAATGAGTGCACACTCGACAGTCTCACAAATACTATAAAAGAATTGTTTCTGTCAGAAAAATAAAAGGCTGGAATTACAAGGGAGTATTTCAAAGTTCGAGGAATACTATCTGATCAGTATATATCGGGTTGAGCGTTGATGTCGACGTCTCCCATACTCTGAAAAGTTTTGAATTGTTACCTGAAGACAAGGGAAAATCAATCGTTATTTGCTATTTTTGTCACTTCTTTTTATGTTTGTTCAGTGAAGTGTTCGTTATCCGAGTTGTTCGTTAACCGATTACCCACTGTACAGTAGAGTGTCATCTATCTGAAAGCCGGTCAACCGAAATGTCGGTTAACCGAAAGCTATCCGGTCGGACTGTGTTGTGCTGAATCAAACGTTTTTGATACTAGATTAACTTTGAAAGTATAATTTTGTTTGTTTTTATATTTTTTAATATATTTGTTTTGTTTGTACAAAGTAAAGAAATAATTTTTAACGATATGATAGCCACGATTATTATTATAAACAATTTTCGTTAGGCTTAAAATCGACAAAAATTCAACGCAAAGTGACACGCAATGGAGAAAAATTTCAACATAGGATAGGTTAATGTATTTTTTCGTACATAATCGGTTATCCAAAAAATAAGTTATCCGAACAACACCAGTTCCCAATTGATTCGGATAAATGACTCTCTACTGTATTATGATTCGCCTTCCCAAAAATATGAAAAGTCACTTTATTAGAGAATGTTATGTCCAAAAATTGGATGTTCCTCACTCCAGCCTAGGATGTCAATAGCAAAGAGTATATGTTAAGGTTTGCTAGTCAGTTTAATTTTCTTTACCATTTGCATTTTGTATGCATATATCTATAATTGCTATTGGTAATTACATATTTTGTTTGTCTTGTATACCAGTAATATTGTGGTGGTTGTATCTATAATTGCTTATGCAAGACACTGTGCAAAGTCTTGATGGGTGTGTGATGTTCAAGGGAAGTTTTGTGAAGGACTTGGGGCTTCAGGCAAACACTTGCCTGAAGCCCCTTCCATGGCCTTTCAAAACACTTCTATACCACTCATATATTACTTAAGATTGGCAGCTGGCTTCTTATATAAATGGTGAAACTCAACTGACCTGAACTTAAAAACCAACTATAGTCTGAATTTTATTCTGCATGTTGCTTCTTTTTTTAGAGAGATTAGTTATAGAGTGATAGTTTTTTCCATGAGTGAAATTAGATGCAAGTGCTATAGGAAATCTGAGACTAAAAGATAAATTAGCAAGTTAGGATGGATTGGGAGAATGGGAAAGTGGGTGAAGGATAGTTAAGTGAAGATGAAGATATATCAAGAATTCAGGCAGATCACTGTAATGGAGATGGAAAGGGGGATGGTATTGCCATTTTTTTTCTAAAGCACACACATTCCACTGTACTGCAGTGGCAGCTTTTTCAAGCATATGCACATGAAACTTTAAGTATTAATCATTTGTGTACACAATTGATTCATCTATTTGTACAAATGGATTTTATAGAACAATTTAAAGGTCAGTTTCCAGTATATGAGTTCATCCAGCAAAAAGATCCGTATCACCTGTTTACTAGCAACAACCCATTTATGGATGTCAAAATCACGGAACAGAATGAATAGAATTTGTTCCTACTTTTTGATGGCTACAAATGCTTAAGGATAGACAGTGTCTATCTGTAATCTTTCATAACTACGGACATAGCAATAGAAAATGTTTTCTGTTCAAAAGTTATGACGACTTGCAGGGAAACCCTTATTAAGCTGGTTTTTTACCAGCTTAATAAGGTACTTATATGATTGTTCTTTGAAAGAATTTCAAGGTTTTAAATAGTAATATGTGAATGAAAATTTTGGAAGAATAAAAAACTGACTTTAAGTAATTCTAATCTTGTCTGTTACTGGATGGAGTATTTACAGTGGGAAAATGGCTGGAGTGAGTGAGGATCCATAATGGATATGATTAAAAGAATTTTGGATAATCATTATCCAAAATTATACAAGGTGCATCTGAAAAGTTCAGTGAATGGTCCCATAGTTGAATAACCATGCTGGTTAGGATGTTGTGCTCATGCAGATGTAGTGAGAGACTTGCCAACTAGTGCTCCCTAGTGTCGAAATCACGGCAGTTAAACAGAAGTGCATGCAGCAAACAATGCAATGCAGTCAGTGTGAGAAGGAGTGTCACTGCGAAATGGAGCAATGCGTGAACCTTGTGGCACTTCCTCGCTACATGCCAGGTGACAGTTCTTCAACACTCTCCATATTTTCCTGATCTGGCACCTGCAGATTTCTTCTTGTTCCCTGCCTGAAAGGCCTATGCTTTTCCAACATTGTGCAGCCTATGCTTACCTTTATCATATACTGCCAGATAGCTTTCTGGTCACCTTAAATTAAATGCCACTTCCAATTACTTTGCATTCACAGTTAATGTCTCTGTAGTCATCCTTACTCTCACCATTCAAATATCTCAGGTAGGTTTCTTTCTTTCACTTTACAGCTTCAGTAACCTCTTCATTCCACCATGCATTGCCTCTCACTTGTTTGCCCATCTTCACAGTACTACACACTTCTCTTGCACACACTACCACACTGTTTTTTTATAGATCCACAGATTATTATGGTTTTGTCTAACATCCACATCCAGCTCATTTAGCTTAGCAGATATACTTTCTCTATATTGTAATTTTTGCTCCTTCAGGCAATCTACTTTCACCTCTTCTAAAATAAGATTTGATAATGTAAAATTCTAGCTAGTTTTGTTTTAATGTTAAAATGAATTTTTAGTTGAAAATTATTGGTAGAGCTTAGCCAAAATGGCTTGTGCCAAAAAGGAACCAATTGTCAGTTAATTAACACCATTTTAAAAAATTTTAAGGATATTTGTACATTTGACTATATTATCAGCTATAATAGTTGTATACTTCACTCATTTATCGAGTTGATATAACACTGATTAATTCTATATATTTTCTTTCTCAAAATAAAATTATTTATAATTGTCCTGAATTATAGTTTGTTGTTTTATTATGATTGTTACTTGCAACCAGAGTAATTGAACTAAAATAAAATGTATCTAGAACATTTAATATATATTAAATAGCCAAAAATATGTTATGAACTTAAATATCTCACCTAAAATGAATTTAATTTTTAAGACAAAAAATGTCAAACATTTTTGCTATTGCCAAGCTTATGATAAATTTGTTATTTGTATAAAAGTATCAGAAAGCCAGATTATTTTTGGACTAGAATTTAAACTAATTAGTAATCAAATTATAGAATTTGGCATAAAGCTGAGTTGTTAAACTGCCTAGTTGGATTAATAATTACACAAACAAAATTTGATGTGTGTGTTTATATCTCTTAATATTACATTTTATGTCAGATTCTGTAATTTTATTAATTAAATTAGTTTAATCCTAGCCCAAAAACAATTTGGTTTTCAGATAATTACTACTAGTCCATTTTTAATAGTTAAATATATGTTTATTTTCTTTTTTCCCTTTTGTAAGGCAGACATGTATTTGAGATGCTGTACCATTGGATTCCAAAGGGTTAGTTATTATTGTTAATCAACTTTTGATTAAATAAATTTCATTCTTTGATAGAAATGAAAATTTTTATTAGAAGAAATCATTCTTTTATTTAAATACTGTTGTAATCTTTAGATTTAAAGTAAACATTATTATATGGTGGTTGACAGTTTGTGAAATAGTGGAGGTAAATTTTTGTATATTCTCAGAATATACAAAATGGAATATAAATTATAAAATTCAAGCTTTTCTCTCTGTATTTCTCTAGAATATAAGTAAGTTCTCCACATCAAATTTTAAATTTAAATGCCATAAATTTTGTGTAGTGTAAAGATTTTTATCGTTTAAAAAGTTATAATTATACTGTTTTCTTTCTATCATTAATTTGAAATTAAATTCTTTAATCAGGTCAATTGTAGATAATTTATGTAATATATAGCATTGTTCTTTTATATAGATGTATAATTCATTATAACAAAGAGTTGATAGTATGAAAAAATAAATGCTAGCATTGATATAATAATAATTTTCTAGTTGTAAAGTTTAATCATTTAACTTGCCAGTTGCCATACAGAATAAACTTGATTTTTAATGTTATTAATAATTTGACATTTTCCTTGATTATTGATAACATATTAATATACTGTCTTGTCTTACCACTGATGATTGATTAATATAAATAAACTTTTAACCTAGCTGAATTATAAATAAAGTATCCATTATTAATCTTGTTATAATCAAATTGCGTATAGTTGATGCTATGGAACTTTAAGAGGAAATTAATACATTTCAAAAGATATAAAAATCTTGTTTCCTGTTATAGAACATTGCTTCTTTTACTTGTAAATTCTAGAGCTGTTGCATTACTTGCTGATTTTTTTTATAGCAGCAGTTGATATTGAGGAAATTAATTTCATTAGATTAAAATATTTATCTGATCGTATTCTTTCAAAATTGGATTCAGAAATAGCCTTTTGAATTAGTTTTGTGAAATTTTTATTTTATTTTATTTAGATTCAAAATTAATCTTTAATATTCTGCAAAATTGGAGTAAATAATGTAAAATTAAAGTTAAGAAGAGAACAAATGTCCTATAATAAATAAATTGTAGCATATGATTTAAATTATTCCTGAATTTTTTAATTTTCTCAATTTATACTTGCAGATTGTTAGTTAAAGTGTGTTTGTTTCATTAGTCAGTTTCTGCTGGGTACCAAAAAATCTTATTTTAATCAGGTTTCACATGCTTCAGTCAATGTTTGAAATCATTATTGCAGATAAGTTATGCAAGCTGTTTCACTATAAATTTTATTTTTTGTAAATTTTGATCATATTGTTTCTTTGAACCTATAAACAAAATGTGAATTATTCTTGCCCAGTAAATGAATATTCTTATTTTTAACTTTAATGTAAGACTTAAGAACAATTAATACAAATTCCATCAAGGAAAAGATGTATGATCAAAAAACCTTTGTTGAATTAAGTTTATCCTTGGTGGAATTTGATGATAGTGTTTATATTAATTTTAGTTTCCAGTTTTGTTTATTTACATAAGAACAAATTTTCTATATTGCAAATAAAACAAAAGAGAAATGTTTACTGGAATACAAATCAAACGTACTACACCTTTAATATATCCAGTAGGAAGTCTTTAATAGCTTTAAAAAACGTTTTCGGCTGCATTAATCAGCCTTTGTCAGTTAAACGAATATCAATAACGAACGAAGTTTGAAATTACAAAAAACACCATTTTTTGTAATTTCGAATTTCGTTCGTTATTGATATTCGTTTAACTGACAAAGGCTGATTAATGCAGCCGAAAACGTTTTTTAAAGCTATTAAAGTCTTCCTACTGGATATATTAAAGGTGTAGTACATTTGATTTCTATTTTCTTTGATTTTGTTTGAAGAAAAAGTTTCAATTTTTTTGAAAATTTAAAATATTGTCTAATAAATATAACCAAATAAAGAAATAATTATAGTTTGGATAAATCTTATTATAGTTGTTACTAATAATTACAGGATAACTTTTACTATAATTATTACTGATGGCATTTCATTCCAGATATAAGAAAGCTAACTTTATTTTAAAAGTTTTCATTTTTATAAAATAAAAAAATAGTGTTACGAATTATTGCTATTTTTTTTATTAGTTTATTATTTTCAAGATTTTTCTAAATTCATTGTTCAACGATGTTAAGCTTCAAAGTAACAAGCAGCTAGAATCTTTGGGCCATTTTTAAACTCAAAATAGCCAATTACAGTATTTACTGAATAGGGGTTGCAGTGGTATGGTTTTTATTATGATAAAATCCTGTAGATGATTGCCAAGTTATGATTATTAGATACTTTATTAAGTCACAACAAGGATGACAAACATATTGCAATTAAGTACAATCTCTTAAATGCTAGCTTTGTTGGCTTTCAGTATTGACACATTTCTGTAGTCTAGTCTAGACTCAAGCACACTTTGGTAGAGTTCTTTATTGTCATCAGTTTCTTGGTGTGCCTCTCTCATGATTTATATGAAAATACAGTTGGACCCTGCCATGTGGTTTTTTGCCATATGCAGTTTTTGGTTTGTGCTATTGACAATCTGGAAAATAATTGAAAATATGTAAAATAAAACAAAATTAATGTAGTGTTTATTTGCTTTAGTTAGGTTATATAAAAAGAAGTTTGATAAGTACATCCGTATAGAAATACTTAGTAATTAATTCAGTTTGCTCTTTTACTTGAATTTCCACTTATGCAAGAAATCTTGAAATATATTTTTTTTGCATGGCAGAGCCCTACTATACTTTATCTTTGATAACACCCCAAAAGTAATAGTTCATTGGGGTAAGGTCTAGTGATTGTTGTGGCTGTTTGACTGACATGTGTCAACCTAGCAGAAATAATAAATGCAAAATAAAAGATATAAAATAAATAACAAAGAATTGTGCATCAAACATCTATTTTTCAGATTCACAACTGTATACTTGCTTTTTCACTCCTTGTATTTCTTTTTATTGTAAGATGCACTATTGACTCAAAATTTGTAGTGCACAAAAAGTTTTTAGTGCATATTAGCATAAATTTACTTATAGTATTATGTACAGCTTTAAAAAATCTTCACCAAAACATTAAAATAAATGCGCACAATATATTTATGTATACCTTGCAGAACTATCTCCATGCTCATCTGTATACAAAATACATTTTTATTTCAATGCTACATCTTAATGCAATTTAGCTGAAAAGTATCATTGAAATTTTAATTTATTTAAATACACATAATTGAAGAGACTTGTTATCACTTTACTGTACCAACCAAGTGTAATTTTCTTGTCGTTTATTCACTGTGACAAGATCATTTATGCACAGGTACAGTAATAGCAAGTATTCATTTGTCAAATGGACAAGATTCTTCTGGTGCTGAATTTAAATGTAAGACACATCCTGAATTCAAAGAGTTTAAAATCCAAAAAAGTTGCATCTGAGATTCAAGGAAGTAACAGTGTAGTGTTTTTTTTTTTTTTTTTTGTAGATTAAATGAATGCATTCCTAGAATACTTGTGGTGGGTAGTGTTTTCTAAGATAAAGTTTTCATATTTTATGTCATTTTCCTTTATCAAGGCACTGAACCCTTTCTTCACCAGTTAAATATCATTATTTTTAAATTCAACTCAGTATTATAAAGTTATTAATAAAGTATTTTTGTTAAAATTAACATTATATAAAAGCCAAAAGAGTAATTAAATTTAATTACTGTATGATTAACATCATGAGTAAAGTTTTTAAAACATAAAATGGTAATATGGTTAAATTTAAATGCAAACAATTAATGAATATAAAAATAATTTTTACAGGTATACATCGACTTACGTCGGTAATTGGTTCCAGGAGAGGCGACATAAGTCGAATTTACTTGTGTAGTTACGACGTAAGTCGAAACTACGGTGGAAAATGCCAATAATGAGCACTTAAAGACCGCCAAATAAGACGACGACACAGAAACACAGATGTTTTCATGTTTCGTTCTCTAGGATTTATGATGATTATATTAACATTTACTGTAAATATACATATTTTAATATGATTTTATGTGCTTTTAACGCTTTTCTAGTGATATTACGACTTCAATGTTTGTGGCGGACGGATTTAAAGTCGAATAAAATGACTTAAACTTGATTTTTATTTTTCCATATACTTTTTTGACAAACGACGTAAAATCGGGAACGACGTAACTCGAGAGGGACGTAAGTCGAGGTATACCTGTAATTAAATTTCAATGTTTTTATAGGTGATAACAGTTAATTTGAACAAGGAAAGGAAAGGTATATGAATAAAAAAGTATGTAATTATATATTTTCTGACATATAATGTTGCAAAATTTTAACGTGTTTTCAAGTAAAAAAGTATAGGAAAGTTTTAAAAAATAATAATAATAAACCATCATAAACTTTCCCAAAGACAATTATATGTAGGAAAATTTGACGCTTCTAGTAATTTTAATTTTTCCCTTGTCTTTCCCATTGTTATAAATAGGATATTTTCTTATGTCCTGAAATAAATTGAAAAAGTTATTTTCTTTTGTTTATGCAATTGTTACTGAATTTTTGTTTGTTTTTTAGAACATTTGTAATTGAATGGTGTGTGTATATATATAATTTTTATTAATAATATAGCATGAAGTTTTAAGATGGCTAATGATGAACAAGTAAAAGGTCTGAGAATTGGTAGTCGGTTTGTAGAATCTCCCGGATTCTATCAAAAGATCCGTCGTTGTGTGGCGAGTCTTGAGAATCGGCTCGTCGTTTTTCCTCGGGTCGACACCAACCGGATAACTTGGTGGTCTCCATCCACAGTCTCGGACCGAGCCATGCCGGATTATCCAACACTGGCGAGATCTCAAATTCGACACCAATTCCATGACAAATGCTCCTGTTTCTGAAGCCAACTTAGAACGTTGGCAAAAAGTTTGTATAATTTTAATATCTAGCAATTGTTTTTGTGGAATAATGCATTCGTTTGCTGCAGAACTACATGCTGCCATCAGAAATCTTGTTTATACATTTAATTTTAGAATCTGTATAAAATTTTTTGCTTATTCGTATTGATTAAAAATAATTTTCACATTTCAGGGGAACTATGCTGCTACTGCTACATGTAAAATATAAAGTTCAAAGTGCTTTCTGCATTTAGAGAATTCTGTAGATATTTGATCATTTTTATCAGTTATTTAAAATTTTATTGTAAATAAATGTGTTGAATAAAATATTTTGAAAGATCAGTTAATGTAGCAGTTTTTTCCTAATAACAACTCTACAGTTATTTGGAACAAACTGAAAGGAAGTTTTTTGTGTTAATTGTGAAAAAATACAGAATTGCCTTTCATTCTATACAAAAACGTTGATAGATTGTGGATAAGGCTTTAAAAGGGAGAATTTTTAATGATTTTTTTTACAGCAAAACTGGTTATTTGAATACAGAAAGGGATCAGTCAAAAGTTTTGTAACTTGCATGAACAAACTACTTTCAAGCTAATTTTCATGCGTATTTTATCTGACTGGCCGTACATGTGGATCCTCTACTGCTGCTCTGTTATATACACACACCAAGGACTTCTCCACGAAGAAAAGCATTAGTGTAATTTATGAGAAGAGGAAAAAATTTATAACTAACATTTCAGGTTCAGGGACAATTGTTTTCGCCAGAACAAGGTCTCGACACGGACATAAAAAAAGTTAATAGCGTTTATATTTCTGACGAGGACATTCGGGATAAAATACTTACACAATTATAATTCTTGACAAGGACGAATTACACGTGGTGTGGCAGAAAAGAGGCTATTTTTATCTTTCCAAGGCGTGGGACCATGGCAGATCACTTATGCACGTGATAAGAGTGTAGGATGTCTCCCACTGGGTGTTTAATATCCTGTGCAGTCTATGGAGCGATAATATCGAGGAAAGAAAAGGACGACTCACGTCCGAAAGTACAGAAAAAGTGGAGTAGTTCCATAAATGCAAACGGAGTGAACCATTTAAAAGCGGAAGAAAATGACGTTTTTTATTTGTTTTCATAAATCAATCTGGGTACATGTTGGAGCCGGTGATGAATGGCCACTCTTGTGCCGTCTTAATTTTATCGCCACTTGATTTATGTTGCTATAGTGTTTATTTCTGTCCCGTACGTGCTACGGTTTTGATCTTAATCGGATACCTTTTCGAGTTTTTTGGGGGGAGATTCTTTGAATTTTAGTGCGCACGAACTGCTAAATCGCAAGCTTTTGCTAACAGGAAAGGAGTAGCCGGTACGCGGTACACATACGTAACGCGTTTGCTTAAAGAATATGCACGTACAGTTTTATTCTCGCACTATAAAAAATATTTTAATAGGAAGACAACTTTTCGTGTGTAGTAGATTTACTGAAATCCAATTTTTGATACCCGCTAATTTAGTTGCGTTACTCCATTCAGCATAATTTAAATACAAATTGCTGTCTGATGAAATCGGTCTCCTGTTAGGCAACTACAAAAATTACGTCACTCCAGAAACTGGTATGGTTTCTGCGCCGTTCCGTCCTCGTGATTGACACACAGATAACTAGCGAAATACCCCTTAATTCGCAACTTTATGATGATAGTTTCGATATTAAACTATCACGACGTACGGTATACGGTGTTTTCACAAGGACCGTCACGATAAAACAGAACATTGTTTTTCTAATGATTCTGTGAAACACGAACGTGATACGCGAATACCAGATATGGAATTTGTGTAATCGCCTGTTAAAAACCAGATTTTAAATAATTTGATTGCTTAAGTTCTTAAAAATCTTAGAATTTTTTAGCTGTCGTTACGTGTTACCCTTAGCGAATGCATTAAAATACTTCGAAATTACAATCTCGTATCTTTTTGAAAGTATTTTTAGGGTTACTGCTCGCTTTTGTACTGAAGTTTCGGAATCTTAAGCTCGTGGATTGCATAAGAATGACTTCACATTGTACTGGTACGTGGTGGTGCAAAAGTATGTGCGAAGTTAACTGTTCTGGTTGTATAAGATAATTTAATCTAGGGTGCTTAAGACTAATCCATCCAATATTTTGATAGATGATTTATTGAAATGTTTCGTGAAAAAATGAAATCAAGTCAAGGTGAATGGCATACAAGCATATAGAGTGCTTCTGTTGATTTGAAATTAAAAATTTGTTTATACGTACTCGGAGTCGTTGAAATTCTGAATAAAAACCATTAAAGATGTTGAATTGCATGATAATTTAAAATATCCGATGAGATTACGTATTTTTAAATGTTTGACTGACGAAAAGAGCGAAATGTAGACTGAAGGATGATTAATGTATGGCACATACTTTCCAGTTTACAAAGAAAGCACGGTATGGCATTTCGCCATTCCAGAAATTTTACAACCTATTAGAATGATTAAAATTCTTGGTTTTAAGAACAAAATGGCGTACGGGAACGAAACCGTACAATTAAATTCACAATTGAATATTTTCCGAAAGACGAGGCTAAATTCGGATTCTAAACGAGTTCCTAAGCTCGAATAAGGATGGTAACGAGTTTGCCTTGTACCAAGCTCGGTACAGTATATTATACTTAACTGGAAACACTAAGCACGCAGAATATATCAAGACATCAAAATCACACGAAAGTTTTCTGGTGTTTACGTCTGAAAATTGTCATTGGTGTGTAAATTCAAAAAATAAAAAAACACTATAAAGGTTTAAATTTTTGGAAAAATAGTTATTTTACATAAGATGGCAGAAATAGGAAGTTTCTAAGAACTTGTCAGTATTTCTAGCCAATCCTTCAACACATTGCTTAATTTTATCGATCGTTTAAGGTAAATTTATTAGAGAAAGTTTCTAAATCAAAGTTCTCATCTTTATCTATTGTCGGTATGATGATACACTTCGTTAGTGTCAAATTACTAGTAACATGAGAACATTCGAGCGCTATTTTTAAAGAACGCTTTTTATTACAATTTTGGCGTATAAAGTTCGTTTGTGTTACGTTTTCGGTATGCGTTCCTATAAAGCCGCAGTTTTCGTTTTCAAGTTTTTGTAAAGGATCGCGTGTGACGTCTACACGTGCGATAATTCTCGTGAATCGGCTCCGAAATTTCCAAACTAACTGCTTGATCACGCATTATATTAGGCGAATTCCAGAATAGTGATAAAAATAGGGCACTTCATTGATTGCTCATTTAAGTGAATTCGCGTTAATTTGGTTTTTTTTTCGAAAGACATTTACGTAACAATTTGCTCAGTAGATGATAAAATTAAGACCGATCCGCCATAAATAGCGAGGTTGAGGCCGAAGTTTTCAACGCGAAAACGTGTACGTCGGACGCTCGGCGCCGCTTTCCTGTAAGCCTAGAAGTTTGACAATGGCGTTTGGAAAGTCAGTGGAATCATGCTCGACATTCCAAACGCCATTGTCAAACTTCTAGGCTTACAGGAAAGCGGCGCCGAACGTCCGACGTACACGTTTTCGCGTTTAAAACTTCGGCCTCAACCGCGCTAGTTTCGAAGCGTCCTCTCGCTGTAATTTCGGAAACAGTAATGAACTGGTGATATATATTTTCTCATAAATTAAACGTATTTTTCCATGTTTGACTTTACCCTGTGGCACTAAGACGGCCATTTTTCCACGACCGTATGGATTTGGTTGGCTCCACAATAGGGATTATATTGATAAAAGAAAACATCGTAACAGGCAATCCACCTTTGGGAGGACGTTTAATGGGGTACTACACGAAGAAAATTGCAAATTTTACGTGGTCGTTGGTAAGACGTGTCAATTATGTGTGTTTAAATAGCAATGTTGCGGCCGACGTTATCAACGTGAACGTCGAAGTACACGTTTTCAAATTGAAAATATCGGCCGCAACGTTTTCAACGCAAATCGGCGTATAACGTTTTCAAATTATTAGAGAGGCAACTTCTCTAACAATTTGAAACTTTATACGCAGATTTGTAAATAATTTTAATTGAAAAATATTGATGATTTAAAATCAACCGCACTAATATGCAAATTAAGAAAATTTTACCTAGTAGCGTGATATTTAAATATTTTACTGTCTTCGTAGTTTTATGTTTTTTATAAGTTATTTATAGAAGTAATTCTTGAAAACAACCATTAAGAGTTAAATACACGTATGTTCTTTAGAAAATTCTCGATGACTCAATAGATACTGATTTAAAAAATCCGCTTAGTCAGTTCATGCAGTTGACTATTCACGTGCCAATTATTCATTACTAACTAATTATAATTACCATTACTTTATATAAATGTCATACAGTTGTACTTAATGTCGTTTATTATACTAATGTAGTAACAAACTTATTAAAGAAGAATGTAAATTATTGTGCAAGGAAATTCGATGTTTACAAGTTATGCACTTTTTGCTCGAGTGAAAATTTCGGAATATTCGTAGCGAAAAAGTCGAATCCATTATTCGACTAAGCAGAATTACCTATTAAAATTATAAGAATAGTAAATTATTAAAACTCGCTTAATAGCTTTCTTCACAATTTCGTCTGACGCATTTTTTAAATCCCCCTTTGCGCACTAAGAGGGTCATTTTTTAGCAAGACCATTATCGGTTTGGCTAGGCCTACAATGTGGACGCCGAGTGGTGAGGGATGGAGCCCGATATATTCGGACGGACCACTCCTGAATAATTCCTGATGATTTTCGGAATCGATTTTGGCTCCCCAGCGTGGTAGCTGCCGCCATTACCAATCGGGTCAAGACTGCCGGATGGACGAGTGGTTATACTCGTCCATTCTGCAGTCTTGACCCGATTGGTTGAAATCACTCTTGTATGTCGTCACCTGACTATTTACAGTACAAAGACATTACAAGACGCGTGTTTATTAGGATTGGTTAACGCGACGTTAGAATATTGTAGCACATAATTTGAGTTTACAATAAGCTAGTACTATATTCAAGATATTCGGGCCGTTATTTCAAATCGGATTTGTACCTAATAGATGTCGGGCAGCCTGAGTAGAGAATGATTTTTATAAGAACATACGAAATGTTTTAAACATTTTAGTATATGCTGAACAATCTTAGGTGTCATCCTAAAAGACTAGGGTTTGAGCCTGGATGTGAAACCTTTTTTTTTTTTTTTTTAACTCTTTCCACCCTGTGGGCACTAAGAGGGCCTCTTTTAGTAGGCCCATTATGGGTTCGGCCAGGCCCACAATGGGGCGACCGGGTGGTGAGGGACGGGGTCCGACATATCCGAACGGTCCACCCCCCGAAAAATTCCTGGGGATTATTCGACCCGTTCGGATTCGATCCCGGGTTCCCCAGAGCGGTAGGCTGCCACCTTGACCGCTCGGCCATCCGGCCGGATGTGAAACCTTAGAAATTTTTCTTGGTTGGTCTGTCCCGGACTCGTCCCTCATTTTCCAGCTGTTCCCATAGAGCCTTTTTAAATCCATTATGGACTTTGAATAAAAAGCCCTTTTAACGCCAACCCGGTGGAAAGGAATGAATAGAATACTCGATGGCGATGCAACACGTGGGCGATATTCCAGGGATAAAATGCTCCCGGAAGAACTTTCTAACGGGAACTAACAGCGGCCGGATGGCCGAGCGGTCAAGGTTAGCAGCCTGCCGCCTGGGGGACCCGGGATCGAATCCGGACGGGTCGAAAAATCCCCAGGAATTTTTCGGGGGGTGGTCCGTCCGGATATGTCGGTCCCCGTCCCTCACCACCCGGCCGCCCCATTGTGGGCCTGGCCGAACCCATAATGGGCTTGCTATAAGAGGCCCTCTTAATGCCCATTGGGCGGAAAGAGTTACAAAAAAAAAAAAAAAAAAAAAACGGGAACTAACAACTCCGGAAGAGTTGATGCCAGGAGTTTTCAATTCTTGGAGATTTGACCGCTTGTATGAGTAAATACAGGCAGAATATACTTCAAGAGCTTGCGAATTTAAAACTTTTTGCCATATTCCGGGAGTCTCCCGGCGAATCGGAGAAAGTTGGCAACCTACTCCCATCTGTGCTTTACAGATTCTTTGTTAGACTTACCATTCAAAAAGTCGGTCCATCCGTTTTGGAAGAATCCGATTTTTGTTCTGCTTTTGATTGTTTCCACCCTGAGGTATTAAGAGAGCCATTTTTTATTTCTAATGAGAATTTGGCCAGAGCACAATTTGGGGCGGCAGAATGGCGAGACCCGACATATCCGGGATACGTTACCCAAGAAAAATTTCTGGGATGCTGCTCGTTGGTTTCAATCTCGGATCTCAAAGATGGTCGAGGCAGTTTTTTTTTTAACTTTCCTCCCTGTGGGTACTAAGACGGCCTCTTTTAGTAGGCCCATTATGGGTTCGGCCAGGCCCACAATGGGGCGACCGGGTGGTGAGGGACGGGGCCCGACATATCCGAACGGATTACCTCCCGAAAAATTCCTGGGGATTATTCAACCCGTTCGGATTCGATCCCGGGTTTCCCAGAGCGGTAGGCTGTCACCTTGGGTGCGTTCTTTTATTGCTCCGCGTAACTCCGCGCGAGCGATATCCGTTTAAAAATTCCTGCGGAACGCGTTCTTAGATTCCGGTGGAAGTGCGTGCCGTCGAACGGCAAAACGACCGTTTGTAGCAGTAGTTTACAGTGGAAAGCAAAATAGCGTCCTCCATGGCTCAGATAGTTTCGTTTCGGGGTCCATTATGTGGTTTTATGAATGAAAATTTAGAAGTTGTGACAAGTTAGTACACGCGGTGATGTGTCTTTTAGAATTTTTTTCGTGGCTATTTTGAATGCTCTTTCAATAAATAATCCATTTTATGGTTAAATTTTACAATTAGGTCCCTTCTTTTGCCTTTAAAAGCTCATATTTTAGAATTATAGATTCTTCCATCACCATAATATCGACAGTGCGGGCGTCGCCATCTTTCTTTCTTTCACCGTCGTTCCTAAATGCCTACAAACAGCAGCGCGCTCCCGTAGTAGCGGAGACGCAGAACGATCGCTATTAACGAACGCACCCCTTGACCTCTCAGCCATCCGGCCTACGGTCGAGCCAGTTAAGAATGATGTCTCTGACGTCTTTCGTTCAGATTTATGTATGTTTATTCTGTATTGTACAATCCTATTGCTGGTTTTCGGCGATTTCTGGATTGGCGAGCGAATTGCGCATAAATCTAAGCAGACAGACCACAAATATTTTTAATATTCCAAATATACACTACATAGGCCTATTTCTGTAGTTTATACTTGATACGTCAAATGTGTGTGCTGGTTAGATTTGGCCCAGGAGCCGTATTTTCGGAAGTATTGCTATAAAATATGAGTCGGAATCCAGTAATCGCCGATTTATGAAAATCAGGCCAATACAATTGACCAGCTTAAGTCGGGTTTGAGGCCATAATTGATGAAAAGGTACGAATCGTAGTGATCATAATAATGATCGACGTCAAAATTGATCAGATGGTAAAGATGAAGCTCGTACTTTAAACCCAATAGATGTAAACACGTTTAATTCTAAAATAAGTATAATAAATCACGAAGTGAGTGCGTATTTCTCTAACGACGTAAACATGTTTGAGCACGTTTTGATTTCCCGCATTTGATATTCTTTCGAAATCAGCCAGTAATATTTTTTAAAGATATAAACCACTTAATTAAAATATTAACAAATTTAATAAAATAGAACATTTAAAATTACTTAAAGTATTAAAACTGACGAAGCCGAGCAAAATCGCGAAAAAAAATTTAAACTAAATAGCCCAAAATCGCCAAAGCCCGGAGCGACAAATGGTGACGAACGAAGAAGGAAGTTAGTTGCCATTTGCCCCTCGCTCTTTCTCGACGGAGGATGATGTGGAGACGGTGACGACGAATTTTTGTGTTTTTATAACAATGATTCCTTAATAATGTATCGAATTATATGACGTTTAACTGATCGAAGGGCAGTCGTGCATCCTACATACGCTACCCTATGTAAAAATACCTCGGAAGCGAATGACGTCGACGAGGCCAGCATCGCTGGTGGCCTTTGTCTGATCATCCAACAAGGAAGAAGATAAGGTAAGTTCTATGATCTATATTTCTTCTTCCTACCTGCATTAGAACCTAGTTTAAATCAGTTTCGATAGCGTTAACCCGTCATTTTACACACTTAGCTTTCAATAAGATCTTACTCCTTTAGTTTAATCCCGTCCATCAATTTAAATTCGGCATGAGTTACTTCTAGGTAATCCCCACGTATGTGCAAGTTTCCTGGAGTTAACTTATTCCGAAAAGTCTGTCGTTATTTAAAACAGATTGCTCAATCTATCAAAAAAATTAGGCCTGGGAATGCATTCGTAATAACTAAAGTAGGCAGAGGTTGGATCAAAACTAGTTTTTTTATTGTGCGATTTATAATAAACGTCGACTTGATTTTATGCCCATTTTGGTCGGATCGGATCGGATTTTAATGCCTTGATTACGAAATTGCCTTGTCCTAAATGATTGCGACTCTTTCTTCTTTTAGGCTTTGATTTTTTTTCCTTTTACAGCTTCTTCCTTTTCTTGGTTGGTCTTTGACTCTGCGGTTTCTTGGATCTGGATGTTTTTTCTGTCGCTTCTCGTCTTCCTACCCTTGGATGCAATTACCCTTTCCGCTCTGGGCCGATACCGTTTTCTTCGTCTTTCTGCTTTCGGTTTCTCGACTGCGCTGTTTGCGTTCGACCAAGGAACTGACCGTCGAGAAAGTTGAAGATGGAGGTTGCCTCGTGGATGGAGAAATGAAGACAATCATTACGACGTATTTGCAAGTTCGAACCGATGATTCGGTCGAACTCGATGCCAAAAATGTAAACAAAATCGTGTCTCTTTCTTCATGAGGAAGACGAGGTTCGATTGACAAAAAACTGTACTTCTACCGTTGCGATTTAAAAGATTTATGTCTGCGGACAAAATGATATTTCAAAAAGTGGGAATTGAAGATTTGTGGAACGTCTTGCTCTTTGTTTGAACGAGTGCCAAAACCACGGCAACATTTGAAGGAATAGCTTCAAATGTTGCCGAAGTGTATGTAGAAAGCCAAAAATGATTTTTAGTAATGCTTCCGACTATAAAAGTATTTTGTGGCTGGTCGAGTTTTGAAATTAAATATCTGATTGTAACAGTTTGTGATATCGTTATTGCATTATTTATTATTGCTGTTTTTCTTATTTATTGAATGAAATATGTGCTTTTAAATGTTTTGTTTTGAGGAAAGTATCAGAAGTTCATTAGATTATATTTATTTCAATTTCCTAAACATTACTGTTTGTATGGAACCATTTTATGTTTTCTGTGTAAGTTAGTTTACAATTTTAGTTACAAATCCTTCTGGTAGTGTAATAGACACTAAATTGAGAAGCAAAAATACATAATTTTTAAAATTACACTTCACTCTGACACCGGGGATGAAATACTAAAAACTGAACCTGTTACCGGTGTAATTTGTGTGAAAAAATCTTCTTTCCACAAACGTTTTCGAGCTTTTCGAAGTGTTTCGTCAGAATTTTTTTTTTCTCTACCTGAAGAAGAGCTATTTGGAAAGCTCGAAAACGTTTGTGGAAAGAAGATTTTTTCACACAAATTACACCGGTAACAGGTTCAGTTTTTAGTACATAATTTTTATTTAGCTATAATGTAAAAGTAATTTAGAATTTATAAATATGGATGGTAGGTACTTGTTACGGTTAAAATTTCTTGGGTGTATATATGAAGTAGTAAAAAAATAAGTTTTCACATAAGTTATTTGAGATACAGAAGCAAATTCTTGACTTTTGAGTAGGGAAACTTTGGTCGATTGCTAATTTAGACGTTATGCAAATACTCTCGAGTTCTACGCATCCCTCGGGTGTGCATACTGGGTCGAGTACCTCGAATCTGAATCTAATGTAGAATAATTTGATAATTTATATTCTAAATATAACGCCGTAAGATAATGGAACAAAAGTGGTCATAAATGGTGCGTTTACCCAAGTTGTGAAAGTATCTGATTCTCGCCCTTTTTTTTGTATGGTGGCAATAAATAGCTAGAAAATTTTTCTGCGTTACTACTACTCAATCTTCAAATTTTGTATAGAAATATTATAATGTACTAAAGTTTTTAATGATGCTTTCGAGTCACGATCACCCCTAATCAGATCTAGCGGAGTTAATAATAAATTTGTTGTCGTCATTAATTATTGTGGGCATTGAAGCTTACTAAAAAGAAAATTGTGATTATCATCTATACAGACATAATAAGATTAATTTTGAATCATATTTATTATAAGAGCAAGCTATTATATTGAGAGAATTTTGGATAGACTAAATTTTCATTACTATAATTGTGAAATATGTGCAAAAGTTGACGATCAGAAAATGCGGTTAGGCATTTAGAGACGATGACCAATTCCAGAGATTATTGATATTCAATAAAAAGTATTACGTGGAAATTTTTAGAAGTGCCACAATAAATTTTATCCTGGAATATAAATGCTAATTTATTCCATTCTATTAAATTCAATTTTTTTTTATGCGTGATTGGTCCGTTGCATACTGCTTAATAAAAAATTTATATTTCATTATTTGAATATTGTTTTTACTTCAGGTACAAATAGAAAAAGAAAGCTTTCTGCCATTTTGGCTTGTTGATACAGTAATGCATGTTTATATATTGATGTTTTTGTATCATGAAATAGCGTATAAATAGATTTGTTTTTATACCAGTGGTGAGCTTGTGTCTAAATGTAAATATTTTTGAAGATTATTAATAGAATTTAAATTTGGATATTTGTTTGTATATCTTCGTCATTTTCAAAATTCAAATTGAATATTTATTTACTGCAAATTGTTTATTAATTTACTTTCCTGGCTGTTATATATAACAGAGGAAAAGTATGACAATTGGTCAAAAAAGGAACCCCCAAAATTTTTACTTTTTGGATTTGGGCACCTTGAAACATCAAGAAATGTAGAAAATATTTGGGGGGTTTTCTGTGTGTATGGATGTTTGTGTGAGTGGAACACAGTTTTATTCACCCATGTTGAAGCTTATAATTCCTATGCCTTTTTTCAAAAATTTTTGAAATATTGTGTGTAGGTTTGCAGATTAGGGGCATTGATGCTATTAGATTTTGGTGGTTAAGGGCCAAGGGAATCACATGTCACATCTCAAGTGGGGTCAACCTTATGAAGATTTTACTCCTTATTAGCATTTACAATGTTTTTTTTTATAAAATTCATCTCCATCCTAATAATTAAGGTTTTTGCCATTTTATGATAATTAATAATATTAAAAGGTTTTAAATAAAATCTTGTAACAGATGGAGTTAAACATGATTTTAACATTTTTGCCAGGAAAGTTACAAAACTCATCTAGATTTTTTTCCTTAAGAAATCTTTAATGTTAGATTTCCATGAGATAGTTCATCTGAGTCATAACAAATTTCTTTATCTTTTGAGTATTCAGCAGAATATTATCTGTAATTGCTAATGTATGACTTCGGTTATCGATAATTGTTTATTATTGAAATTTTCTTATTCTTCACTTCTCACTTAAGGAATTTTATGTTAATGAAAGTTTAGGATTTCACAATATGTATATAAATTTTTCAGTATGTAAAAATCCTTCAAGTGAATACAGAAGTTAGGATAATTATATTAAAAAAAAAATTAAGGTGCCATTCATTTATATTTTATGAAAAATTTATAAAATATCTTCAAGTAAGTGCAATTATTTATTTTTTAATTAGTACCAACAATTAATTATTTATAGAATTTATAATCTACGATAGTCTGTACATATTTAGAATAGTAAATAGTTTAGAATAATCTAGCCAATTGACTTTTTAAGATCTCTTAATAGATGAATGCCTAATTTAACATGAGATCTTTCCAGGTCAGTTGCCTCATCTTCATTAAGTGAAAACTTTTTTATTATAAATTTTAGAAAAATTGTAAGGTTTACATTATTTCTAGCTAAATTTTGTCATATTGATAATAGGTGGTTGTTTGGAATTATATTTTAAATTAATTGAAATCAATTTCTGTCTAAGTACAATTTAAATTCCACTTATTTTTATTTTCTAATTAAATTTAATTTTTTAATTGCTGTTTTATATTCCAATTTTTAGTTAGTTTATTGTCAGGCTGTTATGACTAACAAGTGTTTATATTTACATAATTGTAAATGTTAAAAATTGAAAAAAATATGAAAAATCAAAACAAAATTCAGAATAAGAAATTCCAAAAAATACGCAAGCTTATTGTTAATGAAGAGAGAAATTATGCCCAACTTTTTCAGGCTATTTTTTAAATTAAATTATTAAACGAATTTGGCCTAAAGATAGATAAGTATAGATAAGTTTTGCTGTTTTGTATAATTAGAAATTAATTTAAAATTAAATTAAATTAATTTAGAAATGACTGGAAGAAAAGATTGATTTAGAGTAGAAATTAAACCTGTAAAATCTGAGCATGATGTTAATTTTATCCTTGTCATTTACAGCTTAATCTAGTATAAAAATCTTTAGTTAGAGTTAAAATGTTTTACAAAATTACAAACAGTGAAATATAAATAGGAATAAACATTATTTTTCTGATATGCATATATGTTTATAAATAGAATAGTACAAGTACATTGTATATCATATCTGTTTGTAGGAGTATAGAAATGTTCGCTGTGTATATTGACAAATCTATGGTTATATTTTCCTATGTTGCCTTGAACTGTTTACTAACTGCAAAAAACTCTGTACTAAACACAAAAATCAGATATCGCGTACCAAAAATGCTGTTTTATCATTTGTAAATTAAGATTATTCTGGTCTCTGGAAGTTAGAAGCATTTAATTTTAGTTGTTGAGATTGAAATCTTATTTAACAATTACTGAAGCTAAAAATAAAATAACTTTCTGTCTTTGATGGGGATAAAAACAAATTTAAAAAAAATAAAAATCAATATTTTATCTGTTATGTGGTAATGTATCTTGAAACAATCACTTGCATTCCAAGGTCAAAAGTAAAGACGTATTAATAATTTTTTAGAGTTTATGCTTGTGCAATAGTAGATAAATGATATTTTCTTTACACAAATGGCATTAAAACAAATTCTGGGATGTGTCAGCGATTTTGATTAATTGGGAAGGCATCCAAATCTATTTAGTTGGTGAAGTAATATCAAAATATGAGCTGTGACTATGTTTTGGTTTATTTCCAATAATAAAAAACGCATCGGGCATTTGGAAAAGCTATATTTATATTCTTTCTTTATCTTACCCTCTCCTGCCGATGATGACACCTGTTAGGTTGGTACAGCTACATGAAATTTTGCGGTTAGAATATAAGAACATTAATAAAATATTTCTAACAATATGACTATAGAATTTGGATTTTGTCCTGTAGTAGCTGCTTGTTCACTATTTAGTATTGGATTGATGGTTTAAGGCAATGCTTCACCTAGACGATCCACCAAGAAGATACCTCCCAGGAGATCTTTATGGGGAAACTGGCTCCTATTTAGGTTTTAGATATGTGAAGGAAACCTGAAAAACTGCATGTGGCCAGCCCATTAGCAAGATGCGAACCCACGACCAACTACCAATATTTGATGGTTTTGTCTGTTCGCCCACTGTCAGAACTACTGTTAAGAGTTTATCGGATCCAGACTAGTCGAGACAATTTGGATTCTCTAGTAAATTACAACTTTTCTACTCCTTTTTTTCCATAATGCAAATTACAAATATTAAAGACACACTGTCTGCATTATTTATGTTGGTAATTGTAAATTTTAAAAAATTGTCTTTAGGGCCTGATGTATTTGACTTTATTACTATTTGCTGGCATAAGAAGGGTTCTTGTACAGTACATTATAACTAGAACTTTGGTTTTCTCTGTTTTAGGAAATAAAGCTTGTCCAGTGATTGAACTAATTTCTGATCATTGCATTTGTTTACAATTAAAGTATTATAAAATAATGAATGAATGAGCAAACAGATTTTAATTTTTTATCATTAGTACACCATTAAAAGCAGCATTTCTTTTACCGTTTGTATAATAAACTTCATAAGTCTTTCCAGAAATAAATAAATTTGCATAATCTTAAATACATAATTTATATCTTGAATGTGTACAAGGAAGTTGTTTACAAATTTTGCTTACATTCTACTAATTTATTTTAAAAATTCTTGAAAAAGATATGCAAATTTGTAGCAAAGACTTTTGACGGAGATAGTTTTTGAAAAATAACAAAAGGACTTGATTTTTCTTGAGTAATTTGCATTTTGACATAATAATTAATATGCTATGCTTCATATTTGTATCGAAATGATTAATTTTGTTTCTCGTTCGATAGTTTTAATGCATTTTACAAGGTACCTAAAACAACTCTGCAATTTTAATTATGATCAGATCATCATACTTTATTACACATTAGAGCTGGTTAAGATATTAATATCCATTAAGCTAAAAATTTAATTGGAAATAATTACCAAAGGAAAGAAAGCAAGCTCGTATAGGCACACTCGTTAAATATTTAGATGTGATATAAGATAATCTTGCAATTGGCTTAAGAATAGAACAATGGAAGAATGGGAAACTGTGTGTCTGTTTTGACAGATTTTTCTTAAATTAATTAATGTAACAAACTCATAGTCAATCAAAATATCAATCTATGTGCCGATACCACATACATTTTAATAACAATGGTTATAAAGAAATATCAGTTGTAGACTATGCGAGTGTGTATATCTTTCTTTTCTCAGCAAAGTCAGGTTTTGCGCATTTATTTTGATTTATGCATTTAAAAGAGAATTGTTTTCTTCCCTTTGTACTAAATATGACAGAATTTAAAAAAAAATAGCAGAATCGTTCATAAAGATAAGAAAAATGAAGTGTTTCCACAAATGCATTGATCTGTTTATGGTTGATGTGATTGAATAGGCTGACACCCGGTTTTAGCAGATGCCGTGATGTTCTGCTTTGATTAGAGTAGACAAAAATTCTTAATCTAAACCCAAGTGAAAGCGCATCATAAATTTAGTTATTTATTTCGTTCGACAAAATGCTAAATCACAGAATTGCCTCTCGGAATAAATTTATATCAAAGAGGAAATTATAAAAAATTCCTTACAAATGTAAAATTGAAACTGAAAATTTGATTACTAATAATAATGGTAATTCTTAATTTACTAAATTACATTAAGTAATATATAAACAAAAATAGTTTTGACAAGGCTAAATATTTTATTATTATTTTGTTTTTAAAAAGTACGCTTTAAACCTGTTTGTTTCATAATTTCCTGATATCTTTTGATGAATTCATGTGCTATAAATACATCTGTAATTATTGTGAAATTTTAATTTAGTTATATATTAAACTATTATCATTTCATTTTGTTAAAGTATTAAATGTAGTTATTTTAAATTAACTGGAACTTAAAAAATATACCACCAATTTGTGCTTAAAAACATCAAATTTGTGACAACAAAATGCAATAATGTAATTTTTTAATAAATAAATAAATATTTTTCTACTCTTACATAAGATAACCGGTAACATTTATAAGTTTGTCAATGAATAATTTTTAAAAATCTGTTCTAACGACGAATCCCTACAAGTACAGATTCCTTAGGAATTCTGTTGTCATTGCATTAATTCGTATTAGGATTTTTAGAGTAATTTAATTTATTAGCTCATGTTTTGCTTGATTTGACAGAACGAGATTTAAGGAAATGAAATGTTTTCATTTGTAATGTTGATTAAACTGACCGAGAATATAGTTTTGCAATATAAATTAGATGTAGTTTACTGTGATTCAAGCTTCAATTTATGCTGCTCTTATACTATAGTTGTCATTCTTATATGTTATCTTAATCTCCCGCTTTATTTGATATTCTAAAAATTTTTATTTTAATCCGTGAGTATTTTTGAGCCCTTTTGACTTGCTGTTAAGGGTAGAATTACAGAAAAAACTTATAAATATTGGATAGAGAATGTTATTGGCTTTCAAATTTGGTTTGTGTCAAATGCCATCATCTCGAGCGGGCAATACAATATAGTTGACGATGGTCTCCATAACTATTGGGTTAATACTGTCTTGTATCTTGTCCTAGTTTTCTAAAATGTAGTCTTTCTTCCACTTTGTCATATATTACATAATCTATATATATAATCGAGACGAGTTGTTAATAATAATAATCAGCGCAAAGCCCAAACGGTTAGGAGTTGAAAGTTGAAATTTGGTACACAGTTAAGGTACGTCATGAGAATGCACACTAAGAAGGGATTTTTCGAAATTCCTCTCCACGGGGGAGGGACGGGATTAAAGCTTCTATATACGTCATCGAGACGTGTCCAAATGGTTAGGAGTTGAAAGTTGAAATTTGGTACACAGTTAGGGTACCAAATTTAAGTACCAAAGTGTTAAGTAATGATGATACTGTGAAGTAACAATGGAGAACAAGAGAAAGTGACATGCAAGATTTACGGGCTCTGGAAAAAAGAAAAAAGAAAAAGAGTAATATGTTAGAACACATTCGATTTTCAAATTTAAACAGATTAGTTTGGTTTTTCTCGATCTTTCTTCTTTAGAACATTCGATGAAAATCGAACGATATAATCAGAACACGTCGTGAAAATCGAACAATATTAGAACATTCGATTTTCAAATTCAATTTTTTTTTAGAAATACTTAGTTTGTTGATGAAATTACTTTTTTCTTTTGTGACTATAATGTAATAATCTTAATCTTCGCTATCGTTACTTTTGCCTGAGCAATGCTGGGCCTACCTGCTAGTTGGTAATATGAGATTTGTGTGTGACTGCTACAGAACAGTGGCAGCCTAATAGCTGAGGTCATAAATATGTCAGTTTGTTGGTCTGAAAGATTGAGAACCCTCTGATTTTCAAGGGAAGTTTGATCTGGATATATCAGATTGTTCTTTACCATTTAACCACCACTTTGTGGGCTTATCAAACCCATAGTGGGCTTGAATGTTTTTCTTAGCACTCATGGTACATAGTTAACAAAGCCATAGGATATATAATGTAATGGAAAATGCAAACATGATTAAATAATTTTAAGGTATTTTTTAACTAAATTTATACTTTTATTATATTTAAAAATAAATTTTTACTGTAATACTTTGTTAAGAATGTAGTTATATTAAAATTAAATATGAACATGAATATATTTTAAGTGTTTGTTTTATTTATTATTCTTTTTATATATTTAAATTTTATTTTAAAATGTTATAAGTAACTCAAGTATTTGACTTCAGTAAACTACTGATGTTGAATATAAACGATTGAGAAAATAAGAGTGTAGAAGCATTTGGAAAAGACGATCAATCAGTATCAAAACGAGCAGAAATCGACCTTAAGATGATAATATCAAATACAGGAAGGTAATTATTTATTTTTCATATATTATTTCTTTCTTTCTTTGTGTTTTTTAGAATTATAAGACTTCTTTTAATGATCAAACATTATTTGTGGCTAATTTAATTGTAACAAATTAAGTTTGATTAGCATAAACATGTTCATATTTAATTAGTAATTAAGAATTCAATGGCCAAACTGAATGGTTTTGCATCATAAAAATTTGAGACACTCGTCAAATTATTTTCGTAATCGCGAATGTAATTTTTTTAAAGCATTTGTATAATTTAATTTTAAATGATCAAATGATAATAAGTTTTTTAAACATTAAAGAGAATATTCTATCCAAGTTTGTCATCGCTTAATTTAAAGATTTGCAATGACTCCTTGGTTTGAGAAGTTATAAGTATGTTATGAAAATTTCATTGTGTAATAAGTTTGACTCTTAAGCCAACAAATATCTGGAATATTTATTTGCTATCTGATGAATTCTTCAACTGAGGGGTAGTTTCACTTCTAAAATAGAGTTAATTTTTTATTTAATTTGGTTAATTATGTTTTTATACAGTGATAAATATTGATCTTGTAAATTTAAATTTTGATGTTAATTAATGATTTAATTATGAATTGAAATGAATATTTTCGTGCACATTTTTATGATTAGAAATATAATTTTATTATTTTAGTTTTGTTTTTATAATCTATATCATTAGATGTAAGATTAATTAGTAAGAATGAAAACTGCAGATTTAAGCCTTGGTTTTTATTAATACTTTATTTTAGTTTTTAATAAATTAAAAGTTTTAAAAATAAATTTATTTGTCGAATTTGACTAGTGTCAGATTAACTTTGCTCTTAAAGTATAAATATCTTATTTCTTGGCTGTTTATTGTGTAATTTGAAAGTTAATTTAATTGTTAATTAAATTTAATCAGGAAAGGATATAAAATATCAACAGTTCATTCCATGTAAAGCAAAATTAACAAACCTTATAAACAAGCAATAAATTTGGAAAAATCAAAACACTTATTTTCTTGCCTTCCTCTTCCTTTTCTTCTTCTTTCAGTGAATCTTTGTGTTTTTGATTATAACTTTCAATAAATTAAATGTAAAAATCCTTAAGTACAAGCTTCTGTTTTATTGACTAAACAAAGGAAGAAAATTTCCATATACTGTAATTGCAGTCTGTTTGCAGTTAAAATTAAACAAGGGCTTAAATATTTTGTAGTTAGGTAGTGAATATACTGAAAAATATTTAAATAGAATTTTTTTGTTTGGACAAATGTACGTACATATAAACTTTTGTTAAAACTTTGTTTTAAAAAGTATTAAAGTGAAAATATGAAATAATAATTTGTAGTGATAGCAAAACAGAGCGGTTTGGGAAGGGGAAAATACGCGACATTGCCGACAACAATCGAAATATGTATTGATCATCAACTAATCAATTTTTATAAACTTTGAATTTCAGAAGAGATAATAAAATTATAAACAAATTCAAGGACAAGCAGTTATGTGCATGAATGTAAAAAATTTAATGAAATTTATGTTCGGTTGACTGCAAGTGTTTTTGTTTATAGTCAAGTAAATACACGTTTGCAAGAAAACAATATATATATTTAATTATTTTTGTGTTTTCTATTAGATTATTTATATTGAGAACATTATAGAGATAGAATATTCTGATCCTTAAAATTTTCTTGATTTATATGAAATATGCACAACAACATACACTTTTGTTATTAGATTTGTTTACTGTTTTTTCACACGAGTTTCAATTTATTTTTAATATAACTTGGTTCAATTTTTAAACATTCTTAATACAATAAAACATATTTTTCCACAATTAAAATCATTAATTATGTTGTATCTGATGAACCTTTATTGTGTTACTTTATTCAGGATTAGGATATTGATTAATTTTAAATTATCTGATAGAGTTACATATCTGCACATTGACAATTGCAACAACTGTATTTTTTCAAATAAAATTTTAGTTAAGTAACTGCATAACTTCCAGCCTTTGTTTACGGGCCACATAATGAGAAGGAACACGCCTATTTTATTTATGGGTGTTTATGAATTTGCGATGTTAACTAAGGATTCCTGCAAAGTTGTGGTATAAAAAGTTTTGTATTTTTTGTTTACGGTGGTAAAGTAATTGCTCACTTGCCATTTAAGTGGATTCGTGAATTAAAAATACTGTGCACTCGTGTATGGATTGTTTGCTTGATATATAATTTATAAATATTATTTTTCTGTAGATAAATTTGAACAAAGCTTTAGTTTTAAATTCTGTTTAAGCTTATTTTATTTGCCCGACATTACAAATTATTGTTAGGTAATTATTTATCGAATTTTTAATTTGATTATTTAAAAATACATAGTTTTGTATGGGAAATTACCACTGTAAACCTAGGCTAGAGTGGAAGAATTATGTGGCTACAGTGAAAGTTATAGTTTAGTTCCTGTTACAATTGAAACTGGACTTAATAGCTGCAAAGTAGACAATAAATATTGTTTTAATATATATCATTGTTTAACAGTGCTCTATAGAATATTTCTATAGTATCTATTATTCTTATAGTTCTATTATTAATTTGGAAGTCATTATGTAAAAATACTCAGTAATATCCGTGTACTTACAGTAAAAATATAAATTATTGTTTGAACCTAAGCAATGCTAATTCCATTTGTTTGTTGATAAAAATTTGTTTTGTTGGTGTGGTATTTTTAAACAGTTTCATTTTGCTAATGGAACTAATAGCTTTGTTTATTAACAATAGTAAACACTATAAATAAATATTTTCATACTTGCTTTTTGAAGAAGACTAAATTCAGAATTCCTAATTATTTAGGAAACATCTGGTTAATTACTGCCATTTGTAAACTGTTAATTCATGAAAAATGTGATTATATAATGGGTTTTTAGCATTCAGACTTATTTTTTTACGTTGTTATTGCAGTAAATTCTAAACTTTTTATATCCTGGTAATTTTTTTTTTAAATTTTGCTTGATGTTTGAATAACTAGGCCAGTTTTTTTGCTTGCATTTTAAATAAATCCGATTTTTGGCAGTTAATTTTACAAATTTATCTCTTGGCTTAGGTCAAATTGGAGATTCTTTCAAATTTTAAGCTTTTTTATCTTGCATTACATCAATAAAATTAGCATATATTTTATAACAGTCTCTCTAAAAATACCTAAAAATGTTTCCTCAAAGTTTGAAGAATGATTTTAAAAATTTCCTATACAATTCTATAAAGTTTTTACTGACAGAATGTACATTTGAATGCAGTAAAATACCCAAAAGAATGGTTTCTCCATATGAGCCATTTCCCAAATGAAACCATAAACTCCGCCTTTTAAAACCGATAAAGGTTAGTTTCTGTTATGGATAATCTTCATACAATTACTATTCAAAAGTTAAACAATGAAGCTCATTTTGCATTCAGAAGATAATTCTGTTGATTCATTGGAGAATTACTACATTATCTAATCAGTTCTAGAATCTGTGACAGATCCAGGAGTAGCATGGCTGGATAATGGATTGCAATTGAAGGAACAAGTAGAAGGATCGGCATTATATCCAAGCATCCGATGATCTGTTGATTTTAATTTGAGAACTTATTTAGAATGGCATTCTATTAATTTACTAAATCTGCAAAGATTTATTGAGGTACTAGTAGCCTGGGTCACCCCCTAGTGGGTGTTCTAGCAGCATTACAAATTTTTATAAGGCATGCTTGATGCACTTAATATATATAAATGTATACAATTCTTCATCTTAAAAACTAAACTTTATATTGTTAATTTAAATGTTTGAAATATGACACACGATAGGGGTGCCTCTAGTGCCCATTTTTGGCATAACGTTACACGGACAGACACACATTCAATGGGTTATATATATATTAGAAGATAGTGTCTTTGATTGGTACACCATGGCTATGTCAGCATTGGGATTTATTCTGTAAATACTACTTTATGTAAAAAAAGAAAGTGAGATGAGGAAACTTATTTATTAATTTAAATTAATTATGATATAATGTGTGTAGTACTTTCTATATTTTATTTAGAATGTATGTAGTTTAGCCATTGTTCTTCATTCAAGTTTTTGGAGGTATCGGCAGAGATTTTTACAAGATGTTTAATAATTTAATGTATTTATTTTTATATATAATGTGAGTTGTATGGTTTAAACTTTTAAATTTCATCTTTTACTACAAAGTAAGCTTGTAAGGAACAAGGAGGATTTATAACAATATAGTTTTATTAAGTCTTTGAATATGTAAGAATCGTTCTTTGTTTTCCAGTTGCCTAGTTATTGAAAAGTACCGAGGATCAAATGAATAAACAAAGTTATTAATGAACCATGCTTTATAGATTAGATGTTGTTCTGATTAACAATAAGTTTCACTTTTAATCTATAAACTAGTTATTTAATTAATTTTCTTTGTGAAAGATAATTGTCGACTTTGGAAAGTTTGGGATATTTTTCAAAGCAAATTATCATTGGCACATGTCTAGATGATGTAAACCAGTCTTCGAGTTTATAGATTAGAACTCTGTGTGTAATTTTGAGTTTTGTATGAATAAATCTATCAATTTTTGCAAATTTTGCTAATTAAAAACTGATGTTTAAGCAAATAAATTCCTGAAAAAATTTGATTTGATCCTCTAGTTCATGTAGTAAGTACTATGTGATTTAGTAAATCCTTTTTGCTTATTATGACTATTCAAAGAATCCTCTCTACAATTTCAAAATTTTATATATACATGTAGTATAATTAAATATTTGTTCTGAAAGTTGATGTAAAATTTACGTTAAAAATAAGAATAAGCTGTGTGTAATTGGCCAAATAATAAAATTTTATCGTCCAGAAATTACAATTATATTTTCTTTATATTTTTTGATCTTTGCCAACCTCTTGTAAATTTTTCTTTGCTCTATTTAGACAGATGTTTTATCAATAGTTTCAACAACACTAACTTTTTTTTTTGTTTTGTTTTTGCATGGCATGAATTGTTGGAAATTGTAACTGCTAGCTCAGTAGGTAATGACATCTGTTCATCTCTGTATCCGGTTGTATGTTCTGCTTTATAGACAGCTACTCTTGTCATTAATGCGATTGAAGTCCTTATTCTATATTTAAATTAATTTCTATTGTTTGTGGATGACTTTATATTTATCATCATAGTTTTACAATTATAACTGATATTGTCATCTTGGCATCATCGTCCATACAGGTTGCGGTTGCTGCTGCCAATGGACATTCTATCTAGATGGTTTTAATATTAAATATATATGTTTGTATATTATTGTTAGAAAAGTTCTTTTGTTATACAGATTTTCCTCTGAAAGTATTGTTTCATAAAATATGTCACACTTAGAGGAAATTATCGGTGGCGTAAAATATATAATGCTAATCAGATAATTTTTTAAATTCAGAATTTCCTCCAGTAATTAATTTCAGTCTACAGTTTTGGGATAAAGGAAGTGTTGACGCTCAAATCTAAGCATGAATTATTAATTGGAGAATAAATATTAGAGTAATTATATATTATTTATAATTTTCAACCTACTTTTTTAGTAGTTGCGAATTGGAATTTTGCATTTCCTTTCCAAATACTTTTTTATATGTAGAAAATTGTTTGAGTCATTAACCTGTAGTTGTTTAATCTGGAAGAGCTTTTGAAGTTTTCTTTTAATTGTCTTTGTTGTTTTTATGTAAGGTGAAAGATTCCTTGATAAATAAAATTTGTATAAGTCTAGGACATTTAAGTTTTCATTTAGAAAGAATTTTTTGAATATTTTAACTTAAAAAGTCCAAGCATAAAGACCCATTAAATGTAAAAGAAAAGAGTGACTTTTTAAATTAATTATTTAGATAAGATAGTTTCTTGGATATTTTTCACCTTATGTTGCAAGTTGGAATGCAATCATTACTCATCCAGTAGTGTTTTTTTCTCTCTGTACGAAACTGGATTAACATAGAATTTTGCCTTACAACTCAATGTAACATCACATCAGGAACAGTGCTTGCAGCTATATAAAAGAATGTCTAAAATTCCAATTTATGGGGTGATGTTTTGTCAGGTTATTATTATTTGTTCACAAATATTAACTTAGTATCTTAATATGCTTTTATTTAAATAAAAACACAAAATATTTGTTGATGTGAATTTATGTTATTAAGGAATTAGTTCTTCAGCTTGTGTACAGTGATACCAGCATCTTGTATATGTTTTTTGTAAGTTGTCCATCCAAAGTGAGTTGATATACTTTCATTTCTTCATTTACTTGAAAAATTGAAGTTTAATAACCAAATTGGATAGATTTGGTATTTCATTTTGTTCAAAATTTTATTTAAAAGTATAAAAACAGAAGTTATAAGGGAATTCTATCAGATCTGACAGTTTAACAGGAAATTACGGTATCAGATTTTTGTATATCGGATTGCCCTGAGCTGTTCTAGTGCCGTCCTGAGAAAATGCAACACAGGCCTTGTTAGGAGCGATCCTATCTTCTATAAAATATTCAGTTAGCAAATTTACACATTCCAGTTTAAGTCGATTTGAAAAAAAAAATAAAACTGCATGTTGGCCTTAAGAGAGAGATGCGTGAAATCATCTCAATGAGGAGAAGAAAAGGCTGACATTTGCTTTTAGATATGTGAATGCATTTATACTGTAAAGAATTTAGAAATGTTAGGGAACTGCTGCTATAGTTTTTTCCTGTTTTTTTTTCTCTTATGACCCTGTAGAACAAGGCCAGTCATGACTGTCATTGACTGTATACTTTTAGCATTAGAGCATGACATCATTCTGTTTATTTCAAAACTAACAGATGTCATGCCATTTCTTTGAAATTACAACCAATTCTCCCAGAATGCTCATTCATTCTATTTTCAAATTTTGGTTAGCTCATTTCTAAATTTTTAAATCTCTTGCAGCAAATGCCTCCTTAGAAGCAATAAAATTCTATGTTTTGGCAAATAAATTGCGTTTACTTTTGAGTCTGTGGTTGATTAACCTTTCGCATTTTATTTGCCCAGCAAAAGGAAATATTGTTTGTTATCCGAAAAGTAGGACAGTAGTGTTTACATTTAAAAAAATTACATTAAGTGGAACAATTGATAACTTATTATTTAGAAGTGTTTGGTCTTAAATTTTTGCAAAAAATCTCATTTTAACATGGCATTTTTCCCTTCTAGAGGAAATATACTTTATCTAATCTCTGTTTCTTTGTAATTTAACACAGTTCCACTAGGCTCAGCTCCACACTTCCACTTCCATCCTAGAAACCGTTTTAAAATTGCCCGGATATTTTATTCTAAGTAAAAGAAATTAAAGATTTCTTGGCTTATCAAATTATTAGCTGCAGGAACTGCAGATAACTCAGGTTTGTCATTTAATCTTTTAAGTCTTGGAGTATAAGATTTCACTATCCAGCAAACAATTATGTTGTCTAGTAACCAGATAGCTGCCTAGAAACACCCGGATAGGTGTATTGTTTTCAGATGGTGCCACATTACAAGTACTATTAAGTCAAAAAGTACACTACAAATGCTTCCACGTCTGTAGAGCAATGGTCATTAAGAAGCCGTAGACAAATTTATAGTTTTGTAAACATCCCCCATAGACTGGTGGCAGGCTGCAGATGTGACAGGGTTTACTGGCTGTTACAATAAGGCATCAGATTTAATCTAATTTTTATTATTATTATTATTATTGGGCGGTCGTTAAGTCGAATGCACTCTTCACTCCCCGAAAAACATCCATTAAGTCGACAGGGGAAAAATTTAAAAATGAAATCCTTTCTACAATTCTGCCAGTGTAATGATTTGTAAATTCTGTCATACAGATGTAGAAGTTGTTGATTTGCATACCGTATAAATCAGGAGTCGGGAAAAAGTAAATAAAATTCTTAGTGTAATTTTGATTCGGGAACACTCGCTTTATACGCGGAGAATGAGTCAGGAAAGAAAAGTCAAGGAGGGCTAAATATGCAGAGTGTGACTCATTGAAGGCTGCAGGCTGTGCTGGTGTGATTGAAAAGAATCGTTCCTTTGTGACGATGGACTGCAGTTAGTTGTCCACCCGTCACACAAAGAAATATTTCTCTTCGTGTCCAAGAATAGCCCGCGCTTTGCAGCGGCAGCTAACTTTAAAAATAAAATTTTTCCTCCGATTACGGTGATGCAATTCGACCGAATCCCGTTTCCAAATGTAAATTACTACGGGAGAGGAAACAACTCGGAGGTCACTAATTGCCGACTCGGCCATAATTGTATGCATGTTGCTTCCTTTCTGATGCCTTATTCTCGATCGGCTGCTGCGTCGATAGAAAATGGTCGTTATACTTGGAAATTACACCCCCGCACTCTCCCCGCCGAGCCAAACATTACACTAGTTTCCAATGTTTCCGTTTATTTTGGAAAATAATGTCGGACATTAAAACTAAACGGGAGAACACCAATCTTTTACTTCCACCCCACCGGAATGGCTTTTTCTTTTCGACGATTGTTTCGTCCCGTCAACCGTTATTGGCCGTTTCTACCATTGTCGAGTGTTTCCCCCTTTCCCCCTGGATGGCTCTGACACGACGCGGATGACTACGGCCTCACAGGGCTCGTTAGTTTTAAATATTAGCATTCGCAAGAGTTTACGAGACTTTGGAGGTTTCTGCGCAGTTTCGTTGATTAACGGGGGGTGATTTTTGCGTAGCGTCGCACGGCGGGCGAACCCGCGCGCGGGTTGGCTGGGGGATTTTCCAATACTATAAGTTTAATTTCGTATTTCGGAGCGGGTCTTTTTATCTTGAGGTTTATTTTTTGATGTCTGGCTGGCAACATTGCCCCGTTCCACCCGAGAAGACATATTTTACGAGTTTCAAAAATGTGGGCCGGCTAAAATTCGAATCGCTTTTCTCGTTGATAAGAGAACCGTGCTGCCCTGCGGGGATTCCCCCCTGTCCAAGGTTCATTTTCGCTGCGAACATAAAGTCCTCCGGGTTGCAATCGTCGCTTAGATTATAAAAGTGCAACCCAGGCACGCTCTACTTGCTGTCACTCGACCAAAAGCGCTTGACTAATGGCAGCTGGCAGGATGATTTTACAGTATTTTATCTGCCCCGTCACAAGACATGGTTGATAAGAAGTCGTCTCCTTCCCCCCTTGCTATCGGTTACGTTTGAACCAGTTTGGAGAGCGAGTGGCATGTAGTGCAGTTCACCCGGGGCACCTCTCCTCTCTCTCTTCTCTCCCCAGTCACGTTGATGAGGAAATGCTGCGAGGCTCGAGCGGTTCTTCCAATTATAGTTTTATTAATTATGTCACCGTCGGCTCGACACAGTTTTTTAAGAGACAGTTCGCGCGGAAAAGAAGAATGGAACATTCGCGCCTCGCGCGCGTATTTCTCTACCCCCCGTTTTAGGTCATTCGTACTTTTCTCTGAGAGTACAGCTACGTTCGAAGACCCACAAACGGGCAACCATGCACAAAATTAATTAAATTTTCTCCAGTTTATTTCGTTCGGATCGACGGCTTTCCCAGCACGCACTTTGATACGTAATGAGTGTAAATGAGTGTCCCGCATATAGCGAACTTTCGCTAAACAGGTCACGTTTACGGTTGAGAATATAGAAATATACGTATTTTTCTTTATTCTAAAGGAGGGATTCCGTATCGAGTGATGTACTCTGGGAACGGTGTCGACTCGGCACGTGTTGCTAATCCTATTAAATTTTGTCCCTCGGTTACGGTGCCGGAGGCGCTCGACCGTTCGACCCCTCATATGTTTCGTAAAATCGCTGGGTTTTACGTGGGGCGAAGGGATTTCTTCCTTTCTGGAAACATTACTATTCGCTTAATTGTGATGACCCCCTGCGAAACTAGTTTAATTTGAAGAAATTGTTGTTTGTATGGTCTGTATATTTAGATTACTTCCCCCGGGGAGCCATATGTTTTCGACAAACAAAACCTCCTAAGGCCTGGTGTCTCGCTGTTTTAAAAATTCAGGTTTGTATCGTTTTGCCCCCTTTTTGAAACATCTCATTAATTAGGGAAGGCGTTGCGCGTTCCAATTTGCATTTCATCGGCTTTATGAATAGGGTGAGAAAATTCGGGACTGTATCTTTAGAAAACAAAGTTTTTATTTAGGGCCTGGGCCCGTTCTCATTCGTTCCGTTTTTAGAAAACACTGGATTGGGTTACTCCCCCGCTTAGCAGCGACGCTCGTTAATTGTCGAGGGGGGCATACGTTACACTCGTTTGTATTTTGAGAAGTTTCTGGTTATAGGGTGGATACTAAAGTTTTCCCTTCCGCGAGAGGGCTTTTTTCCCCCTAGAAACAAAGCCTCCCGAGGGTCTGGTCTCCATTCCATTTCCTCGATCGTAATTACAGTTAGCTCCACCAAAAGAAGCTTTCACAGTAGGATGGGTGGAATGTGTTTTCTAGATGGGAAGTGCGCACCTGCGGGGATCCACGGGTGAAGTGCAACCATCTCGTCTCTCATTGGACAATCGGCAATGACGATTAATTCTAGACCAATTGGTAATGGCGTTATTTATTAAAGAGGAAAAACAGAATGGTCGGGAACCCCATTGTTTCCTGCTTTAATATCGGGGGGAGGATTTTTTTCTGTATCGGAAGCGACTCCCTCTCGGCATCCCATAATTTCTTACAGGCTCGGCTGGAGTTGTCTGTATGCAGCTGACGATGCCGCCGTCATCGATTCTTTTGTGTAGTCATCGTGTACCCCGTTGCTCCGAACTCCCGCTGTCGACTCTCGTTCGGGAGGGTATCCCGTAGGGCATTGTGGGACTGTCGCTTTTATTAACCCTCCGAGAAGGGAGAGAGAGGAGAGCCACCATACTGCAGACTGTTAATACTCAGTCACTCTCAATTTTAAATTTTGTGCCCGCTTCCTTTCCCTCTCTCTCCACTTTTTTTCTCTTCGTAAGCTTTGCTTGTGTTGGTGCTGGCCACCCATCGTATTTCGCGCGCTCGCGAGACCGATCTCGTTCCCAGTATCACAAGATTTAATACTCCTTCCTTCCCCTTGCCGGAGAGAAGAAACTGGAATTAATGGTGTACCGGCGTAATGACGAAGCGTGCTGTTTCTAGGACGATTTAAAATATCTTTGGCACGGTGATTCTCGAAGAGAGTGATGTCGAAACGAATTGTGCTTAAAATATTCGCAGGGTTGAATAGACAGTAGGAATAAACAGCTGCCAGAGCAGAGATTGGTTTCTAAGCTCCCCCGCCGTCACGTGACCGGTATTTGTTCTCGCTTACCCTCGAGTTTGAATCGAGAACTGGCAAGTTTGTTGGACTTTCGTCTTCCGACTTGACGCTTGGACGAGGAAAAACACGTGCCGTTGGATGGAATCTTATTCTGCTCTTCATTTTTATGATCCCGTGCTCTAAATGATACTAATAACGCGTTTTTTAATTCGTTCCTAATAATCGGCTCAATGCGTGTATCTATCGTGTGACACGAAAAAATAACCTGGGTCGTTAAGGGTTGCTGTGTCCTACTGTCCTCGTTAACCTCTTCCATGTTTCTTGGGAACGACATTGTCACATTTCCCGAGTGTACGCATTCGAGTAGAGGTAGAACCGTATCGAATGAGACTTTTTACCCTTTCTGCGCTGTCACGTGACGCGGGAACTTTAGCCCGTTTACTTAGCAGTGAGGGGAGTTCGTAGCGGTTTCACCTGTTGGCGAACTTTGATCGGTTCCGTCTACGTTACGCAAGTTGATGGCATCGCTTTGCTCTTGTGCAGTACGCCTCGGTTTTATCCTTTATTCCTTAAGAAATTCCTTTTGGTGGAAATTAAGGTGGAAAGGCTGCAACACAGACACGTTTTCGTGCCGGAATCTCCCCGAGAAAAACCACCCTCCTCCCCCGAATGCACGCAGACGTGAGCGACTAATGAATGTTTACCGAATGAAATTCTGCAACGCGTACATTTTTAATTGTTACAATTCGTGTCCGGGCTGGTGTTTGCGGCGAAATTACAATAATTTGCAGTCGGCGCGCGCGCGCGAGCACAACTCCTTCCCGCCCGCCTGTGTTTACAACTATTCGGTCGGAATTCCGAGTTTAATTAGGTGTGGAATCTGCACTTCGCCCATTTGCATACGACGTGCGCGCCTTCGGAGTCGGGAAGGAGCCCATCCCGTCGCCATTTTTGCGTGACGCGGCGACGCCGACATCACGTGATCGGCTCCCGAGGCACGGAGCGTTATCGGTCAAGCGCCGTCCACCCCTGACAGGCGGAAATTAGAAGAGAAACCCCCTTTCATCCTTTAGGAGGGGACGTGCAGCTGCACACGGTTGACGTATCTGCGTTCCTCCCCTGCAGTATGTGTTTGTGTGTGCCGGTGCGTGTTTCCAGCAGCGCTGTCGTTTTTAAAGAGTTGTTTTCCAGCTGCACAGATTAATGGGAGCCGGGAAGAATCCTTACGACGTCGTTAAGTCGGAGCGCGGGTGCCACAGTTGTTTCCAAACGGGTGCGAAGCGTGCGCGGACGTCACGCCATCTGTTCACGCTTTCTAATGAACACTTCAGTCTTTCCCTGAGAGAGAGAAAGGGGGGACGTGTCCATCGATTGACGTAGCTGCTGGGGGAGCACATAAGTGGCCTTTTAATCTGTCCCGCTCTCCCTCTGCGGAGCAGTCGGTGCCACCTCTCCTCCTCACTTCACTTACACGTGTGTGTGTGCCGTGCGTGCATGTGGCCAAGACAGATGTATGGATTCGGCCATTCCTCTTGTTAAGTGTCTTTGTCTGCCGGTCCACCTATGTGTATGCGCGTCTGCCTTCTGATCTGCCGTGGATTACAGATCGTGCGCCATGGAGATTCCTATCCAGGTACGTGCCCTTATCGCAGAAAGTTTGATCAAGACGCGCTTGTCGCCATCGATCGCGCAAAACTTTATGTACTCTTTCGCCCCCTTCTCGCGCCACCGGGCGTCGTGATCGAATCTCTTCGACTTCATCCAAAAAGATGGGAGTCCCCCGAGAACCCATCCATCCAGCGCGTTTTTCAGTCGAAGACGGGAAAAAAACGTCGCCTTCCCGGATGTGTTTCTTTGCAAGAACAATAGAATACCCAGAAATTACCGTCGTTCCACTTCACTCGGTTTATGGCACTTTTTTACGGGGGTGTTTTTGTGGCTTTTTGACGGACGGACGGACGGACGGGCGAACCAGGTCGTTATTTCAGCGCTTTTTTCCGCCTGTAAAGGTCGCGGCGTTCGAAATTGCACCCAACAGGATGTTCGTCATTTCCCATCAACGTCAAACTGCGGATGATGTCATTAAAGTAACCTACGTATCTGCCAAGAAATGTGTTTATCTTTATTGTTCCAGTTGCGCGAAATCTCGTTTGTCGCCATCGCCCACTCGCGTCTTCGGTTGTGGAGGAAATGTCGCGTGAACTTGTCGCGACGTCTCTCGTCCTGCGTTTGCGATTTTGTTATGGCGCCTGGTAACCGGTGATGACCTCGCTCTCTTTTTTTCCCTTCGTTTTATTTTATCTCCATTGCACCTGGCTGGTATTTACAGGAAACGGAAGAGCCACCCATCCTTTCCTAATGCGCTTCACGCCCGTCCATTTTGCCATTTACGCCCCGAAGGGGGTTGACTTTATCGATAATTTCCTAAAGGGGACGTGTTGTTAGGTTGGCGTTCGTAAACGTGCTCGGGACGGTTTGGGACAAGCTCCTCGGTCTCCGTTCCTGCTTTTTTTCTAGAAGAGGGGAACTCTGAATGGTGCATTGTGGAACGGTCGAGCGGGGGAGTGGGACAAAAGGAGACGGGGAGTACGTTGCTTTCAATTATGTTTCTGTTGGCTACCGGCAATCTGTGACCGCACGACAGCTGCCGACCAAAATAGTTCCAGTGTCTATTCATCCCCTAGTTTTTCTACAGGTAAATATCCTTTCTCGGCCTAGCTGCTTCCAGAGCAGGTGGTGGATCGAAGGCCTCACCTGTCGGTCGGGCCGGGAGGCCCGGTAACTACCTACTTTTGTTCGTTACGTTCTGCAGAAACATCCGCTTCCCGCCCTCCCTGTCGGCCGGCCTCCGCCCATTCGACCCGAGGAAGAAGCCAGTAGATGGCGCCGCAGCTGCTGTCGTGACATTTTTCGCCGCCGCGGGTCGCCTCGAACAGGAAGTTACGAAAGAAGCACGCGAAACGGATCGCGTGCGACGCCGTTTCGGTAGAACGCGTCTCGTGCTCGGGTGTCACGAAACGTCTCGTGTTTCGGAGTGGCGTACCGAACGAATTGAGAGAGGAGGGTATTGTTTAGTCGTTCGATTAGGTGCACATAGATGGCGTTGCCGAATGCATCGCGGCGCTCCAGGAATTAATGCGTTTTTCGAGTAGCACGTTATCGTCGAAGTTGCCAGTTTTTTTAGTTGTTTTTGAAATTCGGCTGCGTTTCGACTGACGCGGTGTCTGGTGTTTACGGCGACGGTCGCCGCGTGCGATTAGCGCCCGACCTTGAATTATCGCTCATTGGGGAGCGCGTTGTGTCGTTATCGAAAAACGGTACAGGTAGAACATGTCGACGAAGGTCAAACGCAGATGTTTCGCACGAACTCGCGGGGGGAACAGACTCGCGTCACCGCCTTTTGACGTCATTGGGGGCGCGGATTTCTGGAAATTTGCCAAGTACGCCGACGGCGCGTCACGTTCCGCTAACTCGCGAGATTCTCGCAGAATCCGTCCATTTCCTTCCCCCTCATTCCCCGCTCGCCCTTCCTCGAAAGAGATTAGAAATTTTTGGAAAACGAGGAGCCGGCGTTGCGTTGCGACGAAACCGAGCGCATTGGATAAGGCGCGTAGTAGGCGCCCGGCTCCTCCCGAATCTGGCAACAGTTCTCGCGCCGCCGGTGACGTCGGCGCGCTTCTAGGATTTTTCAAGGACGGTGACGTCACGCGGACGTAGTTGTCGGCGGAGAGGGGAGGGAGCGAGAGAGGCGGCTGTCGGTTGGTCTCCGTCTGCCAGCACCCGACGCACATGGCCTACATCCGAAATGTGGCAGACGGAGAAGAGCCGGGAGGGTTAACGACCGTCGAGTGGTCGGGACGGGGACGCGAGAAGGCTCGTTCCCCCTCGGAGAGTAGAGGCCGGGAGTGTTTACCGGCAGATTTTCTGTGTGACGTGGGAGCGGGGCGATAAACAACCTCGCCCGGTTATCGCGTCGACTCGACTATCGTCGTCGCTCCTCGTCGGGGAATAGCGCCATAGAAGTCTTGGACAGATGTGGGCAGATAAGCTCGCGCAGGTGTTTCGTACGAGGAGGTAAAATATATAACCGGCTGCCAATCTTTCCCCTTTGGGATCGTTCGATAATCCGAAGGGAGAACGAGGGGATAGAACACCGTCGCCTCTCGCACAAACACTGAACACCGCCCGGAGCCAGGTATTCCATTTCGGAATGGAATCCTCCTCGACTTGCGAACGCCAGCTTATTTAGAGTTGTCTGAGGATTTCGCTTCTCCTCCCCTTCCACGTTTTCTATCGACTGGATGACGTCTCCGCCCGATTCGAAATGCGGTAGGTGTTGCGACGCGACAACGCCCGGCGAGACACGTTCGTCCTGGCCATTTAAAAACTTAAAAATTCGTTATTCGTCCGTTTCACTTCGCCTATTGGTCTTTCGCGCGCGCGGATCGCTTCTGCCACGCGATCGGGACGAGTCGCTAGCGTCGTTCTGCCGAACGACCAATCGCTTATCGCAGCGATTTAAATATTTCGAAAGGCCATTGGTCGCTTCTCGGCTCGCGAGGGCAAGTCGCGCCGCAAGATGCTCTAGTTTGTTGGGCTTTTTTTTAAATGCGACGAGGGGGAGAGGATGCGAGCAGTGTTAAATTCGTCGGCGCGATGTTCTCTCCGACTTAAATAATTTTTAAATTTTAAAAATATTCTACGTTCTGGGCGTGTAATCGGATATTTTTGCATTTGCGCGCATCGGGGTTACCGGGATTGAAACCAGACCGAGGAATAAGAGGAATCCTAAATTAGTTTTGGGGCGGGAAACGGGGAAGGAGGGGCGACGATTTGGCACGAGATTGGAATACGAACGTATCGATGAGTTGGAAAGAGAATATTTTACGGGAAAAAACAAGTTAAATTTGGCAGAGGGTCGAATTAATTTCCGGCCAAGTTGGCTGGCGCGTCGCGTCGCGTCGACCGTGGCGTCACGTTCTGTAAATATTCCGCGGGCGATTAGTACTTACGACCCTTTTTGTTTATTTAATTTCGAAATCCGTCTTCGTGCGAAACATTATTTTCTTAACCTTCTGCGTGTTTAAACTATAGAAAGAGCTTAACCCACATTTTTACCGGATTCCCGCGTTGTTTGGTGTTTTCTGTGCTGTTTTTTTTTCCTCGGACCGTCGAGTCGTGACGTAATACTTCTGGTATTGTTTCTCACGCCGTTTGCCCCGGGCAATTTTACAATACTCTTTTTAACTACGGTCGTAAGCGGGGGGATTTAATTGTCTCTCCACGTTGTTTTGTGCGCCGCTTTCTGCGTGTTCGAGTGTGCAGTTCGTGAGGAATGTTTCCGCCGGTTTGTTTGGTGCGTGGTGCCATCTGTTAACTTTATGGAATTCGGTTTCGAAAGACGAAATTTTCGAAATTTATTTTTCGTTTTTGGAATCAAAATGGAATCACAGAAATGGTATTATTTTTTTCGTTGGTACAGTTTCACGCTGGTTGAAAGAGTCTACTTAAAGTATATCGTTTGTGTTATATATCCTGTGAATTGTTAACAGCTACAAAGGAAAATGTGAATTGTTTTTTCTCTTGAAGTTTGCCATCACCTCTGTGGGTGGTAAATTTGTAAAATTATCAGAAAATTGACTTTATTCCATTATAACAAGCTCAATTGCAGAAATATTAATGTTTAAATTATAGTTTGTGATCTGTTCGAGTAAAATTGAGAGTTCTCTGTGCAGTTTCTTACTTTCAAATGGCAGAAATTAGATATTAATGAAGGGTGGGGATAGAGTGGGATCTTTTGAATGGTGGTATCAATAGTAAAAACTTTGATTTGGTTGGATGTAACTGTAAATTGCTTTGTAACTAGAAAATAGTGCACTTTTAAATATTGCAGATTCTCCAATAGTGTATGTAACATGCTTCTTTTTTGCAAAATAATGTAACTCGACGTTTACCTTTATTACAAGAAACTGGTCGATGTAGCCTACTCCTAAGATTAAATAATTTTCTCGACATTAGGTATATTAGGAGTTTATTTTATGTATGAGAAAGATAAAATATAGCGTCACAATAGTGGGATTATACCTTTCCGTTTCGCTTTTATGGGGGCAAGTTGTTTTAGAGTTGCTTTGTGCCGGTGACATGTGGCAGTTATGAAACATTGATTTTGCAACGTTGCTGCTTCCACGTCCCACGACGTTGCCGTTTGATTTTTTTTTATGTTACAAAATAATATGCCAATGTCGAAACTGCTTTGTATACTTGCAGGAATTGTAACTTTGACATTTGTGCACATCAAAAAACTGAATATTTAAGAATTTTTTATCTTACAAAATGGATTTTCAAATGTTTTTTTATTTTTTGTAATAGTAAACTTTTACAGAAAATACGATTATATTACTAGAACAGCATTAATTAATGTTTGCTTAAATTTCTTGGGCAAGGCTCTGCATAACAGTCCATTTACAAACAACACACAACATTTCTATATGGACTAAGTTATGCGGAACATACAACTTAATTTATCGATGAATATGCATGAAATTTTTTAGTATACTTATTGAAAACTAACAGTCTTGAGCTTTTCTTTAAAAGTTTTCTTAATTACCTGTAGTATTGATGATGCTTATTTGTGATGCTTGCCGGTGTCCGGATGCCAATTAAATAGCATAAAACATAATGGAGTCATTAGAAATTCTTGGTAATCGAAGCTAATTACCTCGGCACCGTTATCGCGACGAGTTCTTGTTCTCTGTCTTTTTATGTTTGTTTCGGTCGATCTTTCTTAACAGCGGAGGCCTGAGTTATTTTGTACCATATCTGCAATCTTAAACATTTACGTATTAATGGAATTGTTTGTTGCCTTTGTTGAGCTATACTTTATGATAGGAAAGAGACACCAAAGAAAACAATATTTGTATTTTTGTTATATTTATAAAGTGTTTTAATGTGATTATTTTTATTAAAAATATTACTGTTATTTTAGGGAGATATTGGGATGCTTGATAAAGTGCATTATCTACAATCACATAGAGGCGTCAGTAGTACATCCTTCGAAGGGTGCAGAAAGAGAAAGCTGGATGACCTAAATTGGTATGTAATTAGTACACTTTATAGGCATTCCAAAATATCTATTAAGTAGGTTTTTAAGTGTAAAAAACAATCGTGTCATATCTGCATACAAAAAATTATATGACTCATACGTTAGTTAATCAAAGCTTACTTAAGTAATATTTTGGTAACAGTCAAGTTTTAAGTGAATATACTTGCGTCGCTTATATATTATTTTGAGTGCAGTTTAAATTATCACAAGTTTTGGAGAAAGAATTTAAAAATCAACTGTATGGTAATTTAATAGTTGATCCATCATCAATAATTGTTTAATGATGTAAACTTTGTTTTGACAGCTGCTGGAATCAATATCGTATTTCCTGTCTGATTGCTACAAGTATGATATTATGGATATAACAGTCTAACCTAAATTCTTTACAATAAAAGAAATACTTAAAACATGGTTGAAATGTTTGTTTTACCATTCAGTATTGTGTGAAGGTACAGCAGGTGCATGCTTCTAATTATGCAAGTTTTATTAACAAACCTGTGCTGGTAGGAAAGATGGTACAAAACATATATTTTATTTATAATAATTAATTCATACATGTCATTAAGCAAACAATTGGTTGCAATTAGTTTTTTTGTATTCAATAAATACGAAAAAATTCAAACTAGTTCAATACAGGATTGTTGTTACACAACAACAATCCTGCATCAGTGTTATGTTTGGACAGGTTACCTTAGATAAATGACTAGTGTATTTATTGAATCAAATTATCTGGTTAAATATTTTAAAATATTTAACTCATTTCATAATTTTTGTGTTCAACATTTTTCTTTGAATAAAGATGGAATTAAATATATAAACTCTGTTTTAGATATCATTTTACTTTTATTTAGTTTTTGGGATTATTAAAGCATCTGTGTTATGTTTTTTATTTTGTAGAACATAAATTTTAAAAAGTCACTTTTTCTTTTTTCCTTTTATTAATTAAATAATTGCATTATTTAAAATGGTTGTTTTAGGTTTTGTGTGTATACTGTAGCTTGTATCATGGAAAGGTTGCATCTGTTACACTCTCAACTTATATTTTGAAATGTTCTGCATAATGTAACTTCTGCATAATCAATAAGATATGATTTGGCATTGAAATTAGGATTGTATCATTATTTATAACCCTATAAGAATGTCTGGCATTTTGTAAGAGTGCAAAGTTTTTATATGAGAATTATGCCTCGTGATAAAGTGATTATCAAGGCTAAATTTCAGGATTTTCATTGAGGCTTGGCTTATATAACTGAATTGTGCATCGGTAATTATAAAATAGTTTGATTCAATTTTTTTAAAGTTGCATAGTCATTTAAAAGTCTCATTGCTTTGGTCAAAAAATTGATATTAGTTTATTGATTTTTTGTTTTAATTTATTAAATATTGATTGATATCAAATGCATTAATGTCTATCTTTCATTTGCTTTTTTTAGTATGGAATATGGAAATCCAAATCAGGTCAGTGATATCTCATCAACCAGTGGTGTCTTGGGTGATAATGGAAACAGTGCAGTGAACTATGTTGTAGACCACAATCAGTGTAATAGTATTGTTCCATATGCCGTATCGTCATCTAACAGTATTTCGTATGGTCAACGAAATGTTGCTAAGAGTACCGCTCCTTCATCCACTCAGGTTATTCCCTCACAGAACTTCATTCGTGCTTCGACGATCAAGCTGCTCGATACCTATCAGGTAGGGAATTGTTTAATATTGCAGAGCAATTTTTCTTATTAGCGTAATAACTAGTTGAGAGCATGGCCATAAAACTCTGTTTCTAAAATTAACTTGGTGTCCTATTTTCTTTATAATAATAATAAAAAAGAGGTCTGGATGTCGAAACATTTATGAACTTTGATGTCGGAGGTGTTAATTGTCACTTTCACCTCTTTAATTTTTTTTTGTTGTGTGGCATAGAATTTTTATTAAAAGTAGTGTAGAATATATGTGTGTGTATATATATATATATATATATAGCTTATAAGATTGATGTTTAATATAATTTTATTTACAAAAAGATTTTCTTTTCATATTAGTAAGAAGAAAATATGTTGTAAAAACTTTATTCTGTACGTTAATTTCATTAATTCAATGCAGTCATATGCAAAATGCTAATCACAAATGATGAGTTTGATCCCCATTGGCCAAAATGCAAGCTTTGGTTTTGTGCTTGCTACTTAATGCTGTTGTTGGGAAATTACAGAGAGAGTTTCTTAAACAGAAATGGAAGTTACTCGGGTTGTTAAACTTATCATTTGTCATTCTAGTAAAGGATCTCGAAATTCCAGAGTGGATTTAGTAGAATTGGATAGTTTGTAACTTGATATGTACAAAAATAGCCTTATGGTTCGGTCAGTTTTTTAAAATTAGTGTACTTAGAAGTGACATAAACTTTTTTTCTAATTGAAAATTAAATTTAATTGTAGTTTACTACATAGCTTTAATGTATATCTTAAATACATGTTGAGAAATTGCTACTACTTTAAATGAGTACTTCATAACTAAACTGCAAAATTATTTTGATGGAGTAGTGTAATTACACAAAGTTGGATCATAGTCATAGTTCTCTTAACAGCGGTTTGAGTTGATGTTAAATTTTATTTTAGATTTTTGATTTTAGATTATAACTCTTTAGATTTAAGATTTTTAATTGCCAATAATTATGAGGCTTGTACCTAAGATTGCTGGTTTAATTGTGACTTTGGCTCAATTTTCTGTTGGGTTCATTTGGAATTTAACTTTATAATTAGCCAATCTTATGGAATGAAATAATAGCCAAATAACCAGTTATGAAATAATTTACAGATCTGTTAAGCAGTTTTAATAACTAACAAAGCAGAAAAATGTTTGTTTGAAATATACCATTATTTTCAGTGAAAATTGCCTTCTTATGCTTTAGTTTTGTATTTAATTAATATTTTTCATTATTGAAAGAACAGTTGTGCAATATTAATGATAACAGAAAGAAACTGGATAAAGTAATTTTAATTTTGTAACAAAATCTTTAATATTTGACCAGCATTTCATTTTTCTTTGTGCTTTATTATATATTAGTATCATGTGTCTCTCATATAACTTTATTGGTTAAATTTAAATTTTGCACACTATTTGTAATTAAGTATGCAATGTTTTTGGTTATTACTAAGAGCTTCCTGTTTGGAACTTGAGGATGACTGCTCAATACAGGTTAAACTGTTTTGCCAATACTAAATTAACTCATAACTACACAATGTTAACATTAATCTACCTTTTTTTAAAGCATTTTTCACTAAATTGGATATCATTTACTTTGTTTTCGTAAACAGTTGTGCCAAGAAAACAATAAGCTTTATCATGGAAAGTTGTGCTTTGCCAAAATTATGTATTGTCTAAAGAACAGGTGGAAAAAAATATATTGATAGAAATCATAGATGCACAGGATTGAGTATCCAAAATAACAGTTATGACAAGATAATGGTGTGGGCTAGCTTACAAAAGAGGATACTTGAAATAGCTGGAGTCTTTTTGTGATGACACTAAATCGAGTCATCAGCACCTGCTCGAGACACAAACAATGACAAAACCATTATAATTAAATATGTCCGGCAAAAGTAAGAAACTAAGCAATGACATTTGAAAAATGACAAGTGTGCAATTTACGAAAAACTTCCTGTATCTGGATGACAGAAAATTGCATCAGTTGGTAGCAAAAGTGTTAATGTAAATTTGTTTTTATAATTGTAGAGGTAATTTAGTTAAATACAAAGATTGGCAAAGCTTTGTATTTAACTAAAGCTTTTTAAAATACAGGTATACTAGATAGTTGCAATAAGAACAGTATAGTTTAATGCTGCTTACTTTCTCTGTATCAGCAAATTGTTTTATTGTTTGGGATAGTTTTCATTCTCTTGTTACGGATTTCACTTTCCTGCAGAGTCTAAAATTTACTCATGTTTGTCCATATGATTTAGTTTGATAGCAGGATTTGACAGAAATTATACCAAATTCTATAAGTGAAACTGCTGTTATTTTTTAGTGAAATTGTTAAATAAACCCAAATGTTAATTACAGTAGTCTGTGTTAAAGATAATCCTTTTTTTTAACATAAAATTAAATTGTAGTTAAATTATTATACAAATATTAAGCAATAACTGATATACTCTAAGAGTAATATTGAATAATTTTTTTGTCAATATTTTTCTGTTTCTACACACTGAAATGATGTAATTTGTAAACTGTTTATAATATGTATACAGTGTATTTGCTTAATTAATGATATCGCTGATTGTAAAATTGACATTAACAGATTTATATCTAGTTGTAAACTTTTGTATTTGTATCAATAAAAAAAACTAGAGTTTAGTATCGCATCGGTAATATGAAACGTTTGTTCCTCATCACTTATGCTTTGTTTTGCAATCCAAATTATGTAATGAGATTACAAAATTATTACAATAAAATATTTTAATGTTTGAAAATCCTTTTACCTGTTCTTGATGGTGATTCTTTTAGTGTTGTAAGGAAAAAAAAAATTAGCTTGGATTCTGTTAAAGCATTGTTTCTCAGACTTTTTGGAGTATTGTCCCCTTCTGGTGTGGCATATTTCTTTTTTCTCCCTTCCTTGTTTTTAAAACTAACTTTTTGACCCCTTGCTTTCCAATACCATCTTAAGTCTTCTACTGTCCTCAAGGGTGTCTACTTTATAAAAAAGTGTCTACTTTATAAAAAACTGTGCTAAAGTATGCTTTTATGTAAATTTTAATCAAATTATCATCAATGGATGTGATTACTTTAGTCATATTGTTTGATTTTCTGTTATTTTCACAAAGAGATGTTGTAATTAGCAAGATGCACTCATTTTCAGAGCTATTAAAAGCCAATAAATTCAATGTATCATGCAATATATGGATTGAGTCAGAATTGTACACACTAACTTTAATAATCCATAATTTGTGAATCAGCTAATAAATTTAAATGTTTGGGTTAATGTTACCCTAGGTATACAAAATGGCAGCTCATCTCTGACTCCGGCATACAGAAGTGAGGGAACAGTGGGGGTGCACGTTTTCTAAACCTAACCTATTCTAATAATTTAGTTGCTAATAATTATGATAATTTATTAGAATAGGTTAGGTTTAGAAAATGTGCGTCCCCACTGTTGCCTCGCTTCTGTATGCTGGAGTCAGAGATGAGCCACCATTTTGTATACCTAGGGTAATATTAACCAAATGTTTGTGTTATTAAACATTTAAATTACATATTTAGATGAATAAACACTTGCAACACGTTTGAAATGTTTGCATTGTTTTGTATGTGTTGTCTTTATTCATGCCTACCTACTATGAATTTCAGCATTATTTGGAATCTTTCTGACATCAGAATTCAATTGTTGCTTTAGATTTAAGTCGATCAAAGAACAGAAATGAGACACATTTCACATAAGTTGTAAATTACAGATTGTTAAAGCATGTATATAATAATTTTGATCCTTGTTACAGTTGGGTATACTTAAAATTCAAATTTAGGATGGAATGTTGTTCAGAAATTTTAAAACTTACTTAGAAACAACTTTATATTTTAATAGAATTTATGGAATTACTTTTTCAAAAAACAAAACAACAATAATAACAATACAGGATGTTACCCTAATGTGCTGTCTTGGATGTGGACTAAAATCAAGTAAAGACCCAATATGTGTTGGAAGCATATGTGGAATTCACTGATTTTATATAGTAAGTAATTAGCATTTCTTTTCCCAAAATTAATTCACAAAACTAGGGACTCTCAAGTGGAACACCCCATATATAGAATATACAGAAAGTGGCATTTTCAGTAGCTGGAATACTTCTCAAATTATCTTTAGAAAGTTCTTGGTTATGAACACCAGATTCATGTTTCTTTGTAATAAGAAACAGATATATAATTCAGATGTTTTTAACTTAAAATTTCTGGATGTTACAATGTTGTCTTCTCACCCTGTTCTTTATGGTTACAGAACAAAAATAATTTATTGTCCAGTTTGTTGTTTCAGAAATTCAAACGTTACGATCCAATAAAATTTGTGTTGCAAAACTGTTAATCCTTGCTGTATATAATAAACAAAAATGCCACTAACTACAAACAAGTTCTGTAGATTTACTTAAATTTATAACTATTTTTCATATTAAACTATCGATATTTACAAAAGAAAGGAATATTGTCTGTTGTAATAATTTGCCACTTAGAAGACCTTTTATATCCCAAAGGTTTACACAAATTCTGTTTACATAATTATGAATTAAATATACGAAAGTAATAATTTTATTAGTTTCAAATCTGTGATATATTTATGTATATTTTCAATTTGTTTTTCTTATTTCTGATATAGAATGTACCCAGTCACCGAACAAAGACGAACATTTTTGTACTAAGCAAATATATGTGCATGTTTCTTTTGATATGTAGCAATGAATTATTAATGTTTTCATTTCATTGAAAGAGTTCTTTGGAAAATTTTGACAAGGTGCAAGAATTTATTAACAGTTACTAGAGATTTACAATCAAATTTTAAAGTGGGATAACTGCCTCATTTTCATATCATTAAGGAACTTATTCTTGGCACAAAAGTTAAAAAAATATATATATATATAATATATAATACTGTATATTGATTTCAGGTATCTCCATTATTTGCTGCTGAAAATGTTAAAGGTCTTTTAAATCCATAATATATTTCATTGTTCAGTATATCAATTGTTGTAAAAAATACATAGCTCAGATTATATATTAATTCCTATAATCTTTTACTGATAATATGGTGCAACTCTAAGAGAAGTGGAAAATCGTTCTTGTTTCAGTTGTGAAAGGGACAGAGTTAATATAAAAGTATCAGTACAAATGGTTATGAAAGGATAATTCAAATGACATTTAAAAATGAGAGATTAGTATAAGTATCGGGTCCCCTACAAGAAATCATTATGGAATTATCTTCTAATATCGAGTAATTTTGACAAGTAATTTAATTTTCTTTTGCATCAAATAACATAACCATAATTTACTCCATTCTAAAATAGAACAATGAACCGTGTCCTCATTTTTCTCAAAATCATTTTCGTCTCCGTAAAAAAGACACTGCAGAATGAACTCAAATCTGTATTTGCTTTAAAAATTTATAGCGTATTTCAAGACAACTTTTGGCAAATAAAAATTTTATCCCTAACAAATTGGTTTTAAAGTAATCATGAATGGGATTGGATTTATCTTATTATCCAAAAGCACACGGAGCTTTTTCTTTTGAAATTGATTTTTATTAAAAAGAATAAGTTTATTTGAAGTACCATTTGAATTGTGAAAATAGTTAATTTCTTAAAGAAATATCTCTACAAAAAGTGAGTATTTGCACTTATAGTCAAAACATTTGTAACAATTTTTAAACAGCACTTTAAAATGGAAATAAAGAAGAAAAATAGACATTATTGTCTAATTTTTTTAAGATAAATTTACTATGGCAGAGTACCACTAACAAAATTTCCTTATTTTAAGATTTGTTGAATTGATCCTTCTATGTGAATCACTATGATGATTCTAGTGCGCCATTGATTATTGTACGTATATATATTTTCTGTATGCTTTTATGATAGTTCTGTCTGTGTAACAAGGATTATTTGTATCACAAATCAAGTGTGTCAGTTCTTTAAGCAATCCATTTAAGTGTTAACAGATAAAGATTCCAATATGATGGTAATGTTCTTTTTTACAGGGCTTTGGAGCAACCATTTTTTTGAGTTGCTCCGCTCCATCTTCACTCCAGCATCAAAGTATTTGCTTCAGCACTGCTCCATGCTCCGGTTAAAATATTCTTATAGGAATTACATTAATTTTTTTCTTTGATATATAAGTACATATAAAAAAACTTGTTTATTTACAACTAATTTATTTATTTATTAAAAAAAATTAACATACAACCTAAAATTTATTTGTTGATTTTAATAAATAAAATGGCAGACAGCAAATCATTCTTCATTGACTGCCTATTATCGCTTAAAATTAATCTTAATCCAGAAAATAGACCCTCAACACTTGCTTGAGAAATTGGCATGCTTGAAGCGACTCTGCATGCTTTTCTGATAATGGTCAATGGCTTTGAATACATTTGCTTTTAATTTCTCCACATCCTGTATTGTATTGTGGTCTTTTTCAATATGTTTGACTTAATAAGATTTTGTATCTAGAATCAACACACACACCAGCAAGAAAATGTGTGTTTTGAAAAAGCTTTTCTTTCCACTTTTTGTGGAGGACAGAATTCCTAATGCAACATATCCTCCAAATTCTTCCATACGTTTTTCTAGTTTTCACTATTCTTTCGTAAACATCCCCGAAGTAAGATTGGCAGCTTGAAAGGCAATTGTCAAAATATTTGGTTTTTCTAAAACAGCTCTGATATCTTTTACTTCGTCCCATTCTGCTTTGCTAAGTTCTAGGTCTTTTGTTCCGGCAGCAGCTACTTGGTCGCAGTAGTCTTTCAAAAAAAGGAGACGATCGAGCGTGGCATACGTAGAACCCCATCTCGTTACTGTATCTAGGGATCGAGTTTTACCATATATTTTTGGCAAAACACTATGTATTGTTGGTATTCATAATTTTACCACAATCGGTCGATTTTTCCCAAATTTTTTTATTATTCGTTGATTCTTTAATTCATCCCAAATGGCCAGTCGAAGAGTGTGAATTCCACACCTCATTACTTGAATTTTCGTATTATCATTAGTCCATGCTGGCAATATTAGGGAAGGATCTTTAACCCACTGTTGCAAAATGTCTACATTTATTTCTTCAATGTCTTCAGTTTTTTCATTTTTTTTATCCTGGGAAATATTTTCATGATCGCAAAGTTTATTTACAGCACATGTCATGTTCGCTGCACTATCTACACAAATATTTAGTACTTGTTTTTCGTCAATTTCAAATTTCTTTAAAGTTTGTTTAATTTGATTTTTCACGTAAAAAGAGTTATGCCTTCCTTCAGTATCGACAATATCCAATATTTTTATTTTAGTTTTCTCGTTTTTTCATTCCAAAATTGTACATTGATGGCAAGAAAATTTTATTTCCACGGGTTGCAGCATCTAGCTTAAAAAGCATAATGTTCTTTTAAAGTTTGTCTTAGCTTGATGCGAGCTGACTCTGCTGTGCTTATTACTAATAGACGAACAGCATCGTGTCCTGTCAATACACTGAGCTTCTGAGCCATTTTGCCAACAATCTTTTGGAATCCTTCGTTATTTAATGCGAATATAGTGAGTGGTATCGTACTCATACTAATCGTCTCAACAAGTCCCTTGCGGAAAGTATTACTATCCATAGTAATTGTAATCTTCGATGTAAAATAGGTATCAATTTTTGGTTGATCAGTTCTGTTTCTTATGACATGAAAGAGCAATGGTAAAATTTTCATGATTACGCTTTCTTCTTGCAGCAGCTTCGTCTTCTTGATCCTTCCTTTTAACTAACCCTTTGTAAATTTCGGGATGATTACGCTTTATATGCCACCAAAGATTGAAGTTTTTTGACACACTATTTCCACTTGACTCGAAGTTGCATAGTATTGATTCGCCATTTACAATGTGTTCCATCTTGCACGTAACTCACTTCTTCCTGTTATCGTATTCAAATACGAATATTTCTTTAAGCTCTTCTTCTGTAAATTGACTATCTATCACGGGTGACGGTTTTAAATTTTGGTTTGACGCCATGGCTTAAATAATCAAATATTTAAGTGTTATTAATTGAAAAATAACATATATAAACATTCCTGCATACAAAATAACCAAATAATAATTTTACCTTCAAACAAATTATGATTATAACAAACTGATTGTGAACAGAAACAAACGACTGTCACACTCATGACCAAGTGCACACAAAAATTGGAGGTTATGTGTCATTTGACAAGTTTGTCACATGTTAAATAATACCAATGTTGTAAACATAACAATGCAAATTATGAAATGAGCCAGTGATAATGACAGTGGCTTAAGTCACTTTATGGCTAATTGGAGGAATTTACTTTAATATTTAATGGTTTGTTAAAATTGTTATTGAAAAATCAAATGTAAGAAATGAATATTAGTGCTGCTCGGAGTGGCGAATTTTTGTACAAATGACTAAAGCCACTTTCATTCTAAACAAAACAGAACTATGTCAGAAGATTTCAATGGTGGACTTAACTCAGTGTTTCTCAATGGGGGTGGACTTCAATGGTGGACTTAACTCAATTTTTCCATGTTGGGGGGCGATTAGCAACAACTTATATTTTGGGACGAAAAACAATTTTCTGGGGGCAATATAGTAACACATTATATTAAGAATAATTAGATATTTTATTCATTATATCATACAATAATTAAATAAATAGCATTCCTATAATCCTTCCACTTTTAACCACTTTTCTGTCACGTGGCAGGAATTATAATATTCGGAGGGTCCTGATTAGCTGATTGACAAAATTTTTTTTGAAGTGAAGGAGGTGATACTACTAACGGTTTTATGACGGGGATACACGTAACGGTTTTATCGAAGGGGATGACGATTCGTTAGAGGTTGACTTAACTCAATTTTTAAACTTTATGATTTATGCCACTTCCATTCTCACCGGCTCAAATATTAAATAAATAAATGTATATATTGGAGCAGCAGAGCACTACAAATTTCCATGCTCCAGCTCCGCTCCTGCTCCGAATAAAAATCCGTTACTCCACTCACTCCATGCACCTGCTCCAGCTCTGCTCCAAAGCCCTGTTTTTTTATATAAGTATAAATGATTGTGGTGTTGCATTATTTATGTAATGTATAGAAATAAGAAATTGAGGAAATTGATTAAAATTCTTAACTTAATAAGTTAATAATTTTAATTACATTTCATCTTGGTCCAAATTAACAAACTTAATAGTTTTTATGTATTTTATTGACCATAATTATTCATTAAATAATGTAAATGTTTTCTTATAAGTTGTGATCCAGTTTTGATTATTCTTTTCATTACAACTTACATAATTTTTTTGTTAATGCTAATTCTGTTTTTATTAAATTTATGTACAATATTTACTTCTCAATTTTTAACTGATAAAATGGTTTTCAAAAGGAAATTTTGATGGTTGATGTATTACGGGAACATTAATTCTTCATGGTTAGTTCTTATAACAGAAATTCTAATGTCAAAAATTAGACATAGGGATCATCGTTTAATTATGTGTAGAATTTTTAATGTCCTGTCTTGTGAGCAATGTACCTTTGGCAAATTTTCTCCTGTTTAATTACACATATAGTAGTTTGTGAACATTGATATTAAAGAAACAATTTACGGAATTTCTGTAAATATGTTCTGATAGTTTATTCACATCACCAGTAAGTAGGTTTATAAGAACAAATATGTATGTTGCTAAAAATCCACTTAGACAATGCCTCGACCCCCATCCCCTTTTACAATGTACACGCAAATTAACAGACGGCCCTCAAGAGTTTTACGGTAAGAAAGGCATTTTTGACTTTTGTTTGCCATGTTGTTTGAATGAAATCTCGAATATTAACAGCACATAATCACAATTTTATCAAATTTAATGGTAAAAAATGTAAAATACATAAGGTGACCTAAAAGTCAGTTAACCGAGAGAGACTTTTTTGCTTTAAAGAAAGATTAAAATTAGTCTGGGATGGTAGTAACCAAATTACTGATTTGCAAGAAATTTATTTTATTGTAGTCGCAGCTGGAAAAGTTACACTTTTCCAAATAATAATTGACTAGTAATGTTTTGTTTTCCAGGATACATCATTACGAAATGGTTCTTGGAATGAAAATTTAATAAGTGTTTAACTTGATTTTCTAGATTGCAGTAATATGCAGCTGTTCTCCATTCTTAAAACATATCTTATTCAATTGATTTTTGGGTTTGCACCAGGTTTTCTGCTACAATATTTCAAAATGCAACTTTTAGATAAGTACATACTTATAAGTAGATTTATAAGTTACGAAACTGTCTCAGCAAATGAATTTATACCTAGGATAATTTGATACAAACTTAAAAGTTTAAATAATGTTTTCTTGTATTAAAGTTGTTTTTCTGGTATGCCTTCATACAGATTTAATTGCATTTATAATGTTACGATAATTCTCAAGTATTGAATATGAAACAATTTGCTACTTTTGTTGTTTTGTAAATAAATTTGAATTTTTCACTTGTGATGGGGATACCGTCGCAAAGCTTGATTTTCTTTTGTCATTGTCACCCTTTGAATCACTGTTCCTTAACTACATCTTTTTATTAAAATGTTTTTGTAAGTAAATTCTACCATATATTTATATAAACTTTTTCAGATTTATGTTTTACATTTTTGATAAGTACGGATTTTATGGTTGGTTCGATCTCGATTTTATTTTCCAAGAATTATACAAGCGGCATTTTTAGACTTTTCTAGTCGCGGCATACTATTTTCTTTTGTTCAAGATATCAATTTATTATTGATGTTTTTTTTAAATTAAATTATTTGGTAAAACTTGTTGCGGTAACTGTAAAGGATGATTGAACAGAAAGTTTTCGTTTTATCGTTTATTTCAGAATTACACCAAGACAAACTGACATGACAAAATTTTCAAAGTACTCTTATCATAATATCCGATAATGTCACGGAAATCGCAACCGGTAAGATTTCTTCCTATCCTCCCTTTTATGTCAGAAATCGTGTTACTCGGGGACGGAAAATGGTTTCTTTTGTTTCCTTATTTTTGTCTTTTAAGCATGCCTTATTTTGTAATGGTATAATTTCTTTTCTTATGTTTTTTGTTTGCGTCCATTTTGAGTAATGTGAAAGAGATATAGTTACGGAGGGTGTAGACTGACTAATGGGTTACGTTTGGTTTGGGAACAGGGTAGAAATTAGATAGAAGAGCCAACTTTTGTTTGTTTATTTTTTGAAATTCAGTTTGAATCCCATCCTTTTGAATAAATTTAAGAATAAATTAACTAATTAACGATTTATATATAATTTAATTAATTATAACTAATTTAACTTTCTACTAATTATATGATTAATGTAGTAGCATTCTAGTAAAATATGTTTCTCATTTGAAACAATTTGCATTCATATAATTTCTAAAATGTTTGTTTTTATATTTACTTTTCTTGAGAATTGATTGTCAACAGAAAATGTAGAAATTGCTTAGAAGACACGTACTTTGGATAATTATGCAAGAAATGTGATTGTAAATGGCAATGACATGTTGTGTGCTGGAAATCTTAAATTTCTTGAATTTGTCAGTTGTCCAAAGAATGAGCTTTTCTTCTTTTCGGCAAAAATTTTTACTAATTTGACGTCTGTACATAATATATTGGCTCTACAAATAGATCAATAACCAATAGAATAAGAGAGGATAAACCCAACCCAACATTGAAAAGATAAACCTATCACTTCATCAGTCGTATATGTTGGTGAACAGACCATATAAGAACATTAGAAATTTGGAAATTTTCAGAGACAATGAAAGGAAACTGCATTGATGGCAAAGATTGCAAATCCTTGTTGGCTGCGTGGCAGTCATTTTACAACAAACTCTGGCTGAGGTTAGAAAGTGGTAGCTAAATGTGACTTTATGATTGACCTTGCATATAATGAGCCAATTGTTTGTTAATAAGCTGAATAATTATTAATATCTGTAAATTTACAGATTTTGAATTTTTATTTACATTGTAAAATTTTTGAATCTGGTGTATGTCATAGAATTATTTTGGCATTCCAAAATAGAACAAGTATATGTTGTGGTTGGCTTCAGATCTGATGTTTGCCTATAAATTAGGTTGAAAACATTGTTGAATTATAAAAAAAAATTTTGCCAGAAAGAAGAAAAGGTGATCCTTTGGATATTTTAACTACTACTAGTTAATGTTCTCCATTTCATTTGTCAGTTGTTTCTAGGATCTACAGTTGATTTACCAAACAAAAAACGTTTATGAATTGAAAATGATTTCATAGATAATTTGTCTTTATAGTGACAGTATGATAGTACCTGGCATCGGACAAAAGTAATGGCTGTCTCCATGGCAAATCGTAGTAAAAATTGTTGTAAATGTTGCTCGACAAAATCTGAATGCATTCTGGAATTGAATATTATTGACTCTTACATACTAAGACAAAATATGTAGACATTTTTTTTTTTCCAGGATATTCTGCCTTGGGTATTCTAAAGAACAAGTTACTAATCACAGATATTATCCTCATTAACATGACTATTAGAATGTTTTATGGAATCATTGTAAATAAATTGCTTTGATTGTTGCTTTTGATGCCTAGCAATCATGGAATTGGCCCCATTGGATTTCAATGAGTTTTATAATAATAATGAATTTTATAAATCAATAATAAAGCCACTTGTTGCAACTGTCAAGCATTTCCAAGATAAATGAGTTTAAAGTTATCCTTATTTGTTATTACAGTCTTAGAAGTGTTTTTTCACCTAGCAGCCATAACCTAAAGTACAAAGATGCTAACTACTAATCTCAGAATGATGTATATGCAGGTTCGAATGTTGGGTTTTTTTCAAGAAGGCTTGAGAGTTGCATTGATTGGCTTTATTATTTAATTACAGTAGGGTAGTATAACAATATATATCAAACTCTTTGAAATCCAAGAAGGCCAATTCCGATCTCTTGTCAGCATATTATGGATTGTATAGTCCTTTCTGAGAAAGCCAAATTCACAATGAAACAGCCAACATAGGAAAGAAATAGAGAATAATATTTCAATTCAGACTGTTCATGATAAGTTTGAGATCTGAATGGATCCTTACCATATGACACTTCATCCAACATTGCACCAATTTAAAGCAGTCAAATTGGTAGAAACTGTTTTAAGTAATGAGAAAAGATTAAAACAAGTTCTTTTAAAGTAGCAGTGATAAAAGACACACAATAACTGCATATGATTCCTCGTCTGTAGAAATCTGCATTTTTAGTGGTTTCCCTCTAATTTGAAATATATTGGTACTCTAAGCTTTATAAATTCATTCTTAAAGGTAATTGTGAAATATGAAAGCCAAATGATTGCTGACTTATATTGGATTATATTACTACTACTATTATTAATTAAAGCATTTAATTAGTAGTAGTAATATAACCGGATATTATCTGGCAATCATTTGGCTTTAATATATAACTATCAATAACTTTCACAATTACCAATATGAACATCAAGTTTGGATGTTTATATTAATAATTGTGAAAGTTATTGATTTAAACCAACTCATTATGTGTTTCAAGTTAGTTAATTAACCTTGAATTCAAGGGTTGAGAATTGCAGTTCAATAGATTAATCTGTTTTCAAATAAAATTTCATTTTTTTTTATTCAAAATTTGCATAATTAGTAAAATTTTGTGCAAACTTTGGCTGCTTAGTTACATTGTGTTGGCTGTCATTAATCACTCATTTTGTACCCTTTGGGTTTTTTGGTCTGAATGCTAATTTTAACAGAGATAAGAGAGAAAATGATAGATGTTGGTATTGTAAACTTGATTATTTTTTTGGTTTGTTTTTTGACAGCTGCCTGTCTAGTGATTTGCTTATTGTTCTTGTATAGTGCAGTTCAACTGCCATTACATTTTACACTTATCATTGTCTACTTATAAATTTATGAAAATTTTTTAAAATTTAATGGATTTTAATCTTTGTTAAAAAAGTTAGTCTATCCTAAAATTCTGTACTAATAAAACTAAGTTAGTTGTGTAATGATAGGACTTACAAGAAGTAGCATGAGGAGTTTGCTGTGAAGTTAATATTGTCGGCAATACATGATGAGTTGACGTCATGTATTGCCGACTCCAACTGTAGTTCAGCTTGTTATTGTTATATAAAATAAATATCGTGATAACTGGAAATGCCTTATGCTAAAGAACTTTCTTATGAAAAAGAAAGAAAAATTACTGAGAATCAAGGTGCTGGCATTAATCTTTGAAACTGGATTACAGTTACAAAAATAATAAAATTTTGGCTTTATAAAGTAAGACTTGTTTATGAACTTTTTATTTATTTGCTTAGTTAGAATTTTGGATGTTTTCTCTTGAGTATAAATGTATGAGATTTGAGTATTTTTTGTGACGCATAGCAGAACAGTGTATGTGGACAGTTCATTGCATTATCGAGTCTGACATATGGCATTACTAATGACTTGGTGAAAATAGGATTTACAAGTAGTATGATCATGTTTCAAATTGTATAGTGCAGTCGGTTGCCCTTAAGCAAGTTATTACAACATTCATCAATAGTAACAATTGTAATCAAATGATAAAGCTGGATTTGAAAGTAGATTATAACTTATCTAATTAAATATACAGACATTTTGTATTAGATTTAATAATTAGAATTTGATTCATTAATTTAAATATTCTGGAGGGGAACTCGAACCCACAGTTTCCCAGAAATTTGTAATGACATTAAGGTTATATATGGCATTGTATACGAGATCCGTCGTCATACATCCTGCATTTCCACTTTGCGGTAGATGACATTACACTTGCTTGCAGATGTTATGGTTTTCAGAAGATGTATTTGCCAGTTGTGGAATTCAGCTCACTAAGTCTTCAAATTTTGGGGCCTTCAGGGGACATTTTTACCATTAGCCTTAGAGGAAACTGCAATATCGTATGTAAAACTTCACTTTTATTACAACTTAAACCTTCTCCACTGCATGTTAAATACTTTCATTGGAGAGAAAATAGTTGTCATTAAAATTTGACTTGTGTTCTACTTATTCTAAAGAGCACTTAAATAAAATGTTGCATTTTCAAATAAATGTCTAATTTATAATTTGTCTATTCATGTCTTCTGCTTTGGTCATACAATTTTACAAACTCACAAATTTTCATAAATTCTGGAATTTTAAATGAATATTTGACACTATGGTTTCTAAATCTGTGTATTTTTAGTTGATGAATTAGCTTGGTTGTAGTGTTAAGACTAAATATTAGTAGCAGATCATTTCTGCTTTCATTTTATTTACTTTAATTAAATTACAAAAGGAGTGAAAATGCTCGTTTAATATAAATTTAATTGTATTAGAGTAAATCTTAAAGACAACATAAATAAGTTTAATTACATTATATTTATCTTATTAAAGTAGTGTAATTAGCACTTTCGATTTATTATGGTCTGTATATATTTGTATTTATGAAGAGAAATTAGCAATTAATTTTCATAAAATGTGTGTATTCTTAAGTAAAATGTTAAATGTATTATTATTTTTTAACAGATTAATGTAAGCAGTTTGTAATTGTAATTAATTCAATATGGCAGTAGATAAATTGCATTAGGATATGAATGTCAGAAAGTTAGCCCAATAAGCCTTGCAGTTTTATTGAGAGTGGAAACTTCTGATTTTACAATTTAAGTTTAATCGACTGATATTTTAAGATATGTCAGAATGATTTTTGAAACTTTGTATTAATTTTTAAGAGCATTTTATTTTATTTTACGTATATTATTCTGAAATTAAAATTATTGCTAAAGTTGCCAAATCAATGGTGTATTTGTATCGGAGGAAGTTATTTTGACTATTGTAACACGTTATGTATGCGTAGATGGTTCTGGAGTTACAAATTCCTGACTTATGGATGAGTTGTACTTAAAAAAGGGCTGCCATAAAATGTATAATTTAAAAAATTTGAATAGTTTACTACAAATATGTGGACTACTTTGTAATACTTATACACATTCCATATCATCTGTGGTTCATTGACTCTGCTTCAGTTCGTCAAGGATCACCATGCTGTTAATACCTCATCATGTTTAAGGTGTTTTAATGTTTTTGTAAGTGTTTTATATGCACAGAACATTACAGTATATACCATAGATTAAGAGAAACATTTGATTAACTGATGACAAATACAACTACCTATACATGTTCTAACTCATCTACAAATTTGACTAAAAGACAGACTTTGGAACAAAACTCATTCATAACTTGGGGACAACTTCTTATTTGTGTAATTTATTGAACTGTTTCTTGCCTTTCTTTTAGATGGTAACACTGTAACTCTCATTTTATATTCATTAAAATAATTATTTATCCTTTTAATGATATGCTACAAATACAAATTACAAGTAATCTGGGAAATTTTTATCTACCATAATTAATCATAATACAGAGAAAGTTTAATAAAATTCATTAAGATATTATATATTTACTATAAATTATATGACAGTTTATACATACTCAGTTTTCATTAGTGGAGAAAGATATTATGTATTTCACAGTAATTCTGTAAGAGAGAATTCAAGCATCATTGATATTAATTGTAACAGAATATAATAATGCAAATATACAGTTTTAAATTAAATTTTTTGTCTAGAGTTGCCGTTTAGTTCCAAAAGCAGAAATTAAGAGATTATGAAAAACCAAACACTAAAAGTTTGGTTTCTGGAGTTAATCTGGAATAAGTTAACACTAATTACAAATTATAGAATGACAATGAGACTGACTTGATAATAGCGAGGTTGAGGCCAAAGTTTTAAATGCGAAAATGTGTATGTCGGACGTTCGCCGCCGCTTTCCTGTAAGCCTAGAAGTTTGACAATGGTGTTTGGATAGTCAGTGGAATCATGCTTGACATTCCAAACGCCATTGTCAAACTTCTAGGCTTACAGGAAAGCGGCGGCGAACGTCCGACATACACATTTTCACGTTTAAAACTTCGGCTTCAACCTCGCTAATGAACAAAATGGTTTTTACATATTGTCAGGATTGGAATAACCCAAGTTTCTTTTCATAGGTAAGATTGTCTGTGGAAGCTCTGTAATTATATATTTCAAGCTGAAGGTGCTAAGGGCTGTTTTTAGTTGGAAAGCTAATTTCTCTATGTCCAATGTAAATATTTAAGTTTGTGGAAAGAGAGTTTGTACCCATCCATTTCATACACAAAATATTTTGGGACTTAGACTATGTCAAATCCAATTTGGGTGCAACTTTTGTGTCCAAGGAGACAATGATTTTTTTTAAAGAAAGAGGACAAAAGTGTAGTGTAAACCAGCATTAGCAGAAAGAAGAGATTTCTACATTTACTTCACAGGATGTCCAGAAAGGTGCAGTGGAAAAGGTTCAACAAAGTTTTAATAAAAGTGATGTATGATGTTGCAGTTTTTCTCTTGGCAATTGCCAGAAATGTTTCCCAGAGGCTCAAACAAAAACCAGAATATTCACAAGCGAGTGCACCTTCCACCACAAAGTGGAAACACAGGACACGCGTCTTATGGGTCTCGTATACGATGCTGCACATATAACTTTAATTTTGTTACAAATTTCTTCGTGTACGATAACTTTTTAGACACATTGTAGAATCACTATTCTCTAAGGCAGTTTTTGACATTGTCAAACATTCAACCAAAGAAAAAGAATTTTGAAAAGTTACTGTTTTTAACTTTTGTTGAAGTAACTTTCCAAGGTGTGAATGAGGAGAACCTTTATACAATATTTCTTAGAGTAATATAGTTTAGCGAGCAAAAAGATACTTTGTTCATCTGTTACTCAATACTGTTATTATTTAAAAGTATTGTTTGAAATTTTATTGCTGTTCGAATGGTGAAATGTAGGTCATATTGAAAAATAAATCTTTACCTAATAAAGAGATATAAAACTAATTTTTTTGATACAGTTGTCTAATTCTTGGAATTTAAGGTTTCATTAGAAATAACTTCATTAACATTAGCAACCAACAATTAATTCAAAAGTGATAATGCTAATTACAGTTGATATTCCACTTGATCTGTTTTCATTTATAGAACTTCAGAAATAGTTCTAGAAAGTGAAGGGGTTGTGTATGAGACACACTCTTTACACATTACTTTTAAAAAATTGTGTTAATCATAATGACAGATATTACGTGAGAACTTTTAGAGGTGCAAAATTGTAAATGTGTTGCCAATAATATTTGCATAACTACACAATAAATAGGTCATTGCCGGCATATTAATGAGTTAATGAGCTGATAATAATTAATAGTCATTCTGTTATCTGTCTTAGATAAATATATTAAACAATTGTTAAATTTGTTTTGCAATTTTGGTATTAATAATAATTCAAAATATTAATTTTTTTGCTTTGTATCAGAATATGACTGATTGTTAAGTCATTTGTTTAATCTTTTTGCAGATGTCCAGTCTGCTTAATTAGTAATCTAACAATTGAGTAGCAAATTGCTGACTTTTCTGGACTACTTTTATGCTAAACAATAATGATTAAATTAAGTTAATTTGGTGCTAAAGTATCTGGGAGTTACTAGTTTAAATCTTGCCAATTCTAGACTTTATTAATATTTAATCTAAAATTCTTACATTCCATTAATAGAGGTCGAGCCTGTCTAATTCTGAGGTCTTTCTGATTCTATTATTTTAATCATTAATTGCTGTTTTAGTATAAAAATGACATAAAATGTAACTTACTTGAATCTTAACTTTATCATACTTTTAATTGATGCAAAATTTTATTATGGAGTAACTTGTGAATCTCCAGCTTTTAGATAAACGATGGTGATGCATGATCCTCATACCATTACCTGAATGTTTTTAATGGATGATCTATTGCATTATTACTGAATATTGGAAGATGACGTATTGATGATTTGCTGAATATTGAGTTAATACATTTGAGAAAGCAGTTCAGTGCCATCGTCAACTGTTTAATATTAGAATGGTTGGATATAATGAATCTGTTTTTTAGTCCACTAATTGCATTAAACAGATATTTATTTAAATTTAATCCATTTATTGACAATGTCTTTTTTATAATGTTTTTCTGACATACACTTCTTGTTTTCTTGTTATGTTGAAAATTTTGAAATGATACGTTTCTTATTACTTGTGTCTTGTTTTGTTTAAAATTTTTCAATAATTAACACTCTCATTATGACTAATGACTATGAACTTATCTTACCTCACATTATAATTAGCATTTTTATTTTAGTATAGGCATATTAAATCTATTAAACATACTTGGATGCTCCAGTATTAAATTTGAATAGTTCTGCCAAAAATTTAATACTTTGTTGTATGTATGCATGTTAATAAATAAATAGTTAAGATAGATTATACTTGGTGTTGATTCAGTATCTCTGTTAGATTAATAGTTATTTGTTCTCGAAACAGCGGTACGATCAATTATTTTGTTAAGATCTTTAATTTCTTATTTTGACAAAACTAAGAACGATAGAAGGTTACACTAATAATAGTCAATAGTCTCAATAATCGAAAGCTGGACTCCATTTAGAGAATTACTGTAAGGAATTTTGCAAGCAAATGATTGACAGAAATCTGATAAAGTAAATCTCTAATTTATAAAACGAGTAATATAGTGTTTCAAAATTTAATTTAAAAATAAAGTGGTTTGCGAGTAGAATTACTTTGCAAGACAAGTCGTCTTTTCTTCCAATTGAAGTGATTTGTTATTTTATATATATAAACAAACATGATTTTAAATTCTGACTGCAGTTTAAACCATGTTATTTGTCCGAATTGCACAGTTAAGAGTTTCGTATGGTATTTGGGTGTCGACAGTTTTTGGCTTTTATCTGATTTGCAAAAACACTATTAGTACGAATGATGCATACAGTGAGAATATTGTATTATAAAACTTTCAAGTAACACATAATTATTGTTAAAAGCGCATTTCTCTTGAAATCTTTTAAACTTGTGAATCCTTTTAGTGTTACAGACAATAGAAGCAGTACTTAGAAATGCAATTTGTGGCCCACCAATTCAGAAAACCGTGATAGGATATTGCGGTTTATTTTACCAGTTAATTTTAAAATGTGCCAAAATAAAATTTTTGTCATAATCTATCTTGTTCTACTTTAAGTCTAACAAAGCATCTGCAGTCAGCATTTTTTGGTTAGGGTGCTTCATATTTTTAGCACCGCTCTTCATAGCAATAAGTTGAAAGAGGAGTGGTTACTTTTATTTGAAAAGTAAATCAAAATGTCTTTGGATCATAAGAGAATTACTCGATTTTTCAGAGAAATGTTAAAATGATAAATTGTATTTATGACCATCAATCATTTGTTCTCTCTGCTGACCTTTAACATAACTCATCCATTTAATGAGATGTGATAGAGGTTGGTTGAATAATTCAATCAACATTTGTCAAAGTTAACAGTAAAATAAATGAGGTGGTTGGGTTTTTCTTTTTCTTTCTTTTTTATTTCTTATTTTATCTTATCATTAAAGTCACGACACAGTTCTTTTTCGGTTCGGTGATAAACAAGTGCCATCAGAAAAAGCGGTATTGAGGAGTGAGGATTTTAAAATTCTTTAGAAATCTATTTTTTTACAAAAATTTCAAAAGGACAAATTTATTATTTTGATCCATAATGGTCTGCACAACTTTTTAACCACGTTTGGAATAAAATTAATGGAAAGAATGCATAGAAAATAATCTCATCTAGTTTTAAATGCATTAACAATGAATATAGATATGCATTAAAATTGATATTTGATAAAGGTATTTTGCAGTGTCAAAGAATACATTATATGTAAATTATTTACAAAATTAAATTTAAAAAAAGTCAACAACAGCCTTTATTTTAGTTAGTTTTGTAGAAGTAGTCTGTTCTAGTTTAATTCTGATTAGTAGCTGTTATATAGATGTAAGCTATTTCATGGGACCAGACACATGCACAAATATAGGTTCGTCTATATTCTTAATCTGGTATTCACAATCTAATACTATCTAGTATCTGAGACCTTGTATCATGTCGAGTGTCATGCAATATGGATTTTGTATTTGTTTGGTTATTCACGTAAACAATCTTAAGCAGAATAGAGTCGCCTTTGCCAATAGTGCTTTCTGACAAGTACTATTCTATGTAATCTGAGAAGTGGAATCAAATAATTTTTGATTTTTAAATGTGGGATATGTTCGGAATGGAAGATGGTGTGATTTATTTAATTTTGGAATGTAGTCTTACAGAGAATTTTGATTTGTGATTAAATAAGGATTTAACTGCTAGTGCAGTGGAAGGGAATTGGAAGTTTAGAAGAATAATAATCTTTGTTAGTAAATCTGAACATTTACTCATGTTCAGTGAAGGCTTTATTTCTGGAAAATCTTCAAAATGTGTTTTCTGTTTATGGAAAGGTTCAGACTGAGCAGATTCAAGCATGAAACAATTGTTTTCCGAAAGATGCACTTGTCAGAAATTAAGAGCTCTTCAACTTTTACACAGCCAACATACCATGTGCAATCATCTCTGGATGTTTTCATTTAAGAAAATAAAGTTGACCTTGTTTTCACCAATTGTAATGCCATCTAAGACAAAAGTAATGGTGTTATGTTGTGGCCCCTTGAAGTCTTAACATTTTTGGTTTGTTATAGTGTGAGTTTGATCACTTCTCACAACCCTTACTCTGTAACTGAATGGTCAGGAATTGTCATTACATTTACCTGTACCAGGAAAAGATATTGAAGTATCTCAATTTGTGAAAACATATTACTATCTTTTCTATTTAATTTTGCGAGTGAATGAACTTTGTGATATTGTCTGTGCAATATGAATTTTAAAACTTACTGTCACATAAGAAGTCATTACTGATGAGTAAAATGTACAGATGGAATATTGATATATAGGATTCTGTTGTTTTTGGATGAATCCAAATTTAATTTGTGCAGATTGATGGGAAAATCTTGTGTTAATTAGGTGTAGAAAAGATTTTTATAACCAGGATCGCTTTGTGACAAAGTTTCTGACTAGTTGGATGACATGTGGATGCACATCCAGTAAAATAGTGATGGACTACACTTTATAAATGAGTCTGTGAACGTAGAATGTACAAAAATCTGTCAAGTTGATTCAACAATTGAGGAACAATTTTATGGTACAAAATCCTGTAATACCTATCCAAAAACTCTTTCTGAGTTTGCAGATAATTTTTAATGGAACAAACATTTTTGGCTGCTGTTTATCCATTGTCTTCAGGTTTTAATGGTAAAACCCAAAGACAACGGATTAAAAATTAATAAAAGTATCTGCCAGATCAAAGAGGATTATTGGCTGAATTCAGTTGTTTACTTTCATGTTGTATGAAACTCTGCACTTTCTGGGACAATGCTGTACTGTTTAATGAAATTAGGATGATGAGTAAAATATAATGTGTCCTTTTTCAATGGTTTGTTAGCATTGTTGTCACACAAACTGATACACTCAATATAGTTTAATAGTACTGGTGATGCTGTGTTGTGAAATAAACTTAAGCTCAATGTAGTGTTATGTTTAAAAAATTTAATTTTTTGGTTTATACTCCTTGATTTCTCTCTGTATTACACATATTGTTACTACATATTGTGATTACAGTTTAATTATGCTAATTTGGAATCTCTTGAACACTTTTTGGTATGTACTACAGGTGATGAAATTTTCACGCCCACTACTATATGTAATTATTCAAATTTTTATTAAGTAATTAATTGATCAATTTAGAAATATTTGGAACAGAATCTTAGTTTGGAGCAGAACTCCAAATCTCGACCCTTCAATAGGCAGATAAGTTCTAGTTTAGTGCCAAATTTTTTGGTAATTTATGACAAATACAGCTGTAATTTGATTATGAGTAAATGTAATTATTAATTTATTAACTCTTTCTAATTGCAAGAGTATTAAATTTTTCTGTTTTTCTGTGTGTACAAAATTTTTTTCATAGCTTGACTTTTCCCTTGTGGTGCATGGGTGTATCCAGGCTAATGGTTTTGTATGACCATATAAACAAGATTATTATAAACTGTACAAAATTCATTTGTGAAATGCAATATATTCAAATTTTAGTTTTCCTGGGAGGGAAAGTTGTTTGTGCTGGTTAAATTTCCATATTTTAGCACTTACATTTAGAATAGTGAAATTTGATGCGCAACTTATTCAGTTCATTAAATTTATTTTGAAAATCTTAAGTGACATTAATGCTTGGAATGGTCGTTCAACTAAAATAATTCGTTTCCCTTGCCACTTTCTAAAAGTTTGATTTTTGTATAAAAATTATTATTTTTGTCATTTGTGCTTAATACACAAAACAAAAGAGTTAACAATTGTAAGAATTAACTTAAGAAAATTTGATTAAAAAAACTTTGGATTTGTAGTGTTGAACTGTATGTTGCCAACTTTCGTTGACCCCTCTTTCACATATTAAATAGCTACGACACAAATTGGGAATACGTCTGGTTTTTGAGAGTTACAATCTGTTTGTTGGGAAACATGGAATTTAATTATGAATAAAACAGTTTCTAGAAAGAAACATTTGCTATTGTTTCACATCAAATGTATTTAACATTTTATTAAGTTTCAATTAGTTTTTACCTTGTTTCATTATCAAGTGAAAAAAATGATTAATTTAATTTGTCTAATATGAAATTTTGGGGACTAGTAATAATAATATGGGTTTAAAATTGATTTTAAATATTAACATGCTTTTATGATATAATTGTTTCTTTGGAAATGGTTAAGTGAACCGTCATAAGCTCATTGTCATAGATTGAGATTAGGATCTTGGAAATATAGGTTTTGCTATATAAAACTATGCAGAGGTGAATAAGAAAAGATTATGGCTCTCTGTAGTCATAATAGAAATTTTTGGTTATAAATGTGAGGCTTGTAAAATGGAAATTTACTAGAAATCTAAGAGTTTTTCTGTAATTATTGCATGGAAATTTGTATTAAAGCTGTAAGATTTTGTAGAAAACTTAAAATGCCGATTGTCACAGCATTTTTTAATCTAGTGGTTGTTGGTTGATATTTAACTGCAAAAAATATTATCAATTGGTTTTAGAAAAATATTTATTTTCTAAATTTGGTTTTTACCATCTACACTACATAAAGTGAAATTTTCTAGTTCATTTTTTTTTTATTTTCTAAAATGTGATTACTGTTTACTTGTGTTTATATTTTACATATGCATACAATTCACAAAACTATCAGCACTTAATTTTTTGGATTTTTTTATATTTGCAGCAGCGCTGTGGTCTGAAACGAAAGTGTGACGAGCTAGACAATGCTCCTGCTGTTGCCCTACCATTGGTGGACTCACAACAGCAACCAATCAAAAGGTCGGACAATACTACAGCTACTCATCACCATCATCACACGAATCAGAGACATCATTCGCATCATCGGCATCATACGACTACTACTGTTACTAACAGTACAGCCACAAGTACAATTTCTATCAGTAAAACATTTACAACTGCCACAACAACTATCACCACGGCTCCCACAACGACAAAAACAAGCTCTTCGAGCAGTGAGGGAGATTATCAACTGGTACAGCATGAAGTGCTGTATTCTGCAACGAATCAGTACGAAGTACTGGAATTTCTCGGGAGAGGGACTTTTGGTCAGGTTTGTATTGTTTGTTGTTAACTTCGTCGATACTTTTGAAGGAGCAATGTCATTTTTAAAACTTAATATGTTTAATTTTAGGTGGTTAAATGCTGGAAGAAAGGGACCAATGAGATAGTGGCAATTAAAATCTTAAAAAACCACCCGTCGTACGCACGACAAGGTCAGATCGAAGTCAGTATTTTACATCGGCTTAGTCAAGAAAATGCAGATGAGGTGAGAAGACTTTCTTTTCAAATTGTTACAAAAAGTTTTGGTATTATCATTTTTGATCATTGAATATTTGTTTTCTAGCTCAACTTCGTACGTGCTTATGAGTGCTTCACTCATAAGAATCATACCTGTTTGGTATTTGAAATGCTGGAACAAAATCTTTACGACTTCTTGAAACAAAACAAATTTAGTCCTCTGCCTCTGAAATTCATCCGTCCAATCTTGCAACAAGTTTTAACAGCTCTCTTGAAGTTAAAGGTATTTTTATATTTGCCGATTTAATAAATTCCATTTGAAACTGTCGTATTAACTTACTTTCTTTTAAACAGCAACTTGGACTGATTCATGCAGATTTAAAACCAGAAAATATAATGTTGGTTGATCCAGGGAGACAACCTTTTCGAGTCAAAGTAATTGATTTCGGTTCGGCAAGCCATGTTTCAAAGGCCGTCTGTTCTACTTACTTGCAGTCTAGATACTACAGGTAATAGAAAAGTTTCATTTTGGAGATCAGTCTTATCGTTTATATGAATATTTGGGTTTAATGCATAATCTGTTTCTCAGGGCACCTGAAATAATTTTGGGACTTCCTTTTTGCGAAGCGATAGACATGTGGTCCCTCGGGTGTGTGATTGCAGAACTGTTTCTCGGATGGCCTCTCTATCCCGGTTCGTCTGAATACGATCAAGTAAGAACATTCGGAGTTTTTAAACAGACAATTGCAACCTAAATGTTACTATCACTAATGTTGCTTCTGTTTTATAGATTCGTTACATAAGTCAGACACAGGGTTTGCCGGCGGAACACATGCTGAATGCGGCCACTAAGACAACCAGATTTTTCTATCGAGAAACCGATAGCAATTATCCATTTTGGAGATTAAAGGTAAAATTGAAAATTACATTTCCAATTTGGAATTTTGGTAGTTGGAAACAAATTCATTTTAATGAAATATAAATAAAATTTTATTTTCAGACACCAGAAGAACATGAGGGAGAAACAAATATTAAATCAAAGGAAGCCAGAAAGTATATTTTTAATTGCTTAGATGATATGGCACAGGTAAAAATCAGTTGTAATTTAAAGTGATTAAATTTGTGTTTAAAATTTTTGTCATTATAGAGCAGGGGCAGATTCAGGGGGTGCGGTCGGTGCTTATCACTCTCTAAAATCAAAATTATAAGTAGAAAAGAGTTTTCCATAGTACAACTACAAATCTAAATTTGCAAACACCAGTTTTAATCTCATAGTGCATTGCAAACTGGCTTATAAGTTTTTCAGCAGGTATCACCCTAAACTTGCAAATTCTCTGAATAATTGTGACTTATTCTTAATGACTCTTGTCTTATTGCCTAAAGGTGTGCAAACGTGGGCTGACTGTTATACTACGTTCGCACACAATCCTCGACTAACTTCGATCTCGATTTACCTACAATCTGGATTGTGACTGTCGCTATTCAAACGTCGTGCCGTTCGCACAGGTAATTCGCTTGAGAATAACCCGGCTATTGTAAGCGATGATAAAACTGGCATAACTACTCGGTAAGTCACAAACACCAACACACAAAATGGAAGTTTTGATTAGAAATAAATACTTTTTCTTGCCATATATCTAATAATAGACAGATGTCATCGTCTCTCCAAACATCTTTTTTATTTCTTTGCCGATAGCCCGACACGTGTTCTGTAGCCATGTTGTATTTTCTCACGCGCGTGGGATTGTGGGATCTCTCTTATGACTGGATCTAGTTTCAAGAACTCTCTCCAGTCAATCGCGATTGAACGTCGTTTCAGTCGAGATTGAAACGGTCGAGGGTGTTCGCACCAAGGCATAGTCGCTGACCTTGGTCACAATCTAGATTGAAATGCTCGGTGCGAACGGGGTATTAGCCTGGCTAACTTCATCACTGATAATGTAGACTGCAATCGACCATTAGTTTACCAATGCATAGCTTGCACATAATCTAACTGCTGATTTAAAATGGTGACAAGTTATTGCTTTGATGTTTGAATGAAAGTATCAACAAAAGACATAAAGAAGTTGCTGCTTTATATGTAATTGAAAAAGACATTTTGCTTTTTTGTGGCATGGTTTTTCTGATAAAATGGTGTGTGTTTGCTAACAAACTTTGTCAAAATTGAACAAAGCAACTGTGATGTGAAAACAAAATAGTTAGTGTTGTCAGATCTGACACTAAAAATAGCACAAATTTTAATTTTTATTCTGTATTGTACATTTGAATTATAGTTTAAAAATTTATCAAAATAAATAAGCTTAAAATTCTTTGTGTAATATTTGCTATTTTCTTGTCCTGATACTAAAAATAATTGATATTCACACAAAGCACACCCCCCTAAATGAAATTCCTGGATCTGCCCATTTAGAGTGATGGTTATTATTAATATTTTAAAATTCTATATAGGTTAATGTCCCTACGGACCTTGAAGGAGGGGAACTTTTGGCCGAAAAGGCCGACAGAAGAGAATTTATAGATTTATTGAAACGTATGTTAACTTTGGACCAAGAACGAAGAATAACTCCGGGAGAAGCTTTAAATCATAACTTTGTCACACTTAGTCATCTAGTGGAGTATGCTCATTGTAACAAGTAAGCTGATTTGAAATATTTCTAATAATAAAATGGATTTTAGGTTTATAATAACTTTTTAAATTTTTTTTAGTGTTAAAGCATCTGTACAGATGATGGAAGTGTGTAGACGTAGTAGACATAATTATGATCATAATGGTAACCAAATGTCTCTTGTCAGTAATTTTACTTCTTCGTCTGGAAATGTTGCTCTCACCTTCAACAATCAGCTAGGAAATCTGCCAAATCAGGTATGTTTAACACTTGGTTAATATATAGGTAAATCATGGCAAAAGTTTTTAAGTGAAATTGCAATTTTTTTTTTCTGTTTACAGTATCAGTTACAGCCAACTAGTTTTTATCAGACTGCTCATCAAGTTGCTGCTCCACAGAGAGTAAATTTGCCTCAGCAGCAATCTCAGGCCAGGGTTAATGGGGTTCATGCCGTTGCTGGAAATCAGTATACGGCAGCCGTAGCGAGAGCTACGGATCCATTCCAACACGTAGCTCAATCTATGTGTGTATCTTCGATTCTTTGCCCACCATATCAAGGTTTGATTTAATTTTTTAAGTTGAAACAAATTACAAAATCTGTCTGATCAGATTATTAATTGGGAGTTTTGGTTTTAGGACTGAATTCTCCTGCAAAACATGTCGTACCTGTTGTGGCACAAGCTGCACAACCTCAGGCACTCCAAATTCAATCATCTTTATTAACTCAGGTGATAATCTACGGCAATTATGATGTTGTTATTTTGCATTATGATTTTAAAAGACACAATGCAATGGTGTTAAAATTTGAATTTATACTCTATTGTAGGTTGGGACACAACAGTATGTTCCAGTGTCTGTTGTTGAACAGAATGGAAGGCAAATGCTATTAACTGTAAGTAACATAACTTAAAATTAATTTATTAAAAATTAAAGGTAAATATGTGATGGTTTGTTATTTATATTATAACAGAATGCTGTTCAGTCTAGTTGGCCACCAAACAGACAAATGTTTCTTCCATCTTGGCAACAGATACCTACCCAAAGAGCCATTCAACAGCCAATCTTGCCTGATTCAGAACCGTGGAGTAGACCTTTGGTTTTGGAGAGAGCTCTGCTTCCGGATCAGCCTGCAGTTATTCCAGTGGTGAGTGTTATTAATCTGTTATTTTGTACTTACAAAACAGAGCTTTCACAAAAATTGTATTTAATTGCTAGTGCTGTGAATTGTTTATGTGGATAATTTATTGGTAAAATATTCGAAATAATTTTTGACGGATATTAATGCCTTTAAATGTTAATTAGCAAATAAAGTTATCAATATGAAAATTTTTAACCTAGGAATTACATGATACTGCTGCAGTTTATGATCGTAGTAACCAACTAAATCCACTGCTTTCTCAACAGTCGACATCACTTGCTCCGGGTTTGCAACAACCTTGGAGTGTTGTAGCCGCCAATCCTGCTCACTGTGCCGTTCCGCCAAGTGGTCAACAACATCGTCAGCAGCAGATGGGTTTGTCGTCTAAAAGACAGACTAGGATGAGGTTAGTGAGAAAAGCAATTGCTACCGAAAACATTGATTTGTACAAACTTAATCGATTGTATTTAATGTTCAGATCACAAAAGGAGAAGGAAAGTAACAGTATTCATTTGTCACCGGTTAAGAAACGAGTGAAGGAAAACACGCCACCAAAATGGGATATTCCCTCTCAGAACATTGTCACTTCGACAACTCAAAGCCAAAATTCTGTAGTAAATCCAAGTAGCCTGTTAATGTGTGCAGGCAGCCCATTATCAGGATCTAATATGCGATGGCATCCTCAGATAACTAAACACTCTAGGTAATTTATATGGATAAGAGAACATATTAATGTTTTTTATTAAAATAATTAATAAATAGTTTGAAATATATCTTGAGTATGTGCTAAATGCTTGATTAAATTAAATTTTGTTTTCATAGAACAAAGACGGTTGTGTTAACTCCAGATCATGAACAGCAGCGACGAACAATTGTCATCTGTGATACACCTAGTCCTGCTATCAGCGTCATAACCATCAGTTCGGACTCTGAAGAAGAAAGTGAAACACTATGGTATTAAAATTACAATAGGAAATTTTTAAAATTAATTTTGTAATATTTTAATTAAAAGTATATCATTTTCAGCTGTAAAGGTAAAGGATGCACTTCGTGTATAAACAAGAAAAATGACAAAACATCCAGTCATACAAAAAATGGAACTACAGCAACAACATGCGCAAGCGTTCTTCCTCTCACTCCAGATGGTGACGGAGGAACATATGTGGTACATTCGACATCTCAGAAAGGTAAGAATTTGTGTGCTGATAATTTTTGATTTTGAGCATGTGTTTAATTTCATTGACAAGGTGATCTTATTCTAAATATTCTATAAAATGTTAGAAAGATATTTATTATTAATTCAGAAATATGTACAAAAAAAATACTAATTTCAATAGTGTAAAGATTAAGATGGAATGATCTTGAAAATATCAAAAAGTCCAACATTTTCTACTATTGTGCTTTTGCAATTGTCACATTCTTATGTTATTAACAGATGTGACTAGATCTGAATTCAGATAACACAAACTCTGAAAAACTGAAGCGTTGATATAATTAATTTTAATATGATCATCATAATTCAAATTTATTATCATCATCTTTTGATATCAAAATTATGCACAGATCATCTGAGAAGATTTCTGATCTAAAGCTAGGTTCATGTTCAAACTGCTAGTTCATTCCCTTTTGGTGACCATATGACCAGTTCATTAGAAGTTTGGAAAATATCTTGACTCTTGTCAAAGTTTGTTGTTCAATTAGACTTTTCACAAGTGGTGGTCAAAATCTTTCCAATAAATCACATTCTAACTCAGTTTGTGTGTGAAGCAAACAACATTAAGCTTTGATTATTATTTATTTCATTTTTCTGTATGACAGTGTGAACCTTGTTTAATATTCATACATACAATATTTTAGTCATTGTTACTTGGTAGGTGTCATTAATTACTTTTCAATAAAACTAACAACTATTACCAGCAGTGTCTGTTTATAATGTAATTAGTTTCCAGAGTTCAATTTTTTGTCTTGTATCATTTGTGAATCCAGACCAAGACATGGGTACAGTTCCTAATGATACCTGTAAGGAATATTAATGGATGGAATTCTTGGCAATATCTACATATAATAAGAAAAATAAGTTTTATACTTTTATTAGTGATTGCTTTCATCTATTTTAATGTTTTGCAAATGCTTTTAATTACTCATACATATAACAGAGTTATCAGGTTTGAAGTTTCCAAGAAACGAGTGACATTAAGTGATTATAAGTGATGCATGTTATCATTACCAACGATTATTGAACAAAATTTGCATCAGAAGAAGCGCTGTGGATTACAACATTGAGAAAACGAGCCGAAAGGACAGACAAAAGTGGACAATAATAATGACCAATGCAATCAAGACAAATGAATGGGATTCTTTTAAAATGACAAATTAAAGAAATTAGATAATTACGAAAAGAACACAACAATTTTAAGAAATTAAGAAATTTCTCATTTTGGCTAAGTTTCTCACTATTGAGAATTCACCCATAAACAGAATTTTTTTTTATAAAACTCTATATTCTATACCAAAAGTACATAAAAGCTAATAACTGTACAGAATCAAGCAACTTAAATTAAAAAAAATATTATATAAAAAAAATATATATATTAAAAAAAATTAAATATATATATATATATAATAAAAATTATGAATAATAATTAAAAAAAAAAAATATATATATAATATATATATATAATATAATAGTAACTACTATTTGGTTTTGGTAGATTGTATTAATGTTTAGTCAATGTAGTATGTTATTTTATTTTTACACTTATGTACTATTTACATTTTAATTTTTATTCTAATTAGTTTTTTGGTATTTTTGAATTTTATACGTGATGTTCCATTTATAATGTATTCCATTTTTGTATGTTCTAGCCTGATGATGGTCTATTGAATAGACCAAAAACGTTCGTTTTGTTTTTATTAAACTCCCTACAAATAGGGTGTTAGTTAATATTTTTTTAATGTTTTGCTGAGTACGATTTTGTTCAACATATATATTAAATTAAACCTTGGTTATTAGAATTCATCTCATTCAAAAAATGTTGTATTTTTCCATCATTTTTCCATAAAATAAATACGTCATCTATGTATCGTTTGTACAAAATAATTTCATCCTTAAAGGTTCTAATAATTGTCTGCTCCAACCTACGTATAACCAGAGTAACCTGGACATCAGGCTGCCCATGGGCACACCTTTCCATTGTTTATAAATCTTGCCATCAAAAATGAAAACTGAATGGTAACATATCAAGTCAGCCAGTAGTTTCATATCTTCAGGATAGGTTGTTACCCTTGGTAGGGTCTAACATGCAGAAGGTGTCTATCAAGGCTTGAAAACATGCATCTAGCTTTATTGACGGATATAGATTTTCAAAGTCCATGACCGAAGCAATCTCTTCATCTACTAAAGATACATTCTGGAGCTTGTTAACCACGTTTAGTGGGTTCTTTGTGACATATTAGTTATTTTCTATACGCTCCGACAGATATCTATGTAGGTTCTTTTTCAGTTTATACGTTGGTCCTTTACACTTTTCAACCACTGGTCTGATTTGTTTATTAGCCTTATGTGTTTTTGCGAATCTGAAGAGTCTAGGTATACTTGGGCCTGTTACACTGGTTCTTTTGAGAAATGGAAAGATTGCTGTGATGGGTGATTTCTCTAATTTTTTGACCTTCCTGTCCAATCTATCAAGTATAGCGTGATCCACCCTTTCACATTCCATTTTTTCTATATATTCTTCTAGAGTCTTGGTGTAACGTTGCTTATCCATTATTTCTAAATGCTTGCTTTTATCAGCTCGTGTTAATATTAACTTGTTGTCGGCCAACCACCATTTTGTGCACTTAATTTGTTTAACCTCTGCTTGCCTTGTTTTGTGGTTCATGCTCTTAAGGGCTGTTTTCCAACAAAAATAGTCTTTGTTTACTTCCTCCATGCCTCTGAGTCCTCTTTCAATTTCCACTATGGTGTTTTGCCAGTCTAGGGCATAATTGGGGCCTTTTTCTAGGATCCTTTTAATATCCAGTGGAATAAAGATCTGGTGCTGTAATATATATGGGACTGGCTTTTCCTTTTTAACCTTCTTTACTTGCTTGGCACATATCCAACTAAATTTTTTCTTATATTTTATTTTTAAATTAAGTTCCAGTTTATTTTATGGAAAAATGATGGAAAAATACATTTTTTGAATGAGATGAATTCTAATAACCATGGCTTAATGCTAAAACTGGATCAGCTTAGCACAACAGAGGTGCATTTTTTGGATATATATTAATTAATTATTTGAATGTAGTTTTGAATTTAAATAATTTCAGAGTCAAAAATGAAAAAAAATTCATGAACTATGTTGGTTAATTGACCTATTGGATCATTTTCTATACTATATTAAATGCAGCTTTCAGGTATTAATATTAAACTAGTCTTAAAAATGATGAACTTCTAAAGGGACGTAATCCTGATATTATTGATGAGATTTTATTCTGATATTACTCATAGCTAAATTTTGAAATTTTGTGAATGTTTATAACAAATGCTAAACGAATTTAATGACTTTCAGGAAACGGAACTGTAACTATTACTACAGCAACGTCCACGACTACTGGTAATGGAAGTCATAGAATAAATGGTTTTTCAAGGAAGCACGTGGTCAGCTGTGTAACGGTACCCGATTCTGATTCCGAAGGTCACTACAGTCCCGTGAGAGCACTTCCCAATTTTACAGCTAGCGTCATGGGAAAAGTAATTAAACCTGAGCCTCAGAAAGATGTGGTCACCAACAGGTAAGTAATGCAAGCTATAGTAGTTTTTGTAATAAAAAAGTTTATATTCAGTAACTAAATTTTTCTGGTACAGATTTTCAGATATACATAATTTCTTTTTACAGTATACCTGCTAATACCTCCCAAAAGAAAAGAATTTTAGTTAAAGCTCAGGCACAGTCACATTATACAAGTGTACCTACCAAACAAGAAGTTATTGATTCAGAAGAGCAAGAAGAACAGAATCAAGTTTTGGCAACACATCATCCAGTATGTAGTTGATGTTTAATAACAATACTTACTAGCCTGTTTTCAAAATCTCACTTGAATCATATTTTTGGTTTTTGTATTAAAGCAACTCTGTGCATTCGGTATTTGTCGATTGCCAAATAATTGCCTTTTGACAAATTATCTGCTGAAGCATTTATCACTCTGTGAGCACATACATACACTTGTGTGATTATTTGCCGAACGTTGATTTATTGTGGAATTACAAATGTTTGTCCTAGATTCAGAACAAAATATTGATGAGGGGTGGGAGATGCAATTAAGGAATGTGTGTTGAATGAAGTTGCAAGTCAGTTGTCTATACTACTACATATTGGCCAAATGTTTGCTCAATATTCAGCAAATACCAAACGTGTGGAGTTACCTTTAAACAATAAAATGTGATAAATTTTTTGGTTTTATTTTTATGGAAACTGATCATTTGTAAAGCTACCATTCTCTTTAGATATTATATAAGGAACAAAATTGAGTATATTTGTTATATGTCATATACTGGGTGATTGAATAGAAAGTTTACTTTTGGGGAAGTAATTTAATAATACTACGGGCTGGCCACACTCATTATTGTCCTACTAGTGTTACAAGAAACAGTTAAAATCTTGAACGTTTATTTACTTTGGACCCTTGGATAGTTTCAAATGCTCTGTTGGGTCCATATATAGTTAGTAAATGTGAGATTTAATTGTTCTTCCCGGTGTAAAACGGACAGTAGCGAGTGCAGTGGCTCACGGCATTGCTAAATTTACTTCTTCCAAGTAAATTTTTTCTTTAATCACTCTATTGAAAAACAGAATTTGTTATATATGTATTGTAATTATTCAACAGAAAACTTTAGCCATAACTGGTGGAAGTCAGTTGACAACAACTACAGTCAGTGGAGTGGGAAGAGGTAATCAATCTGTGCGGTTATCACCTATTCAGCACGTGGGTCAACCACTTTACCTTACCACGAGTCAACCAGATATGTACAGGTAAAGAAAAATAGTTTATTACAATATATAATGTGGTATTTTACTTCTTGTATAAATAAAACTTAAATGAAACAAATTCTTTGCATTTAGGTTTAGATTATTGTTAAATATCTGCTTCTAGTACAGTAATTTTAAGTCAGTAGGTTGATGGACTCCTCTTGTTTATGGTGTTTACTTAGTAAATTGTTTGGAGTTTTACAAATTGTGATTCAAATGAATATTTATTTAATCTAAAGCTTAAAAAATATGATTTTTTTTCCTATTCCATGGATAAGACCTTTTTTCTTACATTTGTTGCAAATTTGGCCAGATGGGTGAGGGGTGACACCAACATGTCTGAGATGGACTGTTTACAGATTAGCAGACTGTTTGTAGAATTGCCAAGATTGCCAGCATGAACTTGAACCCAGTCCCCAGAATTGTGGACCAATTCTTATATATATATATATATATATATATTTTGGCCATCCTTTAATATTTTGTAGTCGTAATTTATATGAAATAAATACAGGATGATTCAAAAGTCACAGAAATTTTAAAAATTACAGTAGAGCGTCATTTATCCAGAAGCCGATCAACCAAAAGCTTTCCAGACGGACTGTGTTGTGCTGAATCGAAAATTTTTGATACTAGATTAACTTTTAAAGTATTATTTTTTTCATTTTTATATTTTTCAATATATTTATTTTGTTTGTATAAAATAAAGAAATAATTTTTAATGATACGATAGTCACGATTATTATTATAAAAATTTTCGTTAGGTTTAAAATCGATGAAAATTCAACGCAAAGTGATATGCAACAGAGAAAAATTTCAACATGGGATAGGTTAATATATTTTATGTGTAACAGAAATTTTAGTACCAAAATAGTTACATTTTTTGCCATAGGTGGCACTTGATGATAAGATTACATAATTTCTGCAGTTGTATCTAGAGCTTACACTAAGAACATTTCAATTTTTTATTCTTATTTTAACAAATTACAAATGCTTTCAGTTTCCTATAGTGCCATCTATGGCAAGAAATGTAACTATTTTGGTACTAAAATTTTTATTACACATAACAAAAATCCCAATTATTTCTAAGCATTTCTGTGAAAACTGCATCATTTTACTGTAAATAGTTTGTGAGTTATTAATTTTAAAAAATTTCTGTGACTTGAATCACCCTGTATTATAGTTCATTGGCAAATTTTGCTGTTACATTTATATAAACATTAATATTTATGGGAGAACATGAAACAACAAGATAAGTTGCATTGTTGATCTCTAATTAATAACTCTTAAAATAATTTTCTCCAATATTTTTTTAATTCCAATTTAATCTGTTCTATTGTCAACTTACAGTGATAAAATTCAGATGTAAAAGTGAGCCACTAAACTTTTTGAATTTGGAATGTAGAAAAAATAATTCCAATCAGTTAAGGTAGATTGTTGTTTACATGAACAGATACTATGTTTATTATATCTGTAATATATTTATGTCAAATGTTGATTTTAGAATCACTTGTACATTACTGTATTTAACAATCAACATACATACAATGCATATTGGACTAGAGTCGGTATAAAGCAGACATGGGCAAATGTGGTTCTTTTTGAGTTACATGCGGCTCTCGCTGAAAGTGTCGATTTCTGTATTTTATTATTATTTTTATAATTTTGTGAAAATATGTTTATTAAAAAATTCAATATTTGTTTTATATTATATTTATATTATATAATAAAATTGTGTGCCTTACCATACTATCTGCCACGACAGTACAGAACTGCGGCTCCCATGCATTTTACAAAACCTACATTTTGGCTCCCACTGAACTCTTGCTTGCCCACCCCTGGTATAAAGAATTGATTGTTGACATTATCAAGTGGGGCATAGTGTAAATATGGCCGGCTGTGACTAATTGTGAATTTGCACATAGAAATGGATTGAGTTGGATATCATTGGATAGAGCTTTTTGTAATAAATCAAATTTTGTTTATTCTTTATGAAATTAAGTCAATAGAACAAAAATTATTGCAAATGTGAACAGAGTTTGAGATGTCAAGCACATTCTCACTTTTTTCTGAACATCTTTGAATCTTTTGTCAGAAATAATCTTTGTTTTACCAAGTGACTTGCATGTTGTGCTTTTGTCTTCTCATAGTGTTGGTTACTTCTGAAAGACAATATTTTTAATGTTGTCCCATAAGTAGTAATGCTCCAAGGCAGTGGTGATATTCAGCGGGTTCACACAGGTTTGCCCGAATCCATTGTTAAAATTTTCAGTTTTCTGAACCTTGTTAAACACATGGAACATTTCTCAGTGGGTTTGTTTTTTTTAAATATATTAAAATATATGTATTATACTCTGTAATACTACTAAACTAGGGTTTTATACCCCGTTTGCACCGAGCATTTCAATCTAGATTGTGAGCAAGGTTGGGACTACGTCTTAGTGCGATCTCTCTCGGCCATTTCAATCTCGACCGAAACGAGGTTTAATCGCAATCGATTCAAGAGAGTTCTTGAAACTAGATCCAGTCATAAGAGAGATCCCACAATCTCACGCGCGCGAGATAATACAAGATGGGGTGGAACACGTGTCGGGATATGGACAGCGAAAGAAAAAGGGTAATGTATCTCGAGAGATGATGACATCTGTCTATTATCAGCAGTGCCACTCTGGGTGAAAAATTTCTCTGCCTAAAAAAAAAGATCGACAGCAGTAATATACTATTGTTACCTGGTCTTCGCCCAGGGCTTTTTACGTTCCAAATATGCCACTGATTATTAGATATATCGCAAGAAAAAGTATTGTATTTATTTCTAGCTAAAACTTCCATTTCGTTTGTCGGTGATTGTCAGGGAAAAATTTTCTGCTAGCGAACCCCTTGTTAAATATTTCGAATATCACCACTGCTCCAAGGTATATGGAATATTTTGTTCTAGTGTTACAACAAATTTGAGGCCACAAACTTCTTTAAAGAGGGTTTGGAATTGCCACAATTGCCCAACATGTATGCACCAGACTATTACTTAGAAGATAAGATTAAAGATATTATTTATTATTTATACTTTCCAGTATTATAAGACATTAAAAAGCATTAGTTGAGTGTGCAAGTTGTTAGGCAAATCAAATTTTAAATCAATCAGTCTGCATTAGTGAATACACAAGCATTTTAGAGGTTATTGTTTGAATTGTGTCAATATTATTATTTTGCAGTTTTTTAGTGCTGTATTATTTAAACAATCTGTCTCAGACAAGTATGATGCTTTATATTATAGATTTAACATTTCAAATTTTATGTATAAAATATATGATAATTTTAATGATAGCAGTAACATGGACAATCAGTTTACAAGAAAATTAAATTGACTAATCTTGTGTTTTTACATTGCAGGGAATATTGTCGTCCGGCAGTGTATGTGGCCTCCAGTTTGGCCCAACCTACCTATTTGCCGACCAACCAGTCTCAAAAGTACGTTCTGGCTCCGGGACAGATATCGGCTGGAAATGCTGCTCCATTTGCAGCCAATCAGCTTCCAGCACCTCCACCCGCCCACCACCATCACACCACCAACCGACCGACCGTGGGTGCCACCGTGCCTTACGCTGCCACCCACACCGCTACCCATCCGCTGCCTGCTCACCTGCAGCCGGCAAGTGCTGCCTCCGCCACCGCCATCCTTCCCAACTCCACTGTTCCTCTGGCTTCTTTTCCAGCTGCTGCTGCCGCTCAGGCACCTCCGCCCTATGGATACAGCCTTAATCCGCTGAGTCCTCCCAAGTCGCAATACCAGCATCTCTACCAAATGTTCGGCGAGTAGGTGTTGACCCAAGATTGCCATCATTCTTCCGCATGCACCATTTCGTCCGGACTTCCGACACCCAAGCTCTTTCTCAGACCTTTTCTTTTGTGCCTCCGATGGATGGTTTTACTCCTTTTGTGTTTTGTCTCCCTTTCGGACAGTGAGGAGAGAGCGCTCTGCGCCCATCCCCATTTAATCCTGTCCAAGAGAGTAATTGGTCTCGGATTTCCGGCCCGGCGGAAGACTTGGCCGCTCCACCACCGTGGACCCTCGCCCAGAAGGAGAAGTTGACAGACTTGGGTTACGTCCAGAAAGATCGCCGTGAAGTTTTCCTTCCCAGAAGACTTTTACTAGGCCCGAGTTAAAAAAAAAATGGTAAGAGAAGCTTCAGCGCAGACCGGTCGAAGTCATGACTCTTGTTTTTTTAATCAGACATTTCAGTTTATCGGTTTTGTTTCCAAGGAAGCACCGACCCAGCATTTCTTCATGCATAAAATACTAAACGGGATGTTTGTTCATTTTTTTTTGTAATTTAGGGAAAAGTTCCATTGATTGTATATATCTATACATATATATATACATATATATATTATATATATTATATTATATTTGTAAATGTGAGATATATTATTGGTGGGAGATATAATGTGTAGATGGTATATGAACTTTAAAAGCAAAAAACGGATTTATTATTAGATGGTTCCACCTCGTTTCAACGTGGTAACAGGGTCTTTCCGGCGAGCCATGTGTCCCCTAGTCCAAAACAGGACAACTTTAGCTCGCACCCTGGTTAATTCATTACCGATATACCTCTACGTCATCTAGTTTGTTTGTAGTGAGTGAGTCAACGTGCAGTGATATTTTGGTACCTAAATGAATCCCAAACTTTCCTGCATACACTGGGAAAAATTTTGTGTTTGTGTATCGTCCCTTCATGTTTATCATCAAATTTAGAAAGTGAAGACAAATTCTAATTATATTTTAGTCATAATACTTAGCATCTCAGGTGTTTGCCCCTTTTTAATTCAGAGCTTTGTCATAATACATATTAAGTGCTTATAGGGTTTTTAATTCGACCCATATTATATATACATATAAATATATATAAAATTTATTCATAGTCATCCCATATATGATTAAAATCCCATATTTTCCCTTAAGGAAATTTGAAAAATAAAACGATGAATTGCTCGTATGTGTATACTTATGTCGTTCAGCTGGAAATTTTGCATAATTGTTTTATCAGCCTGGGATTTTTACATAAGTTATTATTATATTATATTATTATTATCTTTATTTTAAAATTAGTTGCCTTAATATTTAGATGTCAGGCTGAAATTTAAGTGCCTGTTAAACATTAACATGAAATTTAAATATATATATATATATACACACAAAATGTATATAGATCTTATATACAGGATGAAGAACCATTGTAAACATTATAACCTCGGACAATGATAGAAGAGACAAAGTTTAATTCAATTTATTATATTAATCACAATTAATTGGAGGAACTCAATTAGTGTTATCGGCCATTCTCCATTTTAATTCTAGATAAGTGTTTTCTACCAATTCTGTGCACGTCAGTGGGTTCTCCAGAATAATAGGGACGTTTTTTATGGAATTTTGTGTCTTGTATCGCCTCTCGAGATTATTATATTTACTCTCAGTTCGCAACACACAGACAATATAAATGTATAGACTCACATTATCTAGTGTTAATATGTAAACTGTTGTGGATAATCTGGTTTTAGGTACGAATTATAGAATTATGATTATCAATTTCTTTAGATTTAATATATTTGTGTGAATAGCATGCAAAGTTTTGATGTTTATTGATGTTATTTAACATTTTGTCGACATTCGTCTCCCTTAGAAAGCGAGCGTGGCTTCCTCGTCCCGCAAGACGTGCCTCTAGCATTTGGGACTCGGCCACCCCCCGACATCCCACGAGGACTGCGAATATCCCTTTGTGCCTTTGTACGTATGTGTGCCGTATGTACGCAGTAGTTTTGTGTCCTCTTGGACGCGACACACGGGAGTTAGTGTATTCGTGCACACACCCCACGTTTTATCACCCATCACTACAGATTAATAGACTTCGGCCAACAATTGAGCCGGCCAATTGCCACCATCCAGAAATTCGATTGTAAGAAGGGAGGAGAACAGTAAGAGGCCTCTGTGGCCTGCAGCATCTACGGGTGGAGGGGCTGCCTAACGTTCCACCGTGTCACTTTTTCTCTCGTGGTGGAGACACGACGTGCGTGCGGTCGAAATTGCTAATCAAATATCGTTAGTGTCCCTGGCTCCACCGGACCGGCGGATATTTCAACATATCGAACGGGAGACGACGACGCTAGAAAAATATATGTAAATGTGGGTAGAGTTCCTGTGTGTTATATCTTATATCTGTTGTTAAATATGTGCATTAATGTGGAACAATGCATTTTTTTCAAAAACTTAGTTTGTGGCGGTACAACCGGATTGTTACCGTAGGCGACTAGTTTAAAACACATGTCTGCGTAGGATTTATACTGCACTAACGTAAACTGCACCTCGGTGTCGTATCTCTTTCCTGCAAGAGAAACCCGGTGGGTCGTGCTTTCTTAATGCCTTTGCTGTGCCGAAAAACCCCACCTCCAGTAGGACTGTTTCCGATTAGCCGTCTACGGTATAAATTGTCTCTTTGCTCATTATCAAGTTGTCCAAACGGGAGATGACTTCCGTCTGTGTGTTGAGAGTGTGCCCGTACGAGTGTGTATGTCAGTGTTTTTACTAGCAGACCAGTTGTAAAATCCAAAAAATTACGCGGTATTGCACCGGCAGGCTCGAACCCCATGCCGGATCGCTCCGCACACATTCCTTTCTCAGCGGGAGGGGAGTGCCTTCGAAGTATGGCATACGTGCATCTTTTCCCCCCTCCTAGTTGGATTCGCACCTTTCACCCCGTAACGGAATGCTGTCGTGCCTGTTTGTGCAACCAAAATTTACTCCGAATGGGTGAAGTTATGGGAATAATTCTTACCTATACACAATTGCACATTTTTGTAGATAAAACGTGTTTTCTGTACAATTCTGTAGATAAGAAAATCAAATTTAAAAAAAACCACTGTAGATAGATATGTATTGTGATTCCGGGATGGTGCCACCTCTTCCGTTTAGTATCTCTCTCTGGCCCCCTCTCCCCATTTAGTGTCTTCGTCCTACAACCCAAACGGGTGGTTTTATCACATGCGCAGGGTCCAAACGGTCAAAGTTGGCACCAGCCCGGTGCATTTAAATTCTTTCTATACTAAAAAAATGATGTTCTAGCTGTGTACACATGGCGTACGTCATGTGCTGTGTCGATTTCTTTGATCTTTCTCACTCTAACGGTAGAATGGGACGTGTCAATGTTGGTAAGAATAATTAAACATTGTAGATTAATTATAATACTGTGCGTGTATGTGTGTCGCTTTACATTTGAATGGGAGAGCTCTCAAACTCTGAGAGGTACAAAAAATTTTCAAAATGAGCTTGGGTATTTCTGAATATCTTTGCAGATATATATATATGGTCAGCTTTGTTTATCGCCACTTTGTTAACATTGTCTGTGACACAAAAGGCAAAAATAAAAGTGGCTTTTGCATTGTAGTCTGGTTTTGTTCTTTATCACGTCCACCCTTCCACATTGGGGAAACAAGTCGTACCGAAACTGAAAATACAAGTTGCGATACACAGCGGATGAACAACTCCATGCTTATAATACTAAGCAACACCAAATGTCAGATACTTAACTCTACATTGTGACACCAATTGGAAGCTACTTTACACTGTTTCAAATAAATTTCCACAATAATCACAATCCTGATGACATATGCCAATGTAGTAAAAATAACTTTATTACTGTAGTGTTCATTATTTTGGCTTTCATAATTCCAAATGGCTTCGAAAGTGGCCGAAATTGGATTTAAAGTTGTAGTAAACATTGATAGATTACATTTCGGTGACGTTTCCCAGCATACAGTAAAATAACACAAACGCGCCATCTATCGTAAAAATAATGTACTTGGCTGTCGACGCCATCTATTGACAAATCTAAGCGTCGGTGATGCATAGTGAATTCCATTATACTTAGCTGTGTTGCCATCACAAAATTTCACTAATTATTTTTTGGTATTATAAAACGTATCGGCTCTGAACATAAAGTGTAAAGTTGAAATGCGAATTTTACTGCAGATTAAAAATATAACTTAACTATTCCGACCACCAGAGGGCCTCAGTTAAATTGCACGTAGGCCCTCTGGTAGTCAGGTCAAACTGCTCGCGTGGACGATTAGAACCGATTTTTGATAGGTTAAAGCTTAAATGTGTTATATTTTTTCCACACGAATAAATCAGTGCCGAAAATTCAAAACTAATACGGTAAGTAAATCTAATCACTGATTCGAATTGCATTATTCTAATAAATAATAAAATTTATATTCTGCAACGAAATGGGCTCGAAAATGGTAAAGGCGGTGGTAGTTCTAGAGACAAATGTGTCGTATTTTGTTCCAGTATTGCCTGTGTGCTTATTGGGCATTTAGATCTGAGCCGTGTTCGGTATCGCAGAATTTTTACTAACAAATAGAAACGAGTTTAGCATCGCAGCATAACTTCTAGTGACGTCATTGTTTTGTCTGGTAAAATTTGCCAAGATCTCGTATTGGACTAAACATAATTTTATGTCCATTGTAAAAAGTATTGTAATTATGATAATTTTTAATCATAATACGTACGATCAATTTAACTTCTTAACTAGGCATCGTTCACGAATACTTGGAACACATTAGCTCCTCCCTTCTAGCCAATCAGATTTTTTAGCATTCAACACGCTCAGTCAGAAATTGTGACGCGTCTAAGTTGACGTCACAAGATGGAGGGTAACAATGAGAGTACTGTGTCTAATTTATACCCAAGGGGATAAATTGGCACGTTTGTATTAGTTTACGACAACAGTTTTGTGTTTGCTTCGGCATAAATCTTGCATTATTTCGCTTTTAATTATTAAAGATGATTTTATTCGCAGGAAAATGGAAATTGCTAGAAAAAATTCGATTAAGAATGTATGCGATGCATAATTTGTAATTTCAGTTGTTTACTGTGTTTCGGCATTCGACAGGTACTTGTTATTAAATATTGTGTAAATAAATATTTTTAATGTAAATCAATGTGTGTTTTACTTTGAAGAATTAAATCGACTCAAAATTAAAAAAAAAAACGAAAACAAACATTAAAGAAGTGAATAAATCAGTGGTGAGCAACCTTTTTAATCAACGGGCCAATTTAAATTTTAAAATTTTTTGGCGGGCCGCACATAAAGTAACACTTATTAATAATTTACAAAACTTTATTTATAATAAACTTTAGAATAAAAAAAAATATAAAATTTAAAAAAAGTAAAGATTTCATATACAAATTTTAATGCAAAATAAAAACAAACAAGAAAAGAACAGAAAAACGAATTTACTTGAAATTTTTAATGAGAAATTTGGCACTGTTTTTTCGATACAAGCTGATCAATATCAGCCGGAATTGATGAGGTAGATACACGTACGCAGCTTTCTAATCGTGCATCACTCAGTCTTGATCGGTGGTCATTTTTGATTAATTTCATGGTTGAAAATAATTGTTCGCAAACATACGTACTTCCGAACAGAGACATCATTTGCTTTGCATTTTTCGTCAAAAGCGGAAATTTCTCAGGGCTCGCATAAGATTTATAAAAATTTTCGATGTTTACTGAGAAAAATACATTTTTTAAATCGGTATTATTCTGCATGTCAATCACTTCCATTTGAAAGTCTTCGGGAACTGTATCCACATCGATATTAAATGGCGAGGAAAACATTTTCATGGAAACCGCTGTCTTCTCAGCTTTGAACATTTGGAATCGTAATTGAAATTCGTTGATTAAAATGTCTATATATTGTGCGTATTTTTGAGAAGTAGTAACGTTTTCTTTTTCTAAATGTGGAAAGTGAGACACATTATTCTGCAAAAGATGCTGTTTCCACAATTTTAATTTGCGCTCAAAGCCCTGAATTTTATCATACAAATTGTGAATAAACTGTCCTTTGCCTTGAAGTTCCACATTAAAATCATTGAGATGCTGAGTCATGTCGATAAGAAACCCAAAATCGCACATCCATTCTTTATTACCAAAGTGAGGAAAGGCATATCCCTTCATATCCAAGAGCAATTGTATTTCGCTTTTTAAGTCGTATGCTCTTTTCAGCATTGCACCTCTATTAAGCCAACATACTTCGGTATTAAAAACCTCGTCGCCATATTCAGTTTCTAAATCTTTTAGGAATTCTTTAAATTCACGGTGATTTAACGCGCGCGACTTTATAAAATTGATTAGTTTAATTATTGGTACTGTGACATTTGGCAAACTCAATCTTTTCGCGCACAAATTTTCCTGGTGAATTATGCAGTGGTTAACGAATATTTCCCTCCCTGTGACCTTAATGTCTTGAAATAGCCTTCCTGATACTCCTACCTCCATGCTTGACATTGCTCGTGCTTCATCTGTCGATACACCGATAGTCTTTTCTAATAAAATTGAAAAATTTTCCAACACAGACTTTAGTTCATCGTACAGGTCTTTGCCGGTTGTAGTTCCTTGCATTGGAATCAGTGAACACACTTCTTCGGTAATATTAAATTTAGTGTCAATACCAAGTAAAAATATAGCCAGTTGTGCTGTATCGCTAATATCGCAACTCTCATCAAGTGCCAAAGAACAGTATTCGAATTTTGCAATGCGTTCACGAAGCGTTGTTGCTATGTTCTCGGACAAGTCTTCAATTCTCCTTGCAATGGTGAATCCTGATAAACTAATGTTTGAAATAATATTTATTTTATCAAGAAATGCTATTTCTGCAACAGCAGGCCAGACATTCTTTTATCATCTCTCCATCTGCAAAGGGTTTCATTTTTTTTTTTTTTTTTTTTTTTGCCAGTATTTGACTGACAACAAAACTAGCCTTTACTGTCGTATTTGATAAAATAGCTTGACTTTTAAAAATAGCCTGTTGGTTTCCCAAGTTTTTCTCCATTTGATTAAACTTAACAGGACAACTCCGGATAGATCGGCCGGATGGCCGAGCGGTAAAGGTGGCAGCCTACCGCTCTGGGGGACCCGGGATCGAATCCAACGGGTCGAATAATCCCCAGGAATTTTTCGGGGGGTGGTCCGTTCGGATATGTCGGGCCCCGTCCCTCACCACCCGGTTGCCCCATTGTGGGCCTGGCCGAACCCATAATGGGCCTACTAAAAGAGGCCCTCTTAGTGCCCACAGGGCGGAAAGAGTTAAAAAAAAATGCTTGGCGGGCCGCATAAACATGTTTAACGAGCCGCGTGTTGCTCATCCCTGGAATAAATAGTATTTTAATTCGGACATATGGAAGGACTAAACGTGGCGGCGATATTTAATCGAAACGACTTCTGTTAAAGGGTTTTGTCTGTTACATTGATCGAAGAAGTGGTGATATTTAGCGGGTTCGCACAGGTTCGCCCGAACCCGTTGTTAAAATTTCCAGTTTTTCCGAACCTTGTTAAACACGGAACATTTCTCAGTGGTTTTGTTTTTTTTTTTTTTAAATATATTAAAATATACGTATTATACTCTGTACTACTACTAAACTAGAGCCTTATACCCCGTTCGCACCGAGCATTTCAATCTAGATTGTGAGCAAGGTCGGGACTATGTCTTGGTGCGATCTCTCTCGACCGAAACGAGGTTTAATCGCGATCGATTCAAGAGAGTTCTTGAAACTAGATCCAGTCATAAGAGAGATCCCACAATCTCACGCGCGCGAGATAATACAAGATGGGGTGGAACACGTGTCGGGATATGGACAGCGAAATAAAAAGGATATTGTATTTAGAAAGATGATGACATGTCTATTATCAGCAGTGCCACTCGGGGTGAAAAATTTCTCTGCCTAAAAAAAAAATCGACAGCAGTAATATACTATTGTTACCTGGTCTTCGCCCAGGGCTTGTTACGTTCCAAATACGCCACTGATTATTAGATATATCGCAAGAAAAGGTATTGTATTTATTTCTAGCCAAAACTTTCATTTCGTTTGTCGGTGATTGTCAGGGAAAACTTTTCTGCTAGCGAACCCTTTGTTAACTATTTCGAATATCGACGGCCGGATGGCCGAGCGGTCAAGGTGGCAGCCTACCGCTCTGGGGGACCCGGGATCGAATCCGATCGGGTCGAATAATCCCCAGGAATTTTTCGGGGGGTGGTCCGTTCGGATATGTCGGGCCCCGTCCCTCACCACCCGGTCGCCCCATTGTGGGCCTGGCCGAACCCATAATGGGCCTTCTAAAAGAGGCCCTCTTAGTGCCCATAGGGCGGAAAGAGTTAAAAAAAAAAACTATTTCGAATATCACCACTGGATCGTAGTAGTGTAAATTTAACGTCATACTTTAAGACTTGTAAAAAAAAACAAGTCAGATTGACGTAAATGTACCTCAATCAATTAACAGACTTCGGTTTTCTGTTGTAACAATTCGTTCACACACTGTCCAAAAAAAGTAATAAAAGATGGCGTTACTTCGCGAAAATATATAAACATAGGTAATGACATAGAGTAGTAAATAATCAAATGTTTTTGAAAAGAAAAGAACAGAGGAAGAAAATTAGAAGCACCGAATTAAATGAAATAAAAAAGGAGTGAATATGGCGGCACTTTTCTGCCGAAGGCGAAGATGGCAGTCGCAGTTTGTTCTTTAATACACACACCAGACCATTAAATTACTGAAAATAATGTCCGACTAACTCGTGTCTTATTGGTGTTCTTGATTTAAAACACAAAGCCTTGTGGGATATAAAGGAAAAAAGCAGAAATTTTACTTTTCGGCAAAACGGAAGTACAGTACGTCATAAGTAATACCCAGAAAAACCAATTTCGTGTCGTCTTTTTTTCCGTTTAATGCGATCAGACCAAGTAAGAGGTGTGTAAGAATGTTCCAATAAACGAGCCATTATCATCTCAAAAACTAATTTATATACAACTAGCTGACCCAGCCACGCGTTGTGGCGGCTCAAAATGTATCTATTATGTATAACACTTTTCCCGTAGGGGAAATTTCAAAAAATCCTTTCTTAGTGTACATTCTCTTGTCGTACCCTATTAAAACGCATCTAAAATAGTATAATAAAAGCAGAGTTCTTCACAGTAAGCCTTAATCCTGTCCCTCTCCCCCGCAAGGAAATATTGAAAAATCCCTTTTTAGTGTATATTCTGTTGACGTAACCTATTAAAAAACGCAAAAAACCGCATCTAAAATAGTATAATAGAAGCCAAGTTCTTCACTGTAAGCCTTAATCCTGTCCATCTCCCCCCAGTGGGGGAATTTCGACATGTATATTATATAAAAACACGTGCGTATTCAAATGCAACGTTGTGTCAAAATTTCAAAGGAATCGGTAGGAACAAACGAACGTTATATTTTATTTATATAGATAGATAGAAAATGATCTGCTTTAGTCCATTCTCACAGAAAAGCAAACTTAGGTCGTCAGAGTTATCGCCATCTGTTGGACATAAAAGCCTTAATCCATATATAAAGATATTTTTGGAAGTGGGGAAATGGTGGTCTTCACATATGCCACAAACCTTCGCGGGAGTGTATTAAACAACTTCCCAAAGTTTCATGGCAATCGGATAAATGGTGTAGTAATGCATGAAGGACAGATAGACAAACACCAGACATACGTTCGTTTTTATATATTACTAGCAGACCCGGCCACGCGTTGCTGTGGCTCAAAATGTATCTATTATAAATGTATAACGCCTCCCCCGTGGGGGGAATTTCAAAAAATCCCTTCTTAGTGTACATTCTCTTGACGTACCCTATTAAAACGCAATCAAACACGCATCTAAAATAGTATAAACAGAAGCCGAGTTCTTCACAGTAAGCCTTAATCTTGTCCCTTTCCCCGCTGAGGAATATCGAAAAATCCCTTTTTAGTGTATATTCTGTTGACGTAACCTATTAAAACGCAATTAAAAACGCAAAAAACCGCATCTAAAATAGTATAATAGAAGCCAAGTTTTTCACGGTAAGCCTTAATCCTGTCCCTCTCCCCCGCAAGGGATTATCGAAAAATCCCTTTTTAGGGTATTTTCTGTTGACGTCACCTATTAAAACGCAATTAAAAACGCAAAAAACCGCATGCAAAATAGTATAAATAGAAGCCGAGTTCTTTACAGTAAGCCTTAATCCTGTCCCTCTCCCCCCAGTGGGGGGAATTTCGACATGTATATTATATAAAAACACGTGCTATTCGAATGCAACGTGGTGTCAAAATTTCAAAGGAATCGGTAGGAACAAACAAACGTTATATTTTATTTATATAGATAGATAGAAAATGATCTGCTTTAGTCCATTCTCACAGAAAAGCAAACTTAAGTCGTCGGAAGTTAGCGCCATCTGTTGGACATGAAAGGCTTAATCCATATATAAATATATTTTTGAAAGGGGGGAAATGGTGGTCTTCACATATGCCACAAACCTTCGCGGGAGTGTATTAAACAACTTCCCGAAGTTTCATGGCAATCGGATAAATGGTGTGGTAATGCATGAAGGACAGACAGACACACAGACAGACATACATTCGTTTTTATATATATAGATTTTAACGTTAAAAATACATTATACTTAAAACATTAACATTTAACGCCATTTTAGATAAATCTCTCTCTAGAGCTCGGTCACGCGCGTTAGGATCTGCGTTCGCATCTTACGCGGGTGTTCTAAATGAATTTTCAGACGTTACCAACTTTTACCACCAGATGGAAAAACGGAGTTTCGTTTACGACGTAATTCGATACGAAAGGTGTAAAGTGTCGGACCGCACGTGCGGCAAATGGTACGTATCGGAGGGTGGTCGATGACGTGTCGGGCCACCTGCACGCGCTCGTTTGCGTCGTCGTAACGAAGATGGACGACTCGACAAACATGTCGTACGCCGCTCTTCACCAGCGTAACGCCACCGAGCAAATCGTTCCTTTCTGCAATCACACGAGATGCGGACAACAACAGTTAACCGACGAAATTCTTCGTTTTTCCCAGGCCCTACTGCAACTAAATGGAGACAATCGACACGTCTTGTTTGTTCTATCGGGCCTTTTAGTCTTGCGTAAGTACTCGACACTACTTTCGACGTAATCGGTTTTTTTAATGCAGAAATATGTGTTACGTTTAATAATGCAGTTATGCAAAGTGGATTTCCTCTGGTACAGTACGGTTCTCGCAAGAATTCCGCTTCTCACGTCTTAGTAGTTTTTATCTACCACACCAGTAAGTACAGTTTTTTTTTCTAATTTTGTAGAGGGAGATTTTTTACGTCATTTTGTCACTTCTCCACGTGTAGCGGATGCGCATATTTAATACAGGAAATACTATTTATTGTAAATAGTTGTTTTGGGAAGTTGCAAAACGTAACAACGGGGTTTTCCCCGTGTGACAATTTATTGCTTTATTTATTAAATAACAATACAATTAATTTGTGTATCTACTCGTTAATCCCCCAAACTCGTAAGGACGTGACGTTGATTAATTACACCCCGGTTAATCGGATGCTCTGTCCTCTTAAACTCAGATTTCTATGTTGTTTCAAGTAATAGCGGGTATAATCTTCTGGTTAATCGGATACGGTATAGCGTTTGGCGACGGTCTCGGATTTGTAGGAGGAAACTTCTTCGCCGGACTGAATTTGAGTTCTGATGACGCGTCTCATTGGTTCTTCCATTTGACACTGGATGCCACCGTCTGTTCCATCGTGGTGTCTTCCATGGCTGACAGAGGAACGTTCATCTCTTACGTCATCGTCACAATCCTCGTTTCCGGTAAGTAACTGAGCCTCTATTTACAAAAGACAATCTTCTGGTGTTTTAATCCTCCCATTTAAAGGTCTGATCCATCCTTTCGTGGTTCATTGGTGCTGGAGTCCATTCGGATGGCTGTACCAGAATGGTGCAATGTACTATCGAGTAAGTTTGTTTTTGCATTGTAAAAATCGTACGAAGAAAAAATTTACCATTTTTATGGTACAGAACACTTGGGCCTTTCATTTGACAGTAAATTAAGTGTTGAATTATTCGGGAAAATATTTCCATTGTCCTTCAATGACGTTAATACTTTGCAGTGTTACGTAATCGGGTCTGTTGAAATTAGTCGAATGTATAATCTTTGGCATTTTAGGAATGTTACACAGGCGCTTCTTTTGGGTATTAGTGCTATGATTTTCTGGTTACTGGGAAGTTTTTAATGATCCTTAACCTGTGTTGTAGGATTATGCGGGTGCAGGTGTGATCCACGTTAGCGCCGGTGCATGTGCCACGGTTGCTGTGGCAATGGCCGGACCCAGATCGGTCAGATCGGACACTGTGCAGAGAAAACCCGGACATACCATACCGGTAAGTGACCTTTGTACTCGTAACGTCTTCGATGACGTGTTAATTCTAATCCTTTATGCAGATATCCATCGTGGGAAGTTTCCTGTTGATTGTTGGTTATGTGGCCATCGCCTGTGGAACCCAGGCGGGAAGAAAGGTGCAAAACTTGACCACTTCGTCCATAGTCGATTCTATCACTTCTACCGTTTTGGCGGCAAATTTCGGGGGTGCCGCCTACCTTTGTTGCCATCGTTTACAGAAATGCTGCAGAAATGGCCGCCGAGAGGTTCAACCTGATGCTCTAGTTTCGCTTTCCTACTTTCTGGCAGGATCTGTGGCAGGAATGGTAAATAGGATCTTGTATTTTCGGCCTCAAAATTGAAAATTGAACCTGGAATTTTGGAAGCAAAATATCGGGTGCTTCCGCCAGGAGAGTCCGGATTTGATTCTCACTTGATAAATTTATCGTCAGGTGTCGGTGAGTGCCGGTTGTGACAGCTTCCCCATGTGGGCATCCGTAACAGTGGGGGTAATAGGAAGCCTTTTTGCCTTCTTTCTTCACCTTGTGGTGGCTTTCTTCAAAGGAGAAGATGAGATTCACTTCGTCGGTGGTGAGTATGATTCAATCTTAAAGACCCAAAAACTAACCAAAATTTTCAAATATGTACACACTTTCAGTGCATCTGGGGGCGGGAATCTGGGGGTTGATGGCAGCACCCGTTTTCGAATACCCGGATGGAATGATTATGGGGAAGATCAATAACTCTCGAATGGTGAGTAATCTTTCCAGACGCTTCCGCAATTAAACACCCACAAGTGAAGATATCTTCTGCAGGTGATAGCTTGGAATTTGGCAGCAGGGAGCATAATCTTAGCGTGGAGTGGTGCGTTATCCGTCATAGTGTTCTTCACATTGAAGTGTTTGAAGTTTTATTCGATAGATTACGACTTGAAAGGTATAAAAGAGTAAGTAGAAACTACCAAGGTCGAATCGGTATTTCAATATCAATGAACTTTACAGGTTCGGACATTTTGAGACAAGGACAGACATCCTCGCCTGCTCCTTCCAGCGCCGACAATTCGTACTTTCACGTTTATCCACAAAGTAATGAAAATGGGAACAGCATAAGTAAGTTGACGAATAGAGAATTTCTTTTCTGAGGGATAATTAAGGTAATTAATTAATTGTTTAATAAGTATTACTTATTCTCTATTGTTGAAAACAAGGCATTACTGGAGGTTCTTGCATACTAAAAATTCATTAGTAGAATACAGAATTGATAATTTGGAAATAATTGTCAAGTACTTTGGATATTACACAATAATCTACTGAAGACTGTCATGTGTGACACTTGGATTTAGGAGGCCATTTCGTTAATTTTCATGCTATCTTAGATAGGATGTGTGTTTGTAACAGGAAACATGGAAACGTGGTTAGCAATTTTTTCTTGACAAAGATGTCTATTTACCATATTTATGATTTTGTATTCGGTGACAAGAGAATAACAGGAAGAATTACATTCTTGATTTGGCTTTCCATTTATATAATGTGACAGCAGAAATATTTGGCAATGTGGAATGCTGCAATTGATGTCAGAATAATTTTGGTCAAAATTACCATAGGAGAAACACAAATGGCAATTTGTAATTCTTTTCTTAAGGAGCTTGGGCAGTTCCAAATACACAGAATTGAGATCTGCCATGTTGTTTTTTATATATTTTAATATAAATAATATATAATCAGCTTTTTTCTTCATCTGTAATTTTGATATGCCAAAGCTACAAATGAAGTGTGACAGTATATTGTTAAAAAGATGTTGCAGAAACAATTTTAAAAAATTAGCAAGGTTTTGCAGGAAAGAAATTGGAAAGCTTAAAGTTGATTTGCCTTGTCTTATGAATGTGCAAAATGCAAGTATTTGTTTCCTTTTGATGAAACAATGAAAAGTTATACAATGTATGTTCACATATTTCATTGAAATTCATTATTCTTTAGGACAAAGTTGTTTGTTTTTCTCTTCAAATATAAGTTTATGCAAACTTTGTTGTAGGATGTTGATTTAACTTTCTTTTTCTTTTCAGTGGATTACGACATTCCTTTAAATGTAAAGAATCGAGCGAACGACAGATATCCCACGATTCCGCAGCAACCGTTTGGCACAAGAAATGAAGCATTCCTGTCTGAAAGTGCCACACAGTTATAAATTTATAAACTTTGATATATTTTAAAGTTTTTAGTTAATAAGTATTGTCAAGAGCGTAATTATTTTATACAATTTTATATACTGCACGTTGATGTTATGAATTGATTTTAACTTATTCAATTATTGTAAATTAGTACTATTGAAAGCAATGTATGATAATTTTGTCGTTTCATCCATTCTTATGACACAATTTTAATTTTTTTAAAATATTTACAATGTTTATTTTTATTCATCTTTTAAGAGTATATGTAACATCAAGTTTGCTATCATTTTTTTGATTAAAAAACTTTAAATGTAGATGTACTTCCTACAAATATGTAATGGTAAATTTTAATAGCAGCAATAAAAAGATATTGATTTCTCTATAAAATATTTGCTTTCACAGAAAAGAAAAACATCTATAAATAAATAAATTTATATTTTTATAAATCTGCTTTGTAACTGTACAAAATAATTCATTTCTCAAAAATTATTAAAACCAACTCACTTTTGTGTTCGTAACATTTAAATTCTTGCTTAAAACAAAAACATTTTAAAGTCCTGTCTGAACCAAAATATTTAATGAACAACTGTCGCATTCTACAACAAGACTGCCGCCATACTTTAAATCTTCTCGATCTAGTACGTAAGATCCACCACAACGGCAACTTCTCTCGTAACTTTCGTCTGTAATCAAAACAGTACAATTTCCGTAAGTATTAAGAAATTATATTTTTAGAATCTAAGCAATGATTTTAGTAAAGCAATGATAAATGTATCCATTGTAATTTAAAAAGTTTTAAATGAAAGTTCTGTAAAATAATTTACTTTGATTACCTTTATTCTTTCAGCAAACTAACTTTACATATAAATTTTTTCTTTATCTTCATGACTACGTGCATTAATAGACAGAAGGCATTTTCACATCTAGTCATGAAGATAAAGAATAAAAACAAGGCACGGTCTCGGAGTACGTAATTTACATGTAAAATTAAAAATTGTTTAGTAAATCCAGTAAATTCTATATATTCTATTAGTAATATCTCAATACTATAGAGTTAGTAATGGAATTTCACAGTTGTAAATATTTATTATATGAAAAATAAATAGAATCATATGACATGTTGCATAATACAAGTCATCCCATATAACAATTTGGGCATTACTCAAAAGTTTGTAACCTGTTCTACTTTCTCAAAACATTTTGAGTCATAGCCTAGGAAGATTAGAAGATTGTTGCATGCCATTTTTTTCAAAATCAAAGTTTAATTTTATTTTTACTAATATTAGGTCAGAATTTAGAATAAAAATCGATTTACACACAACAGTGATGTTTGGTCACAGTGACCGTTTGGTGCATAAACATCGATAAATATCACACATAGCCAATCAGAGTTTCATCAATGACACATGATCTGTATTCTGTCAATCATACAAGTGTCGTACATGAAATTCTGATTGGCTATGTGTGATGCTTACTGCACTGTGCCGGCACGTCACTGTTGTGTATAAATCGACCCTTAAACTACAAAAATTCTCAGATTTATCATCTGTTAGGTTAAGGATTGTGTTTCAGAATGAACAGAAATAAAAGAAAATTGTTCATCGCTTGTTTGCATGTTAAATCTGTCATAATAATAATAATTTATTTAAGTAGTACAAGTGTTTTTTAATGAAATTAAAATTTACTTTAACTTCCTTATACGGTAATAATGTGTGAGAGCCTTGGTCTTCGATGACCCAAATGTATGTTCCCAAGCAATAGTAACAAATTTGTATTTTACAAATACCTCGTATAATTTATAATAAAGCATATTCTTGGAAAACAAGCTATAAGATGTTATGAATACAAAAGATATTTATAAAACCAATACACTGTGTATACTGCTTTATACAATACACTATAAGTTTTTTAACAAAAATATATTACCTGAAATTTTATTCATACTACTAATTTTCACTTCTTCATGTACTGCTTGTGTATTTTTCAATTCCCAAGCTAAAGAATGAAATAAATTTTAAAGATAGATTAGAATTAAAAATGTAAATCAATCAAAAATTGATATTAATGTTTATTGTATTGTAAACTAGAAAATGTTTAAGCTGTCTCTGAGAAGAATTATGTATATGTATAGTCTATATAAACTGTCATTCTGGTCAGTAATTTATAGTATTGTAGAAAACCTTAAATTCTCAACAAAATAAAATCTTTAAAACTATTTGCATATAAACCAATGGAATAATGATTTAAATTCAAGAACTAGCAAAAAAAAAAAAATGATATAATCGACTTAAAAATAATTATATGAAATTTGTAATTATTAAGCTTAAGAGTTAGAGAAGGAATTAAAAACTTCTAATGTGTTGACATGAACAGATAAAATATATAAAAAATACTTTGTAATTTTTGAACACAATTAATCAATGATGACTGAATTTATTTTTCTATTACTGTTGATTATACTAACGTACAAAAAATATTAATAAAATACTAATATTGCTAGTACTGAATATTTACTTCATGTTAATAATTATCATTTCAAAAAGGCCTGTAAACAATTATTGCACAATTCTTTTTTTTAATATTTTTTAAAATTTACTTTATTTTGTTTTGTATTTGTATACTTTATTCATTGTATTTTATGTATTTTAATTGGGGTTTTACTGTTAATGATGGGAGGACACAAACGACACAAGACTTTTGCTATTGTAATTTTACATTATTTACTTGTTTTCAATGTTTATGATTGCATTTTGTTTCATTTAAAAATATTGAAAATTTACAAGAATTAATTTTAACTAATAATATTATCATCTGCTCTATTATTCTATGAAGATGCCATGAAATTTAGAGTTTTATTGGAAAGAATTAAATATTTTGAGTGCATTCTATTGGTCCTTTAGGCTTATATAAAGTAAGTACTGTATTAAAATTCTACAATATTTCTATGTAAGATATACATATATTACTAAAACTTATTTTTCTCTGATACCATACTTGTTTCATTACTGGGAGATGGAATCAATAATTTCAATCAAAAATATTTTCATTATAGATTTATTTAATTGAAGATATATACAAAATGCATTGTTTTTAAAATCTATTTATTACTATTATAACTCAAAACAAGAAGTCTTTATAATCCAGAAATAGTGTACAGTGGAACCTTGCTTAATGAGTACCTCGCACAACGAGTACTTCGCATAACGAGCAAAACGAATAGTAAAAATTTGCCTCACTTAACGAGCGATGTTTTGCATAACGAGTGAGGAGGAGAGGGGAAGTCCCGAATTGTGCACATGCTCCACCAGTCTGTGTTTAGCACTTGTTCTGCTAGCATCTTCATGTCGCTTGTGATCACACACATTACTTATAAACATCAACAACCAATGCCTGTTATATAATAAACACCCCAAACAATATGCCAAATTCTTGGGCTATGAAAAGACTATAATTAAATATTAGAAATTAATTAATTTGACTAAAGGTAGGCAGTTATGCCGCCATTTCGTATTAAATTTAATGACCAATTCCAAACTAAATTTTACAAATGTCTGAATTAAAAATTAACTACAGTATTTATAATTATTAAATTTAATACAAGATGGAAGCATAACTGCCTACTTCTAGTCAAATTAATTAATTTCTATTATTTAATTGTAGCCTTTATGTAGCCCAAGAATTTGGCATATCGTTTGGAGTGTTTATCAAACATATTATCTGTGATTTTTTTTTGTTTTCTGCAAATTGAATTCTCATTCCAGGTTGGTTCATTTCGCACTAGAAGAAAAGATGATGATGATTCATGCTCCTTAACAATGTTTATTGTATAAATTTCTTTCAATAAACATTATACATAAAACATTAATTTTTTTCGTATTTATCATATCGTATCGTATTTTACATTAATTTCTATGTGAAAAATTGTTTCGCTTAACGAGTGTTTCGCATTACGAATACGACTCTGGAACGAATTATGCTCATTAAGCAAGGTTCCACTGAATGTATGTATATATGTTATGGACATAGTGATTAATTGGACATTATGAATAATGACCAACAAAGTCGGGCATTGTAATAAATTTCAATAATTTATCAAATTGACTGATCATTGTGAATACACTCAAACCTGTTTTTGTGCGATTTGTTTTGTGTGATTTTTTGTGTGTGGTATATGAATTTCAATCAAATTGGTATACTGCACAAAAATAATTGCACAAAACACATTGCACGTATAAAAAATTGGACAAAAAAAGACTGCACAAAAACAGGTTTGAGTGTACTGCTATCATCTAGTCGGGCAAAGTGGTGATAATACGTTGAGGAGTGATCATTCAACATACGCTAGCCAATCGGCACTCTGAGTTGCGCGTGCGCATCGCGTTTAGTATCAAATTTTAAATTCCGCAACATTTTAATTTGATTAAAAAACTCTACTTATTTCATTTAGAAATATTTATTTTTTGTGAATTATTTCAAAGTATTTTAAAAAGAACATGTAATCTTTTAAAACTAAGTACTATTAACTATACTAATTAAATAGTAAAATTTTACCTATGTGCACCACCATGGCGGTGGTTGCAACTGTTTGTGCTCCTGACTAATTCCTCCGGAGGGGAGCTACAGGCCGGATGCCGATTGTTTAACATAACTCGATATTAGTGAGGTTGAAGCCAAAGTTTTAAATGCGAAAACGTGTATGTTGGACGTTCAGCACCACTTTCCTGTAAGCCTAGAAGTTTGACAATGGCATTTGGAATGTCGAGCATGATTCCACTGACTTTCCAAACACCATTGTCAAACTTCTAGAATTACAGGAAAGCGGCACTGAACCTCCAACGTACACTTTTCAAGTTTAAAACTTCGGCCTCAACCTTGCTATTGATACATACTAGATCAGGGGTGGGTAAGCAAGAGTTCAGTGGGAGCTGAAATGTAGGTTTTGTAAAATGCATGGGAGCCGCAGTTCTGTACTGTCGTGGCAGATAGTATGGTAAGGCACACAATTTTATTATATAATATAAATATAATATAAAACAAATATTGAATTTTTTTAATAAACATATTTTCACAAAATTATAAAAATAAAATTGTAAAAATAATAATAAAAAACAGAAATTAACATTTTCAGCAAGAGCCGCATTTGCCCATGTCTGTACTAGATATTGATATGTGTGTTCAAGAACTACCGTGAATAAATAACTAGTGACGTTACACAATTGGCAGCTCCACTTTGGGAGGAATCTGTCAAGAGCACAAACAGTCGTGACTGCCGCCAAATTCGGTACTAAACGCAATATGCACGCACAACTCAGATGCGAGTGCTGATTGGCTAGCATATGTTGGATGATCACTTCTCAACATATTATTATCACTTTGCCTGACTAGATGATAGCAGTATTCATAATGACTGGTCAATTTGATAAATTATTGAAATTTATTACAATGCCCAATTTTGTTGGTCTGGTCATTATTCATAATGTCCATATTAATCACTTTGTCCATAGCATATATATATATATATATATGATATACAATATGCTTATGGACAAAGTGAATAATGACCAGACCAACAAAATTGGGCATTGTAATAAATTTCAATAATTTATCAAATTGACCGGTCATTATGAATATATATATATTATCATTATAATAATAATAATAATATATATATATATATATATATATATGTTCTTTTTGATAACAGATAAACATTTTCAGCCATCTCCAAGTTCTAGAACAGGAGTGTGCAACCTGCAGCATTATTATTTTGTGCAGCCTGCATCACACATAATATTTTATATATATCAAGTACAGTAAAACCTGTCTATAGCAACCACCCACGGTTCCTTCAAAAAGTGGTCTTTTAGACAGGTGGTCATCCAATACGGGTAGTGCTGTAAAACTGTATTTCCGTACTTTTTAGCCATTTCTACTAAACAAAACTTGAGGTAGGCATTTATAAGTGATTTTTTTAATGATAGACCTATATCAGTATTGTATTTTTTCTTATCGGATAACTCAACTTACAGGAGTCATCATGATTTTATGACAGATTTAATACCAATATTTTAAAGATTAATACAGTACTTGCATTTTCTTAATTATAATGCACATTTTCTTTTTTTCAAGATAATTAATTAAAGTTGTTTCTCTTCATTTGCTCCTCAGTTACGTGTATTACATCGTTGATATAAAAGCATGGTATCTCTCCATCACTTTGATTTTTGGTTTTGGTTAGTTTAGCCGTATTTTAACTTCAAAAATACTGTTTTTTTTTTTTTTAATATTTAATATTTTCTTAAGTACAATAAGAAAAATTATTAATGAATAATAAAACTATTTTATTATTTTATGTCATAATACGATTTCATTACATTCTGCAATTGTCATTGGACAATCACGAAATCAAAAAAGGAAGGTTGCCTGTAAAACTGATTTTTGTATTAATGCGTTTATTGTTATTTTGAATATTTTGTGTGTGAAAAGTACTTGGATATTATTTTTCTAAAAATATCATGGAAATAAGGTAGGTTGATACAGAAACTATTTATCATACATATACTGTATATGAGCTTCAAAAATAAATAAATAAAATAAATTTTATCAAACGATGAGATCAGCCAATTAATTGTATCGTGTACAATATTTTATACATCAAGAAAAATACTGTAGGTCTACAGTATGATAAATACTGTATTCTTACTGTCAATTTATCATACTGTAGACCTATAGTGTACTCTTGTATATAGGAGCATGTACTGTACCTGTATTTAAATTTGTGTAAAATACAACATCGTTTTAAAGCAATTTAGAACAGAAAATTTAATAAATTAAATTTACATGTACAGGTTAGACCAGGGGTGGCCAACAGCTTTTGCCCTCAGGCCAAATTGGAAAGAAAAATTTTTTTCACGGGCCAAATGAAATATTAAAATTATATCATGTTAAATACAAATATGCTGACTCGTGCGGCAGGTGAGGTTTGTTCGAACAGAAGTTCCTAACGCATGCACAATGTCATTTTACAATGCAAAGAAACATACAAACAAAAAAGAAAACAAAAAGTCGACAGGCAGGCAGCACTGTGCGTAACATGTCAGCATGAACAGAGTGATATGGTGGATTGGCAGATGAGTTTCAGTGAGTGTGGGGTCTTTCGTTCTTCAAATAGTGTAAATTTATAACAGACGAATACAAAAGTTTAAGTCTCTACAATGAAATTTTTTAAAATATGAAGAAATATCGCAAATTATCCATTTGACCAATTATTGGAAGTTAAGTAGCTAATATTGAAAAATTAATCGCAGGCCACATAAACCCATTATGTGGGCCGTATGTTGGCCACCCCTGGGCTAGACAATACATATTTACATGTGCATATTAAACAATTCCATTACCTTAGTCTGTCTAACCTGTTTTAACTTTTGCTTTAGGATAACATCCTCAAGCTTGTTTTCAATTAAATCTATGCTTTCCAAAAGATGTGGTCTTTCAAGATTGACGAACGTTGCTTTCAATCTTGAAATTGTGAAAAGCATCTCTGATAGTGGAAAAGGTTCAATACAAACATCACTTTGTTCTTCATTATTATTGTTATCATCGTTGTCTTCTGTTATTTGTGACAGTCGTTGATTGGTCTTTTCCACAACCATAAGTTGATCCTCCCAGTCATCATCCAAATCTTCAAAGCATTGAACATCTTCAATAGCTACAATGTCGTTAATTTGTGCAGCAGTACAAAGCTCTTGAAGTTCTGCTTCTAAAATATTTTCAGCATCCGGAGCATCTGCAGCATCAAGAAGAAAGCCCACCTTCTAAAACATTTGCTGATCGTTTCAGAATTTACTTCCTTCCAGGCATTTTTAATCCACTTAACTGCATTCAAAACAGTCAGTTGTTTAGCAAGTTCTGTTGCTCTTTCAGCACATTCCATCCGAACAAGCAAAAATTTTACAAGTTCTTTTCTGTATAGTATCTTAAACTCCCAGATTGTGCCCTGATCTAATGGTTGAAGGTGGCTCGTAGTGTTGAGTGGAAGAAATTTCAATTCAACATATGAAAGCGAAATCTTGGAGATGGCAGTGGGCATTGTCCAGAAAAAGTAAAATTTTCCAGTTTTGGTTACTCATTTTTTCATTTAATTTTTCTATCCATTCTTGAAAAATGTCTGCTGTTATCCAAGCTCTGGAGTTGGCTTTCCAGGTCATGCCCAAAGTTGCGAAGTCAATACCTTTAAAGCATCTAGGTCGAAGTGACTTAGAAATGACCAACACATTATTCTCTATCTCCTAATGCATTATAGCAAAACATTACAGTCCAATGTTCTTTTGCCATTTTGTCTCCTGAACACTTCTCTCCCTTTTTGATTAAAGTTTTATCCAGAATGGCACAAAAAAATGTCCTGTTTTGTCTGTGTTATAGACATGGTGAAAATCATATCCATCTATCATCTAAAGAACATGCTGTTTCGAATCTTCTACATTAACTTGATTGACATTACCACTTTCACCACACAAGGTATGATAAACAATGTTATGACGCTTCCAGAAACTTTACAGCCATTCATTGCTGGCACAAAACGACAAAATCCCTAATTTTTCTACAAATTCACATCCTTTCGCCTGAATGATTGGTCCACTCAAAGGAATTTGTTTAGCATTTGCCTTTTGAAACCACTCCCATATCAATTTATTTATCGCTTCATTCACCTGTTTTTTTTTTGTTTGCTATTCTTGTTTCCATTGCTTTCCCATTTCTCCAATATCGACTTCTGTTGCAAAATTTTGAAAATTTGCATTTTCCCACAGATAAATTTCTCCACTAATCTCCGTTGTGATAAGCCATTTTCACTTAATCTTTAACTTAATAACTTTAATACCACATTCAAATGACAGCACTTCGCATCTCTTTCGTTTTTCTGACATTTTCGAACAAACAGAAATGAGTTTTCTTTGTAGCTGGACTAATCCATTAACACCTGCAACTAATTTCAAGAGTGGGAGAAGTGCCCGAGATGGATTCAAACAAGAGTTTAGACTAATTCATTATACTAGGAGGGAGAAATGTTGAGATGGGTACAAAAAATAGTTTAGAATAGATATATTAGTGGAAGTGGTCTTTTATTACAGTTTGTTGTATGTTGTTTCGGACCAAAAATCAATGCCTGTGGTCACGTTACACAGGTGGTCATTTAATACAGGTAACTTAAACAAAGACTCTATGTACAAACTATTCTGTGCCAGAAATTTTTGCCTATTTTGACAGGTGCCCGTCAAATGCAGGTAGTTGCCTAAGCAGTTTTCACTGTATATTGCATAAATTCTCTCCTTATTTACTACAATTTATGTATAGCTTTTTCCACAATGAATTTAGTTAACAGTAAAACAAGAAATTGGCTAACACACTCACATCAAAACTAATTTAAAACTAACAGTGATTAATATTCAACCAAATATTCCAGATATGTGAGGAATATTTTTTAAGTAAGGTCTGTTTGGCAATATCTGTTTAAAACATGCATGTTCCTAATTTTTAATATGTGCAGTGTCTCCTGGCATCCCTTGCACACAAACAGATGCCAATTTTGAATCAGCACTGTGTGCTTTTCATGTTATGTGATGGAAATGTTTAAAAAGATTGAGCAGCCCACTGCATGTGAAATAAGGTCAGTTCTTCACTTCCTGGCCACAAGAAATGTGAAACTGGCAGACATTCGTTGCCAGATCTGTGAAGTTTATAGTCTGAATGCCATGAACGATAGCAAAGTTTGCAAGTGGGTAAGACTGTTTAAGGAAGGTTGAGAGAATGTGCAAGATGAACCATGCTCAGGTCAGTTGTCTCCATTTGTCAATGATCTTGTCCATGCAGTAGACACCATGATTCATGAAACAGACAATTTACAATTTCCACCCTATCAGTTAATTTCCCATAAGTTTCATGGTCAGTTCTTTACAAAGTTGTGTTGGAAAACTTGAACTATAGGAAACTGTGCTCTCAATCCAAGTTAATATTTATCTTCTCAGGTAGCACACTTCTATGACATGGGTCTACAAAAACTGGTCTCATGCTACAACAAATGTTTCAACAATAACAGAAAATATGTGGAAAAGTAGCTGAAAGTAGAATCTGAGAAAAAATTAATTACTTGTAATGTTTAGTAGTTCATTTTTTCTTGCAAAATGGACCTTACTTTAAAAATATTCTTTATATCAGGGATGGGCAACCTGCAGCCCACGTGGCATAAATATAAATAAATATATCAGTTTCCCAGCTTAAGGAAGTATTCAACAAGAATTTAAATGTTATTTTCTACGACTTATGTTTGTGAATAGTTTTTTCGCAATGAATTTAGTAAAAATTAAAACAAGAAACCAGCTAACGGACACATCGAAACTAATTTAAAACTATTAGTGACTAATGTTTAACCAAATATTTCCGATATATTATGTTTAGATCAGTGCCAGAAGCTATATTATTCATATATAATTTATAATTATATATGAATAAAGAATTGTGATTTACCCACATTTTCTCCCTCTTTTCTCGTGTGCAGCCCACATCAGTTCAAAAGTGTTGAAATGTGGTCTTTACATAGAAAAAGGTTGCCCATCCCTGCTTTATATTACTACCACATCTACTTGACTTAAATACCGGTTAACTTAATACACACTCACTTCGTTTAACCTTAATATCCGGTATTTCTTGATCGTCCAAACAAACGTTTTCGTCCTCTCCGAGGACTGCCTCAGGTTATTCGAACAAAAGAATAAATTAGAGCAGAATTCCAATTTTTTTGAATTAATTTCTCGAGGAACTTTCAAAATATTCGAATATAATTTGACTATACGCGTGCGCTATGACGCGTTGCCTTTTTCGTATTTGTCACACACGTAACGCCACGCGTGCGACAGAGTGTTGCCGTCTTTGGTGTTTATGCATTTTCCAGTGCGTCAACCTATGCCACAGATCCAGAAATACACGCTGACCTGAATAACGCCAGATTGATAAACTCAGCATTGCAAACGGATGACATCAGGGCCCTAGAGGCCCTAGAAATATACAGGGCCGGACGCACTGGAAAATGCATAAACACCAAAGACGGCAACACTCTGTCGCACGCGTGGCGTTACGTGTGTGACAAATACGAAAAAGGCAACGCGTCATAGCGCACACGTATAGTCAAATTATATTCGAATATTTTGAAAGTTCCTCGAGAAATTAATTCAAAAAAATTGGAATCCTGCTCTAATTTATTCTTTTGTTCGAATAACCTGAGGCAGTCCTCGGAGAGGACGAAAACGTTTGTTTGGACGATCAAGAAATACCGAATATTAAGGTTAAATGAAGTGAGTGTGCTTTATATTACATTCATATCAGTCACAGAAGTCAAATTAAGTATACTTATGTTAATTTATAAATAAATAATTGTGATTTACTTGAATTTTTTCTTCTTTTTTGTCATTTGCAGCTCATGTCAGTTCAAAAGTTTTTAAATGTGGTCCTTACATAGAAAAAGGTTCCTATCCCTGTTCTAACATGAATTATTTAAAATACAGAAGCTTTGGAACATTGTAGAAGAAAAAGATAAATATTTAACTATTAATGTTAGACAAAAATTTATTTTATTTTATTTATCTATACAAAAGTATTGCCATTAAGCACATGATTACCATCTCCCAAATTAACCAAGATAAAAACCCATTAGAATGCAAACAAAACAACTGGGTAAAAAAGAAAAGTAAAAGCATCACATAAAATTTTAAAACTCATATAATAATCTCTACAGTAAGATTTATAATTGTTAAAATCATTAAATAAAAATGACTCAATACATAAAATAACAAGAGTTTATTATTTTATTTATTTATTAATTCTTACATTTTTGTTATCAGTTAAATATTTACTTGTTTTACTGGTGGCTTTTGTATTTGAAATAATTTTATATTCTGAAACATAAAGTAGCTGAAAAATGTATTTTGCAAGTTTTATAAATAATTTATTCAGTTATTTGGTTCCCTGTATATTATTTCTCTTCCTTATATATATAACTAGTGGGTGGGCCCGGCGTTGCTCGGGCAAAATTAACGATAGTGAAGATTAAGACTATTACGTTATAGTCAACCTTACCCATTTTCACAAAATGCAAAAATTGGGTTCCCGTTTCCACACTAATCAGAGAATTTTTAGATGGATCTAAAAATATGTTCGATTTCTTGCAAAAATGAAAAAAACTGCATCTGCGTCTTGCACGTCGCTTTCTTTTAACAATTCCATTGTTACGTAACACTTTTATTGTTGACAATTCCATTGTTGATGGAAGTGTTAAGCCTTAATCCTGTCCCTTTCCCCTGTGGGAAGGAATTTCGAAAAATCCCTTCTTAGTGTGTGTTCTCGTGATGTACCCTAACTGTGCACCAAATTTCAACTTTCAACTCCTAACCGTTTAGGCTCTGTGCTGATTATTATTATTATTATTATCATTATCACAACTCGTCTCAATTATATATGTAGATTTGGTAGAAGTTTACTTAGGTAGTACCAATGGTGGCACTTCCAGAATCTTCACAACATGCATGTTTTAAAAGTTAATCTAAGCGTCTTTTGTTTACAAGATTTCTAACGTCATTTCAATACTAGAATAATTTCCTAACATTTTATAATGTTTTTAAAGTTATTTAATTATTAAGGTTCAAAAGATTATATATTGTTGTGTGAATCATTTTTTTCAAAGTTTATATTTAATATTTTGTTGTTTATTGTTTTAATGGCAGAGTTTGGAAAACATCAACAATTTTCTTGGCAAAAGTGTACTTTAAGGGATTTTTTTCATTTTTTAGTATCATAATTTCCCAAATTTAGTTTTGACAAGAGAATTTTATCTGTTGGTACATTTATCATAAAGTTTGGTATGCAACCTGCAGGTGCAGATTGTTCAAATGTGATGGTCGTCATAAATTAAATTATCAAAAGTATCATAATTCTGTTTTTTTTTTAGATGTCATAAATGCAAGATGAACAGTTTGTCATTTGAAGTAATTTTTCAACATATATTTCAGAAAATTTCTTGGGGAACTACTTTTTTGTTTATTTGTCATCTAATTTGCATTGAATGTACAGTAAGCTGAGCGTCACCTGTTCAGCTGTGGATATGAATAGTCGAACAGCTGTTGACTGGGTGAATTTCATATGACACATGATTGTTTCATAGTCTAATTTTACCAGAACGAAAATTGAATGGACCTGGAAAGTTGGTCAAAATTGATGAAACTGTTGTGAGCAAAAGGAAAAAACTAGGAGAACGGTTCAACCTGTTTGTTCAGCATACTAGTAAGTTTCATCCAAGAGCGAGACATGTTTTAGTTTGGAAAGAGCCAGAGATTGTACCTTCAGCCCCAAAAGTAAGTACAATAAATCCAAAAATCATAAGAGGAAGAATGTAGACATGTATGTTAAGAATGAAGAAAAAAATTTCTACAATAGAAAAAGACGAAGTTACGAAAGAATCATCTGAACCGTGTTCTTTACTGAATAAATCGGAGAAAACAAATTAGAAATTTGTCAAAGGTGAGTGAAAGATTTTTTCTATAAATGTCGGTATAGTAAGTAGCTGCGCCAGTCACCATTTTATTTGTGGATGTCACATTCACAAACAAGATGACGACTGGAAGTGCATAGGGACTACCTAAGTAAACTTTTACCTATAATTTTTGCATTATTGTTGTATTGGGATTTTTTGATTATTCTGGAACGGTATGTAATAAATTTTAGAATTTGTTTTGCATTGCACTAAGAACAAATTTTATGTTAAAGAACAAATTAATGTTTTGTATTGTACTAATTACTAATAAAATTTCAATAGATATAATAATTAAAAACCATCACTCACCTTTTAGTTTTGCATCATACTCATTTTTCAGTTGATCATTACTTAGAGTCTTCCAGGCTTCATCAATTTTACAGAAATGTGAAACAGAATCTTCTACTTTTGTCTTGTCAGGATGATGCTGTAGTAGATTTTAATAATTAACATACATAATACAGAAAAAACATTTAAAAATGCATAAGTATTGAAGTTACAGTTAATTATTTCTTTATAATTTATAAGGAATTATATTTTGCTTTGCTACTCAGAAATAACACTCTAATGGCCTTCCATAATATTTAGTCAATCGCATCGCTTAATTGGATGGCATATATGGTTATATTTGTTCTTAATGTATAATCCAATTATCTATGGTAATTATTGTTATTTTTTTTTAATACTATTACAGAGAAAATCTTGAGTAAAATCTGACAATTGTTCATTGCCTGTCATATCAGTTTAATAAGACTTTATCCTAAAAATACTAAAAATTAGGTTAATGTTACCTATTGTATAATGCAGGGATGGGCAACCTGCGGCCCGCATTCATATATTTTGCGGCCCGCGACGCATAAAATGTGAATAAATATATCAATTTCCCAGCTTAAGGAAGTATGCAACAAAAATTTAAACGTTATTTTCTACAACTTATATATGGGAATAGTTTTTCCCACAAAGAATTTAGTAAAAATTAAAACAAGAAACCAGCTAACAGACACATCGAAACTAATTTAAAACTAGCAGTGACGAATATTTAACCAAATATGTCCAATATATTACGTTTACATCAGTTCCAGAAGCTAAAGTATACTTATGCTAGTTTATAATTATATATGAATAAATAATTCTGATTTACCAACATTTTATTTCTCTTTCTTTTGTATGCGGCCCGCATCAGTTCAAAAGTCTTAAAATGCGGCCCTTACATAGAAAAAGGTTGCCCATCCCTGGTATAATGTATTGTAACCTTATGTAATAAATTAACATAATTATTACCAACAAAATTATTAGAATAGGTTAGGTTAGAACGTGCGTCCCCACTGTTTCCTTTCTTCTTTTTGCTGGAATCGGAGACGAGCCGCCATTTTGGAACCTCAAGTAGCATTAATTAACCAAAAATTACATAGAACAATTTCGCCTCTTTATAATATTAACGATGGTAGTGCAGAGTCGGTGAGTAGTCCTATGATTTTTTTGTTTATAGCGTCTTTTAAATGAGTTTGCCATTGTATATTCGATGTGTTTTGGACACGTCTAGCATGTATGTCTCTATTGTCAATATAATTAAGAGGAAAAAAAGGTGTATATTTTATAAACTTATACCTTAAATTCATAATATTTACTTTTAATATAAGAGAACGGTATTGTTTTTTGAGTTCTTCCTTGGTGGCATTCTTCGTCAAACCCAAAATTGCGTAAAAGTCTACCAATTCCCCATCTTCCATAACAACCAAAATAACTCCAGGCGCCCTCTAACCGCCGAAACTAATTTAAAATTTACTCAAAATTAATAATAAAAGTTTACTAATAATATTTAAAACTAAATCAAAATATAAAATAATACGATTAAAAACGCTTCGAGGTTAAAGACAAAAATTTACTTTATAATATTTTTCGTTTAAATGTAACGAAAAGAAAAGCGTTATAAACGGAATAGTTGTTATATTAATTAGTTGCAGTTAAAGTTATTAATTAATTTATGGATATAGATTAATTAAATTAATTATTTAGTGTTTTGAATAAATACGAAACTCTTCGTTTGACCTTTAGAAATGAATAGAAAAAAAAGTGGTAAATGTCGGCTGCGAATGTTTGGGAATTGATCGAACGAAAATCGCCTTAACGTTAAACAAATGAATTTAACGTAATTTATTGAAATAAATCGTTTGGTTTTTGTGTAAATATCATTTTTTTTTCCTTTACAGGAAGAGAGTAAACAGGTACGACTCCATTTTCCTTTCTTTCTATGGAAAAAAATCTACTTAACACGTTAATTAAACGTTTTAATGACGATTCTTAATTGTAATTAGCTGCATAATAAACTAAATTAAATGTAAATCTTCACACTTTGAAATGGAAATCGTCGGCTTAGGTTTATTCTGTTAAATCACTAGACTATTTCTTTTTTATATTTATACCAGAATATGTGATGCCATATGTCATCGGTTAGAGATTTTGGATACAATAATGATTTACAGTTAAATGACGTAATAAAGCACTCGAAATTCTATATGTTCTTCCAAAATTGTGCTTGGTAGAAGTTGATTTTAAATAATCTGTGTGTACACATGTTAAAATGTATCTTTTAACAGTACGGATGTGGCTCTGAACCGGGTGGTCGGGATGTGATTACGCCTCCAGATGAGACGATTGTGACGTTACCAGAGCCATAGACTGTACTGGTGGGAGCGCCGGAGTCAAATGATTCGTACCTCTTCCTGTTGCCTTTGGCCAGAAACAGCCCTGAAATTCGCTTTCTTTGGGGTTGCATTAGACTATTTAGTCCGTGTCACTATGCCGGCGTCTGGCAGTTCGCTCGACGTCATGTAGTTTTTGGGGTGTGGTGGTCTTCTTGGTGCGGGTACCGAGGTACGAGTGCCAAAGTGCACGACTGCGTGTGGAGCGTCGTCAGTCCAGGAGAACGATAGTCGGACTTGGCCGAAGGAGAGCATGAAGAATAGGCAATATACCAGTTTGCAATAAAAACTGAACTTTGAAGATGAATATCTTGCCGAGGATCTCATTTATGGGTATGGCTTCTTGACTTTTTGCTTGTAGACATCTTCAATTTCAAAGTTGGAAAACCCTGCATTTGGAGTTTGCATCTTATTGTGGTCGGTTGTGGTTTTATTGGAGCCATAAACCGTATTCATAGGAATGAGTTGGTTGGGGCCTTATTACAGCTATAAACTATGCACACAGGACTCTTCTATTGAGCTTTGATAAGGTTCAACTACCTGATTCAGAGCTGCTTTTGTATCTTTCTAACTTTCCTATTATGTGAGAATTATTATTATTTTATAATTAATTTATGATAAGAGTTTCTCTTAATGCTGTGAAAAATTTGGAATTTAATAGGATTTTGTAGTATATTGTTTCTTTGTGGGTAGTTTGGGTAGAAGTTGGCAAAATAAATGAATTGATGGAGATGTCTGTCTTTCATTCTGACAGATTGAATCTGGATTGAAGCTTTAGAAATCTTCGGTGGGTATGTCTGGCATCATTCCTAACCTTCCTAATCATTCCCTCGCCACCTAATTTTTTGTGAGCTAGATTCGTCTGTCATGGATAAAATGTAATTTGTAGTGTATACTGTTTGATTGTATTCTTATGGAAGGACGTTATTTGAATAGAGCTGCATTATTATTACTGACTTATCCTGTGCAAACTGTAAGGTATCTCGAATAGGGGGCAAAAATACTTGTGGGTTACACAGAACTTTTCTCACTTCTGATAAAATTACATCCATTTATTTAAGTGCCAACCATTTGAAGAAAATGAACTAAAATTCAAACATTTTGTTCATATAAATCATAGAAGAAAATATTAATATTGAAATAGTTATAAAGGAGGAGATTTATAATTTTTTTCAATCTTGGTCTAACATATCCATATATTAATTATAGATGCACAGAATTTGAAAGTACAAAATGAAATTTAATTCAATTGCTTTAGGGATTATTTTTTCAGTTTTAGGGAAAAATTCTAAAATATAATTCAATGGTTGCATAATTTATTTAGTATTTAGCCATTTCTAGCCCAATAGAATTCAGCATTTGGTTGGAGTGTAGCTTAATCTTGTAATATAATGAGTGTTATGTTATATGGAATAAATTATGTATAAATTTTAAAATATTTTATTTTAATCGTTTAGATTTGTAAATAACTGTTTCTTAGGAAAAACCTTTATTTTACCAAAAACTGTTTTTGGTTTTAATTGGGCTGTCTTCAGTTTCTATTACAACTATTTTACAAACTTCTTGTAGCACTGCATGTACTTAATTACTTACGAAATACAAAGCAAGACTACATACAAAAAACTTAAATTTATTACATATACGATTTATGGCGCGATTGTACAGTACAAGTCGGACATAGAATGGAAAACACGCGTATACACGGCGAGGTCCACACCCAAAGTAAAGTCACAAACAAGCCGAGAGAAGTCGAAGATCGGGCTGCCAGTTTGTTGGGTTCAGTGTTCCACCTGGTGGCGGCCTTTGGAATTACGACCAAAGCTATCGCTACAGTACTCCCCCCCCAGTACCGTAGGTACGAAGTTAAAGGCATCGGGGGTTGAATCTGACTTGTCTTCCAGATTATGTTGTCGTCGTTGTGTTGGTAGGTGCAGAGTCACTCGGAGCGTTTATTGTTGGTCGCTCTGGGGAGTCTGGACGTGTTGTCCTGCACGAGTTTGGCGATGTACTGACGTTCTCGCTGTCTAAAAATGCTGGCTTCAGTCGGTCGATGTTAATTGTTGTCGTTTTTCCGTTGACTAGAATCGTGAAATGCTTAGGTGTCCGCGTGGTAACTGGGAAGGGGCCGTCATAAGGGGAGGTCAGGGAAGTTCTGACCTTTTCTCCGCACAAAAACGTGGGAGCAGGTGTCGAGTGCTGGATGAACAAAGTGTGAAGGTTTCACGTGTGCAGATGTTGGAGTCGGCATAAGCGACTGCATTGTGGACCGTAGGCGATGGAGGAAGGATGGTGGACCTGCTGACGGTTCCCGCGAAGGATGAAAGAACTCTGCCGGGAGACGAAGGGTTGTGCCGTACACCATCTCAGCACAAGTACCATTGATGTCGTCTTTTAACGCTGATTGGAGGCCGAGGAGGACGATTGGAAGAGATTCTGTCCAGTGTTGTTGGTGGCATCTGAGAGCCTGTTTTAGGGAACGATGGAATCGTTCAACTAAACCATTTGCTGATGGGTGGTATGGAGTTGTGCGTATGTGTTGGATACCCAACATAGTTGTCAGTGAAGCAAACAGATGAGATTGAAATTGTCGGCCTTGATCGGTGGTGATGATGGAGGGAATGCCGAATCTGGAGATCCAGTGAGAGACGAAGGTGCGAGCGACTGTTTCAGCAGAGATGTCGTGGAGGGGAATAGCTTCCGGCCACCTCGTGAATCTATCTACGCAGGTGAGTAGGTAGGTATATCCATCTGAAGGTGGAAGTGGTCCGACGAGGTCAAGATGCACATGTGAAAACCGATTGGATGGAAGGTCGAATCTCTGAAGAGGGCTGTTGGTGTGCCGATTCACTTTGGACCGTTGGCAGTTTACGCAGGAACGGGTCCAGCTGGCGATGTCCTTCTGCATCGAAGGCCACACGAAACGATCTTGGACTAGACGTCTCGTGGCACGAATACCTGGATAGGCCAAATTGTGCATGGAAGAGAAGATTTGACGGCGAAATTGGAGAGGTATATATGGGCAAACCTTGCTGTCCTTTACGTCACAATATAGTTGTAGTGATGGGCTGATTCGAAGTGGCTGTAGTGTGAGGGATGTTTTACCGTCCGTGAGGAGTGCAGTTAGTTCATTGTCGTTTGCTTGAGCTTCCGCTATGGCGGTAAAGTCTGTCACAGGAAGTCGAATCTCGTTGATCCGAGAAAGGGTGTCTGCCACAATGTTGTTCGCGCCAGTGACGTGCCTGATGTTGGTGCTGAACTGCGCAATGTAATCGAGATGTCGCAGCTGACGTGGGGAGCAAGTTTCTGGTTTTTGGCAGAACGCAAAGGTGAGAGGACGATGGTCCGTAAAGATGACGAAGTTTCGACCTTCGATGGTATGGCGGAAGTGTTTGATCGCGGAGTATATAGCTAGCAGCTCCCTGTCGTAGGTGCTGTATTTTTTTTCGGTAGGCGTTAACTTCCGCGAAAAAAAGGCTAGTGGACGAGTTCCTTCAGCAGTGTGTGTTTGTAGTACAGCGCCGATGGCGACATTAGACGCATCTACCATTAAAGAGAGATTGTCGTGTGACGAATAGTATGCAAGAGTCGTTGCATTTGTGAGATCTGCTTTACTTTGACTGAAGGAGTTTAGAGCAGATTCGTTCCAGCAGATGATGCGTTTATCATTTTTCTTGGAATCCTTGAGAAATTCGAGTAGTGGGGCTTGAGTTTGAGCTGCATTTGGCAAAAAACGTCTATAAAAGTTGAGCATGGCTAGGAAGCGACGAAGCTCAGCGACAGTTTTAGGTTGAGGAAAATCGTTGATGGCCTTGGTTTTTGATGGCAAAGGCTTTACTCCTGACGATGTGATCATGCAGCCGAGAAATGGAACTGCAGATTTTCCGAGGATGCACTTGGATGGGTTTAATTTTAGGCTGTGTTCTTGCAAGCGGAGGAACGTTTGGCGGAGATGGTCCTTGTGTTCATCTGCGTCCTTGGACGCGACCAATATATTGTCGAAATAGGGGATGCAGAAGTCGAGGCCAAGTAGGACCTGGTGGATGTATCGCTGGAAGGTTTGGCCAGCGTTTCGTAGGCCAAAAGGCATATAGACGTATTCGAACAAGCCGAACGGGGTTGTTATGGTGGTTTTTGGAATGTCCTCGGGGAAGACTGGTATTTGATGATAGGCACGGGTTAGATCCAGTGTTGAAAAAATGATTTTGCCTTCAAGGAGTTGAGTACAGTCCTGTATATGAGGAACAGGGTAGCGATCGGGAACGGTTATAGCATTGAGACGGCGGTAGTCACCGCATGGTCGCCACTGGCCATTTGCCTTTTTAACCATGTGTAATGGGCTGGCCCAGGGGCTTTTGGATGGCCTGATGATGCCTTGAGACATTAAGAATTAGAATTCTTTACGTGCTGCTCGGAGTGTATCTGGTGGTAACCATCTGGGTTTCGAGAAGACAGGTGGTCCTTTGGTCTCGATGTGATGGAAAGTGGTTGGCGTTTTTTTGGTTTTGGGAGTTATCGACGGATTTGTAATAGTAGTGAACTCGGCCAAAATGCGGTGGTAGGGAGAGTCATTAGTCACGGCGGTGATGTTAGTGACAGTTGTGGGACGGTTCTGTCGGCAGCCAGGAGACTCAAGTTGCGTGACTCCATCGATTAGTCGATTGTTTTTGACGTCCACCAGTAGGTTGAATTTAGTTAAAAAATCAATTCCTATGATGGGTTGGGTCACGTCAGCGATTACAAATGGCCATGAGAAACTCCGCTTTAAATTAAAATTTAGTGTTAATAGCTTTGTGCCATAAGTTGGAATAGGTGTCCCGTTTGCAGCAAAGAGGACTAGCTTCTCGGGTTTGCTTAAATATGTGTTGGGACTTTTTGGAATCACTGAGATGTCGGCGCCTGTATCTATTAGGAATTTATATTTCGTAGTAGGGTCGGCCATGGTGATTCGGTCGATGTGGCGGTTGCGACTTCTGGCCGTAAGTGCCCGCCCAGTCAGTTTTCCGCCGGTAGAAAGGAGCAAGGGGCTTTGCATTTTTTTGCCTGCGCCCCAAAGGTAGCGTGATAGTAACACATGCCGTTTTCAGAGGTGCTTTGCCGTTGACTATGACGTGATTTGCTGCGGTGCCTCGTGTTGTTAGAAGGGTATTTGGAGCGTCTAAAGGAGTGGCGCGGGTTGTTGATGGACATGGAGAGGTTCTTGACCTGTTTGGCTAATTCCGCAACTTGGTTCTCCAGGGTGGAAATGGCGACAGAGTCATGTTCTACAGTTTGGATGTGTGCGGGGGAGACTAATTCCATTATTTTGTCGGCCATGGCGGCTAATTGTTGGAGTTTCTCGTTTGATGCAGCTAAAATGGCCTGAATATTGTGAGGTAACCTCGACAGCCAGAGAGATTTCAAGAGATCTTCACTGAAATGGTTACCGGCCAAGTCGCGCATCCGTGTTAAGAGGAAGGATGGACGTTGATCTCCCAGTTCTAACCCTTGAAGAAGCGTTCTGATTTTTGAGGACTCACTCTCAGCGTAGATGTCGATAAGGCGAGCTTTTAGAGTGGCGAATTTATTCTGCTCAGGCGGGTTGAGGATTAGATCATGCACTGAATTTAAGATTTCCGGCTCTACCGCCGCAACGACGTGTTTAAATTTCGTGTCGTCGGCGGTTATGTTGGAAATGGAAAATTGCGCTTCTAACTGTGCGAACCATAAGCTGGGGTTGCTCTTCCAAAAAGGTAGAGGTCTGATCGCGACGCGTGCTATATGACGGTGATCGTCGTTATTTTCTGCCTCAGCCATGATTTTAGCGTAGTTGTAGCAGTGTGAAGGTGGTTATCCGTAAATGCTGTGTGCGCAGTTCAGCACGTGGCGAGAGGACAAAGAAAGATGGCGCGTAAAGGCACGTGGCGCAAGAACAAAGAAGGATGGTAATACCTTTTCGTTGAACCGTCGGCCGTCGACGAAAAATATCCGTGGTTACACTCTTTGAAGGTCTAGATGAACGATTACACAGTTTCAAAAAAAATGAATGTCTGACGTTTGTGTCCGATGCAAATGGATTGAGCTTTCATGTCGTACGGTAGAGTCCTTCTTCGGATAGTGGGCACCATAAATCATATATCACGTTTGGGTCACCAGTTTGTAGCACTGCATGTACTTAATTACTTACGAAATACAAAGCAAGACTACATACAAAAAACTTAAATTTATTACATATGCGATTTATGGCGCGATTGTACAGTACAAGTCGGACATAGAATGGAAAACACGCGTATACACGGCGAGGTCCACACCCAAAGTAAAGTCACAAGCCGAGAGAAGTCGAAGATTGGGCTGCCAGTTTGTTGGGTTCAGTGTTCCACCTGGTGGTGGCCTTTGGAATTACGACCAAAGCTATCGCCACACGTCTCTATTTTTATATAAAATAAAATCTTTGACATTAATAGTTTAGGTAATTTGTTACAAGGAAGTTTTTTTATTGACTTGATGACTAAGTGAAAACATGTCTCTCCAATTGACTGGACATTTTCACTTACATTCTAATGTACTAGGGTAGATGTACCAGTTTTGGCCAGTGTAGTATCAGTTCTGGCCAGAAAACAAATTTAACTTAAAAATATAATCACAAATAAAACAAACTTTTATTGTTAACTGTGTGAACAGTTAACAATAAAAGTTTGTTTCATTGAACAGATTTGAATATGTGGTGATAATATTTTTAAGTTAAATTAGTTTTCTGGCCAGAACTGGTACACTGGCCAAAACTGGTACATCTACCCTATAATTGCTGAAAATAAGTCATCTTTTTATTTTTTATCTGTGACCTAAAATGTAAGTCTTGAAAATAAAATGGAAATGAAATAACTGGGAGAAAATAAGCAATTGAAATGTTGTTAGAAGAATTTTAAGTGTTGCTATTACTAATAGTAGAAATGTGCAAATGAACAATGAAGTAGTTTTCATATACAATTAATGTAAGAGGGATGTCCAACTAGGCAAATTTCCAGAGACAAGCAGAATCAACCGTTGAGTTATAATAGTCAGTGATATGGTAACAAAACAAATTCTGATGGCAACACGATGCTACATCTTGGCTGTTGTCAGGTCAGCTTGTTTATTTGGTATATGGATATAAGGGGTCAATGACATGAAATCAATAACATATTTTCTTCATTTTGAAATATAGCATTATACAACCTTTTCACTCAAAACCTTTGGGTGCTTAGATAGGCTGCACAAGCTATGTGGACAATATTTCAATAGGTCAATGAATAGTGTGATTTTATATACCCATCCAGTATTTTTTAAAAAGGCAGATGTGATACAATTTTAATACCATACACAAGTAGGCTGTACTATAGATTACTCCCTGTGGAATTTTGGGATTTTGAGTATACAGTAGAGCATCGATTATCTGAAAAGTATGAAAAAATACATTATTAGTATAGTGTATTAGGCCTAGTTTAAATACTAGCCTCCCTTTCATGGTCGAGCCAGTGCTGCCAGCTAAAACATGCAAAAATTTAACAAAAATAATATTAAAGTAGCCAAGACATAACTAAATATTGTAGCACCACATCACTAGCAGACATTTGAATTTGCCGACTAGAACGCGGTCGGTTAACCAATAAGTCGGTTAATCGGGGGTCGGATAATCGATGCTCTACTGTATATCTGAACTCTGGACTGAGACAAGTTCACCGATATCCTACTTTTGGATCGGAGACGAAAAATATGAAAGTTATCATATTTACAATTTCTTGCCTTTCACAGTGCATTCCATGCTATTTCAGATTTTTCTGCTGCCTGGTGGTGACGGTCATCTCCTGGAGGGATAGGTTAGGTTTGTTGGACAAGCCGTGATAGCGACGCATAGTACTAGCCGACTGCGAGCAATAGTGAGTGTGTCAGCAGCTGAGGGGCTGCAGGCCCCGAGGTCAAGGACTGCGATGGTGTGCGAAAAGGACTTAACTCAAACTGCAGATGATCAGTGTACTCGTGGATCAACATCTGCCTCTGTTGAAAGTATATGGCTGACTTGCCAGACTGCCTGTTAAACACACGATAGGCTTAGCAGAGAGAGCAATGTGACTCCCGATCATCGCGCGATCACCAAAAAAAGTATGACAACTTTTTTCTTTTTCGTCTCCGGTCCAAAAGTAGGGTATTGTTGAATTCGTCTCAGTCCCCCAAGTTCGGATATATACTTAAAATCCCGAAATTCCATAGGGAGTAATCTATAGTATATCTGTATTTTATAGATCGTCTATTAAACTGTTGATAAATATAATGCAATCTTTGTCTCAAAATTCTCAAACATTGTCCAACCTTGTGTTTCCTGAGTGAATCTTTGTAACTAATTTTTGGATTATGGGGGGAATCATTTTAGTAATTTTGTACTTGATGTAAAATAACAAGTGGTTTTCATAATATAATAAATTTTATGTCAAAACATTTCTGATATTTCAGAAAAAATTTAATGTTAAAAGTAGAATTAATGTAATAAGTTTTCAATATATTTTCACAATGATATTAAAAGTATTGAAGAATAGATACATGATATTTCTGCTAGATTAGGACGGAAATATGAGTCCAAATAAGATCATAGTGTACTAATATCTAGTGCAAACCAAAGTAATTGAAGTTTGTATGTCTAGCTATTGAATGTCTAGATATATATATATATATATATATAAAAGTCTGGAATGTGGTGAAGATACACTGTTAATCATGTGTTATACCAGTATATTGGATTACCTGCTATTGGTCGGCAGTTTTTGGTTCAATACATTTCCAAAGTTATATCTGTATTGAAGCCGTTAACTCAGCACCGTTCGAATTCTTCGAACAGTTACCTCCACGCATGCGCGACTGAGTCCCCATCCTTAAAGTTGATGCAAGTGCCTTTGACGCTGACTTTATATATCTCCCATGTCTCCATGTGCCGTATGTGCTTGGATGTTAACATACGCCTCTGTGCTGGCAATATTGTAACGAGTATGTATCACAAGCCAGTCTACATGCCGCTATATATCCCTGCAAGCTCATCCGACCCCTTTGCTTACAAAATCACGGCCTTCAAGGCCTTAACCAGGAGGGCTTACACGCACCACACTAACTGGTGTGACATCATGGCAGAGCTTAAGCGCTTAGAGGAAATTGCTGTGGTGCATGGCTACAGTAAAGGATTGGTCCGCAGCCTAGCCCGCACTTATGCCAACCGTTCTACCCCACAGCGCGTTCTGGGCACCCAGTCTGCGACGGGCGGCACTCAGCATCCTGTTACAGGGGGCAGGTGCATGGTTGTTCATTACTGCCAGCAGCTTGACCAGGGAGATAGCTAGACAGTGTCATATTAGTATAACTTATAGGAGATCCGGCACGATTTACGACCTGCTGTGTAATGCTAAGGATGCGATAGATCATGACAGGGCCCCTGGGGTTTATTCCATCCCCATCAGAGACGATAGGTTCTGTAGGGATTTAGCTTACATTGGTGCAACCATTTGTTCTATGCAGAAACTGTTATAGGAGCATCAGTCGGACCTCAAAAACAATAGGCACACCACAGCCCTTATGACGTTCGTTTCCGACACGGAAATTCGGGCACACTTCCCACACATGAAGTTAATATGGCGTGCCTTCCGCTACAATCACATATAGCACCTGGAGGCATGGGAGATATATAAAGCCAGTGTCGAAGGCACCTGCATCAACTTTAAGGACGGGGACTTTGTCATGCATCCGTGGAGGTACCTGTTCGAAGAATTCGAACAGTGCCGAGTACAGGAGTAAAATGCGACACATATGTTGTTTATTTTAGGGGCAACACCGTTCTGGCGGTCTGGTGGGGATGACTTTTAGTTCTCAACCTGAAGAAGGCCTCAGTGAAGGCCAAAAACATTAGTTTGTTCTCTATCATATACAACACTGTAAAAGGTTTTAGTCTGTGTCTCTGTGTTACGCACTACAGTGTTATCAGAAGAAGTCAGTTTATTGTGTTTAATTTGAACACAGTTTTTTAACATTTGTGGTATATTTGAGAATGTATTGTTATTGAAACTGTCTTTCAGCGTTATAATGTCAAGTATACAGAATATCTTATGAAATAGCTAATTTCAAAACTATAGTGTCAGAACTTTTATTCTGACAATACTGCTATAATATTTTATGGTTTTCATCGAAACTAAATGATTATGAAAAAAGAGTAATTGATAGCACTAACAGATTTTGATTTTATTTAGGAGAGAACATATTTTTCTGTTGTATGTGATTTTGTCTTAATTTTTATTTGAAATAAATCTTCTCTAAAATCAATTATTTAATTTCTGGCAATCTAAATTTTTGGTTGCTTTTTGAATTTTTAGAACTTTTCTCAGAATGATGAATGTTTGTAGTGCTTTGAAGCAGTATGTGTTTCTTGGTGTTAGAACAAGTCTAAATTTTATACTTAATTTTGTTACAGTTGTGAATAAATTATAGAACTTTACCTATCTTTTTGTTCATATTTATTTAGTATACAGTAGTCTTCTGCTTTAAATATTAATTAATCTTCTCTACAGGATCCATTGTATTATGGAAATATTGTAACATGACATCACTAATAGACTTTTTGACAATTCATTCCTTTCAAGATAATGGAAAATAATGCTGATAGAAGTGTTTTTCTATGCATTTGCAATGCTAATTAGCTTCTATTGAAAACATTTGTGCGTGCATTGATGATTGGATAATGTACAGTATTACCCATGTTCACTCGTGTAATCTGATTGGCATCGATCATAAATCAATATTTACTGTCAACCTTTTATTACATAGATACCATTATAATGTCATTTTATGATACGTAGGACTAATTGTGAAGAGAAATCCACTATATTATACATTCATTTTACAGAAATTGTATGTACTGTTTCTCTATATTGGTAAAGAATGACAGCTTATAGCTTAGTTATTATTATTTGATTAATCTTAGATTTAACTATTCACTAGACAACATTTTAGACATATTATAAAAATAACTTTATTTTATATATTACTGATTTTATTTGCATATTACATTGATTATAATCTAGACATTTTCCATTTTGGGAACAGTTATTGATTTAATTGATATATTAAATATAAATTTAGAAAAGCAGATTGCCTTGTATTGCTCTGTTATTTCCTTGTATACTTGCAACTTACATTTATATTTGTATTATTATTGTTCTGATGATAATTTCTCATTTTTGATTGAAATGCTGTAATAATTGAAAATATTTCTTTTTTTTGATAACTTGAAACCGTACCGTGTTCCTATTGTTTCTCACACACAATGCAGTGTAATTTAGTGATCACTTGGCTTCCTTTCATCTTTATTTTAGTTGATACGCATATACATTTTGTGTTTTGGGCCTAATATGCCTCTCTTCAGTCAACTAAAATTGTTAAAAACAAAGATTTTTACATACAATACATTTAAAAAACTTTTACATACTATACTTTAAAAAAGAGGTGCCTGGCTATAGTGTTTGCGAAGTTTTTAGTTCTATCAAGTCTTCTGTCAGAATCCAGAACAGACCATCTGTTATGTTGAAAATGCACAATCTTAAAAATTTTTTTAGCAAAAACCTTTAAGATCTGTGATCCCAAGGTGGCTGAGGAGGGGGCCTAATAAAGCCCAAAACTTGCACAAAAACACAAGTGTAAGTCTCAACTAAAATAAACTAAGATGAACATTGCCAAGTGTCTGTGTCCACACCCTATAGTGTTTAAGAACCAAATTAATCATCTTACAGGCATACCTTTTTTATCATGGATTCCGTAAACTGTATGAGGTTTCATGCATACGTAACACGTATGTAACTTACATTCATAAGCTTGCATATCTGCTTTAACAACTATATAACATTAACTATGTTTTGATTATGACGTTATAATTTCTTATATTCATCATTGACAAACCTTGAATAATCTATTTTGTTGTTTTTCGGTTGAATCATAAATTCATGATATTAATTTCATTCCAATGTTCAATCTCTGTTTGTGTATTTGCGTTTTTCATGAACTATAGAGGGTGCTGAATTTTTACAAAATGGCTACTTTATCTGGGTCGCTTGTAACTAGTAATGTAAAATTAATCATATATTACTGCCCGATATAATGATATATGCTGCTTGTAGCTGTTTATCGAGAAATTTTATAGTAGCAGAACAATTATTGCTAGCGGGATACGTCATTATGTGGTATCGAAGCAAGTGAGCGAGATCGTTCTATGCATATTTGTGCCCTCTGTGTTAAAAACATCAGCTTTGACATTGTCCTATCAGGGTTAGATTTACAAGTAAAAAGCTATGTAAATTGTTGCTTAGGCTTCGACTATCAAGGAGCCTCAAACATTTGTACAAACAAAAAAAAATAAGTAAAGTCGAATTTTGTAATAAACATTTTTTTACAAACGTTTTCCTATCGTTTCAATATAAAACTTCTTATATTTTGAAATCTCTTGTATCTTAAAATGATAGGCAAGCAATTCTCACTGGGTTTCCTGGTAATATACTTCATTTTTGTATTTTTGAATTTTCACGGGTGCCAATTGATTTTCTGGCACAGTCTAGAGCACTTTTGGTTGGCTGTAGAGTTCTAACATGACCTTCAAAAATTCTAATAAGTCATTCAATGGGGCAATATCATCACCCTTAAGTGAGCACTCCCACCAGCCGCTCGTCATTGCATCTAATTTAAATTGAATAATGAACATAAATAATATGCTCGAGAACTCATCTATATTAAAATTTAGAGCTTCTAATACTACGTTCGCACACAATCCTCGACTAACTTCGATCTCGATTTACCTACAATCTGGATTGTGACTGTCGCTATTCAAACATCGTGCTGTTCGCACAGGTAACTCGCTTGAGAATAACCCGGCTATTGTAAGCGATGATAAAACTGGCATAACTACTCGGTAAGTCACAAACACCAACACACAAAATGGAAGTTTTGATTAGAAATAAATACTTTTTCTTGCCATATATCTAATAATAGACAGATGTCATCGTCTCTCCAAACATCTTTTTTATTTCTTTGCCGATAGCCCGACACGTGTTCTGTAGCCATCTTGTATTTTCTCACGCGTGTGGGATTGTGGGATCTCTCTTATGACTGGATCTAGTTTCAAGAACTCTCTCCAGTCAATCGCGATTGAACGTCGTTTCAGTCGAGATTGAAACGGTCGAGGGTGTTTGCACCAAGGCATAGTCGCTGACCTTAGTCACAATCTAGATTGAAATGCTCGGTGCGAACGGGGTATAAGGATTGAATACACTGTAGTTGATTAAACAAAATTGTAACACAAAATTTGAAAGTTAGCGTCAGAAAGGCGCTATATATAGATATGAATAATTCAGTGCAATTTGAAGAATCTGATTTCGAACTCATCAATGAAATCATTAAAGTCTTGGCTCCAGTAAAATTAACTGTAGAAGCACTCTGTCGCACTGATGCGAATTTATGCACAGCTGACGCTGCCCTTAAGTTTCTTTTTAAGCAATTAAATGACAATAGTTCCGATTTGGCTTCTAAATTCAAGATATATTTACAAAAGCGCATGAAAGATCGTCAAAGAAATGAATTGAGTGGCATTTTATGCTACCTACAAAATCCTCGTAGTGACTATTTGGCTGACGATGATGAAATAAAGCGTACATTTTCAAGCCCAAGCGAGGTCTGATAAAAAAAACCAGATTGTTTCATTAATTGAGAGATTAAATGGTAGAAAAAATGAAGAAGAGGAAAAACAAAATATGCAAGTTGAGCCTACAAATACAGAAAAAAGTGATTTGACTCTCAAAGAAAAGCTTCAGCTGGAAATAGAAAACAGCATGAAAATGATGTTTCCTGAAGCATTAAATGAAAATGATTTTTCCAAAATTGTTAAGAAAGAAATGAACCTGTATGAGTCTTCAAATTCTAATTGGAGCTATAACCTAGAGTGGGCTTATAAATATTTACTAATGATTTCTCCAACTTCCATCGAACTTGAATGTGCTTTCTCAGTAGCTGCATATATGTGCAACAAATGAGAAGCAGACTTGGTGATGAGACACTGGATGCGTTGTTATTTCTCAGATCATATTCGCAATTCAAATTCATCAGATCATTTTTGCAATTCAAATTAGAATGTTCCTATTAGATTAGTTTTCTTTATATTTAAGAAAAATGTGACTGATTAATATTTTTAAATATTTTTTGCTAAGAAACTTACTTTACTACCTACTTACTAGGTTGTTACATGGAAGTTGTCTATTTAGTTGATGTTAAGAGAGATTTTTGTTAATTTTCAATGTTTATTTGCATAGTTTGTTACATAAAGGTTTGTTCAATTTATGTAAGTTTAAAAATATCTCACTGATGCTTGAAAAAGAACAACTTTAACATGAAGACTGAGTGATTTTAACTCTGTTAGTCTGACTCTAAGTCTGATTAGTTAGTGATTAGATTAGCTAGTAAAATATGTTGATTTTTGTCTAAATTTTAATTTGTTGATTAAAAAGCTGATTTCTGTAAGATTTTCTTATTTTTTATTAACCCTCAATACTGAAATAATCCCGGCATTAGAAATAAGGGCTGGGATTGAATTCCCTAGGCCTGACATATCTGATGGACCACCCTCCAAAAAATTCTTGGGGGGTTTTTGACCCATCTGGATTTAATCATTGTTCCTAGAGCAGTAGGCTGACATCTTAACTGCTCAGCCATCTGACCAAATCTGTTTGGTTATGCATGCAATCTTCTGCAGACAGTGTTAAAAACTGAGAAAACGCTTTTCCAAAAATTCTCAAACTAAGCAGATAGATCTAAATAGTTTCAATTTTGAGAATCCTATTTAATTCTTAACATGAAGCATGCAATGCCATAATGTTGTAAATGCCAAAAAACAAACTTTTCAGGAGAGAGAAAAAATACTTTTTCTAATGAACAAACTTTAATCAAATGCTATAAAAATTATTTTAACAATTTACACTTTGGAATAAAACATTGGGTTTAATTTCAAACACCTAAGTATGATGGTAAGGAAACAAAAAAGTTTAAAAACAGGATTAGAGCCATAAGGTTGTAAATGCCAAAACAATTGCAATCATAAAATTAATGTTTCTACAGCTGAAAAACAGTTTTGAATACCAAAAACTTACATTTAAATTATTAAACACAATTTACAAATTCAATATCAATTTTAACATTAAAAACTGGCAATAATCTATTAGTGACTGCTTCCTGGCTTCAACAATGTTGGGCCCACAGTTTTGGTACTTTAACTGGGCTGTGATCTTTATCAATTGTAATATAATTATGAACATATGAAAATATAAACAACAAGGTATTAATTTAGTGTAATAAAAGTTAAAATGTATTTAACTTCAAATTTGAAAGATTAATGGAAGTTTGAATATCATTTTGAAATATCAAATAATAAGGTGATACACGTTAACTATTAATAAACTGGCATTCAGTTATCCGGTTCTGCGTAAAAAACTCACTGCGTTACAAATTGGAATAACAAAATGATGTAAATGTAAACCGTAACATTTTATGCACCAAAAGTCATGTGGCTTGCACTTTGGCGCTTAAAACGTTATGGCTTGCACATAAATTCAGCTTCAAAATATAGCCACTTAGAGTGCCACTATCGTCACAATATTTTTTTTGTAGAAAAAAACATTGCATTTAAAATTCATTTCTTCAATAAAACATATTTTGAGAAAAATGGCATTTACAACCTTATGGCATTACACGCTTCACATACGGTTTGGAATTTGTTAATTTTATATGGATTTAAAAATAATGAAAAAAAATGAGTGAGTGAATATTATTTCATTTTTTCAATTTTACCTGCAGGAGATTATATACATAACCAAAGAGTTAATCAGTTTTAATCATACTAGAATATAATAATGTTGGAGTAAACAATGTAAAGTTATGATAATATGACAAAAAATTTCAAAGAATTATAAAGGTTAATTTTGAAAATAATTTAAGTATATTATTTATTTATTTAAAATATGAAAAATTTCATATTTAAGATTCTGTTCAGCTGGCAAGACAAGGAGAGCAATCAACTTGTGATAACTTCATGTGTTGGTCGAGTCTCCTTTTGAGAATAAGAAGATTTCACATGATTGACATTGCCAGGTAGTCACATTTTTAAAAATCGGCACAATGTTTTGTTTTTAAAATTACAATTGTCACTATTAACTAAATACTGTGTGTTAATAATAATTTTGTATTGTTACGTATTCAGTTTATTTAAGTTAATGTTAACTATCTGGCAATGTTTCATGTGTTATGTAGACTATTTAAGTAAGTAAAGTTCATTAATTATAATATTTATACTTTTATTTCTTTCCAGAAAAAACATGTCTCTGACTGTGCATCAAATTCTGAACGACGCCAAGCGTCTGGTGACCCGACTGCGAGACCACGATAATACTGCAGATACTATAATTGCTCAAGCGCAGTCACTCAATAAAACGGTGGAAAGCATGAATGAAGTTCGTAATCAATTTTTATTTGATATTATTTTTATCCAATAAATCATCAATTATATTAATAAATTACATATTGAATTTACTGTAGTATAACGAAGATCTGGCCGAATTAAACACGTCTATTCAGCAGCGTCCCCGTTCTTCTCTGATCCTAAATATTCAGCAAGAGAACAGACACATTAGAGAACTCCAGCAGGAAAATCGTGAATTAAGAAATATGCTGGAAGAATATCAATCTGTTTTGGAACTAATCATGAGCAAATATCGTCAGCAAGTTACTAAACTCGTTCAGTCTACGTCGGTTGATCGCGCTTGGGGCGAACTAGATAATTATAAGGTAGGTTGCAAAGGTGTCGCGTAAGCAGATATAACATATACTAAATAAACATTTTATTTAAAATTAGGAATTACAAGAACAGGCAGATAGAATTTGTGATATGGCAGCAATTATCAAACAAGCCATAGAAATAGACGAGGGTAATTATGCTTACGAACAGGAACGTTTGACACAACTTTTAACGGAAAACAAAGGGCTGAGAGAATTGCTCGAAATAAGTCGCACTTCGGGATCACTAGGACGACCATCAAATGCACCGGATACCACAGAGAAAGAAGTACAGACCGACACATGACCATTTTATTGATTGGGAGAATTGCATTTTTGCAGTGCATGAATTAATGTTACTACTGTATATTACACACTACTATACTGTATATTATACATGTTGTCATCACTACAGAAACCTGATCAGAGAAAAAAAATAGTTGAGAAGTATTTAATAAGGCAGCAAATTACTTTTAATGAATTTATATTGTTTTAAAAATTATTTAGGAATTTAAAAGGTACAAAATGTTTTCTAAATATGCTACTTAGATAAAATGTACAGTATATTACTAATTTAAAAATCAGAAGATACATATTTAATCTTCAAAAAGAAAAATGTGATTTTTGTGTTTCTAAGTCAATTTATTGATTTTTTTTTGGTCATTCAATGAAATATTCATTGCCATCGATATCGGCAGTTTATAACGTCATTAAAAGAAAAATCAGTTTTAAATTAATGTAAATAAAATTTAAAAAATATCTATAAAGTTTTTTATATCATCTTTAAATTCCAGTAATTATTTTTGAAGGGAAAAGAAACCAAACAATATACACTGCCATTTTGGAGGACGAATATATCGCTTTGTACAAATGTAGCCGCAAGATTTGTAAATAGGTCGCTCTTAAGAGTTTCGGGAATGATTAGCGATAATCACTTTAGTCAAATTCACTTTCACAGATTTAAATATTAGGCCCAAACAAAAGCGAGGCTGCAAAATTATTTAAATTGCATATTGCTTTCTTTAGATTTTTTTGTGAATTGTTATTATAATTGTAATATGTTTATATATATTCAAAGTTTTAGTTTGTAAATATATTGTCAATCATGTTCTTTTTCCAGTATATTTGGTGAATAAATCTGTATTTCATGATAAGTTTGAATGTTTGCAATAAAAGTTATTTAATTAAATAAAAACTTATAAATTTATATTATGTGGTATTTTTCAATGTTTATTGATTTATAATTTCATATATACTTCAGATTTATTATGAGAACATTTTAGAAAAGAATAAGAATATAAAGATGAACATTGTGGTCCAAAACTTTATGAAAATGTCTGCAGCCTGTTGTTTTTGCCTTTTTCTACTATTTGTAATTTTGCCTATCTAGTTTTAGGCTCGTGCAAAAGAACTGTCTAAAAAGACAGTTCTTTTGCAATGTAAGCAACAGAAACAAAATTGTGATGAACAAAGTTAACAGTTTGTGGCCCGAGGATCGTGACAGGAATTTCAGGTACGAAGTACAGTACATTGATATTAAGCACTAACAGAACGACAAAAGAAATCAACTTTGTCTCCATTCCTACAGGATATATTTATTCCAGATGATGATACAATATTATTTTGTTGCACTTTGCAAGAAAAACTGCCACCTCTGATAAATGATTGTGTTGGCTTGCTTCTAAATATAGTTTGTCAAAGAAAATGTGGAAAAGAAGAATTATGTCAGACAAATATAGTTTACTAGTCGAGAATGGTCTATGAAGCATAAGGTAAATAATCCGTATAATTTGGATTTAATAGCCACATTAATAGTTGCAGACATTCCAAATGTGGAAACCAACGGATTTTCTGTAGAAGTTCATGGGATGGGGCTGTTACGAACTGTGACCGGAGGGTCGGAGTCTCTTTGACCCCTCGTCAGGATGTGACACCACCAAATCTATCAAGACTCGAAAATCACAACGCAGAGTTTTTACGTCACGCGAGCGGACGCGGGTGAGCGGGTATGTTCGCGGTGGAGGTGGAGGTAGGAGATCCGAGGAAGTGAGTCACTCGGGACACTGGCTAAGTAACAAGAATAACTTTAATAAAAATGTATAAAAACATTACAGCACGACGCATAGCTAATAATGGCGTATTCCTAGATACATGGAGAGAGAGAGTTTACAAATGATTCGTGAGTTGATAAATACCTTGGTTAAGGAGATGTGAGAGTCCTTGAGCCGTCGGGTATCCACGATCCGAGACGGTACGTTCCTCAGAGGTTCGCAATCCACGGAATAAACAGTCCACAATATAAATCAATCCGCATGGTACTATGTCCATGGTATAAAGTCCCGGACTTCTAGGTGGGGTCACTTCGGAAGTAGATCGGGAGATTGCGGGAAGGTTTTCAGGGTTGAACTCGCAATGGCTAACCAAACGACGACTGCCGGCTTTGTCATCGTTCCTTCGTATTATTCTTCCACTTGGGTTTTTTCCATGAGGTCAGAATCTCGTTGTTAAGGGTCGGGTGTCCAATACGTGAATTACTTCTAAAAGTTCCGGGTGACATACGTCTAACTCGATGGATCATCCTCAACGAGGAAGCAAGTTCATGGGAAATAATTTTTATGGGTTTCCAACAGATCTTTTGATAAAATGGAGGGACAAAATCGAAAAATTTTGGGTTGAACACCTTCGTCCCTTTGTCCGTCTCAGAACAATTACGGTTCCCGAGGCAATCCTAAGAGCAGTGCTAATGCACTTAATCAGGGCGAGCCAAGTCATTGAAAAGGAACATTGCTGCTATCTACAATAACATTTCTCAAATCACGATACAAACAGGTGCTTGTATATTTGCGCTTGCAGGAACATGATGGACACGTCCAAAATCATCTGAGATAGTGTTTTCAAAGCCCAAGGAATCAGAAAACAGCTATGATACAGCTATAACTTTTATTTACATAAAAAGTTTTTTCAAAAAATGGTTCTTTTCTGGGAATTTTGGCTCACTTTGTATTTCTATAAACATTACGAAGCTGTTTTCAGTACAGTAGAGAGTCATTAATCTGAATTAATTGGGGACTGGAGTGGTTCGGATTAGTGATTTGTTCGGATAACCGATTATGCACGAAAAAATATATTAACCTGTCCGATGTTCAACTTTTTCTCCGTTGCGTGTCGCTTCGTGTTGAATTTTCGTCGATTTTAAGCCTAACGAAAATTTTTAATAATAATCGAGGCTATTGTATTGTTAAAAATTATTTCTTTATTTTGTACAAACAAACAAAATATATTGAAGAATATAAAAACATGAAAATTATACTTTAGAAGTAAATCTAGTATCAAAAACTTTTGATTCAGCACGACACAGTCCGACTGGAAATCGTTCGAATAACCGGCAATTTGGATTACCAGGGTTCGGATTAACGACTCTCTACTGTATTCCTTCCAATTTGGCATTTGAGACAGTTGCCTGTCTTGCCTCATTTATTCACACAGCCCCGACATAAGATGTCACAGCTCATAAGCACATGTCCTTAATTAGTCCTTAAATCCTTTGTGAATGTTACTGACTAATATAGATGAGTTAAGGTTATCCCCAAGTGATGTATTTGATAGGTCTAGTTCATGCTCTGCAAGGGGTTGCTGAGAAGAGAAGGGAAGCTTATCCTGAAATGCATTACTTTGTTGCAGTCATCAAGAAAGTGTCTCATATATATCAGTCATGTTAAAATTTGTCACATTACAACTACTTTTGGCATTTTATGAGTTGAGTTTTTTGAACTAGAAAAGAATGGAGATCTACAGATTCAGTTTTTGGAGGTTGTTGAGAAGGAATAGTGCAAACTCAAATCTGGTACTGGTACTGTTGGTGGAATGGTTGAAAAAAAATAAGTGATCAAATTTTAATGGAAAATCTTGGGTAGAAAACATCTGAGCAAAATTGCAGCTCTGAATGAGGTGGGTAGGACTCCCAGACCCACCCACCCACCCACCGCCAAGACAAAAAGTTGGAAGACTTGATGCCGGATGACCAAAAAATCAAAAGAACCGTATCTAATTGTGACTCTTAGTGAGATATTTGTCTGCGAAGTTTTGTTACTTCATTTCTGGTTAAGGCCAGATATATCCAAAATAGGACATCAGTTTTTTGAGTGTGTGGTTAGATGCCAGGAAATGACTTGTGGCAGTTGGATGGTTGAAAAAATTCTTCTAGTGTGCTGAGATTGCAGTCTCCTTTTCCTTCTGTCACTATTGTCTCCTGTCCAGATTGCCTCTGCCCATTCTCTCCTTGGACTACATTATGCAGCATTGTCATATCTTTCATAATTACAAATACTATTAACATATTAATTTACTTGTGCTGGAGTTTGTTCCTAGGTCCACAATGTCACGACGTAGTTCCAACAGGACCTATATGAAACTTAATTCGGTACGTTGGCACGAGGATGCTAATACGGTGCACTTCTCAGCCCATCCGTTGTATCATCATAGAATTTGTTGCACCTCGATAATCGAATAGTGGGTCACGTGATCAGAGCCCACCAATGGCCAAATGGATAAAACCACTAGGCATGGTTATAGATTGGTGTCTCAACAAGGGGCTGGTTATGTAGTTTTTTGGGTTTGCTTCACTTGTGTAATATCTAAATAGGGGCCAGTTTCCCATAAAAAATTTTCCAGGAGGCATTCATTTTCCTGGGCTGGTAGGATAAGGGGCAATACAACATTTGGGCAATTGCCCAAGTACAGTATATTGCAGTATTTTATTAAAATCAAACCTCTTGATTGTGGTGGTGCCAAGTGAAGTTATATATGTCCTTGATTAAATAAATATTATGACCATACAAATAATTTTGGGTCTTTGCAGAATTATCCTTTTTAATTGTCCAATCAGAGACAGATGGTAACAACTTAAAACCGACAAATGACATTAAAAAATACATACAATACAATTGACGCCGACCTTTTCTTTGAGGATCCGACGCAAAGAACACAGTATCACAATTCTTCACAATATCACTTAGGTAAAAAACAGTTGATCTCTGATTGGACAATTAAAAAAGGATAATTCTGCAAAGACCCAAAATTATTTGTATGGTCATAATATTTATTTAATCAACATAATTAATCCTTGGAACTTTGTTAATTATATATGTCCTATTCTTGGCCAGAAACTCTTGAAGATGACAGAAAGCAATTGGTCTACAAACCCAAACGTACAACAAAGGTGGTGTTAAGCAGCGTGACAATCTCTTGCAGCAATAAGGCGAACGAGACAACCGGGAAATCTACGTTGAAAAGTAATGTTACGTGTCATTGAAGTTATTTATCCCCTAGTTCCAATATTAAACATATATCAGGATTTATAGGCTTTTACCTTTGATTTTCGATTATTCCACGTAACATTAATAAAATAGAGAAGTTCGTTAAGCAATCGGTAAGTGTTATGTTGTTTCGAGAAAGTTGATGAGACATCAAGTTTCTTGAAATAACATAATGAACACTTTCCTACAAAGTCCTTTCTTCACGAAAGAACTGTAGGATGTTACATGTTTTTGCTTTGATTACTATCAATAGCAATTCAAAATCTGAAAGGCAATATTTGATGAATTTTTATTAAATTATCGCGGAAACTACCTGCCTTTAGCTTTAGTTCCATTTCATTGTCACATCCGGCAAAACGTCCGATGTCTCAACATTTTCCGTCTGCCAGTGGAAAAACAATAAAACAATTAAAAACAGAACAGGACATTAGAGAGCGTGGGGTATAATTACCGCCATAATGCTAGAGAAAATTTTTAAATTGAAATAACGTGAGTTCCGGTTTGCATTGGAAGTGTGAGGCCCGGAAATAGCCCCAAAAGGGATATGTACAAGTTTGTTAAGTCAAACCGCGAGATGATAACTTTTATAAGTGTCGAGTCGGCGACACCAGACTTTGATGTCGACGCTCATAAAGAGTAACGGGAAAAACAAAATTTTAGGTAAAGAAAATTTAGAAAGAAAAATATTAAAAATTTAAGACGCAGTTTAGAAAGCAAAACGAAACTAGAAAGAAAAAAATATCAAAATGAGCGTAGGTGTCATAGTCAACAATTAAACGCGATCATAGTCTAAAAGACGGTGTCGGATAAACCTTCTCTTGTCGACCTTTCCTGCGACCTAACGAAGCTCCATTTACACCTGGAGACAGGTGGGATACCAATTGGGAAGCGAGGAGGAGAAGAATTAGCCAATTAGCGATGATTCGATCCCGAGAAAATTATAAAGCCTCCGATGTCAAGGACAGAAGAGCTTCCTCTAGACTACCTGTTGTGTTCATTTACCTCCAATAGTGGTGTTTCCGTTCATCTTTTGTGCACTGTCTCTTCAGAATTTCGAACTTTTTAACTCGACGTTGCTACGGGGCCCCTCCAGCGTAGGACCAGACCGAAACCGAAAACAACCTAAAGCTCTGAACTCAAGGACCATTGCTAAATTTATGTAAGCATTTTCGACTAAAATAAACGGTTTCTATGTGAAACGCTTGTTTTTCTGCCTCCTCAAAACCGCCACCCACATGCGAATAGCCCTTAGCCATGACGGCCGGATGGCCGAGCGGTAAAGGTGGCAGCCTACCGCTCTGGGGGACCCGGGATCGAATCCGAACGGGTCGAATAATCCCCAGGAATTTTTCGGGGGTGGTCCGTTCGGATATGTCGGGCCCCGTCCCTCACCACCCGGTCGCCCCATTGTGGGCCTGGCCGAACCCATAATGGGCCTACTAAAAGAGGCCCTCTTGGTGCCCACAGGGCGGAAAGAGTTAAAAAAAAAAAAAAAAAAAAAAAAAAAAAAAAAAAAAAAAAAAAAAAAAAAAAGCCCTTAGCCATCCCGACGGTTGGGAATAAAAACTCCCCCCATTTCGGCGAACTTACAGAAGTTCTTATACAGTTAATCAGAGCCTCCTGCCCCTAAGGTTTCCATATCTGGTCTCGTCGTTCGTCTATTTAACCTCGTTTTAGAGATTAAGGAAAGACAGACAGACTACAATGGGAATTTATAGGTCTGTTTTCAAATTGCAGCCCAATGATTATTGTAAGGAGTAAGCGTAAGAATACCGGAGATAACGAATCACACAGGAACACACAACGAAGACAGATACACACTCAAAGCTGTTTTTGTGCGGTCTTTTTTGTGCAATTTTTTTGTGCGGTATACCAATTTGATTGAAATTCATATACCGCAAAAAACAAATCATATAAATAAAAAATCGCACAAAAACAGGTTTGAGTGTACACGCTTTATTAATTCTGGAGGATGTATATTTCGGACTGTTCCTCATCGGTCCTCTGGTTATAAAAACATTACAAAATTTAATTTATAGCTAAAAGTATATAGCTTTTTATTTTCATCTATGATAAGGTAATAAAATTTTAATGTTATTGTGTTTCTTAAGAATATAAGGATTGTCAAAGTCAACTTTTGCCAGTATATTTACCATTTAATTTTCTAATCCTGTATTTTTTAAAATTAATTATGGATTTTATAATTTACGTATTATCTTCCTCTACGTCATGGTTCTGCATTGACGAAGTTATAATTTTCGATAATAAAGATAATTTTGGTAGATCTTTCCCTTCTAATTAAAAAGATTTTAAATACCAGAGATCTGTAACACGTCGTAGCTCTTTCAGTTTACTTAGGTATTTTACTGTACATTAAAATCCAGTGGTTCCCACTCTAGCCATAACACATCTAACTTCTGCCATCCAGGTAATATTTCGTTCTTGTAATCGTGTATGTTTTTTAACAACTTAATTTTGTAATGTTGATGTAGAGTAAAGAGGATCGACGAAGGGTGTATCCACAAATTTCCAGAACGTGTTTTTGAATTCTGCCAGACCGGAGGCATATGTCTCGGCAGCCATTAAAGTACTGCTAGTTATCAGCGTAGGTTTGCAGTTTTCTATTCATTTTTACGTGATGAAAGTTTAAGAAGAGAATGGGTAACAGTCATGCATGTTTAATCCTGTTGTAACTTCTTTGCGGTATGCAATTCTCTGCATACCGCAAAGAGTTTTTTGAAGATACACTGACAATTCTCGAGAATGACATATAATAAGAGAGAATTTAAAATTAAACACAGTAAGTATTGTCATTTTTATTACGCTACTATAAACGTAATACAATTGTTCTAAATTTGGAAAAAATGAAATTGATAATGTCGGTGGATAAAAGGAAGGGGATTAATAGCGACTCCACTCGGTCTTTTCTAGAAACCAGTGGAAAAATGTTCTACCACGTTGGATGTGATCCATTTGGAAAAAAGGTGTACAAAATTGAAGAATGGTTATAATCGGAATAAGTCTAGAATTACTGGAGATAATTAATGTAGTGACGTAAGAAGTCTCTTATAGAGAATATTGCCTACCTGGAAAATGGTTTTCGATATCGCTCGTGTCGATGTTTCAACAACGCGCTAATATGCAAATTATATTTTGATTTGAGGATTCGTCTGAAGAACAGTTGGATATTTGGAATTTGCGTACGTTTCGTTTTGTTCGTATTCTGCACGGGCACGACACGTTACGTTCCGAAAGCTTTATGAATATTTGGAGTGAAAAATTCCGAAATGGAGGCGTGACGAAACAAATTAAGTGCGACGTTGGTATAAGGATACAATTCTAGAGGTACATGTACATGAGGGGGCTGGGACCGTAACAGGGCTGTAGAGCATATTGATAAGAACAAAAAAGTCTAATAAACTATGGCTGTACGAGCGAGCCTTCGCGAGATACAGGCCCCCCCAAAATGACTATATGTGAACTTTTCGAGACCCTCAAAAATGGGGTAAAATTTAAAAGTGAAAATTTTCGCAAGTACAACTGAAAATTGCGTTTCGAACGCTTTCTGTTACAACTTACTAGAGACTCCTAAAACCCCCTAAACACGAGGGTGCCACCTCTCGACCGCCACTTCCGAGGAGCGCAGTCGGGACTCGCACCACTCTCTCCGCTAAGCCTGTCGCGCGTTTAACAGGCAGCAAGCCCTATTCTAACGATACTCGTCGGCAATGACCAAAGAAAAGCCCGATTAACACGACTAATTAGGCAACGCTTTCTCCGACGCCGCTCCTATGTAAACACAGCACGCTTCTATTTCGGCGCTATCTCTAACACGCTCTAACCAGGGCCGGATTATCGAATAGGCAAAGTAGACAAATGTCTAGAGCCTGTAATTCGGAGGGGCCCGGCTTCAGTGCAGAAGATTTCTCTGTTTCAAAACGAGTTAAAAATTATTTAAGAAATTAGATAGGACAGAAAAGGCTGTATTTAACAATTCCTACTAAGCTCCGCTCGACTAGCCATTATCTAAAAAAAAAGGTCAACAGCTAACCGTACGCTACGAGATCTCTCGCACCATCTAGAAATATTCATAGGGCCGCCTCTCGTGGTAGTACTGACGTATGGTTATGATTTATTTTCTAAATCTAAACTTCTACGTCGCGACATCGCATATTCGATATAGCGTTCAAGTTGCTCGAGTGCGAAGATATTACAATTCAATAGTGTTTTATAAAAGAGTTAAAAAGGGTGACACTACGGTGTGAGTTGGGGTGACACCACGATATCCGCACCGGGTGTCACCCATGCTAGCTACGCTAATGTCACATTATATAAGATTTGTTTAGAAGCAACTTAGTTAAATGGGGCCCCAATTTAAATTTTGTCTAGGGCCCGCTAGAGGCTTAATCCGGCGCTGGCTCTAACTACCGAAAAGGCCAAGAAAACATCCTGCACTCACCTTCGACAGAGTCCCCTCCTCTCGCTACCTGACGACGTCTAGCGTATTTCCGATCTTGTGTAGGCGAGGACGGGATGAGGTCGCCGGTCGCTGCCGCCGCCTCCTTTTCCTCGGCTATGTCCCGGAGGTCGGCGACGACGAAGATGGTGTCTGAACAATCGCATATAATCCAGGTTTCACGTACAACTATCTTTCGGTAACGTGCACCATATATATACACACAAGCTTCGTGTTCGCTGGGCATTCTTCTTCTTGGTGAAAATGGTTAAAAGACAAAAGAAAAGTATAATGGTCAAAAGACAGAAAAAAACATACGAAAACACTATTCTGTCTTTTACTCATTTTCTCGATATGTTTTGTGGAAGCATCGGCAACTGCTCCTAATCCATATTCGTTGAGGTAAGGCATCCATTCCACACGAACCACATCGTTCAAGCTTTTAACGAAACCCTCAGTGGTCTTATAACATCTCTCAGCCTTCTACCGTTTAAGTCGCGATAATCCTTACGTAATTGTCCAACGGTTATCTTCGAAGAACAGGAAATCAACAGCGAAGGCATGATTTGTTTCGTTTCTAAGAACAGATCGTTCATTTCGCTCACTTTCAACCTTACATTTCCTAAACCATCGATTACACTTCAACTTCCGGGTTGTGAATGGTCAAAACCGAAAACCTTGATGCACTGGAAAGCTGTAATCGAAGTAAGAATGAAAAGGCAATCACTACATATAAACTTCTCCTTGCGTTAACACTCAAAGCTGCAGAGAGCAATGCTTTTAATAGATCAGATGAAACGGCCGGATGGCCGAGCGGTAAAGGTGGCAGCCTACCGCTCTGGGGGACCCGGGATCGAATCCGAGCGGGTCGAATAATCCCCAGGAATTTTTCGGGGGGTGGTCCGTTCGGATATGTCGGGCCCCGTCCCTCACCACTCGGTCGCCCCATTGTGGGCCTGGCCGAACCCATAATGGGCCTACTAAAAGAGGCCCTCTTAGTGCCCACAGGGCGGAAAAACTTAAAAAAAAAAAAAATAGATCAGATGAAGGCAGAATGTGTCACCACACTGAAATCGGTTTCACATGTTCTGAATAATCTTTAAAACAATGCAATGTTTGAAAGAACAGTAACTATATTCTGTCTTCATTAATTCTGATAATCAAGAGGATGAAAGCGAATTTGAGATTACATTGCTATGTGATTACAAATTGACAATTTAAAAATTTCGAAACAATATCATTTACTTTACTTCTTCAAAGAAGTTACTAAGTCTTTTAGAAAAATAAAAAAGGCAAGATTCTAGGTCCGAATGAGGGGGGCGGGGTCCTGCCCAAATTGTCGAACCCCCTGTGCGAGCAAAAAAGTCAAAAGAACCATACCTCTATATGTGACCCTTTGCGAGATATAGCCCTCGAAAATGCGCCTACGTCATGCCGCTTCGCGGGCAAAAGCCGGGTCACGTGATCCAATATTTTTTTTCGCTTTTTCCACCTCTCACTGTTTAAAAAAAGCGTGCCCCCTTTCCTAGCCCCCACGCGCGCCTCCCCTCCTGTCCGCGCCGCCGCCGCCGTCTCCCCCTCGCACGCGAAGTCTCCCGCCTGCAGTCGTCCGGAGTCGCCATCTGTTGCCTGTAAATACAAGTATCTATTATTATTACACCTCTTACCTGAGCGGGTACTCGAACCTCCGTCCCGGCAGGCGCCAGTCCACATCTCTGCGCACCCGCCCGCCAGGTCGCTCTGCCAGAACCTATTCGGTATTCATATTTCAGGCATACGAGTCCGAGGAACGCACTGAGCATGACGGGCCGTCCACGCGGCCCCACCTCCGCCTGAGATGCAGCGCACCCGACCACGCGGCCCCACCTCGGCGGCAAAGTTGGAGCGGGCACCTCGCGCGGCCAATGGCGAGCCGGCCGCGGGTCACGTGACCGCTCCCTCCCGAAGTTTTATAAGCCCGTAGGCCGCCGCCGGGCATTTTCGGCCGGTGTTTGTTACCTCAATAGTCAAGAGCACAATTCAGTAAATGTTCAATATTTGTGATATTCGAGGCGGCAACCGAAGCGAACGCAAGAAGAAGTAATGTGGTACGTGTTGACAACTTTCAAAAATCCGAAACTACGTAATTTACTTTACTTCTTCCCAATACTAAAGTCTTTTGATAACGTACAAACTCGAGTGTGGATTAAGTGAATGAATCGGACAATCGTCGCGAAACGATTCCGAATGAGACGAAAAGGGGGCTCCCGCAAGTTGTGTATCATTTCGGTATTTCCCTAAAGTTTTCTGAATAATATCACAATAATTTGGAGCGAGTTCTGCACCTGTGAGGTAACAACAGCATCATTCAGTGACGGAGCAGACTGTTTTCGATGATGCTGGGAAACTCGGTCAATGTTACCTATGGTAGCAAACATGTCGTCTCATCTCTGAAAAAGTGGGGATGCACGTTCTAACCTATTCTAATAAATTACCCCCATTTAATAATTTGGTTGGCAATAATTGTGGTAATTTATTAGAATAGGCTAGGTTAGAACGTGCGTCCCCACGGTTTCAGAGATGAGCTGCCATATTCGCTACCATAGGTAACATTAATCGGAAACTCGTTCCGCGATATCATAAAAGCCATGGTCGAGTGATGTGAATCGCTTTCCTCTTTACATAAACTCTTCAGTATAACCGATCTCAGCGTAAGGAAACCTTCTACCGTTTAGGTCACGATAATCTTACAGATACTACAGATTACACCCTATGGAATTTCGGGACTGAGTATATATCTGAACTGAGGAGACCGAGACGAGTTCAACGATACTTTTGGACCGGAGACGAAAAATAAAAAAGTTATCATACTTTTTTCGGCGATCGCGCGATGATAGGGAGTCGCGTCGCTCTCCGCTAAGTCGGCTTTGCTATCGCGATCGGGAGTCCCGTCGCTTGCCGTTAAAATTGCCTTTAGTAGACGTTTCCCCCTTTTTTTACTTTGTTCAAGAACTACCGTGAATCGATCACTAGTTTAGCACATGGCGCCCATACGAGAGGTCAGTCGGGCCGCCATGTTCGCTGCCATAAGTAACATTAACCGAAATGGCGATCGCGCGATGATCGGAAGTCGCGTCGCTCTCTCCGCTCTTGTATCGCGTGTTTAACTCTCCGGGAGATGACCGTAGTCCGACGTCATGGTTTGCAGACTTTATCGCAAGATGGCAGTACTAGCAACTATGGTGCCGTCTTCATGAGAGCATTAAAAAAGTATGGTAAGTGAAAAAGTATGATAAACTTTTTTATTTTTCGTCTCCGGTCCAAAAATAGGGAACCGTTGAACTCGTCTCGGTCCCCTGAGTTCCAATATATAATCAAAGTCCTGAAATTCCATAGGGGGTACTCTATAGTACTGTACACCCCATAATGGTTTAACGGTTATATTCGAGGGACAGGAAATCGACAGCGAAGGCACGATTTGTTTCGTTTCTAGTAAAAGATTGTTGATTCCGCTCATTTTCGACCTTGTATTTCGTAAACCATTAATTATCGTGTCACCATCCCGTAATCTCTACATAAAAACTTTTCCTCGTGTGAAGACTGCAAAGAGCAATGGTTTTCAAAAATCAAATGTTTAGAATGAGATGATAACACTTGTTGGAGCTGCTTTTAATCTCATACTTGGTATTGGCTCGTGACAACTGTCTAAATGATTTACTTTTAATTTCTCCACATATGTCATCAAAAGACTTAGTTACTTCTAAAAGAAATATATATATATATATATATTTTTTTTTTCTAAAAGACTTCGTTACTTCTTTGAAGAAGTAAAGTAAATGATATTGTTTCGGAATTTTTAAATTGTCAATTTGTAATCACATAGCAATGTAATGTCAAATTCGCTTTTATCGTCTTGATTATCACAATTAATAAAGTCAGAACATAGTTACTGTACTTCCAAATATTGCGTTATTTTAAAGATCATCCAGAACATGTGAAACTGATTTCAGTTTGGTAACACATTCTGTCTTCATCTGATCTGTTGAAAGCATTGCTCTCTGCAGCTTTGAGTGTTAACGCAAGGAGAAGTTTATATGTAGTGATTGCCTTTTCATTCTTACTTCGATTACAGCTTTCCTGTGCATCAAGGTTTTCGGTTTTGACCATTCACAACCCGGAAGTTGAAGTGTAATCGATGGTTTAGGAAATGTAAGGTTGAAAGTGAGCGAAATGAACGATCTGTTCTTAGAAACGAAACAAATCGTGCCTTCGCTGTCGATCTCCTGTCCCTCGAACATAATTGTTGGACAATTACGTAAGGATTATCGTGACTTAAACGGTAGAAGGCTTCCTTACGCTGAGATAGGTTATAAGACCGCTGAGGATTTCGTTAAAAGCTTGAACGATGTAGTTCGTATGGAATGGAAGCCTAACCTCAACGAACATCGATTAGGACTTGTTTTAATCGTAGCTTGGAAAGTTTGGCGGCGAAGGTTTACATGTGACGATCGACCGACATTTCTGTCTTCGCCCACATGTCTGCATCATCTGTATACGTGTTTTTTCTGATGTACCCGTGCACGAGGGCGACGAAGAGAAACGGCAGGAGAAAGACGACTGCCCAGCGAACAGCGAAGCTTGTGTATGTGTGTGTGTGTGTGTATATATATATGGTACGCGTTATCGAAGGATACTTGTACGCGAAACCTGGATTATATGCGTTTGTTCGGACACCATCTTCGTCGTCGCCGACCTCCGGGACATAGCCGAGGAGGAGGCGCGGCGGCGGCGACCAGCGACCTCACCCCGTTCTACACAAGATCGGAAACAGGCTAGACGTCGTCAGGTAGCGAGAGGAGGAGACTCTGTCGAAGGTGAGTACAGGATCTGTTTTCTTGGCCTTTTCGGTAGTTAGAGCGTGTTAGAGATAGCGCGAAATAGAAGTGCTCTCTCTCTCTCTTTTTTTTTTTTTTTAACTCTTTCCGTCCAGTGGGCACTAAGAGGGCCTCTTATAGCAAGCCCATTATGAGTTTCGGCCAGGCCCACAATGGGGCGGCCGGGTGGTGAGGGACGGGGACCGACATATCCGGACGGACCACCCCCCGAAAAAATTCCTGGAGATTATTCGACCCGTTCGGATTCGATCCCAGGTCCCCCAGGGCGGTAGGCTGCTAACCTTGACCGCTCGGCCATCCGGCTGCTCTCTGTTTACATAGGAGCGGCGTCGGAGAAAGCGTTGCCTAATTAGTCTTGTTAATCGGGCTTTTCTTTGGCCTTTGCCGACGACTATCGTTAGAATAGGGCTTGCTGCCTGTTAAACGCGCGACAGGCTTAGCGGAGAGAGTGGTGCGAGTCCCGACTGCGCTCCCCGGAAGTGGCGGTCGAGAGGTGGCACCCTCGTGTTTAGAGGGTTTTTAGGAGTCTCTAGTCAGTTGTAACAGAAAGCGTTCGAAACGCAATTTTTAGTTGTACTTGCGAAAATTTTCACTTTTAAATTTTACCCGTTTTGAGGGTCTCGAAAAGTTGACATATAGTCATTTTGGGGGGCCTGTATCTTGCGAAGGGTCGCCCGTACACCCATGGTTTATTAGACTTTTTTTGTTCCTATCAGTATGCTCTACAACTCTGTTAAAGTCCCAACGCCCTCATTCGGACCTAGAATTGTACCAAAAAATAATTATTATAGTATAATTATATATATATATATATATATATTCTTCTGAAAGACTTAGTTACTTATATTACTTTTAAAAGTCTTTTGATAACATACAAAGTAGTGTAGAGAAAGTAAAAGCAAATCACTTAAACAATTGTCACGAGCCAATACCAAATATGAGATTAAAAGCAGTTCCAAACAAGTGTTATCATCTCATTCTGAACATTTGATTTTTGAGAACCATTGCTCTTTGCAGTCTTAACACAAGGAAATGTTTTTATGTAGAGATTACAGGATGGTGACACGATAATTGATGGTTTAGGAAATATAAGGTCGAGAACGAGCGAAAGAACGATCTGTTCTTACAAACGAAACAAACATGCCTGCACGGTCGAAAACGAGCGAAATGCTGGAATTAGAGACGAGCTGCCATCTTTGCTACCTAAGGTAACATTAACCGTTTTATGATATGGCGGAACGAGTTTCTAAGCATCATCGAAAACAGTCTGCTCCGTCACTGAATGATGCTGTTGTTACCTCACAGGTGCAGAACTTGCTCCAAATTATTGTGATATTATTCAGAAAACTTTAGGGAAATACCGAAATGATACACAACTTGCGGGAGCCCCCTTTTCGTCTCATTCGGAATCGTTTCGCGACGATTGTCCGATTCGTTCACTTAATCCACACTCGAGTTTGTACGTTATCAAAAGACTTTAGTATTGGGAAGAAGTAAAGTAAATTACGTAGTTTCGGATTTTTGAAAGTTGTCAACACGTACCACATTACTTCTTCTTGCGTTCGCTTTGGTTGCCGCCTCGAATATCACAAATATTGAACATTTACTGAATTGTGCTCCTGACTATTGAGGTAACAAACACCGGCCGAAAATGCCCGGCGGCGGCCTACGGGCTTATAAAACTTCGGGAGGGAGCGGTCACGTGACCCGCGGCCGGCTCGCCATTGGCCGCGCGAGGTGCCCGCTCCAACTTTGCCGCCGAGGTGGGGCCGCGTGGTCGGGTGCGCTGCATCTCAGGCAGAGGTGGGGCCGCGTGGACGGCCCGTCATGCTCAGTGCGTTCCTCGGACTCGCATGCCTGAAATATGAATTCCGAATAGGTTCTGGCAGAGCGAGCTGGCGGGAGGGTGTGCAGAGAAGTGGACTGGCGCCTGCCAGGATGGGGGTTCGAATCCCCGCTCAGGTAAGAGGTGTAGTAATAATAGATACAGTAGAGAGTCTTAATCCGAATCGCCGGTTATCCGAACGATTTTCAGTCAGACTGTGTCGTGCTGAATCAAACGTTTTCGATACTAGATTTACTTCTAAAGTATAATTTTCATGTTTTTATATTCTTCAATATATTTATTTTGTTTGTACAAAATAAAGAAATAACTTTTAACGATACAATAGCCTCGATTATTATTATAAAAATTTTCGTTAGGCTTAAAATCGACGAAAATTCAACACGAAGCGTACGCGACGGAGAAAAATTTGAACATCGGACAGGTTAATATATTTTTTCGTACATAATCGGTTATCCGAACAACCCCAGTCCCCAATTGATTCGGATAACGACTCTCTACTGTACTTGTATTTACAGGCAACAGACGACGATTCTGGACGACTGCAAGCGGGAGACTTGGCCCGCTGGCCGCGTGCGAGGGGGAGGCGGCGGCGGCAGCGGCGCGCGCGGGGGGCTAGGAAAGGGGCACACTTTTTTAACACTGAGAGATGGAAAAAAACGAAAAAAAAATTTCGGCTATATGCGGCTGTTCCTTTTGGGCGCGGCGTCACGTGACCGGAAATGACGTAGGCGCATCTTTGGAGGGCTATATCTCGCGAACAGGTATGCAGGTATATCGCATATACAGGTATGGTTCTTTTCACTTTTTTGCTCGTTCAGGGGGGTCGACAATTTGGGGAGCCCCGCCCCTCAGGTACGTCTAGAATCTTGCCGGTATAAGGACGAACACGGGAAAAATTGAATTCGTATGGAGATGATTTTAAATGAAATACGAGTTTGGTGAAAACGATTGGATAAAAAGTGTCCGGCAAAATTCAACGAGTAATGTAAGTTGAGTTTTATTATATTTTAGTTCTTAATACAGTAAAACCTGTGTTAACCAGAATCGCCAGGTACCGAATACTTTTCCGTTTTAAGCAGATTCTTTTTTTAACATTGAAACCGTTTAGGCAGGTTTCCTTTCTATTCGGTTTTACTATACTTGTATACTGTTTTCACTTTTCAATTAATCTCCCCGTAACGCAGATAAGTCAGATTAGCGAATTGGATTAACACTCCGAACAATCTTTACTCGAATATTGAAAATTTATTTATTTATAACAATTTTAACGCCAGATGGCGGCTTGACTGTCTTCGTGTAGCCAAATTACTCCACAATTAATTATCCTTAATTAGCCCAAAACGAATCCGGTAGTTGTTTGGTATTTAAATTATCAATGATTATCGGGTTGGACGAACGTATTAGACCAGGCCTGGCCAACCCGCGGTCCCTCACGTTAAATTGTGTGGCCCACTAAGCGATATTATATATCAAAACTTTTGTTTCCCGTTGTGTGTATACCAAAACAAGTAAATAAATGAAAATTTGCATGTGTCATTGTTATAATGTGCAAGTGCAAGTACAAACTCGTGATATAACAATAAAATCTTATTCATTTTGTATTTGTTATACTTTTTTAAAAGCATGTTTGCCTAAATTGTGGCCCACCGTAATGTTACACGTGATCAAAGTGGCTCGCGAAACAATTTGGGTTAGCTATGCCTGTATTAGACTATTATTGCAATTAGTTTCCGAACACCCGAAATTCGTTAGAAAACGCGCATCGGAAGACGGTAGCGCTGAAATTTCAAAAAGAATTTTTTCCGGCACTTATTGTTTAAAAAATAACTCTTATATTATTAATCGTTATAAGTTCGTGTGGCGTTACTGTTGGAAGGTAATGGCACGTTGTCGGCTTTTCTTCCGAACTCTTATATTATTAATCGTTATAAGTATGTGTGGCGCCATCTGTTATAAAAATACAACAATTTTCTATTATTAATTATTATGAAATGGCAAAAGGCTTAATTTTGAGGGTAGTGATGAGTTTATATTTAAAAAATTTGGGAATCGAATAATAAGTAAATCTTCGTTAAGTCCGACCACCCTATTCCTCACTTCCTAGATCTTTCTCCAACAAAATTTAATAACATCGATGTCCTTAAACATAAGCTACCGTGCCGAATTTGATTTTTTAATCTTTATTTCATCCCTCCGGAGGTATTCAATGGAAAGTACTTCAACGCACATTTGCGGTTACGTCTCCTTTCATCGTCATTTCCGGGACATAACCCAGCCGTGGTGGAAGTCGCATGTGAAGAATTTCTTAGGCTACTTTACCCTCGCTGCTTTGCGGCTTGGGCCCCATGTTTTTGACCGAACCGCGTAACCGACTAGTCCAGACGCCGTACAATTTTACGCGGTCGTATCGTCTCGTTCGTCTTCACTCGTCCGAAGTTTTAAGCCCTGGCGCATTAGTTACGTAACTTCCGTTGGAGTGGCAATACAAGGACAATTGCCGCGGCGAGACCGGAATGGCCGAAATTTGGTACGTGACAAACTATTGGATGTGGAGGAATCTCGCAAGTCGCCGGTGTAATTATTATCGAGATTGAGACCGAAGTTTTCAACGCGCAAACGTGAAAGTCGGACGTTCAGCGCCGCTTTCCTATAAGCCTAGAAGTTTGACAATGGCGTTTGGAACGTCGAGCATGATTCCACCGACTTTCCAAAGGCCATTGTCAAACTTCTAGGCTTATAGGAAAGCGGCGCTGAACGTCCGACTCTCACGTTTGCGCGTTGAAAACTTCGGTCTCACTCTCGCTATTAAAGGCTGGCTTCGTACGCGCTCGTTAGTTTTTTACCGAATGCAAAGAGAAATTTTGGAATTTCTTTTCGGATACATTTCTTTAGAATCCAACAATAGGAACTTCACCCGAATTTCGCATCGTCCTCGCTGTTTAAATACTATGTTTACACTACGAAAATCCAACAGGAAACCGCTCCCGGAATATTAAAATTCGATGGTATCTTTCGAGCCACAAAGAAACCGGCGGTACTTCCGGTTCCGTTCGACACCGCCATTCTGTTAAATGGACCGGTGCTTGGGCATTCGACGTCACGGTTTGAATTTCTAGTGTAAACGTAGTAAGGAGTCATCCGGAAAGTAGCACGTGCATGTTAAAAGACACTGACAAAGAGACTCGTACACAGTCCAAGAGGCAATTATTCATTGTTTCTATCGTACACTGCCATAATAACACCAATGGCAATAGCGAGGCTATCTGTACAGAGACGATGGAACATAATAAATCCTTTTTTTATATTCTCGACTCCAAGTAACACGTCATCGAATTCGATCCGGGTGGCCGACGCGGCTCCGGAAACCTGATATGCTTATCGACCGGGGGTGGCGCCACCCGCGCATTAAAAACAAACGGAAAAAAAAGTAAACAAAGAAACCACTCGATCCACCGACGACGGAGAGTCGGAAGATCGCTCACGTCACAATACGAGTCGGGTGCCGCCCGGTCACGTGCTTATTTATATACTACAGCCCGACGTCGGCCGAAAACAAAGGCCCGGCTGCGGTTATCTAAGCTCTGGTCGAGAAGAGGTTCGACCCGTTTCCATTATTGCTTCCTTCCTCGTCCCGGTGTCTTTTTTTTTGTTTTGTTTTCGCACCTACTCGCGCGCTCACCAGGCCCGGTCGTGTGAATTTTTTTCATTTTTTTTTTATATATAAAATGCGGATGTATCGGTACAATATTAACAACAGTACATAGTTTAGTTGCATAAAAGGGCTAAACAAAAACAATTTTTCATCTACAAAGTTTTGCAGCGACAAAATTTTTCTTCTCAACGTCGTCGTCATCTCTCGGTTAAATTGTGCATAAAAAAATGGTACAAAGTGACGAGAACAACTGCTATAAACAATTCTTCCGTTCACATAATGGAAGTAAACTGCCGAAACGGGTAACGGATTTCCTTTTTTTAAAAAAAAAACAACAGGAAAAGAAAATTGACTCCGAATATCCACGTGACATAGACGAGTAATTTGACTGGTTCTACGAATACGTCCGAATAAACACACGACGATCCGGATGAAGATCTCGTTACCTGCGAGACGATTTTACCCGAATTTTCTGTAACTGTAGTTATGGGAACGAAGGGGGGTTCGAACCTTCGATAATACTGTACAATGGAAACACGACGTGGGGAAACACGGAGTTAGAAGCCCGCGAAACTTACGTAAACGCTACCTCGAAACCGAGTGTGGCCACCGGAGAGAGGAGGAGGCGGACAGACGACGTCGGGCGCGGGCCGGAAGTGACGCAAGCGGGAAACGGAAACGCGTCCGTCTTCCATTCGTAACGTGCGCGTTTCGCTTCGTTCCTCCGATAGAAATCTAGAAACGGGACAAAGAAGTTTCTCGTAGACAAAATTTGCATGCCGAACCATAAACCACGACATTGTTATTGTACCAAGTGTTTTTTTTCCTTTGTTTTTTTACTCGAAAGTGGTAAAAACGTTTTTTTTCTCTTTTCGTAATAAATACAAAACTCTACGAGTATATAATAAATGCGTATAAAACTCATTCGTACTAACGGCTTTGTTCTTCGTATACTTAGAAAGTGACGTAAGGGGTAGTTTCGTTTTTCTTTTTGATTATCAAAAAAATGGCGTCGCCAGAGGCGCTCCAACGTAAATTTCGTCCCTCGTTTTTCGGTCACTCGAACCCAACGCGTCGTCGTCGCCGGCGCTCGATCCGTGTAAATCAATAAATAAACTAAAAAATAATAATAATAACCCCGGATGTCCAAAAAACTCTAAAAAATAAAAATATGCAAAGATGATTTTAATAATAATAATAATATGTATATATATGTGTATATATATATATATATATATTAAGGAGCTGCCTAGAAATCTGTACACAACTCAAAGGAGTACGCAGAGAACTAAATCAAAAGAAAAAGAACAAAACAAAAAAAAAAATAATAATAATAAAGGGTGGTACACAGAAAATTAATGAATTAACGACGATACAACGTTCACGACAGACATCGACACGGAAGCGACTAGTATCGATTAATGACTCGATTTCTCGTGCCTTGGCAATGGGTAAATTACACTAGAAACAAACTGAGGGCAGGGGGAATACGTCCCGACGTCCGAAAGAATCTTACATAAAAAAATTTACAATAGATGCACGCAGAACGGACGACAGACAGCCAGACGGGCACGATTATAAAATCTAAATTTTGAATTATTATTATTTTTTTTTTAAATAGAACTGCCATCCGAAAGTTTTTAGCGCTTGAACCGGCGACCGAACATCAAAAACTCGTCTCTTGAAAGAAAAAGGTTTAAAAAGAAAAGAAGAAAATTCTTCCCGTACGGTTTTTCCGGTCGTTTCCGGTAAATTAAATTGTATTGTTATCGTTTTCTCTTTTTGGTTACAATATGTACACGGGGCGGCGCGCGGCGGCGGCGCGACGCGGCGCGCCGGAGGGTACCGCTCCGACTTCCGCCCGCCGCCGGAAACGACCTTCGACCTCCGGCCGGGCGGAACCGGAAGGAGAGCGACGCGGAATTTCCGGAAGGGGCAGACGGGCGACGCCTCTCTCTCTCTCTCTCCCTCCTCCGCACCTCCCTTCTCGTCGCAGACGGCAGCCAATTCGGTTATCTTTTTTTGTTATTACTCGTTTTTTTTAAATCGTTTTTGATTCTAAGGAACTGCTCGACTCCGATCCGCTCCGCTCCGGGGATGGGTGGCTGTGCTCTTCCTCCGCCCGTTCTTCAGACCAGTCTGTCGCCTTGGACGCTGTGGTGGGTCGAAGCGGTGTGCGTAGAATGCTTGCCGGCCTGCAAAAATAAAACAGAGTGACGTCAGCACGGGCCACGGCCGTTTCGCGCGGGTCGACGCCATTGAAACGTGGTAACGCAAAATACAATAGTTAACAGCAATTCGATACCTCGTCGGGCCTCCTGTCTGTACCTTTGAGAAGTAAACCGTTAAATTCCCGTTCCAGTATCTGTCTTGCCTACAAAAATAAGAATATTTCTATTAGAAACTCTAAGTAAATAAATAAATATTTAAATTCCAGTAAACAGATTCCGTTCGGGATATATTCCTGCTATTATTATTGATTATATTCTAAGTAATTTGGCAGTAAACGTAAGGCGCCATCTGTTGCTAAATTTAATAATTATCGAGAGGCCGAATTACCTGAGTGTTCGGAGTGGGAATCTGAAGTGCGAGAGCCATCGAATTGTGGTCGAAACTTTCGTCCAACGCCAACAGAGCACCGTGAATGCCGGATTCCAACAGACTGTTCGAATATTCCTTCAGTCCTATCGAATCGATCCATTTAATAATTCTGTCGTTCGACCAAACTAAGACGTCTGCAAACGAAAGAAAACAAAAATTCTCAAATTCCTTTCTTCCGGCGTAAACCGCCAATTATTATTTAAACATAAAAAAGAGGCGCTCCCATTCGAACATTCCCCTAGCTTATTATAGGACGGACCGGCCCGGCTCTGCCAGAAGCGATAGCCAAAAATTTGAGAAAATGGGAAAGAAGTTACGGGCGTTTGAAGTTTAAGTGGTAGTCACGCAGTGCAAAAGTAAATCTGCGGATGTCTGCCATTTCCATTGAAAAAGGAAGTCCGCCGTGCTTTGCACCGCTGTAATGCCATTCGCCACCAAACCCATAACTGCATCTCGCAGTCCCCTCTGAGTAATGTTTTTGGTTTCGTGACTTTTTTGTCGCGTGCATATTTTTTAGGTTATTCCCTTGGATTGATTAAAACGGCCTGACCTGTATAGTGAAAGGGGGAGCAAGGCGATTTCACATATGTAATTCCACAGCCACGAGTTTGTGAAACACAAGAAAGGCAAGACACTCATTTTCTCTCTTATTTTAATTAAAAAATCTCTTGGCCAGAATTTTTATTATCCACTGCGAACTGGACAGCATCACTGGACAGCATCGTATTTTGCTTTAGCACCATGCAAGATGGCTAAGATTTTTATTTTTTGCATGGTGGTTTTTGTCGTGGCTATAATTTGGCTATGGGAGGGCGGCAGATACATCTCTGCTGAGAGGGTGTCTTGGTAGCTTTGGAGCACGAGGTGTGCTTACCTTCCATATAGAGCTTGTCAAACCTTAGTTAACAATAAAGTTGTTATGTTGTTAAAGGCTTAGATTAATTGTGAATACAGATATTCTATCATGCCAGAATAACACAACAAAGGGTTATGGGCCCAGGAAGAAAATTCCAACATTGATGCAACCGGATTGAACGATCAACTACAGTAAGCCTAAATTTGCTATCTTCGAAACCAAACCGAGTCAACGTTACCTTAGGTAGCCAAGATGGCAGCTTGTCTCTAATTCCAGCAAGGAAACAGTGGGACGCACGTTCTAACCTAACCTAACCTATTCTAATAAATTACCATAATTATTAGCAACCAAATTATTAGAATTGGTTAGGTTAGGTTAGAACGTGCATCCCACTGTTTCCTTGCTGGAATCAGAGACGAGCTGCCATCTTGGCTACCTAAGGTAACATTAACCCCAAACCATTATAACAAATAGAATGGCCGAAATAGGACATGGACAGTTACTGAAGTTTACGGGTAGCAATTTCACAAGCTGGAAGTACCGTATAATGGCCATCCTAGCAAGTAGAGATCTAGGAAATCTATTAATAGACAACCCACCTACGGATTCTGCCAAAGAGGCGAAATGAAAACAATGGACTCTCAGGCCAGAGCCATTTTAACATGCGCGATGGACGACACACAAGTGGCCCTTATCTTAACGTGTAAAACGGCAAAACAAATTTGGACTCACTTAAAAGAGAGATATGAAGGGGACCTAAGGAGACAAGCAATAGAGGCCAGAAACAATGTGGCGAGATTAGTAATGAATCGTGACGAGACATGACGAGATTATCTATTAAGAGGAAAAAACTTCTAAAGAGTGCTAGGATAATGGGAACTCAAACAGAAGACGACTAACTCATCACCACACTAGTGACAGGTTTACCGCAAGTACAACCTAATAGCCATGAAATTCAATAACCTAAAAGACTCCAAGATCTCCGACGTGAGAAAAAACCTTTGAAAGATATGAAGAAAGAAATGGACTCAAATAGAGGAAAAACCACGCAGCCTACAGAGCATATTAGCCAGCAAATTACAAAACCCCAAAAGACAATGCACAAAGAAAATCTCGAACAAGGGAAATGCTATGCTACATCTGCCATAATCACAAGGCAATTGAATGCTGGTTGATCCCAATTAACAAAGCAAGGAATAGAGACAAACGGGATAACTTCGATCTCAATAACCGAAGATCAAATTTCAAAACTTCTAAAATAGCTTGGGAAAACTCAGCTAGAGAGGACGATAACCGACAGAGAATGGAGAAATCAGCTAACGAGAGTAACAACCAACAGAGAGTAATAACTTTAAACACAAACTGTGAGCCAGATACATGTTGGATCATAGACAGTGGGGCGACCAGTCACATGACCCCAAATCGCCAATGGTTAGAGAACATGAGAGAAGACAGAAAAACAATCACCATGGCCGATAATAATGTCATACACTCATTTCTGCAACTCCTATGCCTTCTAAGAGACTATGACTCTAATAGATTACTCCTCGAAGATGTACTATACACTCCAGATCTGAGCAACAACTTAATTTCTGTAACCAAACTGGCAAAGGAGGGAATGAAGATAATCTTTGAGAACTGTAAAATACTTTACAAAAGAGGAAATGCCATCATGTCAGTCAAGAAGTGGAAAGACCTATACACTGTTAGACTCAGGACCCCCAGCCATAGATACAGTATGAAATCCCACCATAATGACTGGGAGACCTGGCATAAGCGACTCTGCCATATCAGTGGAAAGTACATAAACATTTTAGCCAAGAATGAGATGGTAAACAAATTCCCACTTGTACCACAATCCAACACACCTGTATGCAATACCTGCATTAGAGCGAAGTTCACCAGGAAGCCCATCAAACCGATGATCACAAAACAATCAAAAAATCCTCTCGACCTCCTACATCTTGACTTACTCGGACTCTTCAGAGACGAATCAATGGGAGGAGCAAAGTATGTGCTCACCATTGTGAATGACTACTTAAGAAAACTTTTCACTAAATTCTTAAGGGCCAAATCCGAAAGGTGGAATCAATCATAAACTTCACAAAAAATGTCAAAACCACAACTTCAAGAAAGGTCAAACAAATCAGATCTGATAACGGCAGAGAATTCCTTAACGAAAACCTAAGAACATTTTTAAAGGCTAAGGGTATTAACCATCAACTAACTAATTACTATTCCCCTGCTCAAAACGGCATGGCAGAAAAGGCCAACAAAACTCTTATCAAGGGTACTACAGCGTTACTGATAGAAGCGGAACTGCCAAAATCTTCTGGGCTGAGGTAATGAATTGCTTCACTTATGTACACAACCAGACACCCACCTAGAATGACATGAAGAGGATCCCCGAGGAATTGTTCTCTGGAAGAAAACCCACTATAGGACACTTAAAAGTATTTGGCTGTGAAGCATATTATTGGATTCCAAAAATGAGGAGAAGCAAACTTTACTCAAAGGCAGAATCTTTGTGGGATACTCATCCTGTAGGAAAGCATACTGAATATTTGACCTTACCACTATGACCTTAATCGAGTCACGTGATGTAAAATTCCTAGAAAACCAAAGGGGCAAAGACTTCCAAAAACAAGTAAATCCAATGCAGGACTATACCCTAAGTCAATATAGAGAGACAGTGCACCAATTCAACTTCTACAGCTGAGGACATAGAGGATACAGAAATCAAAATCAAGACAGATTACAACCTAAATGAACCTATAGAGGAAAACCACTCTCCAATTGAAGGAAAAAGACCTAGATCACCTTCCAATTTCTACTATGGACCACCTCTAAGTGACTCCAATGTCGAAGAAGACATACCAGAAGACACAAATGATCTAACATATTGTCCCTACAACAGAGTCCTGATATCAGAAGGCAAACTCATAATCCCAAACAGCTACGAGGAAGCAATGAATCCACTGAGGATAAATGGATAGAATTGATGGAAAAGGGAACAAAATTGACAGGACTGCGCTACACACCAGACAGGCTAGATGTAGAAGTTAATAAAGATTTTAAAAATCTTACAATGAAAATGTAGTGGATGAAAGGCAGAAGATTAAAATTGAACAGGAGAAAGATGGAAGTTGTTGTGGGGATGGAGGTGTGCTTCCACATAAAAAGCACAAAAGGAAAAAAGGTTCAGAACAAGATGCTGAAGATGGATCTGGAAGTTCAACAGCAAGTGAAAAGGGAAAACCTCTATTAAAATAAAGAGCGAAGTGAGCAAGCTGAGGAAAAATGAGAAAAAGATAAGAAACAAACAATTGAAAGATTATTAGAAAACAGATGTAAAATCAAACTATCAAAAGTGAAACAAACTAAAAATCAAATGCCCAAAAATGATGAATATAAATAATCAAGAGACAATTCTGCTGCTGTTACCTTTAGGACAAGAATATCCATTAACACCTAAAGTTTCCAAAGTGCTACCTTCCAGAATATTTTGTGATGTTAAAAGATGCAAAAGTTTTAAAAAGGTATCCTTGTTTAAAAACAGGAATTCCACTTTGTAGTTTGTAATGTTATAAGAAAAATTTGAAATTAATTTAAATTGTATATTTTTTGTATATGTGAGTCCGCCTCACCCAATCCATGGCCAAATTAGGCAGGGAATCTGTCGTGGCTATAATTTGGCTGTGGGAAGGCAGCGGATACATCTCTGCCAAGAGGGCATCTTGGCACGAGCTTTGGAGCACGAGGTGTGCTTACCTTCCATGTAGAGCTTGTGAAACCTTCTTAGTTAACAATAAAGTTATGTTGTTAAAGGCTTAGATTAATTGTGAACACAGATATTCTAGCATGCCAGAATAATGCAACAGTTTTAAGTCTAATGCTATCACGCACTTAATGATAACATAAATACAATTTTAGGATTTTTGTTTTGCATTGAGGCAATATTTACTTTATGGTGTCTGTGGGAACAAAGTACTAAATCCTGGTTTATTTTAAATATTTTCGATAACGTCTTATTCTCGTCTTCGGAATCCATGCTAAAATAGAAAAAGTAATAAGCAAAAATGAATAGTTTTTTCTCTTCTGGAGGAAATTACCATTAAGATACATATATTTATACAGTTATACTTAATTTTCGTTCTTTCGGTATCAAAAGTAAAGTTGAAATTCGAAAACGCCAGTATGTAGCAGAAAACTTTGAAAGTTTTTACGCTATTTGTTTAAAAAAAATTAATTAGCTAAAAACTAAACAGTTAATAATAATATGTATTTAACATGGGAAAATATTTGAATCCTGTCGAATTTTTGAACCTCAAGCACGTACTTTTTATATCTCGGGATGGGGTAAACGTTAAAACATGAAATCGGGCATGGTAACCTTTATACAAGGAGTATCGATATTATTAAATTTTGGTAGTACAGAACTCGGGGTGGGGAGATAGACGGGTTGTGTGTCGTATCTCGAGTGAGTCAGACAACAAAAATTTTACTCATATTTGGCATTTACAATATTTATAAACTCATCTCTACTCTAAAAATTAAACCTTTTCCCTTTTATATTATTTATTATTATAAAAAGTTATTTTTAAATAAAATCTCGTAACTGATGGCTCAATATACAATTTTAACTATGTGCTAATATGTCTTAGAGCTTCTTATACATGTAGTTTTTACTGGATTTTTGTAATTTTACTTATGCCGAAATCCACATTTTGAACCTATTTCCTCTTTGTCTCAACTGTAGTTCTTAATTCTTTGCCACCTAGAAGGATATTTTAACCGAAAAGACTATCTCATTTATTTTTATTTTTTTCAAATGAATTTAGATAGAATGCACTGTTAATACTCCTTTAGTCTCTGGCACAGTTTCTCATTGTACTAATTGATAAAATATCTGTTAAATACTTCCTTTTTAATGTAAATGAAATCTCGGACTTTAATTAGGACAGAACGAAAAACAATATGAAATTTCAAGTAATTTTATGAAAATTTCTGCTTGAAATGTCCTTTAAATTTTACATTAGAGAGGTTGAGGCGCAAGTACAAATGTTAAACTTGTATGGCAAGCAGAAGTACACATTTGACACTTTAAGTCAAAGTAAAAAAGCTCGCAGCGCTCGTTCACAACATCACAAGACTCAGTGAACATCGCGCATTGACTCACGGGAAATCTGTTGAAAAAATGGAGGATACATTTAACATCGAGGGTTACCAGCGAAGGTAAATAAACAAATTAAACTGTTTAAAAGTATTTATAGGATGTTCAATAACACTAAATAATTATTTTTAATTCTCCTACCGTACAATCAGATGATAGGACTACCTCATACTTTTGTTGAAGGAAGTAGTTGGCTTATGTAAATTCGAAAGCGGCTCAGGAAATTAATTTTTTAGAAAATTTACAAATGTATTACACTGTCGATGGTAGAAGATGCCATGGAAGAACAAACCTACCTTAAGATAAGCTATTATGAAAACAAACATATGTAAATTGTATAGGCACTTCGTACTGCTTGTTAAAAAATTGAATAGTTAGAGACAATTTTAATCCATAAATTATTTTTCTTTACAACACTATTCGTAAATGCTTAAATAGTCATTATTTTAATAAAATACATCATAATTTTAACCACAAACACAAAAAACTGAAGAAGTTTCAGTCAATTGTCTACTCGCCATTCTAGACGTAGCAAACACCATTATCGAACATCTAGAATTGCCAGATGGCGGCACTCATCCCTCCACCGTTCACGTTTTGGGCTGAATATGTGCGCCTCAACCTCTCTATTATTACTGTTACTTAGTCTTTTAATAAAAATAATTTAACCTACCTTTAATTTCATTATCGCTATTCCTTCTCCTATCTTCTAATGCTTGTCTGTCATAATTTAGCCTTTTCAAACAGTTGATGCCATACTGTAGACTTGTTCTAAATGAAAAAAGTAAAATATTAAAAATGAATGATACATGCTCCAAAAATATTTTATGACCAAGAACACGTACGACTTAATTTTTCTGTACATCTATGCTGATGGTTCCTAACCTGGCATGCACACATCACAGTGGTGATGCAGTGATGCCAGAGTGTAAGAATGAATCTTAAAAATTCAGAATCATAATTCTATGTAGAGATAATTTTTGTTTTAACTTACAAGGAAATGTGAGCTTTGACTTCTCAGATTTTGCCAAAATTTTAGCACATTTTAGTAAACCCTGTCCACCAATGTATTATTGTAATGTAATTTGTGTCGACAAACAGTAATTTAGGAGAAAACATTATTTATACTTTTGTGTGTGCATTACATATTGAATTCTAAAAATAAATCATAATGAGTAGGTTGATTTAGGATGGATTGAAAAGTTTGATATTGCAGATTTGCAATTTTACAAATTGAAAAAAAAATTACAATACATTATCATATATTTTAGACATTATATCTGAAGAAAACTTAAACTTTAGCTTTATAGTTACTTGTATTTCTCACATAACAACAACTAAAACCTAAGTGGTTAAAAATTTATTATAATTTTCCAAATACATACCTATGGAAGCTGTCGATCATTTTCAAATGAACCCGCAAATCTTTTTTGGTAAGATGATCTAGCATTCTGGCATCCACCAGACATTCCATGAAGGTGGAACGATACTGTGGAAGTCCTAGACTAGGCAGCCATTCGTTTCCTATCCACTCATGATTCATCTCTCCAAATGCTAAACTCTAATAGTAATGAGATGTTTTACATTATTAGATACCAATGACAAAATGGAAAGAAAAATTGTCTAAAAATACCAAGACAAACTTATAAATAAACCAAACTATTGCTGTAATTAACAGGGCAATTTTGCTGCTGTTAATAATTAGATATTAAGTAATAGTAGATGTAAATGTTAGGTGCCATCTCTTATCGAAATTAAATTATTATAATTATTAATATTTATTAAATAACCAATTAATTATGGCGATAGTTTGGTTTATTATTAATACGTCTGGTTTGGCAATGTTTATATATGTATACACAAACTTACTGTTCGTGTAGGTTTTGGAGCCGAAGGACTCGTGAGGGCAACCATTTCCTGAATAGCCAAACGGAGTTTGAGTCTGTGCAGCGGATTACTAATTCCTATCTCTCTCTGGATTTCCGTGTCTGACAGTGCGGACATGATGGCTCCGCTTTTGACATTTGCTCGGCAGGCAGCCACGTACCAGGCGGGCATGCCGACCCATAACTATGTTAAAAAAAATAATAGTAACTCTCATGTTCCCAAGAAACTATATAGTTAATTGAGTTGAAGAATTGAGCCTTAAGATTAAATAATTTTCAAAAAGCATCAAATACTGCTGTGTCATAACATCCATGCTTTGAAAATATAATAGGGTATAAATATACAAGTGTTATAATTAAACTGACAAGACTGCGTAGAGAAGAATGTTCTTGACAGATCACAATGAAAATTGGTGATTACCTTAATAAGAACATGGGGAAGAGAACTTGCAATAAAAAAATTTATTTCATTGAGTGTGCTAAAACATGTTACATGCATGCTAATATCTTGTGAAATCATCTCTAATTGTAGAAGGAACCATGGGTATCTGCAAGAAGGACTAAGCTTTGCTAGCCACTTATCAAAATATTGTCGACGATATTCACATCTGAAAGATTTAAGGAAAGGATTTTGTCACTAAATGGACTAAAGAATATGATACAGAAATTTGAAAAACAAATTAGGTGTGACAAATTAGGTTAGAAGCATATAATCTATTGCAAAAAACAATATGGAAGATGTCATACTTATGGTTACAGAAATTGATTCATCTGGCTGCAATTAAAGCTATCCACAGTTAGTGTCATGCAAGTATCTGGTAACTATAAAATATTCAGGTGCAACATAGTCTAGAGAGGAACTATTATTGTGAGAGGGGACTAGAGACCAGACTGACGAAGAGCATGTGCAAAGTTTTGAAGCAAGAGATGTGCAATATTTTTAGCCACCAACAAATATATGCCTTGGCTTAGTGATGAAATGTTTCATGTAGCTGAGATCCAGTCAGCTTGTTAACCCTTTCCCGGCCAGGGTACCGTCAATCTAAATGATAGGTATGTATGTATGTATGTATGTATGTATGTATGTATGTATGTGTAGAAAAGTTTATTTGAAGACTCTGGACAATAAAATTTGTTTATTTGCTAAATATTTTCCCTAAGAAATGCCACAAGATTAATGATGTACCTTTTTCTTATGTGGCAATGTAAATATACAGAACTGCCATATATGGAATTCTATATGTCCACAAAGTGCATCTACACACTGACTACGTAACTGTGTGGTATGGGTTTCCCACAAACTATAACCAGATCTGAGGACCCCATGTATCTATCAGCAAATCAGTCATTTCACAAATCTCAGCATTGCAGAAATTATATAGCCTCCATAACTTTTATGCTTATTGCACGTACAACAATGCAATTGTTGCATACCACATTTGGCAATTATGCCAACTAATTGCCAACTGTTTTCTAATACTTGGAAACCATATCCCGACCTAAACTCATGCAAATTTTTGTTATGGAGTTAATTTGGAAAGCAGAGTTTACCTAGGTTAAATTCAATCACTTGCCAAACTGAAGGCAAGGATAACATGGTATGTTTCAACCATTCCCCAAAAATGTTTTGAGCAACTTTATTCATTTGCAAATTCTCTTCCACACATTCTATTTAGGTAACCACCAATTTTCATTCTGATCTGTCAAGTAAATTCTTCTCTACATTGCTCTGAGTATTGTCAATTTACATTTCCCATACATTCTGAAGAATGTATAGTTGACTCTTGATAACTCAAACTAGAAGAACAGAGAATAATTTGAAGTACAGAAATTACTATATTTTAATGTAATTGTAAACTAATATTGTCCAAACATTAAATATAGAAAATTGCTTCTCAAGTAGTGTATATATTATGGACACAGTTAAAAAAAAAATAGCAGATTACTTTCATTAATGGTACAATGTAATTTGATACTGATAATCCATTTTCAAGACAAGACAAACTTGAGGCACTCACATAGGGCATGGCTTCTTGGAAATGTTGCAAAATCTCAACTGCTGCTCTAAAAGATTAGAGTTTAAATCTAATAAGACACTCAATTTTTTTTTTGGTTTTCTTAAGAAAACTGTGAGAATAGTAATTTCTTCACTATTGGCTTTCTACCAACATCATGCTAATTTAGAATGTGAAATTACTTGTGCTGCCAATAAAGAAAACATTTAAGTTAAATTCTCACCTTCGTATTCAAAGAAGGAAGAATGAACCATTAAGTGCAATAGATCCAATGCTGTAGTAAAGGTAGTTACACTCAAACTTGTTTTTGTGTGGTCTTTTTTTGTGCGGTATATGAATTTCAATCAAATTGGTACACCGCACAAAAAAATTGCACAAAACAAATCACACAAAAACAGGTTTGAGTGTATAAGTACAACATTCATCAGAAGAAAATCCCTCAACTCGACGAAAATTATAGCTCCAACTCTGCCATACATATTTGCATTTGCAAAAACCCATAAGAAAGGCCAACAGTTACGTCCTGTAGTGGATAAAACAACTTCGCCCACCATTAAAATGGAGAGACTACTTAACAAATACATGAATTGCCATCTACAGGAGCATCCTTATACAGTCACCAATCCAAAACAAGTACTTCAGAAACTGTGGAATCTTAACGATTCAGCAGTTGCTACTTCACAAAGATTCCGCAGTTTCTGAAGAACTTGTTCTGGATTGTGACCATATAAAGATGCTCCTGTAGATGGCAATTCATGTATTTGCTAAGTAGTCTCTCCATTTTAATGGTGGGCAAAGTTGTTTTATCCACTACAGGACGTAACTGTTGGCCATTCTTATGGGTTTTTGCAAATGCAAATATGTGTGGCAGAGTTAGAGCTATAACTTTCGTCAAGCTGAGGGATTTTCTTCTGGCAAATGTGGAGAGTGCTTATAAGTATCTTTTTCTATAGCATTGGATCTATTGCACTTAATGGTTCATTCTTCCTTCTTTGAATATGAAGGTGTCATTTACCTGCAGAGTAGAGGTGTACCTATGGATAGCCCGCTATCAGAAACCTTATGTGAATTAGTGGTTAGAAAGCACATGACACCATATTGCCTAAAATTTATGATGATATAGCATTATACGTCTGATACATCAATGATATTCTCATAGTGTGGAACAAAATACCTAACGTCAAATTGGTACTTGGGCCAAAAGAGTTATTGTTAAAGTACCTACCGATCATTGCAGATCGAACAAGAGTTGTACAGCTATACACTTTTTGGACATCAACATCAAATTGGAAGATGTTTCATAGAAGATGTTTGATGTTTCATTAAGTATCTTATTTGTGTAAAAATAATTTTTGGAAATTAATTTATGTCATTATAAATTATGCTTTAATAATTTTAAATAATTTACATATATATCAAACAAAATGTATAAATTATAAGTTAGTGTACTGTGTTCCATTTATAATGTTAATTTGAACATGTAAAATGTGTGTGATTTTTATATGTAGCCATTTTTGTTCTGTGATTTATACCTGATAATGTCTATTTTAAATACATGAAAACATTAGTAAATAATTTCGTTATTTATTAATTACATAGTTGCTGGTATTGGCTTGGTTGTGTGTGTTTATCTAATCCCAGTTTTGGACAGTTACTGCTTCTTGTTCTCTCTCTCATTCTTTGGAATTAAGCATAGATATGTGATTGGTATTTTAGCCAGTTTTTATTGATTTATTTTAAAGATTTTGTTTTTACCCATTTTATTTGTCAATTTTCTATATTTTAGCAAGTTCTACTTACAGTTTTACTGATTTTATGCAACATTTTCAAATACTAAGTTATTCTAGTGGTCATCATTAGATATATTATAGTTTTACCATATTATATACAATAAAGACTGATGAGGGGCATATGGCCCAAAATGAAGAACGGCATTTCCTTTAGAAAACAGAAAATAAAATTTACTTTTTCCATCAATAAAAGTGGTCCTGTATGATAAGTTCCCCATAGCAATTCTGTACTTAATTCCAAAGAACAAAGAAGCTATTACAATTTGTGTATGCTATGTTATTAAGCAAACCATATACATGCAGGGTTCCAATAACTTTAGTCCACATCTAACATGATATATTAGCCATAAACTAAAGTCATTGGAACCGTACATTTGAGAGAATCTTTAATACCATTTTCACTTTTGAGGTTATAAGAATTATGCTGGAACAAAAGTAACATTTGATTATTATGCTTTCGTGTCCTTTTTAACTCTATTTAAAATTTGTTTTGTATACTAGTACTTTCTATATATTAACAGGACTTATTATACTGGAAATTATGGATGCAGATATTTAGTCTTACAGTTCAAAAATAATGTTCTTTATTTAGTTCACCTTACTAGTATACAAAATAAATTTTAAAAAGTAACATTTGACTTAGCAAGAGTCAAACCCATATCATATCACATCAGAAGTTTATTTACTTTAGTTATATATGTATCTTTAAATAATGTAAAATAACTAAAGTATGTAATGTTTAATTTGAAATTAAAATCCTTGCCTCCAACCAAGCGACGATCGTGGGCCCATTCCACAATGCAAAAGGTGTACCTGCTTTCATTGCTTCAGCTAATAGTTCGTGCCTACAAAACACCAGTAATTACTAAAGTGAACAAATAATTACAAAATTTTATTCTGTAATTGTTAAAAATATGCATGCTATACTTTAATATACATATAATCCAAAACAACAGGAATTGTGGCCTTTAGACTGACTAAAATTGCCAAATATAAGACAGATATGTAATATTTACTGCAAGTGTAACTTATCCTAAATTCTTATAAAAAAAAACTTAAACCTTAACTTATTAATAAATTAATAAGAGAATAAATTGAGGACACAAAAACGTACTTCCTCTTCGTTCTTCTGTCATAGTCTGCTTTCTGCCCTAGCCCACTAGATATTGCTGACGAATCCGTTCCTATTACTTCGCTATCAGAGTAAACAGCACCTACGAGTACAAAATTTAACAAATTTGGTATTAGTGTTAATTCTGGATGTTATAACACATTTTCATCAGTTTCACAAAAATTTTCTAACATGATAAACTAAATTTACTACATACATAAAGTATGTAGTAAATTTAGTTTTCTATAGCATTGGATCTATTGCACTTAATGGTTCATTCTTCCTTCTTTGAATATGAAGGTGTCATTTACCTGCAGAGTAGAGGTGTACCTATGGATAGCCCGCTATCAGAAACCTGTATATAATGTAATATGTAATATAAACCTGTATGTAATATAAACCTGTATGATGCCTGTATATAAATTCATTAATAATTGAATTTACTTATCATTAAAGGTAAGCATCTTGATGATTTTAAATTATTAATTTAGAAATACAGAAAACAATGGAAATTAAACCTGTTAGAGTTGCAAGTTCAAATCTGATGAAACAATTGAAGAAAGAATAATCCATTAAGTTTATTAGCAATTCAAAAGTAAAAGATAAATGGGAAATTTGATACTTTAGTTATTCATTAATTTTTAATTAATTTATTTATATGTATAAAACTAAATAATTGTGTGATAATGTTTGATAAAGTGCACTTTTTCTTCTTCCTCCTCCTTTCTTTTCACTGCAGGTGCTCTTATGTTTCTGCCTTTTGCAATTGTTCTTTTTGATGTTCCTTCCCACACTGACTTCTTTTACTTCTTAATTCTTTGATGCCCTGTGCCTTTTATAAGAATGTTGTTTGTGCTAGTGGCCTCGACAAAAATTCATCAATCCATTTTTCAAATAAGTAGGCTGGTCCCAATACAGTAATATTTATAGCTTGATTGAGACTCGTGAAACAAGCCATAACTGTGTTTAGTTGTATGTGTTTAAAAAACTCACATTAAGAAGTGTTTCTTAAGACTAAGCGTTTACAATAACTAAAAGCTATTCTTCAAACAATCAGAAGTTTATTCCATACTTTGAGATGTAAGACTTATTTTGACATAAAATAATTAAAAATATATGTACATACCTTGATTCATTAACTCTTTATTCAATGCTTCCTTTGCTTTGGCTTTTTCTTTCTTACTGAAAAATCTCCCCAGTGAAGACTTAAAACCCTTCTTCTTGGGAGGTGTCTTGTGCAGAGAATCTTGTGAAGAATTAGCTGAACTGAGAGGGGAAGGAGTGCTAAGTAAACCTCCATCCATGGTTTGCCTGATAAAAATATTGCTATGTAGGAAAAATTGCATGCAGAAAACTAATAATAACAAGCAAATTAAAGCCAAAAGAAATAGCAAATAAATTCTAAACTGAAAAATATTAATAATTTATCTATTATTATAAGCAAGTTTATATATGTATATAAACTATATATAAAATTTTCAGTCGACGGAAGCTACATATTAGCAAAACAAGGCAAACAAAATAAAAGTTCACACTAAGCTAACAGACAGAAGCAGCCATAGTTAATATATGTTATCTAAGGGAATTAAATGATACAAAAGTGCTTTAAATATTTGATTCTCTCTTGTATGGGACAAACTGTTGGTGTATGTAACTACTCGGAGAGTCGACAGAGAAAAATGACATTTCACAGAAAGGTTATTGGGAATACAAAAACTTCTCAGCCAATTTACAAGAAGGGATTTGGATGACATTATAAAATTTAACAAAGGCCAGAAATAAGTTTATTGAATACTTATGAATTAATTTATGAAATATGAATAAAGGAAAGAAATGGTTTAATGCACCAAGAGAATTCTATCAATAGTGATAAAAGCAGTTTTTTTCTTTTCAAAACTGAGAGATTCTAAGACAAACTATATACTAAAGAATATTAGATATATTTGTCAAGTATTTCTCCAAAAACAGTACAATAAGATGCCATTTAGCATTACGCCACACAACACCTTTGTCATCTTATACTAAAGCATACAAAACTTGACAAAAACCCATAATTTATAAAATGAACATTGCAACCATCATAACTTTCTACTTCTTAGTCAACTATCATTATTTGTATTAAGAGTTCTCTTACCCCAAACAGAGTAACTGTATTCAGTAAGGCTATGTGGCAAGATAACAAAGAATGAGCATGTATGCTGTTTGAGTTGTCTTGCAAATCCTAACTGGAAACATGGCAACTGAGCAAAGAGAGATTCTTGGCATGACGATCCACTTTAGAGTATTGCTAGACATGAGAAATTTGAGATATTTTTCTTCCTTTTTAATTATATGCAAAAACCTATGAGGATGACTTGAAATCCAGCCCATTATTCTATAAGTATACTGACAAATTTCAAACTTTTTCTAGTGCACTTTGTGAACAAAATTAAGAACATAATATATTTTAAAATTATGAATAGTTGCAGCAATAGTAACTTAAGGACCTAGGCTAGCTATTAAATTGATCATGGTTGTAATAAATCTTTATAAATAGATTTCTTCTTGTTTTTAAAATATACTTTTGTAATGTTTGCATCACACCATTTGAAAATCACTGGCCTAGAACGCTATTCAAAATGATCTTTGGCATTTATTACTTACATTAACTGCAGCTTTTTATGTAAAGATGGCATTGTAATTGCTTTGTGAGCCACCAGAGAGGTCGGACTGTTCCTCTCTTTCCGGCAACAGGTTGTTGACCTACTCACTTGTCAAGGATAGTTGTTACGTTTTGTTACGCGTTATGCGAGTGGAGGAGGTCAGTGGAGCCAGCGATAAGATGCTGGCAACAGTCGAGTAAAGGCACCCGTTTAAAACAAAACAAGATTTATTGAAATCAAAAAAATTAAGCTACAATTCTAACTCTCAATTATGCATAGGGGGAGCCGAGAGAGAGTTTACAGAAATTGTTTTCATACCTCTTAAAGATCTCTGAGGAAACTTTTGACATGATTCTGGAATAAGGCACTTGGTCAATTATTTGCGACTGCAATGAACAATTATTTCACGGCTCATCCACAAACACGCTCGACTGGCAGATCGAAAAAGACCCCTGAGGGGAGAAGGAGGCGGTTTTTATAGTTTCCTGGCGGGAAACTATGTCATGAGACCGATGGTTTAGAGGTTAAAGTTGTCGTCAGGATTAAAACAAATGACAAATCTGGATGTTAAGTATAAACTTTAAGTTGTTACAGTGTGAGAATGTTTCTCTTTTGGAAAAAGGGTTATAGGGTTTCCATGAACTCCGTTGTTCGCTTTCATTAGAAATAATTTAGAAAAATCCAATAAAATTCCAGATCTCGCAGCTTTATAGATGTTTTTTTGTTTCCTTTGCTGCTATAATAATAAAACTGCTGATGATGAAGAGTTTATGTTCAGAATGTAGCCCAAAGGCCTATCAAGTAAGGCTGAAGATGCTTGTCTTCGTTTAAACCTACTTTATAAATCTACTTGACACCTTTTAAATTCTGGCATATATTTTTTCCTGGTTCGTTCACATTCAATATATGCATATCTCCGATTAAACAGATGCCTGCTGGTCAAGCCTGGCTTCCCAAATGAAAAGACTGACATATATCTTAATGTTACAATGATCCTTATAATACTGTTTCAGTTAATCTACATTTGCTAGAAATATATTATGAAGTATTAATGTATTTGTTATTTATTAAACCCAAAACTTTAAAGAGATTTCACTATGAATTAATTATACAGGTTTCTAATGCTTCCAAGTCTTAAACTTAGATTTTCAAAATGTTTAAGCCTTGGAATCGACCTGTACAGGAATTCTAAAATGAACATTATTATTTGTGTATCTAAGTAAGCTCTTTTGTTCCTAAACTAAATTCTATCTATCAAACTAGGAAAAAAAAACCCACAAATGTACTAGAAAAATTTTTATGGAGAAGATGGGGAAAAAAATCTTTCCAAAAGCAAAATAAGTCGAAACTGGAAAACATTAACCTGACAGTCTAACACTTGCAAAAAATGACCAGAAGAAAAAAGCAAAAAATTAAATTCTTAAAATTCTACGGAGTTTTTAGGAATTGTCATTTCGTTACTATGTTCGAGTAGAAGTTATAGAATTGTAGTTTGAAAAAAATAAATAAAAACTAAACAACTTGCACTTTTATTTTAAATCATAAAATAAAATACTAAATTATGGATAATGTAAATCTAATTTAATTATTTAAAAAATTTATTTATGGGTATAAATTTTAGATAGACTAAAATTAATGTTTTATTCTGTATTTATTAAGTAAAAAAAATAAATTTGACATTTGAAAATAACCTTAGCATGTCTTGAGATATGGAAGATATATTTGCTAGAGTTGTGTGAGGGTTAGAGATGGAATTAGGCACACTTCTTTGCAGAAAATCATTCCGGATCGGGAAGCGCATTTAAATATAAAGGGACAAAAAACACAAGAAAATATTATATACAATTTGCATTCATGCAAGAAAGCATAATAAAACAACTATTATATAATTTTATAAATTAATAGCATTAAATCTTTATTTAAATTAAAATACACTTTGCAGAACTTATAAAAGAAAAATTAGTTTAATTTTAAATTTCTATTATGATAATTGTAATAAAACTCTGTTTATGCAAATATTTTAAATTAATGAAAAACAAACATTCCAGATTTTTCTCAATTTGTCTAACACCTAAGTGGGGCCTAGTTTCTTGTAGAAAGTCCTACTGGGAGGCATCTACCTAAAAGATTGCCCACTTGTTGCATTGCTGTATCCCATTTTAAGAATGGTTTGGCCATCTGCCAAACCAATCTTAAATTTAAAAAAAATTTTGATCTGTTGCTCTTTATATCTTTTGAGTACTGTGTTAAAAATTCATACCCCAAAGACAGGTGCAAGTGCCAAAAAATGAAAGGTGAATAAATTTCTTAGTTCCTAAAAGTTGTATTTGTAAATGTTATTGATGTATTGCTCTGCAAAGCAGCAAGTCGTGAGAAATGGGGACAGAATAGGAAATACACATTTGTATCCGGGAGAAAGCTGCTTCTTGTTCAGAATAATTCTTCGTGTCTACGTCTAACATGCAGTTCACATTCTCATGCTTTGTGAAATAGCATCAATGCAAATCAAATTCAAACAAATTACCATTTAATGCTTTTAGCCACGTTATTTGTGCGCATAGAGTATCCTTTCTTGCTAAATCAGAAGTGTTCTACAATCACGTAATTGACCTTTGTCTTGTTTTGTGCATCCTTTTCAAGATAGAAGCACCAACTTTCAAATTTTATTGCTGGGGGAACTGCAAGCAGCCTCCTCTTCTAGTACTTTGTCACTTTAATTATGTCATGTTCACAACTGTAGATATCTGCATTTGTCAGTTATGTGGGTGTGTAAGGACTTTACAACACATCCCATAAAGACTTATTTTGGAGTATATACATTCAAAATATTTCACATCTGTTACAAGACTTTTTCTACATTTTAAAACTTTCATTTCTTATAGATCAATATGAAAATTTCACACACACTTAGTATGAAATTGCATAGATTTTGATAAAAGTATGCACAATGCGTAACTAAAACAGTCATTATATGATTTTGAAAAAATAGTAAAAAATAATTTGAATAATCAGAGCTTTATTACAAAATAATTTATTTACAGTTAAAATTTACATGAATTATAATTAATTTTATATTAAGTAATACTTTAAAGTATATAAATTATGTATTCATAAATGCTTAAAATTATTACTTTGGGAATTTTAAACTACTAAAATTATGCCTATCAAGGGAATCCGAATGTAAACAAACTAGATTTTATGTAGTGAAATAATATTAATACAAATTATTTATACCAATATAATTTCAAGTATTGAAATGGCAGTACTGCTGCTGTTTCTGACAAAAATCTTTCTCCAACATTTGAAATTATAGAATTTTAAATTCTGAGCTTTGTGTAGAATTGTCTACCATATCAATAACAACTGCAATGTAAATAATTATTTTCTTTCATATGAAATTCTGTATTTTATAATATCTCACAAAACTTGTTATTGTTTTGTATTCTTTCTTTGATCCATTTATTTTAAGGAGCCAACTTTCTTATTTTTGTTAACAAAAATGTTTTTGGCCTGTATTGTTAGGACTTTGTTCTTTATTGTTATTATTATTTTTAAATTTCTCAAAGAATCTGCAAAATCATCTCTCTCCTGCTATGCTAAGATGGAAGCCAAAATCCACATCGAGATGATTTCCTCAAGAAGACCCTTGTGCCAATCCAATAGAATTCTGTGGCTCCGGGATGTCAAAAATTAAAATTGGGAAATGGCACTTCGCAACACCAGATGGCCTGTGGAAATCTGCATAGATGTGATGACAAGACATAGATTGAACTACCCCTTGTCCCTTCCAGGCAATCTCCTTTGGTTGAAACCAAAGTGCCACACTATAGTTTGAGAGCAGAGTGGCCATGCAGAGCACAACTATTGGCAGTATTTTAGATTTACATAAACCAAGAGGTTAGCAAATTTTTCACATAGAAAAGAATCGATCTTCTGTATATATACAATTAAAAGATTATTATTATTGTTTTCTAAAGTAAAACTAAAATTGTAACTGACAACGGTTCAAAATAAGTCAAAAATATTTTATTAAACAAAAAAAGTTGGTCTCCTTAAAATAAGCTGATCGAAGGAATTCCAGTGTTATTTAATTCCTGTTGACTACAGTATGTTCCGAAAACTCGTATTTGATACTCATTAATGGTAGTATAAGCTATTCTGCGTCTTGTTTAAAGCAGATTCTGTATTGTTGTGAAAATGTTTACAGCATTTACATTTATACATGGCCAGATGCTCGTATAATATCTGCAAGCTTTTGTATCGGATAGCAGTGTTTGGCATTTCCTTGGCCTAACTATTTTGCATTCGTAATGAATGCATGTAATGCTTTTCTATGGCAAAGTTGCTCAATAATAACATTATTGCTGAATTATCAGTTTTTATTTGGATGCAAAATACCTTAGATACTGTTACACTAAATTAATTTCTGTGCTTATTTATCACAAGAGCCAAGAATTATCATGACATAAATCACAAAATTATTAATAGTATATTAATCTGTAATGCACATCCAAATTGTTTTGTTTCAATCAACCACAAGAACACTTTGCATAGATTTTTATGTAATCTTATCTGCTTTTATCTAAATGCAATTTATTTAAAAATTGCAAAAAATTCTTTACAGTCAACAACAATTTAGTATTACTAGCAATATATTTGTATATTTTACTGAATGATTTGAGTGTACTTGATATATTCAAAATTTTTTATTAATGATAATATAGAAATTTCTCATTAATCTAAAAGTGAATGGGAATAAACATTTACTAAAACCAAAATTTAATGATTGATTTGTAATCAAAAACTATCATCAATATTAATATTTAAACAGATTCTGAAAAAGAGACAATTTAATGGATTGAAACTGAGTAAACAATCATTTTGTGTTGTGGTTTTAGTAGTAATATACTGGATAATATATACTGGTTGATACGTATTAACCAGTATGTTAGTGCCATAGGCCAAGCATTAAAGTGAAGAATTTCAGAACATAAAAAGCCACATGTTCACATATTGATGGCCTTTGGTCTGCCAACAACCGTATCTGGATTCTATCATAGAAAGAACCGGCCTTAATATGACAAATTTTTGATATTAAAACTGTTTAATAGTGCATCCAATATTTTAAACGTGTATAAAACAGATTAATATTTCTACAAGAGATTATTTAGGATTCTAGAAGTTATTCATTTACTATACATCTTTTATCTCTATAAAACAAGTGTATAAAGTAAGATTGGCCCCACTCTGGAAATGATAAATAAATTTAGGCAATTGGATGTTTACAAAAGTTGCCAATAGCGGTGTCATCGTGCATCTATGCACTTTTCTGTACATGCAATAGTATCTGGACTGAACTTGCAAAATGTCGGTAGCCTTAATGATTTTGTGAATTCTTTCCTTTAGTATGCATGTTGTTCCTGGATCGATCTTGTACATGTTTTCTTTTTTAATATCCATTATAAAATGCATGTTGCTAATATTTTGTCATCTCAGTCGGGCAAATTTTGAGCGAGACACCTGCATTACAAGATATTGCACAGATGTAAATTACATAAATTATACTTTGGCTTAAATTTTGATTTTGCAACTGTTTTTCCCATTCTGTTTATTATAAAAAATTATCTTGGAATGTTTGAAGTTTAATTCATTAAAGTAAATTTTCATATATAAAAATGCTAACAACAATTACAGAATAATGAAAATTTTTCTAATAAATCAAAAACTATGTAGAAAAATCTCCATTATCATCATATCACCTTCTTATTTCTTCACTGTTTAATGCCAATGCCTGAGCAACTCGTTCTAACCGCAGAGAACGTGGTGTCGGAGGACTGGTCTCTCTTCTGATTAATCTACTGTCATCCTTTGATTCACTTGAAGGATGGACCTAAATCAAAGATTGGGACAATGAAAAACTTTTTGCATACATTTATGGCAGAATTTAAAAGCAGCTATAAAAATTGATTGAATAACTAATACTTTTAAAATAAAAAGTAAAATTGCAAAAAGAAAGAAGAAAAAAAAAAAAAAAAAAAAGAAAACACACAACAGCTGCCCTGAAATTAAAACATCACATTCACAAATGTATTCTGTAAAAAGCATTTTCAAATAAATCGAGGTTAAGTTTCGTATTTGCGAAAAATGTTATCATGTGCAAAATTGATCCTTCGTTCAAAAGAATGACTCTAAAGATAAAATTTTAGTCTTTTAAACCGGAAAAATTAGCTGTTTTTGAAAAAGATAAGCCAAAATAGAAAAAAAACCCGTTTGGTTACTCCGGTATATGAATAATCAGTAAATACAAAAAGTAAATTGACATTTGCTGAACATTGTAAGGTAGTAATAATATTAAGTAAGTGCACGTTGAGCGAAGCTTTCAGTTTATTTACAAAAGAAATGAAATTTTTAATGCATTTTATTATATTTTTCTTTTTTTTAAAAAAAAAGAAACAGAAACTTTGTGTATTTTGCAATGACAGAATTTGGTAAAAAAATCCTTAATAATTAATTGAAAATTAGAATGTTGCAAGAATAGTTTAAGGATTCTGACATTCCGTTTGCATTCTCAATAATTTATGTCTTAGGAAAAGTCGATAAATAAACCAAATTTAAAGATTTGACATCTCGACTGACAGAACAAGAACAAAAACGCTCCAGTGAGACTAAAGTTGTCGAAATAAAAAATGGATATCATTTTAAATCTTTCATTTTTAAGTAGTTCAGAACAAAATAATAATCACATTAAAGAATGTTTAATAATTTGGAAAACTGTTTTGACATATTGGCAATAATTATTTTTTTAATAGAGAAAATTCTCATACAGATACATATGAGCTTTGTGAATCTATCCCGGACAGAGTGAGTCAACTAATTTGACAAAACCACTTCTAGTCTTTTAAGGTGTCGGCCTATCACTCTGGTGAACCCTGGATGGAATCTGGGCGAGCAAGTTGGCTTAGGTTAGGTCTGGATTCCCATTACAATTCTTGCCGACCCATGACAGGTACAGAAAATATGGCACTCGAGAATATTAAATTTAAATTAAGAATTTTATCGAGAAGTGGGTTCGATATATCTAGATCCATCTACAATAAACTTCTGAGGGTCTGATGCTTGTTTAGATGTAATCTTGGAATGACAGGCAGATTCCAAAACTAATGTATAAATTTTATTAACAAGTTTTACAAAATTAAAATAGCAGAGGGAAGGAATAAATTGCAATTAATTAGCTCCTCCTTCAACCAACAAGATATTTGAAGGAACATCTGTCCTCTAAGTTGAGCTTTAAAAGGAAAGAATAAATATAAATCTACACTCTAATTTACTGTATAATTTAGGTGTATAATGTAATTTACTGTATAATGTTAAGAGTTATTGCTGCCTGCTTACGAGTTAAACTACAATTTGCTATTGAGATGCAACTAAGAAATTATAATAATACAGTCACATAAATATATTTTTTATATCATTGCCAATATGTCACCATTTGAATTAACAACAGTGTCATTTGTTCCTGGTTTGAGATATTTATTTTTTGTATTTCCATAACTGAAGAGCTGGCAACAAAACAAGTTATATCCAATTTTTAAAATGATGTTATTCCTTACTACACTGTACTTTCTGAAGCAGCATATGAACAAAATAAGTAATAACCCTGCTGTTTCTACAGCCATACACATTATTATTCCATACAAATCAAGTTAAATCCAAGCAAACCAAAAAACAACCCAAGAATTATCACAAATAACAGACTGATTAGCAATGATGGTAGTTCTACAGAAGCTTAAAGCCCACCCCATCAACACCAAAAAACTTATAATTTATTTGTCCAAACTTGAAAATGGCCTTTTTAAAAACACTTATGACGACAAATATGGTTTATTGGACAATATGCAAAATTATCTTCACGCAGGTGTTAATAAAGGTACCTTTATTAACACCTGCGTGAGGATAATTTTGCATGAGTTAATTCCTCGTTTGGTTACTTCTGAATTCTTCATTGCTGATTAGTTTCTTTGCAAAAAATACTTCCCCTCTTGCTGTAGAATCAATGTTATACATAGCATTTGACCCAAATTTGAACCAACAACAAGTAAGAAAAAATTTCTCGTCATAAATTCTGAGTGGACGTAAAAAGAAGCATACTGTACAGTACTCGTTTCTACTTCAAATTTTTGCAGTATGGTAAAAAATATGCTGAGAAGAGAAACAACTTTTTAGTACAAAAGTATGGAGGGAAATGTCCCTTATGGATCAATGTTCCTGATTGGACTCCTTAAAACCCATATAGGCATTAATGTAAAACAAGATATTCATTAGTGTGTAAAACTTAGGAGAAAATGTACTGACTATATGGATTTATAACTTAAGGAAATTTGCTTAGAATTTTCTGACCTAAATTAGCCAAAAGGCTACATATCGCTTGCTTCCAGGTTACACACCAGAAAAGACGGCAGAAAATCATTGCAATAAACGTTTTACTGTGCGATTCCGAGATGGATATTTTTCCTCTTGCAATTTTATTATTTTATTTTGAAAAAAATATTATGGCAGCGTTTGCCTGATTTGAATCATTATTATATGGCCCTTAAAGAAATTAATTTAAATTATAAAAAAACCTGGAAATAACAGAAAACTGACAGCAAGCTTCACTTTGAGAAAACAAATCCATAACAGGCTTGCTAAGTCAGAGCAAAATGTCACTCAATATCATATTTACTACCTAAATCTTAACATCTTGAACTTTCTTTGTCCACTGAATTGAAAAGTGTGATTTTGCTGCTATAATTTCACTTTCATTCAAATTAGCCAAAAGTGGTATTACTGATTTTGCATAACAGCTCTCTAATGAAACAACTTTGAATTATTGGATCGAACTGCAAATCTAATGTAAGGTCCACTTTAATTATTGGTATTCTTTAAACACTATTACAGGTATACCTCGAGTTACATTGATTCGAGTTACGTCGTTTGTCAAAAAAGTATATGGAAAAATAAAAATCAAGTTTAAGTCATTTTATTTGACTTTACATCCGTCTGCCACAAATACTGAAATCATAATATGACTAGAAAAGCGTTAAAAGCACATAAAATCATATTAAAATATGTACATTTACAGTAAATGTTAATATAATCATCATAAATCCTAGAGAATGAACATGAAAACATCTGTATTTCTGTGTTGTTGTCTTATTTAGTGGTCTTTAAGTGCTCATTATTGGTGTTTCCTCCATTATTGGTGTTTAGTTACGACGTAAGTCGAAACTACGATTTACGTCGTAACTACACAAGTAAATTTGACTTATGTCGTTTTTCGACTTATGTCGCCTCTCCTGGAACCAATTACCAATGTCAGACAAGGTATACCTGTATTAACTTTCACACTTTTAAAATTTTTACTTTAACCATTCTCTTTCAGTTTCAAAACTAAAGCAGAACTTTGTATAATTAAGGATAATATAAATTATTTTAAAAAATTATTATACATTGCAAAATGTGTAATTTTAAAAATATAAGGTATGTTTTTGTGTAGTAGACCGAACATCGATGCTCCTGAACCAGTGTTTCTCGACTAATGCTTTGCTTATTTGTTGTCATCGACAGCCGATTAGTTTCTTCAACTGAGGTGCAACTTGACGAGTCATTTCCAACAGATGAAACAAAAGATGAGAGGATGTGAAAATGGTGTAACAAAATCGTTTCGCTTAGACAAAAAACGTTCAACACACAAAAACATGCCTATATTTTCAATATAATTTACTGCATTAAAAATTTACCATTTTCATTTACAAATTTTTTCTGTGTTTCATTATTTTCCCTGCACACCCATCTTTTTATCTTTTAAATTCCAACCAACCGAATGTGTTATTTTAGTTAGTTTTCAAAACATTAAAAAAATATAGTAGAGAATAAAAGTTGATTAGAATGCTGAACAAAATTTACTTACAATGCCAATTAACTAAAATCAAAAAACTCATTTTAGATACTTGTTTAATAGAGTCATAATGGGTTAAACAATGGGTTAAATCACAAATTTATAAAAATTAGTATGAAAATTGCATCAAAGTTGAAAATAAAAGCACATTGCAATCAAATACAACAACAAAATACAATTATTTTAATTGATATTTATGAGTAAAATGTTATGAGCATAAAAATAGATTTATGCAGTGAGGGAAAGAAAAATAAAGCTGATTCTCAGCACCTCAAATATGACAAGCAATAACAAACATAGATTAAAAATTTACAAAGCGTGCATCCGTTAATTATCGCCCTGCCTGATCACATCGTCGACGTTAAAATATTTAAATAAAGCCAGACTAAAGACGGGAGTCGATTAACGGCCTTAATCTAAACGTTAGTTAACATTTACGAACGTCTCGAGAAATAATTCTCGTGCCAGTATTAAAATTGTACAAAGGTGAATTCTCACCTGAGTGGGCTGAGATTCAGCTAACTGAGGTTGGCTAGTGGAAGCGTATTGATACATGTGACCGGGTGTGATGGAGGCAGGGGCCTAAACGAAAAAGTTATTTTTAGTTTCAAATTTTTCTCTTAAAACAATGAGAACCATTAATGATGGGCTAATAGATTTCCGACTATCCGAATCTTCTCCATCGGCAGAGAACGTGACGGTGCGTCGATTTATTGCAGGGCCGACACCAAAACGAATCCGACGAGGACGTTTTATTCCACGTCTCCCGTAACGATTACCTTATGCATGTTATAGCGATACTTTAAAAATTAGAATTTGTGCACAATATTTGGTAAACAGTAAATGGAATAGTCAATAATTCATACCAATGACGAGGTAACTGAAATACGAATTAATAAATTACCGCTACCGTCGATTTCCAAATATTTAGAAAAATTGACATATACGGAGACAACCTGTAAGTAAATGCCTCAAATGTCGGCAATAATAACAGTGAAAAATACATTGCCATATCAGAAAAGGTGTTCTTCCAATACCCTCAATGGTGGGTTGACAGACAAAACTCCTTGTCACATGGCCAAAAACATCCGGAATTGGCACAAGGCATCTGCGAGCCAATCAGTCTCCCGATACGAACCCATCGAACTCATCTAGAATCTGCCAGATCACACGATGCAACAACATTCACTAAAACCCATTTTCCATGGAGGACTTTTAGACCTTTTTCTTTCCAATACAGCAAACTTGTCGATTCTACACCCGAATGGGTTAAGGCTTTGCGGTTTTAATATGCATATATGGCATTCATATCACATGTATACTGTGAAATAAAAGACACCCTTATTTTCAGACACTATCTGTTTATTTATGGGTTGTCTCTGTATAGAACAATCTCGGTTATCAGGGGCAAAATTAATTGAAATGCCACAGCAAGTATATAGCTGATGACAAAGCAGACTATATTAATTACAAAGTATAAATAAAAGATGTTGCAATACAAATTTTTAAGAAATTAATTATTATTTTTCCTTTTATTCTAACTTTTTAAGTATAAATGACTATGCTAAGGCATAAAATGAACCAATATTATGAACTTTGTATAAGTCAAGTATTTCAGTTACCTCACTTAGACATTTATATAAAATATAAAACAATTTATAATATTTATATTAAAATTTATTAGACAAATATAGCCCTGAAATAAAAGCACATTTTAGTAATTCACAAATAAATATAAAATATTGTGCATAAACATTTGTTCATGATTATTATAATTAAAATGTAATCTGTGCAAAAATTATATTATGTTATATTATAAATAGAATCTAAAAATGTCAAAATAAGATACATTCATGCATCGGTATGTTATTCGAATGTTTGTAAACCGAATGACACATCATTATATGGAAACTTCGCTTTTCCATTTATTGTAATAATTGCCAAGTAAATATTAAATTTTAATGTAGGATATGATCACTCTGAAAATATATCAATGTTGAAACAGTATTTATAGAAGAATGGCATCAAAACTGGTATAATAATAGGAGGTAGGGATCCAATGAGAGCTGTAATAAGGATTTGAGAAGCCACAATATGGCCATTTTGTTTAAATCTTCTCTGCACACCAAATTTAGACAAAATACGTGTTTTGGATATAAACAGAGGGTATCAAGTGGCTCCTTATTGACCAATAAGTCAAGATATTTTGATAACTCGAAAGTTAATAAATAATAATTAGAAATAAAATGAGACACGTGAATGTACCTTAATTTAGAAATATATATTGAAATTCTATTTTACGTTTAAAATTTAAAATATAAATTATATATTTCAATTATTAGTTATTTAGTCACACCAATATCCATTAAAAGAAGGAAGTGATATATAAACACTTCTGCTTTTAATTTTAATATCAATTCTAATCTTTAACAACACACTGAAACAAATCTTTTAATTCTATGATTTGGCTAACAAAAAAAATTAAAAACAGACAAATCATAGAGATAGCTAACTGCCAACATTTAATACATCAACAAAAACTTTTAAGGATGTTTTCTGATCAATTCTATAGTTTATTATGCTATAATGAAAGTAGGGACTTGATGGAAAAATCACAAATAAATGAGGTAGCCAGCAGCAATATTCAAATAACATCTAATTATATGAGACTGAGATGTTATATTGTATACAAAATACCTGTTAGAATGGCAAATGCTCACTTTCTCACTAAATTGTACTCTAATTCTCTCTCTCTCTCTCTCTCAGTCCAGTGAAGTATTTAATGGAACAAATGTTTGATTTTTGGAATAGTAGAATCAAATGACTTAGACAACTACTACTACTTTTTCTTCAAAATTGATCACTCACTCTACCAGAAGAAGAATACTACTTTCTCTCAAAAATCCCAAGCAGGGTTGATAAACAACTCCACTAAAACCCGATACAATATAATACTAAAAACCAACCAATGTCATCAAGTTAGTAACTGACATTAACGTTGGTTATTGCCTAATGTTATATACAGTGGGTGATTGGTTAATGAACAAATCGGATAACAAACGCTTCACAGAACATACAGAAAAAGAAGCGACATAAGGGAAGACCAATCAGTATTCACTATTTTGTCTCCAGGTAACAATTCAAAACGTTTTGGAGCTCTGGAGACATGAACATCAACACTCAACCCGCTACCAATCAGATAGTATTCCTCCAAATTTTGAAACTCCCCCTTGTAATTCCAGCTTTTTGTTTACCTTTCTGACAAATAATTTTTTATAGTCTTTGCAAGACTGTCGGATAGGTACTTATGTTTTGCATCGGTTTTTATTTACGAAAGGCGAGCGTTTAACTGTCCCGTCGGATATTTGTTAATGTTTTAATACCAAATTTCATCTGGGCCTTGCATTTCAATAATTTTTTGTGCATTAGTTGATTTCTGTTCTCTGAATTTTTGTAAGAAACTGATGATAATATTATGGAGCATAAAAAGAGTGGAGTGTCAAGAACTGTGCTCAGCATAGAAACCAAGCAAGATATAATAGCCAAGGTAGACAGTGGGCAGATGTCTGATGTTGCTAGGCAGTATGGCTTGAACAGGTCTACAATAAACACAATCTTAGCTATGAAAGATATATCAAGAAGTTTCAAGCAATTAAAGATCTTTTGAGGAAGTGGGAGGATGTCAGGACAATTGGCATACAAATGGCATCCAAACCAGAATGAGGTTAATAGGCTTGGAGATTTCTAAAATTACAATGCTATTAATTACTTCCGAAAAATCCTGAAGAAGAGAGAAAAGCAATCAACATTGGACAGATTCTTTAACCCCCACAAACGGAAAAATCATCTAATAATAATAATAATAATAATAATCAGCGCAGAGCCCAAACGGTTAGGAGTTGAAAGTTGAAATTTGGTACACAGTTAGGGTACGTCACGAGAACGCACACTAAGAAGGGATTTTTCGAAATTCCTCCCCACGGGGGAGAGGGACAGGATTAAGTCTTAACACTTCCATCAACGATGGAAGTGTTACGTAACAATGGAAGTGTTAAGAGAAACCGAAGTGCAAGACGCAGATGCAGTTTTTCGAAATCGAACATATTTTTAGACCTATCTAAAAATTCTGTAATTAGTCTGGAAACAAGAAGGACCCAATTCTTGCATTCTGTGAAAACGAGTAAGGTTGACTATAACGTAATAATCTTAATATTCGCTAAAACGGTTAGGAGTTGAAAGTTGAAATTTGGTGCACAGTTAGGGTACCAGATATAAGTTCCAAAGTGTTACGTAACAATGGAGAACAAGAGAAAGCGACGTGCAAGATTTACGGGCACTGGAGGAAAAAAAAGGAAAAGAGTATAATGTTAGAACATATTCGATTTTCAAATTTAAACAGATTAGTTCGGTTTTTCTTGACTTTTCTTCTTTAGAACATTCAATGAAAATTGAACGATATAATCAGAACACGTCGTGAAAATCGAACAATATTAGAATATTCGAAATTCAAATTTGGACTTTCTTTCAAAATATTTAGTTTGTTGATGAAATTACTCTTTTTCTTCTGTGACTATAACTTAATAATCTTAATTATCGCTATCATTACTTTTGCCCGAGCAACGCCGGGCCTATCTGCTAGTATATGTATATTTTTATTATTACATATACTTTCTTACTATATTTATTTTTATTTTTTAGAGTCTCCAGAATGAATTAATCAAATTCCCATAAAATCCTATGGAAAATTGATAATCGGTTAATGAACAATTCGGATAGCAAACAAAGTCTTGGAACGGATTATGTTTGTTAACCAATCACCCACTGTATACTGGAAGATGAGATCAGACCAGAGTTTCGGATAGTGTAACTGGCAATGCATATGCATGGTAAGCTGCAGTTGTGGGTTCAAGTGCCACTCCAGGCCAATTCTTTTCTTCCAGTTGTTGTAAATTAATGAATTTAATAATTATAATTAAATAAGAGATGGCACCTAATGTCTCCTTCTAGTATCAAATTGTTTTGTAATTTATTAGTATTATAGCTGTTTTCTAGCCTAAAGACACATGGCATTGGTTGGCTTGGGTTGATATACAGTTTGGACACTGCAGGTCAAAATGTTGTTTAGGATAAAGGTGACTGCTATGTACTGTACAAGGCACTGTAGTAGTCATCTTATGTGTATACATTACTGACAAAATTTAAGACAAATCACCACATATTTTATTGTTGAAGTTAATTACATTTATTGTGACTAGTTCAGGTTTTCACAAACGTCAGCAGCAAGAATTTAAGATAAAACCCATTACATTCTGTCACAAGCTTTACTTGTGGCCAAGCAAACTTGTGGCACATGCTCCAACAGTTTGCCGAGGCAAGAGAAAGGATGCAATGCCGTGTAGCTTGTACCCATGCCCATTTGTTAGAAATTATGATGTGTTTTTTTTAATTATATGAGCGCTAAGGTGACTTTTCTTTTTCACTAGACTTATTATACCATCAATAAACAGGAGGACAAGCTTTAGAAAAACATTTATTTCTTTGAGTATGCATTTCAAACAATTATGTCCCTTTTCAACTCATGTTACAAATGGACTATGAGAAATGCAAGAGTTGTGACATTAGATAGAATATGGATGGTGATTATTGATTAACAGGTATAAGAAGATTACTGTAATTTAAAACAATCTTCTTATGTCCCTTTTATTTTAACAGTGCACTACCTTCACTTTATCATACTGGTTGTTTCTATTGTTCTTACCGTAACCAAGATCATGGTTTCCCAAATTTTATAATCTTAACTCAGCATTGTGTCATGTATATTGGGGTGTTTTTTCCCACACTGTGTACCAGGCTGTCAAGTTTACTTTTATACCTGTTTAGATAAAATGTGGATGGCAATTATTGATTAACAGGTATAAAAGTAAACTTGACAGCATGGTACATAGTGTGGAAAAAAACACCCCAATATACATGACACAGTGCTGAGTTAAGATTATAAAATTTGGGAAACCGTGATCTTGGTTATGGTAAGAACAATAGAAACAACCCTTTGGAACAACCAGTATGATAAAGTGAAGGTAGTGCACTGTTAAAATAAAAGGGACATAAGAGGATTGTATTAAATTACAGTAATCTTCTTATACCTGTTAATCAATAATCACCATCCATATTTTATCTAATGTCACAACTCATGCATTTCTCATAGTTCATTTGTAACACAAGAGTTGAAAAGGGACATAATTGTTCGAAATGCATACTCAAAGAAATAAAAGAAATAAAAAGTTTTTCTAAAACTTGTCCTCCTGTTTATTGATAGTATAATAAGTCTAGCGAAAAAGAAAAGCCACCTTAGCTCTCATATAATTGAACACAAGACTAGACAAGAAGCGCAACGCACAATTTGATGTGTTTTTTGTTAAATTTGTCTGTCCACAAGTTCAAAAGCAGTTCAGTAAATGACAAGTCTGTAGTGACATACCTATTGCTTCCTTCTGTTGTAACTTAGGTTGGATGTATGTTTAGGGTCATTATCTTGTTCTAAGACAAAAATATCTCCAACAAGAATCTATCACAGGGCACAACATGCAAAAATGTATTTGATGATGATGGTATTTGATGAATAAGTTCACCAGTCCCTCAATTCTGTAGATGTCATCCATCTAATTTATAGCCAAGCATCCCCATACCATATCATCACCCTACCATGCTTCACTATAGGAACCAGACAGTCTCTTAGAACTTTTGTAGCAAATACATATTCTATGGTTTGATCCAGAGTTCAAACTTTGATTCATCAATCCATAGCATCCACTTCCAATTTCCACTTTAGACCAGTTCTTGTGCTGTTTTTCCACTTCAATTGTGTAGTCTAATTTCTGTGGTAAAGGAATGGCTTTCGTGCTGCAACTTGATCACAAAGACCAGTTTTCTGCAATCAACTCTTTGCTGTGGTGAGAGATGGCAGTCTGCTGTAATTGCAGACACAGTTAGTTACCATTTTAGCATAAATCTGTCCTTGTGAGCTGATGCAGATTTGGGTCTTCCCATTTGGATGGTCAGAATGATTTCTAGTGCTGCTTCCTCATCCTCTCTAATGCACAATGAACACTTGTTTTGATTTGTTGAGTTGTCTTACTATTTCCTGTTCTGTAAAACTCTGCTTCATGCAAAGCACAAATGATTGCACATTTCTCAGTGATAAAGATGAACTTCCTGGCTTATGAGGCATTTTTCACTGTCTGGTCACATCTAGCCAGGCACTACAATATTACGGCTAAGAGACCTGCTCAAATACCTTCACGTGCTACTTTACAAATCTTATTGCATATTCAATAACTAATCAGAAGTTGCACTATTCAGTGTTACCCATTATTTAAATAAATTGGAAAATAGCAATGTCACATAATCAGAATGATAGTACACTGTCATCATTATTCCAGGTAATTGTGGTACTGAGTGATGTTACCTCCCAAATTAGGTTTTATTGTTTCATTACACAATAAATGTACACAGTTTAAATGATTACAAGCCAGTTTTATTTACTTATTTTATGAAACACGACTGGTGTTAAGCTTTCTGTTGGTAGTGTACCACAAAACTTGTACATATAATCGTTGCAGAACACATATCAAACTAAATAAACATTTATTTCATATTTTTGTCACATCACTGGCAAAAGTCTGTTTCATTGATTTTTATTGAAAATGCAAGTGCTGCTCAGAGGTATGGATAACCGACATTTGGCACTACTTCGGACAAACAATGTTTGATTTATATTGATTTTCTTGAGTCAAGGTCTGGACTATTCAAACAAAGATGGATTTATGAGTACAACTAATGTTGTTTCTATAACCTACCAAGCAAACAGAATCACAAACTTTCTATTAGACAAAATTAATGCAGAAACCTAATGACTTGTATAAATATAAGATGTTATATTAAAACAATATAAAGGAAGTCAATAAATTAAATGCTATCATCATTATTTTCCATAAAAACTGTAACATGTCTTAAAGATCCCAAGTGTACCAAGAAATAAAGGAAACTGTTTCTTATCTTAGATGCATAATTAAGACACTGTCAAAGTATAAGGACATATTATGCAAAACACTAATTACAATTTAATCATGCAATTATAGTAAAATAAAATCAAATATGTTAATGTTAATTGTTAAATGATTTGATAAATCAACTTTAATTAAAAATAAAGCAAATTTTTCAATCTGGCTACTCTGAAAAAGAAAACTGATGCAAATTAATTTTAAAATCACCTCCGGTAACATCTAAAAATTTAAAATAAAAATTGCTAAAAGGTTGTAAGGTGCAAGATTAAGAACAATGGGACAAACATTAATGAACTCAATAAGTAAGCTATAGAATGACTAAAAAGTTACTGCCTGGTGGAAAACATTTAAGTTTTAATGAATGTGAAGTTTTATGTATGATATGGTAGTTTCTCTCCCGATAAATGCTGGAAACATTCCCAGAGAATCCAGAATCTGAGGATAACAATGTACAGAAACCTAATAGACCTGATTCCAGGGAAGCTTATACAATTGCAAAAAAGCCTTTCGAAAACTGGAATGTCATCTACTGCTAAGTGAAAATGGGAGACTTGCAACTTATTGGTCTTGTATGCAATGTCATATGTATAACATTAATGTTGTTACAAATTTCTCTCTGCAAGTCACTTTTTGGATGCCCTGCATAATTGCAAACAAGACACAAGCTGATGTTGACCTTTCAAAAAAGATTAGACTGTGTACTAGTTAGTTGTCTACCACATACACATACAGTTGTCCTATCACCTATTACTGCAATGGCTACAGATGCCCACTGTTCAATCACTAATTTAATAAACTCACTTTATATTTACTGTCCTGGCCATTTTATTAAACATATTAACTTATGCTATGAATTTTTAGTTTCTACAAGATTATCACTAAGCAGCATTGCAGAACAGACCATCAAATAATGGGTTTGGAATCTGCTTCAAATTCCCAATAGAAAATATTATTTGAAATATAAATATGTTGTTTCTAATAAGTAGATGTTAGATACTACTTTATTACACTTAATTACGGTACAAAATTTTAACTTTAATCATTTCTCTAAATCCACTGATAAACTAAATTTAAAAATACAAAAACAAAATTTTCTGCTATAAAATTCTTTCTTGATATAAAATATATTTTACAAATCTAACAAATAGAATTTTATATTATTAATCCATTATATTATGTACTATTCAAAATAGTTTATGGATTTTCAATTTTCAAAAAACTAAAATTGTTACATACGGTATGATATTTCTGTAAATAGTCTCTCTGTGGGCTATGGTGTGATTTGGGAGTGGACCGACCACTCTGGGGAGGCGAGGAACGCTCCAGGGAACGACCCCTTCCCAGAAGTCCCATCGTTTCCAGGCTGCCGACTCTGGATTCCAACTCCTCGGCTCTCTGTTCCGTACTCTGCTTTTCTTCCTGAATTAACCTATATTTCAAATTAATTTCAAATTACAATTTTACAGCATAAATCTAGCCAAATTATTTATTTTTAACTGCACTGAAATAAAAGGTTCAGTCTAATAAATCATGTCTTCTACCCTGAAAAAAATTCACTGATGAGGAATGAAATTTATAATGCATATCCAACAATACTTTCAAAAATTTTTCTTCTAAAATTTTTATACAGGTAACATTAACTTGTGAAAATTCGAACCCGCCGGAACAAAGCTGTTAATAATAAAATATTTTATTGCTTGGTTCCCACAAAGAAAATATGAATCAGGAGGAACAAGAGTCGAAAAACGCTGGTTGGCAAAACTGCAAAACGTGACCGAGACGATAAAAGGGCGACGAGGGAGGACAGGGAGCCGGTTACGTTCTGTCACTTTGACTGTGTGTGCGCGCAATATTGAGAGAAACCACCCGAAATCTATGGAATACGTTGACTACGAGGACCGACCCGGATCACGAGGTATGACCCGAATTTTTGTAAACTCTTCCTCCGTGGATCCGAAAAGAGGCGACCATCGCGCGCCTCTTCTGTAATTATATCGTTAGCTTAAATAAATTTTTGTTGTTGTTACTATCCGTTGGCTATGTCTTTTATTCAGGTATCATCACCGCCGCTCTATCGTCGGACCCATCCACTTCCTTTACTCACCTAAAAACGCGTAGCGCGTAACACTTCAGAACCGCCATCTTGACGTGGGCAGGTCTAACGGACCTGTGAGCCAAAAAAAGGAGGAACAAGACTCCGTCCACCACCCGGCACCCACAAACTCAAATAGTCTTTGGACATTGGTTTATATTATTTTGACACACAAACATTTGTTATTTTTATTGGGACAAAGATTGTTGAGAAACAAATTAGAACATTATCACTTATAATACTCATGCTAACAACTTTTATAAAAATTAAAATTACAGTGGTACCTTGTATAACATACTTAATCCATTCCAGGTGCACGTCCGTTAAGTGAAACGTCCGTTATACGAAACGCATTTTCCCATAGAAATACATGTTAAAACATCTAATTCGTTCCGCAGCATAAAATAACCGTACTATCATTAAAAAATGAACATGGGGTGCATTCTTTTATTCCTCCGCACAACTCTTCGCGAGTGACATCTGTTAAAAAATTCCTGTGGAACGCGTTCCTGAATTCCAATGTGAGTGCGCGCCGTCGAACGGCAAAAACGGCCGCTTGTAGCAGTAGTTTGCGGTGGAAACCAACATGGCATCCTCTATGGCTCAGATAGTTTCGTTTCCGGGTCCATTATGTGGTTTTATGAATGAGAATTTAGAAATTGTGAAAGCGCGAGTTAGCGCACGCAGTGATGTAAGTGTCTTTACGAATTTTTTTTTGAGGCTATTTTGAATGCTCTTTCAACAAATAATCCATTTTATGGTTAAATTGGGACCCTTCTTTTGCCTTTTAAAGCTCATAGTTTAGAATTATAGATTCCTCCATCACGATACTATCGATAGTGCAGGCGCCGCCATCTTTCTTTCTTTCACCGTCGTTCCTAAATGCCTACAAACAGCAGCACACCCCCATAGTAGCGGAGACACAGAGCGACCGCTATTAAAGAACGCACCCATGAGCAGTCACCAATTATACCGGAAAGTCCGTTGTTCCCAGCCATTGCTCAAGTCACATAACAGCCAAACAGAAAGTCCGTTGTTCACAGCATCTGTTATTCGAGGCATACGTTATACAAGGTACCCCTGTACTAGAATTTACATGTGATGCAATCTATAAAAGGTCTCTCTATGTGCGCCATATCAGTAATCCTGACATCAGTGAGCACCTGGCGCAGGTTAATAAGTGGTTAGTTAAGGTGCCAAGATGTATCCTGGGGGAAGTTACAACCAGAGTGGCTCCCCGTAGTGTGCAATGTTACACGAGTAAATAGTAACATAATTGTTACTATTTTATGTTATTATCCGAGAGGTATGCAATGTATGTCAATTGATAGAGTAACTGTCCAAGTTTCATCTACCAACTATATCCAAAGTTTATCTAAATCTAGGGAACCCTGTAAATGAAGTAGGAACTCCAGAACCCAGAAAGCATTTTGTGTTCTGTAGATTACAAAGTTGTAATAGCTCATCATTGTGAAACAAGAGTAATCTGCAGGAGCGGGCTAATTGATTGTCATGAGAGAAGCGATGACAAATATGCCATGGCAAGCATAGGAAGAATTTTGTATTGACCAAATGCATGCCACATGATGTAAAACTTAGACAGTTTTCCAATGTATTAATGTACATTACAATGTTCTGTATTAAAAATAAAAATTACCTGATTTCATTATTGATGGCATCTAGTTGTTCTTGAAGCATGAGTGCGAGCGTCTGAGCGTCTGTGTGACCTGTCGGAGACAGCATATCCATCGCCTCGAATATGCTCTCGTTATCGTCCGTCTGACTACATTCTGTGTCGCTGGCATCAAAAGCCTGTTGTACGTTCGCTATGACATGAGACTGATCTATTTTCTCCCATTCCTGAATACAAATAATTATTATTTAATACCATATTATAGCAGTTTGGATTTTAGGTAACAAAATATTTTTATGTTTGTCTGACTTACTTTCTCCGGATCTTCTTCCATGGGTGGTTGGCGTCCTCTATGGTTCCTGTGATTAACAGATGCAGGGGACATGTTAAATCCATATACTCCACAACAAGCATCTGTATTTTCAACAACTCCCATAGAGTTCTTGTTGGGAGAAGTAACCATCGAAATGCATCCTGCCGGCAGACCGGTCCAAGAAGGGGAAGCAGGAGATGGGCGAATAACCGAGCGACTAGATATCATCCGAAAAACATCCAACATGCCCGAGCATCGACATCAGTCGCAAGAGATTGTAAATGGTGAAACATGCCATGAAAAAATGAATAGAAAACAAAAAATAATGTTGATATAATATTAAAAAGAACAAATTAAAAATTATGCGAGGTTTACGCAGCCCGAGGACAGAAATCATATAAATTATGCGGGAACAAACAAAACTCTCTCTCTCATAATTTATGTAGAAAAAATTTGCTCTCTCTAAATAAATGACAAATGAAAACGATGAAAAAAGTGAAATCAGAACACTAAATTTTAAAGAAAAAATAATACACGAACCAGCAAAATATTAATAAGCCCATTCGGAATCCAAATATATCAGAATATTACTTGGAAAAATACAATATAACCTTTATTTGGGATTCACCGGCTCCAGAGACACTAACTTCATGCATAATTCGGCATAAAAATTGATTTATGTTACTTTTATACATGCACATTATTTTCAATTCAGCGATATGAAATTCCAATCAATTACAAATGCATTATCATACAGTAACTGGCTTTTCTTGCAGACATTAGCAGCAAGGATACACTAAATATTCTATTTGTATTACTATACTGTATGATAATAAGCAACAACAATGAATAATTTTCACATAAAAAATTCTATAAATGCATGCTGATGAAGACATCACATCATAAATAAAATAACGAATTGCAAATCAAAGGCTCTCTGCTGCAAAAATCAAATGTAACGAAACAGGATGGTGGAGGGAGAAAGTTAAGTAAAAACTGAGACGTGGCACTTCTCGACATTTGCATTCTGTCGAATGCGCATTTTAAGATTTTTACGACTGTATTGTCGACGCCCAATTTTTTCCTCATAAATAGGAAATTATCAAACTTATTCAACAACTAAATAACTATTCTTATTGCTAATCTTTCAAATATATGTGTAGTACTATAGTCATTTGTTTGTTAATAATTACAACTATCTATGAGAGAGAATGATTTTGTATATCTTAGTATTCAGAGCACAATTATTTACTTTTGATTTTATGCATTACATTGTTCTATTTCACTAATTTTGGTTGTTTACAATGGTGCTTCTCAAACTTTCTGCATTCTCAGACCAAATTTATTTTCATTCCAATCCTTGCAGACTGGTATTTTTGTGAAGTAAAAATTGTCACAAAAAGGAGAGAGAATGAAGTTTTTAAAAATATTTTTAGACTGAATTAGTAAGAAAAATAAAATGACAAAATTTGGTCCTAATTATTTTGAAAAATGGGTTTGTGGGCCATTTTCGTGTAATTTATCAAGCTGATTTTGATAGCTGGTCCATCTCTGGCACTAAATGTTTAAGTATCTTGTCATGGTTCAGTAACAAACTGTTCACAAACCACAGTTTCATTAGCACTGAACCATAAAGATATGACAGAATGCAATTAATGAAAACATTTATGCCATTCTGATTTGCATATTACAGATTTTGACTTTTTAAACTTTTAAACAAATTAATAACATCCCAATTTTATTATTTATAAGAAAAAAACACATTAACACCAAAAAATAATGTTTATTTTGACTACACTAGAGACTAGATGAGAGAATTTCAATACCTTTTATTAACATTCAAAACCACTCTGCCAAGAATAATCAGAATACAAGATTCCAAAATTGAATATGCAAATTCTAGAATATTTTAGGTTTAGTTCACATAAAATATTATCTGAGTTTTCGTATATAATTCCAGAACTTTCATAAATTCTTGAAAATTGGTTTAGAAATAAAAACTGACCATTAAATGAAAAATAAAGACAATATTTTATCATTTTGTATCAAATTATTTCTTGAAAATGTAAGCTAGGAAAGAGAAAATACACAAATGTTTATTGTCGGATGAGCATTTTGGAACATGTTTTTATTTAACGAGTGAACTTAGCATTAAAATTGATTTAATTTATTAAGAAAAATCTATGTACTATAATTTTACAAGTAATATGTTGATCTAACACTTCTAAAAAACTTTATATTGGACACTTATAGAAGTGATATACACAATGTAACCTAATTTATAAGTCGCATTGTACTATATCATTCATATAGAAGAATTTGCTATGAGAAGATGCTTAAACTTATTCTCTCAATTTATGAAACAAAATATTCTAATCGCAAGCACAAGATCAAAATTCCCATAAATTCCGATTATCTATCTCATAGATTCCAATTTCCATTTTCTTTGCTTTGTTTACAATGAAAATTTGTTTATTAGAATCAGGCCATTTAATCTAATGCAACTACAGTGAATTCTCTCTCTGTATTACAAACTCTTCCATCTGCAATTACAATTACATTTTACTCTATTTTACTTGTTTTCCAGTTATTGCAATAACATGCAAGTATGACAAAGAAAATATGTTTCTTATTAACTCCTTTTATGTTGGTGGAAAAACCCAATTAATGCTTTTCATTTATTTCATTTAGAGTGATTGGTTCACAGATAAATGTTTTGTAGTACTTTAATGTTATAGAGTAATTGGATTATAACTGAATATGGTACAAATTTGAACTATAAGAAATAATGAAAAAAGCTCACCCCTGCTTGTGAGAAGTTTTTGGGAATGGGGTACGCTTAGGGTTGCCACCTATATGGGTTTGACCGTGAGACTCTGGGATTTAGTGAGTTATCTCCGGGCTCTGGGATTAATTAATATTTCTCTGGGTTGTGAGAGTTGAAATGAATATGTACAAAATTATATGCAAACTGTCATGTATATTTCTTCCCCCGTGTACCGAATTACTAGTGTAGAGGTCATTGGCTTAAAGACATAACATCTATAACTGGCGTAGGCGCAGTGCTGCTGCATGCTATGTACTCGTACTCTCTCTTGTGACTGTTCTGTCAAGAAATGTCTATTGAGAATGACATGATATAGCCTACATAGCTGACAGTTTGATAATTAGTGTTTGTGTTGGTTGATGATTAACAGTAAGTTACAGTATATAGTTAATCCTATTGTCTCATGCTCTAGTCAGTCTCAAGCAGATTAAATAGCATTACATAACAAACAGTTCTGTTGGACCCTCAAAACAAAATATTTTTTTTTTTGAATTTCAGATGTTTTTAGTCTCCAAATTTTTTCAAAAATTTTTACCTGCACAAAAAATTTTATTGCAATTTTAATCAACCTTTAATGACGCACAATTAACGTTTAATTGTTTTTTATGGGATTTTTTAAAAATCAAATTTCATTCATTGTTCTAAAGTTCTAGTGCACAGATTTTACTTTGGTAAAGTTATTTAAAGCTACTTTCTGATGTCAAAAATGACATCCAATAGTTTTTTAATTTTTTTAATTAATAGATTTTATTATATATATGTTTAATTAAGTCGGGAGGGTCAGAAATTGCTATAAAAAGTGTAATTTTTTATAAATATTTAGAAATATATGGCCAGCTAGTATTCACCCTACTTTAGACCCTTCACCTCCTGAGACTTCTATGGAAACGTCTCCCTTTTTCTTTTTCTTAAATCATCATCTCCGGGCAAGACTAAGTTATGAGGCGGCAACCCTAGGTACGCTCCTAAATTGGGGTCACATCATGTAAAATTTGCAATATCTTAAATCATTATCTTGATTTTCTCATCTACGATAAATTAACTGCATTAACCACAATACATCGAACACACGATGGTCACAAAATCAAAATTTTGCCACATTTCTTTACACTTATAAATTTTATTGATAGAAAACAGTGTTCATAGCAGAAAGCAACCAAAATTAGTGCAAAAGTAAAAACTTTTTGGACAAAGTGATGCAGGTCTTATTCCTAACTCAAAATACGAGGACAACGATGGGAAAAACCAAAGTTGGTATTTGGAAAACAAAGTTATCGCAAAAAAAATGAACCATCTGAAAAGCAACAGGTAAGCAAATTTTAACAAAAGCTAGTTTAAAAAAATTCTCTCTTGCAATTTGCTCCTTAAAGCAATCATTTTAATTATAATATAAGCTATAATCAAAAATATAAGGCAGAATTGCATTTCATGGTCTTCAATTAGTAAAATGCTATTGTGTCAGACCATATAATATAAATAAATGAGAAATATTTTAGTATAAAAGTTAATTCTAGTAGTGCTGTTTCCAAATGCATGTTTGTCTCAGCACCAAATTAGCATATATGGATCATTAAAACATCAAATAATTACAGTTAGTTAGAGAGAAAATTTTTTAAAAAAGGCACGATTGTCCTGTCCCAACAACAGCAATTATTTTTCATTATGTTTCATAACTGCCAATAAAGTATATTCTTAAAAATTTGAATCGTCACATTTAAAGTTTTTATATACAAAATATTTATAGATTTTCATAAAGTTTCTAAACATTAATTTGATATTTTTATAAAATATTATACGTTATCTGACAATGTGTTGCATGCAATTTTAGTTTTTGTCGCATGTATATACATTATTTATATGCAGATAAAAAAATATTCAAATTATTTTTGCTATTGCTAAATTTTATATCTTCTTGAGTTAAAACTGCACTAATTTAAAACTATTTTTGCATGTTAATATCACTGTAAATATTCATCCAGATGTAACTACTAAAAATGTGATTTTTTTAATGAATCAAAATATAGTAACATATACAAACAATGCAACAATTCAATTATTCAAACATAGTAACAGATTCTTATTGGGATATGTTAAGTCTGATAAACTATTAAGGAATTTGACTAGACGTAAGCAGTTAAGTCACTGTTTTGTAGTTATCCTACTCTGATACTCTTCTGATCTTTTATTTTGGACTGATGTATACAATTATGTCAAGTTTTATTTACAGATGAAATAACAAAAATTTTATCTAATAATTATAATATCTATCGACTTTATAAACTTTTTCTGTTGTGCTTATAAATATTTTGAGAGTCTAAAAACTGAGTTTATCACAACTTTAAAATAACAATCTAGTAATATTTATTATAGTTACATCAAAGACAGGTATTTATAGTTATATTAATATGCCAAAATTTATTTATTTATTTACAAAGTGTAGTGCAGTAAGTTTACATTAGCAAAACATTTTGTATTTTAATCAACTTATTTAGCTATGCACTGTTTTATTAACAATGCCTAACTAACTAAGTGCCTTGTTATTTGTGTGACTATTACTCAACAAATTATTTTGTCCTAAGTAAACCAAACAATTGTATTTTTGCCTTATCCAAATTGCTGTGGTAACTACTGTTTGTCCAAAAAGCTACTGTTTGGTGGAAAAGGTTTAAGTAAAGTTTTATTAAAAGTGAAGTATTATGTACTGTACAATATTGCAATTTCTCCTACAGAAAAAACCAAAAACATCCCCAGACACTCTAAAATCTGAGGAGTGAAGTCCAAAGACCTAGAAGACCAGATATTGTGCGTGATTATGAGATCGCAAAGAAGTCTTTCCAAAAACTAGAACTTCTGCAAGTGGTAACATCATCTACCACAAAATGGAAATGTGGGAAGTACAACTTACAAGTCTTGTATGCAATGCCACATGTATAACCTTAATTCCATTACAAATTTCTCATCACACATTAACTTTTTGGGCACTCTGCGTAATTGTATGGAGATACAGTTTAATCTGATTATAACCTCATCCATGAGACCAGCAAGTTTTTGCCATTATAACCGAGTATCATTATCTGCGGGGTCATAATTTCAGTCCCATAAAAAGTACCAAGTGTGTTCAAGAATATATTATAAAATCCATTCTAATTTAACATTGTATGTATTACCATAAAATTATTTCTTAATAATATTTCTTATCATTATTATAATAGATACAGTATACTGTATCTATTATAATAATGATAATTTATTATCATATGTATAAAAATGCAAACTACATGTTTAAATCAACTTTATTTACATCATTATGTCTAAGTTTACATTGATGTAATTAAAAATTTCAAAAATTACCTTTTATGAGAAATTTCTATTTGTCTTAAGTTTCAATAATGGTGGAACTTCTGGTATTGAGAATAATGTTGAATTAAAAAGGCAACAAAAGGTTAAACTAATGTATGCCAATTAAAAATAATTCAGTTATTTCTTTATAAACTATTTGATATAATATGTTATATTAAAAATAATAGAATATTTAACAATTTAGCATCAAGTAATTTAAAAATGAGTACGTAATAACCAATCATCACGTCGTTTAAAAGTGTGGCGAACCTGACTCCAATGAAGTCAGGTAGCGAGAGTACCACCCACAGTTGTTCTAGGAAGTGGACTCTGACCCTAGGACTGAACATGTATTTTCTTTGTTAAATAAAATTTGTAATCGAATTTTGTAAATTTGGGAGTGCTTCAAATATGATGTTAAAACAGGGGTTTAGTCATTACAAGTGGGTTTTTTAACATTATCTAGTATAGTAAAATTGTGGGACCAATAAAAATTTGATGTTATATTAGGGTTGTTGTTACATCTGATGACATTATAATCAGGTTAAACTGTATCTGTATTTTTTAGTTTGATCAATTAGCTTGTCCAAAATCATAACCAAAGACATTTTCTTATTTTGTCACTATGATGGCAGAATTAATTTGACTACTTAATTGATTTGTAATGTGATCCTCATGAATAATAATGTAATTTTGTAATGTATATGTATCATCAATGTATAATATACATATATAAAGTTTCATATTAATATTATTATTATTATTATTTTCTAATCAAAATACTGCATGTTTAAAACAAACTTTTTATCATTAAAATCTAACTGATTCTTACCTTGCTAGAGTTTCAGCCCTGTAAGTTTGTAAATCCGTTCTGAGAGAGTCCATTTCCGTTCTCATTCTGGCTAACTCAGAAATAATTTTGTCCTAAAATGGAAGAATATCATTAAACTTAATATTGAGCAGATAAATCCTCTTAAATTTAATACTTGTTATATTATCTAAAGTGTTCCCACCAAAATATAAATGCTGACTCACTTTGTTAGATTCTAACTTAAATATTACAAATTCAGTATTAACTAAAGCCTTGTATGAATTAAGATTTATTTACTTATTTTTAATAGAATGTTCTTATAAGACAGGGTTTGGCAACCTTGCAGTGGTGTTGTGTTAAAAAGTTATGATGTTAGTACATGTGCTGATATGATTCCATCAATTCTGTTATATATATTATAAAAATTGATCCAATTATAATGGACTTCATTAAAGTCATTTATAAATAGTTTCTACAAGAGTGCCAGTACTAGAAGCATTCTCTGTTAGCAACCATTCCGGAAGTAGGCATGGCAAAAATTGGTTTTTACTTGGACACGAGTCACCCTTGAACTGGCACAGATCCGGCAATAAGATAAATGTGAAAGAATGTATGCCAGTTTGGTAGTAAGTATTTGCTAACAAACTTGGGATGAGTGATAACCAAAATGAATTAATGAACTCTGTAGTCTCTGTACTTAAGAAACTTTTACATTTATTATTTTGTGAGCTATTCAGTCATATGATTTAATATAATTTATTTCCCACTTTTAAATCAACATTTGTACCAAATTGGTCAATTCGTTTGCCTTTAAAAAAAAGAAGAAGAAAAAAAAGTAATTATTATTATTAAATTATAAAACACAGTTATGTACATCAGAATACTCTCTCCATAGATAAAATGTTATTATTTTTATAATGAAAAGACTAAGCACATTAAGATTCTAACTTGTAATAATTTAAAATAAACATTTGTCGGTCGCTACTTTCACTACTTCCTCCTAAATACATCAAATACATCAGTCATTTATTTCAGAAGATAATTAATTTCAAATGGATTTCATTTTCTAAAGCTACATAAGTTAATAATGTCTTTGCATTAGAAATTTATATGCACTGACCATTTCTTTGATTATAGGATATCGACGAAAATGTTTCGACAGATTAAGAGATTCTATAAATTTAAGAATAAGATAATGATGACAAAAGCATTACATTTTATTTCTGTCACTGAAAATATGATTTTATTTATTTAATTAACTCAACAGCATTTTTCTATAATATGAAAAAAATAATAATATTCTAGCACCTGCTAGTTTAATACAAAGCTATTAAACTGTAGAATGTTGCTTAATCTATTGACAAAACAAATATTGCCATACATTTTATTATTAATAGATAAAATGGGCTAGGACAGTAAAATTAGAAATTTACAAAAAATTCTCTAAAGAGATAAATACATTAAAAGTGTCTTTGCGCCCTGTTCTTTTTACACTTTGGGAAATAACGGTCTCATGACAGAGTCAACCTTCCTTTAGAGTCTTCTCACCTGCCTTAATATGCAATGTTATGATAGTCCTTCTGGCAAATACACAATTAAAAGAATAATATATCTGCTGTAAGACTTACTTCCCGAAGAAAAAAAGACAAAATGTGAAGACATTTTTAATGTGTTATCTCTTTGAGAATTTATTATTATTATTATGTTAAGTTTAATGGGTTATACTCGGTTGACACCAGTGGCTGTGTACTATGCCAAACCAGAGTCAAGGCATAGCAACCAAAACAAAACTAAAATTAAATAAATGTGTGTCAGTGTCTGTGCCTGTATTCAGGAAATTCCTAACAATGTGACATGTATTCAATATAGTGGCCTTCTGTAGTGTGATGTATGAATTTCTATTCAATTGTAATGTTCCCAGGCTTTTGTGTAGTGTGTGTGGTATCACACCTGTAGAGGAAAGAATGACAGGTACAATAAGCACCCTATCCATCCTCCACAGATGCCTTATTACCTGGGCGAGTTCTGTGTACTTGCTAATTTTTTCAGTGCATGTGTTTTGTATATTGTGAGATTATTATTATTAGTTATTCTATATTCATATAAACCAAAGACTGCTTTTGATAGCAATGTTTTGAGATTAATGTTGCAAATACTAATAACTTACTGAAATTCTCATTTTTTACTTCTTTACTGTCAATTATTTGCATAATAGAAATTCAAAAATTGTTAAAGATTTTCAAGAATACAAATACTTTTAAATGTATTCTCATTGTTGGAGAGTTACTTTTACTTCCAAAGATAGTGGAATAACATTTAATACGTTTAAGCCTGATCCTCTGGAATGCACACTTCTCTATATGACCTTGATATATGATGGGGATTTGATAACTCACAAATGATTATAAAAAGTGAAAAGAGTAGAATAGGAATAAGGATGAAACATTTGTTTTTTGACATAATCATCTGTAACATTAATACACTTGTCCCGTTGCTTTACTGGTCTGTCAAAACCCGTAATATAGAAGTTTTCTGTCTCGGCTATATCTTTTGCATCTCATTTTTGTCGTCGAACAAGCATTTGCCTCCGAGACAAATTTTTTAATGGACCAAATGGAAAGACAAAAGGAGGTCCCAGTTTTTCTCACAAAAAAATGCATGGTAGCCTGCTGCTTACGGGTGTGTATGCTTTGACACAGTCACCATTTGGACTACTGAAAACAGTCACCAACCACAGGTACATCTACTACTTAGACTAGTGCCAACCTAGACTATCCAGTGATATGTATCAAAAATTTATTATTTCTGTTATGACAGTTCATCTTTTGTTTGAGACTAAATTTTATTTACACATAGTACAAAAAGACAAATTTGGATTTCTAGATGCAAAAAGTTATAAACTAACTGACAATAATAAAAATAAGATGTAATAGACTAATATTGACACAAAGCATAATACATAAATACAAAATAAAGAAAAATTTTTATGTTAAATTCTTTTAAACGTAACCTTCAAATCACACGAGGCAACATTCTGTTATTCCATTATTCTGTTACCAAAGGTTCTGGAGGTTACCTTGAATTTATCACCAAATGTGCCTAGATGTGACACGTACTGTACTCGACCCATGCCATTCAGGTTGTTGCATTAGTCAAGTGTCAGTGTTTCTGCCAGTTGGACATATCTCCATTGTTTGCTGATTTTGTAATTATGCAATTTTCAGAACTGTGTAAATGTCAAACTAAAGTTCAAGTTTCCCTAAAGATAACAGTGAAAAGTATGAAAAAAGCATTTATCACTGCTTATATGTGCAAGTTTTATAGATTGTTTTCTTAATAATAAAAAGCACACTGGTAACTTTATGGTCTATCTCTATCCTGCTAATCTCCCAATTAATATTCTAAAAACCAAAAAGTTTCAAATTCTGACAAGTATCTCGACCCAAGGATTTCAGATAAGAGATTGTGCATTTGTATTAATTTTAATATTTATTCAAAAAAGATATTAAATCACCTTTTCACCCTGAGTGTCTTCTAAGACTTTACGCGTTCTATCCAATTCCTGAGACAGGGAATTCTTTTCTTCGAGCGCATGCATTCTCTCTTTCAAATGGAGCTGCAGACGCTCGTTTGATTCTGCCAACAGTTTGTCCACAGTGGCCGACAGCCTCTGGTTGTGTTCCTCGTTCATCTTTTCACGTTGTCTTGACTAAAAAAATTTTTTAACTTTTAATACAAAATAATTTAATTTATGAACAAAAACATATCACAAGATAAGTCTGTAAATAATAGACAATATAAAGAAAATCATAGACATACAACAAAAGAAATTATTTAAAAACTTGTCTTTGTCAAAAAACATTTGATACTGACACACATTACATCTGGTAGAGAAATATTTTTTGTTTATCCAAACTGATATTTATCCAACATCTAATTATATAAAAAATACAAAGTAGACAATATGCACAAAAAAATTATGTCCGAATTAATTATTTGAAAAAGAAAAGAGATTACAAATGCAATCGATAGGAACAACTTAAACAAACTTTTAATTATGCAGTAACAGAATTTAACACGAAAGACTAATTAATTACACAGACACAATGGTGATTAATTGGAACAGAATTATATGGAAAAGGGTATTAATTTGCTAAATGAAATGTATTTGTCTAAGTGTTTTTTGAAAAATTTACAGAAACTGTAATGAAATAGTTTGTAATTTGTTTAAGAGAAAAACTCTTAACAAAATCTCAAATCTAAAACTATGTTTTTATAACAGATGCCATTGCTTACTCTATGAAAATCTTTCGTTGTAATGGCTCGAACCTATTATGCAGCAACTATATTACTTTCCTGGCTGTTATAACACAACATGAGAAAGTATTGTAGTTGTGTCAAACTTGACCCTCTGGTTTTTTTTCAAATGTTGACATTTTGAGAGCCCAAACCAAACATCAGTCCAAAAATGATATGTGTGTGTGTGTTATTTTGTTTAATATCTCAAGATAGGTAAAGATTAAAAAAAAAATTTGGCAAGATAACTTGTATATAAAGAGCATTGATGCTATTAAATTTTCGAGCACAGAACAGGAGAGAGTGGAGGAGATAGAGGGGATCAATCGCCCTCAAAATAAAAAGCCTTTTTTATAGTAATTAATAATACAAATGTTATTTTGTAATAATGTCTCATAAGATTACATTCCTCCAGTGACAAATTATTTAGTAATTAATTAAATATGATAGTGGACAAGTAACCTGACATAATCTGGTGGTTGTTTTGGCTTTAAAAATTTATCGAGTTTTGTAAAGTTTGTTTACGAACATCTCATAATAGATAATGCCACACAATTTTATTTTAAATAGTTACTAGCCAAAATAAATTAAAATATGCATCTGGAATATTTAGATTTTAGCCCAAAAAATTTTTCTTAAAAAGTGGGGGACGAAACCTGGAGCATCATACCTTTTATCAAACAGAGTCCTATAAAAGAGCGTATTGCACTAGGCCTTCCTTCCTGGCTTTCCTAGTCTTATAAAAGAGCATAACAAGTTCCTGGCTTTCCTAGCAAAGCCAGGAACTTGTTGGATTTTTTCATATAATTTCGTAACTATGTATTTGATTCGATAACTTCTGCATTACAATCTTTGATGGAACTTGAAAACAACCCATTGAAATTCAGTATTTTATGTTACTGTAATTGAAATTTTACAGAATTTAAATTAAGTTTATCAAATAGAAACATTTTTTTCTTATTAATTTGTTTGGGGTTCGTACCTGAAGTTTCTAATATTAGATAAAATATTCTAGTATGAAGCAAGAACTATCAAATGTAAATCATACAATATACAAAAGAAATTACAAATGGATAAAGATAAATTGTTAGATATAGCATAAAAATTCTCAAATTTTCATACTGGTAAACTGTTATTTAAAAAGTAAATGTTTTTAATCATGTCGGAATTTTCTAACTTCCTCGTGGACGTAATTATCTCTAGTGCGAAACAATTCAGTCAATTCGCATCAACAGGCTATTAATATTTTAATGGAAGGGCAATTAACGTTATCTGTATAATTAATACAAAGTCTAATAATCATTAGTATAAAAATTAAACGTGGGAAATTAGAGCATTCAAAGGTAAATCCCATAATTTAATGGATTAATCAATATGCAATTAAATAACTCGACTCATAATGTGCAGAACTACACGTATTAATAATTTAACTCTACTATCATAAATGCATTTTAAACTATTCGACGTGAATTTCAAAACACTTGCCTTTTTAAAAATTGCATTATACTCATTCAAACTATATTTTAAGCAAAAGAAGCAATTAGCTAACAGTATTTTAATATTAAATTAGAGATATCTACAACAATATGATATTCAAATTAATATATGAAAGTAGAAATTTGGCCAATAAAATAGTCACTTTAAACAGAATTTGCCTTTACTTACTCTCGCTAATTCGGTACTCTTCTCCTCAAGTTGTGTCTCTAGCCTCTGTATCCTATCTTCTACGGAGACGTGTCTTTCCTATTAAAACAAACTATATTACATTCTTTCCGACATAAAATAATTCTTGTATGTTATAAATAATAATTGCATGTAAGACTGACAAAATATTACTATATTTATTTTTCATAAAATTTGAAATAATAACCTTTGTTACCATTGTTTCTTCTTAGCTGTGCAACTGCACAGTAATTAAGGTAGTGGATATTAACATTTTTGTAATTATAAGTTGTAATAAATATTTTTTCTTTATTGATGTTCCTTCTAAGCTGTGCCATCGACATTTGCCTGTGCAATTAACTTGGTCTGAACAACAGTTGGTATGATCTTGGTGATCCAACTACTGGTCAAAAGTAGTCTTAACTTGCCAGTCCAACTCTGGACTTAAAGAAACCCTAGTTTATTATACCATATAAATAAATTAATTTTAACTCAGAAACAATCTGTCATTTTCCTCGTTAAAAGTGAGTATTATTGAATGTAAATTTTAGCCTTTGAAGAAGAAATTATGACATGTTTACACAATTTTGTTATTGTTCAGACTTCCATTCTGTATCCTAAGGAAGATAGTGTATTATGTCACATCATTAGATTTTTAAATTCAAATCAAAGAATCATTGTGCTTATGTTGATAATTATGAATAAACAATAAGGTATTTTTATCTAAAATAATTAATTTCTTCACAGATTTTATTTCTTTAGGAGTAATAGGCATTGACAGATTAAACTGAACAGTTTAACCTTTGTTATTTTCTAACTTTTGAAGGACCATTCACATAAAAATGATCTAGGCAGACGAAAATCTCTGCTGCAAAATCCAAACTAGAATTGCAAGCCTTTAAAGATGACACTCACCTGGGATAAGGCATCCATTCTCTGCATCTCGCCATCGGCGCCCGGAAGCGTTTCCACCTTACGCGAAAACTCCGCCAACTTCTGCTCGGCGAGTTCTAATCGCTCTTGGAGAGCACGAACTTTTTCTTCACTCTTTTAAACAAAAGACACTTAATAACTTGGATGCTATCATCGAAAGGAGATTATAATATTTAAAAGTCACAAAATATTACCATTAATTTTCAAAATATAAAGCTAAAAAAATTAATTAAAATGTATTTTCATTATAATGCTTAAAAAAAAAAATCATCAATAAAATAATAATTGCAAATTATAACGTGAACCAAAATAACATAACCAACTAAATTATTTATAAATGATGGGCCATCATTTTTTTAAATAAAAACTCTCTCTGAAAATAAAAAATATTTTGAAGTTGAAATACAATTTTAGCCAAACTCTTCTATTTTTTAGAATATTTTTTACAGGTGTTAAAAAATTAAATTGAAATAGAGAACAATTAAATATAGACAATATAATAACGTATTCTTTGAATACTAAAGAAATGAATATTGACCTTTAATCGTACAACGAATAAAGCTTTGTATTATTATTATCTTATAACTTCTTACTAGTTTTAATTGAGCTTCTTTATTAGAAAGCTCCTGTTCTAATTTCTCATTGAGGTCATGCAGTGAAGTCGATTCTCTTTGAGCGTTGAGGTACCGTTTTTCCAGAGTCGATATCCTTTCTTCCTGGTCTTCTTTCTGTGCGTTATTCTGAAATGATCAAACAACTTGTTAAAAATTTTATTCCACTGTCGACTCGAGAATAGTTATGTTTTGATTTCAGGATCAAAAACCAAAACAAGAAATAATTTATGAGATCTGATTGGTATTGCCATGAAAATTTTCAAATCAGATCGCTACTCGCCTCTTTCAGATCTCTTGCAAGTCGTGCATTCTCTTGCTGAAGTCTGGATACCTCCTTCTGAGCAGAAGAGAGTCCATCTTCCAGCTCTCTGATCTTGTTGCCCAGTTCGACGATCTTGCTCCGGGACGTGCTCAGTTCCGACGTCTGCTTCTCGAGCGCCTCCTGGAGTTCGACGACCCGGGAGGCCTCCGCGGCAGCCTCGGCCGAACCATTCGAAACCTAAATTTTTGAACACAGAATTTTACAAGGAGCAAAATACTCAACATCCATAACAAACAAAGCACAATTTAATTTATCTGTTATAATTAAATATTAAGTTTAGTACAAATTGAAGTTGGTAAAACAAAATAAAGTGCCAATTAAGCTAATGCCACAAATAAGTTAAAATTATTATTATAAAACGTATAATCAAAATCTCATTTTATTTGTTTTCACATCCTAGGAACAATGCAACAACAGCTTTTCATCACAGGTTATGTGACTGTTAAAAAGTGGTAAAAATTGCAATAGGAAAAAAGAAAACAAGTTTTAAAAAGAGTGAAGACAAACAGCATCTTCGTAAGTTTGTTCTTAGATCTCAGAACATACTTTCGTCTTCTAATGACCTTCTTATCGAGTAAAGAAGCGTCCTCGATAAAAAGTCATCCACCAAAAGAATTTTTTTTATGTAAACTTCATTGCCAGAGGATATTTTAGCACTTTTCACACCCAGAAATTACTTATCCAGATTAAAAATTCACCAGAAAGTGGAAGCGAAGTGTGTTCAGATGTAAGGACAAATTTAATATAATGACATTTGTTTCCTTTTTTTTTCATTTTAAAAGTTTTATAATTCTTTAAAGAATGTATTACTTTTTATAATTTTTCTAAAATGAAATTTTTAGCAAGTAGCCTTTGACAGAAAGTTGATGGTGCCATTGTCACACTGTGGGCATCCACAGAAAATTTTCTGGGAGGGGCAGAACTTGGAGACAAATAATTACATCAGTAAATTTTTATTTAATTAAATTTTTGATTTTTTCCCATAAGAAGATTATAGAATCCAACATCTCATTGTTGAGGGTATATAGTTATGTATCTCAATCACTTTTACGATTATAATTTGTGAAATATTTTATTTAAAACCAGGGGAGGGCAAATGCCCCACCTGCCTGCCCATGCATCGAACTGTTCCTGGAATGTGATGAAACTAAAAAGGCATTCAAATTTTAGTGTGACTTAGCCATTAAAGAATCCTTCTAAATTAGAAATTATTTAAAGTTCTCTTGCTAAACTATCTTGTCAGTATAAAAAAATTATTAAAATAAAATTTCTAAGTACAATTTATGCTAATTACTAGAGTGATACTAATTACGTGCAAAATCAAATCTGATAAATCTTACTAATTGAATCGTACGGCTAGATTCTTATTGCACTTCAGTACAACTAAGTAATTGATCGATAATTAATCCAGGATTGCTCAGAGTTGTCATCGTTGTGTTGCATACAAAGCAATATTAAAAAATCCTTAAACACCTGATACTGAGAAACGTTTATTAAACGAACATTAACATTTTCGACCTAATACTATAGGCTATCTTCAGATGCACTGAAATTCAAACATATTTTAACTTAATATTTAAACGACAGAACATTCAAACACTTTTACATTTAAATTTAAAACAAAATACCTGATAAATTAACAAATAATTAATAATAATAAACAAAATATACTAAATGAACTAATATAATTACAATGTAAATAATATAATAAAATAAAAATAACATATGTAAAATAAAATAAAGTAAGTACACAAAAAATGTCTCTAAGTAAAAGGGCAGGCTAGGGCTATGAATTTTTGTGTTTTAGTTTTTCTTTTATGTAGAATTCCCACACGGAAGCTAGTCCATCTGCATCCCTGGCGTTAATACAACCATCCTTTAATTTACTTTTATAGATTTTGATTTTATCTTTGTACATTGCTAATGATGGAGAATGCATAGCCCTGATGATAGTCGCTTCATTCTGTTTAACCGCAGAGCCCTCTGCTTGTGCCATACAGGATAATACTGTGTTGCAGTGCCCTTTGTTGATGTCATATGTGTGCTCCTTACACGTTCATAGCATCAGTAGATAAACGTTTAGGCAGCTACTGGGTGTTACGAGTCGTGAGTGACTCATAGTCTATTTTAATACAGGGCGGCACGAGTCACCTGTGCTTCATACTATTAAATTAATATATTTTATTACACATAATAAAATAATATCGATATATCAAGTATGATATTTGTAGAATAATGTTATCGAAACATGCAACTCCCCACGGAAAAACAAGCAATTGTGTCTGTCACCCTAACTAGACATGTCCATATGAGTCACATGTGCCTCATAATGCCATAAACGTGTTAAGTCTGGTAGCTAAATTCCTTCTTGTGACCCCAATATAGTCCTTCTTAATTCCTAATTCCTGATTTTCAAATGGAATTTTATATACACTCGCTTTTTCGTTTTTTTTAATCGTGTCCTTATCATTTCTTAAAATACTATACAAATTGGTTCAGGATGGATATTGTATTTTACAAAAGTTATGTGGATGATGTGTGCATTATTTGGAAAAACGAGAAGAGAATACAAGAGTTTGTACAGGTAATCAACAATAGCAACAACAAAGGATTAATAGAATTAAAGAAATAGCTTCAAACTTGGGATATAAAGAGTACAATAGAAAAACTAATTAAAGATATGAAAGAGGCAATATAATAAGAACCCAAATAAATCAGTTTAAAATCTCCAAGTTCACTTATAATCAAAACATGGAGAACATTATGAAACAAGTATCGGACAGAAACACTCAAAAATAGTTTTCAAAAGAGAGCTAATTTATACAGTATTTTAAGAAATGATAAAGACACAATTAAAAGAGAAGAAAAAGCGGGCATATATAAAATTTCATTTGAAAATCAGGAATTAGGAATTAAGGACGACTATATTGGGATCACAAGGAATTTAGCTACCAGACTTAAGGAGCACACATATGACATCAACAAAGGGCACTGCAACACAGTATTATCCTGTATGGCACAAGCAGAGGGCTCTGCGGTTAAACAGAATGAAGCGACTATCATCAGGGCTATGCATTCTCCATCATTAGCAATGTACAAAGATAAAATCAAAATCTATAAAAGTAAATTAAAGGATGGTTGTATTAACGCCAGGGATGCAGATGGACTAGCTTCCGTGTGGGAATTCTACATAAAAGAAAAACTAAAACACAAAAATTCATAGCCCTAGCCTGCCCTTTTACTTAGAGACATTTTTTGTGTACTTACTTTATTTTATTTTACATATGTTATTTTTATTTTATTATATTATTTACATTGTAATTATATTAGTTCATTTAGTATATTTTGTTTATTATTATTAATTATTTGTTAATTTATCAGGTATTTTGTTTTAAATTTAAATGTAAAAGTGTTTGAATGTTCTGTCGTTTAAATATTAAGTTAAAATACGTTCAAATTTCAGTGCATCTGAAGATGGCCTATACAGATATACCTCACCTTACATCAGTAATTGGTTCCAGGACAGGTGACGTAAGTCAAATTTACTTGTCACTAGGCTAAACCACAAATTACCATTCCCATTTCTGTATTTTATTTATACATGCATTTTTAATAATATATGGTTAATAAGAATCTATTTTAAGCTTACAAACAAATAAATTTTAGTTTTTAATATAGTACAGAAAAAAATAATCTAAATTTACAAATACAAATACATGTACGTACAGTACATACTTGTAAATATACATGTTTACAATTTGGTGATGTTTACAGTACATCGCGGACTCTTTATTTGTGAATGTGGTTTCTCTAAGACATTATAAAATAAGATGACTTTTTAAGGTTAAATAACAAATACAGTTGTTAAAATTATTTTGCGATAGTAGAAAATAAACTAATTTTATGTTAAATTTACCAATATCGAGTGGCGCTGACAACGACACCAAATGGTAGATATTGAAACTACCGCGGAAAACGCCAATAATGAGCATTTAAAGACCGCTAAATAAGATGACAACACAGAAACACAGATGTTTTCATGTTTTGTTCCTTAGGATTTATGATGATTATATTAACATTTAATGTAAATGTACATTTTTTAATATGATTTTATGTGCTTTTAACGCTTTTCTAGTAATATTTAGACTTCAATATTTGTGACGGACGAATGTAAAGTCAAATAAAATGACTTGAACTTAATTTTTATTTTTCCATGTACATTTTTGCCAAACGACGTATAATTGAGAATAACATAACTTGAGGTATACCTGTACATTACCTTACAGTAAAAGTATAGAGAGGTTGTCTGTATGTGCACAGACTTCACTTCTAAGAAATTAGAAGAGGAAGTGATAGTAAGTAGGGAGGGAAAGAAAATAGGGAAAGATTGAAGGGAAATGTCGGATCATTGGGCACCTGCATCATAATTGTTGAACAAGTAAAAATACAGTTACAAGACAAAATATGTACAGTGATACAGTATAAAAACAAACATGACAAATTTGCACATGTAGGCGAGTGTGTACAGCATACCCCCTGTTCAGAGAAAACGTTTTAACAATTATGAAGTATGCGATTTATGACTGCTTTATACATATTAATATAATTTATACAAATACTGACACTCGATAGAGTGGAGCATTATTATATAAAGTTAAATATAGAACAAAACATGAATACTAGTTATTGATATGGCTAAGTTGCATATTTACAAGGTTAGTGCTGTAGATTGGGTTGGCAAAGAGATATAGCATTAAAAAATTTAACATTAAAAACATTGAAGAACCTAGTAGATATAAACCCAGTGGGTCTAATTTGCATATGCACAGTAAAGTCAAATTGCGGGTTGAACAAATTGGGCAAAGTAGCCGGCCTACCTTAAATGATATCAGCCAGTCTATCATTGGTCCAGATGTAGCCGTGTCACCCATCTCGCTGGCTAATGGAATTTTTTGAGTTTTTTTGTGTTGTGTATGAAATTCTTCATTTTTGTCCATAGTTTTTTGTTATCGAGAATGTCAGCAGGATTGGGTAGGATATTTGGTTATACAAAGCAATATCAATTACTAAGAATACTTCAAAGATGTTGCAATGTATAAGAGACTTGGTAATTTTAATTTTTTAATAATATACTAAATTGAAACAAAAGATTTTTATATTGGGAGCTTCCAGATGACACATTCAAGTATTAAATTTAAAATGCACTTAATAAGAAAAAGCTACAGTTTTTAGAATTTAGAAAGAGATTAATCCAAATGCAGTTTTAATTCAAAACTATTTCGTAAATTTTTTGTTCTTATTAAAACAGAAATGCTTATATTGATTGACGAATGAATGGTAAACCGGTATTTAGCAAATTATGTTTTCCGATGTAGAACTCTAATGCAAATTATCTCACCTTTGCAGCATCGTCATCTGGCTTCTTCTCTTCTGATTGGACCCTCTGTATCCTTTTTGTTTTGTATTGTGTTAACTGAAAGAATAAAAAAATAGAAATCAATGCTCACAACAATACAATTTCCCACATTTTTTGCCAATTCAAATACAGGGTCAAATTGAACAAATATTCAAAGTTTCAATTTATTAAATTTACTCCACGTTTATAAGGATATACAAATTGTCAAATATTACTAGAAACGAATTTTTTTACAATATCATTATAAATGTTACAAAATAATTTAGGTCACTTTTTAAATTGTTTTCGGTTTATCTAAGTCTAAATATCAAAGTTACTTTGAGCCTGGTTGATAGAAATATGTGTATTTGTTGCTAGAAATAAACTGTTTACAACTGCAACTTACAACATAATCGATCAAACTCTTTGAAACGATGAACATTGCAATCAAAATAACTTCTCAGAAGCATTTTCAAATGTATATTTAAAAAGCAAAGTATGCACAAAAGACTGAACACACATACTACATTAAAAAAAATAACACCAGTAATCCATCAAAAAAAGAGAATTTAATAAATAAATAAACCTTTTCTAATGTTTTTAATGGCCATTGTTGGGATATATGATTGAACGATTGGGCGATACGAATCAAACAAAGAACATTACAGACAATCATTGCATTCCATCATTTTTAAATCATCTGTAATGTTCTTCATTTGATTTCTAATTGTATAATCTCACAACGGCCATTAAAAATGGTAGAAACTTTACACTATTTAAACTATACGATCTAAACTCCTCCCTTTTAGTCGAATTGTGATGTTTAAAAACAAGATTAACAAGGACATTACTAGCAAGTAGCTAGAATCCTTGAATTTTAGCCAAAGAAGCTTGCTTTCAATATTAAATATCCTTATATAAAAATTTTATTTTTAATATAAATGATACTGTAATGTCGTAAAGTATGCAGCATATTGTCTATACGATTCCAATACTCCCTCTATACTAACTTCTAATAGATAATTTTTGTTATTTTATTATTTTTATATTAAATAGTAATAAAAACCACGGTATTACTCCTAAATTACAACTTTTTCAATTTATATTACAAAATTTTATTTTTAAAATGTTTTTTCTAGAAATCAAAGTTTTCTACTAAATTAGCTAATTCCTGCCATCTCTTGGGATGCTCCGAATGCGATAGAAGTACTTTTACGTTTGGTGGCCGAAACTAAAAATTTGATTCTCGACTATTCAAAAGTTTCTCTTGACGACAAACTTGTGCATTTATTTAATTAAATATTCTTTATCAAATCTCCTTAATTATAAGTTTAACTGTTAAAATAAAAATGTGTTTAATTTTAAATATTTATACACTCTTATTTCTTATAACTTGTTACTCAAGATGCTACTAATTCTCTGAATTAACAAATTGGATAATATTTTAAAATGTTTGTTTTAACATAAACTATAAGTATATAATTTATATATTTAAAACAGGAAGAAAGGAAGGCGCTGGTAACATTCAGTACAGAGTCTTCCAAAAAGAATGCTACCATTTAGAATTTTTGTAATCATCATCAGATAACACTGTAATGTATTTTAAAACATTGGAAAAATGGCCATTACAATTTCTCAATGTGTGTACCTTGCCTCAAGTCACGTAGCACACGTTAGCCAGAGAGCCAATACTCAAATTCTTCCTTTGCTTGTTATGACATATTCCTCCTTACTCCTCCTACAATATCTGCAATTCTAGAGTCCCCAAAGATTACATGTGTTGCGCAATGATGAGCAGTTCCGACTTTACAAACTGCAAAATACAAATGCCTTCTGTGTTGTGATGTTGCCATTTTCTTTTATGGCACTTCCTACAGGTAGTAGATGACGAGACATTTAACTGCAGACAGTTACTCTATTAATTAGTGTATGTCACATACTTCTCAGACAATATTTAACATAATTACAGTAATTTAAAATGGTAACATTTAGGAAATGGCTATATAAATACCATATAATTTTGTAATAAAACACTATTTTCATATAAGAAACATTACTAAACAACCAGAAACAAATAACATTATATAAATATAATCAACTAGAACTGGTATATAAAATAATACATTTAATTTGGTTAATTTATCTAAAGCGGAGATTTTAAAGTTGTGGGCAAACGGTGAACCATCCATGACCGTGTCAACTTCTCATTGCCTAAAACTTGTTGCAGACACAGGTCAAAATAATTTGTCTACTTGAGATAAGTGGTGCATTAAAAAAATATTCTTTCTTTTTGATATACAACACATAATTGCAATTTAGAAAAAATGACTAGGTTGAGCTGTAGACTACTCAGCACATGCTCATAGACTAAGACTGATCCATGGATCATACTTAAAGATCTGATCTATTGCTATTAAGTTCCACATACATTTACAGCATTCTATAATACTTTCTAATCCCTAACAAATGCAAAATTAAATTGTTTGCCAGCAAGTTTATATCTAGGAGTGATTATAACGCTCATTTTGGTCTGTTATGATGTGCTCGTATTTGTGAATAGAACAAAACATTAAATGTTTTTTATATTTTTACTTCAAAGTATAAATACTATACTTCATCTTTACCGATATATTTATTTTGCAAATTAATTTATTTCTTGTGAGTGAATTCTTTACAACTAAGAGATTTAATTATGCATTTCCATTCTTCTCTTTTCCCTTTGATTTATAAAACACACATATGTATATTGATAGTTGCTTATTTTCAAAAATAAAATAATGGGTACATCCAAGCTGTTAGTAGTTAAATAGTCAATCCGACAACCCGGTCCATTTCGTGTCAAATAGACCATATTGTTGAATTGCTTACTTGTCGTCTACGTGCAGTTAATATAACACTAATTTTTTAACTGCATACAAGAAGCAGTAATTATGAAATACATTTATCTAATACGGTCTTAACAGTTTGATGCCATTCCAATTATTTATTAACTTTACCAGACACTTTCATAAAAATTGAAACAAAATATTAGAAAAAATAAAACATTACATTACATTAAACAAATTAATAAAATTCCAATCCCACGAACGAGAAGATAATTCGAAATACGACCATCTCGATTGTATGCCAAATTGTGATTCCCTTTGTCCAACTTTAAAGCAAGAGGGCAAATCCGGTCCCGGAAGGACAAAATTTCCCATCCCTTCAATAATAATACTGAAATTTCGTCATTAAAATTTCCATAAATTTATACACACGAAATTTCTTATTAAGGCTTAATTCGCCTGCCTTCCTCCCGTTTGAAAATTAAAGAAAAAAACGAAACATAATTACGTACGAAAGCAATTTCTGACAAATTGAGTTTATATTGATTTTTAAAACGTTTCAATTATCTTTATAATAGTTTAATTTTTTAAATTAATGTTGAATCATATTATTTAATGTATTTTTTAAAGTAATTATAGATTCGGTAACTTTTGTTAATTACTAAACAAATGCATTGATTTTTATTTCATCAAGAAAATAAATTAAATACAGTCATTGACATTTTTAAAAGCAGAAATTTTGGAAATGGATTTGTGTTTATCATTAAAAACACAAGGACAATGATCAAAATTTGGATATGTATTACACAAAAATTAAAACACGTCTATGTCTAGTAATACAAAAAATCTTAATAATACATCCAGTGCCTACGTAACTGATTTACCTGTGCAATTTACAAAAATTATTTAAATTATTCTTGAATACCATCAAAAATCAATTGATTAATAAATGTTTTGATTTTATTTTTTCAATTATGAAATAAGCAAACAATTTATTCAGACATAAACCTGAATTTGCTACCATATGAATATTACTGTAGCTCAGATGGTTCTCAACCATGTTCTGCAGAACGTAGGTGTTCCACAAAAAAAATTTTAAAATTTTTATTGTAAATTTATTCCAATGTACTACAACATATTACCTTATTCAAAGACAATTCCACATTCCTATTTTATTCAATACAATAAAGTTTATCAGTTTATTGCTTTATTGTTTTGTAAAAACAGTAAAAATGAAATTGCTTATCGATCTTTAAATATATTGATGCTAATGCTCCTCATAATAAAAAGTATACAGATGGTATTCTGTGACCTCGAATAGTTCGAGAACCACCACCGTAACTAATACCGAAAAACTACAACCGTTTCACGAATCACGACCAAGAGATTCCTTGGATCTCGTACGGCACCTCAGCCTGAAGTTTTCCTCGATTGGGAAAAAATGTACATTATGCAGAATTATTATTAATAGTAAAAACATTAATTTTTCTTTAATTTTAAATACACAAAAAATAATATACATAGAAAATTCATTTTTTAATCTTAAATATCAGAGGACAGCAATGATGTTTAAATGCCAAATGCATGAATAACTGATTTTAATTTGTCTAAAAATTTCTAGAAAGAAATTCAAATTCTGCAGACATTCCATTATAGAACTTGTATCTTTAAACCTGACACAGACCTCAGGAAGAGATTGAAAATATTGTTACCGAAAGGACTTAGGGTTTTGTTGTGTATTTTACGAAACAAACTTCCTTCTTTATTTAGTTCTCGAAGTTTCCAGTGATAAATGTGCACGGAAACAGAAGTAAAATGGCAAGCATAGGTCATTTCAGCCATCGAAAATAACCGAACCGAAACAGAAATTTTGCCGAGAGTAAATTTACATAGGTGATTGCGGTCGAAACGGTTTATTTTGCAAAAAGTAAAAACTTGTTAAAAGCAATTTTCTTAAAAGCAGATCCCACTGCATAACAAATCACATGTCCCCAATTTTGCAAAAGAACTAAAATAAAAATAAAAAAAGAAAACAGTGGAATCAAAACACAACTCTCCATAGCAACAGAGCTTTTGTTAGCTGTTTAATGTCTTTTCAATTTAAAGTTTATAAAGATTCTTTAAAATGGATATTCTAATCATTGTAACAGACCAATGTTTAAAATCTATAAATCCATTTACCTGTACCTTTTTTATGTTCTATATTTACTTGTATACTTTTGGCATTTATCCAAGGAAATAAAATAATATACATTACCGACAAAGAAATAAAAGTAAATAAGACTCTGACAGAATAATGATATTTTTCTTATAGTTTGAGAGTTATAAAATTTTGCAGCTTTTTCAATTTGCAATGATTTTCATGCTGTGCCAATTTTTGTTCGGTTTTAATAAACCTTTGCATCTATTTTGCATGTTTTGTAATAATTTTATGAGCTTTTTGTAAGAATTACTTAATTCTTAATTTTATGATCTCCTGTATCCTAATTTTAAAGAAGCAACAAATATTGTCACATTGAATATGCAAAATATTGCTTTCGGTCAAAGTGTAAAATGTAGTTTATGGGTTTTGACGTAAATGATTTTAAAAATATTTTTACAATCTCCATAAACTGTATAATATGTAGGATGAACAAATGGGGCAATGTGGGCATTAGAATGAAGAGCAGAAGAAGAAAAACCAGTTGTAAATGATTTGTTTAAATAAAAAAGCCTGACAAACAAAATATAAATATGTATTCTACAGATTGTGAGAATAAGTTACAAATTTCACAAAAGACATATTTAATTTCTTATATAAGTTTTTGAAATTGATTTTTCAAGACAAACTAGTCTAGCCATTTGTCTGATTCTTTTTCTTCTAAAAAAAAAAAAAAAACATTCACGCAACTTTACACTTAAAAAGAAACCTGGCTCTAAGCGAATCAATTCAAAAACCAGTTAACTTCTGACGACGATTGGCTCGTTGCATTGTTTGCCGATCATTTACCGTTACGTACAAAGGAATTAGAGCAATTACAATGTGTGCCAATTGCAGAAGGCATAAAATGAAGTACATCATCTCATTTACCTTTTCCCCAGTGATGATACTGGCTGGTAAAGTCCCTCTTCAAAGATGGCAACCCTATCTGAAAATTTTTCAGCAAGAACTTTTAACAGAAGAACAGAAAATGCTAGAATCACTTGAAAGTCATATCAAAAAATAAATGCTAAAAAGCCTGATCTTCTTTAATAACATCAAAGAAGATTAGACTAATTAAAATAATTGGAAACAAAACATTAAGCATGCAAGTTGCTGCCTTTGACACAATTAATTCCAGTCGCAATACATATTTTTATCATAATTTGTTTTGCATACGGGACATCTGAAAAGTTACCGTGCAGTGGAAAAGGTTTAAGTACAGTTTCAATAAAAGTGAAGTTTTACATATGATATTGCAATTTCTCGCATAGCAAATGCCTCAAATGTTCCCAGAGGTCCCAAAATATGGGAGAAGACAGTCTGGACAACTGCTGGGCCAAATTCTGCATGAGATTATGCAATTGGCAAAGAAATCTTCCAAAAGCTGGAATGTCCTTAAGCAAGGTTAACACCATCTACCTCAAGATAGAAATGAGGAATGCATGACTTATGGGTCTCGTATGCAATGCCATATGTATGACTTTAATGTTGTTACAAATTTTTCACTGCATGGCAACTTTTCAGACAGCCCTTACACAGTACACACTGCATTGAAGTAATTTCAAATAATCAAATCCAAGATTGTTAGATATGTGAGATGTATATAACCAGTACATGTTGTGCAAAAGAGTAACAAACATAAATTTAATTTGGATTCAACTGTAATGTCATTAAAACAACACATTCAAATCTAAATAATACCTCTTGTTTCAATCAAGCTTTTATGAATCAAGCTATTTGCAAAACAAACTCTAGGATAATTATTGACACTGATATTAAATTAATTTAAATGCATTTTGCATAGTCCAAAACGATAAAGGACAAAACGTAAACAAATTTACCATTTAATATATTTCAGAGTAAAACAAGTTGGCAAAATTATAATTTAACCAAAAATGTATTTCGTAGTTTATTAATTTAGATTGCTATCGATTAATTAAGAACAAATTATCATTATAATTATTCATTAGTGCCATCTATTAGTTTAGGAAGGTTTCCATTAATTACCTCTTCGTTAGCGTGTGTCAGTTCTTCCTCCAGGCTGGCGACGCGTTCCAGGGCAATCCGTAACCTCTCGCGAACCTGTAAAACATCAGAATTTGTCAGATATTTTATCGTTAACGTAATCTTTACTATTATTTAATACTTAACAGATGACTTTATTACTCGATTTCCAGCATTAAAAAATTAACTTGTTATTTAAAACTGTGGGTAAAAAACTACCAAACAAATATAAATTCTGTATTTATTATATACAGTAACATTAGCCAAAATTAATTAAAATATTCCATATAATTAAAAAACAATTAAATTTATAATAGTAATTTCTACAAATATAATACACTAACATGGTATAATTTCTTGTCATACACAATTAATCATAAAAATTACACATTAAGATATGTTCAAGTCATCTTGAAGTATGCAATTATCTTTTATAATCAAACATTAGATTACAGCAAGTACATATGTACCATATTTACTTGAATGCAAGATGCACTTTGTTCAAATTTTAGTATTACTGAAAAGAAAACTTGTCATAGATTTGACATATGTCACAATTAATAGCATCTAGTATGTTTTTTATTTCTCTGTTACTAATTCCATTGAGTCCTTTTAATGATTTTATTAGACCAATATTTGTAATAGAAAATATTTTATAGGTCAACTTAGCTTGGTCTTGTTAATGTATCATAGTAATTTTTAAGTACTCAGACAAAAATCCATGAAAAGTCACATAGCACTTTCTGAAGAAATGTCGTGCTTCCAACACTTTAAACAGCACCTACGACGACTGCGTGCTGAAAGATGTGAATGTCAAATTTGCTGTTGAATCAGATGATCCCAACACAAAAAGTGAACAGATTTCCAACTTCAATACCACAGATGATGATGATGATATATAGCTAATTTTATTGTGCAATAAATACTGAACATATTTATGTTGATAGAACAAACTTTGTTGACATGAATTTGACTGGAATTGTCTATTTTTTTTTTTTTTTTCAAAATAGAAAATCATTGGGCAAGCGCACAGATATTGTAATGCATCCTGGATTCGGCAGCATCTTATATCTGCATAAATATTTCTCATGATACACACACACAAAATAATAAAGCAGAACATATTTAAAAAGTTGCATGTTTAGTGATATTTTTCATTTTTCTTAGAAATTTCTATAATTAAAAAAATTTAATAGTTTAAAATATGTTAGAATTTATATCTAAACATAACATTTTAAACTTAAAATCTATAAAGCACGAAGTGTTTTTTGCTAAATCAGAAAATGTATAAATAAATAAATAAATAAGTAGCAATAAACATCACTTCTGTTCCCATAACGACACATTATTGAAACACTTTACGTACAGATATTAAATACAGTTTTAGTTTCAACTGATAAACACATAAATCATGTTAAACATTCATTTTGAGTGGCAAAACAATTATAAATTGTTATTTTATATGCTTTGGGAAGCATTCATGACGTTATTTTTATTCAAATCTATAATATAAATCAATGTATTTGTATTTAAAATTAAAAGAGGATTGGAATTCTTTTTGCATTGTGTTATTTATTTACATAGTTCATGAAAACATTTATTTTTGTTAATACTATTCACGTTCTATATATAAAATTTTATTATGAAATTGCATGTGAGACCAGAAAACCTTTAAAGTAACCAAAACAATAATAATATGATAAATTAAAAAAGTTGGCTCTTTTCTAACATTCCAAATTTCTGCAAAATCACATAATCCATTGCCATGGAATGCATTTTGCAGCAAATGGGGATGCGGCACCAAGTTGTAGTTTACTTTCTGAAGTTGTTCCGACAAACGTGTGTTATTATATAAGTCCATTTCTCGAACGATTTGTTATATAAAAAGTGAAAGTTGTGTTGTTATTAATTCATGACAGCAGAGTAATTCTTATCGTAATGATGGCCACAAATTTTATTGTGGAAATAGGTCTTTGTAATACATAATGGCTCAATTACAATCATATTGCTGTAAATACAAAAAATGCTTAAAAAAAAGAAGCTATTGGAAAATGACAGTCAGATAACTGCAATTTATAACAGTTCAGTTGTTTCTTAATACCCATAAAAAGTGTGCAAAAAGGCTAAGTTGCTAAAACATGGAAATTTCTTAATGAAACACCTTGTAATAATATCATAAAAAATTTCAGAATTTTGGCACAACTTAAGTCACTTCCAAATCATATGATGTCTAGTTTTAATATATTTTCTCAATATAAAAGGCACAAGATAATGGCATCAGAATACAATTACAGTGGCCAAATTAAATTGCAGCCTTTCTAGACCTTTATCATGGCTACATTATACAGTAATAACTACAGCATTTTAACTATATAATACATATAACCAGATAATACAATACTAGATGCGGCTCTTGAATATTTCTAATAGACAATGTTTGGCTCCTTGTGACAAGACTTGGTCACCCCCACAATACAACAGACAAATATAAAAGTTATTTCGTGCAAAAATTACATTGTTGAATAGACGACAATTATGTTTAAGAGTTCCAAAATTCCAAAGATATATAATCTCAAAACAAAATTGGACATTCTCAGCCTAAATTTCAGATATTCCAAATGTGCTGTCACAAGGTATTATAATACAGCTATAAAGTCAATAATGATTGTTATCCAATGTAAGATTCTGTTCAGACTTACTTCAAATTTACTAAAGAATTAAATTATTTGACAGGTGCATAAAGTTACAAGTTATATCATCCATCAGTGTTTTAAATATACATTATATACCTTACTTTTCCTTATAAAATATTACCCCAAACAAAAATTTATATTTAATGATGTAAAATGTTATATATATACAATGCATTGTCATTTAATCTAATGTTTCAATGATATTTTGAAAGCTTCTTGATATTTCAATATTAATCAGATGCCAAAAATGGAGAAGTCTGTATTATTAGAAGTGACAATATAATGAAATTTAAAGTAGTTTCATATGATTTATGTGATATAAGATTATCATAAACAACTTTAACTTTGTAAAATGAAGTAAATTAATAAATAAAAATGCACAAAACCTTTGAAATTTATACTTGAATAAACACTAAATACCGAACCTGTTACTGGTGTAATTTGCGTGAAAAAATCTTCTTTCCACAAACGTTTTCGAGCTTTCCAAACAGCTCTTCTTCAGGTAGAGAAAAAAGGTTCCGACGAAATACTTCGAAAAAGGACGAAAAAAGAATGTAGACATTTAAATAAAAACGGAATCTAAAAAAAATTTTTTTTTTTCTCTACCTGAAGAAGAGCTGTTTGGAAAGCTCGAAAACGTTTGTGGAAAGAAGATTTTTTCACGCAAATTACACCGGTAACAGGTTCGGTATTTAGTATTTCATCCCCGGTGTCGGAGTGAAGAGTAATTTTACTTGAATAAACATTAGTGGATCCCAAAATATTTGCAAAGTAAATTGCATAGTGTCATTTTACAATTTACTTTCACAAAATTATTTGCCACGAGAGGCCACAAATTATATACAGAACAATGATACAACAGAACCATCAAATAACACAGTTTCCCATTCAAGATACTGCAGGCTTAAAAACAACAACGACGAGACAATTTCTTTAAATTTTGAACTGCTGGTTCGAAATACAATGGAAATGTTCAAAATTCCATTAATGTTATTTCAAATTCTACTAAAATCTTTCCAAACATAAAAATTTGGAAAACTTGGCACAATGTTGAAAAACAAATAAAATGAAATGATTCTTTAGTTTGGATAGACAATACTTTCTTGATTCTACATTACATCACTTCTTATGTGTATTTTAAATTTAAAAAGCTGACAGAAGGATTTTTTAAAGTACAGACTGATAACTGAAACATTTTTATGTGCAATCAAGTTGTCATATCAACTTGGATTTAGGTTCAGTTTATTTGTTTATGGCAACATGACAGTGATCCAGCAAAGGGGTTGCCTTACAGGGGGACTTTCTATGGGAAACTGGCCCCCGATTTAGATATTACAAAAGTAAACAAAACACAGAAAACTCCACATGACCAGCTTGTTGAAGAGGCACAAACCTGCGACTAACTACGAGTGTTCGGTGGATAAAACCACCGAACACTCGTTGACGTGGGACAATTTCAAAGATAGATGTTATAAATGGTAGTCAATCTTAGCATGTAGTTGACTGTTGACAGTGTAGCATCATGGATATTGTTATTGAATCTAACAATTGCATTGCTCCTTTATTTGCCAAGTGTGATGTCTTTTTCTAGTGTTTCCTCTCTTTGACTTTCACATTACAGACATATTACACAAAGTCTTGCAATTTGAACTGTCAAGGAAACATTTTGTTCAATCTCCTCCAATACCAATTCATTTGTACTTTCAGCACTCTGTAATACTCTTCTTCGATACCACAGTTTGAAAACATTAATTTTCTCCCGGTCTTTCTACTTAAATATTAGCATGATGATATAAATATTATACTTTGAAAAAAATTTTGAATATGAATGACAGTCAGCCAAAGATAACTCATGTCAAATTTCTTGTTTGACTGTCATTTCAATATTAATTATTGAAGCAATAAGAATAAAATAATTTATTTTATCAGTTAATGAGAGAGAGACTGAAATTGTAATAAGGTGCAAAGCTATTTAAAGACTACATTCTTTCATCTCAATAAAACAAACATAAACATATGACAAATTTTTTGTAAATAAATTGGACAGATGTAAGAAAGAATGCAACTTTGTAGGTCAATGCTGATTTTATATCATTCTGTTTCTCTGGATGAAATGGAAACTTCGGCATCCTTTTGTTGCAGAAAACAATTTGTGTTTGATTTAACAAACTGATTTTTAAACAAAAGAAATAAACAGGCTCATTTATTTAGTTTGCATGCCAAAAATAAATGATCTAAAGAAAAATTTGTGGTTAACAAATGACTTGTAGAAAAGAAACGCTTTTGCTTAAATAATATTACAAATAATAAATACTTGCAAACTGTAGGAAATGGATCTTTATGCAGAATAAAAATAGTTCTGGAAATAACAGTCAGAACAATGGTTTGGTGTTCTAACGGGAAATCGACAAGAATACCAATCAGATGAAAGCCAGGTGAATATATCACCAATATGGATTTGGTTGGGCATGCAAAAATAACCATAATCCAGTCGTGGATGTCAAATACAATGAAGATGGCACATCATGGGAATCAATAAGACTTAAATGACGTTGGCAAAAGTTCTTCCCATGAGTAGAGGAGTAGTGTAAAAGACTAATTTGACAATATAAAAACAAAAAAGTAAAACATTAAGGACATAGAGGTAAAAAGAATTAACAGTAAAAGACTGATTATCAATTACCAGAAAACAGTGACATCAGTGAATAACAATTGAAGGGGTATCACACTTTCAATTTTGTTAAGTTTTCCTACAATCTTCAGACTCATATAGGTGTAGGTTGTAAACAGGATGTGCATAATAAAACTCAGCTTGTTCTTTCCTATGGATTTCATTATAAAAAGAAAAATCCTAGCTTACAAAATTGGGTTGAAGATAAATAATGATAAAATGAAGATGACACACACTGGAGATACTTGTGAAGAACACACTGTTGTCGGACACCAATCTAATGAAAATATGTAACAATTTATCTATTTATATAGTGTGGTTTCTATTCATAAAACTAACAAGATGAATATCAACTGTAGAACTGGAAGAGCTTTAGCAATGTTCCAGATCTTATATCATATAAAATTTGACCAACATCAATTACTGTTATTGTGACTAATATCCAACTTCAAAATACTATCATCTGGCATGCAAGACGTTTCGTCAACATTGCTCATGAAAGATCTTTACTATCAAGACAATATTATTGATGACAATGCCCTGCAAAGAAGTAATCTGTACAGACCGGAGAACAGTATGATGGAACACGGGTCACCTTGCCAGATAGTTTGTGTGTTAGACAACTGCCCTTCCAAAACTACAACAAGACTGACACCATCTGGAGAAAAAATAAAAAGAGGCAGACTGCTTAACTAGTCATACTCGGTGGTTTAAGATGTGGAAAAAAAGCTGTTAAGACAAAGAATTTTTTTAAAAGACAAGTTATAAAAAAATAACTGAGTCAAAACAAGATAATTCTAGACATTATAATTAATAACATTATTTTAGTGTATTAAGGACAAATACACAACACAACTTTTGTATAATTTGTTATTTTTTTGCTTCTAGAAATAAAATATTACTTATTAACATGTTGCTATCAAATATTAGAACTGATTTAATCCTAATTTTTATATATTTTTTCTTAACTTCCACATAATTATTCCTTTAAGAATTACAGAAATTAACTTCTCACTTGTTAATTTCTTCATTTGTATATCTTATTCGCTAAATAAAAAAACTTTAATGCCAAAGTTCAATTTATCCGAATAACAAATTTATGCCCGAATATCTAAACTAATCTTTAATTTAGAAATCCATTAGTAATCAGAAGTTTCACTAGAATAAACATGTTGCAGTATTTTAATCTTAGTAATTAGATAATTTAATTTTATTTTAATTAACAATTTAAAAATCTAGAAAAAAAAATGAAACAACCCAGAAAATAATGTAAACTTGTAACCTTCGCTTAGCACAATATGATGATATTATCCAAAAAATTAAGAAAGAAAAAAAAAGTTTCTAGAATCATCATCGTGGGATGAAGAAACACACTGCAGGCAATTGTGGTAAACCACATCTTGTGAACTAAAATATTCTAATAAAATGCTGTTCCTCTTTTATCCATATAACTTGTGAATTCTGGGACCCTCTTGCCACACACAGATTTGTGGATGGTCACTTGTTAAATGCCAAAAAGAGTTAGAAAGTAATCAAATCTACAGATTGTTGATCTATTAATGGCCGGCCCCACAAAACCCAATCTGGAGTATATACGATAAATGTCCACTTAGAATCCATATCTAATCTTTTACTCCTTTGAAGAACTAGAGGCAGGCAGGTCGGCAGAATGCAAAAGAAACTTTTCTTGGCAAAGAAGTAAGTCAGACACATTTCAAAGCAGTCATTGGAACATACACTTTACTACCTCGCTACCAAAACCTCTGCGAATCTTATTTTATTCCAAATAATAGGTTCAAAAATAAAGAATGGATGGAGATTTACAGTAACGCATCTGCACAGTAAGCAAAAGTTGTGGGTTAGAGTCTTATTCCGAATCAATCTTTTCTTCGAGCATACTCTAAATTATTAATATTAATTCAAGGTGTAGCCCAACCGCTTACTTTCAGAACAAATTATTTAATTTTAAACCAACTTTTTTCATTTAAATGAAAAAAGTTTAGCTGAAACAGTGAAAAATTTCAGCATTTAGATATTTTCTTATTATTTATTAGTAAGTGTCCTCGAGACAGTCTACTTCATTTATGAATAAAAAGCATCCATTTGTACAACTTGTTTCTCCTACTTTTTAACTGTGTAGATAAGAATGTGATAGATTCTCTTGATGATAAATCAAATTAAACATCTACTTTTTGAATCTATAAACAGGACTGAAAAAGTAAGTTTGAAAGCAAGCATTTCTGAAAATTTATTGAGTAAAAATAGTTTAAAATTTTAAAAAATCCCAATATTACCATCAAACCTGAGATGATTGCATTTGATTCCATATTTTTTAAAAATTTGTAGTCGGCATTAAAAGTTTCTATAATTTAGTTAAATCCATTTCTTCTTACACAATTTCTACAGTATCCAAAGACAATAAACAACATCATTTGTTTACAGGACAGAAGTAATGCCATAAGACAAAAAACTTGCACCCATTTATAACAATAATAATTAAACCCATTAAAAATTAAAAGTAACAGTAAATTCAGATAAAATATAAAAGTGAGAAATTCAATATATATAAAAAATACTACAAAATAAAACAATAAAAGGAATAAAATTCTAAATTAAATCACAAATTCTTGTAATGGAATGTTAAAAATTGTAGAGATGAAAGACGAAAGATTTCTGTAAGCAGAACTTGTCTAAAAAGGCCAGAAATACTTCTACTAGAGTTTCTCATTTCCCAGTCTTTTGCTTGTCCCAGGATTCCAGGATAAAAGTGAACTGCTTCCCGGGATCCCGGGACAAAATTAATTATTTTTAAGATATACAAATTATCATGAAATCAAATGATATAATTCTTTCTCGTCTTTTAAAGTAATTTAATACGTTCTGCAACCTCCAAAATCATATTAATAACGCTGTGTAAGATATATACTAAAAATTACCTTTGAATTACGTAAAAATTTTCACAAATAGAAAAAATTTATTAAAGTTTGCTGGAAACTGCATACAACAATAACAAAATGCTTTGAATTGAGTTTAAAAAAAAAACTTAGATCAAACTTCTAACTTAGAAGGTAATTTTCGTTTTTTAAATAAAATATAATACAAAATATTGTAAATTTTTATAAGATTTTAAAAAGCAAAGATGGTCAATACTCCAATCACTCAATCTAATTCTTACTTTAGTAATGAGAAGGTCTTGCTACCAAGAATGTCTTTTCTGATTTAATTGATGTGATTGAAAATGTGTTTAATGCATTTAAGAGAAGACAAATATTATGTGATTTTTCACTTGTATCCTGAAAGATTTCTAGTTCATTTTCGAGACTGTAGTACTTCTTTTGTTCTCTAGTATTCTTGATTTGTCTACCTTGGCTGCATTAATAGAAAGATCATAGCCCAATAATTCGGCAGTTCGTTTGTCTTTAATAATCAGGTTATGAAGAAAAACGTTATACTTGCAGACTTCGTACTTATTTGTATCCTTGCCCAATTTGCACAACTTGGTGTTACACAATTATTAAAGCTACTGGGCATGGTTAAAAATTAAGACAACATAAGCACAATTATTACAGATATTACAGGTAAAGAATTTTGAGAGTCCTGCCACAAATAAGCTACGTGTTGATTATTGACCATTTGTGACGAGCCATAACGAGTAAAATTTAAAAAACTAACAAGTAGGTTTAAAATTAATAAACACAAATGTATTCTGACAGTTTATGAGTTAATTTTACTTTCTATTTGCAAAATTTCCTGAACTTTAACACAAAATAAGAAAAAAGTGAATTTTTAAGAAATTTGTGGGATTTCCCGGGATAAGAAAACTTTCCTGGGATATTTTCCAGGTTAAAAAAACAACCGGGATCCTGGGATCCTGTTTGAGAAATCCTAACTTTTACATATAATAAAACAAACTGTCTGATTAGTATAACCAACAATGCATTTCCATGGTAAGTGGGAGTTGCAAGTTTGAGTCCCACTCCAAGCAAATCTTTTCTTCCAGAATATTCAAAAATTAAATTAATTAATTAGTGATTATTGTATTTAACAAGAGATGGCAGTAGCTTGCCTCCTGTTAAACTGCTTAGTAATTACTAAACAGTTTGACAGGAGGAAATTATATAGCTTATAGCCCGATAAAGAATCCAGCCATTCCTTTGGTATTTGATTTAACAAAACATTTGGCTACCTGAAAAGTCAGTGTGAATTTCTATTTTTACAATATGGTGCCAATAATTTTACAATTTAAAGATTTACATTTTATCTAATTATATAATTTTATGAGGAGAAAAAGTTAAATGCCACAATAATACATTAATAAAATTTGCTCAATTAATGCCTTTGTCCACAAACATCTCTAACTTATTGCAATTTGTTAAAAAAAATAATAATAATAATCCAGAACATACTTCTTGGTGTCCACACAGACTGTATTTTTGCCAAAATACATCCAGGAAATCCCATTCTATGGAGATATGAGGAAAGAGATCTCTGTTTCCAGCTATCTATAACTTAACCAGATTAATATTAAAAAATTCCAATTTTGAATTGTCTTTGGAAGGTCAACATACCACAGTCATTACTTTTTAAATGCGAATTTTGCTTTGAATGAGTTGAGAATCTAATCAAAATTTCTGGATTCTGGAGAAACACCTTTTAAGAGTACTTTGGAGTTCTTGCGAGCAGATTATTGTGCCATCTTTTACTGCAGCATTTAATTTGAAGTTGTTCTCCAAGAGAGTCATACATACTTGTTTTCCCAACCCAAACATATTTTATTAAAAAGAAATATTACTACAGACTATTTCATTACTGTTAGAGAAAATGGTAGTGATTTTCTCATAAAGGCACAAGTTTAACTTGAACATTTTTGTAAATATTTATATATTTGTTTATTTTACACAATTAGGGTAAGCTAAAATTCTCAGTTAGATGATATTGCAAAGTCTGTTGGATAATACAAACAGCCATTAAAAAAACTGTTGTTTCATTTCTTAATTTCAGACTACCAATGAGTTTTTTTATTCCACTCGACCACTGTACTGTTGTATGCAGAAGTAATGAAGTACGAAGACTTCCCGGTTTTTACAAATGATAAAAAACAGTCTTGCATTTAGTGGCTGTGCTTTTTTATAAAGTTGATCACCTTAATTGCATCTGGTACAACGCACCATGCTTGAAACATTTTTTTAGTCTCGAGTTGCTTAAATTGAATTACAGACCAAATTAAAACATATAGTACTTCTTTATCTTATACACACTATGATGTCCCTCGTCACCCTAGTCATACTTCTAGCTCCATAGGTGATATGTTAGAAAATTGTAACAACTTTGTCTCAAAACATTTTGTTATATTCAAAAAAATCATGTAAAATTTTGTAAATTTCTTTGCCGGTTGCAAAGCTAAATGATAGTTTGAGTATGACAAATCCACATTAACTTCATCAGAGTACAAGGAGGAAACATGCTAAAATCCAAGACCTACGGATTAAGGTTTATCAAACTGCTCTATCATTTATTCAAGATAATAATGTGTATATTATATTTGTATAAAATAAGTATGACATAATATTGTCATTTATAAGAATAAACTGCAATACACCTCACCTTTTCGTCTAAGGCTTTGTGATGTTCGAACAATGACTTTAAAGCTTTTAGAACTTCCACTTCGGAAGAAACACCCGCAGGCGACTGGGCCTGTCTCTTCACCACAGTCATCCTCAGTGAACGTTCGTGTCGCGACACTAGACATTCTAAGTGCTCCAAAAGCAACTAGAAATAGAAAATAATTGTTATTTTTTAGAAATTACATATCATTTACTTAAATTTAAATGCTTATCTATTTAAATTGAAAAACACTAATGCATACAGTATACATTAGAATAAATGACAATCCTCCACGAGATTAAATTCAGAAAAAAGTATACCCAATCGAACTGTTCTTTACAATGCTTAGAGCAAACAATTCTTCCAATTTTCTTTCTTTCCCTCCACCAAAAAAAAAAAAAAAAGCAGCATTGCAAGCCATTTTTCCCAAACATAAAATAATAAGACTGGATTACAACAGCTCCACTCTATTCAAGATGCAGATGCTTCTTGATCCGAAGGGACGAATTTGCTGGACATAAGACTGGATGTATGTTTCGATACCATGATGCCAAATGAAAGGATACTCGTTAGAAATAAACATCATAAGATTATTCTCAGATAATGCTCGTAATGCCAATTAGAAAGTGAAGGAGATTTGAAAGGGAGAGAAAGATCAGAAGAAAGGAAGAATGAAAAAAGCAGGAATTACAGCCAATCTAAAAAAAGAAACAATGGAAGAGCAGAGAAACAAAAGACAGAAGAGGAAAAAATTCCACAGGAAGAGTGGCTAAATCACTACAGTTCTTGAAATGTTTTTATTCTTCCTTACAATTAATATAATACCTACTTCTAAAGAAATCTTTCTAAAAAATCTATACTTGATTTTGTTAAAATCATCTGCTATAAAAGAACATATCAAACTCTTTTTGACTAATAAAGAATTATAATAATCAGCTCAAAAATCTGCTATTCTATAAAACAAATCTCGCAATATTTTACAAAGTTCACACAAAATGTACTGAAACAATAAGAATTCATAAAGTCTGAGAGCACGAGATGCGTTCCTTCGCATAAATTTAATCTTGTGAAACACATAAGCAAATTGGCATAATGTAAGATATTTTGCAGAATAATTCTGTAATAAATTTATCTCATTACATATTTACAAAATAAAACCCTATTTGACACTTGTCGCTATTTGTTTATTTAACCATTTCCAGGAAAATAAAATAAAAATGCCAATGTAAACAATCTCTGACGTGATTATCTTCTTGTCGCAAGACATTGTGAATTCTTTGACTTAAATAAAAATAAAATTTATCCCGCAACAAATTGGACCAGAAATTTGGAAAATACTCATTTAACGAGATTTCTTTTATCTATCAAAATAATTTTTAATATGTTTCTTGCCAAAAAGTATTAAATTTCATAACAACACGAGAATAAATACATTCTAAGTTCTTGTCTAGAACAAGAAAAACAAACGCGAAGAATTTCCAAATGATTCTTGATGCAAGATATTAAATACACTTTCCATACGTCATCGTCCGATCATTCTCTTTGGTGACTGTGTTGCTTCTGAATTTTTCATTGCGTCATAAATAATAAATACGTTCGTCGTGCATCACATTCGATAACAAAAAACAATAATAAAATCGTGACGGCAGAAATGAAATAGAAAACAAAAGCAGCTGACTTGCTCAGATTGCTTTTAAGTAATAAGGAAATTCAAAATTATTTATTTACTTCTTGCTTTTGTATGTTTACTCCATTAAAAATTGAAAATAGATTATTAAGGAACTTATAAATATTTAAAGAAATTTGTGCCGTAGAAATGTAAAATCAAATTATCCTCAAATTAAATTGTAGAAATGTTCAGGGGTTATCAAATTATGTGCGCACCAGTTTTAAGCATCTCCAAATTCTCTCTTTTGGCATCAGTCATCCAATTAACAAAAATACAGGTGAACATTTTGAATATTCTGAAATTTGCCTAACAGAAAATAAGATGTAAGGATGTGAAAGTGTGTATATACTATTTTTGCTAGGATATTGCCAACAGCTTGATGCAAAGGCTCTGGAAGATCTGAGTGGCAATAATGAAATTTCTGTGATTGTCCCTGTGCAATAAAACAAACTCCACTCATTCAGAGGTCAGGACGATTACTTCCAATCGTTATTGCACCAGAAACAACAAGAACAGTGATTATACCATTTGGCAAGCAACTTTTTGTCTGCCATATAGTCAACCCTACGTGAACATTTATTAAAACAAGAAAATTACAGAAGAATAAAAACTTTCCTGCAATCTCAGTTCTACTGTGGAAGGCGATAAAGAAATCTTAGAAATTCCACATTTTCTAATAAGAAATTGCCAGATATAATATGTAATAAATAAAATAAAGCTAGAGTATTACTTTCTTTAATGGTAATTTTATCAACATATTGCTTCCCTAAGTTTATTACTATACATAATTGATATAAAACAACGTAAGGATTCCAAATTCCAAGGAATAACCATTCCCAAAATATCAAACATGGTAGTTGACAGCATAAATAATTAGAAATTCGTAATCTTCTGGTTTAAATGTAAATATACAAAGAATGAATTATACTTGGGCGCTTACTTATTACTCGTCTCATTTCATTGATTAACACTGCTTCCACTTAAGTAAACATACAACTAAATTATTTATCTGAATCAATACAACAAAAAAAAATTAGAAAAAGTGTGATAAGCCATCAATGATACCAAAATATCTCTGAGAGAATATTTTATCCCTCTGGAGAAACAACAAGAGTTTTGCACCCAAACGTAAATGAAGGTCACTAAACATCTAATTTGAGTTACTACAAAAAGAACAGCATCAATTCCATTTGCATCCTCTTGAAATCAAATGGTTTGCCTTTTTCGTATTTAGCTAAAACGTTTGCTAGAGTTTATGACCTCTAACGTTTAATGGAGTACAGCTGTAATTAGATAGTTAGCCACTGTTTGATTGTCTTGGAAGAAGTTGGCAGACAAATTATATCGTTCAAAGAGCATTGATAGCAATTAAGTTCTTTTGGAAAGTATTATAAATTATAAATAGTAGTAGTTTTGCTCACAATAGTTGTTTTTTATTTTTTACATTTTTGAAGAGTGTCCAATTACTTAAACTTTTCCATGTAGTGGAAAGGTTTAAGTTTGATATACAATTTTGCAGTTTCTCCTAAGGCAAATGTCAGAAAACACCTTCCAGAGACCCCAAAATTCAGGGATTATTAATAAGGTCCAGATAGGGTTTATAATAAGGTCCAGATTCCACAGGAGATTATGTAATCAGCAAAGAAGTCTTCCGAAAACTAGAATGTCCACAAGCGAGCAGTAATGCCGTGAGCCGCAAAGTGGAAATGCAGGATGTACAACTTACTGATCATGTACTGTACATGATGCCATACAACTTTAACGCTATTACAAATTTCTCACTGAAGAGTAACTTTTCGGACATCCCATATTTAGATATTTTCAGACACGTTGCACTAGTCTCGGGCAACATTTAGTCTTTCCAAAAAATGAATATTGTCATCTGTTTCTGGAAATATTATTATGTTCATATCATTTGAAAATAAAAAAAATTGCAGCACTATCCAAATTCGAATTTCCCAGAAAAACATTTTTATTCTCAAATGCAAAGATTATGGAAATTTGGTTTAATTTTAATACTTTACATTTGTAATAAATTATAATTTTTTCTAGAAAATGCAATAAAATTGATTACTCTATAAATAACGTAATTAAATAGATGCAAAATCAAATACGGTAAGTCAACATTTAACGGCAATATTTAATTTTTGGAGGGAAAAGAAAAATGCAAATTGTTTTTCTAATTTCTGCCCCACTTTTTGTAAATAAAAAGTAACGTCTTGGTATTTTTAATCTATTGTTTCTCGTAATGCCACATAAAAGCCGATAGCAATCTCCACGACAAAATCGTTTCCGACTGAAATTCCACAGAGAAGAAAAAAAAAATTAAAAAAACTGTAAATGGAACATTTCCCCATTTCTTTCCGACTGCTTAATTTATTTGTATAAATTTTCCCATGATTGTTTTACTCACAAATTGCACCTTTAAGACTGATGAAAAGGCACCTCATCGTCCCAGATTATTTTATTTTGTCGGAAACTTTAAAGCTCGACAAAAAAATACAATTCTTCGAAAATTTTGCTTCTTTATCTGTAATTTAATTCCTCATATTTATTTAGGAAATAGTTGCTAGTTTAATTATGCATCATATAACATTCTAATTAAAGTAGAAACAAAGCATAACCCGTCTCCTCATCACTTCAATTCATTAATTACCAGACATAACCATAGTGCCTCTTACGCTACGATATTTACTATATTCCAGCAGCTGACAAACTCGAGTTCATTTCCTTCAACTTCACCTCATTTTAGCAACACTACAACTGATCTATTTTCCTATCGATTCTCTACTTTTGCCAGCTATAATTAATTGGGCTGCAATTTAAAAAAATTATAGATAAATTCCCATTGTCATCCATCTGTCCTTAATGTGGCATGGATGGAGTTAGATACATGAAAGACAAGACCAGATATGGAAATGTGAAAGGCAGGAGGCCCAATTAACTATATACAAACATCTGAAACAAACTGAAAGTCACATTATTTTGATTCAAAAATTTCCCCCAAAATAGGTGTTAGATAAATAACCGGCACGACTCTATTGTTAAAGGAAAAGTATGATTTACAGGGGCAAGTCACTACTAAATTGGAGAGCATATATTTTAAATGAAATTAATTAAAAATAAGATTAAAAATTGCAGCCCAGCAATGTGACAATGTCACAATAAATAATTGCTTGTGTAATATAACATCCAAGAACTGTTACAGATAACTAAAAACTAGGTAACTAATCTTAATGGTATGCATATACTCTTTTACATAGTAAAAAATAAATTTTACATGTTCTCTTCTTAGTATACTGATTAAAAATGTCTTCAGAATGATGCTTTAATAGAGGATATCCATTAAAAAATTATTCATGAAATAATTCACTTATTGATTAAAATATTTTTTATTTCTTTTGCTAGCATTGATCAAAGTGCATTTACATAGAAGGGAAAGGAAACAAATTTTTATGCAAGTACCAGTTTGAGATGACCGACGAGACGTAAGCCTGTCTCATCCCCGAATAACCCAAAAATGCAACATACGATGCAAATTTACCTTAAATTTAAGCAAGTCAAAAGCAAACAAATTCAAAATATATTAAAAACCTAAAATTGCCATTAAAAATGTGTCATATTTTTGTCTTTTTTAATAAAGAAAAAGCACCTAATGATTAATTTTTATTTTGTATTATTCTATTCAATAGCCTAACTCCATGCATTCCACATTCACTAAAGATACCATACTAAAATACTACTAGAATTTAAAGTCGTGTAAGGACTTACAATGCACGACCTCGAAAATCTGACATTATTCCACTGTTTAAACTGTTTCGTGCATGCGATCGTCGACAACGATAAATATGTTAAAAATAACTCTTTTACGTTCATTTTTCTTTAGAATCGTCTGGCTAATGTTTCGTGACATAATTTAAAACATTATACTTGATACATCACTCATATGCTTACGCAGAATTCCATTACGCTTATTTTCCATCCTTTGTTAGAAAATATAGCAGAGTTTTCGAGTGAGATGCAACTTTTTCTGATATCACAATAAAATCCCGAGAAATAAAACAGATTTTATTACTTTGTGATGTAAGCGCAGGCAAAAAGCGATAAAATGACTTAAATTTCTTGTTTGAAGTATCGCTTCTTTTGTTTCTCATGAGGGAAACAAAAACGATTTTCTACTGACAGTTTTTCCTAGAAATATTTTCTTAGAACTTAACAGATTCAAACAGTGATGTGATTGTTACATTACTTATAGAGAAGCTTTCCATTCTCGAATATTCATATCTCTATCTGTAGTTGATGAAGATTTTAAGATGACAAAGATGTATGGCATCCGAGCATTTAATTTTCACTACCCGATTGCATTAACCCCGAAGATGGCACTAAATGGAATGTGGTGCAAGTAGTGGGCGAGCACGGAGAGTGTGTGTCTCAGGTGCCAAGAGGAGAGGGCACACAATTATTTAAAAAATTAATTATAAGGATCTAGGTAAAGGCACTGACCCACTCGTCATGTGTCGTCAAGGTCCCAAACCCCCAGAGGAAGAGTAACTAATAGGAGGTGCTAAAAGTATGAAATGCCAAGATCTTAGTTTGCTGCAGGCGACTAAGAATTATGCTCCTGCATTATTGCAATACCTATCTATGAACTGCTACAAATGCACGAAACAAACAAATCCAAAAAACAAATAAACTTAAAAGATTTTATAAAAAATTGAAATGCACAAAATTTAATTATTTTCAAGATGTGCACCAATTATATTTACAAAAGATCAAGACATTGATGTAGCAGGCACAGAAAACATTAAACAGAAGCCTTATCTTTAGTATCGTAGCCACGTGCCAGAGAGGTCTCGGTTTAATTACCGCAAAGACGTAGTAAATTCTTTACCATCGAACGTAACTAGTTAAATTACAGACTACAATCTACGCATTTCAGACTTTCATTTTCATTTTCTATAAATAATTGGATGTGTCAAATTTTCACTTTTGAGCTAAAGATCCCGGCTCGTTACTCGATAAACTCTTTCCAAATCACTTCAAGTCTCTTGACAGAAAGTAATTATCCAAACATTTTTATCGTCTCCCGGATCCACGTTGAGATTTATATTTGTTAAAGATCGAACAGTTCAATTTTTACTTTAATATTCTACTTTATCTTTCTTGTATTTTACATTCTTTCTGACCAAATTTTAAAATTTAAACTTAATTCTTATATTATTTTGATCGACCAAAGAGTTTTCCACTTTCTACTTCAAGTTAAAATGGATACAAATAATATGAGACAGGATTTCTGCCAATATTTCCAAAGTTTGGAAGAAAATTTAAGAGAAGAGAAGAGAGAATAATCCAAAAATTTGTTACGATAGAGATTCAAAGTAAAAAGAATGGAGAAAACACGAAGCCACGTTTTAAATTTAAGACGGGTTTTGACGGTAACAGGATTTCTTTTGCTACTTTTCTCCTTAATTTTTAAACTTCTACTCTCCGGAGAGTGCTTCCAGGGCCCTCGGACGTTTATAAAATAAATTTACGTCGACACGTTCCAAACTCGGGCCCCGGAGAGAGCCCTTCCAAATTGATACGACGCTTTATTTTTCCGGAAGAGGAGAGTCGATCCGGAATTTGAGTTTCTCCACTTTAAGGTCAGTAAATACCGAGAATAATTCCTCCCAGAAGCATACAGAAAATCTGATTTAATTTAAATAAATCTTTCAATATGAATAAATTTGAATTTGAATCTGCATGCCGACTTTTAATATTGCAATTTTTACCGGGTTATCTCTGCAAATCAAACAAAGAGATCTTCAATTTTTTATTATAATTATAAAATCAAATTTCCAGTTACGGACGAGAGCCGAGCAATGTTAGAAAGCAAGTTTCTTTTCTAGAAGAAACTTCAAATTTTGCTTATTCTAATGCAACAATTTCCTGCTAATTCTTTTGTAAGCAAAAACATATTTTGAATTTTGACAATTTTTTATTTAAGACAGCAAAGTTGCTATAAATAATTACAAATTAAACAAAAGAATTAGTTATTTTAATTTAAAAGATGCATTTGGAGTCGTAACTCGATTAAATTCCAAGCAAACCACCCAGAAAAAGTAATATTCCCAATTAAATTTGCATAAGTAGCATTCGGAACTTGCACATAATTCTGTCTGCACAGTGCATAGGCACAAAACACCAAGAATTTCGATTTTTCAGAGATGTTTTCTAGACAAACGGGCAGTCGTTTATTTGGCAAATATATATAAAACTATTGTCTATCGTACCGTACCATAAACAAACCGTTGTACTGTTTTATTTCGCTGTACTGTACCGTAGAGGTGGAAAAGACACAACGTTACCACTTACCCGTGTATTGTTTCTTTCCGCTTTCAATTCCTGAATCTCCTCCTCTTTCTCTAGCAATTGTTCTCTCGCCTGGTTTAACTCCTTTGTAAGAGTGGCAAATTCCTGCAAACAGAACAAGAATAGAACCCTAAATTAGAAGACAAACATCCCTACGAGTGAATAAAAATAATAGAGAGTATATTTTAATATAGTATTTTAATTTAATCAACGAAAAAGTACTTTCTCTGTATTAACAATGTCAAAAATCCATCGTTCTTACCCCCGCTCCTGTAAATAACACTTCTCTGCCACACATCAGATCGATACGGAGGAGAATAACTTTAATAAATCATTATAAACAATCCCGAACGTTTTTACAAGCCGGGATCACGCGAGATCGTACACAAACTAGATTAATACGCAGAAAAACCTCGTGCGGAATGGGTACGAACCCCCGACACCCGTCCGTACATTTGCACAGAAACCCGAACTCGTACGTGACCAGCCGAGATACGAAAAGTGTAATTTCGTGACCGGATTTATCTGCATAAATCCCCGCTTTCCGGCCACACAGGGGGGATGTTAACACCGCGCATCGACGTGTAACAGAATATTTGATTAGATTTCTCAAAAAAGATTTATCTACGCTGCTACACCTGTAAAAACTATCGATTGTTTACTCGCGTGAGTTAACGAACATACAAAGTCGATTGTAATTCCGGGGGAGGCGTGGGATTTTCGCGAGCGCGAGCGGCGTGGCGTTAAACGTAAGAGGTCCCTCGCGCTGTGTGGAGGAAGGCGCCAATCCGGCCACCCAAAAAATTCGTCAACAAGTGGTCAAATAGGCGAACTTTCGTTGGGGAGGCTCGGAAATGCCGATAACGAGACGTGACTCACGCAACTTTGGCTTCCAGCGAATTGTTTAAACGTCGGTGGGACACGCAGGACGGAAAGTTTACGATGTGGTCGGAACACAGACGGGTTCGCACGCTATCCATACAGACGTAGAGCGACGCTTGCCACTTGAAAGAGACGTCTTCTTCCCTTCCCCCGTCGTAGGTTAGTTTACTTTCCCGCCAAAGATTAACACCGCGTCTCCCTCATCAACGTCACCGTCGGTTCGATTAAACACACGACGGAAGTCGATACACCGGCGGGAATTTTTATTTTTAACTTAAACTTCGATCCTGGTCTCCAGAGGTGTAATGCTCCGGGGATGCGGTGTCAAGTCGCGCGAGTCGGTTCCCACCGGGTTAAAGAAAATAGAAGCGCAACGCGAAGAGTGACGCGAACGTTTGACTAGAATAAACAGAGTAAAAGTAAGAAGTGTAGCGAAGTTAACCTTACTATAATACAGCCTTTTGTGTTACGCTACTGTTTGACGCGAATTCCAGGAAAGGAGTTCGTTATGGCGGTAGAAAGACACGGAATTCGCATCCGATCGTTATTAAGTTAGCGTTATGTAACGTAACGCAACGAGAGACGCAAATCCGCAAATACCGATTTAAACACCTTAAACATCGATCAGGTAAAAACGAACCCGCGACACCGATTTTGCTTTAACCATGACGTTTAAATCCCGCAGGGCGACGAATAATTGGAGAATACAAACCGCTCCCCCTGCGGTATTTATCACGTGCAATTACTCGGATAACGTGAGAAAGGTGCGACCGAATCACGAACCTCCGCGATTTTAATAATCAGAAAGTATCGAGCCGAAAATCTTTTAATCCATTACACGGACGTTTCGTCACCGCACGGTCACGAATGTGTCGCAACGGGCAATAACGTTACGAAGAAATGGGACGAGCGCGTCACGTAACTTCTATTCGAAATGGGGGAGAAAAAAATCACGACACGTATATACGTAACGCGAGGGAAGTGGCGATTCTTGTCCCGCTCTCCCCCGAGGTTCTAGTTTGAAGCGGGAGAAAACTTCCCCCACTCCCCCACGACTCGTATTTTCGCATCGGTTGCCCGGCAACCGGATCCAGACCAGGCACAGCGTTTAATCTCATACGCGTATGCGCACACTTCACGAGCGATCGCGCGTAGCTAGGCGCGATTTATACGTCACACCACGTTCTACAATACCCGCAAACAATACGTAAGAAGTACCAAAGATCGGGGATAACGAAGAGAAACTTTTACAGTGGCGGAAAAACTAAAGTCAGAGGATTTCCATCTCTCCAGAAGCACGAGGGGAGGGGGAGTTGCCAGTTTAATTCGTCAGAAACGAGGAATTTATAATTAGTCTCCCGGACATTAGTAAAAATTATAGCGGCACGACAGTCGAAAGGGGATCGAAGCGTTTAATTACGGCGCATTAATCAAAAACGGAACGGAGGAGACGAGGGTGGGTAGCCAATGATGAGTGCGGAGCCAACGGGAAAAAAAGGGGAAAAAGAATAGGAAAATAACGCTATAATCGACTCGTCCTCCCCCCGTTTACAGGCCAAACACAGAATCAATCGAAGAAAGTGGTTTCTTCGTTAATTACCCGAATCCGGGCCGAGCGGTGAAGTCAAACAACGAGTTGCCGCCGGCCACGGACGCCATTTTGTACCGAAATGTCTCGTTTTCACGACATTCGACGCCATCGATCTGCTATTAAAATCATTTCCTAACCGTGGGAACCGCCGGACTCCCGGCGTAACGCGCCCAGCCCCGATTCCACTCAACGTACGCCCGACTCGGATATAAAGGCCGGTATGGCGAAGGACGACGCGTCTATTTGCGCGCGCCACAATTTCCGAACGTCGGCGCGGATCTAAAACGAAATTTGTCGCCAACGGCGACGAAAGAAATCCCCCATCAACCGGCATAAACAATATCGTATCTACGCAACAACTTAACAAAACTGGCGGCACGCACGCTCCTATAAATATGTACACAAGAAAGCACTATATTTCAAACACTACTTTCAAACTTTCCGTCGCCGTATCGTTGCAAAAGGCGACGCCGGCGCGCGCGTTAATTACAGGCGACGACAAGCAGAAAACGACCAGGCGATCCCCGGAGGACGGAAAAAAAAAACTCAATGGCTTAATTATTTAGAGAAGTGCCAAATTAATGCACGTGACATTCCACTAAACTGCGTCCCGTCGTTACGGCTGGAGAAAGAATTTCCGCCCGGTCCTCGGGTCGATCAGCACGACGAAAAAACAGGAGAAAAATCCGGGAGCCGGGTGACGGGGAGAAGGAAGGTAAAAGATCGCGCGCCAGGCCAAGAAAGACCATAAAATTAAGTGAATTAATCAAAGCGGAGCGGGATTAATCCGGAGCGTCCCATTCCGTGTCTATCCGAAAAGAGATTTGTTTTTTTCTTCCGGAACAACTCCCCCTTTACGGTAAATTAAAAAGAGGGGGACGGAGGGGAGGAGGAAGTAGAAAAAGTGTCCAACGTCATCCATCATCACTCCGATCCCGAGAGTCTCTTTAATAATGAACTCTTCCGTCTCTCGGCAGCAACGCCAATTTCTTAAGGGAAAAATCGATTAAGTACGACGTAAAAAAGAGGAAAATCGTATTTGGGCCGGCGATCGATGCGGACCGCATCTTCCTCCCCCACCTAAACACTCGAAAACACCATCCCCCAACAACCCTTCCCCGGAACCGGGAGAAAAACAAAAAGGAGTCGACGTTACGGACAGACACGCGTGGCGCGCACAAATTTCGCTGTTTTTTTGAGTGCTCTCGGCCGAGAGGCCAGGGATTACGGCAAATGCAGACGTCGGTGTTTTTTCCTCCGAGCGCTCTCGGAGAGTAGCACGCGCTCTTTTTGGCCACCCCCGAACGTTTCCGGCCGAAGATCTAAAAATAGCAGCGTTCCGGAGGAGAAAAAGAGGGCCATCCGCCGTTGGCGTGACGTTACGCGTATCGAGCGGAGGGTGCGGAAAAGGGAGGAGGGGGAAAAACCTATTTAGTAGTGTTTGCGGATGGAGACACACCAAACGAGAAGGGAGCCTCCTATTGGTTATCCGACGAGTAAACACGGCTCAAAAAACAAACGAAAAAAAAAAAACCAAAGTAATCTCCGGGAAGAGGCGATCTCCGACGGGAATAACCTCTGTTCCTACCCCCTTCCCCCAGCGCCCCATAAAAGAACGGAAAAAATCGACCGAAAAGCGCGATATTTTCCATTAAGTTCGGTCACGTGTCGGCATTTTCGGAACTTTTAAATCTCCGGCGGATGTGGGTCGTACGTGGGTTTTATTGCGGGCCGACGACCGGAAGAGGGGAGAATTAAGACGGGAAGTGGAGGAGCGCGCGCGCGAGCGAGGGCGAAAAAAAGAAAGCTTTTCCGCCATTGGAGCACGTAAAGAGCCAGATCGTACCTGTAAGAGAACGAGATGGACGACGCAGTTACACGGCTTGACTATTCCGTTTTTGGAAAAGTCGACAGACGTCATCATGTGCCGGAGAGTGCACTCCTGAGCCCCGCCTCTCTCTCCCCCGCCGCAACACTGGACGGCGGTCACGGGTTTCCACTTCTGCATGGGGCCCGGGCGCCAACTACCGGACGCCCCCGAACGAAGGGCAGAATAATAGGCACGCGCCACCTTTTCCGATCATCCTGCCAGAATAGACGGGGCGTTTAAGACCGGGAGACGGGTTTCCGCCCCCGACCACCACTCGGCCGGCGCGTCATGTCCGGTTACCGCCGCGAGATCCGGTTAATTACGGTTTACCCGTCCGGAAGTTCGGGGGAAGGAAAATGAATCCGCGCGCGAGGGGAGGCGAAAGGCCATCTATAGCAATCGCCGACCGTCGGAATTTCACTTAACGCCACCCATTCGGAAAAAAGCTAAAAAGGTCCATTTTCAGGATCCGAACCGGCGGAGGGATATTTGGAGTGGGGGTGGAGTAGGGGGCGTTTAAGTCGAGCGCCTTCTACCAAGCAATGAAGACAAAGCGACGCTTTAAGCGCTTCCGAAGTGGTTTTTCGTGTCCCGATCGGAGTGTGTTCCTCTGTCGCGTCACGGAGGTCGTTGCCGACGATGTAACGAGGAAAGGGTCCGTTTAAACCGGTCGATTAGCGTCCGAGACTTTATAAATTGCCGGAATTAACTCTTCTCCTTCCGCCTTCCGCCTCCATCCATCGGCCGCGGCAACGCCCACCTCGAAACTCCTGTCCAACGCGGCGAGGTGGGAGGAAAACCTCCGAAAACCACTGCCTTCCTACCGCAAATTGCCCATTCTCGACAAATCGTCCGGAAAGTGCACCGTTCGACGTCACTTCCGAGATTACGTCGGACAATTTGACGGCCGAGCGGCACTCACTTAAGAACCCGCGTCGTAAAAACCGGTAGAGCGCTCCCTCCTTCCCCGCTCAGCGCTGACTTCCCTCGGTTTAGCGCCACCGGATACTTAAAATTTTCCCACCCCCGGTGGTCCCCGTCCATAACGTAGAATTTAGGAAGGTGAGCGTATCCAACCAGGCCGAGCGTGGGGTACTTTTTATTGGGAGGGCGATAACCGCCGAGTAACGAGCCTCGGGGGAGGAACCGGAAGGTAATGGAGAGCCGCGATTCCGCCTCCCCGAGGTCGTTCGTCGTAAGGAGAGAGACGTTAACGAGGGAACATAAAACGGGGTGGGGGAGACGATCGGGACGAGGGCACGCGACATTTATCCGGATCTGTTTACACCGGTCCCGGAGGAGCGGATTATCTCGCGTTTCGACATCTCTCATCCGGGGGAGGGGCGAAGGGCGGAAATCGATCGGAGACGAACGACGGATAGAACGCGCGCACCTATGGCTCGGACGAGGACAGACGACTCTCCCCTGGGGTCGAAGGGAAAGAAGTGAAGAATTTGCGACCAGCGAGTGACGCACGGCGTGACACGACCCCCGAGACCCGCTCCCGTTTATAACGCCGATAGCTCTAGGGGGCACCGGGAGCCGTTGGTCTCGGACTCTACCCGGGGCCCGAAACAGTACGAAAAAGGGCACGAGACAGTCAAACGGAATTTAGGAGATTACGTCACAGGCGGGGACTCCCCAGGAAAATATAATTGGAAGGGGGTGGGAAAATCTGGCGAAAAGAGGGAGATTGCGCTCGTCACTCCGTCGCGCGCACCTGAGATTGACAGCGGACGGGGGGAGGGCCCATCCCTGGGTTCGTTCGAACCGGAAAACGAGGGAAGGAGGGCATCGATCGGTCCAATTAAAGACGGCGGGAAGCCTGAAAATTCCCGACTCCCTGTCGCTCTTCGTTAAAGGCGTCGCTTCTTCGGATTGCCTGCCGCGGCCTCTTCGCCGCTCGCGGAAAAAGAAAACGCTCGCGCGCGCTACGCAGATCCCAACGCAATTCTCCGAATCCCCCGAAAAACTCGCCGGACAAATCTTAAAAACCGGAAATAGTTTGTCAGAAGTTGCAACTCCTAAAATCCGGGAAAGGGACGCCGAAAGCCCGACTCTAGGCGGGGTAGAGAGTTCCGCCCGGTGCGGTGCGGCGCGGCGCGGCGCCGAGTGGTGGCGGGGGAGAGAGCCGACGTCACTCACCTTGTCCCGACGATTAGGGGGTGGCACCGCGCGGTCGTACCGCACGTGCCGAACGGAGCGCGCCTTTTCTCTTCCGCCGGTGTCCGCGGAGGGAGGAAGCGACGCGCATGCGGAACCACCCTCCTACCTTCCGCGCCGCCTGGCGGCCAGGACGACCGAACCGGAAGTTACGTCCCGTTCTTCCCGAGAAACTTCCGACCGCGCAGCGATACTCGTCGGTCGAAAGCGGAAACGTAAACGAAGTCGGGCAGTCGATACGACAAGTTTCGCTTAAAACGTTGTAAAAAACGTACTCTTCGCGCCGGATGCTACAAGAAAATCTCTCGAAGCCATCCCTTCTGTCCGTCACGCTCTAAGCATTTTGTTTACGTGGTAAAATTAAAAAAAAAAAAAAAAACACGATTTATTCGCTTGGAAACAGCCGGAGAGGAATACGCCGTCACTCAACCCGGAGCCCGCGGACCCCGGTTACAAATCTCTCCAGGCTAAAACCGAATGGTGTAGCTTTACGAACTCGATCCCCGGATTTCTGTTTCTAAGCAATTAAGCGAAATTCTTGTAATTTGTAAGGTAAAAAAAAGAAGTATATATCATTCCGAGCTCAAATACACCCGGGACAACACAATTACTACAAACAAGGAAAATCCTCGTGTTCAAACACAATGGCCGTACACAATACAAACAGATGCGCTACCTCTGAGAAAGGATACAGAAGCGTATAAATAAATAAGACCCGCTCCGTTTCTCCGCTTGGAGAATTAATAGAACCTTCCCCCCAGAAAAATCCACCGGACCCTCCGGCTTTTCCTCCCCCACGGCCTTACGCGATTAATTATCCACTCGAAAGAATCGCAGTTATTATAAAGGTATCTGTGACGTAGCACTTTAGAAGGAAGAAACGTTTGACGCTTTCTCACGTGCCGAGAAGCAATGCACGCGCATTTAATTGTATACTTAATACACTTAATCGCATTGGTTGTCCATCATATTGTTGTCTCGTTACGCAGCATCACTTCTCGTCACGGTCGAACAAACGGCGAGTAACTCGACCCGGTGACGCCAGGCAAAGACACGAGACCGCTGCCTTGGCAATTCGCTTCGTACGAAACGAAAGGGGTAGAAACGGGGGTTCGAACCCGCGGAGTTAAAGTTTTGCATCGATCCGTCACCCAGAGAAAACGCCAGACAGGCTTTTAAAATCGACCGCATCCCGTACGAAATCTGACAATTTATCGACCAGGCCACGGGATGGACCGGCGCCCAGTGACCCCGCGGTTAACCTACGACCTCCGGACGAAGAAACACGTCACGAAGCAACGATAATCCATCGAGTTCTCAGTCACTAAAAAAGAATTGGCCAGAGTCACGCGACCGGGCGGAAGAGGGTACCAAACTACGACGAAATTCGCGCAATTTTCATCCATAACGGGGCGGGTACTTTTCGAGTTACAGACAAGAAAAACGCCGAATAATTGGTGGGGTGCGCATTCTGTTACCAAATTAGAGAAGCCAAATTGCCAATGGCTACTCGAAATTCGCTCGTTTGACACGGCGTAACAATTACTCGAACCGTAACCGCCTCCATTTTCTTCCGACACGGCGAAACACCAGAAAATTAGGTTCAAATTCCATAAAAAAATTTAATGCCCCAGACGGGACGGGTCGCAAATTGGCTAAAACCACGCGAACGTCAGTCAGTCGAGCATGGTTTTGTTTCCCGCATTCATTCCGGAAATTCCGATTCTTCCGGCTAATCGGGTACAAACAGAATTAAATAAATAAGTACTATCGATTTAATACAGTCGACGGTACACATCTCGACTGTGACAACCGTCGGGGGAGGTCAACAGCCTGCAAATCTCTAACGAAAATTTATACACTCCGACGCGCTAAGCGCGCACGATTTTCCTCGGCTGACCAACGTTCTAATTGTAAATTAATCGCGTCAACACCCAAACAGCTCGTAAAGCCTGTCATAAACACTATAAAATACGATAAAAGCGGACATAAATATGTTTCACCCCACGAAAGATCTGAACCCACCACACTCAAAGATGGGCTTAAGGAACTCGAAGCAGGGATCGCAGTAACAGATGCCTTAAGTGGGCGCTTTTGAAGGAGCGAAGGTTCGGTTCTCTCCCGAAAGGAGGACGGCCACGCAACTATCGGAGGGGGTAGATGCCCGCGGCGCTATTCTAGGAATCCGAATTGTAAAGTGTTATCGACCGTCGGAAGGAAAATTTGTCAACAGCGTTCCGCGGCCACCCCTTATTTAATAAAAAAGGCACAGAAGAGAGGGCATTCGTCGTTACCGAAATAAAATTCCGCCGTCGGTTCGACCCGCAAACGAGATAAGGAGACGAAATTTTCAAAAAACCCAACCTTTTCGAAGGGAGGAAGTAGTAAAAGAGGGAGTTGCCCCCACAACTACTCTAGTAATCGAACCTCCGATTACCGGAGTAGCCGCGGAGTTGCGCGTGACAGGACTGCAACTTTTCCTTGTCCGTCCTTTCAGAGTGGCAACGATCTAATTTCCGACGGGGAGGTGGGGAGCGAGAAATTCCCGCGCTCCTCCCTTCGTAGTTAACGTCGAAACAGACGAAAATCGTCCGGGAGGCCGCACGGATCGGCGCGTGATGCCGGGAGGGGGAAAGTAAATAGGCGGCAACGTGTAAGACGGCGAAAGTGGAAGTCGACGCCCGCGTGCCGCGTGACGAACGGCAGCTGACGTTTCCCCACCGAACAGATTTTCTGGCGGGAGGGAGGGAAATGGGACGGATAACGAACGCCCCAACGTATTTACCAAACTCGTTTCTTTTCCGGATCCCTTTTAACCGGGACTTCGATGGGAACGGCACACCTTCGATTGCTTTCTACCCTCCCGCCATTCACGTTGGTAAAAAGTACACCCGGACGGAACGGAAAAGGCGAGATCGCCATTTCGTCACCCACGCGCTACCCCCGCCGAAACTTATGCATTTCATCTTCATAAAAGAACCGGTCAGACTATTCCAGTGGCACCCCCCCCCCGACTGGACGATTTTCTCTCGCGAAAACCCCATCCTTCGATGTAAAACTACGGCGATTTTAGTACTTTTGGAACAGGCGCGAGAGGTGTTACGACACTATATTTCGAGGCACGGGGTCCACGTGAATAAACGAATGTTTATTATAATTAAAGTTAGGTGGGCGAGGCGCTCTCCTCTTTATTAGCGCGGGGCACCGTTTCGGACCATGGCAGGATGGTTCTTTAGATACGTAAAGAAAACTTCACGTGGTCAGACCATGCGCGAACCCACGACAGCAGTGTAGGGGGTAAGACGGTAAACTTCCCTGTCTTATTTTGACGTTTAAACATCTCCTCCCTCCGTTAGTGATTATATCCTCCCGCAAAAAACCGCGTGAAAATCTCTAGACCCCATCTGAAAATCTCACATTATTCCAGAAAACGAAGATGCAGTGGGCAGAATAAACTTTAGTAACACAATCTACACTCGAAAGTATCACAGTAAGGTACGCAGACCAAACTCTGACATAACCGGAAATTACTACGTCATCTGTCGACGGTAACGCCGCGAAACTAGGTCGTATATATATACATAACAATACGTGAAATTTCCAAACTTTACACACGCGGTGCTCGAGGTACCCAAAGAGCGATTACCAAGGACGTTTCTCGATATTCTGAACTCGATCGCATCGACTTCGGACCATAGAGTTTCCACTGAAATTGTTTTGAAATTTTCTAACCAACAGCGTAACGGTAAACGAATGGCCGCATACCTGGCTCTAAGCTCGGAACGACACTACGTTTTGCTATTTATCACGTGACGCAGAAACTGTTCCGTCGTCAGGCGCATGTGACCCCAAAAACGTGAGATTGGGGACCGAGTTAAGAAGCCCGGAAAAGGAGAGAAAGGAGAAGTGAAGAATCCGAGACGGACGGGCAAATTAAAAATCCGGCCGATGGCCGGAAAATCGATTTTCCGTCGACTTGGAGGGGAGGACGGGGGTCAGAAGAGAAGCTTCCGAATGAAATTCCCGCCGGGAGAGCACTTTTAAGACACGGAGAACCCGAAAAGTCGTCCTCTCGTCTCTCCCGGAAAAAATAATTAAACGAAAAATTTTCCACTCTTCTACCTCTTCCGACGGCTGAAGTGCGGGGGCGGCGCCCCTCTCGCCGCCAAAAAGTGCTGACTGGGCCGTCCGGGGCCACTCCACTCGGTCGCCCGCTTCTGTCGGGTAATTCGTGACTTATCGTTCCCGGCTCCTCCCGCCGCCCGTCCGCGCGCGCGCCGCCCGGGAGGAGTCCAAATCCCGCAACGAATTCCCACCCGGCGCGTGCCGAAACGGAAGTGGCGGAGGAAGATTTCCGCCGCCTTTCCACCCCAACATGGTGGCGCCATCTGTTTTCCGAATCGGACGTAAATGAAGGATTTCGATTGGTAAACACCAGGGGAAAAAAAACGCGCGAAAGTCCACCCGACGATAAAGAGACGTCATTAAACCATCTCCGGACGGGTGGAGACTTCGACCGGTCGACCCCCGTTAGGGAGAGGAGAGGAAGAAGAAGAGAAACGGATAAACCTGGCCTACAAAACGATTGCAAACGACGACGTTTTGTTTACTTCCCTCTCGCTCGTTAACTCTAATGGTAATGGCCCGTCTCCCTTCGGGGTAAACGTTTGGCATTGGCTTCTAACGACCTCCAACCTCTAATTGTCCCGAAGTCGGCCGCGCGTGACGACGCTCCCCCACCCTCTTACGCAGAAAAATCTAGAGTAAACTCGAAGAGAAATCCGGATTATCCGGCTTAATAGGGGATGGTCGCGGGTGTCAGGCGACGATCGATTAACAAAAGAATAAACGAAACGAGAGGTGTATCTCCCAAGATATTAAGAGACAACACGGTCGGTCGGAGGGAAATCGCGCGCGATGGGACGAGTCGGATCGATGGGTAAGAGTCGTAAAACCTCCCTCTCCTATTATATACTGCCGAGTAGCGCACCCGCCGCGCAAAAATAGAATGTTACGACTCTTTAAGACGGGGGGAGAGGAGGGAGAAAGAGAAAGAGAGAGCGTCGCTCCCCGGTTCCGCCCATCGAAAAGATTAAAAAAACAGAAAAGAAGTCGCGCACGCGGGAGGAAGAACAGTAACTACAGACCGGTCGACCGACGGACGGCCTTTCGGACGTCGAAAAACGCGGGGATAATTTCCACGTACCAGAAATCGGAGTTAATCTGTTGCTACAATTATCCGGTCTTCCGCCTAATCGGGTGACGAATACGATCCCCAATTTCCCTTCCTCCGTGGTTCCGAAAATCAACCGATCGGAGCCGGCAATTAATTACAATTAGCTTATCGTTCCAGACGTTTCCGCCCGCCATCGTCCACCCCCTGACCACCGGAAGGTGATGTAACGGGAGCGAAATTTCTCCTCGCCAGTCACAGTTCGGGACTTTTTACTTAAGCCGACTACAAACGTTTAACGGGGGATTGCCACCTAATCCCACCCGCATGACACGGCGTGACGGAAACGTCGAGTAGACTGCTACGGTCCGTAACGGATCGGCAATCTTTCCGGTCACGTAGCGCACGCTCCGACGATACGGGATAATTACCAGGTAATCTCCTAAAGGGGACGAGCGCCGACGGTCCGAAACCCCCCCGCGCGAGACTCGACGTTGAACCCCTTTCCGACCCAGGGGAGGTTTCTCGGGCCGCGTAAACACTTCGGTGAGAAATTGATGAAAGCGATCGCGTACTACGGAATCGATGAAAAAAGTACTCCCCCTCTTTATTAACGGACGTAAACACTTATTTTCCGATGCGGCCGGAGAAAGAAAAGGGGGAGGGGTAGAACTTTGGCTGGTGCAGACTCGAATAAATCAGGAGCAGGCGAAGGTGCGAGCGAGACTGCGACGAGACTGATAAATGTGCCGTAAGTTTCTCCCCCTTCTCCTCTATTTATCATACTGTTTAAAGACCCGTTAACCTACAGAGCAGCAAGAAAACGGGCAGAGGGATGGATGGATAATCCGCACGTTTACTCCCCCCGAATAAAATAGATTTCTGGGGTTAATTTTCCCATCCCCGAGCGAGTTAGGAAGTTAGAAGGTAGTAGGAGGGAGCGCCGAGAGAAAGAGAGGAAGCAAGAGGAGGATGTTCTTTTATTCACGACGGTCGGTCGTGCCCGGTGCGAGGGTGATGCGACGTGCCGCCCCTGCCGATCGAACTGCCCGTGCCTCCGGAGGATAAAACCAGACGCGAAAAGAAAGGGCCGGTCCCCGGCCGTTTTAGATTACTTTTATAAGCTCGGATAGTTTTTCCCGACCACTTCCGGTCGATTTTCCGCGTCACTTCCGCTCGCCGGATATTCCCATTCCAGGCGGGGAGGAAAAGCGGCCCCGAATTTTCGGAAGGCGATCGATGAGGGAGAAGCGCCAGCCAGCGAGGGCTTCTCCCGCGCGCGCGCGCGGCCCGGATAACGGTGATTACAGAGATAATGCCCGACGCCGCAGATCGCGAAGAGGGGAGAGAGAGACAACGGAGCGCAACGCAACTCCCCCGCCGACCGGAGGCGAGAACGGTAAAGACGGAGGGCGCGGCGGGAGCGTCGTCACTTCATTAATTTCCCGGCCTCGTTACCGAGACGAGGAACGGAGCGACGACACCCGACTAATTAACGCCGACGGGAGGAAACGCTAATTATCACTCCTAATTAACGACCGGGGCCCAAAGAGAAAAAGGGTCCGGCTTTCCACCGGACGCGCCGCGCCGCGCCGCGCGACGCCAGGCGGAAGAGCGCGAAGAAGGGACGAGGAAGAGGAGGGAAGGGAGGGGAGGGGAGGACGCGCTCCGTCGGAGAAACAGCTGGCGCGCGCCTAACGACATTAGCGTGGGTTAATAGAGCCGAGCATACTCCTTCGGAATTAAATTTAACTCGATTTTTAAACTCCGAGCTAATAAAGTCTATTTATAGAAGCATCCTCCTCCTCCTCCTCCCGGGGCGGAGTTTTCGATTTTTCCGGGCTCGTCCTTCCGAGGGGGCGCTCCGGCCGGCCCGTAACGGGCCCCGGTCCGGGTTATATTTAACCTTTGCGCCGGGTCCGTCGGAGACGCTAAAGCGGGGTCGACAGATGGCACGAAATCCAGATATTAATCGTCTCTCTTAAAACGCTCAGCCGAATTCGCCCTCTTAAACAATCTACGCAACGGATACGATCGACGACTTACTATAAATAGAAACGTCTCTCCCTCCTCCTCCTCCTCCTCCGATAATAGCCTTGCAAAAATTGCGGGGGTGGAGCCATCCGACGTCTTAATTAGAGAGTGCGCCCGGGTCGTCCGGCAGCCCTCTACCAGAGGGACGGGGGCCCGCCCTTCTCGGACGCTCCGACACCGGCGACGATTAAATTAAAAGTGGCATCGACCCGACCTCCCTCTTCGTACAAAAGAGCCGAGCGGGAGCGCCCCCCGTCGTTGCCCCGGCAACGACGAAGGAAGGAACATCTGTATTGAAAGAGGAGAGCGCACACGCGCGGGTTACGGGAGCCGACGAGTGACGACCGATGACCCGAATATTTAAAACCGGGAAAACGACGACGTCCGTTCTCCTCCCCCGGAAACGGAAATACGAAGGGTCCCGGCCACCCTCTCAGTTTCCCAACGAAGTTTCCCTCCTCCGAGGCGGAAACATGGCGACCGGGGATCCGACCGGTGGAGAAAGGCCGAGGCGCGCGGGAGACCTTATCTCCGGTCGGCAGACGCGGAGAATTAGTAGAAGCCAGCGTCCCCTTCCCGAAAGATCGATCCCGCGGGGAGAAGTCGGAGAAAAGAACAATGTCCGACAATCCCCGATATGCCCGGGGATAAAGGGGCGAAGGGAAAAAAAAGAAAGTCGTCGACCAATCGATGCGGGTGGAGGTAAACCGGATAACCCAGTGGGCCGTGTCACGTGTTGCCCGGGAAGGGAGATTCGTCCCCTCCCTCCCCGAAAATCCAAAAGGAAAGATTCACGGCGGCGAGCGAACGGAATACGATAACCACCTCTTCCACGTCGCGTGCACGCCGGTGCACGCGCTCACCGAACGAAAAACAAACACGATCTTTAACACGTAGTTTCCAGCACGAGTACATCCCCGGCATTAATTACCAAAGGCGGAAGCGTGGCCGCCGATTCCCCATTAAGTTATTAAGCGGGAGGAGGGAACGGCCACCCCGCGGAGGGGCGCGTGGTTTTGGCCGGGAGGAGGGAAGACGTGGACTTCCTCCACCTCCGTTGAGCCGGGTGACGATTTTCTTTTCGTCCCGGGGTGGGGAGCGTGCGTCGGCGCGCGCCCCGACCACTCACTCACCTGTAAGAAGTGGTGAAGGCACTGCGACCCGTGAGTCTTCAGCAGGTTCTGCAAGTTTTCCATTCCATAGCGACGCAAATCGAACCCATTGGTGGCCATGTTCGGGAGCGGGGGCGGGTCGGAGGCCTCGTGGGTCCGTCACGGGGGCAGACGAGTGGGCCCCGCTGCTGACCACGCTCCCGGAACCGAAACGCTCGCGCACCGATCCAACTTTGCCGACAGCGAGAAACCGACTGACGCTACCCGAACGGGTAGAGAGGGAGAGAGAGAGAGAGGAGAGTGGCCGGGGAGGAAGAGCGACGCCAGCGCTGTCGGCGGTAATTACCCGCACCCGAAGTACCGAGCGTGGTAAATGGGGGAAGAGGGTGCGCCACCCCCTCTCCGCTACGTGCTCCTCCAGACCCCACCGATTCTCAGGTCTTAGGCGAAAACCCGCGCCAATCGCTCCTCCCCACCGCTCTGGCCGGACACTCCGCGCCAAGAAAACGGAACGTCCAGGTGTGGAGGGAGACCGTCTCGTTCGGAAGGTGGCTCTCGGGTGGGGTAAAACGGAACCGGAAGCCGCCGACCCCAAGCTTTGCCGCAAATTGGGGAGGTGTGGCGTCGATTAAATCTCCGGTCACGAAACTCGGCCGGGCTGAAGGGTAATAAAGGAGCGAATAACCATTCGGCAATTGACGTAGGCATACTAATTTCGCCGGGAGCGTACCTTTCCTAATTAACGAATTCCCCAAATTCTCCACCCTCCCATCGAAGCAGAGGGGAGGTGATTTTCGGCCGTCACCCGGCTGCCGAGGGCGACGGCCCGGTAAGAAGGGAAAAGGAACAACAGGTAGGGCCGGAAGCGGAGATCCCGGAGGATGAGATTACACTCGGAGGGGGCGGGGAGGAAGCGGCGTCTCGGTGTGAGAGACTTAACACCTGAGACCATTAGCGGACGGTGCGGGCAGAAAAAATCCATTATCGGTTTCCTCTTGCCGGTCGACTCTAAGTAAGTTAAAAGTGGACTCCGACCAATGGCGGCCGTCGGGTCCCCGGGGTACGGGACCGGAAGAGGAGCAGCCTCTATGTCTCTTCTTCCGTCGCCCCCCGGCCATTTCCGGGTCCTCGACTTCGTTCTTTAGACCAGACTCGACTCCGCCCATCCCGGGAGGGGAATTTGACCAATGGCGTAGTATCGAGAAAATTGGCTTTATAGTGGGGTCGGAGACGTCTTTCCTTCCGACGTAAAAAAGAAAAAGGCGCAGATAATATAAAAAACAACACGCTTGTAAAGTGGACGAGCTGGTTTACCGTATCCATTTGACTAACGAAGAACTCCACCACGTGGTTTCCGGCGCGCGCGTGGGGATCGATGCGGTCCGAGGGTGCCAGTCATCGTCCCGGATCCGCTGTAAAACGAAGGGAGCGAAGCAAAACCGGAAGCTTAATTGCTAGTTAACGGGGCCCACTCCCTCTCTGTACTGGTGACAAAAGGTGGAATACAAAAGTGGGTGACGTCACCCCCAGACTGGGCGCAACAAGCAGGAGAAACGGTAGCCCGGTAAAAAACGCGGCGGCGGAAGCTGGAGTAAACGAAACGGAACGAAACCCGAGGATTTTTTCCGGAGAACCGGAAGAAGTCGAAAGGGCAATCCCGACCCAGCCCGGAGGTTTTCCTCCCCCCGCCATCGACAAAAGGCAGACGCGGCATTAATCCAGACTCCACTTTCGGCAGTTTATCATCCTCATCCTCCTCCTCCTCCTCTCCCCGGCAAGAATAAAATGGATCATTTCTGAGGACGGAAGAGACAAACGGCAGAGAGAGAGGGAGGAAAATTGTAAATTCGATATCGCGGGGTATCCCGTAACCATCGATTTGTTGCGTCTTATTTCTCGCCGGAAGAGAGCGAATATTAAATTTCGGGACAGAAGGAAAACAAGAGGAAAAATACGTGCATCTCACCCCCCCACCCATCGGTGGTCCGACCCGAATTTCCTCATTTCCGGAGAAAATACAAATCCGGGAGGAGGAAGCGTAATCAAATAAATGCCGGAGAGGACTTTAAATAGTTCGAGAGTCATACCAGAGAGAAGGGGTAAAGTCGAAAGAGCGCGTGACCAGGCGGGGAGGGAGGGAAAAGCCAAAACGATCGGGCGTCGATCAGGTAATTAACTCCCGTTCTAAGTTCCGGCGGGGCCACAAGATCGGAGGAGCGCGCGCTCCCCCCGGCTTCCCGGACGCGGTCGGAGGCGCGGGAGGAGACAAATTGCCCATCGCCGCCGCCAAGAAAATCCGTCCGGACGCGTAACAGATGGCCGGGTCGAAACCCGACCGTCGCTAGGCAACGGTTGCGACCTCGCCGTAATTTTCCGCGTCCGGATCCCTCTACCTCTCACCTCCCCCCGCAGGACGGGTGATGGATGTCCGCCTCCTTCCCGTCCAATTACCGTCGCGAGCTCGGCCAGAGAAATGGGGCCGGCCCCCGCCGAACGAGGACCGTTTCCCCCCTCTCGCCGACACCCGCGCAATTACTGGCCTCTGATTTGACAAATTCCGTTCTGGAGCAGCAGTCGGGGTTCGAATACCGGAGCCACGCGTGGCACCCCACTGCCAAATCGGGTGCGCCGGAGAGATGACACTACAAGGGTATAACGAATGGAAGTTAGACTTCATTGTGGGGGGAATCCAGGATTAAGGTGGGGCGGAAGAAAAGAGACCGGGAGTTATCAATCAGGATAGGAAGTGGAAGTCGTTACTTCGTCTTCGATGAAAGAGAGGGTGGAGAGAGGCGCGGTATGCATAAATGTCGAGTTAAGTAGGCGCCGTGGATGGGGTAGTAGCGGGAGAAAGACGTCGAGCGCGCAAGAAAAAAAAATCCCGTCATTTTTTAATCCGCTTCGCTACGGAGGGGAGGACGGAGCCCGGAAGTCTCTCTCCCTCGCCGCCTCCTCTATATTAACGGATTCGGTCCCCGTTCTCGGTTAGGTTGGCAATTAGTATTCGTCCGCCCGAAAAGCCTAGTGTGGTGCCCCCTTCCGCGTTACTTTCGATGGCGGCAAAGCGTAACGCCGCGGTAACAAATTTTAATTAAATTGGGATATATTGTTACCAACTGCTTTCGCGCCACGGATCCTTTATTAAATATAGCAGTCCCCCGAGTGTTGCCAGATAGAATAAAGAGCGAAATCGAACGTAGGTGGCGCATCTGCCAGAAATTCTTACCGACCCAAACGTGGGAGCGGATCTGTCCGACTGATTTCCGGTTATTTATTCCACCGTTCTATGGCTTATAGACTATATATTTAATTTGATACAATATTTGTGTATTCATCTGAACTGCGCGTAATTTGGCACTTTTCTAGGAATTAACTACAGAACAGCGAAAAAGATTTCGGGAGAACACACAATACCACCCACTAAACAAACAGCCGCGATATTGATTGAGTCGACGGAATTACCGAGTAACAAATGCTTCAATTCCAGAAAATTTTGGTAAAAACAAAGTACGCGTAACAAGAAATAGCCTCCGTCTAACGCGCAGACACGCGCTACGATCTTTTAGAATTTACAGAATTTCAAAAACACCACTCGAAATCTGCATACACGCGCCGCCGTGTAAAAGAATTACTTACAAAGAGAATCAAATTACACAGAATTACTCGAGATATGCAAATGAGGAAGCACGTCACGATTTACTCGTCGATAGCCTGCACATTGCCAGGCACGATATTCAAATTCTCGTTCACGCGCGCCAGTGTTTTCGCAGCCGCAAAGACAGGCATTGTTTGTATGTGGCAACGCGGCTAGCGAAAGTCCCTATTTAGGTTTACAAATGTGAAGGAAACCAGGAAAACCCCACGTTGGAGAGGTGCGAACCCACGACTAGTATTATCCGCACGCCGAGTGTGGGCGAAGACGGGCAATTACAGGTGGATCCAACAGAACATAAAAAAAAAAAAATTACAATGAACGGCTACGAGGCTATTTCGAGTGTGTCGACCCAAACACAAGAAGTAAATATCCTTTTTAATACGAGAGAGCCGGAGCGACGATAGAACCAGAGCCGTAAATAAGCCATTTCCGTATAAAAAAAACTTACATAAATCTATATTTTACTCGAGGGACGAACATTCAAACGATCGTAAAAATGACGGGAGGGCGAAGAGGTGCGGAAGATTTCGCGCGCTTCCGGCGGAAACAATGCGAAGAATGGCGAAATCCGCGTGGAAACCTCGCCACCTAAACTAGCAACGTAGAGAATGTCGGAGAGGGGATGCGTTTAAGTTAATCGACGAGGGAGGGAGCCGAGTCGAAACACGTTCCTTCTTTCGGCACCGGCAGAATATACGAGCGCAACTACAGCCTGTTGGAACAAGGATCACGTTCGGGAACATCACTCCCACCGCACACGTTACATCCAGTTCGATTCCCGTTCCAGAAACTCGTCGTAACGAATGTCATTTCCGGATCCTTCCCCGCGCCGGCGGCTGGTAAAAGAAACTCTCTCTCCTCCCCCTCGAATAACGCCGCCCATAAAATTGGCAATCTTAAAATTAAATCGGCAATGGCAATCGAGAAAGTAATCTGCGCTAATGCATTCTTAAACCTTTGACACGAGCGTGATTAATACTAAAATTTCTCGTATGGAAATCGCGTGAGGAAAAATTTACATTTAAAACAAGATCGATGCAACAGTATTTAGGTTCGTACACATCCTTATCTGCCATAGTTTAATCAATGGTATTAATCACGAAACCCCCTCCACACGCTACCCACCCGAAAAAAACCTTTTAAATGTAATTGATAGAACAGCTCGCCCCCCGCCAGGTCACGCCGTCAATTTCGGGAAATTTAGCCCATGGGGGTGTTAATTTTTGCCCACACTGCTCCGTTAAATAACCGGTTTGTACCGAGTAAATACCGCGTAACACGCGTTGAGGTATAAAAAAAATAACGCAACCAGCGCGTTACGCGTGGGTACAGCGGTAACGGGCGTTAGAAACCGGATTTTGTGCGCGAATTAAGAATCGACGCCATTAAATCGTAGATAATTTAACTGAGATCATTAGCACTGTCGAAAAACCGTGAAAGACGGGCAGACAATAAGCGAACGATAAAATTTGCATAAAGAAAATTTTTAAAAAATAGAAAAATGGCGTAATATTTCACACGATAACGCGATTTCCTGGTTACCGCAAAACTATAAAAATGTCCGTTTAAATAACGAGACGACCGCAATTCGATTGTTGTAACCTACATATTTTTCCACCAATGGGGAGCGGCCGTTTGAATATTTAAATTAACGGTTCCGATAAAAATAACGGACGTTAGACGACAACGCAATGTAACAATAGAAAAGAGGGGAGCGATTTGCCAGGCGTTGCGGCGTTTCTGTCTTACTTATCTGACTTTTGATGTTTGCAAAAATGTTATTTGATATTCTTTACGCCCCGCCGGGTGCGCATTCTGTGCAAACAAATAGAACAAAATGCCGTTATCGATGTTATCCTCCGGGCACCTCTCTACGCCACCGTATCGCTATTTATGTTAGGGAAATAATGGAGAGAATGCCTCTCTCGCTGCAACTCCTCTCCCCCTCTCCTTTCCGGCATTCTTAAGATTTTCCGAAATTTCCAGACGTCCCCACTCCAGCCTCTAATTAAAGCCAACGTATAGGCGGAAGAGGAATACAATTAGGCGGGGAATTTATGTCAAAAATTACTTGTGACGTCAGTCTCGTCATTCCGACTTTATTTTCGGGTGGAGTCGAGTGCCGTCTGCTCTCGTTCCGGTGGCAGACGCGCAGCGCCATCTGATAAAGGAAAATCGAACTGTTTAACAGAGACTCGCATGTACTGCCATTTGCCAATTCCGGGGATATAATGTCTCATTTATCGCATGAGAAATTTGGTAATTCGAAAAGTCTGCTGTATTTTATTATCTGTTTCCCCTTACATATATAATTTATCGTAACGAACTTCAAAATTAAGCTGTAAGGACATTTTGATTGATCAATACTAAGGTGACATAATACCGGTTAATTTCATTACTTATCTCTCATTAATACTATTTTAAGGTGGTGGTTCAGTAGCGTACGGTAACGCAACACTCGGGGACTTCCTACGAAAAAATGGCTGTATATAGATGTTAAATATGTGAAGAAAACTCACGTGTCTAGCCGATTAAGCGCGAACCCGCCACCACCTCTCGGTGTCCAAAACTTCACGTGGCCAGTCTGCTCTTAAGGCGTGAACCCGCCACCAGTGTTTGTTACTATTTTGAAGGTTATGTACTGTACAGTACATTATCAGCCTATCGATAACGCTATTAATTACACTTGCCACTTGTCCTACAATCGCGCGTACGTATTCTTACCTTCTAAATTTATGCCCGTGTTCTACTTGGAAAATTAGAGCCTTACAATCACAAAATTGAAAGTGTACAACCAGAAAACCATTCGAATTTATCGTCACTAAAATATGGCTATGAAAGTACAAGTACCTGTCATATTTTTTATTTCGTGTACACTGTTAGTTGCCATTTGCCTGCACTGTCTACAGGTTACGTAAAACGTGCAGGTTAGGTCATATTTCACACACATTTTATTGTCCTACTTTCAGTTTTTAAATCCTGTCGATACTATTGACAGCGCCGAATGAAGTAGCGTCTCGTGTCTAGAACACGTAGGAAGCCCTTAATTGGGCAGTTAAGCAAACGAACACAACTACTAGACACTGAAGGCGTTTATTCGCGGATGAAATTCCTTACAAGCGGAGAACAACACAGATAAAGGAACACGAGAAAGTACGAATCCTTCAATTAAATTACAGGTAGACCGTCTTATGAATTACCATAACTCGTTAGTGAAATGATAAATGAAATTTTTTAATCCCTTCGAAAAATGTTTACTCTTAACGCGGGTTTATTGTTAAAGACTTCAATGAGAGAAACTCCCGGCGCCAACACGGAATTAAGGTTGCTCGACCACACACACACACACACATCAACACTTCCACCATTCAAAAATCTCGCATAATTTTCCATAACTTACGATTCAAATTAGTAGTAGCGAGGTGCGCGCGCTAAAAAAATAAAACGAATTTATTTCTCGTTTAGCAAAAAAAAAGCTTTCATTTTTCAAAGATTACGACAAAAATCGCGCCCCAACGAGTTATTTCCTATTCAGTTTCCTTCTTTATTCGAATTTCAACGTGAAAGATCAATATTTTTTCAACACTTCCTGCGAATTTCTGCCTATTCTTAATACCGTTCATCCATTTCTTCCTGTGTTTATCTTCAATTATGCCTGGCAGGATGGGACCCGTGCCATATTGTAATCCTCAGCCAATCGTAAACACGGGGAGAGCTGTTTCTCTCTTATCGCGGTCGTAACTTTTCTATTATGGGTCCTCCAACATCTCTTAATTCCATTCAGACACCAGCTTATTGTCGTGATCCACGCGATGAAGATTCGACCAGGAACGACTCACTTTTGTGAATATTTCCAACGTGTACCCGTAACAATAGGACTTTCGAAGAAATGCGTGGAACGTAAATTCCGGCACGTGGAGTAATTTAAATAATTCACAACCCACCGTCGGGGTACTCGCTACAATAAGAAATTTCAAAGGGTTGAGAGGAGAATTCCATAAATGGACACACGGCATCGAGTTTTTATCTGAAGCCACCCTTCTCTAGAACTTAAAAATGACTCCAGAGATAAAAATGCCACTGTGGCGAGTTTCTAGGAAACAACTCTGGAGGGCAGCACATTCCGACGTGGCTTATCGAACCCATCGACCCGACAATCCACTTCACTCAATTCTGCTGTGTAATAAATATTTTTAATACTTCACCCCCATACGAAAAACCCTCAGGTGACTTGAAATTTAAATAAAATCATTTTTATTTTAAAAAATATTTTACGAATTAATTCGGCAACACTTCCAATTTGTTTCTGGTGTCGCCACCTGTGGTCGGAGCCGGCAACTAACAGGTCAAATCCAACATGGCGAGTGTCGCCCGAATGTATTAAATGTTTAATAAAACGGCAATTGTTATATTAACGAGAAAGATTTAAGACTTCAATTACGACGCAGGGGGGTTGCCCGGTCAAACGTAGCGGCACCCCGACCGACTTCCCGTGTCCAAGTCTGCAGTCGGACGGCAGTTCTACGCCAGGAAACGAGGGGTGGTCGGATCTCGTCGATGCGAGTAAGCAACGAGTGAAACCGACGAGAGGAGGGAAAAAACGTACGAAGCGGAAAATTAGCCTGGATATTTCCCTAAATCAATTAAGTCAATGGCTTAAACGTAGATGTTAAACGGGAAGAACAAACAAAAACATCGCCGGTTTAAATATGGCCGAATTCTCGTATACGTAAGAGATGGAGGGGGAGGGAAGTGTACGGTACGCGTCCGTTTCCCGCCAAAGATTCTGGCAGAGGGCCAACTCACTCGGTCATCGATCCGTTTTCGGACGAAGTAGTCAGGGCGTTTACCGTTCCGACCGGGTCCGCGTTTGACTCGAATGCAAAGTACGGCATCGAGGGATCTTAAAACTCGCCCATCCCCCTTTTAACTCCCCAATTCGTACTAGTGTGTACCCGAAGAGGAAAGGCAGCCGGGGTGTTCTTATTATACAGCCTCGGAATCACCTTTAACCCGTTAGGAACGGCCACAGTCCCCAAGTTTGCCACCTTCTAGAGAAAGTCCCAAATGGGGAATCAAACTGATATCGGAAAGGTGGAAGAACCACCCCAAATTTAAGGGAGGTAAACACCCCCGTACGAGCCGCAACAATTGTCCAATGAGATGAACTCGAAACCAAAACAGTGCCCCCCCCCAAAAAATACATCCTTCCTTCACGAGCTACGAAAAGTATCCGGAAGAGGAGGCAAATTCCACATTTTTATTTCGAATAAAAAAGTCTCGCTTCAATTAGCGAAAGCGAGGGAGAGAGAGAGAGAAAGAAGAGAAAAAATACCGAACCGCACCCTTTGGCTTCTCACGTTTTTCTCCTATAAATGCAGCATTTCATGAATGGAAGGTCGAATGAATGGCTGAACGGGAATGAATGGAGTCACGCGCGCTCGATAGTCGACGCATTCGTAAATACTTACGCAAAAACGTAGGGAATGAGCCGAGAGTAAAATAGTACGGCGTTACTAGATTGGTCGGTCGGACTCGGGAATTCCGATACGCGGGCCCGGATAGGCCAAAGGGCGTAGACATACGTAACCGCCTATTACTTACGAACGAATATAAAGACGCAAACAATGGCATTCGTAAAGACACGGAAACGATTACGAGTACCCACAAACCAACGCTACATCCCAAATTTTACGTAAACACTGGCGATCGGCACGCGCCATTTATTCGTCCTTCGACACTAATTCGCTTCGCAGACGAGGAAGCACAAGGAGCAAAAAAAAAAAAAAACTCGGAAGTGACTGGCTAGCTGCGGCCCACCCTCTAATGCCTCAGTCTTTATCGTGGCAGATAAAAGTTAACCGTCCGGTCCGGGTCATTGCCATCCGACTGTGTCATTATTACTCGGCACAAACGACGTCGAAGGTACCATTAGCACCCCGGATTAACGCCGTCCACTCCCTCAATGGAAACGAGGCCATCGTTCCACCTTGGAAAAATTAAAACTCTCGATCGGAAAGGAGACAAATGGCGGAAGGTCGAGCCTCCTCGCCCATAACGTTAATGGGATAATGGGCCGTTTTTCTCGTTCCCCGGCCAAGAATGCCAGACACGCGCTCTCTTCCATTACACCCGACCGCAATGTAATCCCGAATCGAGTTGGAACGCGCAGGATATTCCTCCTCCCTGGGCATCGCGGCACAGAATGAAGACAAATAGGAATCGCCTCCTCATCTCGGCTTCCAAGATTTGGGGGCAATATTCCCAACCAATCGATTCCTAAATGGAAGCATCCGGTTGCCTATCGGGTGTCCAGTGTGGCAATCCGATAGGCTGCGCATTAAATTTTAACGGGGACCATCATATTTGAAGAATTTAACACTCGACCTTTCACCCGCGGCTAGCCGGGAACCCGGTTTTTCGGCGGGATATCGCAATTTTAATTTATCAAAGGGGTGCTCGGCGGTACGACCGCCTACGAAACCAGTCAATAAGCAGTGTTTACGTACGGAAGGGAGAGGGTTCGTACCCGGGAATGATTTATGAGGACGTTATCGGCCACACCCGGCTGCACCGAACCCGGTGATTGAACGCCGGTGACGGAAGAGATGTCCCGCAACGCACTGGAGTATGACTTCGAAGTGTCATTCTCGGTATCGCAGCTACGGTGGCATTATTCTTTGGCCCCGGCGAAAAACCAGAAGATCAAGATGTCACGACGGATCGATGTACTAACGTCGTGATTTACAGACTCCATCTACAGGCCGCTGCCTCCTTTTTTCCTCAAATATTCATGGAGAACCGCTTGTTAATGCTGTTCTCTTCCTAGTATCTTCGAGAAGGATCTCCTGTTTATGGCAAACAGAAACATCACTTCTTTTTTTTAAAAAAAACGCACCCCTTCTCGTAAGAATTGATATAGGAATTTTGACTTTTTACGTCTTCGAGCCCATTTTAAACTATATTTTATATAAAGAGGGGATATGGCACTTGGCAACTGTGAACGCCCAGTTTTAATTCTTCCGGATTTCGCATTTGGAACCAGAACGGGTGCTTTGCGATTTTCATTTTATCAAAATTTATCTCCTCCCGCTCCGTCTCGATTGTCCCAAACAGGCTTTTCTCTTGTATCTTTTCTGTCTCCTTCAATCTCTCTCGACTTCACTTTCAATTGTGAACGCGTCCTTTCTTTTTCTCCCTCTTCTCTGCCACTACAAAACTATAACGAATTCCTGCTTGATTTATTACCGAATTATTTACTATTGCTCCGAAAGGAATTCTTGTTATGATTAAAAAGAGGAAGGAGTTAAAACTTTTAAGTGGGGCGCTACCATTAGGGAACCTGCGGGGAGTTACGGGGGGCATAAAATTTAACACTTTAATGCCAAATTTACCGTTCGAAAGGCACTTTTTTGGCCAAAGGACGGTGCGGGCGAGGTTTGGCAAATCGATGAATTCTCAATCTGGTGCTCGACTCGCCTCCCTGCGAGATTGCAACGGGATCGAAACGTGACAATACGAATAATGTAGCGGCTCCCACGGCTACAATTCCATCAAGTGGCAGGTAATGCGATGACAGGAATAATTAACGAGGTCGAAATACCGATCGACTCGCCGCAACGTAGAAAAACCCACGGGTCAATGCTTGGCAGATAGTAAAAGTTCGTCACGCAGGTGTTACGCGCGCCTACGTAATCGTTTCCGCTCCGAGCCTGGCATGAAACGTCGAGCTTTAAAACTTTCGTGACGGTAACCAAATTAATCGCGGGGTGAATACGAATAAAACCACCCCCAAATCCCGCGCCTCGGAGCTTTACCCTCTCGACACGTAAAGAGGCTCCCGAACACCCTTTCCCAGATCGATCACCCAAGTGAAGAAGTACGTAGAGGGATTACGACGGTGATAAATATAGTCGACCATCACCCGGTATCAACGGGTCGGTTTAATGTCCCCATTCTATCCATTAGTCGCTCGTAAAATCACTTATGGGACACTAAAGAGTAGCGATACCTTAAAGAGGGTGGAAGCGTCCTTGGCTCCCGACTACGCCATGACGTAATTACATAATGCGAGACAATTTGTAAGAAACACGGTGTCATCCGCATCGATCTGGCTAAACGAAACACGGATTAGCACAAACTTTCTCCCTTTAATCCAGGTGTGACAGAAGCCAGAATATTCGGCAGAGCGGCAGACTGCATCTCTAGCGCCATTTCTACCCTCCGCCGTCTCCGCGGAACCACTCCATCCAGGTAACACGATCCGGCCGTCGAAAACGTCGGGGTGGAAATAGGATTGGAAAGATTTGAAACTACGAAATACGCTACTCGAGAAGGCGACAAGACGAAATTAAGGAGTGGAAAATATTGATTAATTTACGAGTCGTTAAGGCAAAGAACCGTAAAGATTTATCAAAGGTGTGCGACTCCAGAGGCTTGCAATTAGGTAGGCGGAAGTCTGAACACGCTTCGACGTAACCGGAAGCTACACGACGACGCTTAAACAAAAATTAATATTAAAAAACAAACGGGTCCGAGCGACTGTAAGAAAGTGAAATCTTTTATTATTAGAGGAACGGGCGAATCCACGTCCCAAAAGCAGAGAAATAAAAATTTAAGCACCGGAAACTTCCATTTAGCGATCGGTAGAGCGGACTAGGAACCTTAATTGCTTCTCCTCCAACGGATTTTGGACAGGTGGTGCGGTGTGGCTCGTTTGCAAACGATAACGATTACGTGATTAAATAAACTGGGAAGAGTCAGATAAGGCACTTGGCCGAGGAAAGCACACTTCCAGCTTGCTCTATTTAGATTAAAATCTACTACACTTATAACCCCTTCTTACTTCTCATTCACTGGCTCCATTTTTCAAGATCCTGGATGCATTATTGGATTTTAAAAAAGCCCATTAATTAATTAATTATTCGCATCGGAATCCCGATAAAACCGAATTTCCCAAATCTCCCTTCCTTCAATGTCTTTTTTGGGTAATGGCATGTCTTCTTTGTCCAAATTTCTCTAGAACCATTATGTGGGCCCCCGAAGGTACAAATTTAGATTACAGCTTATCAGCCAAGAACTTAAAAAAACTGGCAATTCCTTTAAAGTAAAAAAAAAGTAACAGAAGTAATTACTACAGTATTTCAAAATTAGATAATGAATTAAGATCAATGTTCCCTTCCTTACTAGAATGCACTAAATTCCTCCGCTTAATGTTCCAATCAATGCAGCACTGTGCCTCTTTCTCGTTTGCCTACTAAATCTCTCCCCCTGCATAATTTTGCTTCCCTTATTTAAATGAAACAGGAGTTGAGAGAGAGAGAGAGAGAAAATTTCTAAAAGGTGTAAGGAAGATCGCCTCCAATTTTATACTTGGTTCCCGAGAAAATACAATATAAATTGGTGGAAGTAGACACATTTAAGGATTTTTACATCAAATTATGAGATAATTCTTGACAATCCGAGTGGGAAGGAAGAAATGTCTTTCGATGGGAAGACGGCATCACATATCGGAGAGTTCTCTGGGCTACTTATTGTACCACGGATTGCACAAACACATGTATGCACAGGAAAAATTTTTAAATAAATTTCTATTTAAAAAAAAGAGAGAAAATAAAATTTATGAGTAACATTGCTTATGCCACTTATATTCCATCAGGTCCATTAGAGGCCACAAACATGAGGCCTCAAGACTGCATGTTCCCACCTCTGGTCCAAATCTTATTATTTTTAAAATATACAATTAAAATGACTTTTTTATATAACAACAACCAATTTTTCGAGATAAGAGAGAACTATTTTAAAGTAAGTGTTCTTTCCAGCAACAAGTCAACTTCTAACTACCATTTCTCTTGATAGCACTAACTGCATGATAAGAAAAATATCCTCATAAAAATTTATTGCTCTAGTTTTTCCGTTCAAATATTTACCTATTCTCACCACTTCTATCAAAAAATGAAACATTTCAAACATTATTTTATTGTTGCTCAGTAAAAACAGCTCAATACGCAGTTACTATATGCAGTAATTACAGTGGACATCGAGGATGAAATTCATTACAGAAAGATTTAATGTTAAGACTCCTAGAAAAGATTCTACAAACTGTTCCAGAGATGATCTCTCACCTTAGCTATTACTATACTACTTTTAATTATAGGAATCAAGTTTAACAGAAAATTAAATTTATTACAATTGTAAATTCCCATTATTACACTAAGAGTAATGTCTTTGCATTTAATGATCATTAGATGACACTTGATAATAGAATTAAATATGTAAAGACTTCCAACTGAGTCGACCGAAATCACGCACACCAAATGTAGAAAGATCTTTCATTTAAACAGTTTAAATTTGTAAATGTAAATTATACTTTTTACTATCAATTGTAGAGTTCTTGTTATTTAAATAAGTGATTTGATATGCTTCCATTTATCAAATTTTATCTTTTGTGAAAACTAAAAAAGGTACACAGATATAGAAGAAAAATAAGTCTTTCGGAGTTGACTACACGCAAGAAAACAGCAATTAAATTATTGCCACTCCATTTACTTCTATGATAAAAAAATAACAAAATGCTGTGGATATAACAGATCATGTGTAATTATCACATTTTGTAATTTAACTCAAAGCAATGTTGCTACAGGTGGAATTGGATTTATTACACTAGCAAATACGGTTCTGAGAAGAGACTTCTCTCGCTTTGATTCTTATTCTGTGGAAAGACGATAAAAATTATTTTAAAATTCTTTTATACAAACAAAATTGAACAAGATTAATAACACAAACAGAGTGAGAGAAAGCGCAGAAAGGAGAAACCTTGTTGCAAACACAAAAAGTATATAAACAATTAGACCAATATCTTAAATAAAAAGCAAATGGCTAATGAAAACTTGACTTCTATCACCGATGCAAATCGCAATTATTCAAAGAACCAAATCACAAAACTTGGACAAGGAGACATTTTCTCTAAAAAAGAATTCAAAACATTATTATTATAATTTCTTTTGTCTATTTTTAACTGCAAGTAAGCTTGCCCGATGGCACAAAGAAGACACCAAACAAAATAGATGACTCCAAGAAAACTTGCCCGAGAAGGACCAAATCAAACTCAAATTTGGTTCTCTGTGAAAATTGGAAAATCTCGACACACTATCATCTATTTGAATAATTATACATAAATTAAGATGGTAATTAAGTGTTCAACAGAGACAATAAAAATATGGTAAGAAATTAAAACTTTTTCAAAGTAAATTCTATGAAATACTTGGATAGAAATTTAATAAAATACTTTTATTTTAATCAAAAATAAATTCAATTTGCATAAAATTTCACAGGCATAAATAAAGGCTATTTGCTACTAATGTAGCTTCAGCGGAGCTAACAAAAAGAACCAAAATATAATTTAAAAAATTTAAATCTTGAGTTTCCTCACACTTATAAAAAGACAGCAAACAAAATCCATTTGATAATGTTATTTTAGAACATCACACAAGTGTTAAGTTATTTTTGCTCTTGAATTTCTTAGATATGTAAGAACAGAAAGTAAAAAATCACTTTCCACAATTTAATTTATGCTCTTAGAAGCTACAATTAACAACAAATTACTTCTTCACCTCAAAAACATTAATATAAAATGACATTCAAATTCAACACACAACAAATATTTCAATACAATTATCAAAATTTTAATTAAAAAAAGAAGTTATAAAATATCTTATGCAAGTTTTTTATGCGCAATAAATAGCATTTTTTGGTGATAAGAGTTATCACAGTCTTAGTTCCTGAAAATTATCTCCAGGCGTTTGGTTTATTTTATCAAAGAAACGTATTAAATTCTACTTTTAATTGTGATAAACGTTCAGATAATTTCATATAAAACAATAAAAAAACGAGGTCGACCAGATTCTCCCTCTCTATCAAGTTTCAGAATAGAAAGATGCATTTAAATATGTGGAGAATTTGCCTATGTTCATTTATATTACTATTAAAATTAAAAATCCTTTCCTTTACAATAGTAATGAGTAGGAGAAACAACAGTGAAATGATTCTTTGCCAATAAAAAATTGTTACATAAGTAAAGAAAACTGAATGTAAACAATAAAAGATAACACAGTTCCACAAATATTATCTAAATATTTCGCTTCTTTTTATTCTCAAAATTTGTACGCCAAGCCAATTCCTTTTCAAAACACTTTGCCCAAAGCAACTGTACAATTTTATACATAAATAGTTTTAAATCTCTCTCTGAAGACTATGAAAATAAAAAATTTCAAATATTCAACCATTTGTGACATTCATCTTCTACATATTCTGTCCCCTTTGACTAATCAAGTGTCGTAGCATACACAAAATATTTAAAACTTATTAAAACAATTAAATGGTCTTAATTTTGTCACTTGGTATTAAAGAACTGAATAATAAGAAAATTCATTTATACATTGCATTATAAATACTAATGAAAAGTTTCACTACGTGACCAGAAAGTCTCGTTACTTTTCTTTCTATAATAAGATAGTATCGAATATATGACATACTCGTGCTTTATTAAATACTTTTATTTAATTTGAGATTCTCCACCAAAACAAAATGCTTCCTGTTGGGAGAAGAAGAAATAAACCAAGAAGTGGAAGATCAACAAGAGGGAAGGAAATACACTTTGCATTCTATTTCTAAAGCTGCCCCGAAGATGACATTTTGCAACAGTGAAAATATTTGAAAAAAGTATCTATTTTGAACAGTCTGTGTTTTATCCGTTCGTCTCGCATCCAAAAGATGATTTTCTTTTAACAACAGAAAGAAAATTGACATAAATTGTGGGGTATGTTGAGGGATCATCAGTAAAATCAATTCATAAAAAAAAAATTTGAAAGTTGAATAACCCATTTTATGCATCTCATGATAAACAACAATTTTTTAAATTCCAGCTAATACAAAAAGACATTTAAAAGAAAGTAATGTTTAAAAATTTATTTTCAAAATTAAATGCAAAAAATAATTAAACAACTTGCTTTACTGACAACTGCATTCGAAGATATGTTTCGAACAAAATGAGAAAAAGCCTTGAAATTATAAAATATATTTTATCTTCTTCAAGTCTGGGTATCCGAAATCAAATTTCAATCTTCTCTCTACATAACTACAGAAGACCTATAACAAAAATAAATATTCTACATCAAAATGGAGAATAAAATAGAATTTATGGTTCTCAGATTGCTATTAACGTCTTGGCAAAAAGAAACTGGAATTATGAGCAACGTAAACAGAATACGTTTTTCAATTGTGTGATGGCTTAATATTTCCATTTCGGATCTTATTGTGTGCGTCGTGCGCGTGTGCTAGTTTTGTAACAAATTCTCCAAACCCGTCCAATCTTTATTAAATGCAGTCTTTGATTTATATTTAATCATAAAAATTTAAATACTAATTATTTTTAAATGATTAATTTTGAAATTTCTATCAATGTTAATAGGTTTTTCCTTCATGGTTATATATATATATTTAACATTTTGTCATTTGGCACTAACTTAAATCTGGATGATAAACTTTGTTAAATGAAAACGAAGTCTTTAAAATAATAGTTTAAAACAATTCTAAAACAAGACTAGTAATTTAAAATATAGTCATGTTTTTTAAAGATTTATCATCGTCTCAAAAAGAATTTGCATAATTTTAAGATTTATCTCAAACTCTAACTCGATTACTTTTGATTACTAGCAGTTGATGACTCCTCTTTACATCGTACCCTGCTTACTAATCGTTTGACATATTTATAATAATATGTTGACTTTGGAGTGCATTGTGAATATTTGAATGTAACAAAGATATGGCAGTTTATTTGTGGACTGGTGAGTCATGGCTACTGTAAAAGACAGCACCTGGGTTGGTGGATAGAGACTCATTATTTTTTGCAACTCTGTGTATAGAAAAAATGAAGGAGAATCAGAAGAAAAAGAAATAATCTAGTCCAGAAAACAAAAACTCTATGGAACACTGCTTGCAACATTTACTGAGATAGAGGGAAAAAACATCATTCCAAGTTTAATTTCAAGTTAATCGAGTCGCTTGGCAGTTTATTGCTTTGCTTAAAAAATAAACTCTTCCATAACTGCATGCAATAATCCAGTAAGCAGTCACTAAACTCATCCAAAACTTTCACAGAAACTGACAACAATTTCTTCTATTACAATAACAAGATAAAGCTGTAAGTCTTCCACAATTTCTGAGGACACAATATTAAAAATTTAACTCCGGTATTACTTATACTACTAAAATATATCAAGCTGTAGCTTTCCAGAAATATTAATACAGTATTTGTCGACTGTATAAATTTTACCATTGTGATATTTTATAATATTTTTGAATTAGGATTTCTTGTACAGAATTAATTGAATGCATTAACAAAAAGCATTTCTTAAAAAAAGTCAAATGTAAGCATATATCTTACTATTTCCACAAACCAACTACCATTACACTACACTAACAATAATAACACTATATATTTGAGTTAAGCATTTGTTTTTAAAACAGAACATCGTGTCTTTCTTGGAAGCTGGCCAAGTTAGAAAAATTTATTTTACAATTTTATAGTTGTTTACTTTGAGAAATGTCTTTCATTCAGTAACCGTAACATGTACACATAATATTGCGTATTTACAAATGTAAACAAATTAGAATTACCCAAACGGAACTAATTTTACGAGTTTCACATGAGTTGTTATTAAATCAAATCGTATATGGGGAGGTCGGCGTTAATTGATCTGCCAAAGTAACTATAAAAATCCTCAAACTGAAAATGTTAGAATTTGAGAGGACCAGAAATGGGCTACAGGTTTCATTGTAGATAATGCAACGATTGATGAAAACGGAACTGACTTCATTTTCTTAAGTGAGAACCCTCATATTATTGCATATTATTACAGGTTTATTCTATTGGAAGAACAGTGTTAGAATATGAAGCAAATTAATCACTGCTTCCTCACTGAACTTTTTCCAGAAAATTTTAATTTGTGGAAGAAACAAAACATTTCTCTCATCAAAGTAGATTTATTTCATCCCACCACAATATTTTGAACAGACAAACCAAATTTAAGCTTAATATGTCAAAACATCATTATTCTTCTTGATACACAATTGATTTTATATATAAAAATGTTATAAATCAATTAAAGTAACATTAAGAATGGTTTGTTTTTAATAATATCTTTCAATAACAGATGATGTTGTAGTCATTAGTAGAAACCATTTCAATAATAAACTCCCATTAAAAACTAAATATGAACAACCAAGAACAAATCTCCTAACTTCAATATGATGCCAAGAACTTAACAATGTTGCTCATCCATTAGCATTCTGGAAAATATGAGTTACCAACATAAATGACATATATCTTGTCGAAATCAAGCTGTCTGATGTACAGTTGACCCTCCAAATCAGTACATTCTTACTGGTAATTGTTACGACACAACTGGCATTCTCAATGCAGTGTGAGGAAAAAAATTTTGGTAAAATCTCAAAAATTTAAGCATTCCAACTATTAATACAAAGATCAAAATTGGTAAATATATAGATTTTTAAGAATTAAGTGAATTATATCCAAAGAAAAGATGAGTACAGCTTGTCCATAATAGGTCACCTGGTTTAAGAACTTCAAAGGGATGATAATGATTGAATGAAAGCATTCAATCTTTATAATTTCTTTTGGAACATTCAATTCGATCATTGATTTGGGGGAATCTGTCAAACCAAACTTCCTAAATTTTGCAAAAGAACAGATTAAAAATGCAATTTATGCAGCGTTGCACACAAATTTCTATTAGAAAACTTTAAATACTTTAAAAACTATACATTTTGTAAAAATTTCAACTTAAAAATGCTGTAAGTACATTAATGTAACATTATTTTTAATTGTTAAAAATATTTTCATTGATTTAAAAAATTTCTTGGTGTCACTAGAATGCTACTACACCACAAAAATTTGCATTAAATGTAAATTAAGTTGTTTTTTTTCCTACAGAATGAACTAAAAACTTTATTTAATTTTCTCTTTTTATTATTCACCTTTTTCCTTTTATTATAAAAATATAAAAATTATTCCCGATATTCTCAAAAAATAATACTTTAAAACACAATTTAAATCATTAATCTTCTGCAGTTCTGGTATTTAATATACATTTAATTGATTGCTTAATTACATCAGATAAATATTTTGATTAAAGAAAAACAAGAGATAAGAGTAATTTTATGTCTAAAAGAAGATACTAATTGTCATTTTCCTGTAGCTTATTATTCTGCAGTAAATTCTGCTATCCTTGACCCGAATATTTTTATTTTAGCCACCGCAACTGGTGTGACGATCGTCGGAATACTCCCGAAATTATTTGACGTATTTGTTAACATTCTCAAATAAATAATCTTCTTCGTCAGTATTATTATGTTCACGAGTAATCCTAGTCAGCCCAATTAATTTTCTAGATGCAAGTTGTACAGAAATAATTACTTTTCTCTTGCGTAAGATTAAAAATGGATGTAGAAATTATGTTCAAACGTATGTATATTCATCTTTATGTTATTTTACGATGAATTTTATGCCAAAAAAAAATGTCATTTAGCATCGTTAAGGCAATTAAGATGATTAAATGTATTGTACTTCCTTCACTACTTGTCTCTACGAATGCAATTTCTTTACATTTTGCGTTAATTTTCTTACAAATATTAGATTATACTTTATTATTTAGCTCTCTTCGCTATAAAAATTATTATTATGAGCTATCTTTCTCTATAGCAGTTCAACAGAAGCTAATTTATTACATGTTTAAGGTACTTGCATATTACCAACAGCACAAATAATTTGTCACTCCCCACCATCAGTTGCTCCACAACAAATTATACTCATTAACAAGTGAGCCAATATACAGGGTTGTCCAAAAATCGGTTAACCGTTTTGTTTTGACACAGACTTATGTCAAGTAATTTATCTCACCAATAAGGAAGTCTTCACAATAATTAACTGATTTTTAGGTCACCCTATATGTATATGTATATATATATATATTATACATTCTACTATATATATATATATATAGTAGAATGTTTAGAAGATCAAAGATCAAAATATTTACAACACTATAAACTACACAACTCTAGAATTAAAACAAAAAATGTATAGAGTAAACACTGACTAATCTGCATACAATAATCGAAAATAAATAAAAATACTTTAATTAATTATACAAAAAATAAATTAATGAAAAATTACATGGAAACGACTTTCAGCAGACAAAATTAACCTTAATATTTATTTAAAATTAATTAATATTTGACAAGAAGACTTTCTTTCGATCTCTTTACTACATATTTTTTTCCAAAGGCGTGCATTATTAACTTGCTTAGATTCTTTACAAATGTACTAATTTGCATAGTTGATTTTGTGCCAATCATTCTTAGAATTTGATTTTCTGTTTCTATTCTTTTAATTGTCATTCTCCCTTTCGTTTGTTCAAATTCTTTCCGGGATACTTCATTAATAACTTGCACATATAAAATGAAGAGAGTATCACATTTTCTGACATACAGAATTTAAAACAACATAACAGCATACAAATATAAATAATGAACAATTTTAAACAGAATTCTACAAGTAAATATAATTAATGATAAAGCATTTTATCAATTTTTTTGTTCTATTGAAATTAATTATTAAAAAATCAACTAAGTCAGTTTTTAATTGGTAAGTTTTCATGGAAAAAATAGGTTTTATTCTGTAAATGTATGGTACTACATTAATTTGTGACTTTCAGCATTTATAAACATAATTTAATTGTAAACTTCCTAAAATGAACATGAAATTTTAATAAAACTGTATATACAGGGTGCATAGTAGTCCTTATATACTGATTGTGGCTGACGAGAGTTACAAACCATGATGTATAGTTATGAAGTGACTACACATTATGAGATGAGACTGCTTGCAGCACCCCTAGCAGTAAAATTTGGAAGTTAGTGCTCCCATCTTGTAAATGGTATACAATACAGAAAGAAGTCAATTACAAAGTTATAGAGCATGACTGAGTTAGTATGAAAGGACCCCAAGTATATAAATAGCAGGAATAGAAAGCATTAAAATGCTAATATGCACATTAAGCACAGACAGTAGAATGCATATTTCTCATGTGTTCTCATTCATTTCTCAAGTGTTTATTTCTCATTTTCCTACTTCTTCATGCTGCATTCATTACTGCATGTCATGTTATTCATCATTCATGGGCGAGTATATGAGAACTTTATTCTGCACCCTACATATTCAATGATATACCTCATAATTTCAAAGATATTCACCCAGACTTTGTTAAAGTATGATCAGTTTTAAAATTTCTTCATTATTACTAACAAATAAAGAAGTCAAAATTTCTCACGTAAAATTTTATAACCATGATAAATCAAAATACTTTACTAAAAAACCTGTAATACAGTAAAGCATCAATTATCTGAAACAATTTGGGATGGGGGTTGTTTGAATAACTGATCATTTACAAAAAAATATATTAAACACAAACTGTACTGTATATAGCGGAAATTTGAATTTGCCGACTGGAACACTTTTGGTTAACTGATGGTTTGGTTGATCAGTATTCAGATAATCAATGCTTTACTGTATTTCAAGAAAAGTTTGCCAGTTTACAAAATATTAACTAACTAATAATAGAAAATAGAAGCATATATTTAATTCTTTGTAATCTGAGTACTAAGGTAGTCTCTAATCAAATATTTTACAAATTTAAATTGGCCATACAAAGCCACCTAACATATAATCAATTGAAAGCTTGAGGTCAAACTTGAACTCAAATTTGTATCCTTCAGAGTGGAGACAGCCTTAGTCGCTTCATTCATGTGACCAGCCACACATTTCTATTATGTACTGGTTTAATTTAAACATTTTCCATGTATTCTAATTAATTGAAAAGTAAACTAATACTTCAAAGTGTGTTTTTTGGTCATAAAAACATAATTATAAACTCTAAGAAGTGATCAAAGTCAATAACACCAGGAAACAAAATAAAAGCTTTTTTTGGCACACAAAGATACCTAATCCTAATAAAATTTTTTATGCTGTTTTCAAATATATAAACAGTTTTTCTTCATCATGTCTGGGTTTTTAACAGCCAGTTTAAGTCTATAATTACGGAAAATCAGAGGGTGATAGAAAAATTTCAATCCCATATTTGAAATCAGTACAAAAAGTTCTATTAGACACAATTTCTCTCTTCTGTATGTCAAAAACATGTTGACCAGTGTAATCTATAATTTTTATAAAGTTTGATAAAAAATAAATGAAACCAAACTTAAAATGAGCAAAACTACAAAGCAATAAAAAATATTTGTAATTTTCATAACTAATTCTGGGAGTTTTGTCAATCATTATAATATTGGAATGTAGCCAAGTCGGATGTTAAACCATTTCAATGACATTAACTAAAATATTGTGAATTATGTTTAATGTTTATCTATTTTAGATAAAAATTAAACAACATAAATATCCAATTATGAAGAGTTTTCACTTATTTACTTGCCTGAAAACAAGTCTAATTGTTGCATGGATGTATAATCTATAAAAAATTTGTTGTTAATGTCAAATAACATTGTTACAAACATTAAAAATAAAGTAAATGTAAAAGAATTGCTCTAAACAATTCATTTACATGGGGTTTCCAAAAAGTTACTGTGCAGTGAAAAATTTGTAACGACATCAAAGTTATACGTATGGCATCACATACAAGACACTAAGGTGTATATCCCATGTTTCTGCTTTACAGTAGACAGTATCATCACTTGTTTGCAAATGGTCTGACTTTTGGAAGACTTCTTTCTTTGTCTATTGTATAATCTCCCATATAATCTGACCCACTAGGTCTCTGGATCTCCCTCTCTGAATTTTGGGGGAGTCTAATGGACATTTCTGGTAGGAAAAACTGCAATATTGTATGTAAAACTTCACTTTTATTAAAACTTAAACCTGTTTCACTGCACAGTAAGTTTATGGACATCCTATAGAAGCTCCAATCCCTAAAACATGATAAAATCAATTTAAGAGCATAGAGTCTGACGAAACTTTAATTTGTTTAACAATATCAGATTAATACAGAGCAAGACTGACAAATAATCATAAACTGCAATTTTTTAAAAGCTTCCAGCTTCAATATTTTCCTTGTTGCATTGTCTTTCATGAAAGAAATTGCATGCTTCTGCTGCACCAAACATTATGCATCACTTAAATATCATCACTCTCACATAATGGCATTGACACAGATATACCAACAACAAAAACAAATCCTTTTCTTCTTTCTTTTAATTTACTTTCGCTTAAATATTACTGAAAAATCATCAAAAAGGTTATTTATGGATTTTTTGAAGTCTGATAACTCAAAATATTTTTACTCTACATTTCATTTGGAAAAGCTGAGCTTCTTACATTGTCCAAAATACTTCTACAATCAATAATAAAAGTGGTAGTTATGATAAGTTTGGGTTTGAGGCATATTAATAGGCAATAGAATATTAACAGTTATCCAAACAGAACCTATATCCCAATTATCTTCATAAGTCTCTTAGAAAGAGTTATGGATAAGATGATGCAAGAGATGCAGGGAACATCAGTTCACACTGTAAAATTCAACAGCAAGATTGAGGCCGAAGTTTTAAACACGAAAATGTGTACGTCAGACGTTCAGCACCGCTTTCCTGTAAGCCTAGTAGTTTGACAATGGCATTTGAAAAGTCAGTGGAATCATGCTCGACATTCCAAACTTCTAGGCTTACAGGAAAGTGGCACTAAACTTAAGGTTTGCAGGTGACATAGTTATCATTGAAGAAAGTGAAGAACAACTAGAGAAAACATTACATCTGCTTAATGAAGAAGGAAAAAGATATGGACTGACTATCAACAGTGAAAAAACTACGACAATGATATTTGGTGGTAACATGACAAGAAACATCCTAGTCTCCTGCATGTTGTATGCCTGTGAGACATAGGTAATAACAAAAGATATGAAAAGAAAGATATTAGCATTTGAAACAAACAGTTACAGAAAAATCTTGCAAATAGGATGGATGCAGAATCACAAATGAAGAACTTTATAATAGGATACATATAAAAAAGAATCTCTTACAACAAATTATACAACAAAAACTTCAACTGTTTGGACACGTCACAAGAATGAATGGAAACAGGGAAATTAAGACTCTAGTCTATGGTATTATGGATGAATCTAACAAAAGAGGCAGACCATATAGAGAATGGATTGATGACGTGAAGAAGTGATGTGGAGCGAATGTACATGAATTAAGAAACTTGGTAATGGATAGAGAGAAATGGAAGGAAATAGTGGAAAAAGCATCAGACACCAATGGGCATAAAGCCCACGGGTTAATGATGATGATGATGATGATGATGAAACAGGAAGTAAATTATACTAATAAAAGAAGGGTTTAACTGATTTAACATCGTAAGATAAATATTTTTATTAATATTTTTGTATGCATCAGTACTATTTTAATGTATTAAAGTAATGGCATCTACACCTTTCAATAAATTTACAAAAGCTGATCAGAGTTGGTGAGTTCATCATCTCTGATCACCTTTGGAAGTTCATTTCAACAAACTCCAACTCCAACAACACTAAAAGATAAAAATGCAGGCACCTGTTTTTCTGAAGAATACAAAGAGAGATTAGGAAAAATTTGAGAGTGATCCAACAAGGAGGATTAACACAGAAGTGAGGAAGATACCAAAAAAGAAAAAATACGAAAAAGACCTCTACTGCAACAAACTATTTACATAAATTAGTATAGTTTTATAACAAAAACAACACAGTAATTTAATTTATACCATGTAAAACTAAATAATTCTTAAATCGAAAACAGCAAAATTTTGAAATTCCATACCTGTCTCGAAAACTAACTAATTATCTAATTTACATAATTTTAAATAATCAAGCAACTCAGAAAGGTTAGAAGAGCTACACACACAGTGTTAAAATTTATATTCTAAGTCGGAGCTTCATTAACTGTGGGTCACAACCCCAAAGAGAGTTGCGAAAAATTCAACAATAGTAAAATTTTGCAGTACATATTTATGCAAAGTGACATTCTTGATATCAAATATTATAAAATCAAAACATTGATAACTGAAAAACATCAAAGATCCCCCACATTCCACAGTATCAAATATTTGGCCAAGATTTAATTTTTCATGTAAAAATAGACAAGTGCATCCATCTCATTAATATGCAAATTTATTTTTGTCTTTAATAAATGGTAAAATAATATATATACCAAAAAATTGTTGTATGATTTATTATTGGTAAGTGATTTTAATACAACCATCACAAAAAATTAGATAATTACAAACAAAATACAAATTACATCAAACTCCAGGGAGAAACGTGTAAGATTTATCGATAAACATTTTCAATAGCTTTCAGCCATCATTGTCAGGTTAAGCACCAGCATTTGGAAATAGAACATAAAATCAAATGCCAAACTTTAAATGATGGCAAAGCACCATCTGACTGGTCATTGATGTAGCTATGTACAGGACTTCAAATTAAAATGTTTATTTATCGGTAAATCTTACATGTTTCTCATCAGAGTTCGGTTTAATTTGTGTTGTGGTAAGTGATTTTGCAAATCATACAAATAATTTGTATACCTATTTACCAGGGTAACAAAATTTTCTCATGGTAAATAGCATCCCGAGAAAAGTAGGTTAAAAATAAAATGAAAATCTCCCAACAGTTAACTATGCAAAACTTGCATCATATTTATTGTTCAAAATCTGTTCAAAAGACAATTAAATCGAGTCTTGCCATTTACTCTAAAAGTATGACCAATGGATGTCTTTCTACATTTAGATGAAAGTAATTCTTTTGTATTCTTTTGCATAACCACACTTAAATTTTCTAAATACCTTGACAAAATACTCTCTCCCCCCTAATTTTATACTTATCTCATTAAGACAGGTTCATACACTTCAATGCCAAAACAATTTCATCAAAAACGTTTTGTCCCAGAATAAATTAAACAACTTTTTTTCTTATATTCGGGCTTATTAGACGATAAAGACATAATCCTGATGTTTTCAGAATGTTGAAAGTAAATCTAAATGTAATAAAATTGAAAGCTTGCTAAATTTTATTAAATAAAAATACACTCTGTAAAACTCCACTTTTCTATTTATTGGTGAAAGAATGCTATCTAATTCAGCAGATTTGATTATCCATAACTTGTAAAAAACATACTGCAGGATCCAACTTTTGGAGAACTTTTCACAGCAGTAAACAATAGAGAACACAGAATCAGTTCTATTGAAAGGTCTTATCTGTGATGAGTGGATGAGAAAGTAAAGAGAGAGATAAATTTGACTAAGCTAGCATCAAAAACTAGAATTTATTATGTTATCATCGTGACTGATTTTTATACTTAGTACAACAGTCTTCAATTATATTCAAGTAATAGTTTTGGATCTGCATTGTAATGGATACAGTCAAGTAAGCATTGGTTATGGCCGAGACTGATGCACAGACAAATGGTTTAATAAACTTTTACCAAAATGTTCGGCAACTTAACGAGATGGCAGAAGCAAATGATGCTATATTGGCACTATTTGCTCCTGCTGGGTTAGTACATACAAGCAGTACAAATGGTGTTAATAATGTAACTGTAATGGCAGCTATAAAACATTCGCTTTGTCAGAGCTCACAACAACCTGAGTGTAACCACCAATGCCGTAACTAGCCATTCCTGTGCCCTGTGCAAGAATTTGCATTTAGGCCCCTTAATTAATTAGATTTAGAAAAATAATAAAACAAAATACATGCATTTTGGGCCCCCTTCCAAGTGGGCCCTGTGCGGATAAACCTGTTGCACCTGCCTAGTTACGGCACTGATAACCGCACCGATAAACACATCAGTAAATATTGGAACATGTTTTAGCATGGACTGCATTTCTTTATGCAGCGAGAGTGTAGCAAAATGACGTCACGAGCAGTGTTGGCCAATTAGAAACCAGTTTCAGTGCGTTTGATGTAAAGCGCTTCTCGAGCACTGCATAAAGAAACACAGCCATGCTGTGATTCATGTGCCGTTTAATGCATACCAGAATGTACCAAATTACTACATTAATTTTGAAATAAAAACAAACTCTTGGTATTAAGAAGTAAGAACAAATTCTTGGATTTGGAAATAAGAACAAACTTGGTAAACATTAGTGTTGCACCTAAAATTCATTAATGTCAACTGTCAATGCATTTAACTTTTCTGTCAATAAAACTTTTCTTTCTTATCACATCACTTAAATAAATCATATATAAATTTAAATGTCTTAGCAACTAAATCCATTTTTCAACTCTATGGTACTAAATTTTCATTGTGAAATTATTGCCTTTAAATTCCTATATTTTGAAATTAAATAAGAAACAGAATTATTTTTTGTACTAATTTACTAAGCTTTATGAGAAACGCTGCCAAATTTTTAATGTGAAAATCCAAAACTAATTCATCATTTCCAAATTGGCCCGAGTGAAGCCGTAATAACCGAATAATTAACGTGGGCTTAAGGGATAAGTTTCCAAAGCGGATTTGATCCGGTTCTTTGACGAACAGAGAATATTAGACCCAATAAGCCATTTAAAATAAGCAAACCCTTTTCTAGTCATTTAAATATGAAACAAGTACAGTAACTAGAATTTATAACCCAAAACGCCTCATCCAATCATTTGGAATATTAAAACGAAATTACAAATATAATGATATTTCAAAAATCACTTTTGTGAAAATGAATTTGAGAAAATTATAATTACCAACAGAATGCAATTATTTTAAAACTTATTAAATTAAGAATTATCATCTCAATTAATTAATTCAACTACTATTCGACACTTCTATGCTTTGAACTTTTTTCAGTCATCAGAGGATGGCTAGAATTGCTCTCATATACATAAAAATGGAGGAGAAAAAGAGGAAGATGAGAAAGAAGAATAAGAAAAACAAGTGAATAGTGAAAGATAAAGGAGAAAAAGAAAGAGAAAAAAAAAGAAGAGCAGCTGCAAGAGGAAGATGAGGAAGAAGTCATGATGGTGAAATAACTTACATTTATGTTTTATTCATTTAATTTACATTAATTTCTTAAAAAATAAAATCAATTGCCAACTGGTCGACAATATTTAAATTTAAAAAATTTTGTCTAATGTGCTGTATTCAAATCATTATTTCAAATAATAAAAGCCATTCCTTCCTGTCTACAGGAAATTCATACCAGACAAAATCAGAAAACTGAAAACAGATCCAACAATTTAAAATAAGTCAAACTGTCAAATAAATTTATAATAATAATAATAAATGTGAAAACATTAATAATATGAATTTCTCACTTAATGTGGACTAACATAACAAAGATTTAATGTAGATGTATACGTACAAAAACAATAGATTTCAAGAGTTTTATATACCTTATAAATGAATCAAAATATTTGAAATGATAATTAATATTTGATTTAAACATACATAAAATCATTAATCATTATCACCAAAACCAGTGATTCCAAACTGGGGACATGCTTGGTAGTCTAGGGGTACATGAAAAAATTAATAATGACAAATATACTATAAAAACATTTGGATTCTGTGTTGAAGCCTTTGGTGACATCACAGCATTCAATGCTTATTTAAAATAAAAATATAATTATTTTATTTTTATCAGATTTATCCATGTTCTTCTAATGCTTTTCAATATAAAAAGAACTTTTTACATGTAACTGCAAAGCACTGTATAATCAACCTTGTTTGAAGAACACACACAACAAAACTCAGTGAAAATGGAAAATAAAACTTAGGAAAATGGGCTACAAAGAGCAAGGGCTACAAGTCAAAAAATGGTGAGAACTGCTGGCTTAAACAATATTAAATTTTAATTGCTTTTGTACATAAAATGCCACTTAATTAGGGTTTCTCATTTCCCGGGCTTTTGCTTGTCCCGAAATCCCGAGATAAAAGTGAACTGTTTCCCAGGATCCCAGGAAATCCAGGGACAAAATTAATTATTTTTAAGATATACAAAATGTCGTGAAATCAAATAATTTAATTATTTTTTGTGTTTTAAAGTAATTTAATACGTTCTGCATCCTCCAAAATCATATTAATAATGCTGTATAAGATATGTATTAAAAATTACATTTGAATTATGTAGAAATTTTCACAAATAGAAAAAATTTATTAAAGTTTGCTAGAAACTGCATACAGAAATGACAAAAATGCCTTTGAATTGAGTTGAAAATTAAAAAAAAATGAACTTAGATCAAACTTCTAACTTAGAAGGTAATTTTTGATTTTTTAAATAAAATATAATACAAAATATTGTAAATTTTTATAAGATTTTAAAAAGCAAAGATGGTCGATACTCCGATCACTCAATCTGATTCTTATTTTAGTAATGAAAAGTCTTGCTACCGAAAATGCCTTTACCGATTCAATTGATGTGATTGGAATCGTGTTTAATGCATTTAAGAGAAGACAAATATTATGTGTTTTTCATCTGTATCCTGAAAGATTTCTAGTTCGTTTTTGAGATTGTAGTACTTCTTTTGTTCTCTAGTATTCTTGATTTGTCTACCTCGGCTGCATTAATAGAAAGATCATAGCCCAATAATTCAGCAGTTTGTTTGTCTTTAATAATCAGGTTATGAAGAAAAACTTCATACTTGCAAACTTTGACTCGTTTGTATCCTTGCCCAATTTGCACAATTTGGCATTACACAGTTATTAAAGCTACTACACATTGTTAAAAATTAAGACAGCATAAGCACACTTATTCCAGATATTACTAATAAAGAATTTTGAGAGTCCTGCCACAAATAAGCTACGTATTAATTATTGACCATTTGTGACCTGTCATAATGAAGAAAAGTTAAAAAAACTAATAAGTAGGTTTAAAATTAATAAATACAAATGTATTCTGACAGTTTATGAGTTAATGATACTTTCTATTTGCAAAATTTCCTCAACCTTAACATAAAATAAGAAAAAAGTGAATTTTTAAAAAATTTGCAGGATTTCCCGGGATAAGAAAAATTTACCGGGATATTTCCCGGGTTAAAAAACAACCGGGATTCCGGAATCCTGTTTGAGAAACCCTACACTTAATTAAGTACGTCAAACTCTCGTACAATGCACAAGACACATTCTGCATTATACAAACTTCACGTATTATGTATGAACTGCGAGTGAGGCTTAACAGTGAAAAATAGCTAAAAGGTTAGAAATGTATTAAGAATACTGACCTGTATAATGCATTATATGGGGGGGGGTCAACCATAAATAAAAGTTTTTCTCTCATAGAATTTACAGTTTAAAAACAAAACTAAAATTATATTTTTATGCAAGTGGTTTTTTTATTTTTTAATTCTAAATAGCAGAAAGACATTTATTTCATTACAAATTTCATTACGCAAAATTACTTTTTCGAATGACGAGATAATATGTTTTTAGTACAAATTTTTCTTTTAATAACGGATCCACTTAAATCTAACTTAACTTTTCATTTTAATTATTATAAAAAGATTTTCCTAAAAAAATTGTAAAATCTATAAAAAAAAAGAAAAAACAATTCAATTAAAAGAATTCAAATGCAAAGTCCATTAATATAATGAAATCAACAAAATTACTTCTAACTGAAATTAATTGCACATTCTTAAAACTGAATATTTTTATATTTTTGATCTTCTGTAGATTTAGAAGATATTCGAGCAATTTACAACCTTTTATGAACTGTAATAATTGCTAATGCTGCTGGAAAAGAATCAAATAAAATGTGGTGTATCAAATTTTATCAATTAAATAATAAGTTACGTAATTCATGTTTTTCTGAGTTTATTTCAATTGAAAATGTTTGTGTTTGCACTAGAGTTTGTAATGGTGCAACTGGAACAAAATACAGTCTTTCAAAAAAAATTCTATCATTTTAAATTACTATAATTATGTTAATTACCCAAGAAGTATGCATTGTACACAAAGATAGATAAAACTTGGACAGTTACTCTATCATCTGCATTCAAGTGTCTTTTTGTCTACTGTATCTAGGTAGTGCCATCAACAAAAATGACAACTCCACAATAAAGAAGACATTTTGTGTTCTGTAGTCTGCACAGTTGGAATCAGTTGTCACTGTTCAACACAAATGTTTGTTTTACACAGAGGATCATTTTAAAATTGTCTGTAAAACTCATGTTGCACAATGATGACCAATTCAAACTTTGCAAACTACAAAACACAAAATGCTTTTTCTAATGTAAAGTTGCCATTTTTGTTTCCAGCATTTCCTAGAGGCATTATACAAAGTGATATTCAGATGCAAAGGGCAGATGAAACTTAAAACTTTACCGCATTGATTGGTGTACACTGCATACTTTGAGTAATAATTAACATAATTACAATAATTTTAAATGGTAGCATTCTTTTTGAAGACACTATTTTGCAAACATACTATTCTCAAATTACAAACATTTTCAGCTTATTATTCCCATATGGCATGTTTGCAGACCCTGTTTCTTGTGTATGGGTTAATCAGACTTACTGCATATCTTATGGGCAGAAGTACTTCCTGCCACCAATTGTCGCTCTTTAAGTGACCAAATAAAGCTACCACAGCTACTGAGCTCTGGTCAGAGTAAACAATAGCACCTGGTATCAACTGCATTCCCAAGAAGAACATTACAAAGACTGACCAAAACTACCAAACTTCAACTGGAATAAACAATACCATCCTATATTCCATACATTCAACTGGAATACTGTCTAGAATCCATTCTGCTAAACTTAATTAACCTGACAAAAACTGGTACATACAGTAAGGATTAGCCATATTCTCTAATTCAAAACTAATTAAATTGCAAATTAATAATATTTAAGTTTATGATCAAGTATTGACCTTTTTAAAAAATTTTTACACCTTTTTCTTTGTTATTAGTACTAATATTCTTCTGCATATTCCTCTCTGAATTATGTGTAATTGTTTATACTTTAAACATTCATGCTCCTTTTCTTTCTAACCAGATAGAAGAAACATTTTAGACAATTGAAACTTTACACAAATAATAAAATTCCAAAAATTCTTTGTTATTAAAAAAAAAAAAAAACAGATTGTCTTAAGATTGTTTTTATGTAGTTTATTTTGTTTAAGTTATAATAATAGGTTTTTATCAAATTATATTTTGCCATAAATCCATAAACACATGCTTCTCGTATAGTGAAACCCCCAAAACAAGGGCACCCTGACAACCCCAATAGGCACAAACCTCAAACTACATGCTTGAAACTTTCCTGGATAATCATGGATGTTTTTCTGATTTTTTAATTATTATTTTTTTATATATTACATTGTAATGAATAAAATTTTATTTCTACTTACATAGTATGCTGATTGATTTAACCAATTGCTTCAGTGATCTAGATCAGTGGTTCCCAACCACTTCGTGGGTGATGAGTATATCTAAGGGGGGGAAAATAAACACGTGGATGGCAGGGGGCACTGGAGGCAGAGTATTGAATGGTAATCAGAGGTAAAAATTCAGATCACTGACAACCTTTTCCTTCCTTAAAATGGACCAGAAGAAACATTGAGTTTAATGGTTTCCTGATGTTAAGAACAATGTACAGTAAGGACAATGTTCTTAACATCTGGAACAAAGTGTAAGGCTTATAGAAAAGTTCTCCTAAGAATATTTCCAAGCCTTTCTCACACAAGGGAAAATGGATTGGGGACATTGGGTATAACTTTATGGAACCAAGTGGAGAGTAAGTTTGAGAATCACTGATCTAGATGGATAAACTAGATTATAACAACTAAACATTTTATACCATATCAGGATCAACCTAAAGACTCTTTGAGCAATGGAGTTATCTGACTAATGTTTTTGAGTACATTGATTAGTTTTCTTCAGGTCCAACACAAAACACTGCTCCTTCTTCATTGCCAAAAAAGTAATTAAGTTGACTCTGGTACATATTGAATTAACTTCCAAATTTAAGAATTCATATTTTAAGTAAACATGTGACAAAAGCTAATGCCATATGCCATTCGCGTGTGATCAGAAAGTAAAGCCGACTGCTAAGAGAGAACAAAAACAAAACTGGATATGCAAAGTAAAAAATAACGCTATAAATGTAATATCAGAAGCGAAAGCACTACTTGACTGTCGGCATAACTGGTCGGGTAGCAACTTCTGAATTTTAAATTTAAGACTATGTTGTTACAAATAAAGAAAAAAAATCTCCCATTCTTATGTGGAATACTGCCAGAGTGAAAAAAATGTCTAATCTGTGGAAACACAAACACAACAGAAATTGTATGCAAACAGTAATGTTTACTCCCAGAATGAAAATCATTTGCATAAATGAAAACTCATAATAAACCTAAATAAACACACATTTTAAAAATATTAAATAGAAAGATTCCTTTTATTCATATGCATCTCGGAAGTCACCATTTTCATTGAAAATTTTCTAGAATTCATATTCCTTGCAATCTTTTTCAACTTTAAGCAAAGAAAACATTATTAGGAATTACACTGGAGAAAATGAATGCTCGAGGAAACAGTTGCAACCTTAAGAGAAAAATGGTTTAACTCAGCAGATCTGAAGAAATACGAACAAAAGAAAATTTTGCAATTGCCAAAAACAACTGCAAAATTTTACTGCAAATGTTTTCTAAATTAGAGAAATTGTTAGAGAAAGTTTATCAAAGCTCATGATGATTAGTTTAAAAAAATATTAAATACAGTGGAACCTCGCTTAACGAGCAAAACAAATTGTAACAAAAGTGACTTGCTTAATGAGCAATGTTTTGCATAACTAGTGACGAGGAGAGGGAAAGTCCTGATTGTGCGACTGCTCCATCAGTCTGTGTTTAGCACTCATTCCGCTAATATCTTACTCTCGGTTGTGATCAGATATTTTTCCAAACTTGTGTTCACACATATTATGTATAAACATCAACAACCATTGCCCATTGTATAATAAACATGCCAAACAATATGCCAAATTCTTGGGCTATGTAAAAGCTATAATTAAATATTAGAAATTAATTAATTTGACTAGAGATTTGATTTGACTAGAGATTAATTTAATGACCAATTCCAAATTAAATTTTAGAAATGTCTAAATAAAAAATTAATTATAATTATTAAATTTAATACAAGATGGAAGCATAACTGCCTACATCTAGTTAAATTAATTAATTTCTAATATTTAATTATAACATTTACATAGCCCAAAAATTTTGCATATTGTTTAGTTGTTTGAGACATATTTTTTTTGATTTTTTTGTTTTCTGCAAATCAAATTCGCATTACAAGTTGATTAATTCCATGCTAAAGAAAAGATGAGAATGATTCACGCTCCTTAACAATGTATATTGCATCATTTTCTTTGAATAAACATTATACATAAATATTTGAGTATTTCTTCAGCGTGGAACACATTATCATATTTTACATTAATTTCTATGGAAAATATTGTTTCACTTAATGAGTGTTTTGCATTAAAAGTATGATTCTGGAACAAATTATGCTCGTTAAGCAAGGTTTCATGTAATTTCATTATAATTTAATACATTTTGATTTTTGTCCCAAATTCATTAATTGCACCTCACTTTTTTCTAATGTTCCATAAATACTTTTCTTTTTAAAATACCTATTTCTTTTTAAGGCACGATACATAAATTCATAGCCTAATTTCAACACATTCGACATTGGATATCTGGTGTAGATATCCCATTGATCTTTTACCTTCACGCATCATCAGCTACTTTAAACATTCAGTTTGGTTATGTTTGTTATGTCTGCTATGAAGCATGAACATTCCATTTTTATCAGAACTGTACATTACTGTTGCTGCCTTAAGGCTAATAGATGAATTGCATAAAAAATTGCACCAAGTTCTTTATAATTCAGAATGTCCACTACTGGTAATTTTTCCAGTGCATGTGATAATGCTTTTAAAACAAAATTTTCCACAAACGTAAGCCAGTAAGGCTGCAATAATGTGCCATGACACATTATCAACATACTAACTGCACGTTTCACAAGAACATTGGTGATTGAAATCTTACATAGTATTTTTATTTAATAATACAGTACTATAATAAAAAGTACAAAATAATTTTAAAATATATAGTTATTTTGTAATTTTTGTTTATATAAAACGACTTTATGACATGCTGATCAGGCTAGATGATTACAAGTATATTGTAATGTGATCAATTATTATTTATCGTTTTGAATCCAACAATTTTAATACAGATTCATAAATTTTCTGGCATCCTATAGTCCATTACTTCTTTTAATCCAGAGATGAACTTAAAATTCTCTAACTACCAGACCTATGCCAAATGACACTGATGGCATTACACTAGGCTTGTTTATATAGCAAATGTTAGTAATTCCTGTAGTCTGTTCAATTTTTAACTCATTTTATTTACATTTAACTCTTGCAATGGCTTCTAAAGGTGCAAGTATCAGACACGACAAATGTAAACATCAGTGCACATTTAATGCACTTAAGTTTATAGTAGTCCGTAGTGTTTTAGAGATGTGAAAAGAATATAATTAGTAGTCCAGGATGTACTATCAAAATGCTGTTACATGACCTTGGCTGCTGGATTAATAGTTTGCTTTTTGGAACCAAGAATGGAGACAAACTAGTCGACATGTACTAAATTAAAATTGAAGTTTTGATAGATCATTCGCATTCACTTAACAAGCTTCTTCAATGTTCTAAATGCTTGCTTATACTTTATATCTACTTAAAAACTTAAAATTTTTAATTATTGAAAGTCAAGAACAATTTTAAAAATGCTCTGTAATCTCTTCGGAAATAAATACAGCAAGCAATATCAGAAATTAACTAACCTATTTAATTGCGCATTTGTTTTCTAAAAATTAACTTTTGCTTCAAAATTTTTATAATTTTATTGTAAAAAAAAACAAAATGCTTATAATTTTTATTATTATACTGTGATAAATTCTAAAGAATTTTCATAGCATAACTTACTTTATTATGCAATGTACATGACCAGCAAAAAAAAAAAAATGCTTATGTCACAGAATACATCAAAATATTTTATTATTAAATTAAACTTGGAAATTCCAAAAATATAAAATTTTATTTCGATGTTGAAAAATTGGAATTTTAATTGTTTTTCTGAATTTTTTAGCTAAAATGATTTGTAATTGTACAAATTAAATTATTTAGATAAATTTTATAATTAGTTTAAAGCCATATTAAATGAATGTAATATTAAAAACTAATCTTGTTAAGGCAATAAACTTCAATTAGATATTACTTTTCATTTTATATATATCCCAATATTATAGAATTAGTCAAAAATAGAGATGCAGATGCCCAATGTTAGCAGAGACTGATGCTATTCGGTTGCATTTCTTAGCATTTAATTGTATGATAATTTATTTTGATGCTCGTTGTGCTTCTTAATTGCTCTGCAATTAGGAATATAATTAGGTAAAAGATGTTCTATAAATTCTGCATCAAAATTTATTAATAATACTTCCTTGAAGGCTCGCTAAGCATTTTTTACAATTTTGAGCAATTACAGGCATTTAAACAGTACAAAATCTCATCAAATATCATCATCCTTAAGCACTACTGTCTTTTTAATTGCTCACATTTTTCATCAAGTAACAACTTTGAACTTTATCTGCAGAAACATCCTCCAAGTACAGTACCTATTAACAAGAAGACCAAGTGGACTTTAAAGCAGCTGGAATCACAACAGGCAGAAACCTGTTGCTGAAAATATTTGAGCCTAGCTGATTCGGTTCTTTATTGCTAAACTACTGAACGCCTCAATTTGTGCCTAGACAACCACTAAGCTTGAGTTTTAACATTCTACCACCATTCTGTCTCCCAAACTATTACTAAATACTATAAAACTAATACATAATCAAAACCAAGTGCATATATGAAATATCGAAGATCACATGTTCTTCACACAAATAAATTCATATAAACAGATTAGCTAGTAGTAATAATATGGAGAAAATCTTTTCTTATTTTCTCTACTTAAAGGCAATATATTATTGAAAAGCAAACTGTAGTATTGCTAATTTTAGTAAAGAAATATAAATATTTATATGATCATTACATATAATACAGTAGTTGTTCTTAAACTGAGGGTCTCAACCTCATAGAGTAATGTAATCGAATGTAGGGACTGCAAAAAATTTCATAACTAAAATATTGTACTATATACTTATGCAAAGCAACATTTTGGCATCAACGATTATAGAATCAAACATCAAGGATGCCATGCACCCACAGTATCAAATAATTGGCCAAGATTTAATTCTTTTATGTGAAAATAAACAAGTGCATCCATCTGATTAGTATACAAATTTTCTTTCATATTTAATAAATAGCAAAATAATATGAATATAAAAGAACTGCTTTATGATTTTTTTATAGTGATTTTATTTGTAAAACGTATTATATATATATATATATATATATATATACACACACCAGGATTGAGTAAAAGGGGGATTGCAAATGATAAAAATTTAAGCTCCATATCAAGAAAAAATTTATCTACAGTACATTATTGTTATTAATGTGTAATCATGTAATCACATGTAAGAATTATACATATACAGAATACTATCCACTTTTATCTTTCCAATTTATATTAAGAGAACAATTAAAAAGAGTTAATTTGCTCATTTTCCTGTTCTTTGTCTGACTCACTAAAATAAATTAACTAAAAGTATTTGATAAAAAAACCGAAAACACTAAAAAATAAATTTAAAATTTTTAAAAATGAATCTTTGCATGTCAACAGCAGCCATAAAATTTTTATGTTGTAATTTAACGAAGAGAAGTTTGTTTTACATAATCATAAAATTTAAATTCTTATTCAATACTCTTCTGTGTCTGTGTGGTAATGCATTAATATTCTTCAAAATAAGTATTTTTTCTTCCATTTGGCACCTACTATTTATATAAACATTTTAAATTCTTAAAAATAAATAATTCTATGTAAAATAATGATAATTATAAATTAAAAACTGCTAGTAGTACCCCCTTTATATAATGTTATTTATACAAGAACAATTTTATTCCCAGCAATTTCTATTGACTGTCTGGCAAAAAATAGTTCTAGGAAAAACACTATACTAATATAGTTTGTCCCTGCTACTGCACATCATGGTAACTTGGCCAATATTTGTTAAATATACTATAACATGTAATTGTTAAAATGTGTAATATGCACCACATTCATATGTAAGACATGTCAGATGAAAAATATTGTGTGTCAATGTATGGTTAATGATGATAGTGATGATAATGAAAAACATTGAAAAAAAGTTAGGTACTTTCAGTGGTTTCAATAGAAATGCCTGATGATTCATTTAGTAGTGATAAAACTTCATTCCAAGTTAATATAATCAAAGTATATTTTAAATTATTATTTAGACATTGGAAATGGAACCAAAGTCAGACTTTCTAAAATTCCTAGGGTCGGAGTCGGCAAAATGAACTATAGATGTAAGTAATTAGATTTTTATAACATCATAGCAAACTCGACATAGAATTTATTTACACTTCTCTAACAAGGACATCTTGTCTCATTCTAATTATTCTGAATCAAAAATTACATAAATTGACTGTTGACTGTTAAATATCATGAATCTCAATGTAATGGATTTTGGAAATAATTGGCTAAATCTAATTGATCTGAGGCATCTGTCAGAGAGAAAATACTGTATTTGAGAATATCAAACTGTAGTTTTTGTTAGCTTATTTTTAACTTTCAATGCACTCAACATTTGCTAGGCATTGTGTCAACATTTTTCATTTACATTCCTTCTCCCATAAATATGGTATTTGTTTCTCCCGTATTTTCCAAAATATAGGCTGTTTACATCCCTTATTGCATCACGAGTAAAGTTCATTTTGTAGCTTATTGTGATATCTTCAGATTTACTAGACAATTGGCATAACCAGACATGTGCTTTTTCCTATTAGTCCATTACATTGAGTACACCAGTATTTTGATTTTTATATGGTCATGCACCGCAAAATGCCCATTCTGATAAAGTCCGATTGCATGTACGTCTGTGATCACTCAAGGTTCTCCAATAGAACAGAAAATCTTGGTCACCGATGTAATCTGCTGGGAAAATATAGTCGCATAGGAGAAAAGCTTGTTAAAGATTCGACAACACTGATCTCATCTCTCTTGTGAATGTTATAATTGTACTGCCAGACAGTTTACAGTATACATTTTAGGACTGGCATTAGCTTCCTGCTTATCATAGAGTATGATCAATTTTTTTCAACCAAGCGCCTTCAGATACTTCTCATTCATCACTACAGACCAAATACATTCTGAATTTCAAATGAATGTTGCAACATTCTTTTAAAAATGAAATTAGAATGTAGCCACACACTTAATTGTCAATGATGCTTTCTACACAATTTTAAAACTCATTTAAAACATATGTTTACTGCCAGCCTCTTCTGGGTTTTCTTCATAAAATTTTTAACTATCTTTTATCTTTATAATAAACTCCATTATCAAATATTCTCATCTCTCCTCATCATTAATATTACTTTAGCACTACCAAAGACAACTATGACATCTCTATCATGTCACCCTACAAAGCACAATGTCTCCTACACCTTTCCAATTCTCTGTGAATGTTTAATTGCTTAGTGAAGAGAATTTTACAAATCCAAACATCATTTTAATTATTTTCAAATTTAAAAATGGTTTACATGTTAAAAAGCATAAGAAATACCACTGAGTTTTAAATAGGATATTATTTTGCTTATAGAACCTGAAATATCTCAATTTGATCTGAAACCAAAAAAAATTGTGTACCAAAATGCGATGCAAGATTAATACAGTGGAGCATACAAAAACAATAAATAAAATTTTTTTATGTATGCACCATCAATTCAATTACAGACCATAATTTTGGAGAAAATTTGGCTTAAAAAAAGTGTATTTTAGATTTTAATAAATATCATGCATTTTGTGATCTATAAACATTTCATCTAAGTGTTTTATAAAGACAAAATCCTATAAACTTACATTGGAATAAGCTGACGAAACCAGTTCATTTTACAATATATATCTGACCCTAAAGTTTCTATTCATCATGTAGGAATGAAATCTTAAATATTGTATATGCAAGGGGCAGTTTTATTAAATAAAGTTACAAATACACAATTACACTATTTTAAAATCCAAAAACATTTTAAATTACTTAAAACAAATTCAAATATCAAATGAAAGGTCACATTCCTTGTTCGAGTTATTAAGGCTAGACAATTACTATGCAGTTTGGTGGAAGGTAAGTCACCAAGCTGCCATCTCCTATTAAATATAATAATTATAAATAAATTTTAAATATGCTGGAAGAAAAGATCAATCCGGAATGGGACTCGAACCCACAACTCCTGCTTAACGTGTAGGCACACTACCGGTTATGATACCCAGATTTCCATCCAATATTTGCTTCCAGACTAAATAATCGACTTATTTGGATATAATCATTTGGTCACTCAAGATGCCGACCAAGATTACTTGGCATCCATGGCCCACAATTATGATGAATTACTTAGAATTTTCTGAAACTATCACTTTTCAATGGCAAATAAACCGTACGATTTTGCCCATTTATTTATCATCATTTTGAATAATTCTAATAAAATTAATAAATTATTCATTACTCCTACAATTCAATCTTACAATAAAATTAAGACCACAGTTAAGGTCACTGACCCATTCTTTAATTGTTTTTAGATATAGTAAAGTCATAATATATTTTGAATGTTAAAAATATCTTCACTATCACCACCAAGCATTCTTAGTTTGCACCAATATTAAACATGGCTCTGATATTTTATAACATTGTAGAAGTAAATATAAACAAGTCTGAATTTAAGGAAAATAATTGATAAAATACTCTATAAAAAAAAAGAAAACTTAAAAAATATACGTTATCATCCTAAGAATAAAACTGTTTTTGTATGTATTATTATAAAGTCAACTTAAGAAACTTAAATAAGGAAAAATTTGATTAAAAAATGACAGAAGAAAGTTCAAATGTCCAAAAATAAAAAAAAGTTCAATGAACTTTGCTCTTATCTTAATTCTTGTGCAGGAAAATTAAAATATTTGAGAAATAAATATTTAAATCTTCCTCCTACTCTACAAACTTCTGCACAATCACAATCTGCAATATTTCGAGTTAATTAGCAATGCCGACCAAAACAGAGTTTTAACAGCCTTGAAGCTTTTGTGAAAAATCATATTTTAGATAAATCTGAGCACGTTTTATTTGGTTTTTATTAGAAAAATGACTAAAATATTACTAAGAGCATGTGAAATAATAGAAAATTTTTAAAACTGCAAAGTTTTTGACAATTTTTTCACTCAAAATTAAAATTAAAGATATTTATCCTATATGAAAATATAAAGTTTATCGATCAATTTGAAACAATGCATTGAATTTTATCAATTTAACAAGCTGATCATCATCGAGTTATATTTTCTTAGAGATCACAAAGAAATATACTCGAGATTATAATACATGCTGTAAATTCGGTTAGCCACACTTCTGAATAAACAAAAATCGAAAATTTAATTTTATTTGCTAGATTATAGTAATTGGAAAATGTTAAAGTGATAAGATTATTTTTGTGTAAATAAAAATTTTACAATAAGTCATTCTAATTATTATCTACAATATACAACTTCAAACTTGCATTTAGCATCTCATTAGACTGAAAAAATTACTTAAATATGTGTCCATTTTCACACTCTTTTATTGTTACAACCTCAGCGCATAAAAATCAGACTAATATTCTACGTTAATTTCAATTTTTAGTTATTTTAAATAATCATTCTTAATTCTATTGAAAATTTTTAAGTACGATAAAGTAAATTACACTGGAAATTAATTCAACTTATAATCCATAACAATACTTTCTTTTCTTAATTTAATCTATTATTTTTCAAGTTTCTAAGTTATCCTGCCATCTTCCTGATCTTCCTGCTCCTCTTCCATTCTCTTGGCATTCTATTATTCTCCAATTTTCCAACATGTCATGCCCATGTCCGTACATAAGACAGGAGTAAAAGATATCATAGAGAAAACTTAATTAAGGTGTCATTACTTAAAATTCCATAGTAAACATCTTTTAAAACTTGCTTGTTCAAATTTGAAACCATAAATTAATTGTTCAACAATCAATTGTGGTTATAACATAATTTTGCTTGTTATATTATACAGCAACTTTGTCAAAGTTTTCACAAACACTTGTCGTAGCTGTCCGCAATCATCACATTACGTACCATGCAACTGGATATGAACAGGTGCAATTAAATTTAGCCCTCGCTAAAAAATCTGCTTATTTATCACCATTTTCATTTTATAATATAGATCCAATTTACAGTCATGGCTTGCATATATGTTGTAGAATTTAAATGTTTCACTAATAAATCAATTTATACAATATATTTTTTTTATAGAATAATCCTTGATCAAAATTTAATTTTTTAACATATTTAATAAACAAAAATACTTTTTAATGCATGATTAAATTTATAGTTTATTTCTTAATTATTATTATACCAATATCTTGATACTCAACAACATGATCTAGTAATATCATGAATGGCTTAATGACTAAACAGAGTCAGTAAAAGTAGTTTTTAGAAACAAGTTGGATGATAATAGCAATTACAGAATATATTTTGATACAATATCTATCTAAGAATGAGTTACAATCACACACACAAAAGCTTCACACAGCATGCTAGGTCTGAAGAAAATTTTCCAGGAGGCAGAAGGCTTGGAGAGAATTACACCAATAAATTTTTATTTAATTATTTAATTTTTTGGGTGTTTTCACAAGTAGATTAGAATACAAAAAGGCAGATGCCAAATATCCCACAGTTGAAGGCATAAGATTACTTATCTCAATCACTTATACTATTATTACTTGTGGAATTTTTTACTCAATCCCGTTTGCCCTCTGTAGATGCCCTTGTCTATACATCATGCTACATAAAATTGTGTGAACATTTTAAACATACCTTTTAATCGAAACAAAAAATGAAGTTGTTCATACAGCAAAGATCCTTTTCTTAACTAGTGATTATAACCAGTTGAGAAGGATCAACTCATGTCACAATAACATGGTTTTGTTTATGGGGTGGCTTGCATTAATCATTCTCAACTGGCTATAATCACTAGTTGAGAAAAGGACCTTCTATGTATGAACTACATTTGAAGAGATATATATTACTATTTTATAGTAAAAACAGAAACAGGAAAATCTATCGACTAGCCAACCAGACATTTACTTTATCACTTAACAAAGCTGAGTAATAACATTGTTTGAATTCTGGGAAATTTAATTCTTTTGTTAGATACATTTGCAACACTGTCAATTGGAAGTTATGTAACCAAATTTCCAACATCTCAGAAGAATTAAGATCTTACAGTAAGAGTTACTATAATAATTCCATACAAAAATTAAATAAATTAAAACTTTTCTTGATATTTATCTGATACTAAAACTATTTTATTTATTTACATTATTACATTAGTAAATAAAATGTTTAAAACCTTTGATAAGTTTTTGGTATCATTTTTGGATCTGTCTACACAAAAACAAGAATTAAGTATAAACAAATAAATTATATTAAGCAAAAAACTTTTATTTCAACATCCATCCGCTCGCAGTTTCTCTTTCAAAAAATTAAAAGGAAATGAAAAAAATAGAATAAAACTGAATTTTTGGATCCTTTCCCAAAAAACCAAAGTTCATTAATCTAACAAAGATCAAATTTTACTCCACTTAATAACAACTCATGCAGTACGTTGAAAATTTGTCAAATCTGAATTCAAATCTCAAATATTTTATTATAAAATTGCATTTCATTGCATTTAAGTTAATTATTCAACTTGCAATTTTAAACTGTTATTTTTACACACATGTGTACATTGTAATTCTACTAAGCTTTACTTTCAAAATATCTTATATCTACATCAAAAATATATATCTATATTTAAATAAATAAACTGCAAATTATAAAATTACACAAAAGATTGTATTTTATGTTAGACATGTCAATGAAATTTTTATTTTTCTATTCTTATCTCACCAGACAATCAGGAAGAAAGGAATTTCACATTTATCTTTAAACTATTGACAATTCTTTCATAAAGAGCTAAAATTATGAGACGATACGAGTCAGACTGCATTTACAGAGCTAGGACCCAGGTTATTACATTTTAAATATATGTATAATTAAAAATTAATGTAAATATTCTACTTATGATCATCCAATGTAATTACTGACATGAAGAAAAATTATTTAATGAAATTTGTATAATTTCACGCGAAAAACGTGCTAGAAAGTTAACATATCTCGGCTAGGAAAATATTTATTTAAACGAATAGATTTTGTTACAGTTTACGTAAATATTGGGAAAAATATAAAAAAATGACTGTTACTAGAGAGAAAATTGTTTATTTTAATAATTTTACTGCAGTATATGATTACATAATATTTCCTCAATGATGACTATAACAAATATTTAATATAGTAAAATAAATTTCACTTATTTTGAATAGTCACTTTTGTTGATTTCACTAATTTAGAAAAATTAAATTCATCGTCTTCGAACAGTCCATTTTTTATGAAAGGTGGTCATTTTAACCCCCATTTGGTCAAAACTAAGGCAAAATCCATAGAAGAATTCAAATAATCAGTAGTTGAATGATAAAACAGGGAGAGCTAAAGCATCTTAGAGATAATGCGCAAGCAATTCTTTAGAGTTCAGTCTATTGGGCCATCAGAATTTTGAATATATTACACATCTATATTACATTATTTCATATTACAGTAATGTAACATTGAAAACTTATCTGTATTTAAGTAAAATTGACAAAACAAAATTTAATTACAATTAAGGTAATTAAGCTTGTTATAAATTACACAATTTTACACGAATGTATTGCAAATACCCCACTAAATGCCATAACAATTATAAATTTAAAGCAATCGAGCTCAATTATACCACAAAAATTTCAATTTTTTTTACAAATATTTCGCACTAATACATATTGATATATATAGAAGAAACTGGATGCCAATACTACATCTAACACTACAAAAACCTAAAAATCCAGCAAAAGAGGAAAATTTACTATATAAACAAACATTTTCAACCATATAAAACGGTCGTCTTCGGGTCGAAGAAAAGATCGAACATAGAATATAACGCACAAACATATTCTAAGTTCAACGCTCCACTCTAAAACCCAAAGACAACTGTTAAATGAATCAAAAACATTTGTTTACGTATTAAATTTTTCTTTTCTGTCGGATTTCCGGTTTGGAATTACGAATACACATACGGTCAGATAAGCAATATCAAGCCACGCAAACAAACGAGAAGAAACCACACATTAAATTCCTGAAATATTTAACTGTCGTTTACAACTTCCCACATCCAGTCTCACCATAATACAAATCGACATCAGACTTTTAGAACTGTCAGTGTTCTCTACGTTAAAATTGGTAAAAGATAGAATGCCGACCATTCTAAAAATCAAACGTTAATCTGCAAACACAGTGTATGAGACCCAAAGCGGGCCCAAAACACCGGTTTTTTCGACCGAACGTGGTGGGAATTCGGCGTGCAGTTTCTTCTCATCGTCGGTCATCCCGGTTCCAGTTTCCGCGACTTCGCAGCAACATACATACCGAAATTTAAAGGATAAAAATTTAACACACTAAACAATATCTAATGATTAATCACACAACGTAACGCCAGGTAGGAGCTAGAAAAGCGCATATAGACCGAAAAAAGGCTTGTAAATTACAGGTAAGGAACGTATAGGAGTTAAGGAACGTATTTACCTGTGGGAGATTGGCCTGCAGTTGTCTCTGGAGTGAATCTCTCTCCTTCTCGACATCGCTGAGCTTAGTCTGAGTCTCGGATAAAGTTTCCTGAGTCTCCCTGAGAGTCTCCATCAACTTATCTCTCTCGTCCAGCATATTGACCATCAACTGCTCGAAATTGGCCTCGTCTCCCGAGAATTGTCCGCTCCTTTGACTAATGCTGTCCTCGGATATAGTCGGCATCACGTCGCACATCATATTCCACATCTTCACTCCGCTTGAGCTTTACACCAACAGCAAACACATTCGATTCTTCCCTCGCCGATCAACTCTTTTAGGAACTTACAAACGATCAGTTTCTCAAAGGGGGGGTATGAAATAACCAATCGGCTGACGATTTATCGCCGATTACGCTTATCTCTGTAACCTTTAAGCGAATTTTTAATTCATAACAGGTTCTTCTTACAGCCCTAACCTCCTAATTTCGTAATGGTAATCGAACCCGTCCCCTTCTCCACCGACACGACCGAATCGTCAAACGTCGTCGACCATCTTGATTTCTTCTGACTGCCACCTCGTCCCGTCGTGCATTGCGGCGCCGACCCGACCATCCTCGTCCCTCGTTCCCACCCGCGTAAAAATAATCGACGTTAATAATTATTAATAATAAAAATAAATTTGCTTAAATATAAACAGAAAAGTTATCGTCTGGTAGGAAATTTATTACGGTTTACCACGTTAGGAATTATTAACGAGAGGGTATGATGTCATTCCGGCTCTAGTGCGCATGGGCAGAGCCGTAGTAATGGCGGCCGATTCGGGAGGTTTAAAGTTTGACGTGGTTTTTATTTTTTTATTTATATTTTTTAACGAATTTCCAATAAAATGGGCACGAAACGAGAGGAAGTGAACGGAAAAGTTAAGTCGCGACATTATGCCGAAAGGGGGCAGAAAGGGAAGTGGCAAACATCTGGTAATTGATCAACCAGCCGGTGAGGATTTTTTCAATTAAACTGCAAATATTTCCTTTTTATTCTTCTACTTTTTAACGTTTTTTGCCCGTTAATACCGTCTACTATCGTTATAATTTTAATTTTTCTATACGTTTCTAATCGTTTGACTGTTTTGTAGCGTTGAAAAAGAACAGTAGTTATTATAGAAGTGTGGCTGGTGGATAATAAAGACCTAATTGTCATGTAATGTAAATATTTAATTACTGTGAATTCCAGGAGACTTTGCTTGTAACTTTATTCGGCCGAGAATAAATGAATGTAAGTTTGATACATTCGAAGCCATTTTAACACAAAACACTATTAAAATACACAACATATTTTCTTCCTTGCAATCTTTTTCAAATAAAACATCAAAGCCTACAAATAACTGCTGCGTTTGACGGTTCTGGAGCCGTCGAGTATTTTCCTGCCAAAACGCCCTCCATGGTGGCACCATGTTTGATGCTTTGATGTCGCATTTGGCAGTGTGTTTCCTTTCTTCCTTTTGCTAGCCGTGCCCGTGCCAAAGAATAAATGTGTTATGTGCTGATATGAAGGTATTCGTTATGGCATTAATCATTTTTGAAAAACTGAGAATGGGTAAATCTATTATAAAATTTAAGAAAATATATAATTTTTTGATATCGGCTTCCTGTTCCCTTGTGTATGCCACTCGTTGACGGTTCTGCATTGCTATGCCACGGCTATTGACCGAATTACCTTTGCTTGATTATGATCGTCGAGTCTGCCAAACAAAGTAAATGATTTCGTGTATACGTCTTTGGATGTAGGCATCCTTAGGGAGAGACGAGGTATGTGCCTCCTGAATCCAATAGAAAATTTCATAAATTATAATTGTAAAAGTGATAGAGATGTGTAACCTTACATTCTCGGCCGTGGGAAGTTTTGTCTGTCTTTTTTTCTCTCTTACTTTGAAATTGTCTTTGAGCTTGCCCCTGAAAAATTTTCTGTGGATGCTCGTATCTTCACATTCTGCACATAAACTGTCATCGGTTGTAAGGACTCTTGTAAGCTAGTGTTTATAATTTGAGGTTACACTTTCAATGATTTTTGAGCTTTGAGCTCATATTTAAAGGTTTTCTCAATAAAGAAATACTTAAAATGTATAATATTTTGAGAATATTTAAGATGTATATTCTATAACTTTTCCTCTTTTTTTGATATGATCATTCTCTTAAATACTAGTGATAAAAATCTCATAAATTGTAAATTTTAGTAATAATTTAAGTGTCTTGTTTTTATGAATCGGTATACTGTATGACGACGACGATGATGATAAACTAATGAAAATGGCAATTAATGTATGCTCTCACAAATTATATTGTACTTTCAAAATTATGAAAATACTTTTATAAAGTAATTTGAACAAATTCTCTTACTGCAGCATATTAGAAGTTTTGTGTTATCAGACACTAAAAAATTTTCATTCTTTTCTGTTTAATAAATATTTTCTGAGAGCTGTGTTATTGTCATATTTAGTATGTATCACTTATTAAATGTTCACTTTGTCAGTAGGGGAAAACTTTTTATAGTAAAGGTTCATATGACACTGTTGTGATTATGAGTTGTGATGCAAGATCAAGTTAAAACACTATCAGATTTTTATCTCAAATTGTAATATGAGCAATAAAATTACATAAATTTCATTCATTTAAAATTTTAGAAGAAAAATGAATGCATTTAATAATAATGAAAACATATACAAACATCTCAAAGCCTGACGTTTTTAATAAAAAGTCAAATGAATTGCTGTAATGAATCGGGCTACTTTACTGCTGCTATTAATAGTTAAATTTTAAGGAGTTTGGTACTAGAGATAGGCATTAGGTGCCATCTCTTATTAAACTTAATAATTATAATTAAATTAATATTCTACTAAATAATCTGGAAGAAAAGAATTGGCTCGGAGCAGGATTTAAACCCACGACTACCACTTAGTTTGCAGATGCATTGCTAGTTATGCTACCTAGACTGCCATTCAACTCTTTGCTTCTAGACATTTTTTATTTTAGATATAATCATCCATGGTTACTATCTTGAAACCAAATAAAGGAGAGAAATGTTTTGGACCACTTTCAGTTCGTGATATTGTTTGAAATGAATTGTTCTTGAAGCATTTACTGGAATGCAGGAACACACACTGTATCCTGCTTCATTTCAAATGATACTGTGAGCCAAAATTGGTCTTAATAAAGGCCTGAAAACATTTCTCCTTTACTTAAACTTTGATTTCTTTAAACCAGAGATTCTTAACCTTTTTTGTTCCACAGACCTCTTTGTCAGTCAGGTGAAGAACACAGACTCCATCTCAAAAAAATGTTTTTAAATGCAAAACATAAAATTTTAAATTAATACAGTTCTAAAAATATATGAATAAAACACAACTTTAATAATCCAGCAAATAAATATTAGCAACATAAAAACGTTTTTGATCGTTTTTAACTATCCTCTTCAGTTAACATAAAATAGAACATAAATATGAAAATAAGGATTCCAAGATGAAAATATAAATAACGGAAAAAGTAGTTGTGGTTGATAAAATAAACGAACGCAGAAATAATATAAATTAAGCTGAAAATGTCACTTAATAAAATAAAATAAAAAAAAACTAAAACAAACAAAAGTCCCTTAATAACATTAATTTTCATAAAAGGATTGCCATGTGGTAGCTAATGTGTCTGCATCCCTATGGTTGATGCAACCTTTTCTCTTGTGCACTTTAAATATCTCTAACCTTTCAAGATATTTCATTGTGTGTAAATTTGTTGTTGGTTTAATTATTGCTGCTTGATCCCAATGGACTTGAATGTCTTGCTGTCGTGTGTAAGCTGATATTTTGGTGTTCTATGTTATGTTAACTGAAGAGGATCATTAAAAACAATCAAAAACATTTTTATGCTGCTAATATTTATTTGCTGGATTATTAAAGATGTGTTTTATTCATGTTATAGTTATCCAGTATGTACATTATATATAAGTATCTAGAAACATAACTAAACAATTACCTTAAATAATCAGGTTATAACTCCACTAATTTAATGATTAATACTAAGTAAGCAAAGGCTAGCTCAGGGTTTGGGTGGTGCATCTGGCAAGCAGAGGTTGCAGGTTCAAGCCCCATCCCAGATCAATTCTTTTCTTCCAGATGATTTAAAATTATTTATTAAATTATTAAAATTATAATTATCAATTTAGTTAAGAGATGGTGCCTATCAACACACTAAAAACCATTTTTATATCCCAGTACGAATAGCTTTAGATAAAAACTAACGTTTTTGACCAAAACTTGGTCTTCGTCAGGCTATTGACCAGTATAAAATTTGAAACTGGAATTCAAACAACGTGTTTAAAATTATTTTAAATTCCAAATTATTTAAAAATTGGAAACTAATTTTTGTCGTACATGCTACTGAAGTGATAAAAATATTGTTACATCCCCACAAATAAATAATACAATGTGTTTGCTGGTGTAGAAATGATAGCACTACGCTAGTGTTGTTTATGCTTTTTCTCATAGCACCACTTTCATGGATACAAAATATTGGCGTCATCTTTCACATTAATACTGTTGCTGGCTTTATATATTTTCAATGCTTCAAGGTTGCGAAGGTGTTGAACCTGATCTGACATTTTTACCAATTTGACCCTATGGAGGTCAGCTTGTATTTCAGGGTCTGTGGCATAGGCAGCTAGGACAGTGGTATGCCTTTGGTTGGCAATATCATACCAGTGTTCCTGTATTCTTTTGCTTAGTGAGTGCTTCGTGTATCCGATGTATACTAGATCTTTCTGGAATCTGTGGTCTCTGAGAGGAACCATATAGACACCTGGTGTTTGACTTTCCTCTGTCCTGTCTTTGTCATTGCGTAACAGTCCATACATTGTGTTAGATCTCTTATATCTGATCTTTGTGCCTTTATGGTTAGCAATTTCTTTATAAATGGAACTTAGGTGTTGATTGTATTGCACCTCTATGTGTGATTGATTGCTACTATGATTATGGGTGTCTACCTGTGTGCTATGTGTGTGGCATGCTGTTAGTTGGTTGGCGTACCTGCGTGATAAATTATGTATCATACTTTGACCATGCCTGTGCTTTACCACTATGTTTTCAATGTGCTTTAGTTCTGTCACAGTATCCTCCTGTCTAGTGTGGTGCATGTATGCCCTTCTAGTTAGTGCACAGAATGCAGAGATCTTGTAAGAAAAAGGGTCCACAGAGTTTGACGGAATAAATATTGGTACGTAGCAAGGTTTGCAATGTATGCTGGTTTGCACTCTGTGTCAAGGCGAAGGTTGACATCTACGAAATGTGCATTTGTGTCACTCTTCTGCTCCAGTTTGACAGTAAGGCCATATGGATTATTGTTCATGTAGTCCATGAAATCATTTACATTGGGCTCAGTCTTCCAAAGAATGCAGATGTCATCTACATACCTTTTATAAACTAGGATGTTGGCTAGGAATAGAGGTATGACCTTTTTCTCCAATTGTCGAACAACTAATTCACACAAGTCCCCTGAGATGGGGCTGCCCATAGGTTCCTAATGTCTATCTCTAGTAGCAAATTACTTAGTATTAATCATTAAATTAGCAGAGTATAGCTCGAATATTTAAGGCAATCATTTGGTTATGTTTCTATATACATATAGGGCTTTGCGATGTTTAATATACTTAATCCAGTTCTACTGAAATATAGCAACCAACATAAAAAACAATGATTCTATCTTCACACATTAAATAATAATAATAATACAATGTAAAATATAGGAAAGCTAAAGTTAAATTATATTTTTTGAAAGATGTCAGTGTGAAGATTGTTGTTGTTTATCTTTAATCAGAACATTGAACTGTGGTGTGATATTTGACAAGGCAACACATATCATATTGGACATCTAATCAATTTCAACTTTTTGTTTTCATTGTTATAAGTGTTGAAAATCCTGATTCTCAAAGAAATATTGTTGCAACTTGAAGCTTTTCTTCCATAGCTTGTGTTATAAGATGAGGATAGGCTTCTCTTAGGGAACATCAGAGTTCTCCAAAGCTTTTTGAGTTAAACTCCAACTGTAGTAAGTTTTTTGTCCTAAGATCAATAAGTTTGTCTTTGGTTAAGTCAGTATCTGCAATAAAGTTTATATCAGAAAGAAAAGGATTATGGATATGCCAGTTTTGAGAAATGAAACAACTATAATAGGATATAAAAATAGCTGTTGTTTTTATTGTTGACCACATATACAGCTAATATTACAATCATTTATTGCATACATTCATAAGTGAAGGAAATATTAGATTTCAGTAAGAGGTTAGGGAGAATAAAGATGAGTTAATTTTTTTCAGTCCAAACTCATGAATCCCCTAAAATCTTACCGATGGAACCCAAGGGGTCTCTGCAACCCTAGTTAAGAACCCCTGCTTTAAACAACTGTATTTTCTTCTTGAAGTGTACAAAATGGTACCAAGATTTACAGCAATTCCTGATATAATTGACACTTTGTGAATATTGCCAAATTTACTAATTTGTAAAGTGATGAGATGTAAATGGAGAGAAAGTATATGATGCAAAATAAATGAAATCCAATTCAGACAGAATATAGTTTGTGATGGAATTTAATGTCTCTAAAACTAATTTAATTCCATCACACAGTGCAATTTTCAGTGGCTGAATCAGTAGTGTAAAAAGCATAGTACATTTCAAGAATTCTGCATAATGATAGTAAGGGAATCACTTGAGCATAATCCATATAGTTTAGCTTACAATCTTATATCCTGAGACAGATGTGGAACCAATAACTTTTTTGACTTGTAATGCAGCCTAATAAAATATATAATATGGGAAAGATTTTTGACATTTTATCATTTTTCAGATAAATGAACTAAAAATTACCTTACAGACAATTAGTATGATGTTTTCAATTGTTTTATTATTGTAAAATATGCTGTGTATGCAATGAGGAAATGTGTTGTACAATCAAAAAGTTTTTGGAATTATAGTATAGCACTGTAATGGCTGGACATATGGAAACATTTACCTAGTCATCTTCAAAGTAGGATCCTTCAGAGTGTGTACATGCATACACAAACACACTTTCCTACTGATCCTGCCATTGTTGGAAACACTGTTGGAGGATGTCTTTTGTTTTTTGTTCTTGTGTTCATTTGATTTGCTATCCTTTGTAGTTATGAAATTCATCCACTCGAAACCCATTTTCAGCATACGGAACTGCCACAGTAAGATCTTATGAATACAGTGGTTGGACAGTGACAGGAAGTCTGGTGGAGAAGAATTTCTGCGTAGGTTCTGAGTGACTCTGAGTATTATCATAATGTAGACCATTCTCCCTACTACTTGTGCTGTTTCTTCTGAACTGCATCTTACAACCTATGCAAAATTTGCATATAGAAATTATCAGTAACACTGTACAGATGGTATGAACTCATGGTACACTGCACTATCCATACCAAAGAATACAATGAATTCAACAGCCAAATTCCTGAATGTTTCAAAAGAAGCCTTGCTATTGAATTTTCAACAATGGCGGGATTGGTGGGACAAGTGTGTATGCATACATGGATGTGCATGCTGAAGAGTCTTACTTTGAAGGTAATTAGATGAGTGTTTTCTTATGTCCTACCATTACAGTGTTATGCCACAATTCTAGGAACTTTTTTCCCACACACATACATATATAAGTTATGTATAATGTAAATTTGTTATGTTTATATTAACTTATCAATAATGTATAAACTTTTGCAACTTGCAGTACAGTATACATACATACAAGAAAAACATTGGCTGTACACAAAGTGTTTAGCTGGCAGAAAAGAGGGTAAGGGAAAGAAGGAGGGAGAGGAGATAGACAGTAAGAAAGGTAGGATTCTTCTGAACAATATACATATGGCTACAGTATCCTCTATGTTTGATATTGGTATGCAGTTTTTATGCTGCAAGGCCATAGTCCCCCAAAGAGTCTAAAAGAAAACCTGAGTGTAGCGAACACCAATAATTGAGAGCTGCCACGAATAGCTAAGTGTAGAAGTTAGTGCCAAGTGGCTGTTAGTAGGAAGGCTACTTAATACGAATAAAACTGAACACGATTGAGAATCTTAATACTACTTAACAGCTAGATAGACAGTGCAAAAAGGAAACGAACACAATAACAAACTAGACGAGACAAACGGGTAAGACCCCAATTTTTTTTAATACAGCATGCAGCTTTAAAATATCTTCCTGAAATAAATGTGACCTTTCAGTTATAAAATGGTCCCCATTTACCTCTTTGGATATTCAAGTACTTGGGACAATCTTACAGAATATCAAGTCTTATGTATATGATGTACAAGTTGACCAGGAGCTAAAGCATGTTATTCAAGTTGAAACTGCTGCTAGAAATCAGCATTTTCATCTGTTCCAAGATTTCGATAATTTTGTGGATTGTTTAAGACAGTACAGTACATTGCTATTGAAGAAAGTCATTTTACATGCTTTGCACATAAACACATGTTTTGTTCTCTCTCTCTTTCTCTCCTCTTATATGAAAAATTGTCTATCAAAATAAATCAATTTACTTTCTTCTCATATTAACAGATGAGCCAGATCAAAATACAAATCTGTACTACTAATGAAATACTTAAAAATTGTGATGGTGTGTTTAAATAATCGTTCAGCAAAAATTAAATACTGAAAAATTCTCGACATTGTTTTTTTAATTATTAGTTCTTAAGTTTATTGCATTAAAATATTGAGAAGGAAATAAATATTTCAAGCATATTTTTAACCAATTGTATATTTAGAAAAATAATTTCTAGTAAATGATTTAAATAAACATTTTTATAACAACTGTCTAAACTTCTTTAGTATTTTTACAGAATTGTAGTTGTTAACACATTAAGGTATCTCTGAGAATATAATGTTTATAAATTATAAACATCTTGCAAAACCCAATACATTGCAATAATATTCAATTGCCTTAAAACATTGGGCTATATATTGGCAATAATACAGTAATTATAAATTACTAATAAATTATGATATAATTGACAATGCTTATATTGTAATGTTAAATATACTGGAAGAGGACATCAGACCGGAGGTCCACGTAGCATAATTGGCAATGCATCAGTATGGCAAGCAGGAGTTTCAGGTTTGAGTCTCACTCTGTGCTGATTCTTTTCTTTCAATTTAATCCAAAAAGTATTTAAATTATAATTATTAAATTTAATATGAGATGGCACCTAATGCCTCCCTCTAGAGTCAAATTTATTTGCAATTTTTTTGTAGACTTCATTATAACAGACCACTTCATTTTTTAACATAGTCTCCCTACTCCTTGGCTCATTTGCTTCATCTGTCCACAAGCTTTTGAATCTGGCAGAAAAGAAAGATTCAGGCTGAAAGACAAGCTTGGAATGCACTGCTTGGATGTCATAGTCTGAAGCAATTGACAACTTCCTAAAGCATCTTTAAGGTGGTTGAAAAGATGATTATCCAATGAAGAGAGATCAGGACTGTGAGATAGATGATCCAGTATCTCAAACTTTGGGTTTTTAAGAGATGACTGTTCTAGTGATAATGTGAAGATGTGCATTGTATGTAGAATAAGAACTGTTGATGACAGATCTCAACATTTGCTTTGTATTGTGGTTTTCAGTTGTTTTCGCAAAGCATTTTACAGTACTGAGTACTGTTCACTACTCAGGATAATGGCCCAATATCACTGTTTCAAGTCCCAAAAACAATAAGTATCACCTTCTTAACTGTTTATGCATTTTGAATTTTTTCCTGATAGGCAAATGGTGATACTTTTATTTCATACTTGGGCATTTACTCTCTGACTTATAATGAAGCATCTTTGTTTCACCTCCAATTAAGCTTTTTTTCAAGAAGGCATCATCATCCATGCAGTAGCATTTCAATAAACATTGACAGAGCAACAATCAATTCTCTTTACACTCATTTGTTAGTTGTTTTGGAACCCATTAGGTACAGACTTTATGAAAGTCTGTACCTGATGGGTTCCAAAACAACTCTTGTGAATAATTTCATATGCAGATCTATGATTAATGTTCTTGGTATTAGAACTTTATCAATGATAATTTGTCTGACTCTTGTTTATATAAAGCTTTTCTAATAATTTAAATGATTTCTCAATATATTTATTCAAGGTGTATTAAAAGTCCTGCAACTTGACATTGAAAAATCCATAAAAATCATAATGCAACACTGAAGAAATTATGATACATCCTTCAGCAATGTATATACTTTGCACTTATGCAGTTGTACAGCTGAAATTCATATTGTTGGACAGTATGTTAGTAAAGGTCATTAGTGTGTTATCCTGTGAACAATGCATTTACATTCAAGCATTAGTGCTACAATTCATATTACCAAGGAAAGTTTTGGTGAATATGCCAAATACATCAATGTTTAAGCATACCGGTGATCATTTTACTCCTTTTTTTAATGTAGATATGATTTTCACTAACAAATTATGCAATAATATTAGATGACGACAATAGAGTGTTACTTTAAGAGTGAAAACTACACGCCAGTGTTGCCACAAGATGCATCAAATTTATCTTCAGTTTTGCATTATAATTTTTAATGTTTTGAATGTTGATTTGCGGGATATTTGATACATTTTGTAAGAAATTGATAGTTTGTCATTATTCCTTGACAGAAAATGATTTAATAAAATCCACATGTGATTTAGTACATAATGTTTTTTAGAACAATATTCATTTCTGTTAATATTTTAGTGTAATTTTTTCTGTTGATAATATTGTTGTAGTGAATTCAATATAACTGTTATATAAACTGTATATTATATAACAGTTTATATTGAATTCACTACAACAATATTATCAACTACAAGTTTTTGAAATTTTCATGTGTCAGTTATTTGTGTAAAATTGACAGGATTGTTGATCAACAGGATATATTAGAATTTTAGTTTCTCTTTCATTTACAGACACAGAATATAAGCTTCATTTTTGTAGTTTAGTATTTGCAACAATTTTTTCATATTTATGAAACAATAAACAATGAATAAAGAAACAAATAATTTTTAATCTAAATGTGTTCTACAATTCAAGTTGGTGACTGCTAGGTGAAATTATCTCATAGTTTCTCATATTTTAGCTTGTGCATGTATGCAGGTGGTAAAATGATGTGTGCTGATTAAATAAAATCAGCATTGACTTACGAACTGATTGAAATTAATTTTTTCTTTTTGTTCGTAAAAATCAACAATGTAATTTAACTATTACCACTATACTGTGTGTTATCACAACAATTACACAAAATTCTGCTTGATTTGGAACAATATCAATCCTTTTAAAAACTTGAAATTTTTTTTAGACATTTCTCATTTATCTTCAGAAGTCAGATTTCACAAAGGAAGTTCTAAATTCTATTAAACACTAAACTCTTTTGATCCTTTTTTCCTGTTTGAATTCAAACTGTAATTTCCGGGTTCTTAATCTCCAATGTCTTTTTTAAGCACATCTGATCTGTTTTCATATGTATCTCTCATAACTACATTTAGATAGAACATTTCCAATATCCTTCTCACTACTGTTCTTTACAAAACACTTCTGGATTTGAATGATGCATTAAATATTCATATTCCAAATGTTTTATGTTTCATCAGAATTCCTTTTAACACCTGAAGAACTCGGGGAGTTCGAAAATGTTAGTGGTGAATGTACTCTTTTGTTTTTTCGTCACACACCGGTGTTGTTTTTCGGGTTCCTTGAGAAAACCAGTGAATCAAGATTTTACTGTTTATGGAAACTTTACTAAAGTATGAAATGCTTATCTATAAGTCAAATTTCAACTGATTAAAATTGGCATTAATATAGTTCTAAATAATTTGGCAGCATAGGTTTATGATCTTTAACAGTTGCATCTGGATGCTAAAAGTGTATCTTGAAAACCCAGATGAGAGGGGTCAGTAAGAAACCTCAACTCTAAATAAAATGTATGCATTGTGGATGAGGGGGGGTTAGAAGTTGACCCCAAGCTGATATATTTTTTTATTGATATGTTTGTTTCTATAACTTTGGATTTTTAAAATAACTCAACTTTTAGAACTCAAAACAGTTTTTATTGTTGAAAATAATTATTATAAATTTAAATTAATTTCACTCAGTACATGTTCTAACAATATGACATTTCTCTTTTGATGTATGTCTAGGGCAAATATATTTCATGCACTTTGTACAAGATTTCATATATTTTCTGTCTTCTGATCTTGGACATAGAAAGCATCTCCCTTTTTTAGGAATACTTTTAGTAGCATTCCTTGTTGCTCTTCCTTTTGATTCCATTTGAACTGTCCCTCTTGAAATTGCTCCCACTTGATTGCATTGAAAGCCAAATACCTTTAGTTATGATACTGAACAACTATGTAAACCTTGGGAATGTTCAGTTCTGTATTTTATGTTGATCTGGCATAATTTGCCTAGACTTTTTCAAAAAAATTTTCCAACCTTATTTACATTTTAGATATTTCTTGGCCCAAGTTTCATTTTCCTTGCAATAAAGCACATATGAATTATAAGCGACTACATCGATCAAATTAAAAAACACAGCCATTGGCCATCTTCTTGTCCCATGCCAACAGCTATATGTTCTAATACATTTGTCAAGTGTATCAACACCTGCTTTGGTTGAATTATAATAATGAATAATCTTTGGCTTCTCATTTAATAAATACACTTTATAGTTACTACTATAGTCAGGATTACAATTCCTCAAATCAAAATAATATAATATTCACACCGGAGCAACAATCCATTGCGAAGCATCAGATATTTTTTCTTATAGGAACCACTATAATTACTGAATTTTTGTCAAATATACTCCAAAGTATTCACAAACCAGAGGGGATAAAAGTAAAGACACTTCAAATTCCAAAGTTAATATTTGTCTATAATATAAACAAAAATATGAGCTGGGATCACAAGATGACCCCCCTCATCTGCATGTGACTGTTAATATCCATGCTTGGACCGTGCAATAAGTGCACGCTGTGTTTATCTCAGTCTTCGAGACAACTGGACATCCAGATCGTAATTTGCAATCAGTGAATTTTGAATTTATGCAACAAATTCAAAGATCATATTTTCTCTATGTTTTGGCTTACAAAGTTTGTTTTAATGTTCTAAATTCGTCACACTTCTTTCTTGGATATGCAATTTTAACATCGTCATACATTCTTCAGCATAGCTAAAAGATGCCAGAACATCCTTACAACAAATAAATTAATCATAAAATTGTTTTTGAGTTGGCTTTCATCAGCTTTAACTTACACTAACAAGGTTAGTTCAATGGATGAGACAATGAGACGACCGAATCGAGCTGAAATGTGAGGGTTCAACAATGTTCAAAAGGAGATAAATCAATGAAAATAGTAAGCCGAATACAGTAAAGTTCCATAAATGTACTTTGAAGTTCTAAGAGCTCAAGCAAGTATGTTAGCACCAGAAATGTTCTCTATTGGCAACCACTCTGGAAGCAGGGGTGGCAAAATTCTGTTTTGACTTGGATGCAAGTTATTGTTGAGATGGTACTGCTTCGGGTTTTATCTCACCTCAAGGCAAAATGAAGAATAAATTTTTTTTGTAGCATTACTTTTATTAATACTTGTATTATTATTATGATGCTGGTAACTCAGAACTGTGAATTTCATATGATCCTCCTCATCACTAGCAGCTATTGTAAAGCTACTAGTAACTAGAGATGATGCACGTGAAATATTTACTTTTACAAGTGTTAACAATTAGCCTAACTAAAATATTTCTTTAAATGAGCATTTATATTAGTTTAAAAATAAATATATTAGTTTAAAAACTAATATATTTTCACATTAAAGTGTGTGTTGCTGCTACATATATTTTTGTTAATATGAATATTTTAATATTAAAAGTTGCATTAAGAATAAGTCACTATCTAAATATAAATGAAATTTTTCAGATGTGACATTGGATGATTTTGCCAACAGCAAAATATCGACAACTAGAGTCAGAAAACCAACCACAAACTTTTTGGCTAGAGAAGGTATTGTATCGACTTTGAAGACTTCTTAAAAATTTATTTTAATTTATATATATATATATATGTATATATCTAATTCAACATTTATCACTGTTGGGTGTTGCCTTTGAATCAAAATAAGATGCATTAGTTACGGCAAAGAATGTAACTGTAAGTGGTTGGTATCATGAAGTTAACGGACATGTTTTGCTGTTATTGTAGGACTATAATATCGAATGGAATTCGAGATACGGATTGCATGATTGCAGATTTGGAAGTGCCAAAGACAAAATTTGAGATAACAAAGTATTTGTAAAGTTAGTTGGTTGGGGAAATGCAAATGTTATAGATTATCTTGAATATAACTTTTGTATATAAACAAAAACTCATAATCCGATTTTAATTGAATAAATTATACATATGTGCCTAGGATTCTTTTAGTCAAATTCAAATGTGAATTATAAGGCAATACAAACTATGTTTGAATCCTTTATCCATTTACATCCTTTTATTCCAATCAGGAACCACCTCAGAACAGCAGGTAACTTGAAGTAAAACACTTCTAAAAATAACAGACGAAATACTAGCAAATGATTCACAACACAATTAAAAATGGAGGAAATTAAAAGGATGTAAATGGATAAAGGACTCATAGTTTGTATTGCCTTATAATTCACATTTGAATTTGACTAAAAGAATCCTGGGTAGATATGTATAATTATGCAAATAATTTCTGGATAGCCCGAATCCGCCAGAGGACTCTCAGCTGGAAACGCGATTATATAACAAGAATGCTGTCACGAAAGATTTTTACTAATTTTTAATGTTGTAGACGCCATAGCCTACAAGAACAGGTCGGCATCGAGATAATTTTTAATTGTGTTGTGAATCGTTTGATAGTATTTCGTCTGTTATTTTTAGAAGTGTTATACTTCAAGTCACCTGCTGTTCTGTGGTTCCCGGTTATATAACATAGGAAGCAAATTGAACCTATAATGTACTGTATGGGATTCTAACATAATTAAATCAATGTTTTGTTTAATACTTTGTTCTTTTGCCATTTAATATCAGAAGATGTTTCGTTCTTTGTTTGTTAATCTGGACGTCCATCAATTAATCTCTTATCATTTGTTTATTTCAGTGAAGAATTTAAAATCGGTTGATAAATTGTGGTACGAAAAGGATCTCGAAGAATTTGACGATGATTTCGATGCAAACAATGATAAAGTAGAATCGGTTGATGTTTCGTGTGATAAAAGTAAGTATTTCTTTTAATACAGGTATCCACAAATAATAAATGTACATTTAAAGAGAAATTATTTTAAATGTTTACCATTTTGCTTTGAATGTAGTACAACTCCAAATTACAAGGAATGTTTCTTATTAAACAAAAAAAAGAACCGAATATAGTTTGACCTTCATTTTTACATCTGTAGAATTGTCTACATTTTTCTTCTTGAGTGCTTTTTTTAATGCATTCAACTGAATTGATTGTCTTTTAATTGAAAGATCCTTGGCACCATTATTTCTGAATTCTGCAACATGTCTGTGAAACTTGCAAGTCTTTTGTTCTCCAAATGCCTTGCATGTGAAAGCCATGCAGTTACATTTATTCCTCAACTTCTGATGCCATGTGTTTCCTTCCATTATTCTGAATTTTTGCTCCCTCTCACAATTATTGTTATTCTGTGCATATTGGAACTGCATGTTTGAAATTTGATTCAAAGTATTTGCTAATTCTTTTGTTCTTTTTGCCTAAAAACTTAGTAAAAGAAATATTGCATTGGCAACATGCGAGTGGAATAGAACAAACCTGTATTATCAACATGTTGCAATAATGCTACATGTAATGTCATACTATATGCAGATTAGAAAGAACCTGCTAGTATTTAGTATGATGTTTTACTTTGAAAAGTAAAATTTTTATTAAAAAATATTGTACTATATTTGGAACAATATGATAATTTCTATCTTTTAGATGTGTGCTATAATACAGATTTTTTCTCTGTTAAAACTTGATGGAAGTTATTTATTCAAACTTTTAACAATCTGCAAATTAGATCAAATTACTACATTTAATATTTTGTTAAACAAAGAATTGTTTATTTTATCAAAAACATATCTTAGTTTACTACTTTTCAATAATAATGATGGGTAAAGAAGGATTTAATTTGCTAGATATCCTAGTGGTAAGACGTTAGCCTATTTCACTGAGGCATTTTTGTTACTGGATTTAACATAGCAATGAACTAATGCAATTTAGAATAATAATCTACACCATTACAGTTTATTGTGAACATTAGGAATTTTGGACATTGTTTCCTATTTCTCACTTATGCTAGCTCAACTTACAATGGATATCAATCCATTGTAAGTTGGACCTGCTCCTGATAAGAATAAAGATCCCAATACAAAAGAGGCTTGTGGGCCTCTATTGTATTGGGATCTTTGTTGGGAATCACGTTGGTCAAAACCCTGATCAAGCTCCAGAAGATAGACATAAGAAATGCAAATGCATATGCACTTGCAGCTTACTCATTAAACAATATAAGCTAGATTGGTGAATTCCCTTAATTAGTCAAGATGTTATTTGTCTTCATCAATTGCAGAACATGATGGTCTCATCCATTGTCTGTGTTGCATTACGGTCGCTGCTGTTTAAGATGGGCAAGCCAGATCAGAATGAACCTTAATTGTAACCAGACCTATAATTTTTATTAATTATTTCAATCAATTAAAGATTTAATAAAACAATATATTTGTTTAAACTGATCAAGATTATAAATATGCTTGATTTTAAATTACGTACTGAGAAAATACAAATCAGTTTTCTTAAAACAGTAAGTAATTCATGAAGAAAACAATCACAAAACACTGTAAATCTTTAATGTTTTTGATTTGAATTCTATAAAATTCTGCAGATTTACTTATAGAGGGGGTGCAGTCACGTGATATAAAGTCATCGCTCTGCCCAACAAAACAATCATTGCCATATTGGTTGCTGATTTCACGTTACCCTGCTTGATCACTTTATTACATCAATGTGGAAGAAAGGAATTTTACTGGCTTTGCAGCCAATTTAAAATGTAATTATTTGATAAAATATAAAGAGAAAATGTCTTTTATTGAATTGGATCCATAAGAAATGAAACAAATGGATTTTTCATCCAACAATTTAACCACATGGCCAACTGTAGAACAGGGAGACACAGTAAATTATTTGGAAACTCCTGTTCAGCCAATTCCAGAATTTATTAGTCTGGAATTGTTATTTATGTTATGATGGTCTTGATAGATATTTGTGTTTATACTGTATGGGTGTATGTAAGCTAATGAGTTTTTGTGCCCAAAATGCATTCTACTAAAACTTTGTGGTTAATTAAAGGCTAATTTTTGTAAAAATTTAGTCTATTTTGCACCACTCAGTCCCTGATGTGATAAGCCCTCCAATTTATTACAACCACATTTATTAGGTTAATTAATTTAATCTTAATAATAGGTTGTTAGAGACTTGTACAACACAAAACCATATAGTGACAAAAGAAAAAAAATATAATGGTAATTATAAATACAGCTTAACTTAAAATGTAACTAAATATAAAATTACATTAATCTTTATATTAACACAGTTATGTTATGAATAATGGAAAGTCTCACATGAAGATACGTACCTTTCCTACAAGCAAAGTTACGAATAAAATATCACAATGAATAAATCCACTTGTCAAATAATTATGAGCATCGAGTGATTTGTATGCCTTCATCTGATCCAGTATGACAGCATTAGTTGTTAAAACCAAATAATTTACTGCCTCCATGCTCTATAGTTGGCCACGTGGTTAAATCGTTGGATGAAAAATCCGTATGTTTCATTTCTTATGGATCCAATTCAATAAAAGACGTTTTCTCTTTATATTTTATCAAATCATTACCTTTTAAGTCGGCTGCAAAGCCAGTAAAATTCCTTTCTTCCACGTTGATGTAATAAAGTGATCAAGTAGGGTGTAACGTGAAATCAGCAACCAATATGGCGCCTGTATATGTGAGCAGAGTCATGTGACGTCACATGCACCCTCTCTATACAAGGCACATTCAATAGAAAACTAGAAAAGTGCCATTAAAAGTTTGGAGGATGAGCAATGGAGTAGTAATTTTGAAACGTGAAACTTCTTAGACTGAAGCAACAGCAACTGCAACTGACGACACTGTTGATGTGCAAGAACATGAGACAACAGACCAATAAATTGGACATCCATTGGCTTGTGAAGGTACAGTAAGGAGACAGTTACATGAGTTGTGCACAGATGTGTGAGTAAAGTTCTAAGGTTCCAAAAACAGCCACATTTCTGTGGAAGATTCTCTATAGTTAGAACTGCAGTGAATGCCATGGAAAATCTTCCACAGAACTGTGGCTATTTTTGTAATCTTGGAAACTCTACTGATACACCTCTGTGCAACTCATGTAATTGTCCCTCCTTACTGTACTTGCACGAACCAATGGATGTTAATTGATTCATGCATGTACAGTAAGGACGCAATTATATGAGTTGCAGCACTATTTTATCAGTCCATTGTATTATGTTCATGCACATCAACAATGTTGCCAGTTGCAGTTATTTACCTCAGACTTGGAAGTTTTGTGGGTCAAAATTACTACTCCATTGCTCATCCTCCCAACTTTCTGGTTTTTCATGGAACGTGCTGTGTTAAAGTAAAAGTATTTTTATTAAGTGTTTTCAATATAAACTTTGATCATCAGAATTGATGAACAATAAAATTAAAACTCTCACTTATTATATGGTCAAAGTAAGAAATCCTTTAGACTTGTAAGCCTGGATTTAAAATCAATGTACCCATCAATAAAATTAAAACTTTTTAAAATTACATTTAAAAAGACCGTTAATACTTTTTATCATTATGATTTTCAAAGATACCTTTGAATTGCTGAAGGGTAAATGATGTGCCATTCTTTTGTATAAAGATTGATACTTATTATTTCTATTTTAAGCCTATATCTATTTTTTTTGTATTGGTTAAAACTTTCTTAAATAACAGCCTTTCTCCCATTTTGGTATCATATTTTTTTGTACTTACTCTGCCATATTTTATCTGTTATATATAACAATTAGTGAAAAAGACCCCACAAGATTTTTACACTTTTGGACTCAGGATCTTGAAACATTGAGTATGTATAGATGTTAGTGTGTGTATGTGGCACAATTTTGTTCATCCTCTTTGAGGCTTAATAATTCCCATGCTTTTTGTTGAAAATTTCTGAAATTTTTCATGGCGGTTTGTGTATTAGGGAGATTGATCCTATTAAATTTTGGTGATTAAAGGTCAAGGGAGTGAGGAGATACAGGGGGGGTTGTGTGTCATATCTCCACTAGGGTCGGACTTAATGAAAATTTTACTTGTTATTAGCATTTACTATAGTATAGTGCCACCAAAGATCTATTATAATCTGATATACCAAATATCAGACTATAACAGATGGTGCCACCAAAATTTTAAATTTTGTTGGAAAAGTTAAGCAGCTCGTTGCTGTAGAATTAGAATTTTAATTTATTGCACTGGCTTAAAACTATTGTAGGGGTTTAGAAGTTTAGTTGGTTTCTGATAAGGACAATGTTATAATTAGAATTTAAGTTTGAATATTAAACAAGTTAGAAAAATTCTTAGTGGCAAGTTCATGTTCTTTGGGTTGATTCTTTTGTGTGGAATATGTAAAATTAACCTTTAATCATTAATATTTATACAAGACAGTGAATTATTTGCATATCTTTAGACTCAATTTGGGCAATAATTAAATTAATCTTAATCATCTCAATCTTATTTATACATAATGTGATGTTTCTAATGCCCATTCCCTGCATAGGAAACATTCATACCTTTTACCACTGAGTGCTATTCTTGCTACTAACCCTACCTGTTTATACAGACTGGAATCTTCCAGATCTGCCAGAGGATCTAGAAATCATGACATCTTTGACCAAAATAATATCTGATCCTCATTCAGCTTAACTTCAGAGATTGGACGAGAATTGGTGTATTTGGTGAGGACTAATCATAATTAAATTAGTCATAATGGAGGCCAAAAATAATCCAGTAACTTAAGCTTAGAATTTGTCATCTTTTCCAGAATGCAATTAATTGAATGTGGTGATTTAAGGATACTGCTTAATAATAATGAGTCAGATGTGGAAAAATAGTCTCTTTGCATTGGATCCATCACTATTTTTTTATAATTAATTAATAAAGTACCTTAAGATATTTTTGGATGATTTTCTTTTGTTTAAAGAATAAATGCTTAAATTTAAAAACATTTTATTAAAATATAATTTTTGGCATATTTTTAACTGATTTTATGGCAGGTGCTAATGAAACATATACACTAAAGTGGACAGTATTTCAAAAAACCTCTCCAAGGCTTTTGTTTGATATAATTCCAAATACAGTAAATTGTCTGAATATTCGATAGTTGGGAAAGACAAGGATATTTGCTACTTGGCAACAGTAACATCTGAATAATTATATGGTATTTGGCCAAATATCCTAATCAATCTATTCCTAACAAATTTATTTGTGAATCAAGTATATTCGCCACATTTCTTAGACTCGTGTTCCAAAAATACTTAAATAAATGCCACATCATCAATCAATAATAAATCTACACATATGAAGATTGTTATATTGATATTACATCTTTGTGTCAAATTGCAAATAAATATTTTAATTTAATTTGAAGAATGTTTTAACATTTTTTACTTTCCCGGCTGTTATACAGAGAGAAAGTATGGCGATCTGGCAAAGTATGACCCCCCAGACTTAGGATTTCAATGTATCCAGACTTAGGATACATTGAAATGTTGAAAAATGCAAAGAAAAAAGAAAAAAGGGAAGTAATTTCTGTATATGGGGGTGTGTGTGTGGGGCATGATTTTGTTTACTCTGATCTTGTTTGAATCTTAATAATTCCTGTGCTTTTTGTCAAAAATTTCTGAAATTTTGCAGGGAGGTTTGTTTATTAGGGGGATTGGAGCTATTAAACTTTGCTGATTAAAGGTCAAGCGGGTTGGGAGATAATGTGGGTCGTGTGTATTTCCGGTAGGGTTGGATTTGACGACAATTTTACTCGTTAACGTTTACAAGTTTTTATAAAACTAGCCCCTACCCTCAAAATTAAGCTTTACACCATTTTATAATAGTTAAAAATAAAAATATAAAAGTTTTTAGTAAAATATAACAGATGACACCATCAAATGTTGCTGGATTTTTTTAAAAGCATTCATTATATATACATTTTTAATTTTACTCAATAAGAAAGTTTTATTCTCAATTTCATTCTAGTTTCAACAATTTAGTTTAAGTAATGGAAAAAATATTTTTCCAGAAAAAGGTACAAAGAAGAAAGATAATACAACTACAGATTCTACAGCTGGTGTGGATTATCCTTTAGATCTTTGGTATCTTTTGGCGGAGTACATTTTGCCAGAAGACATTCAGACGTTTGCATGCATCTGCAAAAGTTCTTTTTACGTCATTCAAACGTTCAAATTTTGGATTACCATTTATAAAAGGTTTGCAAATTTTCATGTATTTAGTTTTGTCATCACATGATGTTTAGTGATTGATGTCAAATTAGTGATGATAAACTTCATAATAAAACTTAGAATTAAATAAAAAAAATTTTGCAGAACATTAAACACTAATTCATTTTTCTAATTGTTTTTCTTAAACTATCTTTAACATTTTAAATTTGATTCTCTGAAACAATATTTAAATTGTTCTGTGAAAGAATCAATTACTAGATTTCCTGAAACTTACAACTTGTATGCTATGTAAAAATAACTGTCATTTATAATAAGCCAACAATTACCAGATTATATTGGGCTATTATATTGCGATCATTTTAAATTAATTACTAAATAATTTGTCATCAGAGGGAGGCATTAGGTGTCATCTCTTATTAGATTTAATAGTTTAAAATAATTGCAATATAATAGCCCTATAACATCTGGTAGTTGTTGGCTTATTATGTATGAAGATGTTGGTTTATATAACTGTTATTTGTTAATATACAATAGTACATTTACATAAATATAATGAGAATTATAAATTTATCACTTAAATTCCTGAATGTTTTTCAAAATCGGTATGCAAAGATGTACATGTATTTAGAAAATTTGAGTGTGCATGTATACTTATATGCATGACATAACAGTATCATGAATAGTTTTGTAAGAAGTGTATATGCATATATGTATGCATGCACACAACTTTTCTTACAGAATAATTTGTGGGATAATTTTTATGTTGAGACACTTATTTAAAAAAATAATTAAAAAGTTTATAAATGTGAAAATCACAGTATAATAAAATGTTATAAATAAAATAGTACAGGTTCAGAATTTGTAATAACTCTCCTCTGCCTACAGTAAATGGCAAGATTATCGAGATTTAGTATTTTGATAATTTGCTGATTAATTTGCACAAAGGACAGTTACTAATTACAGATTATTGCCAAATACATCCTATTATCTCCACTCCAAAAAAATCTTAATTGTGCATTAGCCATTTTAATTTCTAACATTTTGGTCTCATCGTATGACCTTTCTCGAGAGAAACTTAAAAAAACGTTAATACCACCAAAAGCATTTGAAATTAAAGTGGTTAATGCAATTTTTAATGTTTTTTGGAGTATTTTTAGTATTCTGCATTGTATCTTGTTATTTAAACACTATTATAGCTACAACAAAAAATGACTAAAAAATGGATATTCCTCTTACTAGAACCTGTAAAAGTAGGCACTTTATCTTATTTTATCTGGAATGTGAACAGATTCGCTTTTTGTCTCTTTCTCAATTTTATCATTAATTGTGATAATTAACATATGTTTAGTTGATTAATATTCACATTGTAAGTAATGGAAAACAGATTACAATATATTACAATTTGAATATGCTTATATGCTTACAATCATAAATTTTTCCCTTTCAATTTATGTATTTAAGCCACAATATACAGTTAGATTTTCAGTAGTTTTGTATGACAGCTCTTTCCTCCTAAATAAATGTGTTTGTCATTATTTTTCCTTTTAAAAAAAAAATGGTTAAAGCTTAATTCTTTTCATTATCATTTTGCAATACCAAAACAATATTAATAAGTTCATATCAATATTAAGATGCTAATTTTTAGTCTTATTATTTATTTTCATTTAAATCATTTGAGTACATTTCTAATTATACTTAAAAAATTATAGGAATTTGAGATAAAATAATATCTATAAGTTTAAACTGAGTCTTCAAGTTATAAAATGTCTTTTTTATATTGTAATCTTAATTTTTCTAAGAAAATTAAGAATTTTCTATTCTGATTAAACTTATTTATAGTATAATTTTATAACACATTATAGAATACACTATTTATTACATAAAATACATTATACAGTATAGAATTTTTTTACCAGAGAGGATTTTAGTGTTGTTTAAACTTGGTGAAATTTGAAACAAAATAATATAATAAACTAAAACTTGCTACTTTAAGGTTACAAAAACTGTATTTAAAAAAAAAATTTTTCTTGGCCTAAAGTTGGCCATTCTTGGCATCTAATAAACTTCATAAACAGAGAGAATAGAGCAGTTTTAACATTTAATGTAAACTACTTGTAGTGCAATACAGTTCTGTTTTGTTTATAAAGTTTGTTAGATGTCAACAATGTCTTACCAAAAATGCAGCTTATTGTGTGTAACTTGGGATGATATAAAACAAATTAACATATGGTCTGTTAGCACTTTGGTGTTTTTCTCTGACAGACATCTTAAGCCGTAGATTTATGGCTTAATAATAACTCTGCACCTCTTACCAAGAGTCAAGAATTTTGTTTCTGGTCAGTTGAAATCTATTAACTGATTGTTTGAGCCAACAATTTGAACAGTCTTTGAGAGCCACCTTTCTTTTATAAAATACCCAAATGGCATTGGAAGTTTTGGTATTGGGAGCCTAGAGCTTGGGTCAGGAAGATTTATTTATATATAAATTATTAACCATATTAGCAAAAAAGAAAAGGGGGTAATGAAAAGTTGACGAATTCTAGTCTAGAATCTGATTTTGCAACCATAAAGTAGCAATTTTCTATTAATTTTTTATTGCATTGATGCATAAGTTCATAGTGCTTTTATTGCTATGAACTTATTTTTCCATAGAATACAAATGTTACACAATAGTTTATTGATTACAGTTCATTACATTTGTCAATTCTTGCTTTGTCGAATGTAGATCATTGTGGATTAAAGCATTTAAACAGTCTTTATCAAAGCCTGACAGTCTTCCGAGATGTGGAGAATCACTCGAGTTAAAGTGGCCCTCTGAAACAATGTTTATTTTCATTTTGCTCGAAACACTGTATTCTTTACCCTGCAAATAGCACTTTCTTCTTTCAAATCTCCAAAATGCAAGGCATATTCACAAGCACATTTTTATTCCAAATGTATGTTCATAGCATTTGTCATTTTCTTTCCACATGATAAATGCTATGAACTTATGCATCAACCCAATATATTACTTTGCCAATTTTCATTGATTTTTTAATAAAAATAATAATTGAACAGGAAAGCCTACCCAAACAGTATTTTGTTTATTTTATTTAAATTAATACATGCATTGTCGATAAACAAGACAACGATACAAAACTAAAGAATTGACTTTTTTAAAACTGCAATGCTTTGCAATGCAAAAACTGTGAAAATAATTATGCTTTAATACTTTTTAAGTATATATAAGATAGTGAAAGATATGTATACTTAGCTGCAATGACTAGTTACACTATTAATAAAAATTCAACTTTTATTCTAGAGAAAACTTTCAAAAAATTTACTCTTCACATTCAATAAGTCATCAAAACTCTGATTATTGTCTTTTTATATTTTTTTTCAGCAAGCATTCTTAGGCCATTATCACAGTTTTATCCACAACATCTAATTAAAAATATTTTTTGCACTATAGAAAGTAGAAATATATAGTTAGTGATAAAGCGTAAATAAGCTATCTGCTAAACTGTTTAGCATATTGAAAAATTGAATTAGGTATTTAAAACAAATGATTCCGTACATAATTAAATTACTTATCAATAACTACCAAATTAATTGGATTACAAAGAATTAATCGATTGGAGAATTTTTTTCGGCCGATTCGACAATTAAATTAATTAATTGAACTAATTTATCATAAGATATAATTGCAGAGCATTTCACCAGTTGGTTTAAATTATTAATTTGTTGATCTAATACATTTTGAGGATTTAATATTTAATAATTTAATTTTGATTACAACTCTAAAGAAATGGTTTCGAATGGATTCAAGTGTTTCTTCCCCGGGTTGGAGATGTAGATTAGCACCTTGGATGTTTTAATGTGTCATTATAATCGAAAGGAAGGGCGTGTTATGTGTTATAGCTTAGGCCAAAACAAGTCCAACCCCATTTCTTCCCTAATTGAAAATTTTAATTAATTTAATTTACATTGATTATTTTTAATCAATCCTTTACAGTCTATTCTGTTTAATTTGACTATAATAAAACAGATAATGGTCAAGTTTATGCTTGTATTATGAAGTGAAGTGAACAATATGTCTAATGGCCGGTAGAGGTTGGAGAAATGGTGTTTTTTGATCACAACCGGATGTGGACCGATGCAGGCAGAAGGACATTCCACTCATGTATATCCGTGCTCCAAAATGGTCATTGATCATTTCTCTGAGCTTACTCATTGTTAAGGCATATCGCTTACTTAGGTTTTTCAGTATTTCAGTATTATGGCACGAATATTATGTATGATATAATAGTGTATAATCTAATAGTATATAATATATGATATATAATAATGAGATTGACAGGAAAAAAATTTTTTAAAAGTAGTCCATACACAAAAAAAGGTTGAACTTTTGTCTTACTTTATTAGATTAATTATGGTTAGTTTGATGATGTTTGACTTATTAATTTAATATATTAAAATTTAATTAATAATAATTTTTCTTATTTTAACAGTTTATTGAGCAAGTTATCGGGCAGAGCCATTCCAAATTTCAAATGACAGTAATTATTAATATGAGAAAATATGTGAAAATAAGTTGCAGCTAGGTGGTATCTTGGTAGTAAATGCTTATGTTTTGTTAGTTTTCAAGTACTGATGTTTGTGTTATTCAAAATAGAACATACTACACACATAATAGCATTAGTTATATCATAATTAGGAATCTATTGCATTTCGACAAGACAAGATCTTGTTTCATCCGACCTCTTAGATTCTGTGATCTTTGTTTTCTCTGGATAAAGATGCCATGTGCAATAGCCATTATTTTCCTATCTAATTATCAAAATTTTATTAGCTTATTAAATCACATATTCATTTACCATAAGAATAAATTCTTCTCTACCTTTACTAATGACTTTGCTAAACTAATAAGAGCAATTCTAGTTGCAACAGTTTCTGTAATTTGTAACTTCATCTATTCTAATTAGTTATTTCTAATTTTCATTAGAGATAAATACCATCATCGAATGAAAAATGATATCTGTCGGACTGCGTCGTCTTCTGCCTCAAACAGTCAAAATTCTTAATGTTTATGGACAATAAACAGAACAAAATGTCGTTAGAACATGCGCATGGCTAGTATTTGCAGCATCGGATAGTCATATTTGGACAGAGAAAGGATTGCTGAATAAAATATTTATTAAAGACAATTTTATATCATAATTTATAGAAAGGTTTTGGTGTAGAAAAATGTGAATAAAGATTTAATTATTTATACTCAATTATATATAACAATTATAAAATATAAAATTTTTTACAAATTCTTAAACACTTTTTTTATAATGGATAATAGTTAAAGGATGCATTATATTAATGGTCTGTAAATTAAAAAATTAACCTAATTATTCTATAGGTCCAGAAGTCAATTCACCCTGCCCTAAACTCTTTAACTGTTCTTAAAAATATATTGCCACTGACTACCCAACAAGACTTGAGAAAGTTGTAATTTATTCTATAGAATAGTATTCAGGCCCTATTTAATTAAATGTTTACACAATGAGAAAGTTGTTGTAAATACCATTTATTTTGGTTAGTGTTGATCAGATTTGTACCTTTTCTTGTAGAGGAGTAGACACCACACAGTTTCTTTGTTTTATTCTTAATATGTGAAGCCCAAGTGTAAAATTAATAAATAGTAATTAAATTCTGTCTTCAACCTATAAGAGCCAAATACACCAAATTCAAAGAAACCCAGCTGATATTTTGTTTTATAACGCGACTAAGATTGGTACAGTGCCCGATTCTATTAGTAGTCTCACGAATGATCTTTATTTATATTAGAGTGTAATCTTTCCATTTTCTTGTAGATATTACACACCCAAATCTGAGCTCCCCGTTCATCTTCAACCGACGTGCATCGAACGCTCCTATCGTTTGAGAGCTTGTGTGATCTGCGCCCTGTACTACGTGTACTCTCCCTTCGTCAAGCGCCTGTCCCGACCCGGAGACGACACCGACAAAATAGTGAAGAGTTCGTGCATCGCCTTCTGGTACCACCAACAGGGAGAGAAGTGGCAGTTCTTTTTCAAGTTTCTTAAATCGAGACCCAACGATCTCCACCCATTCGGACCGGGTAGAAACCTCAGAAAGCACAACCATTACCGCCACCCTCACTGGTCACTGCACGAGAGGAGGAACAAGTACTACGACCCGGCGGCCATTATGGACGACGTCAACGCCAACCCCGAGGAAGGTTGCTGCGTGTTGCGCATCACCTGCCCCCATTACATCATCACCTCGCCCACCGTCATGGGTTGCAAACTAGTGGACGTACGAGTCACCACGTCGCGAGACATGCACCACCGTCGCGTGCAGCTGATGTTCACCGCCGCCAACTACCAATCCTTCAATCGCATCCCCATGCACATGTTCGGTTGCAGCCAATCGGGTGGAATAGGAGAAATCGTCGAGTTTGACCCCACGGAGAGTGTACAGATCTTGGATTGGTGGCACCCGCAGTATCCTAGCAACAAATGAGTTCTTTTGTGTCCGTGTTGTACGAATTTTCTCGAAAATAATCTAAATTGCATTTTGTATACGTATAGCTATGTACTGATGCATACGCGGTAAATGAGTGACGATGACCCGCGTATAACGATTCGTTCGTATGTAGAAAAAATACGTCGATCCTTGTTGCAGTTCAACAGATGCTGTCAATCATGGAAATATGCACACACGAAAATGCTATGGTGTATAATTCTGTTTTTGTAATTATTATCATTACGTGGCATGCGAGATGCATTGTACGTGAACGAACTCCACTGTTTTTTGAGATTTGTAAAATTTGTAGAATAAATTATGGTAACATAACTCGTTGTTGCGCTTTTAAACGTCGTAGCGAGGAATATCCTAGAAAATCTCGGATATATGAGAGATCTTGGGCCGTTTTCTGTATTTGAAGGATACAGTAATTTAAGAGTTAACTCTCTTGAAATTTCGGAGAAAAATCGATTTAACGTTTCGTATAATATCTGCTACGTTAAGAACACCACTTAGAATCGTTATATAGGGGGATTTTACATAGAAATCATCGAATACGTCCTTTGAAACAGCGTTCGTGCGGATTGGAGCGATCGTTGATGCTGACATGGAGTTCGGTTTACTATCGTAATTGTTAAACGAATTACTGCGTAACGTTACAACGAGGAAGCGTCATAAAAAGCGAGTAATATATCGATAAGGAACAATATCGAAGATAAGTTAGGCAGGGTTAACAACCTAATGGGAAATGGTGGTAGATTTTTGTATACAGCTCGCAGCACGAAGAAGCAACCTTAAGGAGCCGATACTTTCATTTTAAAATAGAAAGTATCTCTTTCTTCCCCTAAACTAGGTCATAAAATTGCTTTTTTGTTACTTAAAACGTCACTCGGGGCTTTATTTTTAATATTTCCTTGTCAATAGCCCCTGTTTGGTGGGGAGTTTAAAAACTACCAGTGAAAATCTTTAATCTAGAATGTTTTCTAGAAAAATTTCTACGTCATCCATGTAGGGATGTGGTTTTTGGCCACAGTCTGATCCTTTTCTCTCGGGATTTTTGTCCTTATAATTAAGTTTAGGGGTGTAGAATAACCCAGTTTATATCTGGCTCCGTGTTTTATGAAGGTAAAACACTTCTAGAACAAAATTTTTAGCCAAACAGGTTTGTCGAGCTGTTCGAACCCAATCCCTTTTTTAATTAGTTGGGCATTGAAGCATGAAATATACTTAACCCTTGTGAGGAAAGTGAAGTAGTGTTGTTTTGTTTTCCTTCCTCTCTCGCCCGAGGCTAAGTATTTTTTAAATTATAATGGAATAAATTATATTTAGAGAAATATTATCCTTAATTTTCAGGAACTCAAAATAATACAAGACACAGGAGAAAAGTGTATTGTATATAATATCCTTTTCCTATAATAGCATTAACAGTTATCCTTTTGTCAGCATTTTTACACTTACAAAATATACGTGTAAACGAAAATATCTAAATTAGGGAAAAGTTACAGTATTTTATGGAAAAAATCTGTAGAAATAATACCCTAATTGTACGTAAGGACATGAAATCTCGTTGAAAACTTGAAGGCTTTGAATTTCTCAAATATATATATTTTTTATTTTTGACTTTCACTGTTGCAAGGTCACTGGTTGAGGGCAGAAAGAGGGGCCATTATGTAATCATAAACTTATCGGGTCACCTTAAATGGCGAGAGGTAAAATCCTCTTACAATATTAAAAAGTAAATGCTTTCAATCTACGTTTCCTATAACGAATTCATACATGTATTGACTCGGGGCAGGAAAAATAATTGAGTCGTCATACCCCCTCTGCTCGACTTACACTAATATTTCTCTTCTAGACATTTACGAACGAGTTAAGCGGGTCGAGCCTCTTATAAACTTCAAAACTATCATTTAAAATTCAAAATGGCAGTCAATGGGGACGATTCTTATGTAATTCTGTGTAATACTAGCACAAAAACCCGCTAGTAGTGTATCCGGATGCCTCGGATGATAGGCAATTAACTGTTAGAGGGCCTCCTCGTTTAAGTTTTGAAGAAGGTTAATGAATTTTGAGTCTAGTTTGCTTATAAGTTTACTCATTGGTTTATTTGGTTTTTGAGGGCTTAAATGCGTGAATAATTTAGAAAGTATGTAGTGTATTAATTGCAAATTCGCACGCCACGTTCGATGCGGTAACTTCAAAAAGAAAGATTTTAAAATTCGTCATAATGAAAACGATACGCAACAATTAAAATGTTTGCCTTCCGTAATTACGTCAGTTTTAACAGATGATAACACAAAAAACCGACACAAGAGGCGCTTTTAATTCCTCAACAAATTATTTTATGTATATTTATAATTAGAATTTTTTTAAAAATACAAAAAAAATCGAATTTATTTCTCGGTTAAATAGCCTATAAATGTAAAGAATTGGGTTAACAAGTGAAAACTTTTTTCCCTCCCGCTTGTTTCTGTCGCGAATCACGTGGCTGCAAATGCATGCAAGGGGATTATGGGTAATGGAGTTTGAATAAAAATATCGGACAGAAAATGAGACTTATAGAAAAGTGGGTTATACCATTCCATCGACGATGAAAGTAGGAAAATTTGCTAATTTCCTGATACTATTGTTGAGTTTACGACTTTCAAACGCAAACAATGGCACCTACGATTTCGGTATGCCAGATAAGTCGGTTACAGAAGAAGAAGAAAAGGAGAAAGGCGATGACAAACAGGTGTGGAAGAAATTCAAGGACAGGAGCCAAGAATTCGTCAACAATTTAATTCGACAGTCGCTCCCTGTTATGATAAGAGTCAACTCCGATTCCAAGATGTCTCGCGAGTGCAGCACGGCCTTCTATCAGCTGACATTTGGACTGCAGAACATGAAGAGTTGGGCCATGAGGAGTAAGTTTTCTTACGTAATACTTAATGATTATTTAATGCCTAAAAGGATACAGGTTGTCAAAATATGAAAAGTCTTGTGGAGCAGACAGACCTATTTTCAGGGGACAAACTGTAGAAAGGTGATTGAAAGAAGTCTTAATCACAAGAACTGTGTGATTTTTAAGGGTTGTATTTGAAAAAGGGCATTAAGGGCACTTGAGGGATAATAATAAAAAATTTCAGCGGTTGGGGGTTAGAAAGGAGGAATTTTAGGTTTTTGAATGGATGAAAAACATTTAACTTTATTTTTAACCATTATGATACGTACCCAGTTGTTTAAAATAGGAGTAAAAGTGTGTATAATCTTGGTTTTCGTGGTTTTATAAGGTTTAAGGGTGAAAAAATTGAACCTGAATAAGAACTTGCCCCGACAACTTAATTGCAAGCGTTAGTAGTGGTCACATACATAACCTACTCCCATTTTTACTCACGAGATTTGTCTTCCATAGCTTTAATTGTCCATCTAGGAATTTGCTCTTAGCGTAAGAGGGACCAAACAATTCATAAAATGCATAAACACTCCCTACAGATCGACAGTGGTGTGACGAAATTATTTTTTATCTTTTGACTCAAGTAAAAATATTTCCTTCTCGTGTCAATTCGAACTAAGATCAATCACTAAGAAGCCAACTTCTGGGTTGACAAACCGAAATTCTACACGAGGAAACATTTACACTAAAGCGAAGTACCGTTATTTCGAGGTTTTCAGTGGTGCGTAATTTATCTGTCTCCCACGGTGTTGCATAATTTAGCCGCTCGAGCGTGCAGGAAGATCGCCACTTGCATACCCAGCCACGCCACTTTTCCATTTACGTTTAAGGAAAGGAAAATGTAACGTTTTCGCTTTTTATACTTCGAAAATACGCCAATTTCTCGATATAAAGTCGGTATTTATGTAAATTAAGTCGCGTTTTAGCGCTAAGTGTTCTTCTAGAGTTACCCAAAAGTGGATATTGCGTTTTGTTCGTCGACCTCGATTTTTTGCGGGAATTAAAAGAAGGTCTGTGACCTCTAATGTAGGAAAGGCCCTTCAGCGTTTATACGCGACACAGACCTACTTCTACCTCGAGTACGGTTACAGATCGCAGGTATACACCTCCTAAGGGATCAATAAACTCGGATGTATTGCCGTAAGAACTTAAAATAGTTCTTCCTTTCATTTTGATACGACTTCCTACTTTGATAAATAACCCACTTTCCTTCTCTGTGTTATCGCTAATACGTAATAAATATGCAGAAATTTCGATCGTAGATGACGACCTAATTTCGTTTAGAACGTCGATTTGCAGTTCTGTCCACATGAAATTTGCAGCAAGGTAGCCAGACACGCGTGCTGTGCCCCGCGTGTCACTGTGCTTAGTGTTTTAACGACCCACTTTCACTGAATGCCCCTCTTTACTGTGTCTATTTACTTTTGCTTTAAGTACTCTTCTGACGATTTAATTAAATTGCACCACTCCCCGAAGGATCTTCGACAATCCTTCGGTACACACTCTACTAATTCCTGAAGGATTTTCGACCATCTTTCATTTAAAACCGTAATTCCTGAAGGGTATCGTATTGTAAACCGTTGGATACCATGACAACTTGCTTAAATTGTAATTCACTCAGAACGCTAGCAAAGTACCCCGATATAACAAAAATCTCGAATTATTTCCGCTTTCTTAAAAAAGTAGACGTAAAATTTGATATATTACATCGTCGATCGGGTTGCTTTTTTAGATTTATGGGTCGATTAGCCAAACCACTTAAATCGAGATTTTTTAGAGGGGGAGAAGTTAATGCACGTGAGGCTGGGTTAGTGAAGTCTCCGTCATTTATCTCCGTTAAAGGAATGTCTTCATAAAGTGAAAAACTCCCGCTACGATTTAGGTCATTAACCTTTGCCCCGTCGCTTTAACAAAGTAGTTCGTTGCTCCTTAATAACTAAATATAATTCACTCGACAGTAATTATATTGCAGCACGTTTTAATTTTGTTTATATAATGCTTAAGACGATCAATTTTAAATTAAAATCCAAGGAAAAAGCCATTTTCTTTCACTAAATTTGATCTGAAAACGAATATCCATCTGTCACCAGAAATTGTGCTAATTTATACGATTCTCACGATGCTATTTCCGGTTTCAGTGTTGGATTCTTCCGGTCGACCCCCGGCCGGTGTTCTGGATGGTTCCTTTGTAGATTACGGTGATTATGACGAGTGCCTTAACGTGGTGGTCAAGGACGAACGTCAGAACGAGGAGAAGTTTCGAGGTCATTACTGTCGTATCAACATCCACCCGTTGCTACCCAAAAAAGTCCCTCGTCTGACCCACAACACTCCCGTTTTGGATTTTAGTAACTTCACTAAAAGAGATTCGGTCAGTATCTCGACTGAGGTTATTTAATTTTGGCACCTGACTTATGCCAAAATTGAGGAACTGGTGGTACACCAGCTGATATTCTTACCCCATTTTATTTAGGTGTTAAGAGACATTGCTAAAAATGGTCCCATGTTCTATTTACTTTGGTTTCAATATGGGCTCTGTGTACCCTCCCTTTGCACAGAAAAAGACATTCAGGAAGTGATGAACGTAGGTAAGTGACACTTGTTCTTATTGAATATAAACCCGCATAAGTGTCTAATAACAAAACTTTTCAGCTCTAAAAGAGTCTCCCATGGTACCGGAAGTGGTCAACTGTCAGAAGAAAGAACCTATCGCATTTTCTACCACTCAATTAATTATCACGTGAGCAATTTTTGAATTTTATACCCGTCTTTCACTCCTACGAAGAAACTCGCTCTGACCATTTCTTTCTATTGTTTAGAGGAATATTTTCCGGTCTGGGCCTCCTCTTGATCTTAGCCACCATTTTTGACGTCATCAAAAGAAGAGGAAAAGCCACAGAAGGGAAGGACATATCGGAACCGAGTAAGTAAATCGACACTCGTTTAATCTCCCCTCCTCTCTCTCGATTTTCTTATTTTTTTTATTACTTAGATAAATTGCACGATTGCATTCTTGCATTCTCCCTTTGGACCAACTGGAAGAAGTTGTTAGATACCAAACCCTCCACCGATAATCTGGGAGTAATTAATGGACTCAGGTGTCTAACCATGACGTGGATCGTCCTCATCCACACTTATGGTTTCATTAACAGATACGCAATGGGTAGGTTGCTAATTTTAAGGCATTTCTTTCACTCCTATTTTACGACTTATTCTTGAAAACTTTTGGTTTCAGCTAGACTTCAAGAAATGAAGAATTCGTTAGATGAGATCCCTTTCCAAATCATTTCAAATTCTTGGCTTTCTGTCGACACCTTCTTCCTCATCGGGTGGGTAATACTTCCTACTGTTTATCCTTATCCCTATCCATACTTATACATTGTTTTACAGAGGTGTGGTAGTAACGCACAGCACTCTAAAGTCCATGGATAAGACAAATGGAAGCCTAAACGTCATCCGTCACGCTGTTCGTAGATATTGGAGGCAAGTGATACGTGAATTTTGACCTTCCACCTAGTCTTTTCGCCAATCTAACGATGTATTTACTTATCCAGGTTGACTCCTCCTGTAGCTGCAGCATTAGGTTTCATTCTTCTCTTCCCCCTGTTTGGTTCGGGTCCAGCTTGGCCCGAAGAAATTATAGGAGAGGCAAACAAGTGCAAGAAAAGGTGGTGGGGACCGTTGTTCGGAGTCAATACCTGGGTCAATAAGAACGATATGGTAAATATGACAAATTAACTAGCAATAGGATGTATACCGAACTTGACAATTATTATTTTTACAGTGTATGTACCATACTTGGTACGTTTCTGCCGATTTACACTACTATTTGGCAGCACCCTTCATTCTAATTCCTCTATACAAGTAAGTTTGTGTAGAATATTTTTATTTTCTTTGAAATTTGTGAAATTATTTGCGTGTGTTCAAAGTTGGTATCATTTATCTTCAGATGGAAAACTTTGGGGTTGATATTAATCATCCTCTTCACTCTTGCCTCCATGGTAACCACAGCAGTAATCACCGCTTTGCACGATTATTATCCAACAATTCTCTATTTATTACCCGACGAAGAGTGAGTAATAACATTTCTACACACTACCACTCGCGATTTTACGTGTTGAAATTAATTTATAAACACTTTTTCAACAGTTTCACAATAGAAATGTTAGACCAAGTCTATTCCAAACCCTACACCCACGTGGGATCTTATTGCGCCGGGATGTTGATAGGTTACTTAATCTTGCGTCATCGCGATCATAAGTTAAAGCCCGTAAGTATGTCGCTCCGTTAAATCCATCATTTTTATAACAATTTCTTTACGACTCGACTCCTCCTCCCGCAGATTTATCAACTTTTGGGGTGGATCGCCGCCATTGCATGCAACTTTGGCATCTTGTTCGGAACGTATAATTGGAGCAGAGGATATTTACCAGACACTGCCACAGCTGTGATATATGCTGCAGTACACAGAACGGGTTGGGCACTGACGGTGGGGTGGCTGGTATTCATATGCGCCACGGGACACGGAGGTAAGTACAGATAAATTGAAACCCGCACGAAAAATGACCGTGTACTTTCAAAACAATTTTTGAATTATTAATATAACAGAAAATATGGCTCAAGAATACGTAAACATGCACAAACAACACTATTTTATTAATTGTAATTAATTCTGCGCAATTAACAAGGCCGCCATTTTGTTCTTTCTTTGATAAATTTTCATTAAAATTTACAATGACAAATTCAAATATTTTGACCCTAAACTGTCGCCATTTTGTTTCACAATGGCGTAGGAAAGCGTTGTAAGTTTCTTTTGTTTAATGTAAATGTAGCTCCTATGGGGTCATGTAGGGTGGGTACATGGAAGCGAGTCACGCATCTGTCCATGGACATGGGTTTATGACTCACTCTATTTACTGGATCACTAATTATCTTTATAAAGTTACGCAATAAAGAGCCGTCCGGGAGAAAAATAATTAAACAAGTAACAATGAAAATAAATCCCGAAGATCTTCGTTAGATAAACCCCAAAAGAATTCTTCAGGGAGCTTCATTAAAAGTAAAAACTACTAAAGAAGTGCACTCTTCTGTTAGGAAATTCGAAAGTTAATAGGATAAAATTCGGACAGGCGAACAGACAGCTTAAAGTATTCTAAGTGAATATTCTCCATTCTTAAAGAACTCTCTCTAGATTCGAAAATAGTCGTTCATCTTCGCCTGTGATAAATTACAACTCGTGTTTGGCGAACAGAAAGGTAATTAATAATGCCAAGAATTACTCTTTTTTCTCAAACAGGTATACTGAATAGATTTATGTCGTGGAAACCCTTCCTCCCTCTAAGTCGCCTGTGTTACTGTGTTTATCTAATTCACTTCCTGGCTCTCAATTTACGCAACGGATTTCGACGTCAGAGGTTTTTCTTCTCCCATTTCGACTTTGTAAGTTCTCCAAATTATTATTTTAACCCCCTTAACATCACCATTTACAGACATTTCCTACTGTTTTCAGGTGTACGAATTTTTCGGTAATCTCCTGATGTCGACTGTCATGGCGGTCATGGCTTATTTAGCATTTGAAGCACCCTTTTCGGCGCTGGATTCGATTATATTTCCCAAACCAAAGCCAAATTTCCCTAAAACAGTAGAAATACCTAAAATTCGCACCATATCCGACTCTAAGGGTGGACTGCGCATGAATGGAATCAATGGGCGCATCACTTCCATCCCCGATTCGACCTGCCTTTGAGTTAAAGAAAGCCGCCACCAGATGGAGCCATGTAAAAAGTATTTTAATTTTTTCACCAAGGATGTCCATGGTTTTTATCAAATTCATGTTGTGTTCGTTTGTATGTCTGTCCCACTTGTATTATATGAAGTGTACAAATGTGTGTCACGCCATTTTGATATCGAGTTGTGTAAGAAATTACTTTTAATTAAATATATTTAAATTTAAATCCTAAATTAATGATAAAATATCGGTAGAAAGCGATATTTTGGAAATTAAGTGATTTATAACCTCCATTTTCCACATTTTATCGATTAAAACGAGGAAAAAATCGAGTGAAACAGCAACAGAACGGCAACAAAATGATGATTAATGTATCTGATACTGCTTTATCTATCGAAAATATCTTCGCAGTTCGTGTCGGTATCGGGAAAATTCGCCAAATATTCATTTATAAATTGAAAATCGAGAATATTTCCACCCCCGTTTCACGTTTCTACAGATTTTTGCGATAAAGAATGGAGCCACGTGTTACTCTCCTCCTCGTTCTCTCCATGGCGCACGAGCGAAGGCGATAAATTCTTCAAATTTTACTGCAAAGATAAAATAGAACGATGCTTAAAATTTTCAAAATGATAGTGCGAAGAGGAAGTACAATAAGTTAAATAATTGTCAAAATCGTTACCAGCGTAACTTAATAATAACTGTACTGCAAACCGGTGACGCTATACTTACTGTTGCTGATAGCGTAACACAGTCTGGTTACGCTCAGTTGAATAGTAACGCTTCAAAAACATCGTAACATATATTCTCAGTATGTTTTTAGATTCGGGATCGGGCCCAGTTGTTTCGGGCGCTAAAATTTAAGTAGCCGCGATTTGGTTTCACTTCGTAACACGTGAATGTTACGAGTTACGCGAAAGTCGCGTTTAGATGCCTGGCATGGCTTCGGAAACATCGGAACTAATCTCCAGTTTGGATCCGCATTGTGATGTTGCATCATTTCGACAGCTGAACGTAATCACAATTTAGGGAGCACTTCATCCAGAACTGGGGGGCCAACACGAGATCTCATCTGAATCTCTGATCCATATTATTGTTTAAATACTTACTATCAATTGTAAGTGTTTTGTACTGTACAAAGTGAATTGAGAGCGCAGTTAAGCGTGACCTTTAACCTTTAAAAGGTGCCGGTAGTAGGTCAGTTACAAGCGACAAGAAATCACCTCTATTACTATAATATGCAGTAATTGACGGCCGGATGGCCGAGCGGTAAAGGTGGCAGCCTACTGCTCTGGGGGACCCGGGATCGAATCCGAACGGGTCGAATAATCCCCAGGAATTTTTCGGGGGGTGGTCCGTTCGGATATGTCGGGTCCCGTCCCTCACCACCCGGTCGCCCCATTGTGGGCCTGGCCGAACCCATAATGGGCCTACTAAAAGAGGCCCTCTTAGTGCCCACAGGGCGGAAAGAGTTAAAAAAAAAAAAAAATATGCAGTAATTTTCAAATTACTTTTTGCGTGTGCAAAGCGAAAGATGTCGCTTTGTACAGTGTAAACTACACCTCGTCACTAAGCGTCACCCAGTAGTTTATCACGAAACCGGTAGAATACGGAACTCACTTAACCAAGTAAGTTGTGTCTTTTAATTGTCTCATAATTTCGGTTTGATTCGAACCCTCCACCAACGCGACCCAAAGAGAGTCTTTCGTGACCCTTTTTTTAAATGTCTCCATCGATTTAAGTGTTGCGCTTAAAAGTAAAAGTTGTGCGATACGTCACGTGTTATTTACGAGCATAAATGCATTCGATCACGTGGTGCGAAGGCGTCGTCGATTATTTATATAAACGGCTATTAAATGACGTTACACGTACTTTTTTGTGACGTATTTTAGCATATTATGCATATAAGAAGAAATTGGTTTAATAAACACAAGTTATGCGCTGTAATAGGCAAAGACTGCTCTGGATAGGATCCGAACTCATTCCTTCATATTTCTAGCTATGCCATAAACATAGATTATTCCGATATGGTTAGAACATCTTAAGACGTGGGTTCGAATCCAAAAATCTAAACTTTTATTCAGAGTTGTAGTTAGTTTATATTTAAGCAATTAAGTGATCGTTTCGGGCTCCTTGAATGTGGGACTCCTTATATTTAATGTTCAATTGTGTTAACTTGGGCTCCAAGCCATCGCTTGGAGCCCAAATTAACATAATAGTATATAGGTTAAAGGGTAATTCGCCGTTGACCTGGATTAAAAAGAACTGCCCAGCACGAATCAGAATTAACGTCCTAAATCACAGATTATTCTATGATTTATAGGTTAAAACGTATTTAGACGTGGGTTCGGATCCAATATGGACAGTTTTTCATTCACTGCCCTCTTTATAAAGTAATTATTTTATAAACAAATAAAGCGATCAGCGATCACTTCGGGCCCTTCGGCTATTGTGTTTACTATTCAATTATGTCGAATGTACTAATTAGAGCAAACTTGGCATAATTCGTGGAATAACCTTTAATTTAGAGTATTGACAGTTATTGAAAGACATAGGTTCGGATCTGGGAAAAGTTTTTTCATAACCAGGAGAAGGACTCACTCGAAACACAAATTGAAATAATTGAGTATTAAACGGAACATTTGGGGAGCCCGAAATTAACGGACCCCTAAGGCCTTCGATACCGATTCACAATGTATAAACGGCATCTACACTGTATTCATTGTGACGTTACGTTACGCAAAGTAACGTAGATATTCGAACAGACCGTTATGAGAGAGGAAGTTTTTTTTTTAAGTGGAGAGAGCGAAGCGAAACGATTTTTATGAAGACGTAGAGTGCCTGTTTGCTCCCAACACCCCCTTTAAAGAGCCGTAATTTAAAGAAAATGGAGTCAGATGGAAGGATAAGAGGCTATTTAACTAATCGGAAAATAGCAGTTACTATTTATTTTCGTCTAATTGGCGGGTTGACGTTACAAAGGATTCTCCTCCAGCAAAATATACTCTTTGTTTCGATAATCGAATTTGATGACGATAAAATGCCTTCATTTTCTCCCTTCGTAACAATTGGAAAATGGAATGTCAACCTCTTAAATGCCCATTTTTTGAGCTTTCATTTTCCTATTTCATCCCTCGATATTTCTTTTTCTGTACACATTTTAATGACTAATCAAATTATTACTCGGATATTCTCGATTTAACGCCGAGTAAATCATTAGGTCTGGCAAAGTCAGATGTACCTTTCTCACGGGACAGATGCCCGAAAAATGGACACTACGTACGCGAAAACTATAAGACCCAATGGGGCATCACTTACTCGTGGAGATGCCCAGGTTGTATATATGATATAACCTGTCCTGCGGATATATATGTAAGCTATATCTCGCGGGAGCGATGCCCAACATCATATGATATTAAGTTACTCCTGGCATATTTTAAAAGGCATCTCTTCCGCATCGTCAAATGCTATAGATTCCTCTAAAGGGGCATTAATACTTAAAGACAGAAGTGGCAGGTTTGGTCCAACTACGAAAAAAATATAATTCTAATTCGTATTTCTTTTGGAACCTACGAGGAAGTGATGTTTATTTATACGCGAACTCGATCCAAAATGCCGAATTAATTTGTAATTAAGTCAAAATTAAAGGGGTAATTTGTAACAATGTAATGGAAATAAACAACGGATTTAATGAATATTGTCTATTTTATATTTAAAAAGGGACCTCGGCCGAAAAACGAGCGTTATAACCTGTTACGTCGCTCCGTCGTTAACTCGAAATTTATGTAAGATGGCGCCGATTGCGCGATAAGCATTAACGAGTAGACGTTAATTTTATAAATAAAACAATATACACGCGTTTTTTTCGTTTGTTAGTACTTAAATTGTCCGCCGTTAAAAAGTTTTGTGGATGCCATTTTCATCTATAGCTCTGGCTTTTAATTAAGGCGTTTTAATTAATTTATTCCGACTGTTAAAAAGTAGCCCAAATTTTTATTTTTGGTTAAAAAGTCTATTTTCTAAGGCCAGAAATTAATTAAAATAGACAATATAATAGCCAATTTTGTAATTTTTGGCTGTTTTTTAATGCGAATTTCAAAGAGAAAGTGCACGGAAGCGCCTTCAATAAGCGTAAAGTCCAATTTTTTTTGGCAGTAGGTCCAAACACGCAGCCAAGCTCGAACGGTAGGTAGGATGTAAGAGGATTTATTCCGAGTATAATCCGCAAAAAATATTTTGTTCCCTTAAAAGTGTGCTAAACATAAGTTTTGGTGTAGCAGGTGGCGGGTGGGTTGTTTATCGCGCGACCAAAGAGATGTGGAAAGTAGTATAACAAGGGGAAGGATGACACTCGGTAATTTAATAATAGAGTCGCCACTACAATCGATAAGCAAAAATACTTCCAAAGCTTCGCTTCATCCGGCGATTTCTTGTCCCGTGCCACTTCCGGTTTCGTATCCGATTTCGGAATTCTTAATTGAATAAACTCTAACGTTACGGCTTCGTCCCTTTTTTGGTTTTTGTGTTTTTTTTTTTTTTTTAATCGTTTATCTTCAATTAGTTTCTATAATTGTTCCGTCTTCCCCTCTTCAAGCGTTCCCCATTTTAGTTCCAACTAAATTAATACTCATTTATTGAGCGGCAGGAGAATGCGAGTGGGTGATGAGTATTTTTGGCACTCCCGTCAGAGGGAAGTAACGTTATATTAAAGATTTAGCTGTAAAAGGTGAAGTTTAGCTTGGTATAAAGGAAGTTTTTTCTATTATGTTTTTAAAATTTTGAGTCTAAAACTTGATAGAAAACATCCCCGAAAGTTCTGGTAATTGTCAATGGCATTAAGGAGCAAACAATGTAAAAATTCATTGTTTACGTCGTCGAAAGGATGAATTTCGGTTTTTCTTTATTAAAATTCTACATTTTATTAAGTATGACAGTTTATTTCGTAATAAATTTTAATTATGAACGTTTTTACTCGCTTTAATTCTGTAATTTTCTTTAATTTTTATGCATTTCTACTTTGCACCGAGCTAAGACAACGCTTCGGAAAGTTGCATCGCGTGATGAAATATCGTTTGTAAGATTAATATTATTTTACAGAAGCTAAATAATAACACAGCAGTCTAAAGAATAGAATTTTATAAATGTTACTTCTCTTAATTTCGAATTTTCGGAATGTTAGAGCATTCGTGTCGCCACGGCGCACGAAAGAGGCATCATGGCGGAGGTTTACGTTACCTCTCTACAATCACAAGTGCTTGGATAAAGAAATAATTCTTTTTATGTGTAAATGAGTTATTTGCATTATTTAATTAATACATAATTTGTTTTAACTACTCTGGCGTGTCGCGTCACGTACTATAGTATTTAAAACGTGGCTTTGAAATGGCGAATTGAATGAAAAATATTATATTTTTCTAACGAATGAAGGTTTATAATTGGTAGAGCGTGACAGACAGACAGTAAAGCAACAGGGCATGTAGAAAATGCATTCATTCGTTAAACAGAATTAAATTGCGCGGCTAAATATGTAAATTTTTACAAAAATAAATATTGAATATCTAGAAATAGTTTACAGGATTCAAAGATCCGTGATGATAATTGGATAAATATCTGTTTATGCTTCATCTCGAACCAATCACGGAAGAGTTATTACTAATTTTATGGCCCTTGTTGTTTTTCTGATATTATGTAAGATAAAGGACAACGAACGACTTTTATCTCTAATTTCTCAGGTGTCGTAAAAGTGACAGATCTTTACCTGTAACTTTTCTTCTTACAAGTTAGAAAAAGTGTTCACCTGATCAACTGATATTATAATTGATTATATATAATTATAATTGTTACATTCAGAACTCTAATTATTGAACACTATTATTCGATAATCACTACAACTTCTGGAAATGGCTTCTTTTGACCCTAAGCAAAATGCATTTTGAAAAATCTGTAGTGTTTAAACACTTTAAATCTCAGTTTTTGGAGCATTTTTTCATTCAAGATGGCGATTTTTGATATTTTTTTCATATAAAAATACGTATCAATAATCAAGCAAACAGCACCAAAGATTGTTTTCGGGTCTTCGTAAAGTCGACACTCAAAATTAATCACAAAAATCGCAGGGTTTTGCTTTTATTTAGTCATAATACCCGAATTTCTTCATTTCCTTTAGCGTCTAGAATAGTTCCATAACCATTGCGGTAATGGCAAACTTTTGAATTACATTTTATATTTAAAAAAATCAAATTTGTTCAGAAGTATTTAAAGTATATAAAACTAAAATATTAAAAACTTTAAATTTTAGTATAATGAAAACGAATGTAAGTTTTAAAATTTTTGAAAATTAAATTAAAACCTCATCCTTATATCAGAATCTATAGCGCGGAATAATGGCGGTTTATAACATAAACAAAATTATTTGTAATTTAAAATTGTTTACGTATTAATATCATAAAATTAAATTCAAACGAATTAAAGTTTATATCGAGTGGAAACACTCAAAGTTTTATTATTCAAAAAATAAAAATTTAAATAGTACGATATAAAATTACGCTAGGTGAAGTTAAGTCGTTTAGAAAAAATATGGCAAATAAAAAAGTATATTTGATTTTGTAAAGAAAAATGCTAATTAAGAATTATATTTTTATAAAATAAATAATTAAAATTACAGAAAAATAAAAAGTAAATAATAAAATTTGAGCAGTTTACACAAAAATACAGCGAAAATTTATCTTGAATTATAAAATACGGTAATGGCAGACGTCGCTTTAAAAATTATAAAATAATGGATTTAAAAGAAAAATATAGCCTAATTCTGGGTATAAATTTTACTTTAAAACTTTATAAAATATGATATTAATTTTTCCATTTTATACGAAATTTAACTGATTATATTTTAATTATACATTCGCAACTAGTTACGATCTTTATGATACGATAATGCGGGACCATAGAATCAATGCATATATAACAATAAATATCCACTAATCTATGGAATAATTATAGATTTAATATAGCTATAATAATTTATATATATACTTGTATAAATTATAATAACTATAGAGCAAATGTATAATGCTATCGCTATTTAAGTCATACAGTAGATATCGATGGCATGCATCCTCGAACGGTAGATCGCGGGCAACATTTACCATTATAATAAAATCACTGGCTAGAAAGGTTGGAAAACACCGTAAGCGCTGGCATACAAATGTGATACGAACCCACGACTCGATGGATGTACTTTTAGAATATAAACCCCGTTTTAGCGTGGGGAAGATGCCCGGCTTTAAGGATTTAAACACCCATTTTGGGGGCGTTTAAAATCCTGGTTGAAGTGTCCATCTTACCCCCATTTCTGGGGTAAGATGACGCAAAATCTCGATTGCTCTTATGGAAGAAAGGAGTGTAAGAGTAAAATATAACCCATACTTAGCCAAAAATCCTGGTGTCAGACAAACAACTCATTTGTAATCTTGCAAATTGACAGGATTTCTTCCGGGTGTGTGTCTTGTGTTCTTCTATGTGTCAGCAATAAATCTTCAAAATTATCGACGAGTGTGACGTAGTAACAATGACATTTCGAATAAACCAGGCACACGTCCTGACATACGTACAGACACAAGAGCAATTCCATTAATTACTTGGTATTCTCGCGATTTATACGCGCAAATTCGAGTTTTATGCTCTCGTTCGGGTGTTAAAACTTTGTTTTAATCGTTAATATCGTAGGGTAGAGAGAACAGCGAGTAACCCCCTCTGCTACTAACTCGATTTAAACTGTGCGTTAGTTATTTTATGAGTGATATTAAAAGTTTACGCATTCGTTTCCATCTATTAATCTCTTTCCCGAAGTTCTCCGTCGGATTGGGTCCGAACCCATGCCGGGGAGGATGAAGGATGCTTGGGGAAATCGCGTAGTGTTTTTGCAATTTATGGCGGCGAGAGGTGTTGCAAAAATCCCCGAGACTTTTTTTCGCTAGGTTGAAAAATGGCACGTGCTGGAACGTCTGAGGGTAGAGATGTGCGGTGGAGACGGCCGCCGGCCAAACAATGAAGCACGTTTAATGGGTCGATACCGTGTTTAATAAATAGCGCCTTTGTCTGGCTCACAAAGACCCTTGTTTGCCTTGTACGCGCTCGTCGCCGGGGAATGTGGACTACTTGTTTACACTGTGTACCTTACTCCACGTGATAATCTAATGCAAAGAGATCCGTCACACGAGATTTTTCCTCAAAGTGCACCTTTAAATAACTCGATTTGACCCGCGTTTGGCATTCCGGGGTAAGATGACTGCACCCTAATATGTCACATTAACCAATTTCGTGCTAAACGATCGTCAAGCGCAAAGAAACTTTACGTACATAATGCGAAACAACGAGCTTTGACCATCGGAATGTGGGGTGGACCTTAGAGACGCGTTTGTCACCCAAGTCCCGGGATAGAATTTTTGAACGACTCCCTCAGGAAGACAAATGACGGGTTCGTTTAATAAAAGGAGGGGTTGTATGCTTTAAAGAGTGGGAAGACTTCGGGGAAGCGCATAACGTGGGCATTGGACAAGAAAGGATAACAGTAATTAGGATAAGTAACATTACAGTCGATAATTTTTGCATGACAATTAGACAAACAGACTTACAGATGTATTCTAGTCGTTGAAAGATGCACGACTTTCCGGTAAAGATTAATCTCAGAGGTTGTTCCGGAGGAGAAATCTCTCGTTACATCTTGTACGCACGATTTCGCTCTGTTACTATATTTTGTATAATCTTTCCGTTACTCTCTTCGTTACGCCATCTAAAATATCGAACGAACTGTAGAATGCTCCTACAAGAAACATCGACAAGCTTCTATACAGGTATTTTTTCCCGTATTAATTATTGAAATTTTGAGATTTTAGCCCGTTGTTCTTGTGTAACAGGTTATACGGCAGGTATATTGAGGGAAATACTGAGAAAAGTCTCAAAACGTATGTAAAAACTCGATTTTGCCGGTCCTCTATGGATTAGGAGAAAAGCCTGTAACATGGGGAGATGTAAGAAAACTTTATAACATTTCGAAATATAGAGATAACCCTCCTAACATGCTTTATAACGTACATAATATACGAATTATACGGTGTGAAAACCTGTGGCATTCGGACGAGTAAACTTTAGAGAAGATTTACCAGCCGCACATTTCCAATCGATAACGTTTTCGGAAGCGATCGTAACCGAATGCGTAACAATATACAATTAATGCAACGATTATCCAGCGTAACTTAAGTTAATATTTAGAACAAGGTAAAGGGAGGACAAGTTGCTGCAGTTATCCAAAGATGGTGGTAATTAATGAAGTGTTCTGGCCGTCCGTCACCGTCTAGCGGGTGAAAAATGAGACTGTCAATCGACTGACGTCACGCTGTTGGGCGATAACGAACGACAACGATAAATAACGAGTGGGTGTGCAAAAAACACAAGCAAAACAAAGAAGACCTTTGTTTTAAATAGGCGAAATTTCATTCTATTGCGCGGAGACTTAAAAAGAAGAGGGGTCGGAAGTAATCGGAAGAGAGGCGTTACTGGTAGAGGAAAGGCACGCCCCGAAATCTGGATAGGCACGCCCACCGGATACTAACCACCCCGGGTTATTTTCCCAGCGGTTTTCTAGAAGATAATCGGGAAGATAACGGAACGCTCCAACTCCCATTCTTCCTTCATCCTCCGATCTCCAGAAGTTTTGGGTGAGTGCTGTTGCTCTGTCTCGCGCTCTTTTCGATCCTGTTTTACCGGATAAAATGCGTTTTACTAGCCCGTGCGAAAACCCCTTAACTACGCCATTGGCGCTATATCCGAGTTAATTTAGTTTCGGGTCGAAGCTTTTTGAAAAATTCACACGGCGGAGGCGATAACCGAGATTGGATATCGGGAGGGGAATGAATAAAATATAGCTGCGGGTGACCTTTAAAATATTTATATCTTTAGAAATTGTCGCTTTGTTAAGTGGACTCTTCGCTCGTGTACTACGCGTTGAAAAACTATTCTAGGAATTCAATAGTTTCTCTTACCTTCTCGGAGTCCTCATCCTTCAACCTCTCGAAAGTAAGAAGACTCCTCGAGTGATGGAGTTAAGCGTATATGATAGAGACACTTAACCCGAGAAGAAACATTCCCCAATTTCCCTGTAAGTGAAAGAAGAAAATACCTAAAAAGCTATTCATTTCGACATTTTCTCCTTCTTCGAGGAATGGGAGAGATAAATGCTTTCTTGTAAAAGAGGAGCGTGCTTTTGTTTTCACTCCATGGAAGACATTTTTTTCTTTAGAATGAAGATAAATTTTCTTCCATGAAGAATTCTTCCTTCTGTAGTTGAGTTCTTCCATAAAGTTAGAAGGGGAAAGAGGAGAGGAAGTTCTTTTGAATCCAAAGATGATGACTATTAGCCTAATTTTTGAGGAACCGCAATTGTATCTGAAGCATCTTTGTTACGTCTGAAACTCGTGGAGATAGTTTGCCAGCTTTTAAAGTTACGAAACTGTTGGGGGATGGAGTTCTATGACGTCTCTCCGAATCACCTCGTAACTTCTCTATTGTAGAGAATTTGGGAGTTGAGAATGTGTCCTATAATTTCCGAACTCTTCTATAAATGTTCGATGAACAAAGGATATAATCTGTTGTTTGTAACATAAAGTGTTTTTTTGTTTTTATTTTGATGGGAGGACAGGTGGGTGAATCGCGATCGACCGAAGAGGAACCGATCGTTGCAAGTTATGTTATTTTCTCACTTCTCGTAAGGAAAATAGGAAAAAGGTTGTATTTTTCCTATTTGTCATCGTTTGTTTACCTTGGCGACTTTATATTATCTGTGGTTTAATTTTTAATCTTCTAATTACGTGGCGCGGTTATCTGTCCGAACGTTATTCTCTCCAGAAATACATCTTTAATTACGTCACATCCGGCCATTTGTGCCCTTCTTAAATCCACAGGAGGCTTCCAATTAGAGAAAGAACGAAGGATTGAAATATTATAAGATGTAGCCTGTGGAGAAGGGCAGGTGATACTCTCAATCACTCCATCCTAAAGTGAAGTTGATGCAGATGGGTGTATAAAATACATATCCAGATCTCCTTTATAATGATTAGAGGGATGCTAAAGACGTTTTGATAAATAAAAAAGACAAAAATAATGTCGTTTTACCGAATTCAGGAATCCTACAACGGATACGGACCCTATTGGGTGCTGGGAATAGGTGTCGATTGTTATTTCTTATTAAGGATTCTTCAGTAAAAGCCTTAAACTTCTCGATTGATCGCAAGACCTTTCACGGTATTTTCTCCCTTATATCTTTTTATTCCAAAGCTGATACTTCTCGTCCCTTCCACGGGAAGGGGCCTAAACAAATTCTATACTTGTGCGTAACAGCTTTAGTCCCTCCCGTAATCGAAGCAATTTGAATTTATCCCCGACCTTAAACGCGTCACAATACATTTCCAGATTCCCTATTTAGAAGCACAATACGAGGGAATCCGCAATTCCCCCACTTTCCCGTTGATTATAACCTTATGTCGCACGTGTCTGCATTCTGCGTAACCGAAGTGACACAAATCACCCTCGTCCGAGTCGGAAGTTACGCGATTAGATCCGACTCTAATTCGATCAACGATAATGTTATTAAGTTAAGAGGATCGTCTCGGAATCATAACGTCATCGTTCTCTGCCCTTTACTCCATCTTTTTTCCCCGGTTTCTCGCACAATTAACTCAATTAACTCCGCGTGAAACGTGTTTAAAAACGTGTAAATTCCGAATTGTTGTTCCGGTTTGCCGAAAGAAAACAATGTAAACCGAACTTCCTCTCCTTTACATTAACTAACTTCTATCGTCTCTTCATTTAATTCCTTCATCTAATTAACTCTTTGAGTGCTTCTCTTCGGCCGATCGTGTTCTTAGAAATGGTATTAAATGGCCATTATTCTTTTAATCCGTCTAAAAGTCAAACTTTTGTGACTTTTCTAAGAAAAAAATCACATAATTTTGGATATATCCGCCATTTTTTTAATCGTCAAACAGGGTAAAATAGGTAGACGATGGATGGCGTCTGGTTCGAAAAACCAGGAATTTTTCGATAGTGGTCTATTGGGCCCAGTCTCTCACCGCTCGGCTCCATTGTGGGCCTGGCAGAACCCCCAATAGAGGCCCTTTTACTGCCCATAGAGATTAGAGTTTAAAAAAATACTTGGATGCATGATGGAGGCGTATCTTCCTACAATAGAGCCGAAATTTGTAATTTAAATCACGGTGTATTTAGTAATATAACTTAATTTATCCAAAAGTAAGTTTATCTGTTGCGTACTGAAGTCATCAGTAGCTGGCATAAGTTATGTAATTTCTAATGCCGTTATGAAACCTCCATTGTTCTTGGTGATTGTTTATGCCCAGTTTATTATTCTATTGTTCAATTCGGATGAGTCTCACTCCAAAGTTTTGTTTTGAAGCCGGCTTCTATGTTCAACATATCCTCCTCCTTTATGGACGTTTTCAAAATCCTTGTTATAATTTCCAAGGCTTTCTTCCATTTTACATTTAAATCGACGTCATTTACTAATTTAATTTCGTCTGTGACGGATTTTAATATGCTCTCGAAGGATTTATTTTTCGTTCCTACTTTTCCGATGGCTCTTCCTAAATCAAGACTCACTCGTGCATCGGGAAGAGCCATCTAGACAATAGAAGCATGAATTTCTCTAGGTGCTCTCTCTCTTGTATCAGGAGCATTGTAATACACGAATACTTTGGAGAGGTACAATAGGTTCTTCCCAACGTATAGTGGAAATTCATGCATTAGGAAGAGCCATCTGTCCAGTAGGCAGCTTTTTTAGTGGCTTTTCAGAAATTTTATACAGAAGCACAAATGTATGTTTTACTGTACTTAATTACAGATACATTTAACGATCTTAGCACCATAAAAATATATGCAATTCGATCAGGAGTCCTTCTAAAAAGATTGGGAATAACCATTTATAAGAGTTCCTGAACGTACTGAATGAAAATTTTTCTGCATTTTCCAATAGATTAGTAATTTTCGGGGATATAGATAAGTAACACGAGGTCTAGAACACATTTCTAGAGAATAATGTTTAATTAAGTTTTGTAGTCCGTTACGCTGTAGTCAGGTAACATATTTTACAATATGAATTTTAGCGATATTTCTGTCCGTCAAACTAAAATTATCATTTGAAATCTATGAAAAGAATTTAAAGCGATATTTTATTACAGAAAGGTAATAAAATTGAGTAAAATGTGAGGCTGCTAGTGAAAACGGATGAGATATCTAGTTAGAAACACGAACAAATCACCTTACTCTATAAGAAACAACACAATATCGCCTATAAATACTGTACACTCGCATTATTTATTTACAATGTTTACTGAGATCTTATATAATAATTTATCCACGAGTTGCCAACTTTAAACGAACATTTCTAAGTCGAAAAGGTATAAAATACTTCATTAATACCATACAGCTCCTTGTTTAATTGAATACATTTTACTCGTCTGTCTGTAACTCGATACAGTAGTAGTAATATTGGAAACACAAATATAGTGTACACGTAACTATTTATTCGCTTATTTTAATATATTGTTCCAAATTTATTGAAATATTGCACTAAATTATACGATTAGCCAATAAGAATGTATGGAACATTCTTGCCATATTGCCAGTGAAGTGAATACTTTACTTGGCTTCAATTTAAATAGTGACGGTTACATTTAACCCGGAAAATTCCACGTGGCCAGCACGGATGAGATACGAACCCGCGACCTCGGCACGTGGATAAATCCACCAACCAGTGTTTAGTAGTTATATCCACCCGGATACTGTGGGAGAAAATAATAAGGAATTTATCCTATAAATACAATAGAATTTATTTTAACTTTTAGCATTTCAGACTGTTCTATAAATTATTTTCATTGGTAGAAGAGAGAACTCCGAGTCAAAATTCGATCGAGTACATAAATTGCCACGTGAAGAGGTAAAGGGCGTGTTGTAAACGTGGCAATTTCTTAAACGTTATGTGAGAAATGTCTAAAAAAGTGCGAAGTAATGGGATCGATTTATTCTCCATTTCATTTGTTTTCTAACTCTGTGACGCATCTAGTATATTGCCCTAGAAAAATCCTATATATATTAATCGTCATAAATTCACATTTGCGTTAAATTAAATTAAATGGTGGCCGAATGTGTCTAGTAAATGTATGCTTTCTGTAATTCACTGGTTGCAGAATGTAAGATGACGAATGCCGGAGAAATAAGCATTGTATTTACCATTGGATAATGGTAAATGAAGAACTAATTCTTGTAAATTTCTTCGTAACGATGTATAAAATCCGCATCAAAACACGAAAGTGTGGACATTCCTCTGTGGAATTAATTCTAAAGAATGTTTATTCCTACTCTCACACCTCCCCTAAAAGTGGGCACGATGTTTACATCTTTCATTTACAAAATTAGAATTTTATACAGTGAGAAAGTAATCTTTAAAGAGGCACGCTTCTTCCAAAATTCTTCGTGTATTGTACTTCTTCATCTCTTGGGCAGGCATTTTTTTCATTTGATAAATTCTGCACAATTGTTCCGATTTCTTATTGCTCTATGTTCTACCGTTGGCTGTATAAGTCTGAAATATTGTCCGTCTGTCATGTTTTACATCTCAAGAGCTATCTTTAATTTTAGAGTAGTTTAAAATACATGAAAAATAGTTTCGTCTTGCATCTGGAATGAAAAATGGCGCATTTTAAGAAACCAGAAATGATTAAGAAGAAGACAAATTAAACATTAAATAGGTAAATTTAATTAATCATTTTTAATTAGATAATTACACAAAAGTTGGCATACGTTCTACAGGCATATTTATATAAATGAAATAGATCTATCGGCCATTTTCCTCGTTAACTATTATTATTTTTGATTTTTATAATACTTTTATAAGAATTGAATCAATTATTCATGAATATTACTCAGTGGGGAAATCACTTTCTTCAAATCTAATAAAGACGACTCGTTTTTATAGGTATATGAAGTGTTCCATTAAAAATAACAATCCCGAACGCCACATTATTGTTATTTAATTATGTGGATCGCCACTTTGAATTATTAATCTAAGTTTTTCTCGTGTAAAACTTTGCGGCTTGATGGGTTTTTGATTTTCATAGTGGATTGCTCCATCGCAGATTATCAAATTTCAAATTTAATGATTCCATTATTACAGAAATAAATTCTACATAAAACTATTGTTTCGAAGTTTAACACATTACACTATCGATTTTTTAAAGTTCTGGATGCTTTTCTCTTTATTATCGCATTGATTAAAGTTTCATTCGAAAGACCGGTTCACACTGCGACTTTCAGTTTCTGGTAAGAAAAATGCTTGCACCGAAATCAAGTTTCTCTCGATAACTGTCGCCGGTATCGCGCGATTTGTGTTTCCGGTTGCAGAATGTGGTCGCGCGACGCGAGTTGCACAGTGCGAATCGCGTTTGAAGCAAGACGATTTTCTTTGTTTCTTTCAGGATGCCGAGAATGAGAGCATTGATGATAAGCCTGTTGATTGTTCAGACGGCGGCCAAGCCTTCCGAATCCAGGCACCGGTTGCTTCCGAGCATCTACGTCCTGGGATGGAAAGAGGGTGATGGAGATCAGGCCTCCACTGAAGTGGTACCCACCAACTTACTGACGGAGCTGTTGAAGAGATCGTATGGCACCTGGTACGCAGCCGGCCCTTCTGACGGATCTGTGCCGTTTAAAGAAAGACAGACGAGAAAATTTCCAGAGGTGGACTCGCGGGGGTTTCACGAGGACATATTCGACGAGGGTTTCGGCAATTGGTCGCCCATGAAACGTTTCTGAAAGTTTGTTTCTCTGTTTAATCTTTCAAAATGCCAAAGCTGTTACTCCCAAAGGCCTCCTCGAGACAACCGTGCCAATTTTTAGTCTTCCCGAGGATCCTCCTAACAATATAAAAAGTGGAATTCTTTTGTCGGGCATTAACGAGTCTCGCCATCTTTGACTTAAATCTTTGTTTCTTTGGACCGATGTAAACTATATGAAAGAGGCAAGTGTGAGAGAGTTTATTTTCGATTCTACCAAGCATATAAAACGATATTTTACAGCTTTATTTACTTTTTTCCTTCTCGTCTTTCACGAGGTCCTCGCGTCAAAAGACCCGCTTCTTAACGTTAACTACTCTGCTATTGCGAATCGTTACATCGCAGGTCTGTCGATCACTTTTCAGACATTATTTGGCGCATTAACAAATCCATGTACTCGATGCAACAATACTAACAAGTGTCGTGCTACTTGGAGATTTAAATAATTATTTTATTTAGTCAAGAATCCATTTAAATCCACGATTTTATCGTCGAAACAAACCAAAGTTACCAGTCCTTCTGGTAATGATTATTCTTACCGAAATGGCGCTAGTGCGGCTCATTTTTAAATTCAGATAATGCAGTTCTCTGATTGGTTGAAAAGTAATCCAATTACCCGAGTTTTTCTAAATAATCCAAGCGTTAATTAGATATTAAATCTTCTAGTATTAGCCTTCTTATGACACAGAATACTCGCTTTTCTTTTGTATTATATAGCAGAATACAACACCATAAATGGCAAATGTAGGGTCCGAACAACTAGAGTTGATATTGAATTTAAAGTCTAAGCTTTTAACCCAAATTTATAATACACGTGGTTCTTAAATTTAATTATATTCGCTACACTCAACTCTAAAAGAATAAACAAGACTGGAGGCTGTGAAACTATTTGTATCAAAGATACAAATAGTTTCACAGTAACATAACAATAACAGAAATACAAAGTACCCAGTAACATAAATACGCCTTTTATGCCACTAAAGGTGGCATAAAAGGCGTAAATTTTGTATTCCCACACCACTTTAAATATATTTTCTCATTTGTTGCACTTGGCATCTTTGTAAGAAAGGCTGGCATTACATTTTAAGGCCCTGCCCTTAATTTAAATGCCCGTAAAAGTATACAAGACTGCTCGAATCTTTGTTTAATGTACTCGTTGTTCTTCAATTTAACTAAATGAATTTTTCTCGATATTTAAACCAGGCCACATTACATTATTTAATTAAATAAAATGACATTAAATTTAGATGAATTTAGCCTACAAAAGAGAAGTTGCAGCTGATAAAATGCGGAATAAATTCAGACGTATCGCATTTACTTACAGAATTATCCGAAATTAATCTTTCATCTGGCAACAATATTATCAAATTATGAATAAAACTAAAACAAGAATAAAAATAAATCATGATTAACAACTAAATACGAGAGTGAAGTTTTGTCGACGCCATTTTGTAAATATTTTATTAACCGACAACGGCGAATAAACTTAGTTAATATTTAAATTTATCGACATCACTACTATTTTATTCGCCATTATCTTGTATTAAGCGGAACGAAAATACTTATTTCTTCAAAGAATAATTTAACTCTCTTTCCTCCAGGAAAATAATAGTAGACTGAAGGCCCGAAAAGGCTCAATTTGTGTGCTTTATATAGATTTCTTTTAAAACGGAAACCAACCGATTATATGTTTACGTTCTTGTATAATGCTCACCCCTTCAATTTTATATTATTGCAAATCTTTTTTCCTCACTTCTTTGATCATTTTAAAGAAATAAATAGACAGAAATCTCAAATTTATTGATTTTTGTACTTGTTCCTTTGCTACTTTTGGACTACACAATGAATTTTCTACAAGGAATATGAAAGAACACTATCACAATAACAATTATATAAAGATTTCGACAATTATTTTCTGTTATAGAATAGATTTTTACACTGATTATTTGGCTATTTAAGTACAAAAAAAAAAAAAAATTAAATTACTTTTATTCGAGAGATAATTCATAAATCCTTTACTCGACTCTACACGATAGCCATCACACCTGAAATTGATAATAGACTAGTCTATAACACGTACAAGTTAGTTTATTGTATATTCTAGAGTGCACGGACTATATAAGTAAACTATAGAAATGATGACGTTGTTTCTCGTTAATTTGCTCCTCAATTTGTTTTTATACCAAGATTTTCTTACCTAAAAGGTGATTTTTTAATCTTTAGTGTGATTAACGAATTAAAATAACTTTAAAAAATACCGAATTGAGGCATTAAAGTTTAGAAAAATGGAGGAGGACGGAATTGTTTCTATACTTTGAAGTATTTCACAGCTCGCTTCTCGTTAACAATTCAATAATACGATTAAAAAACTACTTTTGAACCAAATTAAGACGATTTTTAGTTATTTTGAGCCGAAATTGTGGACAGATTGGCTTTTTATTACGTTATATATAAACCAGCATCTTCTGTGACGTTTTAGTTTAATATTTACCTTATTTAGAGGAGTAACAAACGCTTTCTCTGCAACATGCCTTTCAGCATTAAAGTCGAAATGACAAAAGCCAGAAAATATAATTACCGTCGCATATTATTAAGCTTATGCTAATCGATTGTATTAAAATACTTTTCACGTTTCGCATGTTTATAAATTTCTTTATAGACAAATACCTCGAATTAACACTCTGTATTTTACACAAGGAATATTTAAAGACGTTACTTAATCTTCGTTAAGAATAAGCGCAAAAATTACATTAAAAATTAAATTCTTATAAAGATAAACCAAAATTGCAGTTACCTACTTGCCCACAGAAAGTAGAAACTGACAACACGATTTAATAAATAATATTAATGAAAGACACCCAACTTTGCTGATTTCTTATGCAAATAGGATTGCATCAATGATTATTCATTTATACAGAGTTACAACATTGAATAATCACTCTATTTGCTTAAGATATTATTTAAGTTCATCCGTCAGACCCACTTCTAGAATTCTTCAAGAAAAATTCTACGTATTAAACTCTGTTACGATTGGAAAAAAATGGCTCCCATATAAAATCCACGATTCCAAGAGGAATTTTATGCGTGGATTGCCTGGTGTTGAGCGCAATCCATCGAATTTCGGAGTTTCTGTGGCTTCAACTTAAAAGAAACACAGGAAAAAGTTAGAAATAATGAAAAATATTCAGGCAAATTGTAAAGAAACTCATTAATAGAATGTTACAAAATCGATAAACGTGGTAACTACAAAGATAGAAGAAGAGTCATATTCAATATCATCGATGACGCTGACACGATAATAAAATTTGCATTCGTTTCGTTAAAGATCCAAACAAATTCTATCAGGCGCCTATTTTCTAATTAAATAGTCCTTTAACGGATTTATATAATTGATTCAATTATAGATGTAAGGGAAATTATTCTAGAATTAATAAGAAATTCATCATTGACGCGCGGGGGTCACGCTTAAACCCTCCGAGATTTTTGATGATATTAATGATAAAATCGAAGAAGAAAGAAGTCGTTACGTTCGTGTGTCTGTCCGTCCGTAGGAACGTCACCATTTTTGTGGCGCGCAAGAGAAGAAATGAAGAGGTCAAAAGCGGCTTATCGATGTTTCTGTTGTGGCCAACTTCTCTACAATTAATTTATCGCGCTCTTCTCTTATACAGAGAAATGTTAGCTTTGTAAATTAATTTTTTATACTATAAAATATAATATTTCGGGACAATAACGTGTAATTTATTATTCATTACTGTAAACATTTACTTTAATTTATCACGAATTACGATAATTTATTATAGAAAACTTTCTAATGACGTTTAACACGAGGGGGTAGAAAATGCAAATTTCTTTTCCATCCTGTATTTTAAATGGAGTAATTTTATCTAATTAAAAAAAAATCCAAAATAAATTTTAATTTAGAATTAATTTAATTGTGTGTAATTAAATTTCATTTATTTTCCTCTCTTTTATTTCAGAATATTAATTTCATTTGTCTATCGATTATTATCTGTAATTTAATATAAAATCTTCTGATAATAAAAAGAACGCAAATATACGTTTATATTTTCTAAAAAGAATGATAATTAATTTCTAGAATTGATCTTACTTTCCTGCTCTGGGGCATCCTAAATCAAATCCAGGCTGTGGTAAACCTCGAGAACTTTCTGGAGAATGGTCCATCCGGATATTTCGGGCCTATTGTGGGCCTGCATTAACCCAGCCTCTTCCTTTCTATAGGCGCTAGAAGGCTCTTTTCGTGAACAATCCGCGTGAAAAATACCCTTTTAGTGCCCACAGGGGGGAAAGTTCGAAAAAGTTTACAAGATTTTTTACAAGATTTTCTACTTTTTCCAGAAAAAGAATTGTAGATTTCTACATGAAACTTTTCTAAAATAGAGAGGAAATAACACAGTAGAAAACACGCGCATAAAATAGAATGTTTTCAATAGAAAATACAAGAAGTTTTCTGTGATTTTTAAAGGTAATTTCTTAATAAAACTCAATCCTCACTGTTTATATTTTTAAATAAATGTATAGCACGTGCAGGTGTTATCATCGAAACATTTTGGATTAAATTAATTTCTGGGAAATCGAAACGCATTTTGCATAAAAATGAATCGTCATCGTAAAAATAATTACAGACATTCTAACAAATATTTAATTTAACTAAACATGCGCCATATGCAATCCACCGAGCAATTACTGAATAACAATATTATTATTAATTTCGAGAAGTTGTTATTTGTCATCGTGTTTACAATCGAAATAACTCGACATTCCCATCACGAAATGCTTTTATAACTTTGGAAAATCACCGGGTCACGTGGCTTCCTGCACGATCCACGTCATCGAAGTGGTCCATCCGTTTCAATTGATGTCAATCTTGAAGGTTTGTAAAATTTAATATAAACAAATGATTCGTTAATTGTTCATTAATTACGCTCCTGTTTATCGTAATAAGAAGTAATTAGTCTACGTCAACGGATTTACTTCGTCTTAAGTCACGCTATTTAAAAAAAAGGAAATGTGTGCTGGTCAAATGACGTTTTTTAAAAATTTGTCCAATTAGAAATCGATTCCGATCAGCGCCCCGAGTGTCGGAATTGATAACTAAATTGTTATAAATGATATGATTAAGTATTGTCTGCCATTTTGTTGCGCTAGTTTAATTAAACCGATTAAATGGCGTTAAAGTTTTATTTTCAAATTTTTAAATTAATTTTTAATTGTTTTATGAATTAAATTAAAATTATCGAATGACAAATTAAGTTACTTTTTCCGGAGAAAATAAAAATTTGAGTAATATAGATGTCAAGATAGTCTTAGTTCTACGTCATTTAGACGTCGCTTCTTCGCTTTCTTGTTGAAAGTATGCGGGAATGACGGTCAAATTGACGTATATGTCACGCTCTTTTCTCAAAATAAGACACCAACATACTGATCTGAAGGATTCGGATTCGAATCCGAATCCTGCTCAGAAATCTCCGCAAATGCGTTAACCGGAATAAGTCGGTCCCGTCTCATTCTGCGCCTATTCAAACCCACAATGGGCATGAATGAAAAGCCGTACTGGTGCTCGCATGGTGGAAAGTATTAAAAGAAGACATTGATCATAAAATACCGCCTTAATTAAGTAACTACTTCTACACAGTCTTCAGAATGCGAGGGAATAAAAGATACTTGTTAATTATTCAAATATATTTTAATTTTTGGTTTCATCCCCATTGGGTTCTTCTTTGTTCGCTACTGCTTTTGCATGCTTCATGGCTACGGTCAGGTTTATAATGGTGAAGACCGAGTAATTAGGGATAGGATCTAATACAACCGAGACGATCGCCAATACAAAATATCTGAGATATCCAACCCTGGAGGTACGAATTAAGATCTTGGCCTGCAGTGCAGTATGTGGACTTTTAAAATTGCAGAAAGTAAAGAGAAGTTTGGCTCTTTCTGCTTTATGAATATCAGGAAAACTTTAAAATCGTGCATATAATAAATTAGGCCAACCCTACGAGGGTGACGGAGCGATGAGGGGTGAATCTCAACATATTCAGGTGACCTTTTCTTCGGAATTTCTGTTTATAGCCAGAATCAAGCTAGGTTGACTACTGTATAATGCCTACTTTTCGACAAAAGCGGCATCTAGGGACAGAAATTACAATTAAACTATTAAAATCCCCAAAGAGTCTTTCGGGGTGGTAGATACAGATACGTCAAGGGTCCCTCACCACCCAGTCGCCCCATTGTGGGCTTAACCAAATTCATGATCGGCTCTACGAAAAGGTCATTTTAGTGCTCACAGAGCGAAGAATAAAAGAAACAGATGATTTTAGATTTATTCGCCACTTTTTTATTGTCATAAACGTCAATTTCATCTTAATCTTCGGTTATATCCAGATAGGAAAAGAGGCAGGGCAAAACAGGTAGACGATAGATGCCGTCCGGTAGGTTCCACGTCTCCAAAAGACACTCCCTAATAGCACATCTGCAAAGGTGTTTCAGTTTCGATGGTGTCGCGAATCTCTCGAGCATATCCGGAAGCGCTTTCGCACTCAGGGCCTTCAGGCGTTCCCAAAAAATTTCGTCGTCGAACTCGTCGAAAACGTCACGAGTCGTCCTGGCTTGGGGGACGATCCTCAACGTGATCTTAATCATTTGTATTCTTTGTTCCAATTGCGGTGGGGATTCCTCACCCAGAAAGGTGACGAAAGATCGCAGCAATCTGGAGTTTTCGACACGCCAAAGGCGTCCGCATAAGGCCCCGTGACGAACGAAGAGGAGGAACAAATCGGGTGTTAGGTCGAGAGCGTAGAAGTAGCTGGGGATAGAAGTTTTGTCGACGACGAAATAGTCGATCATCCTGCAACCGTCGAAAAAACAACGGGACAAACTGGAGTGCCGAACGAAGTACCCAAGAGGCGGGAGGTGGAAGGTGGGACTCAGAACAGGCCAAAGGTCGGGCTCCAAAAAGCTTTTCCACTCCGCGTCCGTCACCACTTTGGCGCGGTAGAAGAGGGCGAAGGTTCCGAAGCAGTCGTAATAGTGCTGGAGCAGTCGCGCCACCTCTCGACTGTCACGACAATCGTAACAATAGCAGAGTTTGGCCAGATAAAGAACGAGCGCTCGTTCCACGTTATCGTGACTGTCGCTGATCACGCGCAGTTCTTTCCATCCGTAATATATTTTCTGCACCCGACGAAAATGTCGTTCGAGCGTTTCCACCTCCGTTAGGTACCAGCGGCTTTTGAAATCCTGAATCTCGCCAACGAGACTTTTGACGCTGTCTGTCTCGCGCGAGATGTTCCGTCGATGCCGGTCCAACTGATAGATGGGGTCGTTGTCGGAGGTGGCTGTAAAGTCCAGATCCGTCCACGGGTCGGACGCATCCATCGACTCGAAGACGTCTCGGATGTCGAACGAGCTGAAGTACGTACCCAGATCGAAATTCCACCGGTGTTACAAGCGCTTCTTCAACAATAAAAAGTTTTATTTTATTGTTAGATAATTATTTTGTAAAAATTGTATTGGAAATGGCTGGATACGTCATTACTCGCTGTTAATTAAAAATTAATCCTCGCGTTACCGGTTCTTTTGTAGCACCAACTACCGACTGGGGACAAGAAATAAATTTTGGCGAGAAGCGAGCCGCGATAAAACATCAAACTTTGTCAGGTATTTGCGAGAATCATAAATTCGGTCTCGCCAGCGAGAACTATATCGTTCGAGACCTCTCGCTTGCTACCAGATTGGGGTGTGCATAATCGCACCAGTAAAAAATCTAAGCGTGTGTAGCCAGACTTGGTCAAAGATTGCGTGTCCTGCCAAATCTGTCATAGAATAGTTATGGAGATCATTTTAGTGCGCAGAGTGGATGGAAAAAGCTGACATGTTAACAAATTTTCCAAGCTCTATGACGTAATTAAAATTGAAACGACACCATCTGTCGTCAGTGCAGTGGCGTAGCGTAGTGGGGGCGGCATTTTTTCACAATAAATAATAATATCTTGTAAAAATTTGAACCATTTCATTTCATATTTTTGTCACACCTACGATTCGGACCGATTGAAATGAGCACGGAATTTTTCATTAGTTATTCTGTGACGAAAATGGGGAATCCCCTTTCTTTAAATGAATGTATAATAATGACATCTTGCTCATTGTAGCGACTGACAACACCGTCTGTACTGACTTGTAGGGATTCCCCGTATTTTATTTAAGGGGGAGGCGAAATTTTCCTCCGCCCCGGGCGGCTGACACCCACGCTACGCCACTGCGTCAGTGAGCTTTTTTTTTTGGTCGTCTTGAGGTGCTTTCGTCACACTAGTCTTCATGGCTGCCAATTGGAACCCGCGATAATGGAGTTCCAAAGTTGTTGGGGATGCCTCCGCATTCCTGGTTAAGGTATCGGTCCACAAAATGTTTCCCTAGTTACAGTATATATAATAGGGAAAGACGACGCGTTATAACTTCTTTGACCGGGAAATTATGCAACTGGCTGGATTTTTTTTTCGATTTTACCCCCAATTTTAGCAGTTTCCAGAAATAATTCGACGGCAGAAACGGAAACCAACCGAAAACCCTAAACGCAAACGGAAAAACGAATTTAAGGTTTTTAATAAAAATCCAATAGTCGGGAAAGTTGGGCAACTCTGCTAATTTTTTTATTGCGGTTGTGAATATTTCAGTAGTAAATTAATTCGATTCGCATTTGTAAGAATTATCTGTCAAACTGCTGAAATGCCATTCGTCACAGGTTTAAGTTTCCCCTCGTAGGTCCTTGTATATTTGCCAACTAGAGGCGCCTCTATGTTAGTACTATTCCTAAAATTATTTTCATATTTTCAACGATTACCGATAACAACAAATTGTTTTTTGTAAAAAGTAATAAGTTTATTTTTATAATGCATTACTGTACGAATCTAGTTTGTGTTCGGCACACGACACGTGGGCAATCTGCCGAGCCCTCGGCACGCCAAGTTGGCCGTTCAGGTGTTAAACAAGCAATCTTCATAATCATTAAAATCTATTGTTAAGAACACTTGTTTTATACCTTATACACTCACGGTATACATCTTTGCTATTTCAAACTCTTACCAGATACTTTGCAGTTTTTATTCTCGTCGATCTCGTTGCTGCAAGAAATTTACTTTTATAAACTTTAATTTACTATTTACTAGTATTTATAGAGTACAGTACATTTATTAAAACATTATAGAGTGGGATTTGTAAATTTTATTTCTGTTTCAAATAATACAGTTCTAACCAGGAGATAAATATTTTTATAATAACCAATACTGAAAATTTTACTATAGTTTGTTTTAAGATCCTGAAACATTCAATAATTGCAAGTAACAAATACCTTTTTATGTTTTTTTTTTAATTGATCATTTGTAAAATATATGGTACATGTGTCTGAAAAAGCAAATGGACAAATCTTAAATTTCGATCGACACAGACGATAATATTTTTGCTGTGTTTCGAATGAAAATCCAACGTACAAAAAAACATTTTTAATTAAAAACTATCAGAGAATTTAAAAGACGGAATGGCTCCGAACGAAATAATTTCCTCGTCCGTGACGTACGTAGGTCTCCGAAATCGAATCTCGAATAAAGTAATTTTGTAGTCGATAGAATAGTTTTGTATTTCGTTTCACGTAGATTAAGTTTACTATTTAAATTTGGATATTAATGTTAGTTTAAAAAATGGTGAAAAATGGATATGGCTTACAAACAAGTTTACTAACAAACTGGTTGTCCGTGCGCGGTCGGCGATGTCGTACTCAAACGTGCCGGCGGTTTGCGGGAGTGTGGGTTTCTTGCCCCTACGGCCGGCGCAAAACTGCAATGTACAGACACCGGCAACTCTTCCTTGAAATTGGAAGCACCTTTCAAATTCAAAAATGATAACATTAAAAATGTCCTTTTGCTTCTTTTAAACCACCACAACATTGATTAGCTGAACTTGTTGCAAGTATCCTCGAGAAAAAAAAAACTGCGGACAACCTCGACTATAGTCTCATACGGCACCCCGTTCGCACGTAATCGAGGTACCGTGAAAGGACAAATGCAACATCAAATGAGGGAATAATAAGATGACACAAGACATTTGGGAGTACCTATTAGAAATTACTTCGTCTCGTAATTAACGCATTCGATAGTCGAAACTCTCGGACATTTCCGACAACTCTCCTTTGAAGTCGAGATCGATCACGAAATCCAAATCTCGCTGAAAAGAGTTTAAAATTATGTTGAAACAAATTGTGTAATGGGTAATTTTGCATCGAGAGGACAAATTAATAAACTCTGAAAAAGTTTCCTTACCTTGTTTTTAGAATTTGGCTTCATGCCAAACACGCCAAACATTTCTTCTCCTTTCTTTACGGTCAAATATTCGTCAAAATAAAACACTGTCTGCTTCCAATGGGTGTAAGGGGCTTCCGGAGCTATAAAATAAAGTCTGAGTTAGTTTCTGCACACTTTTAGAAAACTAAACATTTCGTTTCATTTAAATACCTGTTGAAAATCCAGTACGCTTGTGACATTTAGTAAATTCAACGTTAAAAAATGTTACAAATGCTTGAATATAATCATCTCTTCTTACTTGAAGATGGAATGGCGACGTAAAAGTTAAATCCTCTTGTTTTACTGTATATAAATCAACTTCCTACAAGAAGAAAAATTACAAACGACAATTTTTATTAAATACTGTTTATTACTACATCCCCATTTATGTTAGTATTATTAAATTCTGAAAATATTTTATAGTTTGAGTGTTTTCATTTCAGTCAAACTGTTCTCTAGTAGCCAAACAACATTAAATTTTGTACAGCATTTTCAATGGAAAAAATGTAAACTGAAAGATATTGAAAAGAATATATAAAATGAAAATAACTATGATTTTATTGACTGGTATTCTCAAGCTTATGTCCTTAATGATAAACTTCAATCAGTAAACCAAAATCTTTTTTGAGAAAAATATTAAGACAAGAATTAAAATAACAGAAAAAGATAGTAGTCTTAAATTGTTACCTACACAAATAATTGTATACATATTACAGTCCATGATATGAAGTGTAAAATCTTTATTTGACAAAGTAATGTGATAATGACATCTTAGGATCAAATTCTTGCATTATTGTCTAAATGCATTAAACATTCATGTGTCACCACATATTGAGTTATGAAGTTCTTTTTAAGTGAGTATTATTTACAATGAATGGATATTGATGTAAATGGTAGTTGACTATTGGTCATTGTTGAATATCGATACAGTAAATTGTTTTCTGTGGTTCATTTCCTATTCTAGAGCATAATGCATCTATTTGGTTGTGTATCAACATAAGCATATAAAATATATTTTTTGAGACCTACTAAGTTGCAGCATTTAACAAAAAAAAAAAAAAAAAAAAAAAAAAAAAAAAAAAAAAAAAAACAAATGTAAAACTGAAATAGGCATAAACTCTAAAGTAAGGCCTATATTAATTTTTCTACCTCCTGGATAAGATGTTAAATAAACTCTACTGTATATTCATAAAATAACAAAAACTGAAGATTATAGTCCTGATTTATTCTGTCAAAACAGAATAAACTACTTTTCATTCAGTTGTAGGGGAATATATGCAAAACAGAGATCAACATTCCTGTTGTGTCTATTCATATCACTGTCCAAATTTTCAATGTTGTAAATGGCTGGCTATTCAAAAGATTTTGTATATATAAATAAACTTTATAAGATAAATCTTCATTAGTAATTAGGTTATGTTTGTTTATTTTCATTTTATGTATTGTGTCATTAATATTTTTGTATAAAATTTGATATATGATGAAGCGTGCAATGAAATCTCATTGTAAGTGGAGTGAGATCAATGAAATATTTGTGATTTTCTGCAGATGTAAAGTTCTAAAACTATGTTAAAACAAACAAAAGAAATGGCTTTGAAGATATAATTCTTATTATTTGATGTCTATTATTACCATTATAAATATTTTTACATTAAATAAATATGATACCTAAAATCTGTAAAAATATCTTTTTGAGAAGTTATTTGTCAGTTTTTACAGACTATATTATAAAAACTACATTACAAACCTTTAAAAGACAAGCATTTGTGACCACCTGCTTGGGATCAACTACATCAACCAAAGGTTCTGAAATGGCAACTTTACGTATGCAGCTCATATTAAAACCGTAGACATTATCCCACCCTAGAAGATATATTAAGAAAAAAATTTAAGAATAAAAATATTGCAAGCAATTCATTTTAATTAACTAGGTTAATAACCAATAAACTAATCACATAAATTATAGCTAAGTTAATTTGCAATCAAATTTATGGTTTCATCCAATTCTCCATGCCCGACTTCCTATGTATAACAACTACACTAACAAAATTATTGCATCTGCAGTACACTTAAATGCAATTGTTTCCAGAATATAACAAAGAAATTTTCACTTTTATAGTCAATTCTGATATCTGAACTCCTGCTTCAATGAATGATGTTCTTTATAACCCTCAGGATATCTGTATCAAATAATCCCAATATTATAAATTTCTTCAAACTGCATTTGTCAAAAATTCAAACATACTTGTAAAAACTGGAAGCAGATTCTGTTTCCAGCTTAAATTGTTTGTTGTAATGGAACTGGGTTCTACTACAGATGTACAGTTTAGTGATTTTATCACCAATTTCAACACACTTTTGAATATTTTTAAAGTCCTGGTCACACAATGCAATTTCCAGCCGCGCAGGCAACCACGACTGTAACATGCGTCTTCTCATGGTCACAATTTTCGCTGGCATTGCAACTCGGAAACATGTGACCCTATAATAAATCAATAAAATTACAGTAGCTTGTTTTTGACTACTTCACGAGTTTACCAATATTTTACGTTCCTCTTCAGATTATTTACAGAATTTTAACCACTTTTCTTATTAAAATGGCAAACATTTCCTTTTCTGGAATGAATAAAAGTAAAAAGGTGATAATTTTGTTAGAGCTGGTGAGAATATATGAAGAGAAAACGTTCATGCTGGATTAAAACTTGGTGAAATGAAAATCAACGGGCTAAGCAATCTTGCTTTCACCACCTGATGAATAAATTAAGGCTTTTGGATGCCAAAGGTTATAGGGGATATATCCGTATGGATAAAAATACTTTCCAAAGTATTTTAAGGAGGATAACACCCATAATAGCTAAAGAAGATACACATCTTCGAAGTTCTATTTCACCTGGAAAATGCCTTTTGTTGACACTTTGTTATTTAGCCACCGGTAAGAATAATATATATTTTCTATTTAATTTATATTTTATGCAATCTTTAAGGTTAAAATGATCATATATAATTTCGGTGAAATGTTTTTTAGTTTGGCTTACCGATTTAGAGTGGCCCATAATTCGATATCAATCATTATACCAGAAGTTTTGGATGCTATTTATCAATCTTATAAAAGTGAATATTTGAGAGTAAGTGTTGTTCAGAGGAAAGCTTGAATGATTTAATTCATTTTTAATCGATATAGTTTTTCTTTAATATAAGCATTTATTTTATCCAATTGTATATTATTAAAAGTAATCAAACTGTTTAAAATAAATCTAACAATAACTTCTATAAATTCAGATTTAATTTATATCAAATATAGCATTTAAATGTACTGAAACTGAGTTAATACAAATGTTATAATCAAGATATGCTGACAAATATACAACACAAAGTATGACGTGGCACAAAGACATTTTCTGATTGGATGTGTATCTGTAATCATTGCGAGCAGAACAAACTTTTTGTTTCTAGTTGTGGTTGCAGTCATGCCGGTTTTCAAAGACGGTTTACTAGTTAACGGGAACAGCCGTCACGGTTGCAGTCACCTGCGCGGCTGGAAATCGCATGGTGTGACCAGGGCTTAAGAATAAGTTCATGTCATCAAAATTGTAAAAATATTGTTTTAGATTGAATTGAATACAAATAGGGTTTCTCAAATGGGATTCCGGGATCCCGGTTGTTTTTTTAACCCAGGAAATCCCGCAAATTTCTTAAAAATTCACTTTTTTCTTATTTTACGTTAAGGTTGAGGAAATTTTGCAAATAGAAAGTATAATTAACTCATAAACAGTCAGAATACATTTGTATTTATTAATTTTAAACCTACTTATTAGTTTTTTTTTAATTTTTGCTCGTTATGGCACGTCACAAATGGTCAATAATCAATACGTAGCTTATTTGTGGCAGGACTCTCAAAATTCTTTACCAGTAATATCTGGAATAATTGTGCTTATGCTGTCTTAATTTTTAACCATGCCCAGTAGCTTCAATAACTGCGTAACACCAAGTTGGGCAAATTGGGCAAGGATACAAATGAGTACAAAGTCAGCAAGTATGAAGTTTTTCTTCATAATCTGATTATTAAAGACAAATGAACTGCCGAATTATTGGGCTATGATGTTTCTATTAAAGTAGTTGAGGTAGACAAATCAAGAATACTAGGGAACAAAAGTAGTACTACAATCTCAAAAACAAACTAGAAATCTTTCAGGATACAGGTGAAAAACACATAATATTTGTCTTCTCTTAAATGCATTAAACACGATTCCAATCATGTCAATTGAATCGGAAAAAGCATTCTCGGTAGCAAGACTTTTCATTACTAAAATAAGAATTAGATTGAGTGATCGGAGTACTTTTTCTATTTGTGAAAATTTCTATGTAATTCAAAGGTAATTTTTAATATATATCTTACACAGCATTATTAATATGATTTTGGAGGTTGCAGAACGTATTAAATTACTTTAAAAAACAAAAAATAATTATATCATTTGATTTCATGATATTTTGTATATCTTAAAAATAATTAATTTTGTCCCGGGATTTCCCGGGAAACAGTTCACTTCTATCCCGGAATCCCGAGACAAGCAAAAGACCGGGAAATGAGAAACCCTAAATACAAATACTTACAATTAATCTTTTCATCTTTATATTGTCTATCTTCTATTGCACATACAAATAATGTGGCTCTGTCTGGAAACATTAAACCATCTGGTTTCTGAAATAATAAATAATCTTACTATAAATAAATAAACACTCCACAGTTTTGCATAATTATATATTTATTTACAAATTCATGTTTTCCAATTACATATTACCATAACTTAAGCTGAAACACTAATCTTGTATATAAAATTACTACTACACACTCTACTAAGTTAAATGCCCTTAACTTGATTTTTTTTGGTCTCAATTTAACTCTCCTAGACTCAGTGCATTCTGTTTCTATAAGTCAAAGTTATTTTGAAAACACATCTTAGTAACTGAAAATTTAAGACATGGAATTTAAGACTTTCATGTCTAATTTTGTATGCTTATTTTTCATTTTCAAATGGACAGGAGATATTACAAAGTGACTGATAAAATAGTGCCTTAAAACTATTATTTAAATTTTTAGATTTTGAAAATTAAAAAATGTTATTAACACAATTTGTGATTTCACAAGTTAGTAAGTTATAGGCAAACAGTAAAACCAGGAGTAATATGTATCATGCACATACCTGCAATGTAATACACATGAATTGCTGCTGTGCAGAGCAAATAAGGTTGCATTAAGTAAATTTTGTGCCCAATTCTAATGTGCATTGCAATTCTGGAGACCAGAAATGTAAAAAAGGGGTGTGCATTACAATTGAGTAAACACAGTACCTCCATCATTCAAAAAAACAATGCTTTTAGTACATATGACTGCATCCAAACAATTTTTGAGCTAGAAGCACTAATTTATTGACAAATCTGTTAACAGACTTTCACTAATAATGTCAATGTTTTGTTACTTTGTACATATACATATCTAAAAATAATGTATTTAAGTTAAAACACTTTCTCTGTCCCTTTCACTTTGAATTACTGAGAGTTTACTGTATCACTAGTGTGATAAATCGGGATTTATTCAATTAATTAGCGTAAGAAAAATATTTAGTTTTTTGAGTTGTTTACAAAATGGGAAGATACAGTATCACTTTTTGCATGAAAGAAGGAAATCAACTTCCCTTCCCAAAAGACGTTATCTCTTATTTTGACATCTATCTATCTATTCACCCCTCTGCATGTCACTGTACATCCCATCAGCTATCATAAAATCGAGATTTGCTATTGATCAGAATTCAGGATAAAAAGGGCGATTTTCCCTCCATTCAGGGGAAGTCTACAAAAACAAGAGATTTGCCATAGAAGACAGCAGTTCAGCAGAAGTTGAACATACCATAGGAGAGGCATTTCATCATCTCAAGAAGAGACTAAAGATTTAACTTTGTGTGCTGCCAAATAAGAAGATAGTTCCCGCGAGTTCAATGTTACAGAAGAAGACTATTAACCGATCAACATTTGAGGTAGTATGTTTTAATACTTGTAAACTCTCTCTCTCTCTCTCTCTCTCTCAACAGTATATTCTCTGTTTATCAATATACAGTGGTGCCTCGTATAACGTACGCCTCAAATAACGGACACTGCAAACAACGGACTTTCTGTTTGGCCGTTACGTGACTCGAGCAACGGACTTTTCGGCATAATTGGTGACTGCTCCATGGGTGCGTTCTTTAATAGCGGTCGCTCTGCGTCTCCGCTACTACGGGAGTGCGCTGCTGTTTGTAGTCATTTAGGAACGACGGTGAAAGAAAGAAAGATGGCGGCGCCTGCACTATCGATAGTATCGTGATGGAGGAATCTATAATTCTAAAATATGAGCTTTAAAAGGCAAAAGAAGGGTCCCAATTGTAAAATTTAACCATAAAATAGATTATTTGTTGAAAGAGCATTCAAAATAGACTCGAAAATAAACTCGTGAAGACACTTACATCCCCGCGTGCGCTAACTTGTGCTTTCACAATTTCTAAATTCTCATTCATAAAACCACATAATGGATCTGGAAACGAAACTATCTGAGCCATGGAGGACGCCATGTTGCTTTCTACCGAAAACTACTGCTACAAGCAGCCGTTTTTGCCGTTTGACGGCGTGCACTCCCACCGGAATTTAGAAACGCGTTCCGCAGGAATTTTTAAACGGATGTCTCTCATGCAGAGTTACGCGGAGGAATAAAAGAACGCACCCCACGTTCATTTTTTTATGATACTGTATGGTTATTTTATGCTGTGGAACAAATTAGATGTTTTAACATGTATTTCTATGGGAAAATGCATTTCGTATAACGAACGTGCACCTGGAACGGATTAAGTACGTTATATGAGGCACCACTGTATTTCTTAGAATAGTAATATACTCTCGGTCTAGTAATAATATATTCAAGTACAGAGGTATAATTATAGTTAAGCTCGATCATGTTAACTTGCATTTGTATTATTATAATGTATGTCATTTTTGCTATATTTTATCTTAGTAAACCTTTTTTATTGTCAAGTAAACTTGTTGACTCCCATTTGATTGATTAAGTACAGACTACTCTCCCCGCTATGATTCAGATTTACCTGCAACGCTCTTCCACTCATCAATGCAAAAGCTCTCCTATTTAAACCAATATCGTAAATGCGTGATAGGGCATGAACCTCATCCCTATCTGGTGTTGGAAATCCTCATGGAAGACGTCGATTTTATGATCGCCTTGTCTCCACATCTTTTGTTCCATTTTAAAGCCATCCTTAGATGATCATGAGTGAATCCCAAAGATTCAACGACCAAAAGGCGTTACTAGACCAATGTAACAACCTCGTAATCTCACACCAGTATTTGTATGTTTTAATGAAACAGTAGAAGCAGTCACACTCAAATAATATAAGTATTTCACATGCAAAATGTACTTTGTGTTTAAAATTTACAATTTATTAGAACACTAACCAGGAAACCTTCTGAAACATTACAATCAAGAGTGATAATAAACTAATTTACTTTAATAGAACATTAAAATCTACACTTAAATACAAAGAATTAGATGCTGCAATCACATCATTCAAAAGGTTAAAAAAAAAAACTCATGGAAAAAATATGTAGATGTAGATACTTGCTATTTATCATTCAATGCTGATATATCCTCTACAACTACTTGTTTCTCCTATTTATTTTTTGTTCTTATATTCAACAATTATTATATCTAATTACATATTAACTAAGCCTGATATATAGTAATTATCACACACAAAATTAAGTTCAACTTTTTTCCTTTCATGACAATGCACATAAATCAAGTAAAGCAAAAATAAATAATATATAGTAGCCTCTTGTTATTTTGCTCATTTGGCTGATCCACACTTTTCCCCTACCAAATATAAAAGTGCTTTAGCCAATAATGGATAAATACATTGGTTATATCACACACACTGTCCTAACATCTGCTTGGTTTGTCTCTTCATGCATGGAATATAATAAGGGGCTACTGTAATTAATTTATTTTTCTTTAATCTTTAATTCAGAGTTAATTTAATATTTTCTTTAACAGGACTAAAAAAATTTAACAAATTTACATAAAATAAAATAGAAATTCTTACCAGCCATTTATCTCTAGCGTAAAGAACGGTGTCCAACATAGATTCGTAAAACAAACAATAGCCCATCCATTCTGAGATTATAATATCTACTTTCTCAATACCATCTGGTAATTCAACTTCCTCCACTTTTCCTTTCACCATTGTTATAACTGCAAAATAAATAAACAGATATTATAAGAGCAAAAATAATTATGTGAATAAGTTTACATTATGTATCAAAATTGATGTCAAATAAACTTTTGGGTGAAGCAAATTTCTATCAATACATTAAAATACTTGGTATGCTAGTTAAGTTCTAGTACAAAATTCTGCCTGTTTTTCAAGCCTGTAACATGCAATTGTTTAAATTTTTGACACATTCTATTTGCTGTTTGAATGCTTTCAAATTCTATGTAGTTAAGTTGTAGTGCTTGTTGTTAGCCACAAAAGAACTATGAATAAATCCAAAATCTGCCATCTGCTAAAACTTACAAATGTTATGAAAAACTTAGGGTGGTACAAAGTTTATTTTTTTTGATGTTTTACCAACTCACAATGAGCAAGTGGTATTTTAAGACAGCAGAGTTTAGTACATCCATTTTATTTAATACTTTATCTTTTTTACATTCAATTGTCAATATGTATTTAGGATTCTATACCCCTCCTATTTTTGAGTCAGAATTGCAACTTTATGATGTGAGTAATGTAATGACTAGTTGTCATGCATATAATATTTCATAAACTGAGAAGAAAAGCAGCTTCTTTTGCTAGCCTCAAATGAGACAGGCTTTTCTGGTATAATGACTTTTTGATTATGTGAAAATAAATGTAATTTTCACTTTTGCAATTATGTTTATTTTTCTATGTTAACATAAATACAGTACATAAATATACACCATTTTTTTATTTTATTGTAACTTAGTTATTAGAAAGAAAGTAAAAATGAATTTATTTGAAAGACAAGATACTGTCAATAGGATAAAACAGTACAAAATGGTGATGAAAGGAATTTTTAAAACTTTTTGAAACATATGGTGATTAAGTATTGTGCAACAATATCACCTATCAAAACAAACTTTCATTTATCCACTGAACAAAATTGGAAATAATGTGGAAATAGGGAAGATGGTCTACAAATATTTTAATACATTTTCAACTTCTCTTCACACTTCGATTTTATTCTACTAGAAGCTTCCAGACTGTCATACAGAATATGCTCAGTGCTACACAACAATGCCGTAGGTAAAATAATTTGCAAAAAAAGTTTGTTAAATATAATAATTAATATTGTCTTTACATTAAAATATGCAGATTGTAGCAAAATGTGTAATGCTTGTTGAACAGTTGAGCCAAATTACCATGACTAGGGATTGCAATCCAGCAATGTTTTGAATCCAACTGGATTTTTGCTGGATTAAAATCATTCCAGCTGGATCCAGCGCGGATGTATTTTTGGTGCAATAGTATTATCTGTCCATCTATCTATCCTTATGTTTTTTTAATGAAATAAAACATTTTTAAAAAATACTTAAGAAGCTTTTATTATTTAGACTGGTCACTATAAATCAGTAAAACTTCTTACACATTTAGGTAGTAAACTTAACTTTGGTTCGGTTTAACACTTGAGATAGAGATAATTAACTTTAAATGTTTAGTTAGATTATAATTATAATGTAATCTTTAAGTTAAATAATAGCAAAGGTAATTCTACTGATTAATTTATATTAATATATTATAATAATGTAAGGATGGATAATCAGTGGCTAAGTGGCTATCAGTCTTACCAGTTTTCATATATAGGCTCTACATATTAGTCTGTAGTTATTTATAAGTATATAAAACTATGTACTGGAAGTAGAATAAGTTAAATAAACTACACCTTTATCAATCCAGCAAAATTTAATAAAATAATAACCTTTTCAATCGTTTTTAACGATCTTCCTCAGTTACAAAAAAAAATAGAACATTAAATATAGAACATAAAATGTGTTCGGAATAAATATAAAAATTAACGGAAAACGTCCAAACGGACAAAATATAGATAAATAAACAAAATAAATAGCGGAAAAAATATATACAGGGTGTTTTTTTTAAACTGACGGTACTCAGAAACATCTGTAGAGCAATCTAACAGCCGGACTGTCGCCAAATTTGGGAGAGTGACTAAGGACGACATGGAAAAGAGATTCCGCAAAGAAAAAAGTAATACCTAAATTCGCCGGTAGAGGAGGATTTGGCACAGTTGTAGCGAAAAAGTTACCAGCACTTCACTGAAGAAAGGGTCATCAGTCGCTTTTTTCCACTTGCATGGCCGCCTCGCTCCCCGGATCTAACCCCATGTTACTTTTTCCTGCGGGGTTACTTAAAGTCCAAGGTCTATCTTGGTAGTGTCCCAAACTTGATGACTTTGAAGGACAATATTTCTCAAACTGTGATGAACATTCCTGCAGACATGTTACGTTCAGCCATAGAGAACACGGTGTTCAGTATGCAATGCCTTTTCCAGCAGGACGGTGATCACATTGAAGAAGAAAGAAGGTTATTTGCTGATTAATTAAACTTTCGTTATTACACTGAAACTGCTGTCTGATATTCATTCGTGTGTTTGTTAATTGCAGCTGGACTTTATGCAGATTCTTAGCTGTTTTGCTACAACAGCGCCAAATCCTCAAGTCTCCATATATATAAGCCCTACCGGCTTATATCTACGGAGACTTGAGACTCTACTGTGTCATCCAAACGAAGTAGAACTGATTCTTCTGCATCAAACAAGAAAAGAAAAACTCCATCTTTAATAATGTGAACTTTACATTCCAAAGACTTTGATACAAAAATGAAAATTTGTAAATTGGCAAAACTTGATTCTTTAGACCCAGTTTAATCAGATGATCGAATAACGGTTGGAAACTTGACAGAAGGCCTCAGTTTAATTAAAAAAAGAGGTTACAAATTTTAGAAAATATAGACTCCAACGAAGAGTGCATTTCTTCTACAAAACGAGAAATAAAAAAATTATTAGCATGCTACGAGGAAATTTTGCGAGAGAAAAAAATCTTTGAGCTGTCAGACGAATTTGTTAGATTTTATGAAGCCTTTTACATCAAAATAACTTCGATTTACGATTCTAATAATATATTGGGTTGTTCGGAAAGTTCGTAGCGATTTTTGATAGCCGACAGTCGAGACACCAATTGACGCAAAAATGATTAGAATTGTACAAACCAATGAATATTACGATAAATGACCTTGAGACGCGTCCGTTACAAAAAAACCGTTAAGATTATTCAAATAGCGTTTAATTTGGCTCATTGCAAAAATGGATGCGAACAACGTGCATTATCGACACTTGTTTCTTTTCTTTTTTCGTAAACGCAAAAATGCTATACAAACACCAAAAAAGATATGTGATGTTTATGGTGGGAGTGCTGTATCAGAATCAACTGTTCGAAAGTGGTTTGCAAAATTTAAAACGGGTAATTTCAGCCTTGAAGATGCTCTTTGCTCAGGAAGACCTCCTGTTATTGAAGAGGACCAAATCAAAGCATTATTGGATGAAAACCCTCATTACACAACTCGAGAGATTGCAGACATAGTGAAGTCATCAAACAGTACTGTATTTCAACATCTAAAGAAGCTCGGATACGTGAATCGTTATGACATTTGGATACCTCACGACTTAACGGAAAAAAACTTACTGGATCGCATCTCCATTTGTGATTCTCTCGAAAGACGAAATGAAAATGACCCTTTTCTGAAGCGTTTAGTGACAGGTGATGAAAAGTGGATCATTTATAACAACATCAGCCGAAAACGATCGTGGGGTAAGAAAAATGAATCACCATTAAAAACTCCAAAGGCCGGTCTTCATCCAAAGGTCATGCTCACTGTCTGGTGGGATTGGAAAGAAATCCTGTACTATGAGCTGCTTCCACAGAATCAAACAATTGATTCTGATAAGTATTGTTCCCAATCGGATAAGCTGAACATGGCAATTAAAGAAAAACATCCGGAACTGGCCAATAGAAAAGGCATTGTGTTTCACCAAGATAATGCCAGACCTCACACGTCTTTACGAACACGCCAAAAATTATTGGAACTAGGCTGGGATGTTTTACCCCACCCCCCTTACTCACCCGACCTTGCCCCGTCGGACTACCATTTGTTCCGTTCTCTACAAAATTCCCTTCATGATAAAAACTTTGATACTTTGGAAGCTTGCAAAAACCACGTGGATCAGTTTTTCGCAGAAAAAACTGGAAAGTTCTACGAAGAGGGTATCATGAAGCTGCCCCATAGATGGCAACACGTCATTAAAAACAATGGCGCATACATAATGGAATAAAAGTATATTTTTAGTATTAAAACAATTTTTTTTATTTCTCTTAAAAATTGCTACGAACTTTCCGAACAACCCAATAATTTGTTATACATATGTATTATCTAAGATTTTATTAAACCTTTTTTTTTTCTAAATTTTTGTTTTCTTTAGTCTCCGGCCCCAATTAAAAATAATTTGTATGTATTTATATGTGAAGTTATACCCCGACTTACACGGTTATCGCTCGGTCCCACCTATCGCGTAAGTTCGGGGTATTACTGTATATAAGATATAACAACGAAACCAGCATTGTCCGTTAATAACATTAATTAATGTAAAAGGATCTCCACATGGTAGACAATGAGTCCGCATCTCTATGGTTTATACAACCAGTTGTCATGTGCGCTTTGCAGATTTCTAATCTCTCAAGATGTTCGACCGTTTGCCTATTCGTCGTAGTTTTTATAATTGCTGCTTGATCCCATTGGATGTTAACATCCTTCTGTCTTGCGTATGATGTCAGCGCAGTGTTGTCAAGGTTCTTACTGATTGTATATTTGTGCTCTTGAGCTTTTGTTTTAAACTGCGCATCGTTGCACCCACATAAACAAGCTTGGAATTGAAACGTTGGTTGAGTAAAGGCACCGAATATATACCCGTTGTTGAATTCCGATCCTCTTTCTTTTTATCGTTTCTTAAAAGTTTGAAAACAGTGGGATTACGTCGGTATACAATACAAAAATTATCAGACCTGGCAGTACATCTATGTATCTTGTTTAAAAAAAATGGGATGTAATTAAGCACTATTCTTTTTATATTTATTCGAAACATATTTTATGTTCTATAGTTAATGCTGTATTTTTTTGTAACTAAGGAAGATCGTTAAAAGCGATTGAATACGTTATTATTTTATTAAATTTTGCTGGATTGATTAAGGTATAGTTTATTTATAAGTAATTTAATTATTAGTGTTAGTAAAGTAGTGAGTAAGTAATTAGTAGCAGTCTAATAGTTAGCAAAGCGGCAATGCGACAATGTAGACTTTTGCGCAATTATTTAGAAAGTTAATTGAGTATTTGCGGATCCGCAGCGCTGGATCCAGCAGGCTGAAGAATGCGCTGGATCCAGCTGGATTGCTGGATGAGGGATCCAGCAATTGCAATCCCTAACCATGACACATCAGTCATTCATCAAATCCATAACTCTGTACACAAGACTAGTCTCAGAGAGTTGCTCAACTGCCTGAAATGTGTCTCCTGTACAAAGTTACTCTTGTAAGCCACTCAAGAAAAGAGATTTGTCAAAAACTTTATACCATTCTTTGGATATTGTATCATTAACAAATATATAGAAACTAATAGTATTAAAAGCTCACAACAGCAAGAAGTGGTTGTCAAAAAGTTATAAGGACTCTGGAAAGGCTTTAAAAAGATGGCTTTATGGATAAATATCAAAACAAACCCTTCATCTAGTGCCACAAAAAGAATCTCAAGCTCCAGGTTTTAAAACATGTTATCAATCACATTTCAAAGCACACTCAATAGAAGAAAAGGCAGATTTGCCATCACTTCCTTTTGCAGAGGTATGCAGATGGAAAAAATATTTTCCTCACATAAAAATTTTACTATGGAAGGAATATTCAAGAAGCAGAACAATCTCATCTATGCCAAATTGGTGAAAGGCATTCATCTACATGTCTAGAAATCTCAAAAAGGCTTATTGTCCCAGAAATACGACAAGAAAAAGTAGAACCTCACTTTGTTTTAAAGCAAGTGCGAGGGACAAGACAGGATTATCTGAGCAGTGATAGAACTATACTAAAATCAACTTTAGACTTTTTGGCAACACCTGGCTTTGGCTCATGGTGCCCAGGACTAGTTAAAAAAGTTCCAAATTTCAATTTAAAAAAAAATAGTCTGCTACATCATCTCACCCAAACTGATTGGATTACTCTACATGGTCAAAGTCCATGCTAAGTCCACATGAGTGTTAAGGACCCAAAGAAATCCCTTCTGAAAGAACAGACTGCCTTTCCTCAGAAACTGCCATAGAAGACTAGAGACCAAGAACAAAGGCCCATATCAAAGCACATGATGGAAACTTTGAACATTAGAAATGCACCTCATTACCTAATTGTTATAAAAAATTTTGTTACACTACCTTTTAATAAACTTGAATTTTAGATCTTTATATTTGTACCAGAGCTTATTATTATATAGAGTAATATAACATTAATAATGACTCTTAATGACAGAATTCCACAAATTAATTCCACCCAATTCAAAACCCAAATTATTCTTTTAATTATATATAAATGCATGATGTAAATTTAATGAAAACAAGTCTATAATTCAAATTTCAAAAACTAAATTCTTTCTAAATCAATTACATTTTCAAACAGTATAACATTTGGACATTTTTACTGTATTCAATTATTCAAGTAACAATACTACATACAATAAAAATTTTAATTTTTGAAATTATGTACTTTCTCTGCCTTTATGACCTAACTAGCTCCCAGAAAAGTGTCATTACCCGAATCAGTGTATTTTCCAGGGACTCAAGTCAATATCATATATTAAGTTAATGTTCCCAGAAATATAATTTGAATACACTGAGATGACCAAATGAAAATGTGGCACTTATACAATAGTATCGAATATACAGAGTGGGCCAACGAAAACAAAACGGCAGAGTGTTCGTGTTCGTCCAAGAAAATAGCTCGGACAGGTCAATTTTATTCTCGAGGGGACATCTTTTGCAATAAAGTTTTTGCGATTCTGAATACAACAGACAACAAAAAAATTTTAAAAACTCATTTATTTTGTATTAACTAAACAAACATTTATTTTGAAAAAAATGTTTGTTTAGTTAATATTCAGAATTACAAAAACTTTATTGCATAAGATGTCCCTTCGAGAATAAAATCGACCTGTCCGAGTGATTTGCTTGGACGAACACGAACACACTGCCGTTTCGTTTTCGTTGGCCAACCCTGTATATATACAACTGGAGGGTTTGCAAAGTGATCAGTCATAAGTGGAGAGATCTAATTTACTAACAAAATGAATAGCTTACTTGATTTCTGAGGTCATGCTATTCACCTACTATAATCAATTAACCCTTTCCCGGCCAGGGTACCGATCTATCGTTACCCTAATTGTTTCGCAAAACGGCCAGGGTACCGATTCATCGTTACCCTGTTAAAAATCGATTTTTATAAAATTTATCGACAACAGATGTCAGCACTTGATGGCATCGTCTTGTTTATCGTCTGTTTCACATATTTTTGTCCAGGTGGTGTTTTGTCGATGTAAAAAATTTTAATTATCAATGTTTTTTCCTTAATTTTTCATTTTCTGATAATTTTTTATTTCATTTTTAGCATATTCATGCAATAATATTACTATAATAAGTTCATTAATGCTATAATAAGTTTATTCAGCTATAATATGTTAATGCATCATAAATATTCAAGTTATGACCTTCAGTTCCGATATTTTATATATTTTTTTAATTTTTAATTATTTTTTAAATCTAAAATATCAGCAAATGTTACATCTATTGCTACTGGTAATCATATGTTTATTACGAAAATAAATAATCTTGTTTAATATAAAATGTATAAAGTATATTAGTTCATTATATTAGTTGAAAGCAGAATAAAGTTCAGATTTCAAACAAATGTTTGATATAATGTGCGATTATTTCACAACGAATAAACGTACATGCATAAATGTTATATCAAATTGTACAGAACAATATTGTAGGTGGTATTGGCTCAGTGACAATAAGAATGAAGTAACCAGACAATGTTAATTTTGACAAATAGTAACAAATTTTCGAGTCTGAATGTCAGTTATCATATATATATATTTTTTTCTCATAAATTTTTCAAACAAACTTTATCGAAATATGTCGTATTTAAAACTAACTACATTGATAAATATATGTGATTTTTTTCATATGAATAAAATAATAATTTAATTTTTAGTGAATTTTTAAAATAATATTGCCCGATTCACCTATTTTGACCTTGGCCGTTTTACAAAATAAGGGGGCGTGGCAGACAGCAGGCTAAGGGTTAAACTATTAAAATATGTTAAAATAACTTGTATTATTTCATTTCACTGATAATAAATAAAGATATGAGATCAATATAAATTGCAAGTAAAATGTATTATATTGAAAGAACATTAAAACCAATGAAGCATTAAATGAGTATTCATAACATTGCTTGTACTGAATTGTTAAATTAATGTGTCTTGATAAAATTTTGACTTTGAAACTATTTTACTAAATGTACACAATACTTAAATTTTATTTAGAAAATATTGCAGTCAATTAGAACTTTGTGGTTTGAGTTGTTATATTCATATAGTAGCAAAATTCAGTATTTCTTATAATTTATGTTTGGTTCTTAAAGATAAGTGCTAGGTAAAACTAGTTGAATCATTTTATTTCACAGTTTGTTCTCCAAATAAAACAATTTTACTTCGTTCTTTATGAAACTAGATTAGAATAAATTCTATTTTTTTAAAAAGCTGCTTCATTTAAATAGTTTCTTTATAAAAAGAATTAACACAATAATATGATCTATTTTCATTCTCAAATTAAAAAATTCTGACATTTTTAACACTAAAATTGTCTAATTCTGTATATTTCAGTTAATATAAAATATGCTATTATATGCATTTGCACATTTGATTGATGGGTATTGTAGACAAAAGTGAAATTCATATAATACAGGTATACCTTGCCTTACGTTAGTAATTGGTTCCAGGAGAGGCAATGTAAGTAGAAACTACGGTGAAAAACGCCAATAATGAGCACTTAAAGACTGCTAAATAAGACGACAGCACAGAAACACAAATGTTTTCATATTTCATTCTCTAGGATTTATGATGATTATATTAACATTTACTGTAAATGTACATATTTTAATATGATTTTATGTGCTTTTAACGCTATCTAGTGATATTACAACTTCAATATTTGTGGCAGACAGATGTAAAATCAAATAAAATGACTTAAACTTGATTTTTATTTTTCCATATACTTTTTTGACAAACGACATAACTCGAGGTATACCTGTATACAATATATAAAAAAAATTTAAGTTCTTTATAGCTTGAATGACAGCTAACAGTTTTTATTATAAATTTTATATATTCAATTTTTAAGCTTATTTTTTACTGTAGTGATTTATATACTTTTTATTCTATTTTCTGTATAAGAATTTACTATTAAATAAATTATTATTGTGAATAACAAAAAATTATAATAAAAAAATACTTGTAAGTAGAAGATAAACACAAATTTGATGTCTTCATAATTTATCCTTTTCTTATTCTACATAATACCAGATCATGCATCAGACTGTTAACTTTTTATATGAATTATTACTGTGTTATTGGAAAAGATTAAACAAAAGTTTAATTTCAATACACAAACAAAAAGATTGCCACATCACTGATAAGCAATGAAAAGAAATTGTTTTTATTTAAAATCATTCACATTCTAAACAACAATTACAGCATTCTTTGTCAGCTTTAGTGTCACCTTTTACAGATACTAAAACATCAAACTAATTTATGTAAAACGTGTTAAACTGTTTACAATATCACTATCATTTAAATCTTGTAATTAATTTATTCAAATATCACCAATCTGATTATGCAAATTAGTTGTCAAGCCAAAAAGCAAAACTTAACAAAACCAACTGTATTTAAAATTTAGGAAAATGAATAAAAATGCTAAATGAACTAAAATATATTAAATTTTGATGCCAATGAATTTAATTGTATTTTAATTGTAACAAAAATAAAAAACAGTACTTAAAGTTGTAGTAAATTAGAAAAAATTTTACTTACTATCACTCATGTGATTTTCTCTTACTATCTGTTCAGCATGTTCAACAATACTTGAACATTCAATCTGAAATAAAAATAAATTATTTTTAGGAAAAAAAATCCATATTGCATGCTATTACTTTTATAATTTATAGTATTTTGAAACACATGTTAATTTCTTTACATTATATTCTTCTTAAACAAGCACCCCTATATAATAATCATCTCAATACAAATGGAATAGAGTGAAAACTGTTCTTTGTTACTGACTTAAAATAATTGATAAAATGTACACAATTCAAATTGCTAGTTGATGACAAATTTTCTATAAAAATATATTTTGAAGAATTTTGAATTCAAAATTCAATAAATCGCATTATTATTATAAGAATAAATTAAGCAATGTACTCTTTCTAAATATTGATTTGAATGTATGAGGAGTGTTCAAAAAGTATCAATCATTTGGCCAGGAAAACTACAATTATCCATCTGGAGATCAGAAACCCTGATGAAAATAAATTGTTTTTATTTAAAATCATTCACATTCTAAACAACAATTACAGCATTCTTTGTCAGCTTTAGTGTCACCTTTTACAGATACTAAAACATCAAACTAATTTATGCAAAACGTGTTAAACTGTTTACAATATCACTATCATATAATGATAGTGATATTGTAATCCCTTTCAAAGCAGTGTATTGTAGTGATATTGTATAAATGATACAATGATAGTGATATTGTATCCCTTTCAAAGTGTATTGTAATCCCTTTCAAAGCAGTCTCCTTGGGCTTCCATGCAAATTTCTCAGTGGTTCCTCCATTGTTGGAAGCACATCAGGAAAACCTCTTTAGGTTTGGTGTTCAGCTCTGCCATCACTCACATTCTGTATAAAGTTTTCTGGTGACTCAAATTGGATTCCTTTCAGTGGCATTTTCAGTTTGGAGAACTGCCAAAAATTGCACAAAGCTTACAAGATTAGAAGTATAGAACCTGATTAAGCAGAGGAATGTGGTGCTTGGCCAAGAAAGTCTGAATCAGTTGTGAAGACTGGGCAGGTGCTTTGTTCAGATGTAACTGCCATGTTCCTGTTGTTTGCATTGTACAGCATCATGAAGGTAACAGAGGATGGTCAGCTAGTACTCTTAAGTAATAGTTTGGCTTTGTGGTGTACTAATAATGCACAACACTATGAAAGTCAAAGAAGAGAGCCAACATGATTTTGATGATGCTGTACACTTGTCATGCATTTTTTGGCCTAGAAGATTACGAGTACAGTAGAGAGTCGTTCATCTGAACCCCGGTAATCCGAATCGCCGGTTATTCAAACGATTTTCAGTCGGACTGTGTCGTGCTGAATCAAATGTTTTCGATATTAGATTTACTTCTGAAGTATAATTTTCATGTTTTAATATTCTTCAATATATTTATTTTGTTTGTACAAAATAAAGAAATAATTTTTAACGATACAATAGCCTCGATTATTATTATAAAAATTTTTGTTAGGCTTAAAATCGACAAAAATTCAACATGAAGCAACACGCAACGGAGAAAAATTTGAACATCGGACAGGTTAATATATTTTTTCATACATAATCAGTTATCCAAACAAATCACTAATCCGAACAACTCCAGTCCCCAATTGATTCGGATTAACAACTTTCTACTGTATCTCCAATATGACAGTGTCTTAGTTTCCAAGTTGCTGATTGCACAGTCCAACATGTCCTACAAGACTTCCAATTGCTTCTCTGCCATTAGCAGCTTTGGCACAAATTGCAAAGACACATACTGGATGAGCAAATTCTCTCTCAAAATGGCAGCTATTGAACCATTGCTTACCTCCACTTGCCTGCAAGTTCTTGGATGTTAAATGATGGTCCTAAACAACCAAAGTCTGAACTTGTTCAATGCTTCCTCATTTTGGCTTGTGCAAGCCTATTAAAGCATGGTTTGCTTTCCACTGACCATGTGACCACCATTTAAGAAATTGTACCACATGGCATCATTGTCAAAAGCCTGATGAATCTTCCGAACAGTTTCAATTTTGATCACAAAGCTTCTGGCAAAATTTGATATAACAATGCTGCTCAAGTTATTCCACCATTTCATGACATGAAAATGTGATGGGCATTCACCAAATGCACTCACTCATAAATGGATTGCCAGTGACTGATGCTCTCTGCCGATGGGAAAAAATTCATGCATGTGTGTATGAAGGTTCCCTATACCTCCCAGCCAGTGAACATGCCTTGAGCTTTATTTGTTTCCATGGGAAAATTCATGATCAATATTTTTGAACACTCCTTGTATATATCTATGTAAACATCTTGTTCATGCAAAAAATTTCTTTTAATGACACATACCAAGGTGAATACCAGAATTATGTACTATTTAGCCACAACTTCTAAACCAGTCAATTCTAAGAAAAACTTTTGATGTCACTTTTCAACATAATCCCTTTGTCAAGACATTCTTGGCATCTCTTTAACCACTTGCCAAAGTATTGTGTGAACTCATTTTCTAGAGTTCTTTGAAACCATTGAAAAACTGCCCTACCAAGAGTAGATCTTGACAAATAATTCATGCCATAGAATGAATCCTTCAGATTTGCAAACAGCCAGCAGATGCTTGAAGTTGGTAGAGGCTATGGTAAGATTTTGAAGACCTTTTCTATCAGAAAATTTTGGATGACTTGAGCTCTGTGTGTTGTCCAAGTTCAAGACAAAATTTGGACATTATTCATGAATCACAAGCAACAAATGTTTTTCCAATGTATCCTTTGCATACTGACCAGTAATCATGTGACCTGTTAAACATGTGACATGTGAATCAATCTACATTTGTCCCAGAAAATGGCATACAGAACTTTGTCATTGAAAACAATTTCTTTAAACCTTTGGTAAGGTAGAAAAGCAGCAACTTTCCACTGTTTCAACTTTTGGTTTTGGGACTTAAAAGCAATATCCACACTTCATTCATTGTTATCACACAATCCAAAAAACAGTATTGGCTGCAGCATTCTTCGCCAACATCGAATGACAAACTTCAATTTGAGTGTGTTTCTTTTCATTGTACAGGTGGTGTGTAACCCAGCCTGCAGAAACCTTCATGTGTAAATGATTAGTCAGAGTCCGTGAACTGTTCCATGTGATAGGCCTGTAGTAATTTTAACTACTGTCAGTCATTGATCTTCCATCACTTATTCCACCCGAACAGTTTTCTGTAGTTTCAATGGCAAAACAACAAGAGTGTGATTCATTTTTGGTAAAGTTTCTTCCATCTGTAAATTCTTGAACCTACTTACAAAAATGTGCAATCAGTAAGAACAGACTCCCTGCAGAATCCATTAACTGCCTGTGATATTGGCTACCTTTTCACAATGAGGAAACAAAAATTTGATGACAGCATGCTGTCTTGAACCAAAAACTTCATGCTTTCAGGCATACTCAGAAGCAAATTTGTGAAAAATGTGAATTACTCAGCACCTGCTACTAGCACACTAATGGAACTTCACAAGGTAACTGGTATAGACTTGTTCAAACCTGTCCCAATGGCATACCTTCATAGTTTTCTGTGTGTATGCTAGAGGGAAATGGTGTATGGTATGCAATTCTAGTATGCACCTCATACTCTAGTTCAGGGGTTTCCAACCCTTTTCCAAGGGTTGGAGTTGCATGGAGTTGCATGAAGTCTGAACACATGCATGAGTTGTAAAAGTCTGAAGATAAGTATAAAAGATTTTTTTAAAATCTTAATCTTTGGACTATAAATTTCTGAGTAAAATGGACACAAATCAATGTGAAATTTGCAAGTATTTAATTTTGCTCCCAGTATTAAAATTTCCTTTGGATATATATATATCTATGGATGGTAATGGATATTTTGATCTTCTCAAAAACTAAAATATATAAAGTCTATTTGCCAAAGTACATAGAAGCAAAAATAGAAAATATTTTTCTTAAGACATTTTTCTGGAATATTTAACAAACTACCTCTTTTAAATAGGTTTTCATAAAATCCTCTGTGACAAGTCTGGTCGACTTTCAAAAATTCACATGCTTTAAGTTAGTTCAAATGTAAAGGAAAAAAACATGTTGGTGAAAACATTCTATGTAGGTTGGATAAAATATGCTCTGTAGACTATATTTGGCCTGCAGACCATAGATTCGAGACCCCTGCTATAATATCAAGTTCAAATCTTAATTAAAAAAAGTAAGAAATTTTTACTAAAAAGGAAGAAACCTACACGTGGCCAAGATAGGAACCACTAGATGTTTAAATCAGATACAAGATTAAATCTGAACACTTGAAGTTCCATTTCTACCATTTAATGTTATCAATACTGCAATCACATTTTATGAATTGACATGTGTTAAATCATGTTTTTAAAACATTTTACAAACTAATCACTGTCTATTAAGACATTTTTAATTTTGTTAGTGATTGAAAACACACATCTTCAATTGCCAACAAATAATGATGTCTGTAACAAAACATAAATTGTAAGACATTCTCCCAAATAGAAATCAATAATTTGAAAAGAATATATAAAATTTGTAAGATGGATGTAATGTATAGCATAACAAATTCAAACCTTCCTCCAAGATTTGAATTTGCTATGCTGTACATGCTTCCGCCAAACCTTTCCAACAATAAATGTTTATTAAACAATTACTGCTGGAAAGTGTGAATTTTTCTGTTTAGAGAGAATTTACACTAAAATGACCCTCAAAATAAATACAAACTATACTTACTCCAATGACTTTTGCAGCTCCAGCTTTGGCAGCAAACATACAAAGGATACCTGTACCACAACCAACATCTAATACTACTTTACCCCTGAAAAGATGTTTATTGTGATACATTGCATTCCTATAAGTTAATGTTCGGACCTCATCTTTTAACATTTCCTACAACAAATAAATTATAAATGTAAAAATTTAATCATAAAAATTCAAAATTTTTAAAGACTATTTAATTGGTACCTCATGAATGCCAAAATGAGCATATGAATCAAAATAATAATCTTTTGATGTCATTTCTTCTGGCCGATATGTCGTTAGTCCATTCATTTCTTTCTGACATCTCCAACAATATTTCCCCAACTTGACAGTGTCGTCAATAGGCATGCCAGTTTCTCCAGAAACAGACATAATTGTACTATTTGTACCGTTTGTTGTAGAAACCTATAATTACAAACCTTATTATCATCACTTTGAAACTTTCTTACATTGATAATGATAAGTAACTGATAAAAAACTAAATAAAACTGTAATTAGAGGAAATTCTGATTTTATTGACTCTGAAACTAAGCAATGACATATTAACCACTATGAACAATTAAATGAACACCAATCAAAGCAGAATGTTGTTCACATTGTATGAAATGAGGGTAAATTGAATTAAAACTGTATTGAGTCTGTTCGAAAAAAATTCGAACACTAGCTGCAAATAGATGATTGATTAAATAAATCAAACTTAAACAAAAAAATTAAATACCTTCTAAAACCGATAACCGGTGCGAACTATTTTTTGAAATGGCTAAACGTACTCGATCGTTTAAATTACGGAACACATTCCATTTATTTATGCTGTTCGATTATCAAATCCAGAATTGGCCTGAGGAAGAGCCCAGGAGGGGCAGTGAAAACGTTCGCCATTTCGAAAAATAGTTCGCACCGGTTATCGGTTTTAGAAGGTATTTAATTTTTTTGTTTACAACCCGGTGTGGGAGTAGTGTTAGTTCAAACTTAAACTTCATTAAAAGTTGAGATATTGTAAACATCTAACGAGCTGGTTGAACAGTGGTCAAAATTTGACAAACTGTTAGTTCATATGTATTTCATAGCAGTTTATGCACCAATATAAACCTAGCTTAATATCGAAAGGATACATTACAAGAATATCAGCAATTTAACTAGTGTACTGCAAGAAAACAATTACAATTTAATATTTAAAACCTTGATTTTTATGAAACTTTTATACCCACTAATTTAATAAGAAACAAGTAGAACAACAGGTTTTTGCTAGTGACTAACTAACTGAAACAAGCAAACAAATAAATAAATTATAGAAAGAGATTTCACAATTATTCTGACATATAAGCACCGATAGTCCCTTGGATAACATTATATTAAATAGGCAAGTGTGTGTCCGAAAAGAGTAAAGTATTGCAAATTCCAAGGAGCTTTGCACAAAATGGAGGAGAAACTGATTATGTTAGTAAAATTATGGTCTTGACTATAAAATTATCAAGCTATTTATTAATACATTTGATTACACATTGAATTTTTTTCCTGAAACATATACATTTAAAATTGATTTTAGAACAGAAATATGCTACTTATGAAGAGTTTGATTATAATAGGTTTGTTTTTCTGCATGACCATTTAGTACAGAACAGTTTACCATCTTTAAATACTCATTAAATTTCACCTGTCATGTACCATTATGAGTCTCACTACAAATACATTTATTTTTATTATAAGTAATAAAAATATAAAGCATTTTTACACACTGGTTGTTTGGCTATACTTAGGCTAATATTTTAATAGTTAAGTAATTTGACCTCTTTCTTTTGATCAAAAATTATGGGAAGAAATTTAACATGTTTAAGTGTCACAATAGAAAGGCATAAAAAAGAGAATGGCCCATGGCAATAATTTATGACCAAAATAGCATAAATTTGATGGCCATTTAATATAATTTTGCCTGCATTGTTAAACATTTTTATTTGATTTTTAGGAGTGTTGCAGAACTGCAACACATGTTCTGATTATGTTACCCATCTTGTATGCTAATCATCAGATCTTAAATTAAACTTAGCTTCTAATATAATCAAAGTTACATAAATGGACCAATACAATTCAATGAAAAATACAATAATCACTAAAACGATAAACAGTTAAAAAAAATACAAATTGTTTCTTGAATATCTTTGTGTGTTATGTGTTTACATGATATTGTACTTATTCATGTTCATTGCACAAAAACTAGAAATAGCAAATTTCGTTTATATTTCATATTTTTTGTAGAGAAAAAAATTAGTATTCTATCATAAAAAATTTACTGGGCCAAGTGAAATTTTCATGACCCAAGGCCTTGCTCTATTTCCATTATATTTATGTCTAGCATGTTGCTCCAAAGCAACTCAGTTCAAATTTCAATGTACAGTGTGTTGCATATCTGCAACACATGGTGCTTAATGCATTAAGACATGTTTGTTATTACAATATCATTTACAATTCAACTTGTTCTTGGGAGTTTTTTAAAAATAAAAATTGAAGGCTTAGATAATATAATAAATGTACTACTATACTTAATGTATACTTAAAATAGTGATAATTTTTCTTTTTAATCAACATAAATGCATCTGGGACACAATGGCAGAGAAGGCTTATTTGTGACTAATATAAAAACACAGCCAAGCTAATCAACAATGAATTTTACTAGGATGATGAGCCATTTGTGGAACCTGGCAGCTGATACAAAAGATGCCAATGCCCCATTTGTGATATAGCCCATATAACCTTGTAAACGTAATAATTCATAATTATTAGTTATTATGATCATACATATATATATATATGAGTAGGCTTGAAAATTTCCACATCATAGTTGATTTAATTTCTTTATCTTCTTCCATAAAATCTTAATATAAATTTTAACACTATAATAAGCAAGAACATATTTTCTTAAATATATCCCAATACATTAGTAATATCAAACAAACTTCCAGATTTTTGTTAGGCTACATTAACACAAATTATTATTCCAAAACAAAGCAATCTGATAGAGGCAGCCAATTAAGTCATTATCATCTCATAAATTTTATAATTACAAGGGTTGGAAATAAAGCAGTGGCAACACTGTCACTGCTCTGTAGGAACAAGTCAGAGTTTCTGGAATTTGGGAAGAAAGGAACAATAAAAGAAAGAGCAATAACTAGATAACCAAAAATTTATCTGATGATAAAAAGAAAATAGAAATAAATTTTATGTCCCATGAAGTGGCAAACAAAATATGTACTCAATCTATTTTAGACTTGATATAACATCATCATCATGTAATAATAGATGATAAAATTAAGCCCTTATAGTTAAAAAATTAAAACTAAAAAGATGTAAAAATTGTAAACCAATTGTTTGCACATATATGTATTTTTTAAAAATTAAAATAACATCACTAACTGAAAAGGAGTTATATAGACCTGAAATACATTTTATCCAAATGTAAGATTTTAGTCTTAGATTGTACATAGTCATTGCATCCAGTAGAGGAATTAAGAACTTTAAAAAATGTGTTAGATTAGTCAATTTAGTGTGATAAATCCTTATGTAAGATAACCTTCACAGTTATATAAATCAAATACCATAATATAATGCTAAGCTATTGTTTGAGTTTCATACACATTTAAGAATGTGTGTTAGGATAAAATAAAAAGTTTACCCCATAAACACTGGCAGGATTTTAGAATACTATATTTATATAGTACTGTAGTTTAATACTGTATTTACTGTATCAGAATACTGAATATTTTAGAATTGTTTTTGTTGTACATATTAGCCCAGGATTATTATAGTTATTTTTCATTATTGAAAATTTAAGACTACACAAAATTATGTAAATAATTTCTGGGCTGCCCAAAAATTCACCAGAGGACTCTCAGCTTAAATGCTATTATATAACATGGATGCTGTCGCAAAGAATTTTTAATGATTTTTTAATGTTTGTAGCCGTCTTAGCCCACAAAAAAAAGGGTCAACGTTGAGATCATGTTTAATTGTGTGTGAATTTTGTTCATAGTATTTGTCTGTTTTTATAAGTTTTACTTCAAGTCGTCTGCTGTTTGTGGTTCCTAGATTGGAATTAAAAAGGATGTAAATAGGAAAAAAGGGCTCATCGTTTGTTTAGTCTTAAATTTTCAACAATGAAAATAACTATAATAATTCTGGGCTAATACATACAATTTAAAGAAAAGTGGTTACATTCAAAAACCATCTTTAAATCGTACACTGAAAACTTTTTAAGTTAAACATTGATTTTTAAAACATGAACATTTAGAATCAACTTTATTCACATATGAAGAAATACTAAATGTGGTCTAATGGTCTATTATGGATAATCAATTATCATTTATACACAATCATGTTAGATTTTATATTATTTAAGTCACTTATCATTTGCAGTGATGAAGCAAAGAACAAATCTTCAAATTTTCTAGAGAGATGAATAAGTGCAAGAAATCTAGCCTCTCATAAAATAAAAAAAAAAATAAAAAATGATGTTTATGTCGTTTACATTATCGGATGACTGGAAATATTTTGGAGCAATTATGAATATAATCAGAAACTAATGTTGCTAATTTCGTTTGGCAGGAAGAAAATTAGTCACAAGGAATTTATTCTGTAAGATCAAACAAATAAGAATACTATAAACAATTTTAAATCATTCGGTTGAAATTACTTAACATGGCTTTAGTTTTCAAAAAATAAAACATGATGTTTCAACAATATAAAGTTAATTGTCTTTGCAGAATGAAATTTTCAATAAAATATCTGTAGAACTTTGATTAATTTTAACAATATTGAATGTTATTGTTATAAAATTCATTTTTCTTATATAACAACTTCCATTACACAATTACTGTAATATTGTATGGATAACCATAGCAACCTTTTTTTCAGCCATGTGATGCATGCCCATGATAGACTAGAAAAAAAATCATGCTTAGAAGGTGTAGGAAGGATTAACAAAGAAGCAGATAAAGGAAGTCAGTGGTCTGTCCTTGCATGAACTGACAAACATTGTAGAGGATAGAACACTGGAGACACAATCCATCAGGAGGTACCACCACCAAAAGCTGGTGCCAACTTGATAGACCTAACATCAACTATAGGAGCACAAATACAAAAAATTATTAGAACCTTAACTTAGCTTGCAACTTTCTTTATGGCCATTGAAAACATGACAAGTACTTACCATATGGTTCAGAGGTACCATTCCAAAATATTCATTTTTCCTTTTTCTTCCATTTCACTTTCATTGTTTAGTGAAATGGAATACAAAGTTTCTAACTTATTAGATATATAATTATTAGAGAGAACCAAAAGATATGGTATACAGAATTTGCAATAATGGTTCTATTGGGTTAAAACCTCTTTTGTCTGATAGAAGACAAGTAACTAATAACAGTGATTAAAGTTTGGATTCACAAATAGGATATGAACACGAGAGCAGACTAAAGGTGAGGCTTATGCATGATACATTATACTTCTTTTTAATATTAGTTGTTATAATAATTTAGTTTTGTACATAATAATGTAATTAAAATTAATGACAACAATGTGCAAGTTCCCACCCAGACATGAACAAAGGGCAATAAAAGTTAAGCTAGTTTCATACTCTATGGCAGGGGTGGCCAACTTTTGTGCACATAAGATCTACTTTTTATCGTAAAAATGTGTCGCGATCGACTTGTTGTCATAGGCATAGTCTAAGTGGGGAGGGGGAAGTGTGAAATACATACTATGTTTATACACTGTTTCAGTACGAAGTGCACTCACTGCTTGTGAGTCGAATCATAACTGCATGCACACAGTTGCGTTCGGTTACAAATATAATACATTAAGTCAAGACATTGCTAGCGATTGACCAAAATTGGCTTGGCGATCGACTTGTTGGCCACCCCTGCTCTATGGGAACAAAAGAAAACATGTCTCCTATTATTCTCTTCTCACAAGTATTCAGTCTTCAAAATAATGAAAAAGAAACATACATGCATTTTCAAAACCTAGAATTTAAAATAAAGCTCTGAAAGCACACACACAAGTGAAAATAGTATGTGCAATTAATTAATTCAAGAAACAACTTTTCCTGAGCAAAGAATACAATAACATTATACAGGAAATTAAGAGATGATCCCAAAGTAATTTTTCAATATTTAGGCAAGTTTTAATATATACAGATGTCAAGATAATATCTTTCAGACTTGATTAACATAATACATATAACTATAAATTATGATTCATCAAAGATAGTTCTGTTTTAGTTCTAATCATTTCAATTTTTTTCCATGTTGAAAGATGCAAAGGACTGTGGGCCACCAACATACACAGAAAAGTAGAACATCTGTTGACTTCACTAAGAAAAAAGAATAAAAGTATGTCACCGATAATGTGCAACATGTTGCCCACTAAACCTGTTAGTGTCATTTTCTCCTCTTTTCAGTTATTACAAAGTATGAACTAGCTTTAGTTGACTGTTAGATTTGAAGAAAAAAGCTGTGTTTAGGATTGACAGACATCCTTTATTTTAGCTAAACTGTTCTTTTCAATAAAGGACAAGGACATAATTTGTTGTTTATTTTCATTTTTCAATATCTGTGTTTCTAACCGAGACTATCAAAACAATGAATATTATGAACAAAATGTATTAGTTATATTAAACATTACAACTTCACTTGACAAAAATTTGCACAAGCCACACCAAATATAACAGATATTTTATTGTTTTTATAATTTTTCTATAAAAAGTAACAACCCAATACATTAGAATTTCCAAATGATCTGACAGATTTTTATTGGGCTAGTTCTGAAAGTGAAGATTGGATGGGGTTTGTTATGTTATGCTAACTGGCCATGTTGTGTTGCCAGTTAGCATAACATGGCAATCAGGAGTTGGTGGGTTAAACTTCTACTCTGGGTTAATTTTTTCTTTCAGAATATTCTAAATTTAAATTAAACATTAAATTATTAAGAGATGGCAGCTTAATTGTGTACCTCAGCCAACTTGTTTTGTTTCGGATCATCAAAGTAGCCATAATTTAGTCAAATAAAAGTTTGGCAGATAATTTGAAAAAAAGAGTAATACAATTAGCAATAGATAAGAAAAGGATTACTAAGAGTACTTCTTCCAAATATTTTGAAATTTCTATAATAATTCCACACTGCCACAATGGAATTTCCACATAACTTTTAACTTAGCTTTGATTCTGTGGTGCTTTCAGGAGGCTCTGCTTATTTCTTTGTTACTAATATAAAAGCTGTCAAGCATGTGTGTGATCACATTTATGTTGCAGTGATGTCAGTAATGACATGACGTTCATGCTGACAGGAAATTTTCCTTAAGATGCATTTTAAAATATTTTGGCAAATGATGTATTTTAAACTTACTTCATTAAATTTAAAAGTTCAAAAATGATATCTGTGTCGTGTCACTTCTATTACAAATTAAAAAAAGCACCCTTTCCATAGTGACCACATGCTGTTCTATTACCAATCTGAAGTAATGATACTGTATAACGAGCCTATTATTTAGAAAGTGTTATAGTTCATTTAATTAACATATTGTTGGTGCACAAGAATAGTGACACAATTCAAAAATTTCCAATTTCAAGTTTATTGTAGAAATGTATAGCAAACTCCCCATATTTTTTATGTGGAAGAACGAACACTAATATTTATTTCCAAAATAGATTTGAAAATTTTCAAAATCCAAGATCATGACAAAGCCTTAACAAAGAAACAAGAAACTTTTAAGTGGCTGTTCTGGAAGATCCATTTTTTTGAGTTGTGTCACTATTCTTGTGCACCAACGACATGTACAATTCGTCTTTGTTTTATCAATGTGGAATTAAAAAGACTTGCTATTTTGTCCAAGAAAATGCCTAGGGAAAGCATAAAACTGGCCAGGTAAATTCTAGATCTGAAAGAATAAGAAAAACCGAGACCGCTGAAGGAAATGAAGTCAGACTTAAGCAACATTGAGTAAGAATGGCTTCGATAAAAGCTGCAGAAACAGCATCATGTCAAGCTTGACTTGAAGCTCTTCTCAATTCTCCAATCTCTACTTTCTCATAAATATTCAATCATGTTTGACAGGAGAATTTCCAATATATATATAAAATGAAGCATCTATTTAAAACTTGCATAGAACCTAAATTAACTTATGAAATCTTTATGGGAGATGTGCAGCTAAATATGCAGTTCAGAAACTCCAGATTCAATTCAATTGCTTTTTAATTAAACCTAAATACCACATACAGAGTTCATACTCAAATTTTTGTTTTAGATTCCATAACTTTTCCTGACCAACTTTGTTCAAATTCCCCGACCCTCACATCCCTTACAGCAGGAATAGGCAACCTTTCTCTATGTAAGGGCCGCATTTCAAAACTTGAACTGACGCTGGCCGCACACAAGAGAAAAGAGGGGGAAAATGTCAGTAAATCACAATTCTTTATTCATATATAATTATAAATTAGCATAGGTATACTTAATACAGCTTCTGGCACTGATCTAAATGTAATATATCAGAAATATTTGGTTAAATATTAGCCACTGCTAGTTTTAAATTAGTTTCAATATGTCTGTTAGCCGGTTTCTTGTTTTAATTTTTACTAAATTCGTTGCAAAAAACTATTCACAAACATAACTTGTAGAAAATAATGCTTGAATTTTCATTGAATACTTCCTTAAGCTGGGAAATTGATATATTTATTCATATTTTATGCCATGTGGGCCACGGGTTGACCATCCCTGCCTTACAGTATGACACATTGACAAAATAAAACAGCATTTGGCTTACTATGTACAGTACATAACTAAACAGTTGGAGAAGCAATAGTTTTAAGTTACTTTTTCAAATTAACAGTTATATTTATATTTTTTATAATTGCCAAATTATTAAAACTAAAAAAAATGTTTTATTAAATTAAAGGTAATTTTTTCTGTTATTAATCCAAAACCATAAATCTACATGACTTTGAAAAGAATAAAAAAAGCATTTATTTATTTATTATTCATTAACAAATCCTGTATAATCCATGTACAAAAGTGTATATTTATTAAATTTATCTCTTAATAAATTTCCTGAACTTTATAAAATGTTAATAAACTGGAAAAATTCAGAAATTGTTTTGCTATGCAATCATAATTATTAAAATGAAAAATGATAATTTTAATTTAAACACTACAATTTATCATTTTTTGTACTTTGCAAAGTTTTGGGGAAATTTTGAGTCCTGAAAATATTCTGCACCCCTTTTCATACATTGTATTGCACCAAATTATTTCTTGCTGCTTGCAGATGACTACACTTAGTCAAACATAATGTCAACAAAAAAATCAACAGGTAGCCAAGGAGGCAAATTCCTTGATTTTTTTTCTGGCTTTCCAGGTGCATAGGAACCCTGCATATATTCTTGGATCTGTTTTGTTTTTTTCATTTCAATGTCTCACAAACTAGTATTTTTGTGAAATTAAATAAAAAATAGTTATAAAATGAAGAGAATGAAGTTCAAATGCACTCCTTGTACTAAATGTTTAAATAAAAAAAATATAAGTAATAAAATACACTTTTAACTTATAATGTAAAGTATCAAACCAATTAAAAAACAAATTATTTTAGCTTATATTTTACTTTTATTTAGTTTTTTTGTATTTTTATATAGTCACAAGGAAAATACATATATACACATACACACACACAAACCTTTAAAAATACATTAACAATAACCATGCCAGATAAACTACATTCTATATGTAATTCAAACAACTTAGAATAAATACTGAATGAAATAGCTAACTAAACATCACTGGACTTCATATCATACTCGGATATATCATGCAGGGAGGAAGTTATGAATGAATGAGCAGCACAAAGGCATATGGACAGAGAATTTGATTGATGCAGAAAAATATAACCTATGCTTATAATTCCAAATTATATATGCCTAGAAGCAAAGATTGGCTTGGAGCCCGCACAGTATAATTTGTTAACATACCTGTGCAGTCTGCAAGAACTGCAGGTTCGAATCCCGCTCCAGGTCGATCTTTTCTTCTAGATATTTCTATAATTTAAAAATTAAAAATTAATTCTATTAAAATTCCTAAGATGTGGCAATTTTGCCTACTTCTAGACCAAATTTTGAAATAAACTAATTTATATGTTATGAATACTCTGAAATCTGATAATGTTGCAGTTACTTAAGTGATATTCCACTAATTTTTTCAGTTATTTCAGATGTAGTGATTTAAAGATTTGAAAGAAAAGTTTGTTACAAATGGCTTAATAAACTATCAGAATTAACATATTTAAACCATGATAAATTAACTTAACAGAACTAATTTTTACATAAAGTTAAACTTATTTTGACTTTTAAGAGTGGGGAAATTTAAAACAACTACACCAGAGCTGTAGCCAGAAATTTTTGAGTGTGGAACACCCACAGGAAAAGGCTTTCAGATCAGTGTAAATTTAAGTCAAATTTTGTAACTTTTCATTACATAAACATGTGTCCTAGTCAAACAATGTGTAGAACAAGGCAAAAACAATAATTTTCAGGGAAGAGCTTTTAAAAATACACTAAATGCCAACAACAAATAAAATCTACATGAGACACAACTCCACATGAGATATGACAAGATACCTCCCTATCTTTCCATCCTCTCAACCTTTCAAAACCAAAATTTAATAGTACCAATGCCCGTTATACACAAGCTACCACGCCAAATTTTGTTTCATCATTACTCCACCCAGAGATATTAAACGAAATAGACACCATCACACACACATACATATCCATGAAAATTTCCCCCCTTTTTATCAGTTTAGTGTGTGTAAAAATGTGGAAATTAGCAAAAATTTCGGTGGGTCAAATTTAACACAAATCCAATATTTTTCCTTGTTATGTATGCATAACAGCCAGAAAAGTAAAATACAGTAGAGCGTCAAAAAGTGGAACCAATTGGGGACTGGGGTCCTTCCAGTTAATGATTTGTTCCAGTTTCCGACTTTGTATGAAAAAATACATTAACCTGTCCGATGTTCAAATTTTTCTCTGTTGCGTATCGCTTCGTGTTGAATTTTTCTCCATTGCGTGTCGCTTCGTGTTGAATTTTCGTCGATTTTAAGCCTAACGAAAATTTTTATAATAATAATCGAGGCTATCGTATCGTTAAAAATTATTTCTGCATTTTGTACAAACAAAATAAATATATTAAAGAATATAAAAAACATGAAAATTATACTTTAGAAGTAAATTTAGTATCATAAACATTCGATTCAGCACGATACAGTCTGACTGAAAATCGTTCCACTTATCGACGCTCTACTGTACTTGTTAATTTGATTAAAATGAGTTTACAAGTGAAACAAATTTAGTAATTATATTCTTAATAATCCTTATTGTTAATATCTCTCTTATACGATTATATAAATATAAACTATTGAGTATCAAAAACCCCACACTTTCTGAAATATTGTTTCAATTGATTTGATTTTTAATTTTAATTTCAGTGGAAAGGTCAGTTTTTATTATTATTTTTACTTTTAACTGGCTACTTAGTGACTATCTCCCCACAAATACCTTGTTTTCAAGTGTGGAAGGGTGTCATGGGTGGTGTAGAGTAAGAAGTGACAAATCACGGGCATGGGAATTGGTGCCACACATGGCTACATCCTTAGCTACATGTTCATAAAAAATGTGAACCTACCAAAAGTGCTCATTAATTTTATAAATACATAATTACAGATCCTTTAAGGAAAGATTAGCTGCCTTATATAATAAGAAATAAACTGTAATAGATACCACTTAAAACAATATTAAAGTATCTCTAGTTTAATCACTATGTATTATTATCAGCTATCATTTTTCTAATGTGCAAGAAAGGAAGCATTGTACAATTCAGCTAAGATTTTAAGCATGTGATTATTTTGGAAGAAAAAATATATCACAAAATAATACAGTAGAGCGTCGTTTATCCAAATCAATTGGGGACTGGAGTTGTTTGGATAACTTATTTTTGGATAACCGATTATGTATGAAAAAACCTATCCCATGTTGAAATTTTTCTCCGTTGTGTGTCACTTCGCGTTGAATTTTTGTCAATTTTAAGCCTAACAAAAATTTTTATAATAATAATCGTGGCTATTGTATCGCTAAAAATTATTTCTTTATTTTGTACAAACAAAATAAATATATTGAAAAGTATAAAAACAAAAAATTTATACTTTATAAGTTAATTTAGTATCAAAAACATTCAATTCAGCACAACACAGTCCGACTGGAAAGCTTTCGGTTAACTGATGTTTTGGTTGATCGGCTTTCAGATAAATGACGCTCTACTGTATTGATAAAACATTACTGGCTAACTGCAAAATTTTTGCATTCTAGCAAAGTGATATATCAAATATATTGACTGACTGCAAATGATGTCATGACTACAATCAAAGAGAATAGGGTGAACAAACTAGTATTAAGCTATTCATATCTCTAGTATATTTGACCTTGGTATCTTGTGACTTGAATTTTGACTGCATTGCTATTTAGAAACAATTATAATTCTTTGCATGCAAGTTTAGATAACAAGTCTAAATGAAAGAAGCGATCTGTTTATAAACAAAAATCATGCTTATTGTAATCTTTATTTTTTAAATAAATGATATAACTGAAAACCTTAAATTGCCTTACTATAGACATCTGTAAAGAAACACTCGTGATGTATGTATACACATAAGATGGAGTAATATACATTTTTGCTGAGTAAAAGGAAAGTGTTCAGTTAAATGGTGCTCATATATCCTGACTTATAAAGTGACTATATAAAACAGTAATTCTTAATTTTTTTCACGCCACTGCCCCTTTGGTTACATAAACTTATGCGCAATGCCCCCAACAATGTTTCCTAACTCATTTTCCCTTGTGTGAAAAAAGCTTAAAATGTTTTTACAAAAATTTTCTATGAACCTCACACTTTTTGTTGTTACCATACATTGTTCTTTACATCTAAAACCAATAAAAGCAATATTGCTTCTTATCAGTTTTACAGAGGAAAAGGAAAAGTTGTTGGTGACCCCAAACCTCGCCTATTATTACCATTCAGTATCCTGTCTCCAATGCCCCCTGCCACCCACTTGATTCTTTTCATCTCTTTAGATTTACTCACGGCCCACTCACTTTTGGAACCACTGGTGTAAAATAAATTCCCTCTTTACTTATGGCAACTTTTGAATCACCTGTAGAATAATATCTGAACCGATCATCTCTAATAATAAACAAGTACAGTTCCAATTAAAGTTCTACATTACCTGAGATAAATTGTAGAAAAGTAGTCTGTGAACAGAAATGAATGTGTAGTATAATATGGCTGATTTCATGAATTCTGGACAGATGAATTGTGCTACTTGTCATATACAATATACTCTGCTTTTAGGTTGAAACTATTGATTTAAAGTTCACAATAGATCACTTAATTTTATTCACAACTGTGTCTAAATGATAGCTTAAAATTATAAAATATTTAATCATTTTTAAATTTCATACTTTCATGTAGAGTTTCTGGAGTAAATTCTTTTGTAAACTTTTTAAGCTAGGTTTACTTTCAATATGACTGCTACAAAGTAGATACAAACAGTCAGTTCATCCTCTTTCAGTGAGTGTTCACAGTTTATTAGAAGTTGATATGATCTCAAATTTTGCTGAACTTTGGTTCAACTTTTTGCAACTAGCATTCAAAACCTTTTTAATCAATCATGCCCTAACTTAGTTCAGGCCAGGTAGTATAAGGTGCACAATATTTTGTTTTTTATTAGTATTTTTTTTTTTGTTTATACTGTCATACAAACCATTACAAACAGATTTAATGCTTTCAAATTTAGTTTATTTAAAAATTTACTAAACATTCTATCTTTTCTGAGTTTTTGATCATCCAAAGCACCCCAGTATTATATACTGGGGTGCTTTGGATATTACCTTGGACAATTGGGATGCTAAAGCACTTGCAAGTTTTCTGACTTTTTGTTGCAAGTTATTCTGTAACCAAAAGAAGAAACACTGTTCAGAAATGTGACATTGTAATATATAACTGTATGTATACAGATATTTCTTTGTACATTTATCTGCACTCATTTTTAATTGAATTTACTGTATATAAAGTATAAATAAATTCTGCCTTTAACTAAAGAAATTTTGCAGTACAGTAAAAACTGCTTAGGCGACCACCTGCATTTGAAGGGGACCTGTCAAAATGGGCAAAAATTTCTGGCACAGAATGATTTATATATATAGAGTCTTCGTTTAAGTTACCTGTATTAAACAACCACCTGTGTAATGTGACCGCGGACATCAATTTTTGGTCCGAAACAACATACAATTGTAATAAGCGACCACTTCCATGAATATATCTGATCTAAACGATTGTTTGAACCCATCTCAACAACGTTTCCCCCTCCTAATATAATGAATTAGTTAAACTCTTGTTCAAACACACCTCGGATACTTCTCCCACCCTTGAAATTAGGTGCAGGTGTTAATGAATTAGTCTAGCAACAAAAAAATGCAAAGTGTTGTCATTAGAAGATCAGGCGAAAGTTATCAGAAAAAGTGAAAATGGTTTATCACAATGGCAATTAACTGCAAAGTTTAACTGTGGGAAAATGAAATTTATTTTACCGTAGACCTACAGTATTTTCCTTAGGGGTATAAAATATTGTATACAATACAATTAATCACTGGTCTCAATGTTTGATAAAATTTATTTTATTTTTTTTTGAAGCTCATTTACAGTACATGTGCAATAAACAGTTTCTCTATCAACCTACCTTATTTCTGTCATCTTATATATAAAATTCTCGTGTCACAATGTTAGTTACCTTACTCCTCCGAAACGGCTTTACCGATTTTTACCAAATTTTATATGCATATTCATTAGGTCTGAGAATCGGCTACTATCTATTTCTCATACCCCTACACTATTTCCCCCTTTCAAAAATATATTTATATATGGTTTAAGGCTTTTATGTCCAACAGATGGCGCTAACTTCCGACGACCTAAGTTTGCTTTTCTGTGAGAATGGACTGAAGCAGATCATTTTCTATCTAACTATATAAATAAAATATAACGTTCATTTGTTCCTACCGATTCCTTTGAAATTTTGACACAACGTTGCATTCGAATATGAACGTTTTTATATAATATACATGTCGAAATTCCCCCCAGTGGGAAGAGATGGACGGGATTAAGGCTTACCGTGAAGAACTCAGCTTCTATTATACTATTTTACATGCGGTTTTTTGCGTTTTTAATTGCATTTTAATAGGTTACGTCAACAGAATATACACTAAAAAGAAATTTTTCGATATTCCCCAGTGGGGAGAGGGACAGGATTAAGGCTTACTGTGAAGAACACTGCTTTTATTATACTAGATGCATTTTTGATTGTGTTTTAATACGGTTTGTCAAGAGAATGTACACTAAGAAGGGATTTTTTGAAATTCCCCCCACGGGGGAAGTGTTATACATTTATAATAGATACATTTTGAGCCACAACAACGTGTGGCTGGGTCAGCTAGTATTTTTATAAAAACAACATTCAAGTAATTTTCGCAGGCAAACAATAAACGCATTAATCCAAAATCAGTTTTACAGGCAAACTTCCTTTTTCGATTCTGCGATTGTCATTGATGTAATGAAATCGTATTAGGAGAAGAAATAATAAAATCATTTTATTATTCATTAATAATTTTTTTATTGTACTTAAGAAAATATTAAATATTTAAAAATACAGTATTTTTAAAGTTAAAATAAGATTAAACTAACGAAAACCAAAACTGAAGTGGTGGAGAGATACCACATGCTTTTATATCAATGATGTAATACACATAACTGAGGAGCAAACAAAGAGAACCAACTTGAATTAATTATCTCCAAAAATAAAGAAAGTGTGCATTTTAATACTGTATTAATCTTTAAAATACTGGTATTAAATCTGTCTTATAAAATCACGTAAACTTCTGTTAATCGAGTTATCCGATAAGAATAAAACACAGTCCCAATGTACAGTACTGTATCTCTACCGTTGAAAAAATTCTCTTATTTTTGCTCACCTCGAGTATTGCTTAGTTCATATGGCTTTTAGCCATATCTGTGCAGAAAATACAGTATTACAGCACCATCTGTATTAAATGACCACTTTTTGAAGGAACCGTCAGTGGTCGCCATAGATAGGTTTTACTGTATTTTATATGTGGCTACTAACTGACTATTAATCAAATAATATAATTTCATCAAGGATTAACTGATCCTTGATCAAATTATACTATCAATTTTATACAATTCTATCACTTGATTATCAGTATATTTTGAGCTTGTTTTCTATATTGAAGTGTATTCCACAAACTTTAAAACAAATTATAAAAATAAAACACATGTAAAAGAAAGATAATATTTATACTTTTTGTTCAAAGTACAATCCATTAACATGTAGCTGTAGTACAATTTTCAAACAGAAAATTATTTTCCAATTGTCTTTAAATCATTGGTCACAGCTTTTTGGAATGGTGCAAACATTTGAGAATTAGTAAGCTCAGTTTCAACTTGGAAAATAGTCCAGAAGAGACAAATCTAATGAGTAAGGGAGGTAATAAAGAGTGAAATTCTTTTCTTCATTTTTTTTTGGTGTCAAAAGTTTGATATACTTTGAGAGCAGGCACATTATCATGCAACATTCTTTATAAAACTCTGAATTCACTCTTTTCCCTACTGACGCAAATTCTTTGTGAATGACACCTTGTAAGTAAAAAGCAATGATCAACATTGTTCTGATGCATGAATTTTGAAATTTAAATTCTTTGACTTGGCAACATTAGACATGCACATCATTTGGAGTCTCATTATATTTGTTGTCCCAGTTTTAGAGTTATATTTTATGTCTGCTCAGCAACTGTAGGAAGGGTCTTTTACAAATACATTATGGACGAATGAAAAAACACAGTTGCAAGTCACAGTTCTTAAAGCAATGTTAGTTAGTAAAGTAAATTTTAAAAAATCCTGTCACAAATTTCATTATTATTTGAAATCAACACCATTACTCAAGCAAATTTGTTCCTCAGAAAAATATAAGACCACAAAAATTATTTATTTTCACGTGTTCATTCCTGTTCTTTTCATTAATAAATAAAAACTATGAAGAAATATGCATTTTCATGAATACTAGCGTTTGTTGGTTTTTAAAACTTGTTTTTTGAAGAAATTTGTATAATTTTATACCTGGTTTCACCCAAGTAAAAACTGGTTTTTAAGCCTGGCCTTAAAACATAAAATTTAATTATTTGCTTAAAAACATCAATATTTTGACACAAAATCATCTCTGGCATAAAACAGGAATATTGTTAAATACTGTTTCATAAAACTAACTACAAAACAAAATAAAACCCCTACGCCTAAAAAGCGTCCAATTCCACACAATTCAAGTTCTGAATGAGATGGTTGGGATCTTGTCAGAGAATAGCTATAGGAGAAAAAAAGTCACCTCTATTGGCAAGCGCCAAATCCGACAGAGGGCGCTCAAGACGGCTGCCAAAACAGGTAAACAACCGACCATGTGTTTGTTCAATGCCTGAGCCGATTCAGTTTCCATCGGTGACGACTACTGCGATGACCAAATGGAGAACAAATCATTGAATTTATAAAGTAAATGATTAATAAAAAGTACATGGCCAGCGTTATTACATTTAATAAATATATAAAAATATATATACGACTATACAAAGATAAAACTTTGCTTCTGTCTTTCAGAAGCAAGTTTTATCTTTGTATAGTCGTATTTATATTTTTATATATTTATTAAATACATTGAATTTATGTCAAATTCTAGACTGTATCGGCGACAGGAAATGTTGTCTTGTAGAAGGTGAAGCCGTTTTGGATGCTGGACACATCGTATTTTGTAGATTAAACTCTAACAACAACACTGAAAGTTCACGTTGTTGCTTTAGTGTTGCAATCTCAGATATTGTCGTTTTAATACATCTCAATTACGGGGAGAATGCACGTGCAAAAGCGGGGCTGTCTGGTTTTCGTAAACATGTGATAGCAGAGCATAATACTAAAATGAAAACAAAACACGTAAATTAACTTATATTTTCAATTAAGAAGATTTTTAAAAATTTGACTGAAAAGTTATCTCGACATACGTATATGAAGATAGAAAATTTACCTATTTTCTTTCCGATCTGCATACAAAAACAATTTTTCGACAGGCATGTCCATTTACAAAAAAAATTAGACAGTTTTTTCTTTTTATGTGGATGGCTTCAGATTTTCAAAAAAATAATTTTCAAACTTGAATAGGAATATTACCGCTATGTCATGACTACATAAAAATTATTATTTAAAAATAAAATAAAAGACTATCGTGTGTAGAATTAAAACACTTCTCACCTGTTAAAGTGTAACAGGTGAGAAGTGTTTAAATATTTTAAGCCGTATACACCATGTTCTAATATAAAAACGTAACTATTATGAGAAATAAAACTATGTTCAGTGTTGTTATTAGAGTTTAATCCACAAAATACGATGTGTCCAGCATCCAAAACGGTTTCACCTTCTATAAGACAACGTTTCCTGTCGGCTCCTTACCCGTTTCAGCAGCCATTTTGAGCGCCCTCTGTTGGATTTGGCGCTTGCCAATAAGCAATCCTTTGCGAGTTACATCTCCCAAAATCAGGTCCTGCAAGATCAATCACATAAATATCTTCAAGAACTTGAAAAAGTGACTTCATCCAGCCCTAAGACACTAAAGGAGATTTTAGTTTTAGAGGGTATAAACAAAAGAAAAAAAAATTTAGATTTATTAGTTAATGCTTTAATGATGATTGAACCCAGCTCAGTAGCTAGTGTGAGAGTTTTTTCTATCTCTGGCAATTTTCTGTGGAAAATAAGGACACAGTTAAGCAATAGATTTATAGACATTCTTTACTTTCTAAAATCATATTTTCTTATGGAAAATAAATAAAAAATAAAATAATATTTTGTAGGTATTCATTGTTATTTGTTTTCCTTCATGGCTTTCTATGGAGTAAATTTTATAGTTTAATGTGATATTCTAGAATTTCTTTTGTTTTGTATAGATGTTAGTTGATTTTATTTTGTTGTATTTTTAAAATGTTATAAATATTAAATAAATGAAAAAGTTTTAAAAACAAGTTGTAAGTATCTCTTATCTCCATTTTTTGGGCAAAAATTCGAAAACAGTTTTTTAAAAAGTTGGTTTTTGTATAAACCCTAATGAAGACACATACTATTACCTAAAAATCAGTAGATGTCCTGTTTTGACAAAAAAAATAAATGGTCACGTTAAGCATGTATGAAGTCACTGAATGTGGACTAAAATGTGAGTAGAACAATGTTTATCTAACAGAAGCTATATATTAATTTAAAATACTAAAAATTATAGAACTAAAAATGGAAGAAGCAAAAATACACAGATTAATTTTAGAAAATTAATGCAGTTAGTGTATTAGAGCTAAGATAGGCCTTTGAGCAGAGACCAAATAAAGATGGTATTTGAATTTGACAATCTAATATTTATTAATAAGTGAAGTTTCCCTGAAAACCAAGAAAAGAAAAAACTTGCTTTAGATTGTCAAAAATAAGCTAATCATTAAAATAAAAATTTAAGTTCTGAAAACAGCAGAAGCAATTAAAAAGTCCACAAAAAAAAACTCAATATAAAAATTATTAATGAAATTCAAGGAATACTAAATTATGTATTTAACACTTGTATAGAAATAAAAATAAAAGAGTTCCTTCCTACAAAACAAATAAAAAACAGAATGACAATCGAAGATAATATGCAATTTTTAATTTTATAATTTATTTGGTAAGATTTGAATCACAAGTAAAAACAAATGTCAAAGAAACCTGATATTTCATATCAACACACTGTACTATTTATATTTCAATTGCACAGGACTTAACAACTTTTGCTGTAATTGTGACAATTTCAACACATGACTATAGGAAATCCTTGTTTGAAATTCAGGAGACAAAACAATCCAAGACTTAAATTATCCAAGATTTACATATTTCTGTACAATATGACAAATGCCATGTAACTGGTGTAATGTATTAAGCAAATGGAATATAGCTATTTATACAAAATGCTATTTTCACTAATTAATAATTGGTACTAATAATAATATAAACAAACTTCAGGAAACAGCACGTGTCCGACGAGAACCTCATGGGTTGCCAGGCAGGTTTTATAAAACCTAAGACAAAACTCCTCAAAATGTAGCCCAAATTATTTTTAAAGTGACCCAGACAGTATTAGATTGCCCAAATGTTGCCTAGAGCCCTACGAATATTTCAATCTGCTACTTGTAGCCCAATCTTGAAACCCAGCTGTATTTTATGAGATAAGAGAAAAAGGGTAGTTCATGGGTAAGGTGACACCTGAAATTATATTACTGTAAAAGCAAAGCCATGTTGACCAGATTAGAGTTGTTCTTGGTCCATTGTTCTCTTATAATATAAAGGAACTTTGATCTAAATGAAGAAGTTAATGTATGCACATCATGGTTCAGACAGAATTTTCACTTCAAATTTTGAACTAACCAAATTCCTTAATGTGTAAACCTATATATCCCCAGCTGAGACAAATAGTATGATTACAAACTAATGGGATTTTATAATTATTCACATTTGAATTAACAAGAATATCCTGTATTAACATTAATTTTAAAAGCAGCAAACTTTAATTCAACTTAGATAAACCTCTTAACAAATGTATTTCTAAATTTAAATCTTGTAACATTCATATGTACGGTACATTCCCAAATTAGAATATTAAACTTTATAGACCCAAAACAGATTTATTATTAAGGTTAATAGTTGTGTGTGAAGAACAATTCACACAGCATTTGTGAGTGATTGAGACAATTCAACAAGTTTTAAACAAACATAACATTGGGAGGCTGTAAAATGAATTATATCTATCTAAAGAGAACCAAAATGTTTTAACCAAAACAGTACACAACAATTCAAGGTTTTTCATATTCAGACTAAACTCAAGATAGGAAATCATTGTCAAGCTATATGTTTTTACTGTGTAAAGTAGTAGTTTATTCAAACAGCAGAAAACACATACACGAAATTTTCAATGATTCAGATAGGGGTTACATAATGTTAGTCATATTGACAAGGGGAATTGTTAAATATTTTTTTTGGTATATGTCAGTGTGTTATTACTATAAGCTTAAGCTTAACGATTTCAAATTTTAGTTTCATTTTCAGTTTTCCAACATGATGACCAATGTATTGTTTTAAAATAAAAATCAGATTAAATCTTTATGTTTAAGAAGTGTAGTTTTCTTGACAGACACACACACACACACACTAAATCAGAAAGTAGTACTTATGACAAAAATAAACACACATTCTTTGCAAGTATTTCAAATAACATTAAAATTACTTTCAAACATTCACAATAGAAAAATGGAATAAATACATTTAACTTTTAAATTTAAATTATTTAATTTTTTACTAATTTTATAATTGCATATCAAGTTATTAATCCTATAGTTATTAAACAAGAAAAAATTAAATAAATGTAGAAACACACTGAATAGAACTTTAAGTTTATAACTACAAACAAACATAAATTTAGAAAGAAATTTATACAAAATTCAATGGGCAGATGCCTTTCTCAAGGGTTTTGGTTAGTACTAACTTAAATTATAAGAAACTTTACAAGCTATTTTATCACACTACACCTTTTGTGTTGCCGAGATAGTTTTAATGAAAAACTAATGTTTTTGGCCTACTCTATAGACCATTCTCAGGCGTAACGAGAGAAATGTCTCATTAAGCCTGAGAATGGTCTATAGAGTAGGCCAAAAACATTAGTTTTTCATTAAAACTATCTCAGCAACACAAAAGGTGTAGTGTGATAAATTAATTATTTGCTGAGCACATTCTGTTTAATGTTTTTTATAATGTTCAATGAAAGTGAGGTTTTCCATTATACCATCAAAGATTTCAACATATATCTTATGAAATCATAACTTTACACACCATTTTAAAACAGTAATACAAGTAGTGTTGAACACGAGATTGTGTTAGTAACAATCACATGGCTTTTTCCACCTTTATTTAGTTGATACTACCGTATCAACTAAATTTTCTATTTACTATTATATTTACTATTTATCAACTATTTTCTTACACGTTTTGGGCCTATTATGCCCCAAATAACAATTTTCCAGTTCTACACAAATTTCTTGTCCTGCCATTCTTGAAGGTCATCGTTGGTAAGGCTATCCCCAGAAACCTGCAGTACCTCCCCAATATCCTGCTCGTCTACATCTCCTAGTCCTGTATCAATTAAGTTGACAATTTGGTCAACCTGATGATACAGCGATAGGCTCTTCTGGTTGAGAATTCTTGATTTCCAGCCATAACTTCTTCCACACTCCATTTGTGCATTTATCAGTTAATTCTTGCCAAGCCAAGTCGGTATTTCCTGTGGCATCCATGATGTTATATTTTTTCCAAAATTGCACAAAGCAAACATAGATTTATGGAAAGTATGGTACTATGATGAATTGCTACCTTTTGTTGATTGGTTCGTGTTTGGGAATAATCATATTATATACAAATCAATGATATGCTGTGTTAATTTAAACCAGTGTAAATTTTGAGCATTTTTAGGCTTCAAGAAGACGTTATATTGAATCAGCGTTAAGCAAGGTCTTATTGTATTTATATGAAGAACAAGTGTTTCTTGAAAACTTTTAAAAATACTTTATTTTCTTCCTTTGAGTTTCATATATATAACAAATTATTGACATTCATCATCTTTTAGCATTTAATTGGGGAGTAGGTGAAAAATTGAGTTTTTTTATTATATAGACAGTAGGATAAAAAAAGGAACAATAGTTTGCCATACATGTAGTGCCATCTGTTATCCTACTTTTACAAATTTCAATTCTTTGCAAAAGAAGTATAATAATAGTTCTATATTATCTATCATACAGAAGTGTCCCAACATGTATCAATGAATTTATAAAAGTAAGAAATTTTCATTGTAGCCCAATCTAGCACAACTGCTACTCATACAGATATACACCCTATAGATTATGACTGGGCATGTTCCATTTTAAAGTTGTTCAACCTCTGGGGCATTTGAGTTCAGAGTTACCACTGTAAATTGCTATACAGTAACTGATAATCACCATAGTATATGACAGATTTTGACATCAGGAGATGTGCAGGAATTTACTTGAAATGATTCAAAAATGCTAACATAATATCGATATTCCATCACAATAATACCAGGACAGTCATTCAAATCATTGCTTATGTAGCAAAATACAGAACTATTGTTCTTCTGCAATGCAACCATCCTTACACCTTATTCATACTTTAAACAGCATTAAATTCAAATACATTAATGAAAACAAGATTAACAATTTGTTCATACCAAAAACTTAAAATGACTTATCTCACATCACCCAGATTCCTTAGGTTGTTGATACCAAACAGTTTTATTACATATAGTTTCCAACTAACTAATAATGGATAAATTGCTTCTTTGGACCAGTTTTCCATTTTCTTCTCATTTACATAAATTAGACACTTGTACGAGACAAATGTATTGAAGCTTGAAGACAATTATGATGAAAAGTATTAACTAAATTTCTGGAACTTGTTTGACTTCATATTTATATAATGTAATTAACAATAATAATGATAATTTACAGGAGAGTAATATTAGCATAATCAAACTATTATTATTAAAAATAAAAACTTGCACTTGTAACATCATACCAAAAATTTTCAGAATGAATAAATCTCTCTTCAGGAAATATTTTACAAAAATCTTTTCTTAAAACACTTGAAAGCTTTGAATTTATTATTATTATTTTTTTAAATTTTATAATATAATCCCTGAAAACAGACTTAATACCCGAAAAGTCGAGAATGCAAGTCTTTACATTTACAATTCCAATAAAATCTTTTTTTTCTTTTCATGGATTTGTGAAAACTTAAAATGTCATATAAAACTTCCCAGAGAAAGAAGTTAAAATATTAATTCTATCATTTATGAATTTTCTACAAGTGTTTACCCAACCTGGTGAACATGAAAAAGTCTGTAAAGGACAATAAATATAAATCAGCAATTTTCCAGTTTAAAAGACATTTTTATGTAAACAATTCAAAACTTTCTAGACTCAAGTGATCAAAAGACGTTAACTTTTAATTCTTTACAAACTTCGATATTTTATCTTTCTGAACATCTAAGTTCAGTTACTTTAATTTAATTTAATTATTATTATTTTTTTTTTGTAGAAATGGGCTGGCAGAATTACAATTTAATAAAAAGTAATAAACATTACAGATGGATACTAGGACTGGATAGTTGTTCCTGGTGATTGGACATGGCAAGCAGAGAAGATTGGACTAGTATCCATCTGTAATGTTTATTACTTTTTATTAAATTAATTTAATTAGTTACTTTAGTTAGTAATAAAGATGCAAAGTAAATTAAAGTGAGTTCAATAGTATTTTAAACTGCAAATTAATAATTATAGAAAAACCATCAAAAAACAGATAACATCGAACCAGACCAATTCACGATGACTTTGCATCAAAATGCACAGCACCGCACACATACAAGGAGCGGCAAATGGGCCAGTCATCACTCGTCCGACGCCAGAGTGAGGAAGCGGAAGCCCAGAAAGTTTGTTGACCACAAAAAGCCACACGAGCATTCTCCGAGTCACATCTGTCGGCTCGGCACGGGCCAGGCCACTCCTCGCTTTTTGAGCTATGACATCGACGGTACCAACACAATGCAGCAATCCAGCCCTGAAGTAGTTGATTTTATATTTTGATATGATCTACCACCACTCGTATTTATATACGAGCGATAGAGTCATATCATAATATAAAAAGGATCCACACTTTTAATAATTTAAGAAATGTATATGTTCAATTCATTTTCACGACATAATTGCATTTATTACCAGTTCAAATCATCATTTAATGGGGCCGGATTGCCGCGTCATGTCGGCGCTCGAAAAGTGAGGAGCAACCCGACAGACGTGACTTGTGACTTGGAGAATGCTCGCGTGGCTTCTTTGTGGTCAACAAACTTTCCAGGCCTCCACTTCCTCACTCTGGCCTCGGCCGAGTGACGACCGGCCCGTTCGCCGCTCCTCGTATGTGTGCGTTTTAAAGGTAAAAGTTTACTTTTAATACATGGCGCGTTTTTTCCTAATTTTCCAAAAAGGTGTATATTTTATAAACTTACACCTTAAAAAATATTAATATTAATAAATCATAAAAATAAATAAACTAATTGACGACGAATAACTCGTACTTTCAAAAAAGACGACATTTTAAACTATGTAAAGTTCTCGGCCTTACATAAACTATGGAAATCATCTTTATGTAAGGGACCCGGTAACATTCATTTACACACAAATTAATGCCAATTCCATTAATTTACTTCTCTCTTCATTGTAATTAATAAACAAACGAAATTCGACGTATCTAAATGGAAAATTCGCCGATGAAACTCGAATTAAAGTGAGAGTGATGACCCGAAAATTAAAATTTTGAAAAAAATCTAAACCAGACGAACAAAGCAAGCGTTAGGCCTAACATCAAACACCAATTACCTGAGATAAATCGGCCCGAAGACTTATTCTATTCATTTTAATTAGTTTAATAACAATCGACGTCTCTTCTATTATCAAAAAAACACCCAATTTTTACGTCTAACGGGCCGTTTATTATCGTCTTTCACCACCAAACTTCTTAACTTACCTCCATTTGCTCGGCCATGGCGTCCTATTATGGCAGACGCACGTGCATATTGAAAAACAGGTTTGAATTTTTTCTAATTTATAATTATATTTTATATCGTACTTTTCTATAATATTATCAGTAAGTTATTTTTAAAATATTTTAAAATAATAAAAATTTTATTGTTATTAATTTAATTTTTAATTGTTATTTTTTGTTTTTCAGATAGGGGGATTAAAAATCGATTATTATTAATGACTTATTCATAAATAATCGATTATTTTTTAGAGCTTTTTATGAAATAATTTGTAGTACTCAATTATTTTTCCATTCGTAATTTATTTGAATTTAAATAGTTTTATTTTTTTTATAAAAGAAATCATTGAAGCCACGCTGTTTTTATGGAGTAACGCGCTAAATTTTATATCAAAGTTTACAATTTCTGTTCTTAATAAAATAATAATTATTATCTTAATTGAAAACAGAGAAATCTACTTCGTAAAATTCCTTAAAAAAACAAAAAATTCTAATTAATTAAAATTGCGAACTTCTAATAATATGACTTTACGCCGCGCCAATGGATCAATATGGCGACCGTGGACGTACTCTAGGACCTTGAGACGTACCACGTTTCTTTTTGTCAGTTACTTTTAAATATAAGAAGTATCGATGACCTCTAGAAATAATCGTAGTTAAATTATAAATTTATACATTTTTCTACTTACACCAACTTTAATTTTGGGGTTTAATATCACTTTAAATATTTTCAATATGCACATGGGTCATAACTTCATAACAAAGACTCCAATTTAATTTCAGCTTCTTGAATAAATCTACTTTATTCTAAGGAGTGCAGTATTTATTTTTGAAATTTCATTGATTTTTTAATGTAAATCACGCATCGATTAAATTATAAATATAAAATGCAGGAAGAAGACATTTAATCTTTCAAAATGGTAGAATTTTTAATACTTTATGTAGATCTCTACCTTCAGATTTTATACAAAAGTGTTGTATATAGAAGACAGTATTTGCTAAAATTCTACAAAAATCAGGAAAACTTTACCCATAGATACAGGAGTAGTTTAAGGTGAAGAATCACTAATCTCTAGAGTAGTGATTTTTCATTTTCCTTTGCAATACCATCCATTGAATCTTTAAAATATACACATGCATTCTTAAAATATTCATTAAGTTTTCTATTTTTAAGGAAGGACTATCGTTCCGTGTTCTTACAATGTAGGAGGATGTTCTACAAAATGAAGATATGCCCTACTATTGGATGCTATGCATGACATAGCCGCCATTTTAAGTCCAAAAAAAAGTCTTTCTTCTATTTAACACATCCGTAATACCCTTCTTTTCAGGTAATTTTCCTACAGCGAGAATCTTGATGTTCTGGTAACTCGGGAACAAATCCTGATAGAGCTCCCCAGAAACTTTTTATGAGCGGGCCTTTTACTTTCTCGGATGTTATGTACAGTATATAACACGGGAAAGTATTGAAAACGTGTCGAATTTAATTCTCAGAAGTTTTTGCAAATTTTGATGTTTTAAGCACTTAAAACCAACACCTCAAATAACAGAAAAATTCCCCGGGATATGTGTTTTTATTAGTGCCTATTTCGTTTAATATTTCAGGATGGCGTAAAGATTAAGAAACGAAATTCAGCAATGTAGCTTGTATATAAATGAAATTGATTATATTATATTACAACCAAGATGGCGCCAAACACATTTTTTTAAAAAAAACTTTAAGCTAATGTTATAGTGTATTTTTTTGACGGAAAGTTATGCAATCAGTCGCGGAACTTTTTTACTTATATTTACTGACAAAAGGACGACCGAGTTATTAAGGTATCAGCCTACAGTTGTAGGGGACCCGAGAAAGAAACCCGGACGGGTCAAAAAATCCAGGAGATATTAAAGGGGTGGTTCGACCCGAATATATCAGGCATTCTCCCTCACTACGTTGTGAGGCTGGCTAAACCCTCAACGGGTTTGGTAAGAGATCGACTATCTTTGGGCAAATAGAGGAAAATAGTAAAAACAATACACTCATTGTTATGAAGAGTCGATTGTATTGCTAATAGAACGAATTAAAATTTCTTTCGCATCAGGAGAAAATTGAAATATATCTAGAAATTATCTCTTGACAGTGAATATTTAATTGTAAGCTTCACATGTGCCGAAAATTACAAAAATTTCCAAATTTGAATTTGGTGCCATCGAATATAAATTGCAGACTTCTATATTGTTTAGCGAATATCATAATATATTCGCTAAAGAATATAGAACGTGTTCATCAGCAGTGAATAAAATATCGTATATTCTCGAGTATGAAGAATACCTTTACAAAATTATCGAATGGTCAATACGAATTTTTTTGAATAATATCTTAATACACGTGAAATAAATTACAGTTTAATGCAAGTTTTTGTTTGGTTTAAAGTAATTTTAGTAACAATCAAAATTTCGGTTCTTAATAAAATTTATATGGTGCATATTGATCAGGTGAGACAATCGATAATAGGCTACATTATAAAGATAAACAAGTTTCCTTCCCAGTTCCGTGTTATGAAGCAGAAAATTTATTGGAAAATTCCATTTAAATTAAGGGAGAATAAAATCATGCGCCAGTTTCTATCCGCTGCATGAGTTAATTACAGTAGAATTTCTAAAAAATTTCTTAGAAAATTCCTTTTCTAAGAAACAATGCGAAGCTTCTGGAAGAGATTTAAATAAAAATCGATTATCTAGTAAACCTGTGTCTAACTGAAATATTTGATAATGCTCAAATGAGTGCGTAAACCAGTGTCTATCAACAATGGGTCTTCAATTTTTATCGAAACTCTCAAAACTATTGTTTCCGTAATTTCACCATTATGTTACTTTAATTTTTCATAGTTTCAGTAATACTCGTAATGGAGAAAGGAGAAATATCTTGTCCCGTTTGTCTGATCAAGCTAATTCTGTGTGTTTCCAAAATATTTGGAGTTCATTCGTTGTTAGACTGCAGTTGCCAGAGCAGAATATCCCAGTCAACAATTAAGATTGTATTGTATAGAATTTACTTGAGTGTTTTAGAAACTTTCTGGTGGTTTAGCTTTATCAATTGCATATTAATCTTCTTTAATCGTGGTATAGTTTGTAACGCTTTAACAGATAAAATGTTCGTTGAAGAGAAAATACTTTTCGATTTTCTCTGGTCGATGTGTGCTCTATTGTTTGCAGTCATGCATACTACATTGAATAGAAGAAAGTTCTCTTTCTTTTGCAAGGAAAGCTCATATATTGGGGAACATAAAATAATGGAAAAGCTAGAAATGTATTCTATTAAAATATTAAATTCAGTTTGTTTAATTTTACTACTGTTTAAGGTAATAATAGATACTTATGTGTATCATTTCATGAAATTAAATTTCGCTTCTCATTCGGAAGCATTTACCTGCGCTTTGTATATCGAAATTTTCTTCGGTATGGTGTTTTTGGAGGGAAGTGTTATAGGATTAGAGTGGTTTTCCTTATTCTTCATTGTCCAGAAAAGATTCGATTATTTATCGATAGCCTTCTTGAAAATTTTCGAAGAACCAAGAAATTTAAAAAAAAGGTTGAATGGCTTGATGAACAATCACACAGAATTGTTGTATCTTATAGAGGACGTCAATGATAAACTTGTATTATTTCTACCGATTATTTATGCATATTTAATATATATGAGCTGTTTTTGTGCGTGTGCATGCTTCTTCGTAAATATGAGCATTTCCGTGAAGATATTATTCGCCTTAACCTCGATTACATGTATGTCCGGAACTCTCTCAGTGGGTTATTTTGCATCACGTTTCACCGCTAAGGTAAGATTGAAACTAAAATATCCAAATTTTATATACGTATTTAAATTAATTCGTTTTTTGTTGATAAAGCGGGTAATGTTTGCTGGTTATATTACAGATATATGGAAAATTTAAAGAAATGGAAACGTTATCCTCAGCTAATTTGTCTCTGGAAGATAAATTAAAAGTAAATTGTTGATTTCAGTTTATAATGTAAAATATAATCTTAATAATAATAATTTTGGAATGGTTCATGGAAGTGGAAAATGTCGAGGGAAATGCCTCTCGGTAAGACTTACTACAGGAAACTGGCCCCTATTTAGGTGTTACACACGCAAATAACAAGTAAATTTTACCTGATCAGCCTGTTTGTCAGTGGTTTAATCCAACATTTTATGGAGCTTCGGGTTTGAGATTTTTTAAGCTTCTTTTTTGAAAGTTTTACGTAATAAATTTTTAAAATAGTTAGTATTTTTATCCTTATAGCTTTCTCTAAATACTGTAAGAAATTTTAGTGAAAGGAAGTCTTAGTGGATGATCTCCCATTGTTTAAAAAATTCCCCAAACAGCCCATCATAAAATAAATGATAATATACAGAATTAATGTTGATTAATTTATAATTTGTTTATCCAGAATAATAAAGTATATATTCGTAATACTATATTTTGTTTTTATTTGTTGGCAGTTACTGGATTTTATGAAAAGATTTAGTAAAGTTCCCATAGGAATATCTGTAGGTGGATTTTTCCGTGTGAAAAAGAACATCATCATCAGGGTAAGTTACGACGGTGATTTTTAAAATTACTACTCTCTTCATTTATATAATATTTTCCATTTTCAGATTCTTACTGCAATGGAATCCATAATATCGACATTGAACTCATTGGCAAGAAAAAAGAATGTGAAACCGTGTTCTCGTTCAAAGTCATATTTGAATTCTACAGACTTATCTGCACACTAAATGTTTAATTTGTATAACTGTGAATAAATTAGTTTCTGTTAACGTTTTTTAGTGCTTTTCATCTGTATTTATTCTTTAACAATAATTTTGATCTTTCTCTTTGAAGTTTCCCCCCACTCTTACCACCCTGTTGGCACTAAGACGTCTTTTTAATAAGTATTATGGGTTTGGCCAAGCCCATAACGGAGCGGCCAGACAGTGAGGGGAGGGACCTGATATTTTTAATCCCAGCTCAGTAGGCTGCCATCCAAGTCACTTGGTCATCCAACCATTTTTAAAAATTCAATACTAAATATGTTGGTACCATTTAAATGGGTTGATGGAATAAGAAAATGCAATACGCGGGCATCTGCCAAAGGGATGTTGCTTCTCGAGTTAATTTCAACAGAAAACTGACCCTTATTTAGATGCTACAAACATATTAGGTGATTAGTGGTTGGGTTCAGTAGGTAACATTTACTCGAATGATTATTCTAGTAAATGTTACCTATGATGATTGCCTTTGAAAATATCGAAAGACAATAGTCATTTAACAATTGTAATTACGATTTTAAATTTTTCAGCATAACTGACGTAAAATAAATCGGGCGATAGGCCTTATGATCGTTTTGAAATAGCTGCGACATAGAAAAACACCATTGACAAGGAACGAATTGGTTGGACACAATCGGGAAAATATAGTTTGAAATTTAAGGGAAGTAGTACCTTCAGTTCTATTGTCAAAAATGGAATCTAGGATGTTGTCGAGGATCTAATTTTAAGAGGAAATTTTACTTGCGGCTGAATTTTATGAAAGGAAAACATTGATAAAGTATTGCTGGCATATATATCTGAGTTGGAAGAGTGGTATCTGAGTGGAGTGTATTAACTAAAACAAAGAGTTACGCTTTTATTTGATATTAAGTTGTGTACATTGTTAGTCTGATCTTTCTCTACGTTATATTGATGTGTTTCAGTACAGTGATACCTCGATTTTCGTCGATAATCCGTCCGAAAACAATCGGCGAAATCCGAAACCGACGAAAACCGAGGCAATCATTTCCATACGAATCAATGTAAATCCAATTAATTCGTTCTAGAAACTCCAAAATACATACCAAAAACACATTTTATAGAGAATTGATACAGCGTTAAATAGTAAAAGCAATAAGAAATTAACATAAAAGACTAATTAGCATTAAGATGAAAGCAATGGAATTGTTCGGCTAGACAGGCGGGGTAATGTCTTGTCTCATAGAAGCTAGTTGGACACGACTAGCTTCTACAAGACTATATCGCCCCGTGGTAAAGTGTGACGTAATTGTCACGTGATAGTAGTTGTATGCGTTTATGATGGTCGTATCCAGGGGAATAATGCCTTCTGAGAAATCCGTTTAAGGGTAACTGGCCCCTATTCGGGCGTTACAGACGTGGAGAAAACCCGTTAAACTTCACGTGGCCAGCCCGCTTCGGCGAAACGCGAAAACACGACCGAATTCCCAGTGTTCAGGAAACGGATTTCCTAAATGGATTGTTTTTAAATCTTAAAACAATCCACTTAGTCAAATAGCTCCCTACCAGTGGCTAATGATGGAATCAGAGACAGTCCTGGTAAGTGTGCAGTGTGGCTGCCAAATCCCAAGGGTGCCAATACTGGTCAATGTGAAATGCCTGTTTTGTCGCGACACTAGTATACCTCAAAGGACGCGACAGGGTTGTTGTAAATTTTAAACGTTTCTCACCATAGCTGTAAAAATCTAAATATGTTAAACTTAATACTAAGTAGAGTGTCCGTCATTTGTTTTCTAACCAATTCGTTTTAGGACCAGTTGTCCATGGAAATTTCCAAAATTTACAATTTTTCGGTCACTCTCATTGAACTGGAAAATTTCTGTCTTTATTATCTAATGTTACGAACAAATCAGTTCGCACTGTACTCGGCTACACATTGGTTCGGTTAAGCTTTTAAGTAAATTTCAAGCTTTCAGCAGAGTTTTATTTGTCCCTAATTCCATAATCTCTTAACTATTTAACTACTTCTTAAGTAGAAATAAGTCGAAACCGGTTACTTTGTACTTGAATATTTGTAGTCTTGGGAAAAAAGTGGAAAGACAAATTTTTATGACAACGGATACATAAATCATATATAAATTCTAGAGCTTTTTGTACCTCGTTCATCTCATTCAATAAATTTAGCTGTAAATGATGCTGTCAAAGTAACAGTTAATTTTTTAACATCGTACACGTATTTTCTGCATCCCCTTATAAATGGGACATACTAAATAATAATATCATTAACATTGAGATCTATAAGTAATACAAAATGGAAGAGCAGAATATATGAAATATTTTAATAGATTTTTTAAAACTCCGGTCGACTATACAGAACTATCATAAAAACATAACCCAACCGATAAGAATTTACTGGTAAGTTAGAAATCTACTGGCGATTCACATAATGGGGCGAGGGCGGCCAAATATCTAGCACGCCGAGAACCGGTTCTGGATAGAAACGTTGGAAGCGTTATACAATATTTTGGTGTGAAGCTTCCACCAACTAAACCGCGTGAGGTTAGTGCTCTGTAAAGCGCATGCGCAAATGCCTATAATCTGGCTGCTTTACATTTTGGCCGTGGAAACTGTCGACAATACAGCACTTCCATTGGAAATATCCCTATACGAATTTATATTCGAATATACAATGGCAATCTTATTATTTTTTTCACATGTAGTATAGAAATTTGTAATAAGATACATAAAGCAGTTATAATAAAATATAAATTTTAATTAATTCAAATATGAAAATAATCGCGCAATATATAGTTACATTTTAGAAAATTCAAGGAAAATGGCATTTCCACCACTTCCAAGGACAGCACGCCACTGGTATTCTGGTCTAGATATGTCACATTGCATTTGTCACTGTTTAGATGCTGATGGGCCTTGCCAAATCTATAATGAATTCCAATAGACTTTCTTTGAATATATAAGAAGAATTTTATATGTAAATAAAATATATGCTCTCTACCTCAAATTACTAGTGCCTTGCCCCTGTACATCATACTTTTCTGTTAGCAATAATGTCGTGCAGGTCATTATCTAACTCCTATCAGGGAAACATTTTATAAATTAAAATAACGTGAAGCAGATACTAGCTCAGCCAATAATTAATCTAATACACAAAAAATAACACCTTTTACTTATAGCTGAGATAATTTTAATGAGAATACTAACGTTTTTGGCTTACTCAATAAGCCATCTCAAGGGCTAACTTTCGAAAAAATGGAACATTATCATTCCATTAAAAGAATACAATTGTTCGAAAAAATTCAAATCATTAGTAACGGAGAAAAATAAAAATAAAAAGGAAGAACAAGGTAATATAAATATATAAAAATACAAAAAAAAGGAAAAACATGGCAATATAAATAAATAAATATACAATAAAAACGTTATAGTGGGAATAAAAAGTAACAAAAAATGAAAAATAATAAATGAAAAATAAAAATGATTCCACTGGTGATACTTTTTTAAAAAGAATGGCAGATTATCGAGGAATGACGCCAAAACAAGCCAAGACAAGCCTACGAGTTCGTGATACACTTCTTAACTACGAATTTCCAAGCTGTTGGTAGGCTGTCAGCGTCCCTCGCGTTTATGCATGCGTCGCCCAACTTGCTTTTATAAATTTTAATTTTCTCTGCGGTACCCGCTAACGTTGAGGAGCTCAAGGATTTTACAATATCCGCTTCCTCCCACTTAATTACTGAGCTTTGGGTCTGCGCGTACTGCGAAAGTACTGTTGCGTTGGACCCTTTTTTGACGTCGTACTTGTGTTCCTTAAGTCTTTTCCCTAAGCTTCTTGTTGTGACTCCAATGTAGTCTTTTTCGATACCCAGTTCCGCGTTCTCGTACGCGCTGACCCAAGGCTTAGTAATTAAGTGGGAGAAAGCGGATATTGTAAAATCCTTGAGCTCCTCAACGTTAGCGGGTACCGCAGAGAAAATTAAAATTTATAAAAGCAAGTTGGGCGACGCATGCATAAACGCGAGGGACGCTGACAGCCTACCAACAGCTTGGAAATTCGTAGTTAAGAAGTGTATCACGAACTCGTAGGCTTGTCTTGGCTTGTTTTGGCGTCATTCCTCGATAATCTGCCATTCTTTTTAAAAAAGTATCACCAGTGGAATCATTTTTATTTTTCATTTATTATTTTTCATTTTTTGTTACTTCTTATTCCCACTATAACACAAACAACCAAACACCTTAAGTTGCTGAGAAAATTTAATAACTAACAAACGTTTTCAGCCAAATCTGTTGGCCATCATCAGGTTAAACATATTCGAATGCAAACACAAAATGGAACAAAAAATTTAAATACAAATAAATAAAATAACGGATAAAATATACATATAAGAAAGTAAAAATTAAATATAAATAACAAAAATATATAAAAAATATGTATAGGTTAAATAAATAAATATTAATAAACTACACGAAACTCTAATAAATGCAAGAAGTGCATTTATCAATAAATTATACGAAATTCTGACAAATACAAGATATGCAGTGATAACAAAATCAAGGCATTAAATTAAGAGCTATCAAACCTCTTAATTAAATATTTCCATGCCGAAGGCAACCCTTCAGCATCCCTGGCATTAATGCAGGCATTATGTAATCTGCTCTTAAATATTTCAATTTTTTCGGCGCAAAACGCTAAAGTCGGTGAGTGTACAGGTTTAATGATGTCTGCTTCACCCCACTCGACTACCGAGCCTTCAACCTGCGCCATCTGAGATAGAATTATGGCGTTAGATCTTTTGCTGATGTTGTATTTGTGCTCCCTCAATCTAATCCCTAAGCTTCTATTAGTAACTCCAATGTAGTTTTTATTAATGCCTAGTTCTTGGTTTTCATAAGGAATTTTGTACACTCCAGCCATTCTTTCTTTATCAATACGGTCTTTGTCGTTCCTTAATAATTTGTACAAGTTGGGAGCCCTCTTGAAAATTAACTTGGTATTTTTGCGGGCTGAGATTTCCTTCATGATAGCTTCTTTCTTTCTTTCATACGTGAACTTTGTGAATTTACGGAAATCACCTCCTTGAGCTTTTGTTTTGTTATTCTTGTAGTTTTTGATTAGTGCGGTTATCATATCCGCCCTGTACCCTAGAGTTCTAGCGATATGCGATATCCTGTAGATTTCTTTTTGTCTATTAACCACACTACTGCAGTAGAGAAAAGCCCTGCGAACAAGGGCACGGAAAGCAGCCATTTTGTATTGGTAAGGATCATTCGAACGCGATGGAATGTACAAAGGGCTATGCGTTGGTTTTACGTACACTTTAGTGATCAAATGTCCTTCCTTGAATTCGATGTCAATGTCTAAAAAATGTATCCGTGAGGAACACGTCTGTTCAATCTTTAGCATGAGGCCGTCATCGTTGTTGTTGATTCTATTAATAAATTCCTCGATTTTCCGGTCATTTTTCCATATTACAAGGACATCGTCCACGTATCTTTTAAAATACATAATGTCATTCATGAAGCCACAAATAAAACTCTTTTCTAACCTTCTCAATACAAGTTCACACAACAATCCTGACATAGGACTTCCCATTGGGACTCCCCTTTTTTGTTTGTATTGACGGCCATTAAAAGCGAAAAACGATTCATAGCAGACAAGGTTAGCTAGCTCTATCAAATCATTACTGTAATTTGCCAAATCTGGGCTTTTGCTGTGCATGAAATCCAAAAGCGCTACCTTGCATGACTCAATTTTTATAGAGGGGTATAAGCTCTCGTAGTCCATTACGGTTCCAACCTCATTATCCATTAAAATTAGATCTTGTATCTCATTAACCACATCCCTGGAATCCTTTGCCACATATACGTTATTCTCGAGCTGAGAGGTGAGAAACTTATGTAATCTCTTTTCCCATAGTTGAAAGATGCAGAGGACCAACCTTTTTTCTTGAAAAGAGATTACATAAGAGCAGATTACATAATGCCTGCATTAATGCCAGGGATGCTGAAGGGTTGCCTTCGGCATGGAAATATTTAATTAAGAGGTTTGATAGCTCTTAATTTAATGCCTTGATTTTGTTATCACTGCATATCTTGTATTTGTCAGAATTTCGTATAATTTATTGATAAATGCACTTCTTGCATTTATTAGAGTTTCGTGTAGTTTATTAATATTTATTTATTTAACCTATACATATTTTTTATATATTTTTGTTATTTATATTTAATTTTTACTTTCTTATATGTATATTTTATCCGTTATTTTATTTATTTGTATTTAAATTTTTTGTTCCATTTTGTGTTTGCATTCGAATATGTTTAACCTGATGATGGCCAACAGATTTGGCTGAAAACGTTTGTTAGTTATTAAATTTTCTCAGCAACTTAAGGTGTTTGGTTGTTTGTGATTTAATTTTGCTGAGTGAGTTCACTTCAATCCCACTATAACGTTTTTATTGTATATTTATTTATTTATATTACCATGTTCTTCCTTTTTATTTTTATTTTTCTCCGTTACTAATGATTTGAATTTTTTCGAACAATTGTATTCTTTTAATGGAATGATAATGTTCCATTTTTTCGAAAGTTAGAATCTGAAGATGGTTTATTGAGTAAGCCGAAAACGTTAGTATTCTCATTAAAATTATCTCAGCTATAAGTAAAAGGTGTTATTTTTTGTGTATTAAAATAACGTGACTTAAGTATATAATTAATCGGGGCCTCTAGTCTAACCTTTCCAATCCGTTGTCAGCTTTCATCTATCTAACTCTGCTGTCGAGATTTAAAAAAAAGAAAAACAGACAGAATTTATACGTCTACAATTTTTTTCTATAAACGCTATATTTACGAGAACACACTTCCCGCATAATTTATACAATCTGTTGCAAAAATATAAACACTTTATTAAAACATAAAATAATTAAGAAGCATCTAGCTGGGTATTAATCTATGCATAAACACCTTATCTCAATGAGAATTATTTCTTAACAGTAACAAACGTTTTCAACTTGTTCTGGAGGACATCTTCAGGTTTTTAAAAATCACAAGATATTGATAACTTCTTTTTTGTATAGAACAGTTAAGAACACATTTAAAATACCAAATTCCTTGAAATATTGAGATATTTGAATCCAACGAATAAATTACAATAATATGTATACTGTAGAATTTAAAATAACAAAATACATTAAAAAACGTTGGTTAAAGATTGAAAATGTTCATTACGGTTAATAAATAATTCTTAGTGAGATAAGCTGTTTTTGCATAGCTATAATGTAAAAACAATTTTTCCCACAGTTTTACAACTATTTTTAAATTTAAACAAATCATATCAAGTCTATTGGACGTTAAGCTTAGTAATTCAATCACGTGCGGAACCATTACAACCTGTGTAACACGTATCAGGTCAACTAGGACGCAGAACACGGCAATAGTTACAGTGCACAAATCCTAAATATTATGTCTGATTTTTTTCCTTGTAAATAGTTTTTGGTATATAAACGGGTAATTAGATTTATATAGATTAAATTATATCGAGTCTCTTGAACCGCCTCTATCCCCAATCTGACTGCCTATGACCGCTTTCGCTATTTCTCAGCTTCTAGATACAGTGGCGTTATTTCACGTGGTGCCGATTCTGTGGTCACACTTTGAACAATTAATATGAAATTTAATAATTTTTATTAAATATTAAAATTTATATACAATCGTGAAAATTCCACGTACAATTTTAACTGTTGAAGTAATTATAATCCTGGTCAGAACACGTATCGACTGCAAACTGTGTTTAGTTAGAATTCAACGTGGAAATAGTTTCCTCCCGTAGCTCATTATTCTGTGATAAAATGTCATACAAATAGAACATCGGCCGAAATATTATAAGTTGCTTTGGCCAGTTATAGTCGTTCAAATATACATTCGTTTTAATATAACATAATTTAAAAAATTTATATTCCCTTAAACTATATAATTACCATAAAGAGCACAGCAACACAGTATTATCCTGTATGGCACAAGCAGAGGACTGCGGTTAAACGAAACAAAGCTGCTATCACAAGGGCTATGCATTCCCAATCATTAGCTTTGCACGAAGAAAAAATCGAAATCTATGAAAGTAAATTAAATTAATGGTTGTATTAACGCCAGGGATGCGGATGGTCTAGCTTTTGCATGGAAATTTGGCACTTGTGCAGTTTAGGGGTACAACTGTTTGAAAGGTTTTTCCCATAAAATTAATCATTTCTAGACTAATTTGACTCAATCATGTTCAAAACACGTATAATTTGTTGGGAATTAGCGATATAAAATATGCTACAACCAAAATATTGTCGGAATACTTAGAGTTCGAAGATGCCATTGCTTGTTTTCGTCGCAGAGCAGCACACCAGAAGGCGAACACGTACGAAGAGTGAAGCCGGATGCACACATGCGGCGCGGCAAAGAAAAGCAGCAGAATGACGTCACTTTTTCTCACCACAGAAGATTTTGTGCCACTTTTCTCTTGCCGCAAAAGTTGGTTGAATTCTATCTTCGGCGGCGGTCGCCACCAAGACGCATTTCTATCAGCCAATAACAGTTCGTCTGGTAGTCACGTGAAAAAATACAACCACATGGTGTTCTAATGGCGGAAAGTTCGACGCAATTAACCGAGATAACAAATATCAGAATAAAGAGGAAAGGATAATAAATTTAACACAAATAATCATATATAATTTAATTCAAAGAACAAAACATTCGAATCTTACTCAAAATAGCATTCTTTATCGAGAGACCTTAATCGAGGAATAAGCCTATTTTTTACACGAGTTCTTTCTCGAGCCAAGAAAATATCTCTAATCCAAAATCTTCTAGCTAAATAAAGCAAGCGCCGTACAAAACAAAAGTTGTAAGCACGTGGTTAGCGGCAGTGTCGATATCGTACGCCATCTTGAATACTGAACGCATGCGACGAAATGTAAGCGGATTGCCGCTTGTGTGGTTATGCTGCCGCACGGTGAAGACGCGTTCGCGACACCGCTTTTCGCTGCCGCGCCGCATGTGTGCATCCTCCTTGACACGTGACATGTGTCGGTGCTATTCGGTTTCTGACGTGTTTCCTAATAACTTCTTTGCGAAGAATTTGCTGAACTTTGAAGACATCGTTAACAGAAATATTAAAACATCATTTCATTTTAAATATGGATTAAAATCAACATATAACAACATATGATAATTTAATAAATAACTAATAATTCTACTTTTCTTTTAAATGGCCTAATATCTTTCATATCTTAAGCAAAATTGAGTTATATTTATTTACAAGAAGACATTAAACATCTTATGTTGCATCTGACTAATATTTATCATCATAATATACATCATGATAGAATTGTCGTCGTTAGCGAACGGTTTTTCCTTTGTTGTTTCATATAGTAAATAATAATAATAAATCGTTTCTAATTACAATAAAAATACTATAGTATATTATGATCTATCATGTGATGTCTCCAAAGTTCAGCGAATTCTTCGCAAAAAGAGTAAGTTATCAGGAAACGTCAGAGATGAGTGGTTACGTGACTGAATAGCACCGACACGTCACGTAACTCTTCGTACGCGTCCGCCTTCCGATGTGCCGCTCCGCGACGAAAACAAGCTTACGCAATGACATCTTCGAACTCTAAGTATTCCCACAATATTTTGGTTGTAGCACATTTTATATCGCTAATTCCCAACAAATTATACGTGTTTTGGGCATGATTGAGTCAAATTAGTCTAGAAATGATTAATTTTATGGGAAAAACCTTTCAAACAGTTGTACCCCTAAACTGCACAAGTGCCAAATTTCCATGCAAAAGCTAGACCATCCGCATTCCTGGCGTTAATACAACCATTAATTTAATTTACTTTCATAGATTTCGATTTTTTCGCCAAAGTATCCAAAAAAATGGATGTTCGACAATTTTCGAAAAATAATAATGGAATAAAATATTTATTAGCAAGTATCGATGTGTTTTCTAAATATGCGTATGTAATTCCGGTAAAAGACAAAAAATCCGAAACGATAAAAAAAGCATTTAAAAAAATATTTAGAAAAGTAATACCTAGGATGATACATACAGATAAAGGAAAGGAGTTTATGAATTCTGTTATTAAGGATTTATTTAAAAAACATCAAATAAATCATTATTATACTCATTCCGAAACGAAAGCGTCTGTCGTAGAACGGTTTAATAAAACTTTAAAAAATAAAATTTATCGCCTTATTACCTATCGAAATTTTAATAAATATATCGATAAATTAAAGGATTTGGTGAAAGCGTATAATCATAGTAAACATCGAACTATAGGAATGTCTTTGGCCGAGGTGAAACCTAAACACCGTTTACAAATTTTTAATCGACTTTACGGTAAAACGAAAACGAAAATAAAATATAAATATAAAATTAATGATAAAGTTAAAATTTCTAAGAAATGTAAAACGTTTTCTCGAGGATATTTGGCTGGATGGAGTAAAGAAGTTTTCCTTATAAAAAACAGATTTCCAACCACTCCTCCCACTTATGTGTTAAAAGATTATAACAACCAGACGATTACGGGTCGATTTTATAACGAAGAACTGCAGAAAGTCAAAAATGGATTTAATGTTACGCTTATCAGTACGGCGAGTATGGAATATTTTCCGGAAAATACTCAATCGTCCTTCACATCGAAAATTAATCCGCGGATAAATTTAACCGGATCGTGGGAAGCGGCATTGTTCCAGATAATAATACCTCGTTCGTGGTTTAATATAACTAGCGAAAATAATACTTACAAGATAATTTCTAAAGAGATGAAGTTGATTAAAGTAAAAACCGAAGATTTGTCTACGCAAATTCCGTTATATCCTATGGGAGAGAACAAATAAAGTAATATATTCGAGACTATTACGAATAATTTAAAAGAATTGGGAAAGGATTGTTTTATTAAATTTTCTTATAACAAAGAAGACAGCTTTGTGACGATTCAGATCGCTCAAGATTGCGAATTACACATAAATCAAGATGCTCCTACATTTCTTTCAGCTCTGAATCTAGAGTATTTAAAACAATCATATTGTAAGAGGAAAAGATGAAAGGATTCAATATAATTTATCTTTTGCCGATTTTAAAGGAGAATTTATTACATTAATCGAAAAAAATAGATATATAGATAAAGTAAAAATCGAAAATGTCAAAAATACGACGCATATACCGATTGGATTATACGAACAAAGAGAATTTCTTAAATCATTTCAGACAATCAGTTTTAAATCGCTTCCCGATAAAAAGTTATTATTGAAAGTTCTACGAGAAACTACCGTAAAATTTAATAGTCAATTAAAAGATATATTAGGATTCAATCGATTAGAATATTCCGAAGGATAATTTACAGGAACTTATCCCTTAGAATTAAACGCCAGAATAACAGAAATATTTGTATATTCTAATTTAATAGAATCACATCACGTAGGTGATATTTCGGCTCCACTATTTCGGGTAATTCCAGTTATGGGAGAAAAAGATCAACAAATCGTTAAAATTTATAATACTCCATTATTTTTCTCTCTTCGATCGAATTATATCGAGACTATAACCGTAGATATATGCATTTTAACAGGTGAAAACGTCATATTTACTTCGGGAAAAACGCTTTTGGTATTGTGTTTTCGTCGAAAAAGTATATAAAACCGGATTCATTAAAGAATCAGTTATTTGATAAAATGAAGCTTAAACCAGAGGACTGCATTAGTTATTATCGTTTGCAGACGGGAAGATTTATTTATCCCGATTCTTTATTTTTGCACACCCCTTACGTTACTCCTCAATGGGGAAGAGGACCATACTTTAAAAGTCGGCCGATTCAAAGAGGTTATGGATTTTTCAGTAATATCTTTTGGGAAGCGATACCAATTTTAAAACATGCGGGACAATATATTGGAAAAAAAGCGTTAAATATAGCAAAAGATATTGGATCGGATATACTCACGGGTAAATCGTTAAAAGACTCGGCTCTATCGAGAAATAATCAAGCAGGTCGAAAAATAAAAGATGACGTCATTCAAAAAATTCAAAGCGGTTCGGGTAAAAAACGAAAACGTCGAGAAAAAGCGTAAAACGAAAAAATACTATAAAGAGAAAAGAAGTAGATATTTTCTCCTAAAAAAATGGATCCTTTCTCCTGCCCGTGTTTAAAATCAGAACTAGATTTTTTGAAAACTATCCCGACCCAGTTGGCAATTTTAAATACTACCGAGGCTATTCTACATCCAATCGCTTCGATAACTGATCAGAAATCTCCTATAGAATTTCTAATCCCCGGCTCCGGAGAACACTTAATAGATTTGAGCAGTATTTCGATTAATGCGCAAGTAACTGTTACTAAACAAAATGGAACTTCTACTCTCGATACTGACTTAGTAACACCTGTGAATAATTTATTGCATTCAATGTTCTCTCAATGTACTACAATGTTTAATGATAAAACCGTATCTACGCATGTTAATTACCCTTATAAATAATAGAATAAGCGATAATAGAAAAACTATTATTTTCCTCCAAAGAAGCTTAAAAAACTTATTTAACCAGCTCTTTCTTCTACAAAGATACTGCCGGATTTTTAAACGAAACCAATCCGATTAAAGATGGCAAGAATGAAGGATTAGTTGCTAGATTTAAGAAAAACAGCAAAAGTCAAGTATTAGATTTATACGGACGACTTCATTTTGATTTTATTAATCAACCTAAATTATTGATAAACGGCGTAGACGTTCGGATAAAATTGGAACGTTCGAAAGACGCTTTCGCTCTAATGGCGACAGCCGATAATTATCAGATTCGATTAAAGAATATTACGTTAAAAGTAAATAGAATAGAAGTAAGTCCTAGCATCTTAATTGGAATGGAAAAAACATTAGAAAATTCTGTAATTAAAATGCCTTATCGACGGGTTAATATTAAAGTATTTACATTAAGTAAAGGGATTTTAAGTTCAAATATATCGAATACGATAATCGGTCAAATCCTGAAAAGAATTATAATCGGATTGGTGCGAAATAACGCTTTTAATGGACAGATCGATTTAAATCCTTTCAATTTTGAAAATTTCGACTTAAACTATATTTCTGTTATAAAGGATTCGATTTTAATTCCACCTAATTCGTTTACGCCGGATTTCGACGCCAAAACCTATGCTCGAAGTTACGCGACATTATTCGAAGAAATAGGGGGAATTTCCTATTGAAAATTCGCTAATATATCGTATTCTGATTACGCTCAAGGATATATGTTCTACGTGTTCGACCTAACTCCCGACCGCGCAGCGTCCGAAAATCATACCTCTGTGTTGATGCATGAAATGTTAGTTTTGATTTAAAGTTCAAAAGACCTTTGCCAGAAACAGTTAACGTCATATGCTTCTTAGAATATCATAATACAATAAAAATCGATCGATCGCAAAACATTTATGTCGACTACTAAACAAATAATGGATACAATTACGCTATGGAAACTGGCATTAGGTGATTCCGAAATTAGCAAGACATTCAGAGGCGTCAATTCGTCGGATTTATTACCTCAAACAATCAGAAAGAAGAGAAGCTTTATCGTTAATACGGAGGACAGTAAAAATCCCGGACGACACTGGATAGCTCTTATTTTCGAAATTCAATTTGTTATTATTACGACTCAAATTTTTTTATTTAATTGTATTTTTTTAAAAAAGTATTTCGTAACTTTTCAGAAACAACCATTCCGTTGCATAATATTTATCATGTTAGACCGAGAATTTCCATTCCACTAAATATCCCGTCCGAAGTGACAATAACTGTATTTAAAAAAGAAACAATTTACTATGGCAGAAAAATGTATTCCAAAATAACAGACTTAAATGCAGCATTTAAAAAAAATGTAGTTATTTTTCAAGAATGCCACAGAAAAGTAATAATAAAAATGGGCCGATGAAAAATAATTTTATTTGAAGACAATCAATAAAAGGTAGTTTTTTAATTGAAACTATAAAAACATTAGTCGCTTTGTGTGGGAATCGGGTCACTCGAGTTCTTGACTTTGAATTAGGAGGCCTAACTTTGACCTAGAATGTAAAAAGATAGAGGGAGACTTATAAGACACGACTTTGAAGCCATAGGCTAACATGGGGAGTAGCGAAAGCAAACGCATATATTAATAATTAAAAAAACCTAGAGTATAAATACATTTATTTTTAGCCAATTTTTTACCAGCAAGATGAGATCTCCTTCAAATGTAGACATATTAGAAATAAAATACTTTACTAAATATACGTTAAATTACGATGGATGAATATACAACGGAAATCATGTAGTAAGCAAATCGTGGAATACGATTCACATATTAAAAAATTTCGTAGACGAGGAGCAAAGAATATGCTATTTTCATAAAAAGGCCTGGAAAATATTAGAACGAAACGGTAATTATCTTTTTTATATTTTAGTAAGAATTTTTTTATTTAATTGTATTTTTTTAAAAAAGTATTTCATAACTTTTCAGAAACAACAATTCCGTTGCATAATATTTATCATGTTAGACCGAGAATTTCCATTCCACTAAATATCCCATCCGAAGTGACAATAACTGTATTTAAAAAAGAAACAATTTACTATGGCAGAAAAATGTATTCCAAAATAACAGACTTAAATGCAGCATTTAAAAAAAATGTAGTTATTTTTCAAGAATGCCACAGAAAAGTAATAATAAAAATGGGCCGATGAAAAATAATTTTATTTGAAGACAATCAATAAAAGGTAAGTTTATTCAAAAACTTTATATAAATTTTAAATAATAGATGTAAGAATATTCCGCAAGATTTTTTGAGACAAAGAAAGATGAGTGTGTAGGCATTAGCTCAATTTAAATTCTTTTGGTTTTTTTAATATTCGGAATAAATTTAAGCTTCCTACAACTAACTCTTAAACTTTTTTATAACTTTAATTCGCTTTTTTTTATAATTTCAATCTTAAACTTCTTACCTTCACGGTCATTTCGATTCGTTCTTATAAACGCAAATGATAGCGATGCATCAGATAATCCTATCAATTGCCTGTTATATTTAAAACAATTGTAAGTCAAAAAGCAACAGTTACATTTAGACACAATGACTAGGCATCTCTCTTCACTTCACTTCACTTCACTTTTTCACTTTTTTGATATAGAGATTATAGCCTTTGCGACTCTTTCTCCGACCAATGTTGCCAGTTGCTAAGCGAAATGACCAGTGAGGCTAATGTAGCGCTCCAGCACCGCCACGTGGTGACTAGGAGTGATAGAGGCCGGCGGCCAGTAGATAGGCGTAAGCATGCGCACCAGAGACATGTTTAGGGTCATTGTGTTGCCTAGGTCCTTGCGGGCTAAGGCATATTTGGGGCAGTGTAGCCAGTAATGAAGAGTAGTTTCCACTGCGCCACGATGGGGGCACCCCGGAGAGTCGTGAAGGTGTCGTGAGTAAAGGAAGGCATTAAGCAGGGCCGTCTCGGTCCAGAGCCGGGCCAAGAGCGTCTCCACGTGGCGAGACAACGCACAACTGTAACTCCAGGGGGCAAACGAGTGTAGGTGGTCCCGGCCTTTGTTGCGGAGTGCCGCTGACCAGGCATCTGTCAGGGTGGCGATGGTGGTGTCCCTTATGGGTCGGGTGAGGTCGCATGGCGTGAGGGGTTTCCAGATGGATCCACTGAACGGGTTGCAGCGGGCCGCTTTGTTGGCCACCTCGTTGATTGAAATGTTGGTATGGCCCGATGTCCAAGCGATGATGATGGGCACTGTGTGAGTGCAGACGATAACCGCGAGATCGATGATGATAGGTGGTGAAGAAAACAAGACGTTGGCCATAGCTTGCATGACCGAGCGGCTGTCAGAAAAGATAACGGTGGGTTTGGCAAGCGGGGCGCTGATGTGGATTGCGCGCAGGATGCCCTAGGCTTCTGCCCTAAAGTCGCTACAGCAGTTGTGCAGGAACCAGGTCTCTGTTTCGTTGGTGTTTGAAAAGACAACGCCAATGGCAGTTTGCGTACTGGTTTTGGATGCATCCGCGCCTAGACAGAGCCAGCCTGGCTATTTTGCGGTGACTGTCTCCCGGAAACGGACGCTTGAGATGACTGGTGGGTCGGTGGATGAAGTGGGGTAGTCATCTAAACTGATGAGCGGATGGACGCTGGCAGTGCTTGGTGGCACGCGACGCTGGCGATAAATAAGTGATGTCATTTGGCCTTCCCGACGGTATCGAGATATGACCCAGTGCACGTATGGTTCCTGGTGACGGCGCCAACGATAAAAGTCCAAACTTGAGGCATTTTGGCAGAGGTCGTGTAGTGGGCTGAAACTGCCCCTCGAAATTTGAGCCGCTGCATGGGAGAGTGTTCTGAAGCGTAGCCTCGTGCGTAACAGCACATAACCAGTCTTTGTGTAAAGGGATAAGAGAGGGGTCGTCTTGGGCACGCCCAGCGCCGTTCGTAATGCAGCGTGGAGCGGTCTCTCAATGCGATTTATGGCTCGTGGGTGGGGCGCCATCCAGAAGCGGCGCTCTGAACTCCGCCATAGGACTGAGAACTGCAAAGAGAAGCCTGAGGAGCTCTGCTGTATGAGTGCCGTTATGGCGGGATGCAAAGAATTTCAGGAAAAATTTCGCTCTGGTCAGTTTTGTGCGTATGAAGGTCTCGTGGGCCGTCACGTAAACGTATGAGAAAAGTGCATGCCCAGGACACGTATGGTGGTGCGTTGCAGAATTCTCCCCGAAGGCAGGGTCAGCGCCACTGGCGGATGGTTATGTTTGGGTGACAGGTCCATGACAGCGCTTTTTGTTGCAGACAAGGAGAGGCTCCATCTGGCCGCCCAATGGGTCAAATGGTGAAGCGCATTTTTCGCGCGGATGGTGGCCTGAGTGGGGTTGGTACTCGTTACGATAAGAAAGAGGTCGTCCGCTTATAGGACTGCCCTGACGCCCGGAGGGAAGTCCTCCCAAAGGTCAGTCATGTAGCAGGTGAACAGGAAAGGCGCAAAGACGCTGCCCTGCGGGACACCCTGCGTAAGAGTGTGGAATGAGGACAGCGCGCCTCTCCAGCGAACCCGGAAAGTGCGCTGGAGCAGGAAAGAGGAAAGCCAGCGCGACGTCCAGCCGCCGACGCCCATGGAAGACAGCTTTGCCAGAAGGCCATGGTGGCAGACAGAGTCATACGCTCCCTCCAGATCGAGGGCGATCAGGTACGTCCAACGGCACTGTGCCCGAGCTACAGCTATGTGATGATGTATGGAGATCAGCGCTTCCTGGACGCCGCGATAGGGTAAGAAGCTGAAATGGTGGGGATGGAAGTGGTTTGTGTGCATGGCGTGCGCCTGGAGGCAGTGCAAGACAAGGTGTTCAAAGATCTTGGCGAGATGAGATGTCAGGGATATTGGTCTATACGAGCCGCAGCTCGTAACGGGCCGGCCTGGTTTTGCGATGGGGATGATTGTAGCCGTTTTCCAGTCATGGGGACAGGTCCCGGAAATCCAGAACTCGTTGAAGAGGTCTAGAAGGGAGTGGAGGCCGGCGATTGGAAGCGCCCTTAAAGCCCGGGCGCTGATGCTGTCCGGTCAGGGCGTGATGTTGCGAATCCAGTGGAGTGCATGGGCCAGTTCCCGGATGTGAAAAGGACGGTTGTCGCTTATCGCTGTGGGCTGGTGGGGTGCCGAGAGGAGAGCGAATGCTTCAATTGGGTGATTCCTCCCAAAGAAGTCGGCCAGTGCCTCTGCCTGTTGAAGCGGTGTTAGGAGGGTGGTGGGGGACTGGATGATGTTCTGGGTATCCGCTGTTGTAGGTGGGCTTCGCAGCCGGCAGAAGATCCGAAAAAGTATAGAGTGAGAGGGAGGGGACGTACATATGCTGTTCCACCACTCGTGGCAGGAATGGCAGACCTTGCGACAAAGCTCGGCCCCCAGTTTTTTGTAGGTATTCCACCAAGTGATCGATGCTAACTGATGGGCCTGCCTAAAGGCGCGGCGTTTTTTGGCCTGTAGGTGGCTGCATGCTGGGGTCCATTAAGGGGGTAGTCCCCTGGGAGGGGCTGCACGACCTTCGGTAGAGTATGTGAGCGCCACGCGAATCTTATTGATCAGCGAATGGTAGTCGTTGGGGTGAGGCTCCCCCTCTGTCCAGCTTTGGCTGATTTTGGTAGCATACTTGTCCCAATTCGTGTGCCAGCGTATCCGAGAAACGGCCAGGGTGACGATGGTGCCTGGTAGGAACATATTAAGCAGCACCGCAGCGTGGTCGCTGGTGAGTGTATCGACGCTGGTGCTCCAGACAATTGTCCTCATAAGATCTGGTGAGCATAGGGTTATGTCAATGGCTGAGGTGCCACCTTGGCGAAAATGGGTGGGTTCCCCCGTATTAAGGCAACTGAAATCGGCTGTCAAAAGCCAGTTGGATAAGGCTTGGCCCGCCCCCGTCGAGGCGCCCGCGCTCTTCATCCCTTAGGGGATGATGTGCATTCCAGTCTCCTCCGATGATGCACGGCCAATGATGGTTGTGTGTGAGAGCATCTAGCATATCCTCGGTAAGGTCCCCGTGTAGGGCATAAACGTTGATGACGGAGAGGGGTGTCCCTGTTACGTAGATCAGTGTTTCTTGGTATTCAAGGCCCTGGATGGTGCGGTTTTGCAAGCGGTACCGGACTGGCCAACGGTGGGCTATAGCTGTAAGTAGATTGCCTCCCTGGGCCGAGGTGCGGTCTGCCCGAAACAAAGTGAACCCCGGGAGTGAAAAGGGGATATCTGGCGTCAGGAAGGTTTCCTGGATGATGATGGTATCCGCATTGCGGTACCACTCTGCGGTTAGGAGGAGGTCGCGTTTTGAGCGAACCCCCCGCGCGTTCCATTGTACGATACGGAGAGTGTGTTGATTGTTCGGGGAATTAGCCATTTGAATGTTGTGTCTTTTGTTGGCGACGACGGAGTTTTGCAGACTCAGCTGGTGTGGGCGCATTGAGGTTCTCGTGGGAAGGGGCATGGGATGGACCTGGAGTTGATTGGGATTTCATGTCCGACCATGGGTCATCCGTGTTGGGCGTCGTTGTTGTGATTGGTGGGTTGTGTTTGGTCCCTTTCTTCTTTTTGCTTCGCTGTGTGTCAGCTGTTGTTTTTGCTGTGAGGAAAGGGCGTTTGTTTGATGTTGGTGTGGCTGTTGCCTGTTTCGGACCTAGAGGTCGTTCAGGTGGGGACGATGTTGAGATGGGCGTTTGTGATCGTGGGTAGGCAATTTGACAGAGGTTCCGAATCTCCGCTCGGAGAGCTTCCACGGTAGACTCGAGTTGGCAAACTCGGTGTAGAAGGGTCGTTAGGTCCCCCTGCAAGCCATTGGAGAAACCAGTTGTATCGCGATCCTGGTGAGGAGGCTGGCCACCAACCTCTTGCGCATTTTTGGTGGCGGCGGTTGCCGCCTGGGCGAAGGTATGAGGGGGGGCTGCGTTGGGTTCGCTTAGCCTCGGCGTATGATACGCGCTGTAGGGCACTGAATTTTAGAAGTTGTGCTTCATGGCGATAGATCGGGCAGTTTGGGGAATCGACGCTGTGTTTCCCCCCACAGTGCATGCACCCACTGTCTGTAGTGGAGCAGTTGGTTGGGTCGTGGTCAGCCCCGCAGTTGGGACAGCAGCGACGTCCCCAGCAAGTACGAGCGGAGTGACCAAAGGATAGACAACGTCCACACATGCGCGGCCAGGGGAATGTAATGCGTACATGGGTAGCGCTGATAATATATTGTCATGTAGTCGATTGGGGCAGCTCTGGCCACCGACACGTAGACGGTGGGACTTGGGAAGGTAGTGGTGTTCTCAGTTCCTGTGAAACGGTGAATTTCGATGACCGGGTGATTGGCCGCTGTGAGGGCCTCATATATTTCCTGTACTGTAATTGATGGGTCGACCCCCCGGAGGAGGTATGCTGTGAGGGCTGAGTCCGGGGCCAGACGACTGCGGACAGGGAATCCGGCGAGGGTGTCGATTTGGAGAGCCGCCTCGGTGGTGTGGGAGCCCCATGTCTTCAGGATGAGAAATCCCCCTCGGGAGTATCTGACATCTGTGAGTAGGTCTGGGTGGGGGAAGTGTGGTTGGAGCGCCGCGTGCAAGTCTGCCGGACGTAGGCGATGAAGGGGATCATGTCCCTCCAAAAAGACAATATAGAGGTGGTACGGGGGAAAATCTGGACGAATGGATCTGAGTTTGTCCAGCTCTGAGAGCAGAGAAAAGAACCGAAAATCAGCGTGGACGGGGCTCGGCACTGCGGCCGGTGGTGTCGGCTCCTCTCCCGAGGCCTGCAAGACCTCCACGCTGAGCGAAAGCCGAAAAAGAAAAGAAAACTCCTACCTGCACTGACTGTCGCGGGGGCGAGGACGGAAGCGAGGAAAACTAACTCTACTGGCCGTCGAAAGCGTGCTAGGTCAGCGGGCTGGAAACGCAAGTAACCAAAAACAAAGCGGAGACAAAAAAGGCATCCAATCCGATTGAAACCAAAACTCCCAGGCATCCTGTTTTGTTTGGCAATCTTCTTTGTTTCGAAAAAGAACAACAACTAATGCCCTTTGCCTTTTTTTTTCTTGCAGATTTTTCCTTAAAAACTACTTTCAATTTCTAATTTAGACTATTTATAATAAAAAGTTTTAAAAATAAATATACAACATAATATTTATTGTTTTTTTAGATGCATTTGGAGGAGATCTCATCTATGTAAATATTTTTTTAGAGAATGTAGAGAAAATGTAACTATTTTTTTATTATAACCTTTTTTTTTTGTTCTTATTCTACTGTAATCATTTTTTTATTATAACCTTTTTTATTCTTATTCCTAATAAAAAGAAAAGAAATTGACATTGTCGTCATTTATTTAATCGTCGCGACACATATTAATTTGTCGACAGATGGCGCCGGTTTAACGAAAAACTTACATATAAAAATAAAAATATATAAAAAAAACTTATATATATATAAAATAAAAATATATAAATATAAAAAAATAAAATATTGATTCTCTTAAGATGAGTTAACAAAAAAACTTATATATAAAGTATACTAATAAAAGAAAGAGGAAAAAAAATATATATATATCGTAAAAGAATCGATAAAAACCAAATAGCAAATGGCACAATCCAATTAGCGACAGACGGTTCGTGCTGTTTGTTATTTTTTTAATCACCTTCGTAATTTCGAAGGACCAAAAAAAATAATTAAAAAAAATGAAGTTTAATATTTTGCCAACAGATGGCACCAGCTTAAGAAAAAAAATACTTTTATAATAAAAATATCTTAAATATTAAAGTTATATATATATATAATGATATTAATTCTCTTAAATAAAGAAAATATTGATTCTCTTAAGAGATCTATATATAAACAAAACTTATATATATATAAAAAATCTCTTAAAATTATATATATAAAAAAATATTGATTCTCTTAAGACCCGACAATTATTTCAAAAGTCCTGGCGAATTATTCTAAAAACGCTCGTTCAAATTTCGCGGGGAAGTATATCCGAAGGGGCAACAAAAATGGGCGTGGTTTTGATGTCTACGAGAGCTTTTGGGATGCAAATATCCTAGAAATGCTCGAGCGATTCAACGGTTATTGCGATTTTTAGCCCCTGGTCGACGTCTTTCCCCTGGAATGTTGAGCGTTACTAGGATAAAAGTTGTAAAGTCTTATAAGTTTAACAATTTATCCCAGAGTCTCTCTTATTTATACTACTTATATGAAATACAGCTGTTCGTGTAGTTGTGTGAATATTAATTCATTTCTGTGGCTTTATTAGAAGATTATTATTAATAAAATTTACCTTCAAGTTGCTGATGATACATTTCTGATGAAAGATGTGACTTTGGTTCTAATGGATTTGAAGAATTATCAGCTGCAGACTCATATTTGAGAAATTCTGTTGGTTCAACGTTTCCAGGAAGTTCAAATTGTAGCTTTCCATTTTCGGAAAATTCTGACCCCAGACAATATTCCAGCACTTGTGTTGGCGGCAAGTATTGCTGAAGTTCTACCGGCGGCTGACAGTCATACATAGTTATTTCTGGTTGCAGCCAATATTCAGCAAAATTTTGTTGCTGCCCGTAATCAATTATTTCTGAGGCTAACTAGTTTTCGTTCATAATAGGTTGTTGTCCAAATGTAATATTTTCTGGATGCTGACCATATTCGATTACTTTTGGAGTTGGCCAATGTTGATATACATTGCAATATGTTTCATATCTTGTATTTTCTGGAAGTGTCCAATATTCATTTACAGTCGAGAGTGGAAAATCGGAATCAATTGGGGACTGGGGTTGTTCAGATTAGTCATTTGTTCCGATTACCAATTATGTACGAAAAAATATATTAACCTGTCCAATGTTCAAATTTTTCTCCATTGTGTGTCGCTTCGTGTTGAATTTTCGTCGATTTTAAGCCTAACGAAAATTTTTATAATAATAATCGAGGCTATTGTATTGTTAAAAATTATTTCTGCATTTTGTACAAACAAAATAAATATATTGAAGAATATAAAAACATTAAAATTATACTTTAGAAGTAAATTTAGTATCAAAAACGTTCGATTCAGCACGACACAGTCCAACTGAAAATCGTTTCGATTACCGGCGATTCCGATTATCAGTGTTTTGATTAACGACTCTCTACTGTATATCCGGAGAAGATCCATATTGAACATTTTCTGCAGTTGACTTGTATTCATTTATACCGCAATATGCCCCATCTCCAATAGTTTGTGGATCTGGCCAACATTGATTTATATCAGTATACGCCCCATATCTGACATTTTCTGGACCTGTCCAATATTCATTTCCATATGGCAGAAGCCCACATTCAATTACTTCTGGCTCTGACATATATTCATTTCTATCTAATTGAGAGCCATATCCACTATATTCAGGAACTTGCCAATATTCATTTATAATTGGAAATGTTCCATATTGAACATTTTCTGCAGCTGGCATATATTCATTTAAATTCGAATATGCTCCATATCCATTTTCTGCACCTGCCCAACATTCATTTCCATACGGCAGTGGCTCACATTCAATTACTTCTGGCTCTGACATATATTCATTTATATCTGATTGATAGTCATATCCATTATATTCAGGAGTTTGCCAATATTCATTGCTATCAATAAACACTTCAGATCCATTGTATTCAGGAGCTGGCCAATCTTCATTTGCTTGCGGACTATCTCCAATAACTTCTGGGAATGGCCAATATTTAGTTGTTTCTGATTCTGTTCCATATTCGGCCATCTCAGGAGATGGCCAATAATTCGAGAATTCTGATTGTGGCCGATATCCAAATTCACCCACTTGGGGTTCATACTGCTGATACTCTAGCAGTACTTCACTTTGTGAAAAGTCTCTAGTCGGCTCATATTCAGGCATTTCTGACCACAACTCATATGGCACAAAGAATAATGTATACTGAAATAACAAAAAAGAAATTGATCATTAATAAAAATTTACTTTAATTCACATCTAAAGTTTGTATATGTAATAATCTAACAACATATGTCAACAACATTAAATCAAACGTTAATTATTCGTTTTAGAAACGAATATGAGATAAGGATAATATTCAAAATAACTCATACTCATTAAAATTAAATCATTCTATAAAATTTATTTAAATACAATAAATACTTTTCATAATATACAGTTTACTGTACTTATATAAAGATATAAAATATTAACTGTTTTATTTTTAATTTTAATTATTGACAATAACATTAATATATTACAGATGTGAATCAACTTTATAGTTTGAAGTTGAGAAAGTCTCTTCCAAACTTCTCTGATAGTGTTTAATTATTTTGTTAAAGTAAATTTAATCTTAAGTGAGGAATATGTCTACTGAAAAGAGTAATAATTTCTTGTCCAAAATAAAATGTGATTTGGAGTAATAGAAGAACATTATTCTAGTATATTTTACACACAATTCACTAATCTAATGTAAGAGAACATCGAACTTTAGAAATAATTCTTACATTTTTTGATACAAGCAGAAAATTTTACGAATAAATATGCATTTTTTGTCCCAGTTCATTCTAATTCTGATGTAAAGTATACATTTTACATCACAGTCAACACAGTATTAAATAAATGTTAAATTTCTGTAGAATTATTAGCATTAATTGTAATTTTCTCTGTTTTTTATTACGAAATTTAACCAAGACAGTCAAAAAATGCTAGAAAAAGGTTTTCGGTATGTGACACAACTTACAATTGTTCCTTTTCGTTAATCCAGGTTTTAAATTTAAATGAAATTCAATCAAAATAATTAAATCATTTAAATATCTTTGTTTTTCTTGTTTTTATGAATTTAATATTATAAAATTATTGTACTTTTTCGTGAATTTCATATTTAACATTTATATAAATACGTTGATATAAAATAAAATAGTCTTTTTACGTAGGTAAAATTTAATATAAATACATTAAATTTTCTAATAATATAAAATTCTAATTGGAGAAATGTCTCAATAAAGTATAAAACCGTACGTATTAAAGATAATGGAGTAATTAATTTTGTTTGGTTTGATAGTCTGATATATGTTTAAAAATTTTTGACTGTCTGACAAATTTATATATATTTTAGTTGTCCTAATATTAGCTTTTATAAACTAAAACGAATTAACACCACATTCATATAAAAAGTAAACGTAAAATGCTTGTTAATGTTCATTATAACTTCATTTTTGACTTCCTTGGCAAGCGATTTGAGTTTACATTTTATTTAAATATTATTTACTTTACTTTATCTAAGATATAAATTAGAATTTCCAGATACACTCACCTGATAAGCATACACAGGATAATTATGATATTCAAATGACAAATAACTTTCATTATAAACGCACTGAAAATCTGTAAAAAACATTTCCGAATTATTATTTATTTCTTTTTAATAATATACTTATTTGTGTTAATAAAACAATAAATTGTAAGTAACGAAGTTGCAATTCGTGATCAAGTTCTTCCTAACTGCTAAACTGTATTACGTTTATAGTACTGAGTGTTATTATAAATAATGGTATTATAGTAATTATGAATTGTATTAATAAATAATTAAATATTTATTTATTGCGTACCGAGAGACACCCGTATGACTCACAATGGGTATCATCCCAAAGGTGGGAACCACAACCGAGATGGCTCCAATTCTCTCTCACATATCTTGTATGTGAGCATATCAGAGATGGAATATATTAAAAGCATATTAAATACAATACACAAAGGGAATCTTTAGTAATTAGCATAAAATCTCTTCTTTGTTTAGTATGTCATAAACAGAAAAGTAAATTTAAATATCAAAAATAAAAATTTTCGCTTATGATCTCTTCATTTCAATGTCTACGTTGTTATTATTTGTAACTAATTATTGATTATTTAAGAATATTTAACAGTTTCTATATATTAAATAAATAAATCATTAACTTATTTTAATTACTGTTTGTAGTTATTGCTGTAAAATACGAATAACTCATGCAACATCTTTACTTCCTTAGCGATATGCATCCACTGATTTCTCGAAATTGCCGCCATACATTTTCAATTTTAATTTATCTTATTTTAACAAATCGCGTAACTTTTATATAATTATTACTTATTCTGGAATAATATTCATTTGCATTTTACATAAAAACTGCAAATGACAACCTATTGGTATTATGATTAATTTCATATTTGTCTACGTAATACATCTGCACTAGTAAAAAGTAAAACATATTCCGTCATCTCCCTTGAAGTCAATTAAGGTTCGATTTATAATCCAAACTTTTTAATAATTTAATGGCATTAATTATTTCATTGAAAGCAGACAATGCAGCAGCGACGCTCATCATGATTTACGTCATAATAATTTCATTCATGTTTTAAGCTCTTTTTTAAATATGCCACTAACTTTGGTTATTATCGCATTATGGACACGCTGTAAACTAATCAGTATAATTACACACATAATCAGATAATTTAACTTACTTTCAGCATTCATTTTTGCAAAAATATCTCGCTTTCGAAAAAATTACATCCGAAAACAATCGCTTTTCATCAACAATCGGATTTGACAATTGTTGAAATTATATTGATAGCGCGTTTTATTAATGTCGGGCACTCCTAGCGGTGAACATAAGAGCCCGTGTATTTTAGCTGTTTTCTGGGGTTTTTCTTATGGCGGAAAGTATCTTCCAACTTGTACTGTGCTGTTATTTGACTATATTTCCAAGGTAAATAAACTTTATGTTTCGTTTACGCCATGTCTGGTTTCCTTCAAGAACCTCGTAACGTGGTGTTACAGCCGATGGGATACTTGATCATATAAGTTACGGAAATTTAGATACGGCAAAGAGGGGTTCGAATAAGCTTGACGAAAACGTTGGGTGAACTTACGGCTGAGATTGATAAAACTGTAATAGATCTGTTGTGGGCAGGGCCGGATTTAGATAAAAAGAGACCCTCGGCTATTCCACTTATGAGGCCCTTTCACTTCCCATTTTAAGTTTGTAAATTACATGACAGACAATAAAAATTTTAATGTAGGCCCCTCTTGATCTTGAGGCCCTAGGCTGAAGTCTAGTTAGCCTATAGGAAAATCCGGCCCTGCTAATTGTAGTTTTGTGGTTTTTAATCCAACTTCGCTTTAGTCGTCACATCGGATAACTCGACACATTTTCACTTCCCCTTAGGGTGTCGACTTATGTGGACTCGACTGTATATTGATTTTAAAGTATATACAAGTATTATATAAGAAATCTTACCTTATTTCTATTTTTTTAGGATTATAAAACACTTGTTACATCTTTTAGTACAATGAAGTAAAAAGTTCATTATTAATCAAGTAACTTTTTTTAAATTTAAGTAATTTTATTTCGTATTATAAATTCCTGCAAATACATACTTGGCCGATAATAAATGAATCATTTTGCATTAATTTAAAATATGCGTGTAAAGCAGTTTGATATTAAGAGCATCCACATTTGAGATTTTGTCCGGGCTGGACTGAGGGAAGTGTAACGTCGGTGAATCGCTTGACACGGCTAAAAAAATATATTCGAAATAGTTACATAAAAGTTGAAAACTTCCACTGAGATAAGAGGAAGGAATTGAGCCGGTCCAATCTTGCCAATCAGGAGCAGCTCGCATTCGGGTCCGCCTTAGACGGGATCCTGGTGGGATACGTCCCGATATGCTGACCCCCTCCGGAAAAACCGAACCACCCGAGTGAAAGACAAAATTGCTTTGTCTTTGCCAACCGTTAGGCCTATACGACATTAATATACGTAGTGACGGCCGGTTGGCCGAGTGGTCAAGGTAGTAGCCTACCCACCTTGGGGGACCTGAGGTCGAATGTGGACGGGTAGAAAAATTTCCCAGAAATTTTTCGGGCGTGGTCTGTCCAGATGTGTTGGGTCCCGTCTCTCACCACCCGGCCACCCTGTTATGGAACTGGCTGAATCCATAATGGGCTTGCCAAAAGAGGCTCTGTTAGAGCCCACAGGGAGAAAAGAGTTTAAAAAAAAGTGTTTGTAGTGTTCACGTATTTTCAGAAGATTCCTAAAACCTATCCAAAATTGCTAAATTTCTTTTCTCATACTGTCCCAATTAAACGTTTAAATTATGTATTAGTTTATTAGTTTGGTTTCCATTCTTTGAGATTCGGCCCAAAAAAGTGGTTGCCCCAATTAACCAGTGGCCCAATTTAACGGAATCGACTGTATTTTAGTACCAAAATTAAATCAAAAAGTCCACACTCACATCTTGAAAACAATGACAATGTCCGCATTCTTCCAGAAGCTCCCTGTAATTAGAGCTAGGAAAAGAGGGCCCACCAGTGACCAAGCGGTCTTCGTACCCTGAACACTGGGAGTTCGGTCGTGGATTCGAGCCTCGCTCAGATGGGCTGACCACATGAAGTTTTCCGGATTTTCTCCACGTCTGTAACGCCTAAATAGGAGCCAGTTTCCCTTAAAAGTCCTCACGGAAGATGTCCCCTTAGGCAGATTGCCCAAGTGTTGCGTTGTCATAACTTAACAAACAAACAAACATCTAGGAAATTGAAGAGCCAGGTAACGTAGTGGGGATAAGGGACGTAAATTTGATTCCTTTTTCTTAGAACTCGGATAACTTTTCTGTAGTTCGATCGAAATTCATCAAAGTCTGAAAAAATATCAAGCATCTGTCTGGCTTTATATTACAAAAAACAGCACTCAAAAATGTCAAGATACTTTTTGTTATTAAGCGTCAAACAGGCGAAAGTCTACACTTTCGTTTTTTTGAATATATCTTTTCGCAGAGTTAATTAAATTGTCCAAATCGTAATTTATGCACACGCTGAAGCATCTTGACAGCAAAATCATCAAAATCTAACGTGGGAATATTTTTTAAAACTCGACAAAAATTGAGAATGTTACCCCAGTAGTCTGGGCTTCGCCCACGCAATTAACAGTTAATTGCGCAATTTATGTAATATGAAATGCACGAATAAAAGATACTTAGTTTTATAAAAATTAGTCAATATTATTATTAGCAGTATTTTCTACTTACAGACTATTAACAGAAAATAATATATACCTTCCTGATATATGATTTTCAAATTAATTAAGGATACTGTTTACTATTGACCATTACAAAATGCAAATTATTACATTGTATAAAAATAACAAACTTGTGAATTATTTAAAAAAATACGATTAGTTATCAGTTTTTAAAAAATGTTTCAGTTTAATACTATCGAATTTAATGTTTAAAAATTAATAGAATTAATTTTAAAAATGGTCCACAAAAATTGTCTCTAGTAGTTAACGGGATCAACCAAGTAGAGCAAAGAGAGATTTCCCACCAAACTTTCATCTCTCTATTACTTTACATTTAGTATGTTTCTGAGTTTTAATCTCGACTACAGTCAAGCCACAGCTATTCGAAACCCCTTGGAAACTGTATTGAACGCCATCTTGTTTTATTTATTTATTTATTTACGATTATATCCTGATCTCGACCAAATAGATCCGATTTCCAAATACAAACAAAAGGCTAAATTTATCACCTTTCACAGAATTTCGGGATTTACATTCTTCACTATACATTGCAGATTCTTTTTATTAATATAAACTTTGATCTCATTATTTAACGCATACTTTCTTGTTTATACAAGTCATCTAATTTGTGTAAATTCTTTTGTGTTGAGAGAACGATCTTCATTTTAACTAAATTCGATCTTTAGAACTTCTTATCATGAAAAATGTAATCATCTGAGTAATGAATTCAAAGGTATACTGAAATGAAAGATTTTTAGCAATATAAATAGCAGAAATAAGGTTTTATAGTACAGAAAATTCACTTTCTTTCATGACCGCTTCCTTGGTAAAGAAGAAAAAATTGTTACTTCTGAAACCCACTTCGGCCTTTGCAACGTATAACAACATTAGTACCTGAAAAATAAAAATAATGAATATAGTTTTAAGTTTATATAATTTACCATTAAGGAAAACTTAATATAGTTTAAATTTTAGTAGAGAACTAGTTCAAACTCTAAGAGATTGTAAAGTAACATTCACAGTTGTTTCATCACGTTTATTCCGTAAGTATACATCCATGATACAGGAAACAGATCGTCGCATCTAAATCGTAAAATCATTCGTCATTAAACAGTCGTTACGTGTTGTGTTAACATAAAATTTAGTGCATTGAAATTAATGTACTGTTTGAAAACATAAAACTTACATTAGACGGTATTCTTGCCATGTATAAAAAATAAGTTAAAATAGCTATTACGAGAAGTACAAAGGAAAATAGGAAAATGAAATATTCGAAGTTAAATCTCAGATGAAGTAATACATAAATACACTCAATGTATCCTACTGGAACAAATACTGTAATTATTATGGCGTGAGCCGTTTGACAAAGTTTATCAACAAACTTAAGAAAGTATAAAACAGAAGATAATTCGAATAATGCTGCTTTATTTTTTAAAACTTCTTCGTTCAGTTTTTCATTTATATCCAGGATGAATGTTTCTAGTAAATGAACGGTTAGAAATGTTAGGATCCAGGCGAATCCGCAAGGAATAATATTACTAAAAATATAAAAGCTGAACACAATGTGAAAATTACAGAATATTTCTTCAGTGAATGTCTGATGAAGACTGCGATAAAAAGTGTAAAATGTACAAAAAGCGATACACCATATCATAGAAAGAAAACTAAAATAAAATACGATAAAATCTTGATAACGTTGAAGTTTCACATAAATTCTACTTGCGCATTTTACTCGTTCGTCTGCAAACTTGATGGCTTTGAATATCTCATTAGCGTTTGTGTTGCAAAAGTAGAAACACATTAAAGAAAACAAGATTAAAATTAATACTATAATCTAAATATAATATAAATACTATAATACTATTGTCTGCATTTTGTCCTAAAATTTTCCAAAGTTGGGGAATGCCGCAAGATTCCACCCATTCGAGTTTTATGAAAGGAACCGAAAATCCTTTCGGAATCAGGAAAAATACGAGTACAGTCGCCAGAAGGTATCCCTGAATTACGAATATTTTAAGCCACAAATGATCATTTCTTTTGGGTATAAAGATGCCAAAAATGCGCAAAATATTAAGATACGGTTGAATAATTTCTAAAATTGTTCAACCGTAAATAACTTCCCATCATCGAGTTCAAGAGGGTATCGTGTTGCTTGAACAGTGGAAATAATGTCGAATAAATTATTCCTGAGTATTATGGATAAGCTTTTAATATTGTTTCCAGTCTTTAATAGTGTTTGTTTGTTAATCATATTAGTTAATCATATACAAATTAGTTGGAAGCAATTTGCCCAGAATGTTTGATGGAAGATAAGCATCATTAGCGTTAATGGAATATTTATGATTATGTATTAAAAAAATGAAGACACGTGGAATAAATAAAGTGTAGCAACTATCACTAAAGTTAATTTTATGTAATAAATCATTTTTATATTTCAAGATAGGCTTACAATATTTAGTGAAATTTAGACAGTTTTATATTAATTCCAGTAGGATCAGAGGAGCCACTATAAATTAACTATTCTTACTTCTTACAAAGTAAGCAAGGAGGCAAAATAATACAAGCAAGTTACTGAAATAACTGTTTTAATTAACTATTGTTTGCTAAGTATCTCAGAATAAAGTACCATGTACTTGTATTAGTTTTTTGTATAAAGTACCTGTATTTCCATTATGTTATCTTTACTATAATGTTGTTTCGAAAATATAAGTTCTGCTTGTAATGTTTATGTGGTCTAGTTAGTTGTGATGCCAATCAATTGTAAATCAATTATACGAAAATTTCGTTTATGCAATATTTTTGGAACGAGAGTTTTGATGCCAAATTATAGAAGGTATTTGCCTTTTTGTGAAATTTAATAAGTTATACTCCATCTAAATTTTTCGCATACTGCTATACATTTTGCACCTGCTTTCCGTATGTGCATGCACACTCTTTAAACAGTTCTAAGGCGATAGAATGAATATCCACGATATTAAGGTTGATTGAAAAACCCGTAAGTACTGTACATTGACGAACACATTAGAGAGGTTGAGGCGCAAGTTCAGACGTTAAACTTGTACGGCAAACAGAAGTACACGTTTGACGTTTTAAGTCTAAGTAAAAATCGTTGAGGCCCCTGTTCACAACATTACGCGACTCAGTGAACGTCGCGCATTGACTCACAGGAAATTTGTTAAAAAATGGCGGATACATTTCACATTGAGGGTTACTAGCGAAAATAAATAAAGAAATTAAACTGTTTACAAGTATTTATAGAATGTTTAATAACATTAAGTAATTATTTTTTTACTATAATTAGCGTCGTGTTTCCTGCGAGAAACATTAGAAAAGTTCCAGTGCGTTTTCTTGTTATCACGACATACTTCTGTTGAGAGACGTAGTGGTTGTAAATGCCTATGCGTATGAAAATCCGAAAGGTGCTTGGAAAAATAGATCTGAAAATTTACGGACGTATCACACTGTCGACGGTAGAAGATGCCGGAAAAGAACAACTCTACTTCTACAGTATTCTTCAGACAAGGTAGTAGACAGCAATCTTGCCTCCCAGATATACAGTCCGTTATAAAAGTATAAGAACACCACAAATTTTGTGATTTTTCAAAGTTTATTTAAATTTTTTATTAGAAAACAGTTTTATACGTTTTAAGACAATTACAAAAATATCATTTTCAAGCTTTTTATCTTATAAGAAGTATAATAGAAGCTATCACTTTTTACTTGTTACCAAAGTATAGATACACTTTCTAAAATTACATAAAAAAAATTAAATATATTTTAAACACTTTTAAGATTTCACCCCCTTTGGCTATAATTACATGAAAAATTCTGTTAGGCACGGAGTTTATTACTTTTTTAATTGTTCATTCTTAATTTCATTCCATGTATCCATTATTGCAATTTTCAATTAATTTACAGATTCATATTGTTTCCCATTTTGATAAACAATAGCTGTTAAAATCCCCCATAAATTTTCAATGGGATTTAAATCTGGACTACACGAAGGCTAGTCAATATTACATAAATATTTTCTTTTTTAACCAATTTTAAGTTGACATTGAGACATGAATGGGAGCATTATCTTGTTGAAACTACCATTTATGACCTTCAATTAATGCACCAAATGTAATTATATTTTTGTCAACAAATACTACATTAGTTTTACCTCCACATCCATCCCATTTACTTCCTAAACTATCTCAAATCATTACAGACCCATGGCTTATTTTAACTCTGCTTTCTCTTCTTAAATCATGCCAATAATATGAAAACCCATCAGGGCCATATAAATTAAACTTCTCATCACCAGGGCCGGATTTACCAATCCAGGGGCCCTGGGCACAAATTCGATGGGGGTCACCCCTTTAAGAGTAGGCAAATTTGATGATTTAAAAAATTTACACAAAATACTGTACTTTCAATTAGATTTGAACTAGGAAGTTGTAAATTGCATTTAAAAATAAGGTTATTGTAGACATGATTAGTTTACACAATAAAATATATGTATTTTAATTTAACTGAAAAATACCTATGTGAAATTTTTTCCCGAAATTTTCCGATGATTTATTGGTTTTTTCCCGGGTTTGGTTTTTTCTGCCTGTTGCCCTCATGATTAGACCACACTAGGCTGTCGCGGTAATAGAAAAAAAAATTATGTTTAAACATAATTTTTTTTAGTTTTGTGGGGGCCCCGGGCACAGGCCCCAAATGCCCTTATGTAAATCCGGCCCTGCTCATCACTAAACATTATTTCTTGCCATTCTTCAGTCCATCCCATCTTGTCTTTAGCCAAATTTAAATGCATTGATGTGTTTGGCAGTTAAAAGTGTTTATTTTTAAATAATTTACATTGTCATAGTTTTTTAAAGTTCTCCAAACAGTTGCATGAGATACATCTATTGGTATTTCAGCAGCAGCTTGCCTTGTTGACATGTTTTTATATTTATAAGCTTCAAAACTTCTCTCTCATTCCTGGATGTTAAACATGATGTATGTTGAATATATAAAAAATTAATATTTGTGAAAAAAACTATGCTGGTTTAGGAAATGTAAAAAACCCGATAAAATAATTAAAATAATGATAAAAATAATTAATATTTTTAGTAACAGTTTCAAAATAAATTTTTAAAAAACAAAATTTATGGTGTTCTTATACTTTTGTAACAGACTAAAGAACCTACCCTATTTTTAGAAGTATAAAATAGAGAGGTTGAGGCCCACGTATCAGCGCAAAACTTAAACGGCGGATTGGCAATTGTAGACGGTCGATAATGGCGTTCGCTTCGTCTAGAAAGGCGAGTATACGATCGGTTAAATTTCGTCATTTTTTTGTGTTTGGGGTTAAAATTATGACCTATTTTATTAAAATAACGATTATTTAAGCATTTACGAATAACATTGTAAAGAAACAGACGATTTTAATCCAGAAATTATTTAATTAATCAATTTTTTAGCAAGTGATGTGAAGTGTCGATAAAATTTTTATAGCTGTGTTCATAAAATAGCTTATCATAGTTTTCTTTTAAGAATGATCAAGATATTTTTAGAAAAATTTGAGTTAGAGAGAAAAGAGAGAGAAGCGTTATTAAAAATACTTTTGAAAACTTTGAATAAAAATTGAAGAAACATTTTTATAACATTGAAAAAATTCTTTACTTATTTATTGATTACATTCTAAGTATTTATCCAATTTGAGGGGGTAAACAATTAAAATAATCTGATGTTGCACTACCGTATAAGCATGTGTGACAGTTTGTAAGTAGTGCACCAACAATATACAGTTTACCAACAGGCTGAAAATACAATTTCAATTTTTTTTTAAATCTAGAAAAGCAAATATCTGAATTATTTTCCCAAATACCCATTCCACACACTCTCTTACTGAACTCATCCTGGAATTAAATACTTCTTGCTCAGGTGTTAAGCTAGCACCTCGGTATGGTGTAATGAGGTGTTAACGGAAAGGATAACCAGAATCTCCATATAAAACAAATTGGATCCCGTTCTCAGAATCGTAGCCAAATGCTCTAACAAATTAGATTCTCTTAACATTCCACTGTCACGACGTCTTCCTTCTATCGGTCCAAATAAATTAGCAATTATACCATCGGGTGTAACCACTGATTGAAATTTGAAACAATATATACGTTTATGGCCACTGAATACCACCCTTTGATGTATTTTTGGTTGACAAATAGGACGTGCCGTTCCATCTACGAACCCCCACAATTTGTCAAAGGAGCACCTTTTGCTGTTATTACTTGGCTAAATAATTTTAATTTTTCTCTTGTTACTTTTATTTCGTTGATATTCAATAACAATTTGGAATGGTTATTGTTAATGATATTTAGTATTTTGCACAAATCGCGAAAGTTCATTTTTTGATCTCCCCAACAAAACAGAAATATCATCAAGTCTATTAGGATAAACTGATCTTCGTAATAAAATACATAATGCACCAAGTAAACGTGATCCATTTTCACAAATGATTACAGATGGAAGGCGTAAAGCAGAATGCAGATGAAACAAATCGTCTCTTGAAAATCTGTTAAAATTAAATATTTTATATATTTTTTAAGTATTTACTTTAATTTATAAATATATCACTTACCGAAAATAAAACAAGCAATCAGAATCGGTCATTTTATTTAAATTTATTCTTGCTTTTGTCACAGGTAGATGTTTATTAGTAATATGATATAATAAGATGGCTTCTTCATCACTGTCATACTGATCCGACAAGAGTAATACCTCATCACTAGACTACAAATATAATTTTAATTAAATGCTTACCATGCAAAAATTAAAAAAAAAAGTGAACACGGCCTTAGAGTTTCTGTGGTCACTTCACATTACTGTACATTAAAAAATATTAAATAAATAATTTTTGGTTTAAAATCGTCTTTTTCTTTACAATGTTATTCATAAATGCTTAAATAATCGTTATTTTAATAAAATAGGTTATAATTTTAACCCCAAACACAAAAAAATGAAGAAGTTTAACCGATCGTATACTCACCATCGTAGACGACACGAAAGCCATTATCGACTCTAGAATTGCCACATGGCGGCGCTCTGCCGTCCGCCGTACACGCTAAATACGATGGCTGTCTACTCGGTGCTTCGCCCAATGGCGGAATTTGGCGCCCAGCTCCTGGAGGGGGCTCCGCCCTCCAGCATTAGCCATATGGAGCGCCCATTACACGAAGCCCTTCGTACCGCGCTGGGGGTCCCCAAATCGACCCCCCTGATCTCCCTCTACACGGAAACCGGGTATATTCTGCTTCAGCTTTGCCTTCGCCATAGAGCAATAGCGCATGCGGTAACCCACTTATCTCGGGGTCCATCTAGCCCTCTGTTCCACCTTTTCCAGACGGCTCCCAGACTGGCCTCTCACCATTGGCGCCATTTTCAGTCTCCTTACGTCGACTGGGTTTTCACCCATTTCGCGAATGAGAGTCTCCCGGTCGCCAGCCTTTACTGCCAGAATTTCCACCCCCCGTGTGCAGATCAGGTCCGGCCCAAGGTCCACCTCAATGAGTGGTCCGCAGCGGGTGCGGACCACGCCGAGGACTTGATAAGCCTTTACTCCAAGCTCCAGGCTAAACTATGGTACGACAGGTACTGCATCGGTACCGATGCTTCGAAAACTACTCTCAGGACTCAGATCGGCATCGTCATTCCGAATGATGGAATCCGAGAGACTTGGCGCCTCCACGATGCCTGCAGCGTTTTCACGGCTGAAGCAATCGGGATCCAGCGAGCGCTGATGATCGCCTCCCAATATAATCGTCCGACTGTAATCTTTTCAGACAGCCGCTCCGTTCTGCAGGCAATCGCGAACGTCTCTTTCTCTTCGACGGCCATCATCTCAGACATTGCATCTATGGTCAGCAGGTTCCCTGCCCCCCTGGACTTCGTTTGGATCCCAGGACATTCGAGCATTCAGATTAACGAAGCGGCCGATAGGGCAGCCAGTCACGCCGATCTTACTGGCTCCTGGCACCGCTCCCTGACCCCGAGAGACCTACGACGACTCAACAGGGACAAGATCGTGCTCGCCCTCACCGACAATTGGTCGGCAGCTCTCCGGCAGAAGGGGAGGGAGCACCTCCGGCCGTTCTCCCCTTGGCCCTACCATCTGGCCTCCTCGCGCCGTGCGGAATCGCTTTTGGCGAGGCTACGTACAAATACGGCGCCTCTTCAATCTTTCCTTTTTTCTCGTCACCTTAGCCGCTCCCCGGACTGCCAGCACTGCGGGCAGGAGGAATCCCCCAATCACTTTTGGCTGGTGTGTCCGGCGTACAACGAGGCCCATCGGGATTTGGGCCAAGCCCTCTCTTTGGACCTGCACCAGACTCGTCACCTCAGCCAACTTTACTGGCCACACGCGGGCTTAGACCCGCGCCACCACATCTCAGCCCTTGAGCGGTACATATATAAGACCGGCCGTTTCGCCTAGCCACCAGGCGGCGCATCGGAAGAAAAGCCGACAACGGCCACACCTTCCAACATAAACCCACGAACAAGAACAAGAACAAAATACGATGGCCTCAACCTCTCTATTACTGCAGCCTACCATACGTTTTTCTCTCATTCTCACTAATTCACCCTGTATAAACGTACCCACAAGCTGGAATCTACTGTTACTCAAATTGTATGTTCTCTTCCGATCCAAATTTGTCTTTATTTATCTTAATTTGCTTTTTAATTACTGTATTTCAATATTTCAGTTTAAGGTATGCAGTGGCCCATCCAGAGGGCGGCCTTGAAAATTCTCTGATGTTTCTTTTTTGGAAAGTGCCAGGCCGCCCATCGAGGGCGGCCTTGGCACTTTCCAAAGAAGAAACATCAGAGAATTTTCCCGTTTTTTCTTAATTAAAATTTATTTTCTTATTTATATATGTCGTTTGTTATATTTCTATACTACGTACAAATTAGCGACTATATAAAATGGGAATTTTATTGAATTTGGACAGGGGACTTTGAAACTTCTAAAAATGAAAAAAATTCTAGTTTTTTTTCGATACGGGATGTTAGTCTGTGTGTGTGAGGGGGTTGCACAATTTTGTTCATTCTGTTTGAAGCTTAATAACTCCTGTGTTGAACATTTCTTATGTTTTGCAGGGAGGTTTGTGTAATACGAGGATCGATGCTATTACATTTCGGTAGTTAAAGGTTGACGGGTTAGGGAGATAAAGAGTGGTTGTATGTCGTTTATCGAGAGGAGTCGGACTCCATGATGATTTCACAAGTTATTAGCATTTACAATTTTTTAAATTTAAAATTCTAGTGGAGCCATCCGTTATCATATTTTATTTTAAAAACTTTTATATTTTTAACTATTATAAAATGGCAAAACGCTTAATTTTAAAAGTAAAGACGAGTTTTATAAAAAATTATCAATTCTAATAACGAGTAAAATCTTTACAAAGTCCGACCCTACTGGATATACACACGACCTCTATTATCTCTCCACCCCTCAACCTTGAACCACTAGAATTTAACAGCATGAATCCTCCTATTACACAAACCATCCTGCAAAATTTCAGAAATTTTAGACGAAAAGCACAGAAGTTATTAAGCTTCAAACAGGGTAAACCAAAATCGTATCCCACAAACACACTAACACAAATACATACACAAATTACCCCCGATTTTTTTTCATTTTTCGACGTGTCAAGGTGTCCTAAATTCAGAAATGTAAAAATATTCGGGGTAATTTTTCGATCGATCGCCATACTTCTCGTCTGTTATATATAACAGTCCGGAAAAAAATCTTCGATGGTCAGTAAATTTATAAAATAAATTTATACAATTATGAATAATTGTAAATTGCTTTATAAAAATACAGAATATCATTAGAATATTTTTATACAATATTTTTAAAGTATTTTTACATGCATTAGAATGTTTATACAGGGATGTTACGCATTGATATGTGATCTAATGCTAATTAAGATCTGTTAGAAAACAAAAGCAATTATTGATATTTTTTTTTGTATTTAAAAAGTAATTTCGATTTTCATTGAGTTGTCCGTCAGTATACTTAATACACTCGGTTATATGAAATAACGGAGTGTATTAAATACACTAACAGACAACTCAGACGAAGAATATTTAAAAAGCGTAATAAAGTATTTCCTATACTTTATTACGCTTTTTAAATGACCTTCCTTTCTTTTTAAAACCGTTATCGCAGATACTCTTATATGCACAGAACAAAATTTGATCTTGCATTTGTTTTTCGCGTTGTCTGTTTTAGTACTTTCATTTTAATTCCAAACAAAAATGGATTAAAATTTCAACAGAAAAGCTATTGTAAACGCATTACTGAAAGGTAAACATACAAAACTAATTGTTTGTGTAATAAACACCCGAAAATTATTCGGAAATTTGTCATTATTTTTAGTATAATAACAAATTGACTAAAAGTCATTGAAAAATGACTAAAAGGGAAGAATGTATAGTTGGAACCCAACAAAATTTTCTAAGAAAATCCTGACAATATCCTTCAGAGAAGAAACACTTTAATGTTGCTTAGTAGAAAAACTAGAAAAATAACGGAATGTTATCAGAACAGAAAATGTCTATAGACATTCCTCTCGAAAAAAGAAACGTATCATGTCTAGCTCACGCTTAAAAAACTCACGTTCAATGGACCATGTAGGATAGAACATTTGGAAGGACAAAGTCAAGAGGTCAGTGATCACGAAAAATTTACCAGGAGGAAATTTTAGAGATCTACCTGAAGCTAACGATGGACTACTGGGATCTGAGAGGTCAGTAGTATTCAAGCAAAGGTCAGCACATGCTTACTAAGCCAATAGCATTCAAACACTTGTTACTTTCAGACTTAAATTTTGCATTAAATTTTCAACTGATTACCATCCCCTCCGTGACAAGTGCGCCCATAAACTTCGCGCAGGTATCAAGAAGAAATGGAGACCCATTTCAGAAATTAAGATTACAAAACTAGGTTACTCTGTATGTGTGAATGCTCGAGATATTAAGTTTTTTAATTTTAGTTGGCTGTTTTTTAACATGAAATGTTAAAATTGAATAAAATGTATGAAATAACGAAGTATAATTATACACAAATATTGGTTATTTTTCATCATTTTAGAAAGTTTTATGACTGAATTCACCAATACTTTGCACAACAAAATTCAAAAAGTAAGCACACAAAAAAGAGCGTTAAACTTGCAATAAACAACTTCTCAGATCTTCCAACGAAACAGCATTATATCCAGAAACTTCCAAAACTTTGCGTTTTTCAGAATAATCAATTTTCTCAATAATTCCAGCTTCGAATAAACGAGTCACTCTATATTAATTAGAATAACTAATTTTTATTATTTTACATCTTATAATAGTAAAACCCAGTGGCGAAGAACTTAAGGGACTTTTGACAGTTAAGTCTATTTTTTCTTAATATTAAACTATATCAAAGTATTAAAAGTTTTAATTGTAGATATAAAATAGACCGAAATTGTAGATTTAATACTTTTCTCATTAATATATTACACGTGTTAAAACGTGAGGCTAATCTACGATAGCTTCACGTTTTGCATACAGATTTCACAAGGGCACCCAACAGAAAAACGTGACGCTAACGAAATGCTCGAGTTTTGCGTGTTCATATAGGTAGTGTATGTAGCAATAATCTAATTATATAAAGTTACGTTAGACCCTAAAAAATTATACGTAAATTTTTATTATTTCAGTCTGCTTCGCCACTGGTAAATGCTAACATAAACTTACATGGAGCTTATGTCCTTCTTCAAGCAAAATTCTTTTCTCATTACAAAAGCCTGAAGAAATGTAATAATGGAATCATTAGAAATTCTGTATTTATGCATATCTTCTGTGTTGATATGTTGTTTTATCATGGGAATGCTACTTATGAAGGCAAAACGTTGTTCGAGAACGTGTTGTAGTCCTTCAGATCCGGACATAAAATTCTTATGCTTTATTAGGTTATCTTTAATAATTTTATCAACTTTAGATTCAGCATTCTTAAAATAAAAGAAATGAATAGCTAAAAATAGCGCCTCTACCTAACATGCCACAAGTATATTCAGCTTTATGAATCGCAGTAGCTAATTTATCAAAATTTTTGGGTACATCTTCCATCCGAGGATAGGTCATAAAAGACATAAGAGCTTCACTGTAACTAGATATTAAAACTAGAATCGATAGTCACCAGATTCCAATTAATAATCTTGAAGAAAATCTCTCTATATTCTTCAATTGAATACCTAAACGAGGTTTTGTATTTTAAACGCAAGACAGTGCAATAGTAATGATTATTTAACATATTAACTTACTTTTATAGAAAAAAGTGCAAAACAGATTCCAAAATACTTTCCTTCTTGTCCACTTGATTTTTGTTTTGTCTTCAGAGAAATCTTTTTCTATCACTTTGTGCAAAATTAATCCAAATACCAACATAGTTGATAATAGAACGATCCATACTTGTAAACATTACAGTAGTGTTATTTTGTTGTATCAATATTTGGCGGATATTTCCATTACGCAAAAAAATTTGAAAAAGCGCACAATTTTAATATGAACTTCAAATGTGAATCACCAGACGTTTTACCATTACAGGTATCTAACTAATAAAATGAAAATTCTATATATTTAAATTACGACAAATAACTTCAATTTAAAAGGGCTGATGATATTTACACATTAAAAGATACGTAGAGGAAGTTTAAGATGTCTTCACTTTTCGTAATGTCTGAATATCCAAAACAACAGTCTTCCATTGTAAAGACGTCCTTTAGAAGCTATGCAGAAATAAGCAAAACAGTTTAAAAAGTTTACTGGTGACAAGCCAATAATTAAAAGTACAGTTTCAATTATTGGTTTGTCACCAGAAAACTTTTAAAACTGTTTTTCATATTCTCGTTGTTCCTAGTGATTGGACATGACAAAAAATGAAGACATCTTAGCCGCTTCTACGTATTTTTTACTGTGATAAGTAGGTTATATACATACTATTCAAACATTTAGAGTATATTCTATGTATAAAGTTTTTTAATCTACTTTAAGCAAAATCCATTTACTTTCATGATTACTACTGAAAGGAGGTGCGGATTCTTCGGTGACATTGATGATTAGATGCACAGCATTCAGACCAAATAACCAAATTTTTTGGACATAACTAATTGATTTTGCTTCAGAAAAAATGCAAAATCACTAATAATAACATAAAAGGAATAAAATTTCTGCTCAACGCTCTACACAGGTCTGAAGCCACCATTAGGCCGCGACTCCACTAGCCGTAAAAGGACCGTAAAACCCCTCACCGTAAAAGCTTTTAATCACGTGACCATGATATTTTACGCCTGAGCAGGTCGTAAAACCAACGTAAAAGCAAGTTGAACACTGCTCAACTCGCTTTTACGTTGGTTTTACGACCTGCTCAGGCGTAAAATATCATGGTCACGTGATTAAAAGCTTTTACGGTGAGGGGTTTTACGGTCCTTTTACGGCTAGTGGAGTCGCGGCCTTAGCTATCATGTATATTCAATAGTTTCAATTGCGGGCGCTTGAGATTATTTTGCAAGTAGCATGGTAGCTATCTAATAGATTGCAGTACAAGACTGTTGTTTGCATTATACCTACGTCATATAATTACTACTTTATTTAATATACCTGTTTCTTCCATTGTTATTGCAACGCTAATACCATACATCATTGTATATAAGTTTGAAAAATAACGCAGCTATTTATTTTCTTCTCTCATTCATTTTAACAGCTAAGATATTTAGAAAATATTAAAATTGGTCTACTCTACCTTTGTTGTTGCATATCCTTTTATGATAAAATATTTTATTTACGTCGACATGAAAGTATTTTTTATGAGAATTGATGTGCTTCTGGTGCAGTGAAATTTTTTAACAAGGACATCGTTTTACAGGTTTTATCGTCGCGATTACATCGTATTTTATTCGTTATTAGCTTCTTACAGAGAAAGGCTCTATGATAAAACTCTAATTCGAAACTTTTTCCGGCGACTTTATCACAAATGTCATTGGTCGAAGAGCTAATGGAGAAGAGAAATCCATTGCAGAGAAACGATCATAATTAACAAATATAGCCAAGTAAGAGATATCCGCTTCCTATGTATAGAAAAATAGAAGTTACTACTTGATTTTTATATGACTACATTTAATAAATCAATAAATTCGTTTTTATTACATAAAACTTTTCTTTATTTAATAGCGAATACACTGACGATATTATATTCTACGTAACTTTTAAAACAATTCGATTCCTTTATAAATTTTGAATTATGTTTTATTGAGTGTGCATATAATACTGTTACTATTTCTTGCGTTTAGAAACTATTTTCTTTTTCAATTAAAAATATCTGACGATATTTGCACAGTAAAAAATACGTAGAAGAAACTAAGATGTCTTCACTTTTCCTCATGTCTGATTATTCAGAACAACAGGAACAATGGCAATTGTTCACGATGATTGGACAGGTCGATAAGTGAACATATTTTAGGTTTTTTTTTAGATATTTTATTGTGTTTTGTATTCCTTTGGACCAAGTGTTTGTTTTGTTTCTGAACCCAATTATGGATTTGCAACAAATGCTTTAGATACACATTTGATAGAAATTTCTTAAAATTTTTTAAAAGCTTCTACAACTACAAAACTCTTCTAGCTCTAAACCTTTCATCAAGTATTATTTTTAACTAGTTTTAATCAAATTAAATTTTATGCTTTGAAATTGAATTTCTCTCTGTTTTTTGTTTCTTTTAACTAAATAAAAATTTAAAGGATTTAAGAAGTATTATTGTAAAATTGCAAAAATGAGGACTAAATACGTAAAAGAGTAATTGTGTTATTGAGTCGTTGCAAATGAAATGGCCGTTTTTTAAAATTTAAACATTTTCCGGCCTTGAAGTTAAACTTTTTTTCGTGTGAACAGTGCTGTATGATTGAATTTAAAAATGCAATCTCATTTATATTGTGAGTTTAACACGTTTAAGAGTACTTTTTCTGACGGAAAGGGAAAAAAAGGAATCGAATAATTTCATTTTAATAGTATAAGCAGGGACATAATGCAGCCGAAGTCACCCAAAATATCAATAAAACTTTTGGTGAAGGTTGTGTGAGTGAGCAGGCAACCAGGCATTAGTTCAAAAAATTTCATTTCGGGAATACAAATGTCAAAAATTAGAACCGAAGAATATCATCGAATTAGAATATCACATGACTGTCCGGAAATCGCGTAAGGTTGAACATACTGGACATTATTGAATCATTTCTCCACGTCTAAACCCGAGCTTCTTGACTTACCAAGTAAAGAAGCTCGTCAAATGGGTACTACACGAACACAGTGAGAGAGATAAGGAGCAGCATTTGGGGTGTGCAGTTCTTTAATTATTCGTCACAACAATGAAAGTATTTATATGAAATTTCTCTCCATCCACCTTATTGTCCAGACTTTTTGCGAACAGACTATCACTTTTTTTTATATATTCGTCCAGTTGTTTTTGGCAAAGAAAGTCTTTAAAGAAGAAGACACAATGAAAAGTATCTTTAATGACTTTTTGCTTGTCCTCGCGATATCAATCAAATTGACATTAATGCACTTCTATTACATTGGGAAATGTATATTAATGTTGTGGCGACAATTCTATTGAATATTTGTGTTTTAAATTAAATTAATAAACATTTAAAGTCAAAAGTAAAAATCGGTTATTTCATTTCAAACAACCTAATATAACAAATACTTTGCATTGGACGTGTGTAGATTTACAAACAATTTTATATTAGTCTTTATTTTTGCAATATAAGTTTTGTGTTCACTTGTTTTTTCACCTGGGCACACTTTATTTCTAAGTGTACAGTTAAAAATAAAGGTATTTTGTATCAATTTTTAAATTAAAACTTCCTTTTTCCGATAATCTGAAACTACACCAGTGTAATAAGTCCTATTTATAAACAAGGTATACGTAGACAATATAAAAAAATAAACTCATATTTAATTATTATGCCTTAAATAATACATGCTTCTCAATAAAATACAGCGAGTCCTCAGTTAAATTCGTCGATAGGTTCCGGGAAACTGGGTTGTCAACGAAAACGATTTTGGAAGTACAGTACATGTATACTTTTCTCTTTCTTGTTAGGATTGTCTGAAAATCAATCAATCAGCAGTAAGTAACGAAATGAATTGTTAGAATTACGTTTTAGTTTCTTCATGGAGTAACAGTAAAATAAAATCAGAGATTGACGTTAAAAGTTGATAGATGGAGCTATGGTCAATATTGACACACAGCGCCACCTATCATTCCATAGGGGCGAGATAGTCTTTTAATGGGGCGAAATAGCCATGAAAGCTAACGCGTAACATCCCACCAAAGAGCGGCCAAACAAGCATGCAAGCAAAAACAAACTATTAATTTATTTAAAAACTTTTGTTATATTTGTCTGTGTTGAAACATACAAGCGGTTATTTTACTAATACACACTTCTTTTATTGCAGATTCTGAAAACTTAAAATACTTCAATTGATAAGTAACGCAAATCTTAAAATGTTAAAAAATCATGCAAGATGTCTTTTAATTAATATGTAATTAGAAAAATACAGGAATTCAAAGTAGGGGTGAACAAAGGGTTGTTCTAGACGTTAAAAAAGTTCATCTCTAGATAGCGCAGGAACATGCTTGCCTTTCCAGACTTAACATTTTACATTTGTCACATTGCCATGCCTCTTTCAGAAGAAAAATTTTATGATTCTAGACAAGTTTGAAAATTAGATTTTGGGAGGATGGTACTTCCATGTTTTCCAAGCGATGCGACAAAAACTAGGATTCAGGTGAAAATCAAATTTAAATACTACCACCATAATTAAATTATATATCAGGGCGATTCAAAAGTTCCAGACACTGACAACATTTTTTTAAAAAAGATCTCTAGCACTGGCAAAGCTGCTGTGAATGCAAACGAGCTGGTATTTGAATCATTATCAAAGCACGTACTATCATTATATAGAGCTATTGAGTTTACTCCTTTGGTGAATTTTGTTTGTCACATCAAAGGATGACTGACGAAAAATTCATCATTCAAGATACGTTGCCTCGTTATTGGAGACAGGTGTTCAGTGCAAGGGTAGTAGCAGAGAAAATTTGTGAAATTGAAGTCCGAGGCCTGATGGACAAACGCTTTATTTTATTTTTATCTTATAATGTAGAGAACATAAATTAATTAAGCCTAACGCGTCCGTATGGGTGAGATTGACCCTAAACTTTTAGTTACTTACTAGAAAATACATTAAATTATTCAAATTTATGATATTCCTGTATGAAATTTTTTATTCATATGAAATTTATTTTATTATCTCGTCCCGGAATTTCCCGGGATCCCGGGAAAAGAAATTATTTTCCCCGTAACCCGCTAGAGGCAAATTTTTCGAAAAATGAGAAACCCTAGTAATTACAGAAGGGGCATCTGAATATGTGGTGCGGCTGACTCGTCATTGGATGCATTTAATATTATCGCTGTTTGTACTTTTTTGTCAAAATTACGTGAAGAAACTTTTGAGGTTTCCTGTTTTCCATTTAATCAGTTTAAAAAGGTTATTTCTGATTTTGGTGTATTTTTTAAGGTATTTATTTTCGTAAAGAAGGTTAAATTGTTCATTTCATAATGTTTTTATGGTATATTTGATCTTGATTCTGTTATTTGCTTTTTTCATTGTTTTTAGGTTTAAAGCGGAAGTACTGCTTATTTATGTAAATTATGTCTTGGGGCGTGGCCTGCCTATTATTTAATCTGTGGCTGCTTGGGAGACTATCCAATTTTCTTTTGAACTAGTGGTTTAAATTGTTGTTTTTCCTTTTTTTCTAGGTAAGTTTTCAGCCTAGTTTGTTGCTAATTTGTTGTGAATAGTTCTCCCAAGTAATTCTTTAAGTTTTGTTTTGTTGATTTGAATTTAGTTTAAAATGATAAATATTAGTATTTATAAAATTTATAATTATCAGTTGTAATTAGTATATATATCTGTGGAATGTTCTTTTTACTATTTTGTAAGGTTATGTATTATGTTTTGTTATGTCCCCGCACCAGGGTTTTTGTACCAGAATGCTTAAATAAAATAAATAAATAAACAAATAAATAAATATAACGAAGAATTGAATGCGGCAGGATCGAACAAACATCAATCATTTGTCGAAATTTTATTTAAAAATCTTATTAAAAAAATATCCACACACTTAATTCTACGTCAAAAATTACATCATCTGGACGAGATTCAAGTATTTTTCTGCTTGGAAATACGTAAGAAAGTGCGAAGATATTGTTAGAGAAATTAATTGTCGTTCTGACAATAAATTCAAAATTTTCAAATTTCATCATTCGAACGTTATACCCTTATACGAAATAGCAGAATTGAACGATGGAAAGACTGCTTACGCCATGCCACTCTATGATACCACACTGGAAAAGGAAGTCATGTCGCGTAATTTCCCACGTAATTCTTTAAGTTTTGCATTGGCCAAGGAGTGGATTTACGAAACTTTATACGGATTGACAGAAATACACTCTCAAGGTTTATGCCACTTAAATTTAAGACCGGAAAATATCGTTTTAACCCTCGGAAAATCGGCCAGATTGGGTGGTTTATCCACGCTGAAGGAGAACAATGCGGATGCTACAACTGAGCTCATGATAAGCCCATTGTATGCTCCTCCAGAATTTTGGGATAAAAGTGAAACGACGGGAGCACAATTAGATCTTTGGGGTTTCGGGATCGTTACTTTAGAAACGTTACTTGGGAAGACATTCCGTAGAAAGTTGTTTTCTAAGTCGGACATCATTAACCGTGGCATTAATGGATTCAGAATATGAAACGATCACGTTCGGCCATTTCTAAAATAAATAAGACATAAAAATTATTATAAAACGCTTTTAAAGAAAGCTCATCCCGTTGCTTCTCTTATGGACAGTGAAGTAGAATCTGCGTGGAAATTTGTACATTATTTTCTAAGGGATGATCCCAGTCGGAGGCTAAAGGCTACTACAGTTTTTACAAATGAATTCTTGTGGCCTTTTAATAATCAGGAATTACACGGCGATGGAGAACTTCGCCTTTCGATTTCTTTAAAAAGTAAGCCTAATTATCACTTAGAAAACATTAAATTTTATAGGATTTTTTAAGGATAAATTGATTAATAAGCCGCTTAACTTACAGGTCTCGCCTTTCGTTGTCTAATCACTGATGAAATTCGTTACACTAGAAGCGACAGTAGAGTTAAATTCAGCAAAAGAAGACAATTTTATTAATTTGTAACGTCGATTTTAATAAATTTCCTTTAATTTCTGTTCGAATATACGTGTAAATTTTTAATTTTTAGATGAATTTCGATCTCGAACAAGCAAAAAAGAATCGATGTATCTAAATAAATAAAATTTCTTGTCCTGACTGACTGACTCACTGATTCATCATCGCCCAGAGCAAACCGCTGACCCTAAAGAGGTGAAATTTGGTACACAGTTAGGGTACGTCATGAAAACGCACAATAAGAAAGGATTTTTCGAAATGCCCCCGTGGGGGGAAAGGGAGAGCATTAAGGCTTAACCGGAAAAACGACTTCTACTTTACTATTTTAGATGCGATTTTCTGTTTCTGGTGGTAATAACTTAATCTCCAAGTGTACAATATTCACGTATTACGATTTTTCAACCAAATGTTCGAACCGTTTTAAATTCGAATTTGTTTCTACACATTGGTTTGATTATAGAACGATTGCAAACGATCTAGAAAATTGATCAAATTGAAAACGTTCAATTGCATTAGAAAATTCTCAGTAATAAGGGGCATGTGTAAGGCAAGTTATTTTATATATTTGGGGCTTAACTAAGGGCTATTTCTATCAAATTGCAAAATCCTCGCGGGCAAAGTCGCGGGTAACAGCTAGTGCATTCATAAAGACATAAATTATCGAAATGCGTGAGTTAGATCATTCGATTCTTTACATGTAAGACCATAAAAATCTTTAACTTGTTTCATTTGGGGAATTATTTGGATTGTTTCTGTTCACGGGTATCAAACTAATGACGACACACAACCGCAGTTATGAAAGGAATTGGACCATGTGGTGATAGAGTTATTGTCATTGTTCAAACATGTATGAAGAGAACTGACAGCTGATATATTTATGTGATTATGAGAAATAAAATTGTTAAATATATCACTGTTGCAAGTTATGTGTTCACAGATAGTGAGTAGGATATCTTACAAGCAAGTATAAAATCATACACGACTACTTTGATCCGTTTCAAAGTAATACCGAACCAAAAAGTGGCGGGCTCGACAGAGACGCCACGTCATGGCCGTTTATTTGTTAGAAAAAAAAATTAATACAAAGGTCATGTAACACGAAGCGTTGCTACACAATACAAATACAAAGGTTATACAACACAAATCATTGGTATGGGTAATGGCAGGAGAGAAAAATTTAACAAAAATAAATCAAAGAAGGGATGCTGCCCATTCGAATAATCATGTTTTATCCTCTGCTCCCGGAATGCGGAAGAAAGTAAACTTCATAGCTCCTTTTCCAAATGATTTTTATGATGTAAAAATGAAGGCGAGGAGTAATAATATTATTATTGTGGAAACAGTAAAGAATGTATCTATAAATAGTAAAAAGTAAATAAATTACACGAAACAGATCATCCCCTCGAGCTCTGTGGAGAGAAATTCGAATAAAGATTTGATTAGAAGAGTTAAAAATACCTTTATAAATAGTTTTTCTTCTGTGTAAAATGCCTTTAAAATATAATAAATGGCAGCTAAAGGCTATATTTTTGCATAACTGAAGTTAATTTCTCCTTTAAAAAAGGTAAATTAAAGCTACACAAAGGAGAGTTTTGGAGACGAAATATCGACTGGAGTTTCTAAAATAGTATCAAAATTTATTGTTTATCCATTCGAAAAGTGGAAAAATATTTTATAAACATTTTATTTTCATAAAAGATATATCTAGAAACATTGTAAACATTATATTCAACTGTATACTGTAAAGTGTTTTTGACCCTTATCTAGTGCACGAACATACGAAGATTTAAATTCAACTTTGAGACAGAATTCATTTTTAGTTTGTTCAGTCGACAGCAAAAACTCTTGGATTTGGTGAAAACGTTTGCTTTCCATCTGGAAACAGAAGTAAGTTCTTACTCAGCCTCCAACAATCCTTTGCAACCTCCGCATCTTCCGAACTCTTTACGTGTAAATCTGATGGTCAAGGGCGTTTCTTTCCATCATTTTGGCTGTGTAGAAAGATATCTAATGCTTTCTAGAATAAAATTTATAAAAAATAAACATCCTATTTCATAAAAATGTAAAATTTTTTGCAGAGTTTTGTATTATAAGTTAATCAGTTGGTCGAGTACGAGATATATTCTGTCAGAGAGTCAGGCTGGTTTTCGTGCAGGTTACTCGACTGTTGATAATATTTTTATTTTGTATACTATTATCTCTAAGACATTAAATAGGAAACGACGTAAGGTTTATACTTTTTTAAAATAGATCTAGCATCAGCATTTGATTCTGTTGATAGGAATTTATTATGGAGGAAATTATTAAAGTTTGGTTTAAATTTTAAGTTTGTCCCTTTATTGACAGAGTTATATAGTGGTTCGAATGTTAGGATTAAATAGAGGAATTGTTGTTCTCAGCCTTTCTTTTCTGATAAAGGTGTTAAACAGGGTTGTATTCTAAGCCCTATTCTTTTTAGTTTATTTTAAAATGATTTATTGACTTGTATTGATGATTCCGGCGGCGGTGGTATAGTTGTGGGTGGTGTCTCTGTTAAGATATTAATGTACGCGGATGACGTGGTCATCGTGGCGGATTCTCCGAGGTTGTTACAGAGGTCGATTGACCTGCTGGATAAATATTTAAAGGATAACAGTCTACAGTTGAATCTTGCAAAATCAAAAATTGTGGTCTTTCGAAATGGTGGTAAGGCTTCTAAGGCTGACAAATGGTGGTTCCGAGGTGTTCCAAATTTCGGTTGTATCACAATATAAGTATTTGAGTGTAATTTTTAAGGCTAACTAAGCTTAACTAGCCGAAAACTATTTATATACAACGTTTATAAACTATTTACTATTTATATACAACGTTTATACTATTTTCAATACTGAATGTGTTAATCATGTAATTTATGTACATCGATAAAATTCTATAATTTCTTTTTCGACACGTGGCATGTTTACGTAGTCATCCATTTTCCCCTGCTCTCTCTTGCTAGCGTGACTGCTCTCGTTGTTGAATTCTTTGAACAGCGAGAGTACTCTCGTATCGCTCTAGCAAAGGAAAAACCACGTGAGCAAGAAGACAGGGGAGGAGCCTTTGACGTCATCGGTTGTCCTGGGGCACGTTTGCTAGCATTTTGCTCTCGCAAAGCGCTAGTTTGCGGCGGCTCTAACGTTGTTTGCAAGTTCGCTTGAGGTCATGTTTCCTACCTGTTTCTGTCCTTTTGGTGCGATCACTCGAAGCGGCACGTGCACTGTAGACGGTCCACTTTCGTCAACGTTATAAATTGAATCAGCCGTAAACTTTTCTCTGTTAAGGACCTGCTCGTATTTTTGAAAAAACTCATTCACAGTAGTTTTGTTGAATGCTGTCGCTCTTGCAAGACTCGTTGCTTCATGTTTTCTCAAGCTAAGTTGGGGATAACGCTTGGAAAAACCGTAATAATAATTGTGACCTGCTTGTCTGTTCTTGTGTCAAGATTCAGGAATATGTTTTTTCAAATGGACTGCGAATTCATAGCACAGTTTCAAAAATGTTTCTTTTGATAGACCATAATAAAACTTGCTCGCTTTTAGGCAGTAATCTACAAGTAAAATTTCATGTTGGTCTGAAAACACGCGTTTTGTTTCATAATTACACACGTAAACGAAAACCTCTCTCAAAGATTCTTTATGCAGCTTCAACTGCCTGGACAACATAGATTTTGATATTTGTTTATGTTTTGCGGCTTTTCTTATAGATAATTTTCTACTCAAAGCCAGATTTGCTGCAGCCACGACCGATTCTTCTTCGGGATTGGGTCTTTTTATATTTGTTTTACTTCGCGGCATCTAAAAACAATATTTATGCACGATGACCAAAGTAAATGTGAAAGACATGTACTGTACCTAAGGACAGTTGTAGGTACAAATTCGGACTTAATGTTGAAAAGGTTATGAGTCATAAAAAACATATCTTATCTACAAAAATCTTTCAAATATCGTAAATACAAAGGAATATTTCATTAAAACATCGAATATTAATCACTCACCTTGCAAAAAATCAAATGAAGCAGATGATTAAATCAGATTTTAAAAATTACTTTTGGAGAAAAAATATAACGAGGTTTCACTCTTGATGAACAAATCAAAATGGCCGACTTTTTTAAAGTTCGTGTTAGTTATCAAATTCATCAAAAGATGTCGCTACAAGTGCTCTCATCAACACACACTTACAAGCTGTCGCCTGACTTCACCGCTAGAGGACGACCAGCCAACAAGTAAACATCTACGGGACGCCTAAGCCTCGCAGCAAGCGTCCAACCGACAATATTAAGATTAAAGATTAAAAAAAAATTAAGATTTACAACATATTAAATTAATATTGAGGTGTCCATAGGTACGTGATGTCCGTAGGTACAGTACAAGACTCTCCCCTACTGCACAAGCCACCGTCTGATATTATTAAGAAAATCCCATTAAGCAATAATACAGTACAGAGACGAATGAACAAAATGTCCGAGTATGTGGAGGTTCTCTAACTGATTTTTTGAAAACGACAGAGTTTTCTTTACAGCTGGATGAATCTACTTCACCAAACAGTGAGTCTTTACGTTCGCTTCATAAAATAGGAAAAAAAGTTGTCAAGAACTATTATTCGCAAAATACTTAGAAACGGTTACTAAAGGAATATCTATATTTGATGTATTGAAAGACTATTTTAAAGAAAAAAATATTCTTCTGGATAATATCGTGTCCATTGCTACCGATGGCGCTCGGGCAATGGTTGAACGACACCGCGAGTTGCTTTCATATTTGAAAAAAGGCGGTACCAGATGTAGTCGCCGTGCATTGTGTAATTCACAGACAACATTTGGTTGCAAAAATTTTAGTGATCGCCTTTATTGCTCGTTACAGTATGTAATTACAGCAGTTAACAAGATCAGGAGCAATACGCTCAATGATGAATTAACCTTTGTGATAAAAACGACCAAGATGTCAATAGTTTACTATTGCACACAGAAGTTTGTTAACTGTTACAAAACACTGAAACCGCTCTTGGCTTTATGTAAACTCAGCCAGTTTATTATCCAAGTCTATTCCTTCGACTGACAAGACCTTGTCCGTATCGCATGCAAATTTTTTCTCTAAATCCTCAAGTCTAGTTTCTAAATTAACAATAGTTTCGTCAAAATTTTTTACCCAGGTAAAAATTCTATCGATTTTAGCAATCATTTTTTTCCAATTTAATATTCTGGTTTAAATTAGTTTAATTAATAACGATATCCCCTCCTTAATATCCAGTTCTCCTTGAAGTAACTAAAATCCTCGTCTCCTCCAATAGGTCCAAGTGAAAAATCTTAGATCTACTATCTGACTGATTTACTGGGGAATAGGTCTTTTTTTAGACATGACGAATAATACAAAGGATCTTACCTGGAAAGTTAAATGAATTATTAATTATAATACGCCCAAAATCGCCGACCATAAACGCTGCCCGATTCTTTTTTATACAACATTCATTTGATTTTTATTGGTAGCTTTTCTAAGTTTTACATCTAATTAGTAAAAAGAACAGGAAGCAGAAAAAAGACCACAAATCATAAATGTAAATCTAAGTTAGAAATATAGTTTAGAGCACTTTCAGTCACAGTCAGGAAGTGACTGTGTTGTCCCGGAAAACATCTTGTTGGACAATCTTTCAAGATATGATGTATAGTCTGTCTTTTAGTAGTTTTTTATCATCAAAAAATGACGAAAACTACATTTTTACTATTTCCCTTATAAACTGTATCTTATTGTATAATATATTGCAAGTACTTTTTAACAATAAAACATTTATTATTAAAATTAATACGTTTATGTCAATTCCTTTTTTATAATTGATTTTTAAAATTGTACCGTTGGTAAGGAGCATCAGCTAGAGTTTCAAGGAATTGGAAATGCCTAAATCCGGCCTCGACTAGAGCCGAATTGCTTTAACTAATATCTCGAACGGACAAGTAGTTCCCTGGTTACATTTTCCCTTCTTTGATGACATTTTAGCACAAAAAAATTTCGTTTCAGAATACTAAAAATACGGCAAACGGCGGGTTGCAGTCACGTGACCAAAGATAACGTTAACTAAATTGTGATTGGTTAACCTCTTAACAGTGAAGGACGAGAATAGTCGTCCAAGACGATCGAGTGGCAGTGGTGAAGGACGACTATAGTCGTTAAAAAATTTTTATAAAATACCTGGACCATTTCGTGAAGTCGTAGAATTTTCACGAGTAGTTGGGTTCTCCAACTTTGTTTTGGAATATCCTTTAGTTCTCGAGAAATTACAATAAAAGAAAGAAAATTAAAATAAATATGAAATTTTAGACGGCCATCTATCGACATAAATCGAATTTAAATCTCCCGCCGTCATCTGATTGGTTAAAAAAATTAATATTCCTAATTGGCTCGCGTCAGAAAAAAGTAGGTGTGACTTCTGTAAATGACGCTATCGGGAGTGCACCGATGCAATCGGAAAAAGTAAACAGCCTACGTCATTAGTCTAACGGTCCTTGTCTGACCTACTTTTCGTAGAATCAACATTGGAGTAAGCTGTAGTAAAACGTAGTAGTTTATAGTAAAACGGACTTCTCTAATATTCATAGTAATTTGTAATGCTTGGATTTCAATTTAATAAGTATTATTTAGTTCAGAAACATTATAAATACATCATTAAGTAGGAGAATAACGAAAAACTTTATTTTTTAGTATAATACAATTTACAAAATCGAAAGTTCGTATATCGTAATATTATAAAAAACTACATCGAAACATACAAAGTCACCTAATTTACTTAAATTCAGTTCATTATACAACTGTAGATACTCTTGCCTTCCTCAGTTTCCTCAAAACAAAATTCGAAAACTTCAATTAATTTTATAAATATTTAAGCGCCATTACTATTCGAATTAACTGTAATTACAAATATAACTGAAAAATATTTTCGACATAAACCCTAGGCAATAATTATCAAAACAAAATTCTTCAAGTATAAATTTTTCTGATCGAGTAATATGTAATAATAGTTTTATCTATTACTCTTGCCATATTCAACTTTCTATGTTCACATCCATTTAGTTTCATCTAATTACACTTTAAATGTAAAAAAATCTACCAACAAATAAGTTTTCTAATAAAGATACTACTTGCTAATTAAAGTTTGTATTCTTCTTTGACGTAGTTCTACGTTTTAGCACTAAATTGGTAGACATGTCTAAATAACACGCTTATAAACACTAAATGCCATAAATGTTTCGAAATTAGAACTAGATAATTATATGCACAAATAAATTTACATGCCTTCATTTACATCCAAACAAAGATCAGTTCTCCCAAATTGTCGAAAAATAAATGATTTTCAACTTTTCTTTCTGAATTTAGAAATAATTCACAGTAAACTTTATGCCTTAAAATATCCATTGCAATCAACGCAAAATGTATGAATCCACGTAATAAAAAATTATCGCAGTGAACTTCGAAAAAACGAGAAACACAGAATTATTAAACCGCACTTTACGAAATCTGGCGCGAACTGTCGTATACAATAAACAAAACGAAAATGCTCTTGTCCAATGTCATCAGGTGACAAAAAGTTTCTAAATAAACGCTAAAAGTTTTAAAGAATTCTTTCACAAAAACCGATGAATTTAATTAATACACAATAACTAAATCTGTGTAATAAAGGTTAATAATTTTCCATTATAATTATGCAAATTAGATATAAAAAAGATCATCGCGCAAATTCTCCCGCGAACCATGGATGACTCTTACGTCATCTGGATTGAAGTTTCCTGCAAAATACTGAAAATTTATATATAATTATTTTACTAATCCAGTCAAATTTAAATAATATAAAATGTCTAGATCTGTTTAATAAATATTAGTAATGTACTATCGCTAATATGCAAATTGGATATGACAAAGATCACTGCGGGAAAACTTCCCGCCAAGATAAAAATAGCTTTCGGTCACGTGATCACCAAGAAATACGAAGAAATATGCCTTAAATTTAATGTTTGTGTACAAATTAATACATTTTAACTAATGTCATCGTTTAAAATTTAATGTTTCTGTAAAAATTAGAAAACTGTAACAAATTTCATCAAAGACAACAGAATAATTTTCAGCTCATAAAAACTCTACAATAAATGATTATTTCTTCGAATGACGTCGATATGCACGAATAAATAATAAATATGCAATAATGCTTTTATTCATTTTAAGTGGATATTGTAAACATTAAGCTATTTAATTTGTTTGGCTTTTATAATTTAGTTTCCGAATATTTTACTGTGAAATTCCATTTAGTAAACAGAAACAAAGACAAGCTATTAGTTATAAACAGGACAATAGAATAATTTTTACGTAAATTGAGTGAAAATACAGAAAAAAACGAATTATATCAAAGATTGGGACAAACAAGCTTACATCCCTAGAACAGAGCTTATAATTTGTTGTTATTTTCAGCCTGTTTCTACTTCGACTGTTTTTTGTTGGTAAAAACTTATTTTTTTTAAAATAAAAGTACTTTGTTGTTAGTGAAGAAAGATAAAAGTATCGAAATATAATATTCAGAATTAAAAATATTGATGTATGTCCATATTAGAAATGTATATTTTTTTCCAATATTAGAAATAATATCACGAAAAAAACATTATATAAATGAAATACGGCCATAAACAATTTTTTTCTGTCAAATAAATTACGGATTAAACAGGCTTATCTAGAAAAATTTAATCGCGAATAACTGACTTTAAATATACAGAGGATACAGTATGCTTGTTATGTGATAGTATTTGCGTTTACAAATTAACAGAATTTTCCTCTTTTTTTACACATTATTATGCTATAATCTAGAAAACTATGTTTAATAATAAGACATACTACAGAAAGGGTAAGAAAGGAACGTCAGTCATTGTAACTAATGTATTATTGAAAGTTTCATTCATATAGATAATTAATTTTATCAAGATACATTTCTCCAAAAAAAAATTGTCGATATTTATCGTAAATATAAGTAAATTTTATTATAATTTAGATAAAAACTCATTTTTTCCCCACGCATGGCTTCTTTCCCCTCCCTCTTACTCCTATACTTGGAACATTCCATTTCATAATTTGATGTAATAATAACGTTTAAAATGATTCTAAATAAAATATTGACACTTAAACTAGGTTAATATAGGCCTATATTGTCACGAGTCTCAGGTGTATTCATAAAAATGTAATAATCTATACAATAATACTTTCTCACATGCTCCATGTGTTAAAGTTTGCAGCTGTAATTGAAGTAATATATAAAGAAACAAAATGTTTATATTATCAATAGTTATAAAAGATATCTTATTTTCACGTAGAAAAACAAAATAAGACAGAAGAAACAGACAATCACACGATATCTCTATCCAGGACATTCTATAATTGATTTCAAATTTCTAATGTCGACATACATCAATATTTTTGTGTGTGTGAATATTATATTTCGATACTTTTATCTTTCTTCACTAAGAACATCTTAAAATATTAACTTTTTACCAACAAAAAACAGTCGAAGTAGAAACAGGCTGAAAATAACAACAAATTATAAGCTCTGTTCTGGGGATGTAAGCTTGTTTGTCCCCATCTTTGATATAATTCGTTTTTTTCTGTATTTTCACTCAATTTACGTAAAAATTATTCTATTGTCCTGTTTATAACTAATAGCTTGTCTTTGTTTCTGTTTACTAAATGGAATTTCACAGTAAAATATTCGGAAACTAAATTATAAAAGCCAAACAAATTAAATAGCTTAATTTTTACAATATCCACTTAAAATGGATAAAAGCATTATTGCATATTTATTATTTATTCGTGCATATCGACGTCATTCGAAGAAATAATCATTTATTGTAGAGTTTTTATAAGCTGAAAATTATTCTGTTGTCTTTGATGAAATTTGTTACAATTTACTAATTTTTACAGAAACATTAAATTTCAAACGATGACATTAGTTAAAATGTATTAATTTGTACACAAACATTAAATTTAAGGCATATTTCTTCGTATTTCTTGGTGATCACGTGACCGAAAGCTATTTTTATCTTGGCGGGAGTTTTCCCGCAGTGATCTTTGTCATATCCAATTTGCATATTAGCGATAGTACATTACTAATATTTATTAAACAGATCTAGACATTTTATATTATTTAAATTTGACTGGATTAGTAAAATAATTATATAAAAATTTTCAGTATTTTGCAGGAAACTTCAATCCAGATGACGTAAGAGTCATCCATGGTTCGCGGGAGAATTTGCGCGATGATCTTTTTTATATCTAATTTGCATAATTATAATGGAAAATTATTAACCTTTATTAAACAGATTTAGTTATTGTGTATTAATTAAATTCATCGGATTTTATGAAAGAATTTTTAAAAACTTTTAGCTTTTATTCAAAAACTTTTCGTCATGTGATGAAATTATTCACAGGTGCATTAAAATATGAATCAGTTCGTGGGAAAATTTTGTACAGTGCAGTCTGGTGTATCTGTGTTTCTGGTTTTTTCAAAGTTCACTGCGATAATTTTTTATTACGTGGATTCGTACATTTTGCGTTGTTTTTAACGGATAAAAGGTGGAAATTTTACGCTGAATATAGAACTTGTTTTTCAGAATATGCTACTTTACAAAAAGAAAAGTTGAAAATAATTTATTTTTCAACAATTTGGGAAAACTGACTTTTGGATATAACATATGGATTTACATGAAAGTATGTATTATTGGGCTACTAATTTATTTATGTTTATGTGTATTGTTGTACTGCAACTTACTTTGTTTTACTACGTTAGAGAAAGTAGGTCACACATTGGATTTCTGACATAAAACTGTGGGCTTTTTCAGAGTGAAGCGGACCTTCTCAATGAAGTGTGTTTTAGGGAAGTTATGCTTTCTTTTTCTGATGCATGCCAATTGTGAAAATTGTTTTTAAAATTAAATATCGGTCAATGACGATAACATATGTTATAAATGTGAAAATGAATATAAAAATATTTTTACATTTTTTTATTGTTTTGTTGTTTCTTAAAGATTAATTTATTTAAATTTATTATATGTCAAGTAAGTTTATTTACAAAATGCTAATATTTTAATTCGCTTTAATATTTCGGCGTAAATTTGAACAAGGAATTTTAAAATTTTAAATAAAAGATATACTGAAATTTTCTTTTATTTACAATGATTACGTCACTTCTACAGAAAGTAGAACACGAGACGACCTTCACCCACATTTCAGTCTTGGGGGAAATACCGCCAGTTGTAGTCATAACAACCTTTACGTCTTCTATTGTTGTGGATGAAATTCGTTAACTGTCAATTACATTTTCTTGAATTTGATTCGCAGGTTGGAAAAAATCGTCATTACTTAAATGCCTAAAACTTTAAAAAATTTTATAAAATTGAAAATAAATTCAAAAGTTTTGAAAAAATCGTATCGGATGGAAAATCAAAAAAGAATTTAATATAAATTTGAAAAAAAAATTTTAGCAAAAAATTACCGCGAAAAAAATTCATATATAAAAAAATTATGTGACAATAAAGAACGATTTTTTCTTTACAAGACGTAACTGTTTAAAAATTTTTTTTCCTGAACGGAAACGAGAAAAACGCGTGGGAAAATTCTTAAAAAAATTCCCAGGGTTTATCTCCACAACTAACTGGTAGAGCCGAGTCCGACTGTTCCACTGTTAAGAGGTTAAAGCCTAACAGCTATCGATAGCATGACGCGTCTTATCCGATTAACCGTAGCGAAACCCACTTAACAACGTGGAGCAGAAAACAGCGATTTGCAGAATGTTTGTTAAGTGCCTTTCGCTAGGGAGACTTGTCCAATTTCCCATGTATCGCTCTCCTTGAGGTATCAGAAGAGCTCAGAATAAGTCCCCAGATATCTGCCTTAGTAGAGTAACTTCACGCGTGTGCACCGAATGCAGGAGTTGTGAATTCAGTTCAGCTCCAGATGGATTTTTTTCGCGAAGATTTTCGCCTGGGCGTATCCCAGGCTAATGGAGTAACATTTGCACTTTTTGTGCGCGTTTTTAAAAACACTTTCCAAGTTAAATTTCGATTGTTTTGGTGTGAATATGCTCAGTAGTACCATGTGAAAAGCGTAAATTAAATGTTGGAAAACATAATTAACTCGGAAAAAAGATATATTTAAAAAACGAAAGTGTCGACTTTCGCATCTTTGACGATTAATAAAGAAAAAAACTATTTTGACATTTTTGGGTGCTGTTTTTTTGGAATATAAAGCCACACAGTTGCTTGATATTTTTCCAGACGTTGACGAATTTTGGTCGAACTATGGTAAAGTTATCCGAGTCAAAAGAAAAAGGAACCACATTTACGTTCCTCATCCCCACTAGATGGGGCAACGTTACCTACGTTACCCTTTTCAATTGCCTCTGCTGTAACTACATGCTCGTACCTGTATCGATTTAGAGGAAATGTCATTTCCACTCGGTAGGAAATTTTTATGGAAAGTCCAATTTATCGAAGACTTTTCCAGCTTAAATGCAAACTCATTTCATTTTATCATTCTTTTATTTCTTATTTTCTAGTTTAGTTTAGTTTAGTTTATTTACTTTACTTTAGTGTGATTTAAATTTATTTATTACACTTTTCTTTTTTATCTGTACTTTTCATCATATTTTTTTCTTTTTTCAACAATAAATCACTTATAATTTTTCCTTCTGTGACATGTTAATCCTCAAACTGCTCGGCCAGGCTAACTACATCGATAAACATCGTCTCGAAATTTTCGATGTCACCTATCTAGTGTATTTTTTATTATCTATTCTTTTAATCCAATAAGTACCGACGAGTTTATTTATTTCTTGAAGTTTATAAAGATGTGATGTATTGCCAAATATGAACATTTGCAAACGACATTTTAATTAAATCATGTTGTAAATGCGAAAAAAATACTGCAGAAGAGAAATTACTATTTTTAATTATGTTTAGATATTGATTTTTCTTCCAATTTTCATCCATTTTAATTTGGTGTACAAATCTATAAAATTTAACTATAACACGTCTGCAAGGAAAGATTATAATTGATCGCGCACAACAAACAAAATTATTTTTTAATATACTGTATTCCATGTGTTTTTATTTTTGTTACTTAAATCAACTACACAGACATTAAACAAATATATGAGGAATTTCTGTATTTTTACTTTCCCGGCTGTCACGTATACGCAAGATAGAAAATCGTATCAAATTTTACTTTCCGAGTTTTCTGCAAATCTCCATGTTTTCAGATTTCCTCAACTCCAAAATGTCACAAAATGGAAGAAAATTCGGTGGATATGTATTTATGTGACTGCGTGTATCGGATTCTGAATAGGGTATTATTAAACTTCGATCAGGACGAACAAAATCGTACCGCACCGGCACTAATATTCATACATACAGTTAAAAAAACCCCAAAGGTTTCTGCATTTTTGAATTCAGGGGACTTCGAAACGTCAAGAAATGCAAAAAACTCTGGGGTTTTTTTCTGTATGTATGGATGTTAATTTGTGTGTGGCACGATATTGTTCACTCTCTTTGAAAACTAATAACTTACGGGTTTTTCTCAAAAATTTCTGAAATTTTGTCGAAAAGTTTGTGCATTAGGGGATTGATGCTATTAAATTTTGGTGGTTAAAGGTCGACGGGTCGGGTAGCTAAAGGGAGGTCGTGTGTCGAACGTCGAGTAGAATCGGACTTTATGACGATTTTATTGGTTATTAGTAATAACAATTGTTTATAAAACTCGCTTCTACTCTCAAAATTAACCCTTCTGCCATGTTATAATAATTAAAAATATAAAATGTTTTAAAATTAAAATATCACAACAGATGGCGCACCAAAATTTGAAATGTTGGCAAGGAAAGTTAAGCAACTCCTTGCTGGATGTCTTTAATTTAGTATCTAAATTTATAAATAAGTAAAATAAAATTATTTCTTAATTTAATATTCAAATTGTGTCTAAATAAGTCTGATGTTTATTATGTATTAAAAGAAAGGCGGACATTTACAAAACGCTCCAGGCGGATGAAACTATAGCTACGCCACTGAATAAACAATGCTTAAATCACAATCGTAGTCACGCTACGAACGAATTCTGTGGTCACTCCGTGTGACGTCGTCGATAATGAAAGTGTTGTTTCTGTTTGTTTCCCTTTTCGGAAATTTCTATTATATTTCTTCTAATGAAGGTGAGTACTTTGTATTTTATTAATTAATCATTGTTTGCAATGCAGAGTTATCGAAATTTTCACTTTTTAAATATTATTTTGTCATTTTCACGTCGCAATTAAATAACGAAAAGTAATAATTGTAAAAATCTCTGAAAAACAGAATCTTTGTTTTTCTGAATATAAAATATTTCGTTTCGTATTCTATAAATTATAATAAACTTCGTATTGCATATCGTATTGTTGCAAACTTTCAAAAAGTAAAAACCTGCTGCGACAGCGTAAAGACAATTACGCTGTTTCAGCAGATTTTTACTTTTCTGGCTATTACACATTAACAGACATTAACAGTTTGCGATCGGTTAAAAAAATGGCCCCCAAAATTTTTACATTTTTGGATTCGGGGAACGTTGAAACATAGAGAAATGCAAAAGATGCAAGTTTTTTTCTGTATGAATGGATGTTAGTGTGTGTGTAACACGCTTTTGTTCACTCTCTTAGACATTTAATGATTTTTGTGTCTTTTTTCGAAAATTTTCGAAATTTTTCAGGAAAGTTTGTGAACTAGTGAGATAGATTTGATTAAATTTTGACGTTTAAAAGTCGGGAGTGAGCAGTAGAGGGGCTCATGTCTCGAGTAGGGTCGAACTTCATGAAGAATTTACTCGTTACTAGCGTGCGTTATTTTTACTTGTTGTTATATAAAGGCTACAAAATTTTTTGCATTTGTATACATTGCATTTACATTGCGAACAATCAAATCTGTATCAACAAATACGTAGTATTTACTTATTATATATCAAATAAAACGAGAAAAAAACAATCTTTAATATAGATATTTCATAGAAACCATAAAGTTATTCGTTTTCAAATACGCAAAATTTTAAAAAAGGTTAGCAAAGGTCAGTCTACAGAATCAATGGCATCTAAAAGGCACGAGTTGAAAGTACTAACGAATGTTTACAACTTTATTTGCAAACAAAAGCAGACAATGGCGTACGGAATTGCTGCTAGATGTCGTTAAAAGTCGTACTGAACGAAGAAAAAACGACGACGGCGCCTTCTTTCACGCGCGCAGTGTAAATGAATCATTCTCGATACTTTTGATTACAATAGTACTTGCTAATCACTTGAATTTTAAGTATAAAAGTGTTATAACTTCAACTATGAACTTTATACGTTTAATATTACAAAAGTTTTCTGATTATGCTCTTGTTATTGTTTTTGCTGTTTATACCGAACATTGCAATATCGGTAGCATCCACCATTGTAGAAACTTTAGGTTATATGACACTGTGGGGTGTCAACGTGAACATTTTATCTATGATGAGTCTGATATTCTGTGTTGGTTTCTGCGTGAATTATCCGGCTCATATTTGTTATGCTTATGTTCGTTCTACGTTCGAAACTCCGAGTGAAAAGATGAAAGACAGTCTCTATCGTATTGGCGATCCGATATGTCAAGGATCTTTGTCCACAATTTTAGGGATTTTGTTTGTATATAGAAACATGTACGCGTGCATTACATTTGTGAAAATTATATTTCTTATTGCTATAAAAACTGCATTTCATGCGCTGATTTTCATTCCGGTTGTTCTTTCTCTCATATTTTCTATTTTGTCTAAATTTAATGTTAAACTACAAAGTCTGGTAGGAAACAATAATTTCTTGTGAAAAATGAAATTCACTTTTAAAGGTCTAAACACTTAAAATCAACTTTATTATAGCAGTAGATATTATTTTAAACGAATAAGTATTATAAACTGACTTTCATTTTATACGTTGATAGATATTTTTATTTAAGAGAATAAATATTTAATGAAAACCGTTATAAAATAGTACCAAGTCAACCGAATGTATTTGTAAACACCTTTTTCTTTTTGTGAAACTTAATGGAAAATTCAAATCTTAAGTTACAAAATAACTATTTGGATACAGATTAATAGCAATACACTACGTAACGAGCAATTATTTATTGTGACATTGTCACAATGCCGGGATTTAATTTTAAATTATTAATTTATTTAATTTATAATGTGTGCTCTTCATCTGAAAGAAGTAGTGTCTTGCCCTGTATATTATACTTTTCCAATTTTTATCTGACGTTCATACATCTGGGTCGGCTGCTCTTATGGTTCCCCTATATGGTCCAACTTTCATCTGCCTAACACCGTTCTCTAAATGAAGATATGACAGGCATATAAACGGACAAATGATAGTGAGAATATACAGGTCTATAACTTTTCTTTTACTCCACAGGAATTGAGAAATAGAATGTAATGATATTATTCATTAACAATAGTGACACACCTATGAAGATTCTGAGGCTAGGTTCATTAATAATCATAACTGTACGTTTTTATATCTGGAATAGCATGAATTTGATTTAATTTTTGTTGTGTTATTGTAATAGGGGAAAAAAGTGATCACGTGACATAGGTGTCGCGCCTATCGATACGGTTGTAAACAAGCTGTTCCGTTCGAAGGATAGCTTACTTTATAATAATGGAAGAACGAAAATATTTTTTAGGAAGGTTAACAACGGTACAATTAAAGGAAGAATTAAAAAAGTACAATGCCAAGTTAGCTGGTAGAAAAGCCGATTTAATAGAAAGGTAAGTTAAAATAATCTACATCTATATTTTTATCGTTAATTATTACATTTATAATTTCAAGTCCTTATAACTATTACATGATAAGGCAACTTACCAGTATATGAAAGTTTTAAGGATAAGATTTCACAAAATGCACATTTTTCGTCGATAAAAACATTTAAAGATCAGTAAAGTTGTCATTGATTCTTTTCACATTTGCCTAACCAAAACATAAGGTCAAAACTTTAAAATGAAGTTTTTTCCTCTTGGAATATGGTCATGTACTGAACCTGATATATTATAACCAATTTATACCAGTATCTGAAATGTTAACTGTACCAATAGGTTATCACTGTAATTTAGAACAACAATCAACACAAACAAAACTACTTTCTATGAAGTTCTAAGACAATATAAGAGATATATATCTGAATCTTTTACCAAGAGAAAACAATTTTTGGAGTAATTAAAATAAATATAATCAAAATGTCTTTTTTATTGGTCACAAGTCTTCTTACTTGTTTCAATAATTTAATGCAATAAGACTAATTTCTTCACCAATAAACTTTTTGTACAAGTGAATTTTTGCCCGTTTCTTTTTACTAAATCTGGCATACACTATATATATATGCCATATTTAGGTGCTTGTCAATACTGTTCAGTTACCTTATACTGTTTATTTTTATATTATATGTAATATATTAAGGTAAGAATATAATATATAATAATAATTTTTGCCTTTCCTGTCAATGAGACAGAAAAAACTAAATAAAATATTGGTGATCATATGTTAACTAGTTATTAAACTTGTTTACAATAATTTTCAGGTTACTGGCATATGAGAGGAATCAGGAAACGCATAATTTTTCTATATCCTGTGATAGCTCTCCTGAACTCAAACTTCCTGATTCATCTGAATATAAGGATCTCTCTCCAAGTTTACAAATACCAGTTTTGACTATAGATACAATTAATGCCTACATGGAGATGTCAGATCAAAGAATGCCACTGTCTGCTGTGCAGATGTATTTTAATGAATTCTTATTAACAATAAGAGAAACAAAAGAAAAAAAAATTCATATTTTAAAGGTAATGTAAAATCTGAATTAACCAAGGGGAACACATATTATACAGATTTAGTAATTACAGATGATGGGGATATAGAAAATGCAATATGTGAATGTACAGCAGGTAAAGGGCCTAAAGCATATTGCAAACATGTATGTGTAACACTATTGGCAATAGAAGAATACGGAAGAACAGGCAATTATAAGTGTCACAAAACATGCACTCAGGTTCTGCAAACATTCCATCAGCCTACCCGCCAACATAAAGGTTCCCCAATTAAGGCTAATGATCTTCCATTTCATTTATTTAAGTAGAGAGGAATGAAAAGAAAACGATTGAAAGACATGAAATTTGACCCCAGACCATCTGGCAGTTTAATCTCTGATTATACAAACTTTGTTATTAATTTGGCAATGAACATGCAAAGTGGTTGTGCAATACCGATATTACAATTAAGGCAACCAGCAAACATGAGGGCTTTAGAGTCAGATCATGATTATTGCAAAAGCACAATGTCCGAAATGTTTTTAAAAGCTTTACATGTAACTGAAGCAAGTAGGGAGTACATAGAACATTTGGAAAAAGAGACCCGATTACAACGAAAAAGTGCAGTTTGGAATAAGGAACATTTGTTGCGTTTGACATCTTCAAACTTTGGAAAAGTTTGTAAATTAAAATCAGCAGACAGACTAAAATTGTGTGACTCGTTACTGTCAAGTAGGCCAATAAAAAGTAAGGCAATTTCTCATGGCTTAAGGTATGAAAAAGAAGCAATTGAAGCATATTCTTCTTTTGAAAATACTCCTGTGAAAGAATGTGGCATGTTTCTTCATCCAAAATACCCATTCTTAGCTGCAAGTCCAGATGGGCTTGTGGATGATGATAAAATATTAGAAGTTAAATGTCCTTACTCCAGTTTTAAACTTCCTGTGAATGTGCAAAATGTACCATATTTGGAATGTACTGATGACAAAATTACTTTAAAACGGAATCATGATTATTTTTATCAAATCCAAGGTCAATTAGCAGTGACAAATAGACAAGTTTCTCACCTGTTTATTTACACAAAAAGTGACTTCAAAGTTTTTATCATTCTAAGAGATGATAAATTTATTGCAGACATGACTGAAACACTAATTATGTTTTTCCATGAGCATTTTAAGCCAGCTCTTTTAAAAAAGATGTTCTATAAACATTAAGTTTATAAAATAATTGAGCTAATTGTTATTTTTATTTTACAATTTGAGTTTATGTAAAATTTTTCTAGATGGTAAATTTTTTAAATAATAAAAAGAGATTTTGTTTTAAAGATTAAAATTTTTTATTTGCTTACAAATTTACAAACATTTATTCAACTATAGTACAAATTTTAAAACCACTATATTACTTTGAATTGAAGTTCCATAATGAAGACCTTACTGTGTATGCTAGTATACATTCTTAATCTTAGAATTTATAAGCAGACAAAAATTTAAAAATACTATAAATGGAAAACTTAAATTAGGCTAGGGTCTAAAATGAAAAAAACATTATATACAGAATTAATAGAGCTAGACTAACAGTGAAACAAATTAAGCATCTCTGCCAACAATGCATGGTCTAAAATTGCATAACATAAAACATATAAATATAATTTCACTGCCAAGTTTGGTTACTGTCGGATGCATGTGTTGCCTCAAAATCTTATATGTACGAGCCATTCCTATAATACGTTCAATATGTATTCTTTTACTAGATATTTTTCTGTCTCGAGATAACAAACTGCTGCTCAGCTGTGCTTTTCCTCTCATAAAAGTGGGTGTATTTACCACAACATCTTTAGTAATTAGCAAGTCCTGAATGTTAAAACCTCTATCAGCCATTACACAGTCTTTTGCCTCTGTTATTTTACACAGTGAAGACCTTTCTGCAATCTGTCGATCACTTGCAGAACCACCATAGGCTTCTGAAACAAAACTTACTAGACCACCTGGTGTGCAACCTACAACTGCTTTTAATGTGTTGTCATTTTTATATGATGACCATGTAGCCTGCTGTGCAACAGGATTTTTTGGTTTGCTTATTTTGCATTCTAGAGAATCAATGATAACTCTAGTATTTGGAAATTTCATTTTAAAATCTCTAGGCATGTATGTATCAACAAGAGATCTTTCACTCCATATATCCAACTCTTGCCATTGTAAATACATGAAATTGATCCAAGTAATGAAAACGTTTCGTACTGTTTCTTCAGATACACTAAACATCCTACTCAACTCAAAATTTGCTGTATTCAATCTTAATTTTATTAAAGTCAAGAACAACTGGTTTGGCACTGCAAGTGTTACAACCTGAAACTTGTAATATTTTAAGCTGTATGCTGCTGGTCCCAAACTTTGTAGTACAAAATTGAAAGAATTGTAGTTCTCTAACCCAGTATAGTAATGTATAGCATTGTTGTCAAACTCAAATCTTTCAACTGACATTGGGACTTCAAAAGTATGGGTCTGTGTAGTTACACAGACCATAGTGCTTGCCACATTATTTTCAATAAGACAAGTAGCCTTTTCCTCCTCCTCATCTATTATTACTTCTCCTCCTATTTCTAATGTACCAGTATCCATTATATAGCATGCATCATGATTATCTTGAACTTTGCGTTCACGGTTTTCTCTTCTTGCTCGTCTGCTCGCAACCGAAGGTGCCTCTTTTTTAGACCAAAGAAATACATTTGGTACAGCATCAGCCTTCAGTTGTCTCTTTGCTGGGATGTTTCCTAATAAAGTAAAATAAATCTATTTATTTTTCATTTAGCATAAAGAATTAACAATTAAATCCATGATACTATATATATTTTTTATCCTTTGTTAACTTAGCATTAATGCTATGTAAGTGCTCAAAACTAGCCTCTACTGTTAGGGCTTATCACGCCTAGATATTAAAACTAAACAGAGACTTTTGATGTAAACATCAAGTATTTTTCAAGCGAGGTGTTTGAAGCTTCTTAATTGCTAATAGCTTGAAAAAAATATCGTACAGTTATTATAATTCTTTAAATAATGTGCTTACCAAAGATATTAATTTCCTTATACTGATCAGGTGTGAAGTGATTTTTACACACGAGACTGGATGAAGTTGGTTTCCAATTTGCTCTTTTAACGGCGTGAATCCATTTCTTTCGCAATGCTGGATTTTTTGGAAACTTGTGACCACCACTATTAGAACAATGTGGTACACAGCACCACGTACTTGGCATTTTTGAAACTTAAAATATTTATTAGATTTTCGTTTAAAGAAAAAACAAATGGTACTTTACAACCGACAACGTATCGCTTAGTCTGTTTACGACCTCATCGATACTAGCGCCGCGTGCGGAGTAAATTTCACTTTTTTCCCCTATTGATAGTCGTAATGATTATTAAATTGCACATAAAAATAGAACTAAATTAAAATTTTAAAAAATACACTTATAAACATGAATCTGTGGTTAGCTTTAAGTTGAAAATTAGTCAGGAAACATAACGCATTGATAAAATTCTGTTTTATTGGCCTATATTATATAATAAAGCGACATAAGTCGTTTCCTCTTATTTACGAACATTTCTTTACATATTTTTATCAGCGAATTCGTTAATCGTTAATTAAAAGAACGGTGTTATTTAGAGTCTGAGATACGGCTGTTTGGAATTTTTCTACGTACAACAACACTAACGTTCGATACATGTGTACATAATGCTCAAATATTGCACCCTGTATGGCAGAAATATTTATAATCAGTGTATAAAGAAGAAGCTTTGTTTCTGCTAGTTACTTAGAGGTTACCACTTATCTATTAACAATATTCGAGCCTGTCTCAGAGTCTCCAGAAAAGGGTGTTAAACGCGTTAACTACGATAGGGATGTGAAACAATTAACATGATTACATGTTACAAATTAGCCGAAGCATAATACTTATTTACAGTTGAACAGTGAGATTTCCGTTATAATGAAATTGTTGTCGATTTCAATACTTTGAACACCAAATGATAATTCGTTGTTGCTTATTATACAAAGCGATTGTAAAGTTTCGCAGCATTTTTGTGAAAATGGTTATATCATTTATATGTAGGTTCGTTGAAGTATGATGATCAAAAAACTGAACTGCTGTTGTTTGCGCATGTTTCAATAGATTAACGTGCACTGAAGTACAGACAATCTTCACCCAGATATTCGGGAAATCTGCTCCTACCAAGCCAATATCACACCATTAGTTTTCAAATTTAGACGAATGGGTAACGCACAACGTTCCGAGTGACCAACTATAGTGGTGGTTAACGTGGAAAACTGCAATAATGTATAGTTTACATTGTCGACCAAAAGAGTAGACCTAGTGCTCTCTGTGCCATAGCCTGAATGTAACGACACTCACTAAGGAGATTTAAAAATTAACTTAAGTCCATCTTTCAGCGTTCGAAATGCTAAAATGTAAATTATAAATTAGCATTTTGCATAAAATCGATTCTTTCTTTTAATTCTCTCTGACCACTTACTCTGCGCGGGCTGGTAAAACCCGATCTCCTTGTCGTTTTGGATGGGTTTGGAGGTCAAAAGCGAGTGGGGAGTGCCTCTATACGTGGACAGGCGTCTTCCCGGAAAAGAGGTCGACAGGTCGCCAGGTTATCAAATAAAACATTTATTTAATTAACTAAGGACAACATACAAAGATCGGTTACATGTCTATCGACTAGCTACTATTCGAGTATATGCGGTTACAAATTCTAAAAAGGCGGCTATGAATTACGCATATTCCGTTCTAGAGAGAGAGAGTGTGTTCGCAGAGTTCTAACAAATACCTTTATGTGAAACTGGACGGTATGGCTGAAGTATGGCGATCGCGGACGGTATGGAAGATCTGAATGACTTCTCTGACAGGATTCAAGTCCGAAGTATGGAGGTTGACTGGCAAAAGTACAATAATAACTTCCATGTGCTGACTCGCGCTGAGCGTCCATTAGCACGCGCTTATATAGCATTAGTGCGGGAAAGAAGTCTATTGTTGACGATAACTTGTAATTCTTGACGGCTAAGTGTCAACTTTTCCACCTAACTGTTGATAGTAAAGGAGACCTCTGCTCCAATTCTCTGCGAGAAGTTTTTTCTAATAGGGATGTTTATAACAATTTCGAACGGAAATAAAAGAAAGTTTCCTTTCATTTAATAATTTTCCTCTAAAATCCGCAGTCTCACACCATAATTAAAATTGACCAGCACGACTTTATTGTTAAAGGAAAAGTATGACGTACGGCGGCAAGCCAATACTAATTTGAAGTGAAAAGAATATAGTAGAAAAGAAATAAATTAAAAATAGGATTAAAAATTGCAATCCGGCATTGTAACGATGTCACAATAAATAATTGTTCGTTTTAATTATAATATATTGGAAATTCATTTTAAAAAATACTACAGGACAAAATTTTGTATTTTTAATTAAGTTAAAAAATTGATTTTCTGTCAATTTTCCGGTACTTTAATTATGTATACAAATCTATAAAAATAATTATAACACGACGTCCCGAAAAAACGATTAAAATCGATCGATCTGAGCTCGAACTGTCATTTACAAAGTAACTCAATATATATACGAGGTATTTTAGTTGTTTGTGTGCTAAAAATAAAACTTTGTAAAATTTCAAATAACGTTTAAATGAAAAACAGAAACCATATTAAAGAATAGAAATGATTAAATTACCGATATAATTTAGCACTTTAAATATATTCTCTGAATGAGAAGCATGGTTTGTTTTATTTTCCCATCTGTTATGAGTACAAATCAAAGGAAAGTATTGGAATCGTGTCAAATCTGACCGTTCTTTGCAAATTTCCACGTTTTTAGACCGGAACCTAAAAGTTTGCAGCTACGAATTGCGTAACGTTCCGGCTGTTATTTTATTTTATTTATAAGATAACATTTACAGTAGATTTTTAATTATAATAAATAAAATTGGCACTTTCTGAAACTTTGTTATAAAATTATTTTTATATTTTTAATCGGAAATGCAATTTGAAAACATTGTAAATCTATAAATTCTTGTAAACATCATTTTTTCTGTCTTTCCTTAATCTCGAGAATGGAGTTAAATAGATAAATAAAAAAACAAGACCAGATAAAGAAACCTTAGATGCTGGTGGTCTAACTAACTATATATGAACTTTCGGTTTGCACCGAAAGTCACGTTATTTCAATTTAGACATTTTCTCCCCAAAGGTGTTAGATAGACGACCGACAGTACGTATCGAAGCAACCTACTAATAATTTGAGAAGGAAAGCATATGTTGTAAATTAAATAAATTAAAAATATAATTAAAAAATGCAGCCCGGCAGTGAGACGATGTCACAATTAGTATATACTCGTTTATTATAAAATGACAAAAAGTGTAATTTTTAGGGCAGTGATGAGTTTGACAAAAATCTAAATGCTAGTAACGAATAACATCTTTTTAACTATGACCACTCTCAAGATATGAAACATTACCCACTTCTGTCCCTCTACCTGCGAACTTTAATAGCACCAATGCCTCTTAGACATAAGCTAACCTATCCAATTTCGTTTATTCATTGTTACTAAGATATTTAAAGGAAAAGATGTCACTTCACGAAAATTTTTTGCCTTTGTTTATTTATTTGGGTTCAGAATGTATCATACCGTAGAGATTTGTAAAATACTCGTAAGGTCAAATTTGACACGATTCGAATACTTTCTGTGTTTATATATGTTTGAGGGCTAGGAGACTGTCAGAAGTTAGATTACGGGAGATTCGGGTATGACCCTGCCACCAGATGAGTGTTGTGGGACACACCTTCAATTTTAGACTAGAAACGAGTAAAACTGCAAGGCCGTATTTGGGACAAGACTATGTCTCGGAGACTCACTACTAAGCGGGATCACTTCGACCCCTACGGCGTGTCTCGTTCTCATTCTCCAATCATCTTTGGTATCGCTGGTTTTCAGCACGATCATTCAAACTTTGCCGGCCACAGCCATGACCACAAAATCTTTTACGATGGATTTTCATTGAAATTGACCTATCGAATGTTGAAATTTCGCTCCGTTGCATGACGCCCCAGGTTGAATTTTTGTCAATGCGAAAATTTTCCCGTTTTTGAAAAGAATAATGGTGGCTATTGTATCGTTCGCAATTATTTTCTTATTTTCCACAAACGAAATACATATATATTAATAAATGTAAAAGAAAAACTAATTATATTTCGGAAGTTAGTTTTGATATAAAATTATAAAATTATAATGACGCGCCATCTAGTTTCAAAAATCCGATGATGAAACGAGATATCTCCAGTCAATCGGTCAGGGTTAGCACGTGGCGACCAGAAATATGTGGGGAATAACACGTGACAGGTAAACAGGTTTTTTCAAAGATTTGTTTGTCAAAATTCGATTTCACAATATTCGTATTTCCAACTTACCAACGAGCAACGCATGCGCAAATCTCGCACTACTGCCTGTTTGTAGAGTGTCGCCATTTTGTATTTTATTGTGTTTCGGATCTCGGTCCTCTGACTACATTCAAGTCTGGTTTTTCTTATGCGCGCATGGTTTGGGCACTAAACACTCTGTGCCAAATTTCAACTCCTGACATGTACTCGTTCATACCTCTAAGCTGATAAGACAACAGGCAGTACGATTTTATAAACAAGACAAACTTTTGTCAAAAACAAAAAGAGAAATAGTTAAGGTAATGTATATATATAATTGTAGACAGAAGTAATTGTCTACAAAAATATATTTCAAGTTCAAAATGTATTATATAGAATTTTCGAAAGAATCTGTTTATTAAAAGTTTGTTATTACTGTATTCTAATGTTAATATATAAAAGTATTATTCACAACTCATCTTAAAGGAAATCATTATAATATAACGAAATGCATCAGTAGATAAATTTGCAATAAATGGGACAAAAAGAGACAGCTGTTACTCCGAATGAGAAATACTAAATTTATTTAAATAATTTATTATTTGGAGAAATGATAAAATGCGAACACCGAAGAAGTTTTTTTATCTAGATTTTGTATTTTAACAGTATGAAATATATTTACGTTATTCTTCAGATGAAACGAATGTAATGCTTTACTGTGCCAGGATATCGATATTTACTATAAATAAGTATGGCAGTTTGAAGCAAAAAATGTCATTTCAAATTATGTTTCATTTCATAAACAACGGCACTAATCAATTAGTAACATCTAAATCAAAGTCACGCCACAAACGAAATTCCTGCTTATTCTGTAAACAATGTCCATGACGGAAGTATTGTTTCTGCTTGTTTCCTTTTTGGTAATTTCAATTATATTTCTTCGAATGACAGCGAGTATTTTGAATATTTTTAAAATCAATTATTTGAGTAAATGTTTTTTTTTTCAGTGTTGCGTTAACAAATTTTTAATAGTGTCAGTTCGTTCTGTTTTTACTTTCCCGGTTGTTATGTATACACAAGTAAAAGTATGCAAATCGTATGAAAATTGAGGGTTTCCCGAGGGTTTTGCAAATCTCCACATTTTGAATCCTCCTAAATCCAAAAAGTCAGAAAAGGAAAAGAACTTCTGTGGACGTGTGTGTGTTTGTTGTCGTCTATTTCTCTTAATATCTCACGATGGGGTAAAGATTAATAAATTAAATTTAGCATCGTAACTTGTGTATGAAAAGCATTGATGGTATTCAATTTTAGAGGTAAAAGGTAGAGAGAGTGGAGAGATACAGATGGGCACATGTTTCGAGACAGGTAAGACTTGATGAAGATTTTACTTGTTTTTAACATTAAAACTTTATTATAAAACACTACAGTCAAAATTCAGGTTTTTGTGATTTTATAGTAATTAAAAATATAAAAAGTTCGTTATTACAAAATCTGATAACAGATGGCATAACAGAATCTTATTCATTTGCTTACTGTAAAAGATGCTTTTAAATAAAAAGTCAATAAATGGCTGAGAAAGTTACGCAACTTTCGTTGCTAGATATTTTGCAATAACCTGTTATTTCCTCTGTTTAATTCCATGTATCGACTTTTATTATTAGTTTAAATTGTCGCTTTTTTGGTTTCTTGATTGTTCGATGCATTTTCTTTACTTTGAATGATATTTATTAATTTTGTTGAAAATTCTTGTGGACACAACTCTTTCTTTAGATAAATGGGTAACTTTCTGATTCTGATTTTCTACTTTTTTACAAAGTAAAACGCTTGCATACTTTCTGTAAAATCAAATTTATTAGTTTTACTTTTATAACGTAAACTTTATACTTTACGGCAGAAGTTAAGTCGTAACTTGAAGTGTCAGGGCGCTAACCTGTGCTCGGGTCTTAATCTTAAATTTCCCTTTTAAAATTTTACTTTTTTCCATAAAAATTAATTATAATTTCCTTAGTTAACAGAAACAATATCGCCGTCCTGATAAGTTTTTACAGAATAAGACTTGTATTTTTATTCTTTTTATGCATAAAAACTTTTAGTTATTTAATTTTCTAAGTAGAATCACATGGCAGTCATTAAATGTAGCCTGCTTTTATTTTCTTAGAACATTGCATTAATAATTGTTTATGTTTTCCAGAAATGTTTAACCAGAGTTATATTTGGAAAATCGCCGTATACGTTGTAAATATTGTCTACTTATATTTCTATATTTTGGTTTCATCTGAATATACTGCATTCTTTACTTGTTAATTTTTATGTCGTAGCCCGAGTATTACGAAGGTGCAACGTGTAGAAAAATAGTCGGAAACTCGTTGGAACTAACCGCATTGCAAAAACAATTAAATTTTAGGTAAATTATTGCAACGATTCGGATAACGCAGAATTCAATATTTTTTCAAAATACTTAATTTACACATTATTTATGATACAGTTGTGAAGTGGCGATTCCTACGATAAAAGAAAAATCTATAACAGGCCTTTATGATAACTCGTATAGACAACTTCATAGAAAAGTAAGTATTATAAAATATATAATACTCTAAATAAATGGAATAAAGTATATAATTTAGTAGAATCACAGAGCTAACATCGGTAGAATTATAAATACCAAATGATTCGTATATTAATTCCCTTTGTAAATCTGTAAAGTCACGTTTCTTTATTCTATACACGAATATAGAGCGTATCCATTTTCTGAATCCAAAAGTTGTTGGACTCTGGTGTTCGTAAAGCTGACGAAACTAAAAGATTAAGATCTGCTTGTCTGTAAAGCAGTCTGAGAATTTCATAGCAATTAAGACTTTAGGAGATTTTTTAATTTTATCGGAATTTATCGTATTTTATTAATTTTAATTTAACTTTCTTTAGTAGTACGGATTATGCTTTATTTTATACCTCTAAGTCTCTTGTTATTGTTTTTCTGTTGCTGTATACACTTTGCTTTTTTAAAGCCTGTTCGTTATTGTTAACATATTGTATATTGGTATTTCGTGTCAGCGGCTCCTTTTGAGGCATGATTTTAGTTTTATGCATATTTTAATCTTTTACAAGATTGTCGACGTAACATCGCCCAGGAGCGCTTTGAATGTACTGAGTTTATTTTGGCATACGAGTCATAAATACCTAGGTTTAGTGTTCCCCGGTATTGTAGCGTTTTCAAGAAATATAATAAGTATTAAATGTATTTTGTATGTAAGCACCTAACAACTACGATGTGTATGTGAAACGTACCTACAGAGTATTGATAGTGCATTCTGGACTTATAAAAAGGACATTTTAAAATTTGCAACTTATTTACTAGCTGCTAGCTGCCAGAAATATAAACCCATTAAAATGTAGTTTATTTCCCCAAGGAATATATTGCGAAGCAAACCCATTTCCTCGGAAACCAACAGGACGTAGATCGCAAGGAAGACGTTAAGCAGATAAGCAAAAACGGGCTACCGAGGCAAAAAGATGAAGAAAAGAATCTACGTCCGTTCTCGATATTAAGATAGGACAGACTGGTAGATAGATTACAGTGGAATTTTGTAGGTGTACAATTTTTAAAATTCCTGCCCAATGAAGATAGATAGAAAAAACAGATGACACACTCGGGTCTAACGCTGAAATAAGATGGGATCACTTAACCAAAGAGATAAGTGCCGAGTGAATACCTAGAGATCGTGTCTATGGGGGAGGAGAAGAAATCTCGAACCGAAGAAGCTTTTCTGTCACGCATCATTCGATATCATAATGAAATGTTCAGAAAACAATATTCTCTGTATTTATTGGTTTACAAAGATGTTCTGTCTAAAACACTACGAAATAAACAATAACGTCTATTTATTCCAAATTTTATACATTGATAGGAAGGAGACGTCACGAATATGCCCGGTCCTGTCACTTATCGCTCCTCTCTCCTGGTGGATTTCTCCAACCCCGTCCAGATTGTTCCAATAAAATTTGTCGTAAAAAGAATCGAATCGAAATTGAATTGGAATGCGATTTTACAGCCTTTCTCTTTGCAGGTGAGAAATTTATTTATTTAAATGTTCATTACTAGAATATGACGATTTCAAACTGTTTAACATTAATCAGATATTATATAGAGAAACACAATTTGCCTGATAATGTATTTCACTATTTTTTATGTTTTGTGGGAACAATTGTTTCTTATTATTTCCAGGTGTGGATTGCAATATTGATTACAATCACTTTCGCAGGATTTTTTGTAACAAAAATAATTAATTATGATTTCGAAAGAAGGGAAAGTGGAAACTATTGGACTTTCCGGAAGACATTTTGGTTTCTTTTCGTCGTGCTAAACAGACAAGGTAAAGTGGTGCCTTTAGATCGGCCTTTCGGTAAGGAAACTCTGTTAATTCCTTCATAAATTAATTATTACAGGAGCCAATATAAATTTTGTACGTCGATTTCCGTCGAGGCTATCCATCGGAATTTGGTTACTTTCGACATCGATTCTGGTGTCTAGCTACAGCGAAATTTTGATGTCGTACTTGACTGCTCTTTCTCGGGAATCCGTTCCTACGACGTTCATGGAACTAGCCGAATTTGTCAAGAAAGGAATTTATTCTTGCGGAATAACTGACGATGACGCCATGTATAAATTGTTAAATGTACGTGAATAACAAGTAAAATACGTAAATAAGTAAAGGTAGCTTTTGTTAAAGTACAACATTTATCATAATGTTAATATATATACTATGAAAAAGTTATCCGAGAGCAAACAACTCGGATAACTATTTCATTTCTGACATATTATTGCTCAAACTGCTAGCCCAGGCTAAATATATGGATAAACATCGTTCTGAGTTTCTCGATGTAACTTACTTAACTAATTATAAATAACGAGCGTTTTCTGTAACCGGAATCCTTCGAAATACAATACTGTCATGCAGTTGTTTCAGATAATTACGTGTAGTAACAAATTCGGCAGCATAACCTATTGAATCGCAGTAAAACATCTGTGCCGAACCGATCGTAGTAACTTACTTTATATTTATTTTTTCGTTTTTCCTGTAATAGAAGGAAACATCCCATTAACTTGGTTTCGTAGACACGGATAAACTTTACTTTTATTAGACTGAGTTAAAATTTTGTTGATTAAAGGTCAAAGGGATATGAAGATTACGGGAGTGGGGTGTATTTCCAGTAGTGTCAAATTGATGACGATTTTGCTTGTTATAAGTGTTTAAATCTTTAAAAAATTCCAGCCTATAAATTACGCTTTTCGTTATTTTATAATAGTTAAATATATAAAAGTTTTTTAATAAAATATAACAGACGGCGCTACCAAAATTTTAAATGTCGCCGGGAAAGTCGAGAAACCGGTTGCTGGTTCATTTTGTCAAGAAATAAACTGTGTCCAAAATAGACGACTTTTCTGCAGTTATATGCTATTTCGAAATTGTGAAATAAAGTTTCCAAAGGTACTATAATTTGTTCCAAAATAAATTTAATGAAAAGACGGTGAATAAATTATAAATTAGGAAATAAAAATGTAGAGATGAATTAAATTCTAACTTCAGTCATTTTTAAGCCATTAAATTATTTCCAGGAATCCGAATTTGGATTTACGAAAATCTTATTAGAAGACATTAATTCGAATAATAACGCCATGAACGATCCCGAGGAAATACTACCAAAGTTGCGAAAAGGGCACTTCGCATTCATCAGTCTCGCTGATCTTAACAAATACTTAATAAAGAGAGAAAAAGGAAAATGGGTGACTTCTGTCGATTCTCTGGCAGAGATTCCCGTTGCGTACGGAATTAGAAAGGAATTCCCTTATAGACGATATATTGACAGAATGTAAGTATTTCTGATTTTTATCCTATTTCTTAACAATACAGATTTCCATTTGTGTTTAGGATTTCATCTTTTGCCGCTGGCGGATTGATGAAGCGAGGAGAAAAAGAAATTGCTTCGTCAATGGATAATGAACCCGAAGAAATTCGGTCGTTGACGATGGAGAATTTTGTAGCCGCATTTCTTTTGTTAGCAATCGGATACGGATTATCCGTTATTGCTTTTATTCTCGAGTTAATAATTCGCAAAAAGTCCAGATTCGTTAACTCAGTTTCGATAATCTCTTCGTAAATCTATATTCGTTTTTGGAGTCTTTCTTTTTCTCAGACAGTTTAAACTGCAATACAAATTTTCTACAAAAACAACACTAAAATCGAGACTTGCAAAAAGATTTTTTCTAAAGTTTATGTTTTAAAAAGTATCTCGTGTTTATAATATTTCTAAGTGTGAGTGGGTGTATTTTATGAATTTCTTATACATATACCATTTCAAAGCTTTAATGTGCGGACAGAAATCCAAATAAGGAGAGCATATAAATACGCCAAAGTAGTTGTGGCAATAATGTTAACAGTTTAAAAATTAATGAAAAAATCTTTCGTTCTTTTAAAGTATTGACTTGTAAACAAGGTTGTAAACAGAGAGGGACCAAAATAGATGCCAATCTCGATAATAGAATCCACGTATAGTCCAGTGAGGACCACTTGCCAGGTGGTGAACTCCTTGACGTAAACAAGTGTGTCGAGAATACCGGCGGACATAAATGTAAGCTGTTCACGCAAGAAAGGTTTATGATTGGTCAGAAGTTTCTGTCCAGGAAATCATTAAATTGCGGAACGAACGGGAGAAGTGGAGAGAATGGCAAGAGACCGGTAACACGGTAGTCTCAGGCACTTGGAAAGCTTGCTGAGCTCAGAGAGAGCATACACTTCTGGTAAACATCTTAGGGACGAACCGTGCATTAGACCCACTCCACAGGCTGACCGAGGTCTCTCGAGAGTTTAGTTAATAGTTTCCGAAGCCAATTTAGTACTTTAGGCACCATGCTTTGTGTATCTTGTAATTACTGTGTTTTCCAACCTGTATACTCTACAAATATATTTGTAAATAAACTGTAAATATTGTCTAACTTCAGTGTGGAGGTGTTCTTCCAACGAACCTTGATCGCATCTAAATGAGTCGTGATAAATACTGAAAACCAAGTCGATGAGACGGAGTTTGCGGAAGAACTTCGCTGTTCTGTTCGTCTTTTATGTCACGATAAAGTAACTTTAGTACTTGGAAGAACTGCACCGGAACGAAACACGTAATCGTTTGTCTTTTAATAAATTATATACTGTTTGGATAATACGAAAAATATTTAAAGTAGCGAATGTATCAAACAATAAAGAAATATATTATTTAATGTATTTTTTTGTATTTCTTTCAATGTGAATTGTTTCGTTTAAAAATTACTTCAATTTACTACCATAAAAACCGTTCATTACACTTTTTACATTTATATTTCGCATATCGATCGAATACATTTTGGAAAAGTACGTTCGTTTGCATATTCGGTGCCTTTTAAATGAATTTACATTTGTATTTTGTAACTTATCGTTGTCACTTATCCAGTCGTATTCGAGCCACATTACAGGGCAATGTGTCAAATGGTCAAATAAAATAGCTGCCGTGCTATAAAAGGGAGATAATAAAATTACCGCCGCCTTCCAGCACGTAATCGCTTTACGGTGAAAAATAAATAGAAAAAAATAAACTTTCACACTCCGCGTTATACAACACACGAATGAAAAAACAGGACTCGTCTGGATCGCACAGGGTACAATTGTTTATTCAGACACTCGCAGGGGAGAAATGGACCGAGATTTACAGATGAACTTCAGTTAAAGTTTAAATCTCGTTATAGAATTTCGTTACAAAATCATAAGTAACATACGGGATAAGTACGCCACGAGCAGAATGCGCCCATTTATACATTGGAATATAAAAGAGGAAAAAAATGCATAAATAGATAAAAACAGAACAACAAGAAATCCTGTGATATATCTACACGCAATTATAGTCTTTATCTTTTGTTGTAAAAATGGTAATCATATGATTTATTTTTCAAGTCGTGTGAAGCATGCCGATTCAAAAAACGAGTTGTGGTTTGAGCATATTCGAGTGGATAACAAAGAGGAAAGTGCCGTAAAATTTCTTCTTCCATCACCTTGGAGAGATCGTGACACTGCTTAGTGCCGGAGTAGTTCTCTTTCTTCTCCTTCAGTTGATGCAATAATAGACACGATATGTACATCTTAAAGAGTAATGGAAAATCTCAGACATTTGGAGGGAGAAATGTAGCATAGTAAGCACCAGGCCTAGTCTTCTGTGTTATTGAATTTCTGCACGTTAACCATTTTAACATTTATAGCATGTCTTCCGAAAGGATGTGCTTTACCCGTTCGCCCGAATTTAGTAACCAATAGTCTGATATTGTCCCCGTAAGAGCAGAACTTTCTGAATATCTGGGTAAAGTTAGCTTGTACTTCAGTACACGTTAATCCATTCAAACATGAGCAATCAACAGCAGCTCGTGGATCAGCATGTTTCGTAGGACCTACATACAAACGATATTATAACCATTTTCACAAAAATGGACCGAGACTTTACAATCTCTCTTTATAAAAAAAAATTAATTCTTATTTGGCGTTCAACTATTATAACCGATAACAATTTGTTTACAACGGAAATATTACTATTCAACTGCAAATTGTATACGCCTCGGCTGTTTCGTAACCTCTTCTCAATGTTAATTGTTTTACATCCGTATCGCCGTTAACGTGTCCAACATACTATTCCGGAGAGTCCGCGACAAACTCGAATTTCGTCAATAGATACTCAATGACCTCCGAGTAACTAGAAGAAACGAAGCTTCTTCTTAATACACTAGTTATAAATATTTATGCGGTACAATTTGCAGTATTTGAGCATTATGTACACGTGTATCGAACGTTACCCTTGTTGTACGTGAAAATCTTTCAAACAGCCATATCAGACATTATTGTGAATGGCATCTTTTTTAAAAAAACCAATGATATAAATCTAATTATGATAGAAATTCTCCGATTACAATAAGTAAAAAAATAATTCAGTATATAATAACTTATATCGCTGACAGTTAACGAATTTTTACAAATTTATACTTCGATACACGTAACAAATTATTATGTAAAATAAATTTGTAATTTAAAGACAACTGGCTAAAAGTGTATTGCTCGAAACGCGTATTGTACTGTACATAAACAAGAGACTAAACTTTGTTTACTGGTAAATGAAATAGGTTTTATCAATGCCATAGGCTCGTCAATCCTCAACTCAAAGTTAATTCGAATTCGAAAATCAGATACAAATCGAAAATAGTGTGTTTTCGATTCAAATTTGTCCCTTGAAAGCTGTTAAATAGATGACCGGCAAAAAGTACGCTGTACAGGAGCAAGGCACTAGTAATTTTAGATGGTGAGAATATACAGTCAAACCTGTTTTTGTGCGGTTTTTTCTGTGCGATTTTTATTTGTGCGATTTTTTTTGTGCGGTATATGAAAATTTCAATCAAATTGAAACATAATTGACTTCTGTAAAATTTTTAAAAACTCTATTGGTTGTTTTCTATGACATCAGCAGGTTTTTTCATTTTTTATTCAGAAAAATTTTTTTATCATACGTTTATTTCGGTCCCCTCTTATTTTAATAGCATAAAAACCATAAATATTATGTTATATTTGAACAGATGCTGTAAGTTAGCTCCCTTCCAGCTTTAGACTGCAGGTGTGAAATTTCACGCCTTGTTAGATGAAATAACACTTCCTGCAGCTATATTTATCAAATAAAATCAATATTTAACGATTATTTTTAACTTTTTAATGTTAGATTCGTATTTAAGTGGAAATAATTAATTAATATAAAAATTAAAATTCTTAGAGGATTTTTTCCCCATTAGGTGTTTCAGAAAAAGCCCAAGGAGTTAAAAAAGCAATTCCTAGTTATTTCGTACGGTTTCGAGTTATTTTCTACGTGAGACTTTTTTTATGCGGTCCCTATCCTCCGCACAAAAACAGGTTTGACTGTATTTTAAATTAAATTAATTAAAATTTGATTTTAAAAAATGCAACCCCGCATTGTGACAATATCACAATAAATAATTGTTCGTGTATTGCTATTTAATGCTATCTGCGCTTGCCGAGCGGTGCACATGCCCTGCCGCGGTTCAGTTCTTTTCTTCCATAAATTATATATTAAATTATTAAAATTATAATTATTAATTTAGTTACGAGATGGCACCTAATGTCTCCTTCTTAGTAGCTGATTTCTTACTTGTTAGTATTAAACATTAAATCAGCGAGTTATCGCTCGATTCTTTAAGACGGTCGTTTGGTTTTTTCATATTATTATGAAATGGCAAAAATCTTAAGTTTTTTGCCATTTGAGGGCAAAGTCACGAATTTTATAAAAGGAAAATGGTAAATATCAATAACGATTAAAATCTTCATTAAGTGCAACTGCGGAGATAGAACACGTGACATTCCTGTTTTTTCACACCCTCCATACATAACCGCCTAAATTTTATAGCATTAATATCCTAAAATACAAACCACCATGACAAATTACATTCTGACGAATAAAAAGTATTGAGGAGGCAAGAGTTTATTTAATATACTACATAGTACTTATTAAAAGATATTCCTATTGTTTTATAACGTATGTGCTAATAAGTGCTTTTGCGTGTATCTACCTAAACAAACACTCATACAGAATTTTGTAGGTTTTATACATTACTCGACTTTTGAAAAGTGAGAATCCGGAAAACTGTAGAAATTCAGAGGGAATGAAAATTGGACTGACCAGTGCAATTTCCCGAAGTAATTTTCTGAAACAGTTGGACAAGTAATGAAAAATCTCAGGAAGATAAAATTGCAGATTTCAGGCAATCGTAATTCTATATATTAATTAGATAAATATTTTAATGTAGTAAAGTAATTACTTTTAAACTGCTGTAAATGTATTTTTATGAAATTTAGGTCGATTACGAAGATAATTTGCTTCATTATATGGCTTTCTGTTGACGGTAAATTCGATGTGTTTCATAGAACAGAAAACTAATACCTTCTGTCATCGCAATTATTTAAATGAGAATAAATATGGAAAATAACCGTTATTATTTTCCATTAGTTCAATGTAACATTGACTATAAAAACTTTCTTTATTAACTGGATGACATTAAAAATTTTTATTACCGTAATTTTATTCATATTCATTCAGAGTTACAAAATGCAATAAAAACAACAGTAAATGAGTAAAACATGTTACAAAAGAATTATACATGCTAAATTTTGTCATAAAACTTATGTATATAAATAAAACATCGAATGAAAAATATGAATTGTATATTAGCATGTGCCATAATATCGATTTTTCTCTAGTAAAATATATGACAATTATAAAGTCTCAACCTATTTTCGTAAAATTGTTTGCAAAAATCATTTGTGTGCAAGTCAAATTATACCGATTCAAGAAGAAAGAAACGCTATTTTCGCTTATGTTTTATTCAATTAACGTGCACGGAAGTACAGATGAACTTCACACAGAAATCCGTGAAGCTTGCTTCTATCGGGGCCGCCATCAGACTATTGGTTACCAGTTTCAGGCGTACACTACACAACGTTCCGAGATATCCATTATACCGGGCAAAACAGTTCAAAGTGTAGAAATTGAAAGAACATCATTTACGTCATCGACCGTAAGACATGCTGGGCGCTGAGTGTGCCACAACTGACTGTATTTTGTATTTGTATTGTTGGTTTATTGACGTAAAGATTTATTTTACATGCTCTGTACCTGCCAGTGGCACAACCAGGGCGTAGGAAACAATATAATTGGCGCTACAGAATGCTACATTGAAGAGACAAGATGAAAATATAGAGTGGATAAAACAATAAAATAAAACAGTTTCACGAATCACCGCGTTACAGCTTGTATCGCGTGGAGAAAGAACAAGATGACATCCCCTGTACCTAAAGAGAAGGGTGGCATTGCCGCCCAGCAGGGGATAGGAAAACCCGAAAGCGCAGCCCCTCAGGAGCTATTTGGTCCCCCAACTGCCCCATCTTGGAGCAGCTGATTGTTAATAAGAATCGTCTTTTTTGCGAGCCTTTTGAAGGCGTGGAAGATCTCTTGACTTTTCCAAATGTCAGTAAGGTCGCAGGGCCAGTCTATGTTAATTTCATTCAGGAGAAGACTCATTTCAGTTCTCTCTTTGGCAGTTATAGTACAGTCATATAGGTAATGGTTAGCTCCATCTCTAACCCCACAGATGGGGCACTCGTCAGACATTCTATTGACAAACCTCGCCAAGTAGTGAGCAAATTTCCCGTGGTTAATCAAAAACTGAGTAGTATAGTGGTCAGGGGTAAACCACTTTATTTTGTTGTGTTGCCGGAGGTCAGGAATGAATTGCTTAATGATGTGGTGCCCAAGTTCGTTCCAGTGAGATTGCCATGCATCTATGGCCTCCTCCTGCAGAAGCCGTTTAAGAGTCCCTTGGCTGATTTTGCCGTAGTCGTAAGAGATGTTTGGGTCGAGGGCAGCTTCTTTTGCAAGGGCGTCTGCCCGCTCATTCCCCTCCATACCCCGATGTGATCTGACCCAGAATATTTGAATGTTATTATTGGATACGCAGATGTTGTTCCGTATCTCCACTGCAAGTGGATGGAGCTTGATGCTGTAGATCATGTTAAGGGCAGATAACGAGTCAGTGTAGATGTCGATCTTGAAATTCGAGTAGGTGTTGTTAATCCAGTTTGTGGCCTTGCTGATTGCCAGAAGCTCCGCTTGGAATACATTGCATTGCGGATGTAGTCTGAATTTTTGGTTGTGAATTTCCTCACTGTTGTCATAAACAACATAAGCGCAACCTACACCACCGTCAATACCTGAGCCATCGGTGTATATTTGGATACTGGCATTGTTAAGGTTATTCCAGCTACTTGAGAAGTTGTAAGTGGGGGTAATGGTATCACCGAATGGGTGAGGCCTTTCAATATCTGCAGATTTAATTGTGATGTCGCCTATCTGAATATTCGTTCCCCATTTGGCTTGTTGCATCTTCGTTTTCATAGAGATCTCAATGTCTATGGGTAATTTCCGTGCGATCGCTTGTAGGCTAACATTACTAGTGGTGCGATAGGCCTTAGTTAATAACAGAAGAGCTCGCCTCTGTGCGGAAACCAGTTTTCTTCTGATGTGAACCTTTGAGATGGCGCTACCCCATGTGCCACACCCATAGGTAGCGATTGGGATAAAGATACCGTCATATATAGTCGAGAGGGTCTCAGGAGAGAGGCCCCAGTCTTTCCTGGCCACCTGAGCAAACGCCTGAAAAATAAGGCCCGTGCGGCTAGAGATATGCTCAATATGTGGAGCCCAAGAAAGTTTGAAATCCAGAGTGATGCCTAAGTACCTGAGGTGTTTCTCCACCTTAATGGAGTTGCCATTCATCCTCAGGATGGGGGCCTGAGGTAGAGATTGCCTCCCCTCGGTTTGTTGAAAATAATTGCCTTTGTTTTGGCCGGGTTGAAGTCTAGTTTATGGTTGGTACCCCAGGTGCTAACTAGTTGGAGGAGGTGGTTTCCTTTCAATTCGAGATCTGCTCTCGATCTGCCGCCCACCAACAGAAAGACATCGTCCGCATAAGCGGTACAGGATTCTTGCCCAAAATGTTCACCCAAGAAGGCGTTGAAGGTGATATTCCAGAGCAAGGGCCCGCACACGGACCCTTGCGGGCAGCCTCTAGTTATCTGTTTTTGCACCTCGTGTTGCCCGTACTGCAGGATGGCTATCCGGTCCCGAAAATAATCCTGAAGCAGGATCAGTAAGTTGCGTGGGCACCTGATATTACGCAGCTGAAATGTCACTAGGGGCCACCAGGCACTGTCAAATGCCTTGGAAATGTCAAGGCTGACCCCCAGGACGTATTTATTGACTTGCAGGAGGCTATTTATGTTGTTAACTGTGTGGTTTATGGCTTCCTCCGCTGACTTTTGGTGACGGAAGCCGAACTGATTGTCGTTTAGTTGACGGTAGTGTTCCACATGCCATTCCAATCTAGTTTTAATTAGTTTCTCCAATATTTTCCCTAATATAGGGAGCAGGGAAATGGGTCTGACAACTTTGCTAGGACCCGGTTTGGGCACGGGAACTACTCTGGCCTTGTTCCAGGCTTTTGGGAATATGGCATGACTTAGGCAGTTATTATATAGATTGGTGAGGTGCATTGGAATTATTTCCCACAGATTGGTCGCAATCTCTGCGTTAATCCCATCCATGCCAGGGGCATTGCGTTTTCCTAGTGTATAAAATGCCATACGTATCTCCTCCTGAGTGAAAAGCGGTATGTTCTCGCTGTCCACTAGATTATCTTTCTCAGTGCGGATTTTACGCTTCCAGTCGTTGTCGGTCATGGGATTGTCTTCAGGGCAAAATTTGTTAAGCTGGTTAGTCAAAGTCTGAATTATGGTCAGTGGGTGGTCACTAGCGCTTGTATCTGTCAAAATTTGGGCCTTGCGTAATCTATTCATACACATCTTTGTAACGAAGCCCCACGGATCCTTCGAGGTGGTCGTACAAAACTCGCGCCACTTGCGCAACTTTTCTGTTTTAATAATGTTTTTGTAGTCTCTGAGGCTACTGAGGTAAGCTTCTTTATGGTGGGCACTATTTCTGTCATTCCTGTGTCTTTGAAAGATGCGCCGAAGCTTGTTGGTTTCCCTACGTAACTCATTCAGCCTGGGAGTCCACCAGGGAGTTCTTCTCCTTGAGGAAGTGCCTCTGGGGATAAGCGTTTCGCAGGCCTTGCGGATTGTGTCAATATTCGCGTCAATTTGGACTATCGCCTCATTACGGTTGGTAAGTGGATGATTATGAAGATTGTTTTCTAAGTACTCTTTAATTCGATTCCAGTTGGCTCTTTTGGGGACGTAGACGCTGCTCGGAGCGCTATGTTCGTCTTCCTTGCAGATAATTTCAAAGGTTATATGAGCATGGTCACTCAGAGTCTCATTAGGCGAGACATTCCAGTTGGAGATGCTAGTATACATGCCAGCACTGCAAATCGATAAGTCGATCCAGGAATACCCGCGTGCAGAGCAGTAAGTAGGGGGAGACATAGGATTGTTAAGCAAGAGAAGAGCATTGCGATGCATGAATTCCTCGAGGAGCCTACCCCGACCATCCAGATTAACTCCTCCCCAAGTGGGGGAGTGAGCATTAGTGTCTCCCAAGACAAGAATATGCATGCCCTGAAAGGCATCTATAATTTTTTGAAGTTCCTCAATAAAATTATCATTGTCTGCACCTTTGGGGAAGTATATGTTAAGAATAATTATTCTAGTTTCTTTTAACTGAACTTCAATGGTCACAATATATTCGCTGCTGTAAGTTGGATGATGCTGGATCGACATATTGGTATTGGGCACAAGGGTTATGGCCCACGGGTTCTTATCCGTGCCACTAAGGACAGGACAGAACGTGGGAAGGCAAGAGGGTGTGCCAGCACGACAGTATGGCTCTTGGATAAATACGAGATCATAGCTATTAAGCTGCTCAGAAATAAGAGATGTAGCAGAGATGCTTCTCTGTGTATTGTTCTGTAAAATACGAAGATTAGTATGGTTACTGGCCATAGTCGGTTCTATCGGTAATTATCGATTTGGCGCGCTGGTACACTGGACATTTAGAATCTCTTGCATTATGCTTGCAATTTTTTGTTTTATCTAGTCTACAGTTACAGCAGGTGGGCTCCACTCCTCGATTCGGGCATGCCCGGTAAGGATGATCCCCCGAGCATTGACTGCATGTATACTTGAGTGCAATCCTTGGCTGCATGGTTGAACTGGCAACACTTAAAGCACTGCAGGACCGGGAAGAAATCCACGACCCTGCAGCGCGACCAGTTTAGGTTGACTTTGCCCTGTTCCACTAGGATTTTTCTGACCCGGGGGGACACCTCTACCACCCAGTTCCTGTAGGTTGCATCCCTCCTTCCCATCTGAAATTTCGGGTGGAATTGTCCCTGGAACTCCTCTTCAGTAAGGTTATCGTGTACCACTTGGTTTTGGGAATGTGTAAGTATCGACAACTCCTCCTTGGTAATTTCCGTATGTACCGAAAAGACGACGACGTGGGGCCATCTTTTTTTGGGCCTAAAAGCCGCAACCTCAGGGACCTTTTCCCCAATACTCCTTTCCAGGGTTGTGGCATCACCATTGCCCCCAAGCTCCACCGCAATGCCCCCTCTTCCGATCGTCCGAACCTTCTCTACTGTAATCTTCAGTTCTGATGGATTGATCTTTGACTGCATAAGCCTGCGTACAGTATCGCTGTTTTGATTGTCTTTATCCTTACTATAGATTAGCAGGACCTCATTCGGTGTGGCGGGTTCTTTAACCTTTCTATTGACGTTAACATGTCTTCCTGTACTAACCACTGCGCCGTACAAAGGTGCTTGGGGTGTCCATTGCGATACTTTGTTCTCTAAGTTGCTCAATTTCTCCGCAATCTCTTGTCGCGTACTGGTAAGTTTATCTGCCATCGGGAGAAAGTACGTTTTCATCGAATCCTCTGCCGTTCTAACGACTGTGAGGAATTGTTCTGTAATAAAGTCAATGTGCCGAGTAGTGCTTAGATAAGCCTTCGGGTTTTTAGTAGCATATGCTTTAATTTCTTTCAGGGCCTGTTTTGATTTTTTCAGAAAATCCTCAATAATTTGTGCGGACATGGTGTGGATAAACAGGATTACGCACCAGAGAAACTGTCCCCAAGGATGTGAGTACCTAACCCAAAGCTGAAGTAGTGGGTGTGTAAAGAGGAAACCTCTGTTCCAGAGGCTCTGCGCTGCCGAGCTATCACTCGACAGGGCAGAGGGGAAAAGGATAGGCTTAAAACAAACTTATTCTAGCCCAGACCTGGTCTAAAGTTACTACACAGTAAGTCGCGTGTAGATAACAACAGTATACATACATTTAGCAGGTATTGGGGTTCATCAATGAGAATTAAATCTAAAGTTTGAAGCAGCAACGCCCAATTTCCGTTGTGACCGTTATACCGATGACCGTTATACATAGGTCTTTTCCCACAACTGACTGTGAGAAATCAATACCAACTCATAAAACATGCGCAGCGAGTGCACGAATTTCACAAGCCGGAGGGGAAAAAGAGAACTACGCCACCTGCCAAGCAATGTATTACGATTTCTGGAAGGTAATGGAACAAAAGGATTTAATGGTTCTTTCGTTTATGTTAATTAACTCAAACATGCGCAAACTACAGAGATTGTTTTTTGCTGGATCTTGATGCTTCACAGGAATTGCAAACACTTGACTTTCATATCATTTACACGAAATGAATCGAGACATTATAATCACCCTGTATTCTTACAAATCGGACAAGGGAAAAGTTTGAACACACGCACAAAATTTGTGATACTACGAGAGTTATCAGATGTAATTGTTTCTGTCAAAACTTTTTTTGTATTAAAAATATCCGATAAACTGAGATGAAAAAAGCACAAGCATGATTGTTGCTACAGACAATCTTCTTAGCAGGAAACTGACAATGCGTTTAATTAATGCAAACAAAGGAAAGTATCAAGATACAATTTTCAGAGGTCGTACAGCAAAAATGCACAGCATGCACTCTTCCATTTTGCCGTTTTGTGAGCAATTTAATACTTACAGTAAATGCGATTCTATCCTACTTGTATACTTTCTGCCAACTAAAACACGCGAGAGACACGATCTGTATCACGTGATCGCATTAGACCTAAAAATGGATTTTTCTTTTGATGATTGAATAATTCAGCAGTAGTCAATCATTGTGTGAGATCAGTTTTTGTTAACTTATGGAAAACCAACACATCTAACTTGGGAACTGGTTAACAAGCCTTTTAACATGGTTTCATACACGATTTTTGGCTTATATTTAATTTTGTAACCAATTCTCTTGTTGCAGTTCTTTGATTAGCTTCAACCAGATTCAACCGATTGGCTCATCCTCTTTCAAGTTAAAATCTTTCTTCTGGAACTTAGCAAAACAAAACTGTGCTTTTCTCAAGCTTTGTTGCCTCAAGCTCTGATGCTTTTCTCAACCATATAAAACAAAAAGCATATGCTCCACAAGATGATAAAACACGCATTCAAAGTCATTCCAACAGGTTTTGTTATTCCTCTCAACTTCTGCCTAAATATTGGCCTTTTTTCTACTCAGTGCCAAACTTTTCACAATCCTTACCGGTGAGAACACATACAACAACAGAACAATCTTACTTCTTACTTTAGGAAAAGTGACAGATAGTCTCATGATTAATAGGATCAATTGGCATCTACACAAGCACAGGGCGCTGCATTAGAATCATTTCGGTTTTACCAAAAACAAATGCCCAGTAGATGCCATTAAAGAAATTACTGATTACATCCACCAGGCTATCCAAAACAACGAACACATTGCGGTAATCACAATTAATACTAGAGGCGCCTTCGATCACTCCTGGTGGCCTTTTACCTTGCATACCTTACACGATCATCACTGCCCTTAACCTTAACGATACCCTGCCTCCTAGTTGCCGATTTCGGGCTGTGAAGACCACACCATTATTTTAGCTTTTCACAGCAACAGTGATCACTTACAAAACACACGCGACAACATTTTCAAACAATTCACCAGTGCATTGCACATAAACAGCTAGATGCACAGATACAGACAAATGCACAAGCATGATTGTTGCTACAGACAATCTTCTTAGCAGGAAACTGACAATGCGTTTAATTAATGCAAACAAAGGAAATTAAACGTTTAGGTGTTATTGTTGACGAGAAGCTTAACTTCACACCCCACATCAAATAAATGGAAAACGAAGGGTAAAACGGTGGCTAAAAAATTGCTACTCTACGCATCTGCAAAGCGTGCATAACTGCATCCACTAGTGCGTTGATCATAACGATAGGTTTGAACCATGCTGATTTAGAAATTAATAAAATTATTTAAAAGAAATTCGCTCACATATTTTGGTGAGACAATAGCGTCTCAGATTTCGCTAAAATTGTTGTGGGAGACAAGATTCTCTTTGGTCTACCTATCACTTGACAACATAAGATAAAAAAGAAGATAAAAGAACTCTTAATACGACTATCATCACTCTAATCAGCTTGCTCAGACATTTACTTTGATGATCCAAAGGATCGTTTATTGCTTAAAATTTATAGTGCGGGTAGCCCGGGAGGTAAAATAAGGTCGTACCTCTTTTTGTCGGCAAAAGGTCGGTGAAACCTGCCCACTTGTCAGAGGATGGCTGGTTTACGTTTTATGATCTCGACGGGTCGGGATTCTTTTGTCAGGTCGAGTGGAGAGAGAAGAGAGGGGTCGTCAGTAAGGCGTCGGCGATATATACAAGTAAACGACACCATTAACAATGAAACAAGAATTTATTAAGTAACTAAATTGATAATTACAAACTCTAACATCGAGAATTTTTTCGACAGGTTTTCTAGCTTTCTAATACACGTAGGGGGGCCAAGAGAGTGTTTACATTAATGGTTATCATACCTCTCTGAAGATTCTACGGACATTCGAATTTGTCCCTGTTTAATGGCACAAATGTATCCAAAGTTTGCACAAAAGTATAAAAACCGCGACCGAGACACGGATCGCTGTTAGTAATAATATGAGGCTCGGAGATGCGGCGGTTTGTAGATTCCCCTGGAAGTTCTTGAATGTCGTTGGACTAACCTTTGATGAGAGACTTTCCTGAAGGGGGGAGAAGTGGCTTTTATAGCATCGTGGTGGGAATATGTCATGTGATCGACTGTTGTAGGAGGTAAAGGTTATTGAAGCACGTGTGGAGATTAAAGGTGTTCCCGGGACCAAAAGAAAGTGACGACATTGGACGTTAACTGTAAACTTTAAGTCTTGCGGTATGAGAATAAGTGCCTGGATGGGTGAATGTTTACATTCGAAAAGGAGGTCATAAATTTCTCAGCGATGTTGTTTCCCTTTTTTTCCGAATTCTATAGGCATTAGGAATAGAAATAATTAGGGAAAAATCAATAAAAATTTCAGATCTCACAATAGTATTGCTCCAAAATAGTAGAGAAGTGGGTGCTGCATTCATAATTCACTCTGATTTTTCCAAGCGCTTACTCGTGCATTTTTCAAATTACGTCCACAGTGTTCAATTCCTCAGGCAAAAACATTGGATATTTAAATCAGCTTGATCCACATCACATGTAGACAAGACAAAAGATGCATTGTACATTAATGCATATGCTTGAATCACAGAGTAATTTTACACAAAATATTCAGGTCTGATAGCCGCGTTAGACTCGTGCATCTCATATATCACATTTTCAGGCACGTAATTATTAATGTTAAAGTAGATATTCAATGGATCCCGGGTCAAGCCAGGGTCCTCAGAAACGAAGCCGTCTATTGTCTTGCCAAGTCTAGAGTCACTAGCACGTATATTTATAATATATCTTCTTATATTGACATGCACGTCAAAATAAAAATTATCATTTTCCGGCAAAACAGTTGGGACCACAATACCGTTTGACTCTGCTACACTTTTATCCCCAGGGTTTTCACTATTGCGACCATTCCACACTTTACCTTTTGCTTTACATTATTCAGGCTTCTTACAGGCTCCGCCAATTTCAAATACTATTTGCATAAATTCAAATTTTGGGACAACCCGCACTACGACTGAGGACTTGACAAGGAAAAAACAACTATCCACTTAATTTTCTCATTTTGGTAGCTACAAGATTAGGAATAGCTTAATGAAAGTGGAAATTTTCAGGGACACAACTGGTCTTGCACAATCCAGCAGCACATCCAGACAAGCAAAATGTACATCATTTACTTTTATTGATATTCCAAAGCAAAACTCTTGTGTTCTCCCTAATCGGCACAAACAACCCGTATTTTTTCTCGTTCGCTTGTACAGTTTTAGTTAAGTTTAATTGTACAGCTAGTTCTTATGTGTTGTCTTTTGTTTCTTTGTAGTAATTGGGTTCTGTTTTGTTTGTCTCTCATTGCTCTTTATGTTCTTTTTGTCTACTTGTATATAATAAAAACGAAATTAGCCTCTTTCGAGATTTTGTCATTGCAAGCACTAGACTGTCTGGTTGTTGTCCTTTTCAGTGCTGTTGTTTAGTAATAACTTAGATTTAACATAGATAGAAGTTAATTTAATCTTACTAGTATATTCACTGTTTCTCCTAGTTATTTCACTTAGGTTATTCTGCTTGTTCAGGGCTTCTTAGCTTACTTCCCGTATTATTTTAGTACTAGTTTAGATTAAAGCATGATGCTTTACTTTTTCTAGCTTTTATGTATCTGCAATACTTATTGTTGTATGCTACATTTCAGTTTTCTGTTACCCCAGGCTTGGCATCAGAAAAACTGCATGAAAACATTTATCGTAGATGGAGTAGTAACCTTCCGTACACCGCATAGATAGAAGAGAAAGAAGAATTTTTTCCTTTCTCCTCACTTCTTTTTTCTTTTCCCGTCTTTTTCTTTTTTCTGTCAGATAGACACTGCGTATGGCCGTTAACATTCGTTGAAATAAAAATAAAATATTGCCGCTGAATTGCGGGCTTTTTAAATTTCCTGTTGAAAAACAATTTTTTTTATTGAAATAAAAATTATTTTTACTTTTTCTCGCATTATTCCCAAAAATTATACAATTCAAAATTTTTCAAACTATTGGTAATATCACACAAACATTTTTCAGTTTTTAGCTACATAAAATAATTATATAGCAAATATTAGTATTTCTATAGATAATTCCGAATAAATACGGTGCAGATCATTGTAATTATGTAACTATACTGTAATTAGTATCTAAACGCAAACTTACAAAAATAATTTTTTAAGTGTTTAAAAGTGACAGTGGACAAAAACAAATTATATTAATAAACATTGACATAAAATGCAGTAAATATGAAATAACTGTCACAAAAAAATGACAATCTAGCAAACATTCGTTTAACTTTCCTGGAAACACAAACCTGCGTGTGTAGCAACAGGTGTTACAATGTTTTATATTTATAATTACTATAAATTGCAGAGCTTAATTTTTATATAACTCTTTCGTATAATTTTCTTATCACTGAAGTTGTATAACTCTGATTACAAACTAAACTTACAGTAGTGAACTTCATTTTTCACAAGAAAATTCTGTTTTCCACTTGACCTTGTTGTTTAACATTAAATTTAGAGAAAACAGAGAATACCAGTGAAAGAACCACTGGAATGAAAATTAGAGCATGAAATGCAGTTTCCATAGCAATAAGAAATACAATTTTCACAAATGTAATGCACGCGTACATATTTCTATATACAAACAAAATCCCTAAAATGGTAGACAAAGATCCTTGACATATCGGATAGCCAATACGATAGAGACTGTCTTTCATCTTTTCACTCGGAGTTTCGAACGTAGAACGAACATAAGCATAACAAATATGAGCCGGATAATTTACGCAGAAACCAACACACAATATCAGACTCATCATAGACAAAATGTCCACGTTGACACCCCACAGTGTCATATAACCTAGAGTTTCTACAATAGTGGATGCTACCGATATTGCAACAAGAACGGCAGAAACAATGTTCGGTATAAACAGCAAAAACAACAACATTATTAAAACAGACGTGATCCATAATAAATCTCGAATTGTGTGTTTAATGATGATTCCTTGTTCGTATATAGGAGACAAAGCCGAGTGAATCACAACAGGTAAGTCCAATTCGTCAGCAATTTTCCACAAATTGCTTAAAATTTCTACTTCGGCTGCTGAACTTAACGTATCATTCACAAAAATAACGAATCTGCTACTCAAAATATCGGTTTTATTCTGATTGAAGGCAATATGATTAGAGAATTGCTGTGCCGCTTTAAATTTAAGGAAAACATTGCAAAGTCCATCCAAGAAATCTTCTTTGACCGACATGTTGTTACCACGTAATGAATATTTTGCAATAGGATGATTCTGGAATTCTTTGTAATATTTTAACCATGATACAGTAAATCGGGAATCTGCAATATATGGGAGACGTTCAAATTTGTTTAATAGTTTGACTACGGTTTGTTGCACATTTACGTCTGAATAATCTAATGTAGTATTAATAACTACTTGGTAAGGTAAGGAATAACGGCTGAAACTATTATAATAGATTTTAGCACTCTTCGTTATCGGCGATTCTTCAGGATACAAGGATGCGAGGTCTATACCATAATTTAAAGTTAAAACTCCCCATATTCCGAATGATAAATTTAGAAAGTAAATTATAATAACTATTATCTTTATTACATTTAAAGATAAAATTTTTCCTAGGTTATCTCTGAAATATCTCATTGTTGGTTCATCAGAAGAATTCCTATCTCCGGAAACTTCTTCGTTATTTTCTGAAAATAAACGTTCACTTTATATCATACTATAAATGTTAAAAATTATTTTTGAGAAAATTCACTTCATATAATCTTAATTCATTTTATAAATTTTTTTCATATTTAACGCTATAATGATAATAAAATGTTAAATTAGACATAAGTAAATGAGATAAACAAAGGAAATGTGAGTGATAATATTTAAGGCATTTGTTGGAAGTGTGGGTGCCGGGAGGCGGCCAAAGTCTCGTTCCTCCTTTTTGTCGGCTAACAGGTCCGTGAGACCTGCCCACGTCAAGATGGCGGTTCGGATGAGTTACGCGTTACGCGAGTGGAGGAGGTGAATGGGTACGACGATAGAGCGGCGGAGACGATATCCGAATAAAAGACATAGCCAACGGATAATAACAACAACAAGAATTTATTTAAGCTAACAAGATAATTACAAAAGGGGCGCGCGAAGGTCGCCTATTTCTGGGTTCGCTGAGGGAGAGTTTACATAACTTCGGGTCATACCTCGTGATCCGGGTCGGTCCTCGTAGTCGACAATACTCCGTTGATTTCAGGCGGTTCCCCTCGATTTTGTCCGCACACGCACAGTTAAAAGACAAACGTAACCGACCCCCCTTTTCTCTGTTGTCGCCTTTTTATTCTCTCGGTCACAAGTTCCAGTTTCACCAACCCGCGTTTTTCGACTCTTGTTCCTCCTGATTCATATTTTCTTTTCCTTCGACTCATATCCCTTTTCCTTCTACACGCGCGGAAAAGGATGTATCATTACCGGCTTAATTCCGGTGGGTTCGAACTTTCACACCAGCATGTCAGAAAGATATATAGAAAAAAAATTGTTTTTTCTTTATTACGCAGTAAGAAAAAGATATCGATATACTATAATCCTAAATCTCGGACGTCTTTTGGTGCTGTGAGTAAATTACTTAAAGAATCTAATTTATTGCGATCTGTTGTTAAAATTTGACTATCTTCTCAACTAACTCATACGCTTCATAAATCTGTAAGAATTAAATATTCGCGAAGAAAAACTAGAAGTTTTCATTTTAATGACTTCTGGCAGGCTGATTTAATTGTATTGAAACAATTTTTATATTTAACCTCTTAACAGTGGAACAGTCGGACTCGGCTCTACCAGTTAGTTGTGGAGATAAACCGTGGGAATTTTTTTAAGAATTTTCCCACGCGTTTTTCTCGTTTCCGTTTAGGAAAAAAAATTTTTAAACAGTTACGTCTTGTAAAGAAAAAATCGTTCTTTATTGTCACATAATTTTTTTATATATGAATTTTTTTCGCGGTAATTTTTTGCTAAAATTTTTTTTTTCAAATTTATATTAAATTCTTTTTTGATTTTCTATCCGATACGATTTTTTCAAAAGTTTTTAATTTATTTTCAATTTTATATAATTTTTTAAAGTTTTAGGCATTTAAGTAATGACGATTTTTTCCAACCTGCGAATCAAATTCAAGAAAATGTAATTGACAGTTAACGAATTTCATCCACAACAATAGAAGACGTAAAGGTTGTTATGACTACAACTGGCGGCCTTTCCCCCCAGACTGAAATGTGGGTGAAGGTCGTCTCGTGTTCTACTTTCTGTAGAAGTGACGTAATCATTGTAAATAAAAGAAAATTTCAGTATATCGTTTATTTAAAATTTTAAAATTCCTTGTTCAAATTTACACCGAAATATTAAAGCGAATTAAAATATTAGCATTTTGTAAATAAACTTACTTGACATATAATAAATTTAAATAAATTAATCTTTAAGAAACAACAAAACAATAAAAAAATGTAGAAATATTTTTATATTCATCTTCACATTTAGAACATATGTTATCGTCATTGAGCGATATTTAATTTTAAAAACAATTTTCACAATTGGCATGCATCAGAAAAAAAGTGCATAACTTCCCTAAAATACAGTTCACTGAGAGGGTCCGCTTCACTCTGAAAAAGCCGACAGTTTTATGTCAGAAATCCAATGTGTGACATACTTTCTCTAACGTAGTAAAACAAAGTAAGTTGCAGTACAACAATACACATAAACACAAATAAATTAGTAGCTCAATAATACATACTTTCATTTATATCCATATGTTATATCCAAAAGTCAGTTCTCCCAAATTGTCGAAAAATAAATTATTTTCAACTTTTCTTTTTGTAAAGTAGCATATTCTGAAAAACAAGTTCTATATTCAGCGTAAAATTTCCACCTTTTATCCGTTAAAAACAACGCAAAATGTATGGATCCACGTAATAAAAAATTATCGCAGTGAACTTCGAAAAAACGAGAAACACAGAATTATTAAACCGCACTTTACGAAATCTGGCGCGAACTGTCGTATACAATAAACAAAACGAAAATGCTCTTGTCCAATGTCATCAGGTGACAAAAAGTTTCTAAATAAACGCTAAAAGTTTTAAAGAATTCTTTCACAAAAACCGATGAATTTAATTAATACACAATAACTAAATCTGTTTAATAAAGGTTAATAATTTTCCATTATAATTATGCAAATTAGATATAAAAAAGATCATCGCGCAAATTCTCCCGCGAACCATGGATGACTCTTACGTCATCTGGATTGAAGTTTCCTGCAAAATACTGAAAATTTTTATATAATTATTTTACTAATCCAGTCAAATTTAAATAATATAAAATGTCTAGATCTGTTTAATAAAGATTAGTAATGTACTATCATTAATATGCAAATTAGATATGACAAAGATCACTGTGGAAAAATTCCCGCCAAGATAAAAATAGCTTTCGGTCACGTGATCACCAAGAAATACGCCTTAAATTTAATGTTTGTGTACAAATTAATACATTTTAACTAATGTCATCGTTTAAAATTTAATGTTTCTGTAAAAATTAGTAAATTGTAACAAATTTCATCAAAGACAACAGAATAATTTTCAGCTTATAAAAACTCTACAATAAATGATTATTTCTTCGAAAGACGTCGATATGCACGAATAAATAATAAATATACAATAATGCTTTTATCCATTTTAAGTGGATATTGTAAAAATTAAGCTATTTAATTTGTTTGGCTTTTATAATTTAGTTTCCGAATATTTTACTGTGAAATTCCATTTAGTAAACAGAAACAAAGACAAGCTATTAGTTATAAACAGGACAATAGAATAATTTTTACGTAAATTGAGTGAAAATACAGAAAAAAACGAATTATATCAAAGATGGGGACAAACAAGCTTACATCCCCAGAACAGAGCTTATAATTTGTTGTCAATTTCAGCCTGTTCCTACTTTGACTGTTTTCTGTTGGTAAAAACTTATTTTTTTAAAATAAAAGTACTTTGTTGTTAGTGAAGAAAGATAAAAGTATCGAAATATAATATTCAGAATTAAAAATATTGATGTATGTCCATATTAGAAATGTATATTTTTTTCCGATATTAGAAATAATATCACGAGAAAAACATTATATAAATGAAATACGGCCATAAACAATTTCTTTCTGTCAAATAAATTACGGATTAAACAGGCTTATCTAGAAAAATTCAATCGCGAATAACTGACTATAAATATACAGAGGATACAGTATGCTTGTTATGTGATAGTATCTGCGTTTACAAATTAACAGAATTTTCCTTTTTTTTACACATTATTATGCTATAATCTAGGAAACTATGTTTAATAATAAGACATACTACAGAAAGGGTAAGAAAGAAACGTCAGTCATTGTAACTAATGTATTATTGAAAGTTTCATTCATATAGATAATTAATTTTATCAAGATACATTTCTCCAAAAGAAAATTATCGATATTTATCGTAAATATAAGTAAATTTTATTATAATTTAGATAAAAACTCATTTTTTCCCCACGCATGGCTTCTTTCCCCTCCCTCTTACTCCTATACTTGGAACATTCCATTTCATAATTTGATGTAATAATAACGTTTAAAATGATTCTAAATAAAATATTGACACTTAAAGTAGGTTAATATAGGCCTATATTGTCACGAGTCTCAGGTGTATTCATAAAAATGTAATAATCTATACAATAATACTTTCTCACATGCTCCATGTGTTAAAGTTTGCAGCTGTAATTGAAGTAATATATAAAGAAACAAAATGTTTATATTATCAATAGTTATAAAAGATATCTTATTTTCACGTAGAAAAACAAAATAAGACAGAAGAAACAGACAATCACACGATATCTTTATCCAGGACATTCTACAATTGATTTCAAATTTCTAATGTCGACATACATGAATATTTTTGTGTGTGTGAATATTATATTTCGATACTTTTATGTTTCTTTACTAAGAACATCTTAAAACATTAACTTTTTACCAACAAAAAACAGTCGAAGTAGAAACAGGCTGAAAATAACAACGAATTATAAGCTCTGTTCTGGGGATGTAAGCTTGTTTCTCCCATCTTTGATATAATTCGATTTTTTTCTGTATTTACACTCAACTTACGTATAAATTCTTGTATTGTGCTGTTTATACTTAATAGCCTAACTTTGTTTCTGTTTACTAAATTGAATTTCACAGTAAAATACTCGGAAACTCTAAATTATAAAAGCCACACAGATTAAATGGCTTAATTTTTACAATATCAATTTAAAATGGATAAAAGCATTATTGTATAATTATTATTTATTCGTGTATATCGACTTCTTTCGAAGAAATACTCATTTATTGTACGGTTTATGTAAGCTGAAAAATTAAATTTTAAACATATTTCTTGGTGAACACGTGACCTAAAGCTATTTTTATCTTGGCGGAAGATTTCCTAGTGATCTATCTCATATCTAATTTGCATATTTGTAATAATATTTGTGATAATCTTTATTAAACAGATCTAGACATTTTATATTATTTAAATTTGACTGGATTAGTAAAAGAATTATATAAAAATTTTCAGTATTTTGCAGGAAACTTCAATCCAGATGACGTAAGAGTCATCCATGGTTCGCGGGAGAATTTGCGCGATGATCTTTTTTATATCTAATTTGCATAATTATAATGGAAAATTATTAACCTTTATTAAACAGATTTAGTTATTGTGTATTAATTAAATTCATCGGTTTTTGTGAAAGAATTCTTTAAAACTTTTAGCGTTTATTTAGAAACTTTTTGTCACCCGATGACATTGGACAAGAGCATTTTCGTTTTGTTTATTGTATACGACAGTTCGCGCCAGATTTCGTAAAGTGCGGTTTAATAATTCTGTTTTTCTCGTTTTTTCGAAGTTCACTGCGATAATTTTTTATTACGTGGATCCATACATTTTGCGTTGTTTTTAACGGATAAAAGGTGGAAATTTTACGCTGAATATAGAACTTGTTTTTCAGAATATGCTACTTTACAAAAAGAAAAGTTGAAAATAATTTATTTTTCGACAATTTGGGAGAACTGATCTTTGTTTGGATGTAAATGAAGGCATGTAAATTTATTTGTGCATATAATTATCTAGTTCTAATTTCGAAACATTTATGGCATTTAGTGTTTATAAGCGTGTTATTTAGACATGTCTACCAATTTAGTGCTAAAACGTAGAACTACGTCAAAGAAGAATACAAACTTTAATTAGCAAGTAGTATCTTTATTAGAAAACTTATTTGTTGGTAGATTTTTTTACATTTAAAGTGTAATTAGATGAAACTAAATGGATGTGAACATAGAAAGTTGAATATGGCAAGAGTAATAGATAAAACTATTATTACATATTACTCGATCAGAAAAATTTATACTTGAAGAATTTCGTTTTGATAATTATTGCCTAGGGTTTATGTCGAAAATATTTTTCAGTTATATTTGTAATTACAGTTAATTCGAATAGTAATGGCGCTTAAATATTTATAGAATTAATTGAAGTTTTCGAATTTTGTTTTGAGGAAACTGAGGAAGGCAAGAGTATCTACAGTTGTATAATGAACTGAATTTAAGTAAATTAGGTGACTTTGTATGTTTCGATGTAGTTTTTTTATAATATTACGATATACGAACTTTCGATTTTGTAAATTGTATTATACTAAAAAATAAAGTTTTTCGTTATTCTCCTACTTAATGATGTATTTATAATGTTTCTGAACTAAATAATACTTATTAAATTGAAATCCGAGCATTACAAATTACTATGAATATTAGAGAAGACCGTTTTACTATAAACTACTACGTTTTACTACAGCTTACTCCAATGTTGATTCTACGAAAAGTAGGTCAGACAAGGACCGTTAGACTAATGACGTAGGCTGTTTACTTTTTCCGGTTGCATCGGTGCACTCCCGATAGCGTCATTTACAGAAGTCACACCTACTTTTTTCTGACGCGAGCCAATTAGGAATATTAATTTTTTTAACCAATCAGATGACGGCGGGAGATTTAAATTCGATTTATGTCGATAGATGGCCGTCTAAAATTTCATATTTATTTTAATTTTCTTTCTTTTATTGTAATTTCTCGAGAACTAAAGGATATTCCAAAACAAAGTTGGAGAACCCAACTACTCGTGAAAATTCTACGACTTCACGAAATGGTCCAGGTATTTTATAAGAATTTTTTAACGACTATAGTCGTCCTTCACCACTGCCACTCGATCGTCTTGGACGACTATTCTCGTCCTTCACTGTTAAGAGGTTAATAATGGAGTAAAATATTTACAAATTGCAATCGATGTATTTACTATGAATTTCTATGTGGTACCAATAGAAGATAAAATACCTCACTGTTTTTAAAGCTTTTCAAATTATTTTTAATGAAAGAAACGTTCCGAAAAATTTACAAACTGATAAAGGAAAAGAAATTTTCAATAGATTAGTAAAAAGTCTTTTTTTAAAAATTTTAAAATGAATCATTATTCAATTCATTCTAATACAAAAATAGCTGTTGTCAAAAGATTATATTTCATTCTGCAAAGTTTTATTTATAGATTAAGGGAGGGTGGTGCAAGATGGGGCCATGGGGTAAGAAAGGGACGTCAGTTTATTCGTGGTTAACGTGTCTTCATCTAGCTGTTATTTGGGGAACTAAATGTCAACCTCATGGGACGATAGAACGTCCAATCGCTGTCTTTGTTTGGAAGTAAGAACGTTTTCCATGTCTCAGCAATACTTCATCTAATTTTCTGCCACCTACAAAGTTTCTACAAAGAAACAACCATTGTGAACTTTAACATTTATTTTTAAATGAAGATATTACGGTATTCGAAGTAACCTTTAAGACTGTAATTGTTTAGTTTTAAAATAAAGTTTGATTGTGTTTACAGTCAGTATGAAAAATGTACATGAGGGTCTAATGATGTGTTCACTTGTTTATAATCGATCAGCGCAAATCGCAACCGTCAATCTCGTAACGGTCAAATCGTAACGGTCAACTCTTTGATAACAGGTGCGTGTCTGGGAATTGTAACGGATAAGTTACGGCGGCGCTGATCGATTATAAACAAGTGAACACATCATTAGACCCTCCTGTACGTCAGTATGCAAAGTGCACAGGTTGACCATGAATATGGCCAATGAATCCAGAACAATTTTTGGAGGCAAAGTTTATTGCTGCAGAGACGACAGATAAGCCCCTTCAGCAGCAGGACACACCAGGATGTTCGTTTTGGTACAACCAAAACCGTGAAGGTGGATGTATGCCTAATCTTGGTGCAGAAACGGTCACTGATTACACCGCTACAAGTAGGCCTACTCATTCAGTTTTCACTCAAGTCTCTAACATAGAAATAATGCCAATTCCACATGTTGGAACCAAGACAAAAATTGAAAATAGCAGGAGAGGAAAAACAGCAATCCTAACAGATACCTCGTACAAGCAGCAGCAGATGGAACAACAAAAACAATCAACAGCACTTTCGGCACCCCCAGGAAAACGGGCCTTGTTTACCGAAAGAAATTGCATAAAATCAAAAGTTACAGGCATCTGAAAGGGTAGGCCTAACAAGAAACAAAAGACAAATGACACACAATGCCTCTATTATGGAGGATTATACTCTGCATTTACAGAGAGTTGGGCTAAATGTAGCCATTGTGATAAATGGGCACACTGTTCTTGTGCCAATATTAAAGAAAACGGCAGTTTAACCATTTTAATTTGTCCTTCTTGTATATAAAAATATCACCATCTTACCCTATGGGTGGGGCAAGATGTTGCATTTAAATATAATTTTAAAAATATTAAAAATTTTCTTGTTTTTAAAAACTTTTTTCAAAAATTAAGTTTTGTGTTAAATTTGAAAGAAATTAGGGGCGATTTTCACATACAAAGTCAAATATATTTTATTACATTATAATTTTGCTAACATTTTACCAGATTTTGTGGTATATCAAAAAGACGTTTCCGTTTGGAACTTCCTTGTCAACAAAAACGGTAGTACACCGACCTTTCGTTTTTTCACCTCCTTTTAAATCAACTTTTGTTATATTCTGTAGACGGAACAATGTTGTAATTTAGATATTCCTCTTTATGTGAAATTATTATATAACTCAACTAATGTAAGAAATAATTAGAAAAGAATACAAAAAGGTCTCCCATTTTTGGAAGAGTGAAGGGAAGAAGTTGACCCCTTTTTCGTTAAAGAGGAAGCTGACTTCCTTTCTACTGAACTCTTATCACCAAGTTTTAACGTCATACGAAGATTCATCCCCTAGAGATTGCCCCCGTACTGTACATCCCTTTCACGTGAAGGGAATCTCTCATTTTGATTGGTCAAAATCCGAGAATATTACTGATTTTCGCGCCTTCTGAACTAGAAGTCTGCGGCTGTCTTCCTTCGAAAGAAGGAACAGAACAGAATCCAGTGTTTCCGACATCATTAAAGGAGTTTGGCAGAAATTCTTCGAGAGAACAACACGCACTCCAGAGTCCACATATACATCCTTAGAAGTCGTATCCTGAGTTCGACGCCGATCTACATGAAGTTGCCGACTCCATTCATCATTGAAGATATAAATTCTGCATGAACGTTAGTTAGAAATCGCCGAACAAGACCTCAAGAACTTCTGCATATCATCTGAACTTGTTAAGATAGTATGTCAGTACGGAATTATTGTAACTCTATCCCGGCGAGATAGGTCTTAGTTTATAAGATAACTTTTGTAATTCATTTTGTGTTCATTGTAATGTCATTTTATTTACGTTTTTATTAAATATTTTTGTTATTAGTTAATATGGACTCATCTTTGTCTCATTTCCAGACCTATGTCTTGTCCACTTACTCACGACTCTCCCACTCGAAATTCCTCCGTAAAATTGTTAGCGTGTTAGTCCGCTCAATTGACTAACTATTGTCAAGAAAAACAACTTACATGGGATCCTTACAGACCCTTGGTCTCACTTAATCTAAGGAAGCCATCCTTTTGGACATTCGCGGGCTGATCTCGACGATTAGTTGACGATTAAGTGATATAGGAGTTTAACCAACTGTGTACCCCCGGTTAGCTCCTCACATATATATTATCAAATGTTGTAGTTGCCGAGAATAAAAAATTATCGCTCTCATCAAAGCGGTTGCCATCGTATGACTTTTCAAACCTTAAAGTCCTCATCTTGCCTTACTTTCTCCTATTTACTTATAATTTATCGATATATTTATAAGAATTACGATATGATATTGTGAAAAGCTACAATTGTAGATTTTATAAAAGTATCGTTATATCTCTCCTTACACCATAGCACAATTTTTGGGAAGTTTGAAACATTTAAAAAAATAAGAAACTAGATCGAGGATATATTGCCACTAATTCCTGAATTTTATTACTCCACTAAATTGCAAAAATTTCTCCTATTTTAGATACAATGATAGAAAAATTAAAAAATCTTAAACAAAAATGATATTGTAAAATAAACTTATTTACAGATATTAAGGTCATGCAGTGTTTAAAATAAAAATGCATTCAAAATAATTTTAAAAAAGGTATTATTTAAAACTACTAACAAATACGGTGCTGTTTAAATTAATACTTACCATATCGCCTGTCTAAAAAAATTGATAGAAATACATGCAAATATTTTACATAAAATTTTATTTCCATAAATACGATTCGTTCCTTATAAAATTTGGTAGAAATTTGAAAAGTTACAATTTACAGTAAATAACTCGAACCCACCATAAATAATACTTCTATAATATTTATAATAATTAAAAATCAACCGTGTATAGTTGTGTATTCAGAAAATACTCCGTAATACAATGTTTCACTAAATATGAATTGTGTAAGAAATTCGGCCTAAATATTAGGCATATGTGTAATATTTAGACCGAATTTCGAACTGACAATACTCAAAACAAGAAAAATGAATGAACTTGCCGAAATTAAGACGAAGTGACTGTTGTTGTTTCTCTTCTCTGTATCCCGATAACGCCATGCATCCACCGAAGAACGTCAGCTGATACAAAAATGTAAACACTATGCACGTTGCGGAATAATAACAGAACATTCTCACAAGAGGAATAGATGTCCTCATTCCAATACAGTAGGAAAAGAGATTGGTTAACGATGTTAATGTTATAGAAACTCCGGCTTCGGCAAACGTTTCTTCCATGCGTTTCGGTACTCCGTGCTTGGGGTTCGATGTTCTCCAACACGCCAACAATACGAAAGCATCGTCAATTTCGGTCACTGCAACAACAGAATTTTCACGAAATAGAGAATCATAACACACCAGCGAATAGAAGTAAAATAATGAATAACGACTTACCCAAAACTAAAAAAGGAATGCTGATGTTCCAAATAGAATTTTCTGTGCCTAGAACAGACGTGAAACCGAAAGAAGTGACTACGGCCAGTCCAGCAGATACCACACTTGCCACACCAAGAACTGGCTTGCTTTTTGCCCAATTGTTGCTCATATACGTTATAATAGTAAACGCACAAACAAAAGTCACCAATGCACCGATCATGGGTGTTATATTTTGAAGTAATTGCAAATTTTGCTCTTTAAACAACCAATTATACTCGACGAAACACAGAACGTGTTCAAAACGATGATTTCTTATACGATTGTAGACTGCCGTTTGCCATTTCTCTACGAGATTAAGTTTATTCTCGTCGCTTTCGTCGGTAAAATACACTAATCTGATAGCATTTACTGTTTCAACCAAATCGTTCTTATCTTCGGTGACACCTCCAAAGTTGAGCGAGTAAATCTTATACGAGTAAGTCAACGGATCTATATCGAACGGATACCTCAATCTCTTCTTCCTCTGCACTATATTATCAATTTCCGGAAAGATTTCGATGAGGGGATTTTCAAAGCATTTCTGGCCCACACGTCCACAGAGATCCGAATATCCAATTTCCCTTCCTGCCTCATTGATTGTTATATTCTTAATTAATTCATCCACCCGACTAATTTCTAGCAACACATCTTTTTGTAGCATGTTTCTACCATCTTTTCTTGTAAACATCACAAGCACGAATTTTGGGATGGTTGAAAAGCTTGTCGGATCAAAAAATTTGGATGTATTAAAAGGAAATGTTTTGTCAATAAATTTCTTAGTATTAAAGACTTTTCCCGAATCTGCAAAAGACAATTTAGTTATATTTTCGATAGTGTTTATGTTAAAGATGAAAGCTGAGAATATTGCTGTTATTAAAACCGGCGAAAGGATAAAGTAGTACGGATGAAAACCGATGAACCTTCCTAATTTTCGAAAAATGACCGATATTGTTTTTCGTACACAATCAATATCCATTACTTAATTACGATTTGTGGAAAAACCAAAAATGATTTGCCCTACTTAAAATAAAAACATTTTATTTTATTAAATTCAATTAACTTAAATTAGCGATAAAAGTTTATTTATAAAGTTCAGTTTACAAAGACCGTGGAACATAAAATTAAGCAGAACTATTTACCTGTTATCAGTTGCAAGTGTATTCTGTTGTAAGTTGCTTCCTTTATACGGAATCTAAACGACGCAATTCTGCTTTAAAACAATTATTTTAATATGACAAAAACGTTATTTATGTTGTCTGTAGGCAATTTCCAGGTAAAACTTGTACATCTGGTTTGTATAAACAAGTATTTATGACTTCCTGTTTGATTTTCATATACACAGGATATTTTGGTTAATTTTAGACATTGAAATGAAAAAATACTTAATATTATATTAATCTTAGGAAAGATAAGAAATATATAAAGTAAATAATTGCTCAAAGACTGATTGAATAAATTAATAACGTGATTCGTGATAAGTATTTAGTTACTCGTGATTTACTATTGATATTATTATGATTTAGTTTAAACAATTTAAACAAGACCGTAGATGTATGGATTTTTAATTATTCAAACATTAATATACGGTCACATCTACGGTACTAAATGTATTGTACAAGATAATTACAATATTCAAAAGGTTTAATTTGTGTGAAAAATGTAGAAAATATACAGTTCGAGGGTCTACATTTATATTTTGACCTTCGAATTGAAAATATTCAATTCGAAGGTCAAAATATAAATGTAGACTTTAATGTTTTTATCTCATAAGACTTTGATGCTGAGTATTAAAATTAAACATAAAGTAATTCACGTTATTATTATGAAAATAAAATTTCAAAATATTTTTAGTTCTAGAATATAATTTTAAAATTTGAACATTCTAATGCTGTAAAGATGAGATTTATATAAAAGTTTTATAACTCTTCAGGAAGAATGCTTTCCTGTATTACGTGATTAATTATGTGCGCGAAAGGACTTTTGAGTAATGTATATGTTACTTTTCTGATATTTGTAAACAGCAGACAGAAAGAGTGGCGATCATGTACAAAATTCCCCACCGTAAATTTTTACTTTTTTGGGCTCAGGGAATCTTCAAAAACGTCAAAAAATGAAAACAATTGGGGAGTAATTTCTGTAGGTATGGATGTTAATGTATGAGTATATATATGCAGGTGTGTGTAGAAATAACAATGTTTTTCACCCTCTTTGAAGCTTAACTGCTGTGCTCTTTCTGGAACATCTCTGAAATTTTCCAGGAAGATTTGATTATTAGGGGATCGTTGTAGCAAAATTTTGGAGGAGATTAATTAAAGGTCAAGAAAGTTGAGGAAGATAAAGTTGATCGTGTATATCTCTAGTAGGGTCGAACTTAATAAGGAGTGAAATTGTCATTATTTACAAGTTTTCATGAAACTCACTCCTTTTTTCAAAATTAAGCTTCTTGAGAATTTTTAATAAATAAAAACAAACATTTTCGCCAATAAATGATGCACAGAGTTAAGCAATTCTTTGCTAGATTTTTTTTACATCAATTGCAATTTATTAATATAACGTAATTCTGCGTCTCTTATGTGTTCATAAGATGTATATCATAAAAATAAAAACAAACATCAAATTGAGAAACTAATTACCATAGTGAAAATTAGTTTGAAATTTGATAATCATTAAGTGTAACATGTATTCTTCGATGATAATTAATTGTTAAATGAATAGTTTTAACAAATATATATTAATACATCATTGAAATATTGTTTGTTCGCGTTTTACATAAGAAAATAGTATAATAGAACAAAAGACAATAAATAACTTTTGTAAAACAACTATGGATTATTCACCAATTGTATTAACAAAGTTCATAATTTATTAATATATCAACCGTTCTAAACTAAATTCAATCAAAAGACAAAACTTAAGGAACTACTTGGGAGAACTATCGAAATAAATTAAGGATCAACTAGGATTAAAACTTACCTAGAAAAAAGGAAAAAAATCAGTTTAAGCACTTATTCAAAAGAAGAATCGGATAGTCTCCCAAGCAGTCTAAGCAACCACAGGTTAAATAGTAGGCGACCACGCCTCCAGACGTAATTTACATAAAATAAACCAGAGCTTTCGCTTTAAGCCTAAAAACAATAAAACAAAACATCAAGAACAAATATACCATAAACTTTATGAAATGAACAATTTAACCTTCTTTATAAAAGTAAGTACCTTGAAAAATAAATCCGAATCAAAAATAAATTTTTTAAAACTGATTAAGTGAAAAACAGGGGGCCCCGTTTTCCACTCAATCCCCTTACTTTGGCAGAATCCAATATCTTCTTACTGAGCTCCAACAGAGATAAAGTAGCCGATCTGCTCCAAGCAGCGCCTCAAGTCAGCGGACAACGACTCCAACTGATCACTGTCCCAAAAAATCCTCTGATAACAAATGCCAGAACCACCCAAAAAATCTGTAGCACAATCTTCCAAATAGAGTACTATCGGGCAGTGATCAGACCATAAGCAACTCTCTATTTTAAAACATTGAATACAATTTCACACAGAAGGAGTAACTATTCCCAAATCAATCACTGAAGAACCTCGATTGGAAACAAAAGTAAACTCTCCCGCTTCATCACCAGAAGCACAACCATTTAGGATTATTAGATCATTATCCGCACAATACTCAAGAACTTTCCATCCTCTCAAATTCATATTTACGTTTTTAGAGGCTCTACATCTCTTACTGACAGAAATATCACTGTTATCACATATTCGTCGAAATCACATTATGGTTACCGGTCCGTGCATTAAAATCACCCAACCAAATCTAATTCGTCGACCTCAAACCTGGACAATACATCAAAAATTTCTTGCCACCTTTGTTCCAGCATATAAACAAAACCAATATTAAACTCTCCTAATGGTAGCAGAATATTAATTTATACAATATAACTATCTCTACAAATAATATTAAATTTCAGAAAAGATTTAATGCAAAGCAACTAACCAGCCATAGGTCTACCACTACTGTGAACTCTCACAGCATCACCAACAATACAATGATATTCTCTTAACTCCTCTCAAAAACATTTACTCTCACCCGTAACAAACCATGTTTCCGATTAAAAAAAAAACACATCATACTCCAATAAATAATTCCAAAAGGACCGCGGTTTATTACTAATTCAAGCACAATTCCACGCCATAATAGAAAACATAGAAGTCATTAATGGTTGCTATGAGATCGGAACCACCTTGGCTGATACTTCATCGAATTTATACCGAACACCATCTACCCATAACTTATCATAACTTAACAGAACACTTCTCGCTCCTTCTTCTCTTTTATTCTTCCCAAATATCCTTAGGTTATATCTAATATCCCGTAAACGTTTAAAAAAATTGTCATACGCAGCAACATTAAGATTCCGATTCTCAAATACAGCCTTATTAAACCTTAATTTATCACTAAAGGACCCAAATTGACAAATTGCTGGTTTAGGTTTATCTCCAACTCTCTTTCCAACCCGATACGCGTTTACAATATGCAACGAGGATAAATTCAAGGTATTAACTACAAAAGAATTAACAGTGTCAAATATTTCCAAAGACGCCTCCTCTTTCCTCTCTTCCAATCCGTGGATAACAACATTGTTCATCCTTCTCTGATTATCCATAGCATCCAGTTCTCTCTCAAAAAAGGAAAATTTTGTAAAAATTTTATCCATATCCAGCAAATGCCCGACACCAATTACATCCTCCCCAACCTTTGACTCGACCTCCCCCAACCTCACCTCAAAATCAATCAACGACTCATCTACATTCCGGAGCCACTCGGTCAGATGATCCAATCTTCTGATAAATTCATCAACCTTACCATACAACGAAACATGCAATCGCAAGAGTAGCCTAACACCTTCTGACACACCAAAATTTGAGTCCTGTAATAAGTTCGCAATATCCTCTTCACCAGAAAAAGTCTCACCCTTAAACCTAGCTGTTGATCTTTCAGGAACGATTGGAGAAAAGGTCTTCCTCTTTTGAGCTTGGGACATAATTATAAACTAAACTTACCTAGAGAAAAGGAAAAAACAGTTTATCCGATTTTTTTTTTTTGAATAAGTGCTTAGTCTCCCAAGCAGTCTAAGCAACCATAGGTTAAACAGTAGGCGTGGTAAGTGTCCTTAAATTTACAGAAGATTAACGTAATTTACATAAAATAACCCGAGCTTTCGCTTTAAGCCTTGAAAAATAAATCCGAATCAAAAATAATTTTTTTAAAACTGATTAAATGAAAAACAGGGGACCCCAAAAGTCTCCTCACGTAATTTTGACAGAAAAGTACAAACAGCGATAATATGAAACGCATCCAATGGTGAGTCAGCCGCACCACACATGCAAATGTCTCTTCTAGAGAAAGGAAAAAAACAGTTTAAGCACTTATTCAAAAAAAGAATCGGATAGTCTCTCCGTTTAATGCTATATATTAATTCACAATTTTCTGACATCCTAAAAGGTTATGTCTTCCCATGATTTTCTATGTATTTATTATAAGAATAATAGTCCATTAATAACATATTTGTTTCATAATTAACGGAAAAACGTTTTTAGAGTCTATACTTCAAATATATAGCCATATTTTTAATAGTGTTGTTTATTAAGTTCAAATAATACAATTGTGAGACCGCGGATTTTAGCGGAAAAATCTTGTAAATGAATGGAAACTTATTTTTTCATACGGAAATTATTGTAAACATCCTCCTTCAATTATCAACAGTTAGGTGGGAAAGTTTACATTTATCTGTCAAGAACTGCAAGTCACCGTCAACAACAGACTGCTTTCCCATGCTAACGCTATAAAAGCCCGCCCGCCCGGAAGCTTGGCGCGCGTCAGCACACGGAATTTATTCCTATACTTGTGCCAGTCAACCTTCATGCTTCGGACTTGAATCCCGTCGGAGAAGACATTCAACGGCAACTTCCATACCGTCGGCGATCGCCATACTCCTGTTATCCCATCTCACATCCAGAGGTATTTTGTTAGAACTCTCTGAACTCTCTCTCCCTAGTAACGGCATTAGGCTTAGCTCATAGCCGTCCCAATGTGAACTTGTAAAACCTTGCATTAATCCTATGTTAACAGCATCTAATCTAGTAGCATATAGTAGAATAGACTTGTAACCAACTTTGTTGGTTAATCTAGTTAGGTTAACAAATAAAACATTTATTGATTATCTTCTGTAAATTTAAGGACACTTACCAACGCACTCCCCACTCGTGTTTGCTTCCTAGCCATCCGAAGCGAGATCGAGATCGGGTTCCGCCAACCAGTGCAGTGTTAATGGTCGGGAAAGTTTAGCCACTCTGTTTATCTCACACAAATTAATTAGATAGAAATTAGGATTTTTGCCCCTTACGCTATTTAGAGATCTGTATTGTAGCGTAATACCCTATTCACACTGTGCATTTTAAGCCAGCTTAAGGTATGAAATATGAACGGAACTGACTTAACGTTAAACCATTTTAACTACTTGCGGCAGGAGACAAATTTTCAAAATTTCCTAAAATTGATAAGATTGATTGATATGAATTTTAAATATTCAAGTACTTGTCGGATTATGAAACCTTTACAATCTGGAAAAACCATATTGGCAAGAAAAATTATCTTAAGACGATTTTTTAAAATTTTGTTGAAAAAGATTTTGTGGTGTTACTCTCTTTATCTACCGTTTTTCAAAAGGAAAAAAAAAACCCATCTCATTTATGTACGGTTTGTCAGACTCGGCGCAAGGATGGGATTTATAATAATTGATGTTCTGATGCACGAACAGTCTTTGAAAACAACATTTTTTACGACAGAATCTCATCAGGGTAATGTAAGTGTAATTTAATAATACAGAATTTGTTTCCGAAAAGTAAGATTATGAGGGATATAAATTTAAATACTCATTATTTGATTCTATTTAAAAATAATCGTGATGAGAGTCAAGTGAATTGTTTGGGTCGTCAAGCTTTTGCAGGAAAATTAAAGAATAGATATGCATTATATCAATGGTGCGGTTTTCTTTATATTGCTTTAAAAATCAATTCTTTAAATATTTCTTCAAAAAAATTTATGAGACTTCATAGGTTCATACGGTAGTCTCAGTCTCTTGCCCTTCTCCCCTTTTCTCTCGCCCGTCTTCCTATTTAACGAGCTTCTGGACGACAACTTCCGACCAATTCGGATTTCTTTTTCCACCGGTAGCTTCCAAAAACGTCGGCCCTTCTCCCGACGAAACAGCTTACCGAAACGGCCGCCCCTTGTTTACATTTTTTTTCTAGTAGGCTAACATGTGGTAAACACATTGCCGCCCTCACACAAGTCCCATAAACAGAGGCGCTACTGCCTTTGTTTCCCTGACTGTTTACAAACACAACGCCAGGTGGGAACAATTTAGAAGGTCGTGTCGCGTTTACCCCTACTCCGTTAAAAGCGAACCTTTACAAATAGCATATAATCTTTGTTATTCAGTTTGAATTATTAACATAAAATGTATTCTTAATTTTTTTTATAATTAAACCTGTTAAATTAGTGTACTTTCTATTAGTTTTTGAACTCTTTTTTGTACGGATATTCGGAAAGAGTACTGTACATCATTGTACTTGATGGTCATCAATTCTTAATAAAATGCTTGTTTTTTTATGTTAACTGAAACTGAGATCTATTAATAATAATAAAGATACTTTGTAAAATTTATGTGTTATTTAATACGTTCCAAATATTACAGAATACGTAAGCAAGTCGTATGTAGTGTCTATACTTTTTAAGTGTACAAGACTCGTAGCCGCCACAGTTTATATAATCATTGATAGCAAGGAATATCATTTATTATAAACATTAAAAAATTATTTATTGCAAAGAAAAGAAGCTGGTTTCTTTTTTTTAAGCTTTTGACTTTGAAGAGTTGCCTAATGTTTCGGTCGTAAAACTCGTAGTAATATTCAATTCAAATCGTATATAACATGTAACATTATTATAATGTGGTAGAAACTACGGTCAGTAAAAATTTTGAATAAAAAAAATACAGTTTAACAGATTTTCGAGTATTCGTTTAACTCTTAATTATAATATTATATATACATGTACTGTTATGTTACTGTGGCAACATACGTCTGCATTCCTCTGCAGTCTCTTAAAGTATAACTTTTAGAATTACTTGAAGCTTGAAGTAAGTAAATTCACAAGTCCAATCTTTTCCGTTTTAAACTTTTTATTGCTACTAATTTACATCTCTGTCAATGAACTATTCAAAACATTTTTTGAAACTTTTTGCTTAGAAAATAAATGTTTGGAAGAAGCAGTAGTAAGAGATATTGTCACAAAGTAAAGAAAAGTCATGCACGCATCAGGCAAGCACATAGTTTTTCTAAGGAAAATTCGAAATTTTTTCTCTGTGTCACTTTAGAAATGCCATTCTCTATGCAAAATTTAAATATAAGAAGTTGCGTTGAAATCAATAGTGATAAATCACCTTCGTAACGGGCGAGTTTCTAACGAACTAAAAGTAACAAATGCATACATCGTATTTATTGCTTTTATTTCAGACCACGATTAAGAAAAGAATAACACTAATTAGTCCATGAGAACAATCACACTATCGAATCGATTCGCAAACTGTGATATGACCATGTGTAAAGTAGCATAGAAAATCCCAATTTTAAACTTGCTCTCTAGAAGTAAAGCTTCGGCCTTCAGAAAATTTTAAAAAACAGCAACAACCGAAATATCCGATACATTGACAAACAATGACAAATATCTGTGTAAATCTGAGTTTCAACGAGACCGTTTGCACAGCTGTTATGCATCTCAACAAGCAATTTTATGACATATTAAACATAGTTCACTTTTCTTTTTTAAACGTGATATTGCGAAGCATTTTCTATTAAATTATTAGAAAAAATAATATAGGCCATACAAATTATTACAAAATTTTCCATATTAAAGAAATAAATATACCTGATCGAAAAAAATGATATAAACTCTGATCCTGTGGTTTGATGCAAATTTTTTCCTCATACAAGTCATGTGATTTGCAAACATCGATTTGTATACCAAATTCTCTGTTGAAGGGTGGCTGCATCTTCAGTAATCTGCATCTATAGAATTTCTTATCATTAAAAATGTAATCAGCTGAGTAATGAAGTCAAAGGTATACTGAAATTACAATGAATTCTTAGTGATGTAAATCACAGAAATAAGGAATACAAAAAATTCACTTACTTTCAAAACTGCTTCCTTGGTAAAGAAGAAAAAATTGTTACTTCTGAAACCCACTTTTGCCTTTGCTACATATAACAACACTAGTACCTAATAAATAAAAATAATGAATATAGTTTTAAGTTTATATAATTCACCATTAAGGAAAACGAAATATAGTTTATATTTTAGTAAAAAACTAGTTCAAACTCTAGGAGGTTGTAAAGTAATATTCACAGTTTTTTCATCATGTTTATTCTGTAAGTATACATCCATGATACAGGAAACAGATCGTCGCATCTAAATCGTAAAATTATTCGTTATTAAACAGTCGTTACGTATTGTGTTAACATAAAATTTAGTGCATTGAAATTAATGTACTGTTTGAAAACATAAAACTTACGTTAGAAGGTATTCTTGCCATGTATAAAAAATAAGTTAAAATAGCTATTACAAGAAGTACAAAGGAAAATAGGAAAATGAAAGATTCGAAGTTAAATCTCACGTGAAGCAATACATAAATACATGCAATGCATCCAATTGGAACGAGTACCGTAATTACTAATGCGTGAGCCGTTTTACAAAATTTATCAACGACCTTAATAAAATAAACAATAGAGGACAACTCGAATAATGTTGCTTTATTCTTTAAACCTTCTTCATCAATCTTTTCATTTATATACTGAATGAATGTTTGTAGTAAATGAACGGTTATAAATGTTAGGATCCAGGCGAATCCTATTCCATAACAAGCAATACTACTAAAAACATAAAAGCTGAACACAATGTGAAAATTACAGAATATTGCTTGAGCGAACGTCTGATAATGTTCGTGATAAAGAATGTAAATTGTACATAAAATGATACACCAAGACATAGCGAAAAAGCTGAAATAAAGCATGATGAAATCTTGATAAAGTTCCAATTTTGCATAAATTCTACTTGCACATTTTATTCGTTTGTCAGCGAAATTTAATATATTGAATAACTCAGTGGCATTTTTGTTGCAAAAATACGAACATATTAATGAAAGCGCAATTAAAACTAATACTATAATTCGTGCGTATTGTCCGACCATTATCCAAAATTGGGGAATGCCACAAGATTCTATCCATTCGAGTTTTATGAAACGAGCCGAAAATTCTTTTGGTACAAGGAAAAACATTAGTACAATCGACAGAAGATGGCCTTGAATCACGAGTATTCGAACCCATAAATAATCGTTTCTTTTGGGTATATAGATGCCAAAAAGGCTCAAAATATTAAGATAAGCTTGAACAATTTCCACAATTGAATTGGCCATCATCGTATTGTTTGAAGTGGGTATCGTGTTGCTAGATGTTTCATAAGCAGTGGAGAAAATGCCGTATAAAATATTCCTGAGTATTATGGATAAGCTTTTAAAATTGTTTTCGGTCTTTAATAGTGTTGTTTGTTAATTATGTAATTAGTTTGAGGCAGTTTGCTAAGAATATTCGATGGAAAATAAACATCATTAGCCTCAATGACATATTTATGATTATGAGCTTAAAGCAATAAAGTCACGTGAAATAAATACGACGTAGCAAAAGTAGCGTTATAATTAATTTCATGTAATAAAGCATGATGAAATAATAATGATAAACTAATTAATTTCATGTAATAAATTGTATTTATTTATCTAAAAGAGATTTTAGTTTGCTGCCATTTACTATTGTAGGTTCTGTTATTATTTTTATTATTATTATTTTAGTGGGTAAATTATAAAATAAACATGAATGTAAAATATTTCATGCAAATTTCTGAAATACCTGTTTTAAGTAATCGTTGTTTGTGAATGTATATCACAATAAAGCATTTCAATCATGTTGCCTTTATTATCGTGTTGTTTCGAAAATAAATGTTTAGCCTTTAATGTTTTGTATTTTATCCTATTTTCTTAAAACTTTCTCCACCCTGTAGGCAATAAAAGGGCGTATTTTAGCATGCCTATTACTGTTTCAGCAAAACCCACAAACGGGTGGCCGAATCGTGAAGGACGGGATCTGGCATATTTGTACTGTCCATCACCAGGAAATACCTGGAGCTGTTACAACTCGTCTTGATTTTATCCCGGGTTTTCCTGAGCGGTAGGTTCCACCTTGACCGCTCGGCAATGTGGCAATCTACTTCGTTTGGGACCCAATCAAACAATCCTACTGAAGAAATATCGAATTTGTTTTGTCTAACACTGTCTAATACTATCGTTAATAAGCTGTTTTAAAAGATATAAATTGAAAATAAAAACTATAATTTAAATCTGATATCTGTATAATTATTTATTAATTTTAATCCTTGTTCAATCTTAATCTTTAGACATCGCAATGCTCATTGTGAACATGCATTTGATATAATTTACCTCACGATAAGGACACTGTGGTTGTAAATTAGCGTTTTAATTGATATTACAGATGTTAAGGCTGCATAAAAAATGTCAAGATACCATTAATGACTGTGTTCAACTGTCTTGCCGGTCTTTACCTGTGACAGAAACGTAGATGTTTCTTTGGATGGAGCAGATCTATTACATTGCGCATCGGCTATACCTCTTAAATCTTTGGAAAGTCTGAAAATTTATAACGCTAGTAAGAAAGGGATCGCAATTAACTTGAAAAATCTGTAGTAGTATGACATTGGAGAGCATTATTCGATGTTTTATAGTTTTGTTTATTACCATTTTGCTATATTTATGATGTTTTTACTAATAATATCTTATATATTGTCGTATTTATTTAATTATTATGTTTTCTATTTAACATTATTCTTCTTAATTATTTATTCATATTTTCTATGTTCGAGATAATATGTTTATGTTTTACATGACTCACTATGTAAATTTTTAATTTTCGAATGGTTTTCAAATGTGGACTATGTAGCTTTTTTTAATGTGCCGAATAATATATACCAGGTGTGGGCAAGCAAGAGTTTAGTGGGAGCCGAAATTTAGGTTTCGCGAAATGCATGGGACTCACAGTTCTGTACTGTCGTGGCAGGTAGTACGGTAAGGCGCGCGATTTTTTATGTAATATAAATATAATATAAAACAAATACAGTAGAGCATCGATTATCCGACTCAATTGGGGACTGGGTTGGTCGGATAACTGAAAAAACGGATAACCGAAAAGTATGAAAAAATACATTATTAATATAGTGTATTAGTATATTAGTATATCCCATGTAATAAGCATATTAATATATCGCTATTAACCTACTTCGCGTTCAATTTTCATCGATGTTAAGCCTAACAAAATTTTTAAAAAAATAATAATCATCGTTAAATTATTTCTTTATTTGCAAAAAATAAATACAAAAATAAAGAAAAAAAATTAGAAAATTAAGCCTAGTTTAAATACTGGCCTCCTTTTCATGGTCGAGCCAGTGTTTCCAGCTAAAATACGCAAAAATTTAACAAAAATAATATTAAAGTAGCCAAGACATAGTCAAATATTGTAGCGCCACATCACTAGCAGACATTTGAATTTGCTGACTAGAACGCGGTCAGTTAACCGATGTGACGGTTGATCGGGGGCCGGATAATCGATGCTCTACTGTATTGAACTTTTTTAAACAAATATTTTCACAAAATTATAAAAACAAAATTGTAAAAATAAAAATAATAATAAACAGAAATTAACACTTTCAGCAAGAGCCGCATATAACTCAAAAAGAGCCGCATTCGCCCATGCCTGATGTATACAATGTATAATTTAGGTAAATATTTTAACTTTAACAAAATCATACAAAAGAGATACTTATAAAACCTGGAAACGGAAAGTTAAATACTGCACAAATATAGATTTCCCAATGTAGAATTAAAATCTTCCACTACATATCTTGTGTCCAGTTGCAAAACTTAAGAATATTTGCACTGTAATGTTCATGTCAGTTAGTACATTGGAATGCTAACCAATTGTAAGTCATTACAGTGTTAATTTCTTTTAACCGGCATCTATGAATTTTGAGTTTTTCGTGAAAATTAATTAGTTATATGTAATTTGAACTTTGAAGATATTGCTGTGCATTATGTAACAGCGTACACTAATGCATGCTTGCAATTAGTGTATTCATAGACATTAATCAGGATGAAGGCGCTACAATGAATAAGTCCTACGTTAAGATTAATTCAAAACGTAATTAAACGTTAGTAAATACATTATTTAAAAAAATTTACATCCACAATTGTTTGTGTGCATATCCAACTGACAGACCAATTAAGATGGCAGCCTACAGCTATATGGAACCCGAAATTTTAACCGGATTGTTTAAAATACTCCAAGAATATTTCGGATGGTAGTCTATATGGACAAATCTATTCTTAGCCCTTAACTCCTGGTAGCTGCATTGTAGACCCAGCTGAACCCTCAATAGTTTACTAAAAAGAAACTCTTTTCGTACCCAGAAAAAACAGTTAAAAAGTATTCTGATTGGAAATGAAAACAATATGTTGCATTTTTTAAATTCATTATCTAAAACAACAATACCATTTTTTAGTATTTTTCCATCACGAGTCATTGAAAACATCTTATGAAATTTTTCAGCTGGAAAATAGTGAATGCCACAAGATTCCAACATTCGAATTTAATAGAACGAATCAAAATTTCTTTTGGCATCAGTACAAAAGTGCTGTCAAAACAAATCTGATATTTCTTCAGTAGGATCGTTTGATTGGTTCCCAAAAGAAGTAGATTGCCACATTGCCGAGCAGTCATGGTGAAACTTACCGCTCTGGGGAACCCGGGATAAAATCCAGAGGAGTCGTGAAAGCACCAGGTATTTTCTGGGGGTGGACTGTCCAAACATGTCAAACCCTGTCCTTCACAATCCGGCCACCTCTTTGTAGTCTTTGCTGAAACCGTAATAGGCGTGCTAAAATAGGTTATTTTAGTGCCCACACGGCAGAGAAAGTTTTTAAAAAATAGGATAAAATATTTCTCATAAAAGTGAGAAATATTTAGGGAATATCTATAGATCGTGGACTTTTTCTGTGATCGCTTCGCTGGTTTATTAATATACCAAAAATAAGGACATTTCCAAATTTAAATTGCAGATTTTATATTGTTTCATAAATGTACAGTACTATAGACGTATCCATAAGCAATAAATAAAATATTGTTTTTTGTCTAGTATCAAGAATATCTTCACAAAATTATCCAATTGTTAAAAGTAGTTTATGCTACAATGAATTAATAATTATTCAGCAAGTTGTTTAGATTTTCTAATAAAATGTAAAAATAAATTGTAGAATTTATGGTTATGTTTTTAAGAAGAATTTATTTAATAATTTAGGGTTACGACTAAATACATATTTAAAATTATAAAAGCAGCAAAGAAACATTATAATTTTATTCAAGTCTCCATTTAAACTAATTTTAGTGACAATCAAAATGTTTCTAAAATAAAATATTTCTGATTCAATCATGGAGAGAAGTTGATTAGCATAAACAATCAATAATACATTAGTAATTTTTGTTCCAAGTTCCGTATTAGAAAGCAGAAAATTTATTGAAAAATTCCATTAAAATTAATGGAAAATTAAATCCTGCCTCAACTATCAATTGCATAGTTTCTTTCTGAGTTAATGAAAGTAGAATTTGAAAAATTTCTTAAAAATGCAGTTATCTGGTAATTTAATGAATAATGGGAACAAGAATGTGATCAGTGGCATTATTCTATCTTGTGGCATTTCAAGGAGATTTAAATCGAAAACCAATTATCTGTTTAAATCTGAAAATTGCAATAATGCCAAAATAAATATGTGAAACTAGTGTGTCCGAACGATAGTCTTCAACTTATGAATACAGTGCTTGATGTATTTATTGAAAGTTACAAAAGTATGATTTTGTAAATCCACCAACGAACAACTTTACTCTTCCTACTCTGACCTTCTAAAGTAGCATTTTTCTCTAAATTTCTTACAAACCGGATGTCCATTGGTGTAACTTGAAATAATTTGTAGCCAGTTGAAGTATAATGTGTTTATATTTTGCTTTTTCTGATCAAATTACATTAATATAAACATAAAAATTTCATTCCTTAAATCCACGAGTATTTTACACTGTTAGAAATTAAACAAATAGATATTAAACATGTGATTGTAGTTTTTGATGCACTGATAATAATTTTACAATTTTAGAATAAAACCTAGAATCTCACAGATGCTAGCATCAAATTTATTATTAGCCTTGCAACTGAAGTGTTATGGATAGTCCAGAAGTCCGAAGATTTATTTTAATCTAAGGTTAAGGAAAATCAAATAACATAATGAATAGTATTTGCGTAAAAATATATTTATTCTACATTTCTATTATGTCCAGTCATGCTGATTACCTGTGACACCATACCAACATGCTCTCTTCCAATTTTTTCTTACCGAGTTAATTGTTTTGAATATATGAAGTGCCAGCATATTTTTGCTTAAAAGCTAGTTGCACAGTGCAAAAAGCATATATTGAAATTTCAGAAACTCTAAACGTTAGGAAAACTTTAATTTTTTTCAGATGTTTTTGAAATTTTATGATAACTCGATTTTGAAAAAGATCTCGTGTTGCATGCCACAAACATTATGTTGCCGTGTTTGTTGGAAACGAAGATATTCGAAATTAATAACTTGATACATGCAAATGGAAAATATATCTTTTTTCCATTGAAACAAGAAAACAGTCAAGTGTTCGACATGGCTTCCCCTACAGGGTTGAACTCAGTTTAACTAAATAAAAATGCCTGCATCTGCAGAAGGGGCGGATCTACATGGGGACTATTTAAGCTTAAATCTTGGGCCTTCAAATGTCAAGGTCCCACAAAAATTAAATTATTATCATAAATTTTTAATACTTTTTCATTAACAATGAGCATTTATCATATAGTAAAAACTAGTTAATATTAATAATGTAATAATAATAACAATTTATATTATTATTTGTATTAACAAAATTGAGACCTCATTGGAGTTCAATAAGCCCTAGGCCCCGAAAATCCTAGCTCTGCCCCTGTTCTGCAGAGTGCAGTATGTCCTGATGGATGGATGTCACCTCAAAGCAATATAGTAGTTTTTAATTTTAACAATGTCGATTAAAACATTTCGGAATTTAAATACTTTTACAATCAGAAAATACAAAAAATCAGATATTACACTCAAAGTCACTTTCATGTCTTTTGTATATGAATGCCTCCTATCGGTAATTTTGGGACTTAATTTCTTTTCATTGTGAACAAAAACCTCTGTGCATATATTTACAATGGAAACTGTATTTCATTATGACAATTCTTTTATTTTTTATAAATATTTAAAATTTTAATAGATTTTGTATTAGACTTTGGCTCATTCTATATCTCCTATTCATTAAAAATTTGAAATGCAATTAATAGTTTATATGATTAACAAAGCACACACGTGGAAGCTTTTTCTAGAAAACGTTTTTCTCTCTGTTAGTTTCTTCTAGCAACATGTGCTCACTATTGCTTGAGTTTTGAGGGAGTGTTAAAATGATAGAAGGAACAATGTCCTAGTAAGTAAAACAAGTATTTATTGACCTGAGTATTTATACTAATAGTAAGAAAACTAAAAAAACAAAAAAAGTTCTTGGACTTGCAGGACAAAGATAAAAGATCATTCTTGTCAGATTGCATTACTTTGGTAATCCAAATTTTGCATTACTATTGCTCCAACCTATCTTTTCAGTTGGTTGTCTAGCTGGTTTCAAGGAGATAAAAACTCCACTGGTTACATTTGGCATATGCAAGAGCAATATTGGCATTTCAAAACAAATGCATTGTTATTTTGAGACGCCAATATTGCGCTTTCATATATCTATTTATGGTTTATATTGTAAGTGTTATCAAATTAGTATCTGGATCTTCAGTGAATTTGCCATTACAGAGAAGAAAAAGTTGTTTAGTAAAATTCTTTCCAGCTCTGTCTGCCAATAGATTGGCCCTCATCTATACGAATCTTTATCTAAAAAGCAACTGTTCAAGTGATTCTATAGTTACGAATTTAGGCAGGCATTTAAGCTATTTTGCAGTTATTGGCAGACAAACTACCAATCTATTATCAACAACACAAAAACCAACAATGTATCACCAAAAAATCAACAACAATTAATATTTATGGTAAATAAATGCTAATTATTATTGATTTTTAAGGACTTCTGTTTTTGCCAACAGAAGGCGCTACATGTAAAAATGCAGAATCTATGTATTACCCTAATATTTTGGGCTAATATATAGCTTAGTGTTGATTCCAGTAAATAATACTCATACGAAGTTTGGTCCACATCAGTTTAGAATAAACATTTGTTTAAAGGACTTCGACAAACTAACGAACATATAAACCAACAAACCAACAATGATTTATATATATATCTTTCTCATGTTTCTGAGTTTTAAAGTCGAATACTCTAGTCCTGTAGCCATGTTAGATTCATTCAGACCATTGGATGAAAAACTGGTTTGAATGCTAAATTCGATCTTTCATAAAGTTTCACGATTGACATTCTTCACAACACATTTTACAACATATTTTAAGTTCCATAAGTATAGTATCATAGGTGCAGTCAACCACAAAAAGAATTTATTGGAGAATTTCAGTTATTGATAAAGTTTCTCTGGTTCAAGTTAATCAGTGTAAATCAATCAATAATACATTATAAAGTTAAACACGTCTCCTTTCAAAATTCCATGTTAGAGAACAGAAAATTTATTGAAAAATTCCATTTAAATTAATGGACAATTAAGTCATGTTTCAATTACTGTTCCCTTTATAGGTTCTCTGTGAATTAATAGGAGTAGAATTTATGAATATTTCTAGAAACGAAATTTTCTGATAACTTGATAACAATGTAAAGCGTATGGAAGACCGTTAAAAAGTAAATCATATGAAAGGAAGTAAATCGATACCTAACGATATCTTGAATTCAATAATGAAAAAATGAGGACGTAAAAGTAGTTTCTATCAACGATAGAATCAGAGTCAATAAATACTTATACTTCTAACTCAGCAACCAATAGCTGTAATGTCACAAAAGTGGTGGGAGAAATAGTTCTGCGACTTCGAGCGCTGCGATCGCTTTGCGGCCAAAGTTTGGTTTCAGTGTATCCAGAATCAACTTTAACCAGTCAAAATTCTCTTACGACACAACACTTTTCTTTTATATCGTAAATATTGCTTTTGCCCTTACGAGTTTGAAAATACGAGTTCCAAAAATTAGCAAGGGTTATAAACAATGTTTATTCATAAATGCACATAATTCTATTGAGTGTCACTTTAAAAATTTTAGATTTCAAATTAATTAGATGCTTTGGTTTAGGCCAGCAATTTGTGTTCGATCTATAATATTTTTATAAATCGAAAAGTTTTTATAAATTAAAGTTTTTATAATGGAAAATAGTCAAATTACTTAATATGAAGTGCGTACAGAATTTTGAATTATTCCTTTTTTTAACAAAACAAAAAAAAAAAAAACAGATATATGTGAAGAAAAGCTCCCCACATATAGAGAAAAATGGCTTCAACACTTATTTCGAATGTCGCCGTGTAGGATACCTCATGCAATTTTACAGTATCAACTACGAGAACGACGACGACCTGGAGGTAAAAAAAACGACTCATAGATCCTGTCTAGCTGAGACGAAACGGGTTAACCCTTCCACGTAAAGATGGCGGACGTGGCCTGATTGACATAGTTAACCTTCACTACAAACAAATACAGTCACTGCGAGAGTTTTTCTACAAAAAACAAGAAACATCACAATTACATAAAGCAGTAACTCTAGCAGACTCGAATAACACACCATTAAACTTACACTCTCATAATATGGACACAACACAACATATAAAAAGCATAGACACCATTAAGCAATCGTGGGCTCGAAAGGCACTCCATGGCAGGCATCCTTACGATCTGGCCCAGGATTTTGTTGACAAAACTGCGTCAAACAGCTGGTTAGCTCGGGGATGCCTCTTTGGGGAGACGGAAGGATTCATGATTGCCATACAGGATCAGGTCATAAATACTAAAAACTACAGAAAACACATACTCAAAGATGCAACACTCACAAATGACACATGCAGAAAATGTCACGTCATGCCAGAAACTATACAACACATCACCTCTGGTTGCAAGCTCTTGGCACAGACAGATTATTTACACAGACATAATCAAGTAGCAAATATAATACACCAAGAGCTTGCAAAGAAACACAAATTAGTAGACATCCACGAACCATACTACAAATACATTCCACAGACAGTATTGGAAAACAACACGCACAAAATGTACTACGACAGAGCCATAATCACAGATAAAACAATTTACCACAACAGACCAGACATCACACTCATTGACAAACACAATAAAATCACATACATTATAGACATATCCATTCCAAACACTCACAATATACAAAACGCATGCACTGAAAAAATTAGCAAGTACACAGAACTCGCCCAGGAAATAAGGCATCTGTGGAGGATGGATAAGGTGCTTATTGTACCTGTTGTTCTCTCCTCTACAGGTGTCATACCACACACACTACACAAAAGCCTGGGCACATTAGAATTGAATAGAAACACATACATCACACTACAGAAGGCCACTATATTGAATACATGTCATATTGTGAGAAAATTCCTGAATACAGACACACACACTGATACACTTCTTTAATTTCTGTTTTGGTTACTATGCCTTGACTCTGGTCCGGCATAGTACACAGCCACCGGTGTTAACCGAGTATATCTCACTTAACCCAACATAATAATAATAATAATAATCAGCGCAGAGCCCAAACGGTTAGGAGTTGAAAGTTGAAATTTGGTACACAGTTAAGGTACGTCACGAGAACGCACACTAAGAAGGGATTTTTCGAAATTCCTCCCCACGGGGGAGGGGACAAGAATAAGGCTTAACACTTCCATCAACAATGGAAGTGTTACGTAACAATGAAATTGTCGACAATAAAAGTGTTACGTAACGATGGAAGTGTTATGTAACAATGGAATTATTAAGAGAAAGCGACGTGCAAGACGCAGATGCAATTTTTTCGTTTTTGCGGAAAATTGAACATATTTTTAGACTCATCTAAAAATTCTCCAATTAGTCTGGAAACAGGGGATCCCAATTCTTGCATTCTGTGAAAATGGGTAAGGTTGACTATAATGTAATAATCTTAATCTTCGCTATCGTTAATTTTGCCCGAGCAACGCCGGGCCCACCTGCTAGTTTATAAAATTAAAACATCCTACTTGAAAAAGTTCAATTTTATTAATAGGTTATAGAGTGTCCCTCAAGTAAATTACAAGGCAGATAAAAGACGGGTTACTGTAATTCTGAAGTTTATTTTTTTTTTCGGTTCAAAGGATCATCATAATATAGAAAATTTTATTCATCTTTATACGGACACGAGACAAGAGAATATTAGATTTTTGAATACATATTGCTGTTAACATAAATGTAAATACAAGAAATGATTTGCAAAAATCTGTCTTTTCAGCAATAGGGAAGGCGGAATAATAACGAAATTCGGTGAAAACTCCAAGCGTTTTACATCAAATTTCGTGGCGACGCAACGATAAAACTGAAAATATGTTGCTAGCTGTTGATTCTTAAGATGGTGCGATTAAAAGTGATAATTTCAAGCGTTTTTCTATGTGTATCATCATTTGGAGCGATTTTATTGGTAAGATCATACTACGAACTTTCTAAATTTATATATTTTCAAACATTGTTAAGCCGGATATCACAATTAGTGGCAATGATTTTTCGAGGAATCTCCAAATAAATCGAATTGTTTAAGATTTGTAATTATTAAATTAAAATAAAAATTAAATGCTGAATAAATAATTCGAAAGAGTTAAGAAAGTGGCACACTTTGGGTGATGGTAAACAGGAGGAAGGCGTTTGTTTTTCTCCACCTCCTCCTCTTCCACCTCCACTCTAGTGATTCAGGTGCTTCCGAAAGATGTTGAAGAGAGCGAAAGGCGGAAGTCGCCTACACCCGACAAAAAACGGCTGTTGTCATATCTCCGAACGAAAGCACCTTGTCTCTGGTAGTGATTGCATTATCGGTAACTGGATTACCGTTATACCTGTAAATTAAAAAAATTATACCCGGTAAATTTACAGGTAATTAATTTTTTACCGGTATTACAGTAAAAAACCTGTTAATTAAAACACCGTTGCTATTCTCGAACTGCCACAATTTAAATAAGTAAAGAGTACGAATACGGAAATTATTAAAATATGTATTATAACTAAGAAAACCTTATAATTGAATTCTTTCAATAATGTAAGTACCGTTGTTTACACAAGGGTGTTACTAGACTCCCCCCCCTTTAAATTAGAATAATTATAATTAGTTCAATTGATTTTGAGCTGATATTTCTCAGACAGATATTATTTTCATTTAACATTATCAACTTTAGCTTTAAAACGCTTACTCAATGGAAAAATTGTTTAAATATTCTAAAATAATCACAACTATAAAGAAAACTGGTGAAGGATTCAAATTACAGTAATGACAATTTTTTCGAAGAATACGGTAAATCTATATTTATAAAAACAATAATTACCTTCAATAGAATTTTCGAAAAACATGTAAATGTTCCGAAATTAAAAATTAAATGCCTTCAACAGAAAAATTCTAAGCAAATTTTTTACGGAAAAGAAAACAATTTTGCATAAATATGAATTAAATTGAAACATTTAAAAGCATATGAAATAAATAAAATATGTGGTTAACAGTTTTCTTCAATACTCTTGTAAGTAGTATTCAATTGGTTTAGTAGCTATCATGGTGCTGGTACAAAGCCTGCCGAATTTTTTGTAACTATTCTCAATTAGATTCATTTCTGGAAATGGGTTGTTAAACAAATGTACGATGCGTTCAGAGAACAATGTAGAGAATGATCTGTTTGAGTGTAGACAATTTGAAAGTCCTATAATAATAAACACATTAGCTGTTTTAAGATCACATTCTATAATAAACACAGTAAAATGTGAACGCTTCATGACGTAATTTCTTCACGTGAGAAAAAGGAACATGGCACTGGTACGGAGCAGCGTGTCGAATATTTCCTTTGATATGCAAAGTTTCAGATTATATCTCGTGTATTGCTTTCAGCATGTAGAGATGCATTTCGAATAATGCATTTTCAAGCAATATCAAACAATGCGTTGACATATTGGGTACGGCAGAGTCAACTCTAGCAGAACTGTCATAAATTCTTCTATACAGAACCCATCTATGGAGCAGAAAGACGAATTTTTTTTATTTTTTAAATTACGCTCGAACCACCAAATGTAGCTTGATGATTGTGCTCCTGTGTTAAAGTATGCGTTACCAATACATTAGAGAATTGCAGTTACTCACTTTCTGAAACCATAAACAACAAAATGTGTTTATTGTCGTGTTTTTTATGGTCTCAGAAGAAGGATCTTTTTAAGAGACATCGTAATTTGATGCAGGGCACGAAAAGCAGAAGGCTACCAGTTTAGCCACTTGGCCATCCGGCCATTGAGTCTTATGGCTAATCAACTGAAATTTTATGTAGACAAATGTGATGCAATTAAAAATGATTATAAAATTTAGAAGTCTACACAACTACTTTATGAATAATTATCTCATAATTTTATTGGATAACACTTCAAGAATATAAAGTTATATAGTGTTGGGTAAAATTTTAAATATATGTTATTTAAAGAAAAGACAATCTACTGGGTTCATTCGAATAAACCTATAAGTCCAGTATTGTTTATGTTCACGCAATATCAATATGAACAAAATTACGAATCTAGCCCAAACTTTCACAATAGTAATAAAAAAAACCTAGCAAAGCGTTGCTCAACTTTTCTGGCACCATTTAGAATTTTGGAGGCGCCATCTGTTATCATATTTTATTAAAAAGACTTTTAGTATTTTTACTGTTATAAAATGTCAACAAGCTTAGTTTTCAAATTAGGGATGAGTTTTCCAATATATATATATACATTTATTTATTTATTTATTATATATATAAACATTATATATATATACATTTTAGTATATATATATTTATATATATACATTTATATATATAAATGTTAATAACGAGTAAATTCGTCATTAATTCTGACCCTACTGGAGATACACGTGACTCCTTATCTCTCTATCTCCTCGACCTTTTAATTAACAACCGAACTTTAATAGGGTCAATTTAATAAACAAATCCTCCTGCAAAATTTTAGAAATGTTCGAGAAAAAAAAAACAGCAGTTATTAAGCTTCGAAACATGGTGAACAAAATCTTGTTCTATACACACTAACATCCGTACATACAGAAACTATCCTGAAATATTTTTGCATTTCTCGACGTACCAAGATGTCGTAAGTCCGAAAATGTAAAAATGGCATTCTTACAGTTAATAAGGCAGTAAGCCAAATAATAAAATGACAAAGTGAGGAAAAAGAACAAACGTTAAAAGTAAAGACTGAATGAGTTATAGGATAAGGTTATGCAACACAACACTCATTTCTATCTGCCAAGAGACAGGCCTTCAGTAAAGATTTCTATGTGAAATCAGTCCCTACTAAAGTATTCTACAGCTGAAAGAAATCTGTTAAATATCAGGTGGACAGCCCATTAATCAGACTAGAACTTATAACCAATTACTTGTATATTCTGGTTTATTCACTCGCAACTGCTGAGCATTATTGCTATTTCTGCTAAACCTGCCACTTTTCAACTTCATTCAAACAGTCAGCCAGAAACTATATTTTAAAAATTTTCTTAACTTCCCTTAGTTTGTCACCAATTAGAATGTATTTGTCCTTTTATAGTATATACACGTGTTTTCATAAGCACTTAATACATATATATATCGGGGGTAGGCAAGCAAGAGTTCAGTGGGAGCCGCAATGTAGGTTTTGCAAAATGCACGAGAGCCGCAGTTCTGTACTTTTTTATTCTGTACCGCAGTTCTGTACCGCGATTTTATTATACAGTATAATCTAAATGTAATACGTATAGAACAAATATTGAGTTTTTTAATAAACATATTTTCACAAAATTGTGGAAATATAATAGTAAAAAGAAAAATAAAAAGCAGAAATTAACATTTTCAGCAAGAGCCGCATTTGCCCATGTTTGATATATATATTTGAATAAGTTTTGGAGTGACACACGCTAATATTATCCGAGTAAAAATTAAAATTATACTAATAAGTCTGCCTAAGATTGACTTGATGGTAAGTTTCTGTTGAAGTTGCAAATTTTTTCAGCCCAGGAACTGTGTCGTTGTGATGCAGTCAACGTAAGGTACGATGACAAGTAGAGTGAAAACATATGAAATCAGTTCAATTAGAATTATTCACTTAATTTCCAGAGCAACAACTGTACTGTACATTCGATGCAAAAAATCCATAAAATTGTAACAACGACAAACCTCGTTTTTCTGTTTTAAAATTTGAATTTTAACAATCTACCACCCAGTAAACAATACATTTAAATAGTTGGTCTCATTTTATAATTATACTCTTTAAATATTTAACTAATCAAAATTTATTAAATCTTTTATACATTATTAAGGTGGAAAATTAAAAGAATCCGATACAATTTTCCGTTTTAAATTATTCGTTAAATTTAAAATATCCTTACGAAAACAGAATATATACTAAAGGATTATCCATAGATAAAATATAAAAATAGTAACCTCCATTATTACATTAAAACAGTATGAAATAAATAAAAAATAGAGTAAATAGTAATATCCATTTTAACACATACTTTAATTTGAATATTTAATTTTTTTTTTATATAGTAATAGTAATTACTCTGTATCTCATTTCAGATTATGAAATTATTCTTTTGAAATATTGACGATATATATGAATGAGTAACAGGAATAAAAAATAATGCATGAAATGCAGTTTCTATAGCAATTAAGAATACAATTTTCACAAATATTATGTAGGCGTACATATCTCTGTATATAAACAGAATTCCTAAAATGGTGGACAGGGATCCTTGGCATATTGGATAACCAATATGATAGAGAACGTCTTTTAGCTTTTCACTTGGGCTTTCGTACGACGAAGACACGAAGGCGGAAGACATGTGCGCTGGATAATTGACACAGAAACCAACACATAATATTAGACTCATCATAGACAAAATATCCATGTTTACGCTCCATAGAGACATGTATCCTAAGGTTTCTACGATAGTAGAAACTACCGAAATCGCAACAAGGATGGCAGACACTACACTTGGTATAAACAGAAGAAAAAAAAACATTATCAGAAGAGAAGTGATCCAAAATACCTCTTTGATTGTACGTCCGATGATAATTCCTTGTTCGTCCAAACCAGACATTGGTGAATGAACTAGAACAGGATATTCAGATTCTTCGGCTATTTTCCATAAATTATTTAATAACTCCATTCCCGCTTCTCGATTTAATATCTCACTTACTGCTACATAAAATCGGCTACACAGAATATCGGATTGGTTTTCATTAAACACAATGTCATAGGTGAATTGTTGGGCTGCTTTAAATCTGAGAAAAACATTGCGAAGTCCATCGATGAAATCCTGTTTTATCGACATGTTGTAACCTCGTAATGAATATTTTGCTATCGGTTGATTTTGAAATTCTTTGTAATACTTTAACCAAGACATGGAAAATCGTGATTCTGCGATGTGTGGAAGACTTTCAAATTTTTTCTGTAGCCTTTCTATCGATTTCTGTACATTTACATCTGAATAATCTAACGTTGTATTAATAATTATTTGACAACCGTATGGATAACGGCCAAAGTATTTGTAAACCATTTTTGTACCTTCTGCCACTGGTGATCCTTCTGGAAATAACTTTATAAAGTCAAGCCCTTGATTAATAGTTAAAGCTCCCCAAACTCCGATGGATAGATTCACAACAAAAATGATAATAACGGTTATTTTCATTAAAGTATGAGAAAGAAGATTGCCTAATTTATCTCTGAAAAATGCCATTATAGGTTCATCTGTTGATTTTCGATCTCCTTCTGAAGCGTCTTCGATGTTTTCTGTAAATATACATAACGTAAAAGTTAATAATTACCGTATTTACCCGCGTATAAGAAGAGATTTTTATCCATTTTACACCGCTTCAAAAACGTAGGTCGTCCTATACGCGCGAGCTAAGAATCTTTTTCGTTTTTCTATAATTTTTGTAAACTGTGTATTCGCATGTTTTACTGCATGCTACCCTTTGATGTTTAAAAACAACAGTATTTTATCTGAGTCATTTGAATCTTCTTGTATATTGTCAGGAGTAAAGATGAATAGTAATAGGACAGGCAAAGTTTTTAAAGTGAATTCCTAAATTACACGGAAACCCGATATTAGTTTAATTTATACCTACGTGAAAACAGATGATTATTTTAAAATCAGAATTCGAAGAAACTGAAGAGTGAACTCGACTGTTAAGAATTGACAAAAAAGGTTCCGATTGTCCAGCTTTACATGATCAAATTATGTTGTCGATTTAACAAGATTTTTCTTTGAAATGCCAGGAATTTTTACAGGATAATGTGTGCATTTACGTTCATTTGATATTTGATTTGTTATTAAACGAAATAAAATTAGAATTGTTTTAATAAATCTAATTTTTTTTATTTTGATTTTTAAAGTCTCACCTCGTCCTATATGCGAGATCGTCTTATATTCGAGTATATACGGTATTTCTTATTTGCGATGTTTAATAAAAAATTACTTATTATTAAATTAATTTAAACAAATTTAAATCAATTTAATCATTGATTAAATTAATTCAATATATGTTATAAATATATGTTTATAGTTAATTAGTATACTTATAATTGTTCTTACCAATAAAGAAAAAGAATTTATTAAACTTAAACTTAAAAAAAAAAAACACTATAGATGTATCCATATGACTCAGCAACTAAGTAAGCAAGCCAATAGCATTGTCACTTTTATATGAAACACTGTATACACCGAGAATTTGCTATCAGAAGTCGATAAAGCTTTTTCACCTATTTGCGGGTCGGGACAATTAGGCCTGCTTACGTTGTCGGTGGATCGCTAAAAAGTTCTAGGTTATTTTTGTCTGAAAGATTTGTTTTTTTTTTCTTGACATCAGGTCCTGACACCAGTTTGGATAGTTAGAGTTCGCGCCCTAACTCGTAATTACAAATATTTACAGATGTTTATAATCGCGTTACTTATAATACATTTGAGGTGAAAGAATCTATCTGCCGGAGAGTGGGAGTGTCGTGAATTCGTCGATAAAGTGACCGACATCAAAATAAATTTAAATTGAAGCCAGATTAACTAATAGAAAAAGTTTGATGAATAAAATAATATGTAGTTAAATACAAAAGATTAACGTATAATTCTGTCAATAAACTAACTAATTACACTTCTAATAGACCGAGAGAGAGAGTGTGTGTGTATAATACCTCTTGATGTGGAGTCTGTTTTTTCGATGTATTCGGGAGTCTTGGGAGAAGATACAATTATTGGCGGGTGCACATAAGATAAAACTTGTAAACGAGAAACAGGAGAGACTGGAGTCAACGAGAACTGAAGAGGGCGGACTAGACGAAGAGAACTTCGAGGGGAAAGCCTCGAAAACGGGATGTTTACCTTTTTTATCCCTAAATCTTCTCCAATCGGATGTTAACTTGCTACACATGTGACAGGTTTTTAGGGGTGACTCAAACTAGCAGATGTATCATCAACATGTTCAGTATGATCTTGCCATGGAAAGTTGACAAACTAAAAGGTTTTATTTCTCTTTTTCTATCAATTTCGAAAGTAAATGTAAAATTGAATGTTTCGTTTCAATAACTGATTAATATTTTAATTCATTAAATAATTAAAAACAAAATCTAAATAAATCTTCCCAATCTAAAAAAAGACTTTTGTTTTATATCTCCAGATTCTCACGATACCATTGGCTTGTTACTTAACAGCTAATACCTAGATTTAATTAATGTCAAGGTGTTCATGTAGAAGTAGAGGGGAAAAATCTATTTACATCATTCAAATTACAGAAATATTTATCTGAATTTAATTCCTCAAAATTATTTTGGTATTTGAACTAAACTTTTTTAACTCCAAGAATGATTTTAGTTCATAACATTATTGTAATTATATTTGATTATTCTTTTAATTTCATTTCCTTGTCGTTGAATGCTTAAACAGAGATATTTTTCTCTCACTTTTCTAACTTTTATGACGTCTTATAATCCTATAACGATTTTTCATTCGAAGAAAGGTCTGAAAACAGGTAGATAGATCATTTTTTCTCAAAATTTAGAAAATTTATATATATTTGGAAGTAGTGATACGCTGGAATAATATAATAAATAATAGCCTATACAGCTATATAATACAAAAGTTTTCTTCTGGCAATCTCACGACCCCATGAAATACGCACTTCAGTTGAATACCAGGTTTTAACATAAATAAATAACGAGATGGTAAGTTAATCGGTGTACTCTTTGAGTTTAAGCTACGGATAGAGATATCAGAAAGTTGTCTTTAATCATGCAATTTTGTTTTTGATGTCTTGCATACATACTTCATTGCGAAGCTGCCCTTGGCTGCTCGTATACATCATAAACATACAAGTGCATGAAAACGGCAAGAATTAATGCCCATAGAAAAATCATCATATATTTTTCCTAATACTTGTTTTATATTATTTACTTTTTCTTTAAACTCTTTCCACCCTGTGGCACTAAGCAGACTTCTATTAACAAGCACATTACCGATTCGGCCAAGGGCACAATGGGTGATGAGGAACGGGGCCAACATAGCCAGACATACAATCCCCGAAAAGTTCATGGAAACGTATCGACTCGTCTAGTTTTGAACCGGGGGTACCCGAGAGCGGTAGGCTGCAATTTTGACCACTCGGCCATCTGATTGTCTTATAATATTCATTGTATTATTATACTTAAGTGTACAGTACATAATGTATATATGTGTATTATGTACACTAAAAATACACTACTTACAGGACTTATAAAAGAAACGTATTAAAAGTAATATATGATTTATAAATAATGTTTTCTTCTATGGGCATTAATTCTTGTTGTTTTGATGCACTTTTATGTTTATAATGGATAGGATCAGGCCTAGAATAAAGACAGCATTGCGATAGAAAATATATACATTATATTTAAAAATTTTTCTTTCAAGAGGGAAGAAATTTCATGTCTATATATTTATGTAACACTTGTTTATTGTTCTATTTTTCTATGATAAATGTTGAAACAATTTAACTTTCTACTGTGGAATACATATCATTATATAACAGGAATGGGCAAGCAAGAGTATAGTGGGAGCCGAAATGTAGGTTTTGCAAAATGCATGGGAGCCGCATTTCTGTACTGTCGTCGAATGTCACGACAGTTCTGTACTGTCGTGGCGGATAGTATGATAAGGCGCGCGATTTTATTATATAATATAAATATAATATAAAAGAAATATTGATTTCTTTTAATGAACATATTTTAACAACATTATAAAAATAAAATTGTAAAAATAATAATAAAAAACAGAAATTAACACCTTCAGCAAGAGCCGCATTTGCCCATGTCTGTTATATAACGAGTACTACTTTACTTGCCAACTCAACTAAAAGTTAAACTAAATTTACGATTAGAATGACAAAAGCTATATAAATCTATAAATCAAATTACTTTACGTAACACTAAATAATTTTACCGAAATTGCGACTTGATAATTTACGATGATTTTCTTCTTTATATCCTGATAATGCCATAAATCCTCCAAAAAAGGTTATTTGGTATAAAAACGTAAACACTATGCAAGTTGCCGAATAATAACAGAAAATTCTTATCAGAGGGAAAGACGCTTTCATGCCAATGCAGTAAGAAAAGAAATTTGTCAAAGTGGTTAATGTTATAGAAAGTCCCGCTTCACCGAATGTCTCTTCCATGCGCTTGTAAACTTTATGCTTCGGATTAGAGATCCTCCAACACGCTATCAATACGAAAGCATCATCTATTTCGGTAACTGTACATAAAATAAAGTTACAAGTTATAAATTCATAATACAAAAAACTAAACATTGTACATAAACACTCACCTAGGACTAGAAATGGAATACTAATGTTCCATATTGTATTCTGGATACCGAGAACCGACATTAATCCGAAAGATGTGACAACTGCCAGACCTGCCGATACCACACTAGCCAAACCTAGAAGTGGCTTGCTCTTTGCCCAACTGTTACTCATACAAGTAACAACAGAAAATACAGTAACAAATACAAACACCGCTCCTATCATCGGTTCTAAATTTTGATGTAACAACAAGATTCCGTCGTCCATCGACCACAAAAAGTCAATCGAACATCTGATATGTTTGAAATTATATTTCAGTAAAGTATTGTAAACTTTCGTTTTCCATTTCTCTATCTGTAATTGCTTTTTTTGGTCACTTTCGTCAACAAAGTATACAAGTTTCATAGCTTCTACTGTTTTTATTACATCGTTGTCCTTTGTCGTTACACCTCCAAAGTTAAGAGAATAAATTTGATAAGAGAACGTCAAAGGATCTATATCCACTGGATATTTTAACACCTTTTTCTTCGATATGATGTCGTCTACCTCAGGTAATATTTCAATGATAGGATTTTCGAAGCACTTTTGATGTACACGTCCACAAATGTCGTTGTATTTTATTTCTCTGCCGTTATCTCTAACAGCAATATTTTTAATTAATTGATCCACAGATTTAATTTCCAAGAAAACGTTCTTCTCCAGCATATCTCCGCCATCTTTTTTAGTAAACATTGCAAAGGCAAATTTTGGTATTGTCGTAAACCTTAATGGATCAAGAAATGTAGAAGTGTTAAAAGGAAAAGTCTGCTCAATGACTTTTCTAGTATTGAAAACTTTTCCTCTGTCAGCTACAGTCAGATCGACAACATGACTCATAGTTTTTAAATTAACAACGAAAACTGAGAATGATGCGGTAATTAAAATAGGAAAAATAATGAAGTAAAAAGGATGAAGTCCGATTAATCTTCCTAATTTTCTGAAAATGGCCGAAATTAATTTTCTTGCACAGCCAATAGCCATCTTCAATTAAATTGTATGATTTCGTAACGATCACCTTTTCTATAACAACATAAAAGGAAATTAAATTTAAATTCATTTGGTAAACATTTATTTATAAATGGAAGTAAATTTAGTGTGAATCGTTTAGTACTTGACACAATTAGGACACATATGTTGCTTCAGCCCATATTTTTCATATACAAGTAAAGAGTGGTGTTTGAAGTGTCGTTCGATTCGTAATAGGTAAAACTGTACGTTCTGTGACTATTTTACTGTATCACTTATTATAAAATTTACCAGGAGAAGTCATTTATCTTAATTACATTTGTAAATTTTTTTCACGTCTATAAATTATTCTGTATTGTAAATACATATTTAATCTTATTGTAGAATTTATTAAAACTTAAGTAAAATGTTTGCGGAAACAAGGCATATATTCAATTTTTTTAAATAAGCAATGGTTTTTTTTAAAATAAACGACTTTAAACTCACAACAATATTTTACAAGAATTACTTCTACTCATGATGGATTATTCACATCTTCTTATGATACAAGAAAGAGTATCGCATATGAAAAACTCTTATTACTATGAATTTAAATCATTTTAAAAGCATTATGGTAAATATATATTTTGACGTATAATAATAAATGTAACCTATTAGAAACATAATATTGTGTCAAACATATCCGCTATGGCACTATGCAAACTGAATACTCGAATCGTTATATAGCGTGACCATAATTAACATTTCTTTATTCAGAACAGTCCGTAGCTGTAAGCAATAAGTAGATTGAAACCAAAATTTGTATACGGACTATACAATGAATGCAAAAAGTATTTGCAAAAGCAAAATTTAGTTGAAAATCTCCTGCTAGATGGCGCTTGACAAGAAACCCCCTCAAAACAAAACACAATAGCGAGGTTGAGGTCGAAGTTTAAAATGTGAAAACGTGTACGTCAGAACGTCGAGCATGATTCCACTGACTTTCCAAACGCCATTGTCAAACTTCTAGGCTTACAGGAAAGCGTCGCTGAACGTCCGACGTACACGTTTTCGCGTTTAAAACTTCGACCTCAACCTCTCTAATAAGTAGCGAATACCAAATTTGAAATGACATTTTAATTTGTTATTTCAAACATTACGGATATAGTTTAAAAAATTAATGACATCTATAACATTGCAAGCAGAAAAAAGCCGTGTACATTTTTTGCTTCTCAGTGACAGTCTCAGTGTCGACAACTGCAGTTACATTACATTTTATAAAAATTAGCCAGGACGAATTTAAGTTAACAATATATATATATATTTATTTATTTATTTAACTTAAATTAACTTTAAAAAAATGTACTAACTTAAATAAATTTAAATTTTCATAAAATGTATTTCTCACTGTATTTATATGGTAGAATATTTAAAGTTATAAGAAATTACCCACAACTTAGATCAGTGGTGCCGAACCTATGATTTGCGAGTCAGACACTGACCCACGCAGGCTTTTTAAATGACCCACGCGTTGACTTTTATAAGCTTATTTTTTATATCATAAAAGAGAGAACTGACAATCAAAAATATTTTAAAAAATAAAGTATATATATCTAATGTTGAATTTATAAAAAAAAACCAGTTTAAAGACTTGATGCAGGCATCGGAGCATGCTCACGGTCTCTGGGAATTCCTAGCTTTGCCGCTATGCTTTGCTGGCGCTCGATACGCCGTAGAGACTGCCCGTTTTAAAGGCCCATCGGGGCATGCGCGCGATGTCATTCCGTGGTATAAATAATAAATTCATAAATTAATAAATTCCTATTACAAAATAAAAATAATAATGTACTGAATTATACTGAAAAAATATAAATATAAAAGAATTTATATTGTTAATTTAAATAATAGCTGGGGGTGTCCATAGTGGCCGTTTTTGGCATACTGTCACAGAACTGCTCATATAGTGGACATTTCCATGTGGACATTGGCTAGCTGATTTCCTATTGTGTCACTGCATCTGTGTACGATTCATGACAGTTAGTCATAAACTTGACGCGCATACCTATTTGTTGCACCGTAGAAAGGGGAGATGTACCAGTGCTGAATTAAATGGTCAGCCTTGCCGTACGCGTCTAGAAGTGTTTAGTAATTCAAAATTATTATTATTTCTTTATTATTAAAGTTTCTTATCTACATATGTAGGTATATCAGGTATGGTAATAAGAAATTTTTTCTCAAATTATTGTATACTAAATATAAATATTTTTCGTTGTAGCCCTGTACTATGTCGGCGGTTAAGAAAATAAAAACAAACGATACAAGTTCCAGACCATATCAAACAGAATGGTTTGATAAATATGGTGTGATTGAAAAGAATAAATCAACTTTGTGTGTAATTTGTAACGAAAAAGTCACATCACTTACAGTACATACAATGTAAAAAGAAATTTTGAAAAGTTGCATTCTAATCTTGGCCTTTCAACTGATAAATAAAGAAGAACGTATTTTTTTAGAAAAGAAGAAAGAGAATCATTCACAAAACAGTGTTTTAAAAACTTTTTTGATTCCAAAAAATAACATTACAGCTGCTAATTTTGAAGTTGTCCATTGCATTGCTTGCCACAGAAAATTTCTTTCAGGAGAGTTTGTAAAAGAGGCGTTTTTAGAATGCAGTGCTACTTTGTTTGCAGAGTTAAAAGAAAAAGACTTGATTATAAAGCGTGTAAATGAGTTACCAATAAGTCGCAATACAATTAAAGATCGAGTAATAGAATTAGAAAAAAAATATTTTTTTCGCAAATACATAACGACTTAAATTATGCAGAAATGTATTCAATTGCTTTAGATGAGTAATGATGTAAATGGTTATGCACAATTAGCAAGTTGTTGCACGATATATATTAGGGAATATAATGAAAAAAGTACTAATGAAACTAATAACGTTGAAAGGGAAGTGTACCGATCTTGATATTTTTAAAGAATTTGATTTTGCATTTAAAGAAATGGATATTGACCTACAGAAAATTATTTCTGTAACAACAGACGGTGCACCCAATATGGCGGGGAAAAAGATTGGTTTCATTCAGTATCTTTAGCAAAATATTACACATTCTCGATTGAATTTCATTGTATAATATACCAGTAAGTTCTATCTGCGAAGCAAGGTTTAAAAACGTTTCCCAATGTAATGCCAGTTGTAATAAGAGTCATCAACTTTATAAACGCAAGAGCTCTTAATAAACGACAATTTGCACAATCATTAGAAAAAACTGAGTGCCAGTATTCAGGGATTTTGACATACAACAATGTTCGATGGCTTAGTTGGGGTCAAGTTTTTACTACCGGTTTATTAGAAGAAATTAAGCTCTTTTTGAATGAAAAAAACAGTAGTTTCGACGAATTTTCAAACAGGTTGGTTAAATGATTTAATTTTCTTTTGCGACATCACTCGGCATTTTAATGAACTGAATAAAAATCTTCAAAGAAATGGACAAATTGTTTTAATGATGTTTGAAAATATTAAAATATTTGTGACAAAACCTGACATCTTTACTAAGAATTTGGAAATGAAAATAATGAAATATTTTCCTCAATTACAAAAACATTTTAAAAACACAATAATTTTTGAAAATACGCTTGACATTCAAGAGAATGCAATTAAAAATATTTAATGATATACAAACAACGTTTGTATATTATTAAATGTTAATTAAAGGTTTGTATATCATTAAATGTTATCAGGAAATAAAACAAGGCTTTTAGGAGAGATTTACCCGTAATCAATTTAAAAGTTTGGAAAATACATTTCACTTTATTTTATATCCATACAAAACTGAATTCGAAACAATGGAGTTAATCGAATTTATGCGGCTAGGTATCCGTGATTTAGAAATGAAATTAGTTGAATTTCGAAGCAGCACAGTGTGGAAAAATAAATTGAAAACTTCATTTCCGAAGTACTGTAGGTGGAAAAATCTCTGAAAATAGTGCAGATAATAATGATCCCACACTAAAATTTTAAAATATTATGTTAAACGTATGGGATTCTTTACCGAATAATTTTTTTTATCAATGAAAAAACTTGCTGATGCTTTTTAACGATGTTTGGGTCCACATATTTGGGTGAAAAATTGTTTTATTAAATGGATTTTCTAAAATCTACCAATAGAAATAAACTTGGGAATGAATTGACTGCGAAATGCGTTAAACTAATGTATACAGATTATGAACCTAATATTAAGAAACTTTTTTTTAACTCTTTCCGCCCTGTGGGCACTAAGAGGGCCTCTTTTAGAAGGGCCATTATGGGTTCGGCCAGGCCCACAATGGGGCGACCGGGTGGTGAGGGACGGGGCTCGACATATCCGAACGGACCACCCCCCGAAAAATTCCTGGGAATTATTCGACCCGTTCGGATTCGATCCCGGGTCCCCCAGAGCGGTAGGCTGTTATCTTGATCGCTCGGCCATCCGGCCGTCATATTAAGAAACTTTCTGAAAATAAACAACAGTTTTCTCATTAAATATATTTCAACTTTATTATACATACACTTACCTGTAACCATATCTATTAATAAATACAGTATTTCATAATGAATATGTGATTTTCTTTATTCCTTGTTTATTCAAACACTCAGTGCAGATGCGACTGCCGACTGGGCATGGTGTCATCTGGTGCGGTAATTCGTGGTATCACCCCATTGATATCAATTTTTTGACGTCGACCTTTATTTTTTGCTCTTCACTTGCAAAAGTAAAAGTTGTAAAACAAAAGAAAAACGTAAACTTTTCAGAGGATTTTGAAAGTGAGAACCAAAAAAAAGTAGTTTTTAACCATCCTCCTCTTCCCCTTTCAAAATGATACCACTGACTTAGTGACCCACGAACTAGTACTAAAAAACAAAATAAATAAACAAAATTTGACCACTTCTCAAAAATGTTCGCTATGTAAGTCTTAGATGGCTCTTTATCGTTTAAAACAGAATATCGAGACTAAGTCCTTTAAATTTGGCACTACAATTATATCGATTCGAAATATCTCACAAACCTGGAAAAGCACACACTAACGCAACTGATTTAAGTCGCATACAGATTTCTTCAGTTAACAAAGTCCATTCAATATGAAGTAAAGCCAAATTAGAGAACAACAACATAAAGATCCTTTCTTTAATGAAATTAGACGTCGCCTAGCAGAAAACGCGTCCAAGCAGGAACTGAGTCTAAGCATTGACAATTCAAATTCTACCTCTATGCAGATCAGATGCTTCATCAGAGAAAATCAAGAAGCGGAAAAAGTTACAGATGCAATTTTATTGGACCAATATGAATAAAAATACAGTAGAGCATCGATTATCCGACTTAATTGGGGACTGGGGTTGGTCGGATAACTGAAAAGTCGGATAACCGAAAAGTATGAAAAAATACATTATTAGTATAGTGTATTAGGAATGGTTTAAATACTAGCCTCTCTTTCATGGTAAGCTAAGCTCTTTTATGGTCTGCTGCCAGCTAAAACATGCAAAAATTTAGCAAAAATAATATTAAAGTAGCAAGACATAACCAAATATTGTAGCGCCACATCACTAGCGGACATTTGAATTTGCCGACTAGAACGCGATCGCTTAACCGATAAGTCGGTTAATCGGGGTCGGATAAAGATGCTCTACTGTATAACTAATAATTGTCAGAGTTCTCAAGAATGCAGCAATGCAGCAAGATGAAGTGTTGCAGAAGTGATGCAGCAATGTTACTTACGCGGACACCATGCATCCTTACAGAAATTTCCTAAGATATCGAGAGTATTCGAACGAATGACTGGGCATTTAAGGTCCATTTTCTACAGCGCGTAACGGACATAGATATTTGCTAGTATTTATAGATCATTATTCCAAATTTGCAATTCTTATACCAGATGTTACACCAAGAACAGTTGCTAAAGCAAAGTTGTTAGGCAAATTATCTTATGTCATTCGGTCGCAAAACAATTATTGACAGATAGAGGTTCAAATTTCACTTCAAAAATGATGAATGAAGTATGCCAACTTTTACATATAAAAAGACTTCTCACCACTGCATATCACCCTGAATGTAATGGAATTATAGAGTGGTCGAATAAAACGTTGATTCATATTCTAGTCCATTATGTAGACAAGGATCATCGAACCTGGGAAGAAATGGGCCTCTTAGCACTCTTCGCCTAAAATACAACAGTAAATTTTCTAGTTAAACACCTGTACATAGGCAAAAGAGGACATGTGCGTGCAAATCATTTAAAGCCAGCAATTGCGCGAATGAAGTTTAACATTTCCTTTTATTCAAACGCTGAAACCAAAAAGAAACACAAAGAAGAAATGTCGATGCATACAAAATAACAGACATCCGAAATAATTGACACTTGGGGCGAGATTATTCTAATTTCGATACCAGTAAACAATTATTCTTGCATTCTTCCCTCGAGTATGCGAACAAGACGACAAACCATCATAGACTACCTCATGATCAGGGTCAGGAGCGTCATTACCACTTGCCACTGCCTTCACTAGTGATATCCAAACTCTTTTGATCGCGTACCTCCAAGACGGAAATAATTATAACTTGTACCCTCTGTAGTAAAATACAGTGCGTGATCGGTTAACGAACATAATCCGTTCCATAACTTTGTTCGCTATCCGAATTGTTCGTTAACCGATTATCGATTTACCATAGGTTTTTATGGGAATTTGATTGATTCGTTCTGGAAACTCCAAAAAATAAAAAATATATACCTTCTTACTATATTTATTTATATGTATGTTAATAAACTAGAAATTCAGAATTATTAATAATGCAAACTCTCTTTTGCAGATCACAAAGATGACCCCAGTATTGCTTCATTCTTTTGTAATAATTTTATCTATTATCAATGAATTCCATACGATAATATCGTTATTAACGAGAGGAATTATATTTTTACCCGAAGGAAATTTTTATGACCACCATCCGATAATAGCCTTAAAAATATAGTTCAAGGAGTATGACGATAACCACATTAATGACTTTCCTGCCTATTTTCCTCTGACGAAAGCATTTGCATATTACTAATTTGAATATCTGTAGGCCTACATCGACTTGTAAGAGACCGTAAGGGGCTGTCCATAAATTACGTAAAGGCGATTTCGGCCATTCTAGACCCCCACTCACCCCTGTGTAAGAAACCGAAATATTTTCTTCGATCTCCCCTCACCTTCTCTATCTTACGTAATATTTAGGCATGACTTTATAGAAAGATTGTAACAAAAAGAAACTTTTTATGAAACTATAAAAAGCTTAGATCCAAAATATATAATTATTATACAGTTAATTAATATGTACTATTATTTATAAAAGACTTTATGTGAACAAATTTAAAAATAGAAAAATTTAATGTATTCGAAGGAACAATTTATTTTAAGAACTTTATTTTTTAATTATTAACAATATTATTATTATCATCATCATTAATCAACGTCATAATATTCATTTTTATATCAATTTTAATTTTCACAAAAGGACGCAAAATACTTTGAGAGAGACTAGCTAGTGCACGTGTAAACAGAAACGTCATACAAAATAAAACAAGAGAGAACAGAGAGAAACCACATTCAGTTGCCATTTTGATTACATCTTGGCTAACGCCAAGAAAATAAACTACACGATGCTAAAATGTGCTAGGTGCACCTGGAGACTAAATCATAAAGCTGTAAAACTCTATATAATGAGCAATACAACCAATGCTACTTACGTGGCTTCTAGCTGGGGTAATGTAACTAGTAAAAATTCAGTAGCAAGTAAATTACTCTCTCTTCAAAGACAGTTTGCCATCAGAATTTCAAAGTGCTGCAGAACTGTTTCTACTAATGCCTCTCTGATTCTAGAAGAGCTCCTTCCTTTGCCACTATGTATTGTAGAAAAGTTTCTAAACTACTACATCAGAACTACAAACATCAAGGTTCAACAACGGTCTTTACTCTTATCTACGGCTGTTCATTTGTAATTACCCTATCTCTGATCATCACTCTGTAAACAAGGTTATCCCCGGGTACATTTGGTGTCATCTGCTTCCTCCATGGATACCATGCAGACATTAATATCTACACAGATGGGTCCAAAAGCCCCCTTCATGTCTGCTCAAGTATCTGTATCATTCTCCAAACAAACTTATTTTGCCAAAGATATGTTAGAAGGTACAGATACCACTCACATACCTTCATCTATCAAGCTGAAGAAGATGCTGTCTATCAAGCTGCTTAGTGAGCCACTTCACTACCAAACAAAACTCTGTTTATTACCATTTACAGCGATTTTCAGTCTGTCCTGAAAGCTCTATTAAACCCCAATGGCAATAGCAATAAAATCACATATATCCAGCACTATATTAAAAATCTTGTAAATAACTTTTATATTTGTTCCTGGCCATACTGGCATACTAGGAAATGAAAAAGCCGACTTTGAGTCTAAGTCAGCTGCAAAAGACACTGACTTCACATCCCTCTCTCACGTAGACGCCTTAAAAATTATATTCATGAAAACGCTATGCAAAAGTGAAATCAACAATGTTTGAGCAGTAAAACTGTTAGAATAACAAGACTTTATTTTCCAAGTGTTAAATGCAGGTTCTCATCACCACTTAAAGATTTAACGTTTGCTACTGCTCAACTATTTACTGAGCATAATAATTTTATAAGCCGATGAATAACCGGACAGAAACTGCCTCTTGCTTTTGCTGTACAGAAAACCTTGACCCAGTCGACCATATGATTTATCATTGTCCAATTTACGATTAAGATAGACTTATTCTGAAGTTAGAAATCTTTATGCTTGGTTTTAGGTGGTCCACTCGATAAGCTTGTTCAGAAGCCACTGTTTAATGCTTTTTCCAATTATGTTTAAAAAATATGGAAGAAAAGACTATTTATAATTTCTAATTTCTAGTTTTGCACTTTAGTTTTCACTAAAAGCTAAATACTAATTTTATGTTTATTTTGTATAGTGTATTTTGGTTTATGTATTCTTAGAATTATATACTCATAGGAGTGGTGCACTTATTCTAATAAAAAGAGAGAAAGAGAGAGAGAGAGAGAAAGCACCACACGTTCTTAATAGAAACTGCCAAATTGAAGCCAAATTCAAAACTGCACAACTAAACGAGATCAAAAAATAAAAATAAAAGTATTACATAAGACGAGATCTATTACCCCGTAACCCTGAGTAAAGAATCGCAAGAAATCCTTAACCCCCACCCACTCCAAAATACCTTACGAAATTTATGGACGGTTCCTAAATACTGTTAGAAGCACATGATTATCAAAAACGCAGAACCGGATTAATGACCCTTTGCAAACCGGAAGTAGCCATGTAGAAATTACCGTACCATTTTGCAAAAATTCGAGTTCGTCGAATAAAGGCACGGAGGAACGGAAAATTTTCCCTTCCTCCAGACTTAGAGAGTAAGTAATGGTACCAATAGCAATGAACGAACCGACCTCGATTTCGGCTAATTCAAATGAACTGTCAAAGACTAGAACAGTGGAATAGAGCTGTTTTGTTCCATCTGCACGAGAGTAAACGTCGATAACTCTTAAAAATATAATTAAAACATGCCAGGTCAAAATTCATACATTACAATATTAAATGCATAGAAGTAATCACAAAAAAATGTGTCTTCTTTTAAATCTTAACATCCTTTTCACACTCGGGAAATAACCGAGTGTGAAAAGACGTTAAGATTTCAAAGAAGACACACTTTTTGTGATTACTTCTACGCATTTAAAATTGTAATGTAGTCGATAACCCTGTTAGAGTGAAGACTTTCAGACTCGAGTGAGGCGTTTATAAATGCTACACGAAGCAAACAATCGTTCCTCCAAGCAAGCAGGCATAATAATCACACTATTTAACATACTTACTCATTTACTTAAATTATTTTTCTTTATATAGATAAACGATGAAGGAGCACTAACCTATCGAGCTGCAATATATAGCGTTCTATCGTTATTTACGTAGAAATTATGTCTATTTAAAATAAATGAATAAAACATATTTTTAGACGAGCACAAACATGAAAATAAAAAAAGTAATGTACGAAAGAGTGTAATGTTTAATATATTTTAGTACAGTATAACTTACAAGGAGAGTCTGTTCGATCCAACGACGAGCTTCACTTTCCGTCAATTGTCGCAGTGTGATTCGTTTTTAATTAAGAAAAGTGGTGTGCGCAATCGAGGATTGCGTTGTGTGTTGATGTATTATTCATGAGCTTGTCTGCATTCACGTCCCTGCATAAATTAATGAAATTCTATAGTTGCATCGAAACTTTCCTCAAAATTTTTCTGTTCTGTGTTCACTATGAGGGTGTTTCGTCAAGCCCATAATGATAGAAGTACTGTAAAACGGACCTATCCAATGCGATTCCCTCCCTAAAAGTTTCTCATATTTTCTGAGCTAGAATTGTTCTATCTGGGTCACTCATAGCAGAGATATATAGTATTCGTGGTATTCAAGATAGTTTTACTTAAACAACATTTTATATTATATAAATTATCGTTATAAATATAAAAGAATTTAAAATAATTTGGCAGAATTTCAGCTCTGCTATGGTTGACCAGAATCGAATCCCCTTAATCGAAAATACTAGAAGTATTTAGGAAGTAGACCGAGTTGCATAAGTCCATTTTACAATTGTCTGCCTCTCCAATCTAGGCTTGATGAAAGACTGTCTTACTGCACACAAAAAAGAGAAATTTATTGGAAAGGTTGAATGCACCTATAGAATTTCGTTGATTTATGCAGGGACGTGAATACTAACAAACTCATAAATCACACATAAATACAAAACGTAATCTTTCGCTGGATTTTAACGTATAAATACTATCGAATTTTATTTGATGGTTATCAAACATAAATTATACTTTGATAAACACTGAAAGTAATTTGAATGAAGCAATTTTTACAATTTAAATAAATAAATCTAAAATATAAATTACAGTTTTAAAATCTCTAGAGAAAGTTTGCAATAAGAAGGAAGTTGTTTGTATTAATTACTTGCAGACAGCATACCTATTTTCCCGGAAATCGTGACTTTCAGATAAACATGTGGAGATATTGTGTGATCAAAATAAATTTATTTCATTCTCAAGGATAAATTTTAGTTTTACATATAAACAAGGAAAATAAATCTGACACCACTCTTGTATGATTATAAAAAATCTAAAATTATTATCATCAAAATTAACAGTTGCTTTTATAAAATTCATGTAAATGAAAAATTTACTGTAGTACGAATTTATTTTATTCCTTCGTAATTTGTACTTTCGTGTTTTTAACTACATTTCGACCTATTTTCGAACTGTGTTTTACTAAATTTTAACTGTAATGAAAGATACATCAACTCACTAGACACCGAGTGCATAAGATCACCGACAGCGAAAATTGCAGATTCTGTCATCGGTTGCAAGGAATTTTCTGGCTTTTCATCACGTGTCTAGGTCTACAGAGTTCAACTCCATTTGACCCATCGCCATTATGTTTCAATTTTTCCATACAACTGTTCAGACGAATTTCGAATACTTATGTGATTTGAAGCCTGTTTGTCTGATTAACTTCGAACCTTGTACTGTACATATAATAAATGTTTTTGTCTTCTACATATCGACTGGAATCTAAAATGTACAATGGAAACATAATGACGTGATGTAACTAATTGTGAATATTAATTGAACATGAAAATTTCCTTATACACATACTTGAGTGAAAAGCAATTTATTTTGTATTTCGTTGTCAATTTAAATTCTAATATTTTTTAAAGTAATGTGACGTTATTACGATTTTAGTATTTAAGCAAATATGTTTACAGGTATTCAGTTAAAGATGTAATTCTAATGGAAAATAAACAAACATTCGATATAAAAATTACAAAGAGATAAATTCGTTATTACAATTTTTCTTAATTACATGAATTTCATTTTCGACGAAATTCTTCGTTTTATTCGTGTACAAATAACTTCGAAAATTACTAATAATACTAGAGTTTCTGCATGAACGTAAGAGAATGGTGGCGTCAGGCACGTTAACCTGGTATATAAATAAAATTTAACTTTATCCTTGGAAGTAAAGTAAATGTATTTTGATGTTTATTTAAAATTCATAAATTCTAAGAAAATAGGTTTTTGTGCTCTGCTGATAATAATCTGCAGACTACAATAACATATTTTACAATAATAATCAATATTTTCCTGCATAATACTGCATATTTCCCTTAGAAGGTTTATATATATATGATTAAAATAAAAACTTTTTCATTATTAATGTATAAATTTTGTCTTCTAAATATTGATATTTTACAATATTAAAAACACATTTATAATCCCAAAAATATCACTATTTAATGAGTTTCGTTAAAAATTATTAAAATAAAATTAAGGCTAATTTTTTCGTAAATAAAAAAAAATTTAAATATGAGTATATTGATTATTAAATTTCGTCTTTAGATAATTTTTTAATCGATCCAAGAAGACGTAGTCTGTTCAAAAAGTAATTTTTGGGTTCACCATTTATTTCTTAACTGTGTTCCAGAACACCCTTTGACGACCGGACCTTTCCTTTGAGGCTGCTAGGCCGCCGGGTTAAAATAGTTCCTTCAAAAAACAGTATAAAAATGCAGATTAAGTGATTCAAAAATATAATTATGAGTATATTCTAATTATCTTTATTGAAGTTACGAGAAATTGATAGAAGAATAATTTTTCCTGGAAATCGATAGTTCTAAAGTTTAGTAATCAAAAAGGATTATTTTCTCTATCATAATAAATGTAAGTTGATTTGAAATGTTTAATAACTAATATTATAACATAATTATATACTATTTAATACTAAAAGTATTACATTATTCGAAGAAAAATACAAATTTGTTAAATACATTAATTAATTATAAAACAAAGCAATCGGTACAACACGATAAGATATAGTAATCAACACAATGCAATAATGTAGGCCAATATGGTAATCAGCAATTTGTTTTTCTGACAACCTACAGATAATAAGTTAAAATCAAGAGGAATGCAAGTTAAAAAATTTTATTAAAATGAAAGAAATTTAACAAAGAAATTCAATTAAAAAACATTAAAGACAAAAAATAAATCAACACAATATAAAATAGTATAAAGTAAAACAACAGAGACAAGAAATTACTACCGGTATATAACAGTGCTTTACAAACTTTTTGGTCATGTGAAACAAATAAAGTATGTAATAATCTAAATATATAAAATTACTTGACCTGACTGATTGACTGATTGATTCTTGATCTAGTAATAGTCTCTTTAATCCGAAAAATATATTGAAGGTAGACTGTCTCACAGCTTAACAGGTTCAAACTCCTTTATTGTTTTTTACAAATGCATTTCGGATCAGTATTATTTTTTCTGACCCCTCTTCAGTGCTATAAAACAAAATTTATATATGTAATAAAATAAATTTAAGTAAAACTAAAAGTTTCTTAAAAACTAATCATTTATCTATTATCAAGGCTGATAAAACGAAACAACTTATAATAATAGACAATAAGAATTTAGAAGATAAAGCAAAAGAACAAATTAATAACGAACAATATATAAAATTAGGTAAGAATCCATACGATAAAATTAAAATAGATTTAACGAAAATGATAAAAAATATGTATTTGAACAATAAGATTAAGGAAATAGATAAGAATAATATACTGAATTTTAAAAAATAATAGAACCCCAAAATTAAATATACGTTTAAAAACACATAAAGAAGGTGAAAAATATAGACCAATAGTAGATTTTCGATATTCAATTCTGTATAATTTAGAGAATTACATCAAACAACAATTAAAAAGTATTGACAATTCAAAAAACAGTATAAAAATACAGATGAAGTGATTAATATAATTCAAAAAATAAAAATAGAAAAAACAGATACTCTAATTAATCTAGATGTAAAAAACATGTACCCGAACATAAAATGGGAATTAATTAAAAACGGCCTTGTTAATACAACCATTAATCACGAATTAGTAACTCTTATAGAATTTGCTTATAGAAAAAATAATTTTGAAGTTTATAATGATTTTTACAGACAAACCAAACTAGCTGAATTGGTAATGAAAGATATATCAATAGATAATAAAATACAAAATATTCCCGGCGTAAAAAGAGTAATGAGATATGTGGATGATTATCTATTAATTTTTAACAACCAGATAACAAACGAAAAACAATTTTCGATACAATAAATAATATAAACCAATATAAAAAATTTGATATAGAATTAGGAAAATATAATAAAATTAATTTTATGGACATAACTATAATAATAGATACCGAACCTGTTACCGGTGTAATTTGCGTGAAAAAATCTTCTTTCCACAAACGTTTTCGAGCTTTCCAAACAGCTCTTCTTCAGGTAGAGAAAAAAGGTTCCGACGAAATACTTCGAAAAAAGACGAAAAAAGAACGTAGACATTTAAATAAAAACGGAATCTAAAAATAGAATGCAGATGTTTAAACAAAAATTACGGAACTCGCATATCAAACGAACATTAAGGTGGACATGCGCATTCGTGCGCCGATGTTGCTATTTATAGATCGTTGTTTATGAGGGCCTGCCACGCTATAGAAAGATTAATCTCATCCTTCCGATTTATACATGTGGTCCGATGGTTAGCCTTACAGATGGATATAGCTTCCCGCCATTTTAGTTGCTCCAGGTGGGGCGTAGTGTCGATGATGTCAGCTTTGTCGAACTCCGGTTCTATATCGGGATCAGATGCAAAGGTGGTTAGGGCCGTGGTGTACCGCCCGTGCCGAAGGTCCGCCTGATGTTCTTGCACTCTGGTATTTAAAGATCGCTTGGTTGAGCCGATATATACAAGGCTCTCGTTACATCTGTTATCTTTCAGCGGGATAGAGTACACGCCAGGAAGCCTGCCACGGACTGGACTGCCTTTTTCATTTCTGAGGATGTCGTAGATTGTCGGGCCTCTTCTATAGGCTATTTGTAGTTGTTGTTTTCCAGCGATCTCAGCGTATATCGCTTTAACATATGGGTTAAAGGTGACTGGGAGGCGTGTACGTTCATCCTGGTCAGTGTTGGTCCTCGTACGCGTAGTGGGTGCGTATTGTGAGCGTTGAAGTCGCTCAATTAGACGGTGTGTCAGACCATGGTAACCGTGCTTGGCTGCTATCCTCTTGATATAATTCAATTCGGTGTTGAGGGCTTGCGTGGTGGACGAGTGGGAAAAGGCCCTTTTAATCAAAGTATTAAATGCTGCAGCCTTGTAGGTGAATGGGTCAGATGAACCTACCGGTATGTATATAGGGTCGGCATAAGGTTTACGGTATACCGACGTGACGATGGCGGATCCTTCTACTTTAATGTTTATATCCAAAAAATGGACCTCAGTATTGCTAGATTGTTCCATTTCCAGCGTTAGGCCGTAGGGATTATCGTTAACGGTTTGTACGAAGTTAGAGATGTCAGGTATTGTCCTGCACATGATGAGGATGTCGTCCACATACCTCCTATAGAGTAAGATGTTCGGGAGGAACAGCGGAAGTATTTTTTGTTCCAGTTGCCTAACGACCATTTCGCATAGGTCCCCAGATACTGGGCTACCCATGGGGACTCCTCTTTGTTGTTTGTAGACCTCTCCGTCGAACGCAAAGATAGAATTATAACAGATCAGATGGGCTAAGTCAATGACTTGGTGGTGTAATGCTTGATCTTGAGTCAAATTAAGCAAAATGTCCCTAAGGGAGCAAAAAGCTGGAGGGAGCTCCACCGACGGGTACATAGATTTAAAGTCTAGCACGGTAATATACTGCGGCGTCGAAGGCACAACCCGAAGGAGGTGGATGAGCTCAACTGGGTTATCGATGGTGTATGGGTAGTCCTTGAGGTGGGGAGAAAGTAGGTTATGAATGGCTTTCTCCAATTTTCTTGTGGGAGCTCTGATTTTATCGACTATTGGACGTAATTGTTGGCCCATTTTGGGGCTCGTATATATCGGCTCAACCAAGCGATCTTTAAATACCAGAGTGCAAGAACATCAGGCGGACCTTCGGCACGGACGGTACACCACGGCCCTAACCACCTTTGCATCTGATCCCGATATAGAACCGGAGTTCGACAAAGCTGACATCATCGACACTACGCCCCACCTGGACCAACTAAAATGGCGGGAAGCTATATCCATCTGTAAGGCTAACCATCGGACCACATGTATAAATCGGAAGGATGAGATTAATCTTTCTATAGCGTGGCAGGCCCTCATAAACAACGATCTATAAATAGCAACATCGGCGCACGAATGCGCATGTCCACCTTAATGTTCGTTTGATATGCGAGTTCCGTAATTTTTGTTTAAACATCTGCATTCTATTTTTAGATTCCGTTTTTATTTAAATGTCTACGTTCTTTTTTCGTCTTTTTTCGAAGTATTTCGTCGGAACCTTTTTTCTCTACCTGAAGAAGAGCTGTTTGGAAAGCTCGAAAACGTTTGTGGAAAGAAGATTTTTTCACGCAAATTACACCGGTAACAGGTTCGGTATTTAGTATTTCATCCCCGGTGTCGGAGTGAAGAGTAATTTTACTTATAATAATAGAAAAAGAGAATTTCTCATTTAAAACATATAAAAAACCATCTAACGTAAATAAAACGATTAGTTATTATTCATGTATCCCAAATACTATAAAAAAGAATACGTATATGATGGACTTAAAGAAAATATATACAAGAACGACAAAACAGAGTGAATGCAAAATGAATTAAACATTTTAGATCACAAATTTATTCTTAATAACTACCCAAAACATTTATTAACGAATTGGCATGCACAATATTATAAAAATAGATTTAATATAAAAAATAAAAAAAGATATTAATTATAAAACTTTCCCTTACGTAACTAATATATATGATAATTGTTCTAAATTCCTTAAAAAGGTCAATATAGTTTTGGCCCCATCTTTGACTAATAAAATATCACAACAAATACACAAAGTAACAAACCAAAGTAACGTTAATAAATGGAAAAAAATGGGATTAGTTTACAAAATTAATTGTAATTGCCAACATCCAAAATATTACATAGGTGAAACTGGTCGGAAGCAGTAATACTGTTGAAGTCTAATCCAGCAACTTCAACCTTTAAATTTCCGGTACAAACGACGAAAATTAACAGAAAAAACTAACGTTTTCGAATCTCCATCGAGATCTTCTTCAGGTTCGTTAATGGAATGTCATGAGAATAGAACTCTTTTGAAGTTCAAAAAATCGAACATCTCCAGCGTGCGATGACGATGCAAAACATAAGATTGATATAATAGACCTGAGTCTACTAACGTAACGTCGCAAAATATCAATGCAGGAAATAAAACCATGTCTACCATCGTGGATTGACCTCCGAGATGTATCGCCACGCGTACGATAAAACGTTGCTGTCTTTGTAATTAATGCATTTCCCCGATTTGGTAGCTCTGTAAATCTCCAGGGTCTCCAATGCCCTAATGTGGTCCGTTTTGAACGACTTCTTAATGAGGGTGGCGTTATCGAAGTCCGCTTTTACATCGGGGTCCGTGGCATACGTCGACAGGGCGGTGGTGTGCCTTTTTTTGGCAACGTCATTCTTATGTTCAGAAACCCTTTTTTGGAGGGATCTCTTGGTAGAACCAATATATACTAGGTCCCTTTGGAATCTGTGGTCTCTTAACGGGATACTATAAACGCCCGGTGCCCTTAAAATGCTCGGTTTGTCCTTGGCGTTTCTGAGAAGCGAATAGATAGATGGCGTTCTCGTGTACGCTAACTTGGTGCCCTTCCTTAGCGCTATTTCCCTGTACAAGGAATGGAGGTCTTTGTTGTATAGTACAACCGTGTGCTGGTCGGGGCTCGAGTTAGAATCACTCCGCCCTGCGGAGGTGTGATGCGCTGTGTTTATATTACAACACTTACGAGCTAAATTGCGGATAAGGCTACTTTTGTATCCATGGCTAGTGGCAATGTCTTCAATGTGTTTTAGCTCTGCGATCGTGTCTTCCCTTTTAGTATTATGGGTGAATGCCCTATTTACTAACGCCCTGAACGCCGCAATTTTATAAGGGTACGGATCCTCCGACCCAGCGGGTATGTACATAGGTAGGTAGCCGGGTTTGTAGTACACCCGCGTCTCAATATTGTTTATATCGAGCTGAATGGAGACGTCTAAAAAATGCACTCTGGTGTCCGATATTTGATCAAGCTTGAGCGTTAGACCAAACGGGTTGTTATTTACGATGTGCAAAAAACATCGCAGAGCTAAAACACATTGAAGACATTGCCACTAGCCATGGATACAAAAGTAGCCTTATCCGCAATTTAGCTCGTAAGTGTTGTAATATAAACACAGCGCATCACACCTCCGCAGGGCGGAGTGATTCTAACTCGAGCCCCGACCAGCACACGGTTGTACTATACAACAAAGACCTCCATTCCTTGTACAGGGAAATAGCGCTAAGGAAGGGCACCAAGTTAGCGTACACGAGAACGCCATCTATCTATTCGCTTCTCAGAAACGCCAAGGACAAACCGAGCATTTTAAGGGCACCGGGCGTTTATAGTATCCCGTTAAGAGACCACAGATTCCAAAGGGACCTAGTATATATTGGTTCTACCAAGAGATCCCTCCAAAAAAGGGTTTCTGAACATAAGAATGACGTTGCCAAAAAAAGGCACACCACCGCCCTGTCGACGTATGCCACGGACCCCGATGTAAAAGCGGACTTCGATAACGCCACCCTCATTAAGAAGTCGTTCAAAACGGACCACATTAGGGCATTGGAGACCCTGGAGATTTACAGAGCTACCAAATCGGGGAAATGCATTAATTACAAAGACAGCAACGTTTTATCGTACGCGTGGCGATACATCTCGGAGGTCAATCCACGATGGTAGACATGGTTTTATTTCCTGCATTGATATTTTGCGACGTTACGTTAGTAGACTCAGGTCTATTATATCAATCTTATGTTTTGCATCGTCATCGCACGCTGGAGATGTTCGATTTTTGAACTTCAAAAGAGTTCTATTCTCATGACATTCCATTAACGAACCTGAAGAAGATCTCGATGGAGATTCGAAAACGTTAGTTTTTTCTGTTAATTTTCGTCGTTTGTACCGGAAATTTAAAGGTTGAAGTTGCTGGATTAGACTGTATATGTACCGGTAGTCACGGGTGAAGTTTGTTTTCAATACTGTTGAAATATGACACCTCCCCGTGGTTTACCCACATAAAAAATAGCAATTGCCAAATAGACAGAAATAATACAAAAATTTTATACTATGAAAAAAATATCTATAAACGTAAATTTAAAGAGCATGTAGAAATAACAAAATATAATAATAATAATAATAATAATTTAGTAAATATATCAAATGAAATACAGATCGACCAACAATTGTATAACCTGATAGAGGGCGCAACATGCCAGTAGTTTATATTAATAAAATCATATTGTCGTGGACTGGAGAAAACTGTACCGAGGGGAAGGTTTCAAGTGTGTATAATATATGTTGTGGTTTTTAAAAAATGCGTAAAGTTTTAGAATACTTTTAAAGAAGGCTTGTACGTATGTGTAATTGATTGTTTATAACTTTAGATATTTAAAGAAAATTGTGTTAAAAATAGGCTAGTTTTAAAGGATGTTAACTAAATGTTATACTTTGCAATTATTTATGTAGCATTGCTGTAGTGCACTGTTGCAATACGAGAAAACTTATTTTAGAAGGCAATGTAAACAGAACCCGTAAGTACTGTATAGGTGTAAGGGAGTGTATGAAGAACTTAAGGTATTGGAAAAACGGTTTTTTAAAATGTGTTTCTTGATTTTTCTGCTCGCGTTAGTTTTGTTGCATATATAAATTTTCTTTTATAGCACTGAAGAGGGGTCAGAAAAAATAATACTGATCCGAACTGCATTTGTAAAAATGCAATAAAGGAGTTTGAACCTGTTAAGCTGTGAGACAGTCTACCGTCAATATATTTTTCGGATTAAAGAGACTATTACTAGATCAACATATAATACAGCTACCATAAGAAATTTAATAAGTGATTGATTCTTCATCGCCCATCGCAAACCGCTAAACCTAAGGAAATGAAATTTGATACACAGTTAGGGTGTCATGAAAACGCACACTAAAAAGAGATTTTTCGGAATTCCCTGCGGGGGGGAGAGCATTAAGGCTTAACCTGAAGAACAACTTCTGCTGTACTATTTTAGATGCGATTTTTTGTTATTAATTGCGTATTAGTAGGGTACCACATTTAGTAGGTACCCTACTAATACGTGAGGATCAAAGAAGTGTATTTTTTAACAATTGAAGTGTTAACAATGGGAGTGTTAAGTAACAATGGAAGTATTAAGATAAAGCGACATGCAAGATTTACAGTCGCAGACGTGTTTTTCCGGGAAATCCAACATATTTTTAGACCCATTTAAAAATTATTTAATTAGTCTGGCAACAGGAGGACCTAATTTTTGCATTCTGTGAAAACCGGTAAGATGGGCTATAATGTAATAATCTTAATCTTCGCAAATCGTTAAATTTTGCCCGAGCAACGCTGGGCTAATCTGCTACTTAAAAACATACTTTAATGAAAGAAATCAAAAACGTACATATTGACATATTATGAAGTGAAATAATACACATTTGCAATATTCATTTCTAATTTTAATGAGTAATGGAAATGCTTATTTGAAAACAATGTTCGATTTATGATTTCCAAAAGACAGCTTTGTACAATAATTTTTTGTAAACTAAATAAGTGGTTCTTCTTAACAAGTTATTGTCGGAGCATGAACTGTGTACGATTAACCCCACTGAAGAGGCCTTCTATAGGCGAAATGTGTTTGGAGAGCCCGTTATTAATGTAAATAAAAGTTTTTCTCTGCAAGTTGATTTCTTTTTTACCTTTTTAACTTTAATCTTTTTTATTTATTATTGATATAATGTTTTTAAAAACTTTTTGAAGTTATAGAATATGTATAAGTCAGAAGTGAAAGAAAATTAAAATTTTTTTGTGTATTTTACATTTATGTAAGAAGAATAGACAATAATTGTAGTTTCGAGGTTTAACATTTAGTTGTAAAATTCCTTGATACGTTTTTTTGGAGTTCTACATTTAATTGAAAATTACTTACTATTTTCAGAGGTAAATTGAAATTTATCTAAAGTCAATTGTAGTACATGTTCAGAAATAAAATAAGCCTTTAATAAGTCACGTAAAAGAAATGCTACAGTTGCTTTCTTGAAGAGAAACTATTAATTTTCCCACCTCACGGGTTATGTAAACATTTTCTTTAGTATAATTGTAATGTTAAAATCAAATATATGGCAGAATAATGCTTTTTCTTCTTTTATTAACTTATTAATAATCGTAAGTTCCCAAATATATTGGAATGGAGGCCATACACAGTGTAGATGTATATTTAATTAAGTGCCTTACTTTTTGAAGTGTTATTAATACTCTAAAAGTTAAAGATTTTTTAAAATCCTAATTGATTATTAAAAATTTTATTTTATATTTCTAGTATGTTAAATAAAGTGTAGAAAGTATTTTATAATTATATTTTTCTTTTTCTTCTTTTTCTGAATTACACAAATTGTAACAAAAGTTCTAGGGTCCGAGTGACCTCACCTAACGAGTTCCGTAAATTTTTTCACCTCACGGGTTAAGAGTTAATTAAAATATTTTTCTTTCTCATTTCATTCGACACCTTGTCTATAGAATGCCAGATCAAACTATTTTTCCTCTGCATGTCATCTTTATATTTGAAAATTTCTTCTAATTTAACCTCTCGCTGAGTTAATCGTTGGTCGTGTTAATTATGTAAATTAACTAACCAGTCAATCCTCGTAACAACCTCGTTTAGAGTCGAAAAAAACTTATCAAATCGGTCGTCCAAATATGAAATAATCTTTTCAGGAATAACTTACTTAAGTCTATCTCTGAAGAGAAAAAAATCCTCCAGTCTCGCAGACTTCATGGAAGGTTTGCTCGGAGAATCACACCGTTTTACTGTAGATGCCAATGATTAAATATGTGAATGCGGCAGAGTACGATCAACAGGACCAAAATTTAATTCTATCCCTCTTAATACTAACAACTCAAACACAATTACGCAAAACTCAATATTTTCCATAATTTTAAAATTCAAATGAAGTTCAACAACACTCTTCGCAGCAAGCAGCGCCCCTTATATAATAATATGTAATTGTTTTACTATCGGTTGCCATCCTCCTATGTAAACGGTCCACATCTCCAATGAAAATTGTTATTACACAATTTAAAGTTTTCCCAACCATTTTTACGTTAATTATTTTTCGAGTTTTAGCAATATGCTATTCTTTTCTGTAAGCATACTTATATAATTTATTTTGGTAATTTAGAATAAAGATGGTTCAAATTATTTTAAATATGTAAATATATTATGATAGTTATCTAATTACACATTTAGATAAATAATTTTTTAAATATTTAAAAGAGATTGTTAACAAAAGTAAACTTTGTCAATGAGTGTCGATTCAAAAACAAGAAAATATCAAATAACAGTCACTAAACAACGAAACAAATATTTTAATTATATCGAACAATACATTGAAACATGAATGAAGTTTTATTTATATTTCTTTTAAATATGTCAAATAATTTTTGGTTATCACACAAATCATTATAAATTATGTATATTGACCGTTTACGATAAACAATATCGTCCATTTTTCGAAAATTTGGAACATTCATCGGGCTTCATCGGTACTACTATATCGTTTTTCCTGTTTTAATAACAGCGATATTCTCAGCTTACGGTTTCAATTTAATTGAGAGCTTCGTTGATTCGTTTCCTATTTGTTGCTTTATATCTATCTCTACGTGATTCCGAGTTATTTTCATTATCGATCTCTGCAATATATGTGTTCACAAAAATAATAATAATAATAATAAAATAAATGGTGAAATGATCGTTAAAAATAATTGTTGGAATAAAATTGTACCAGAAGTAACTTATTGGGTTATAATATAGATCAGGTGATAAATGTGTGGGGCTTGGAAGCCGTCAAAAATTGAATTACACAAGTTTAGAGTAGGATTCTGCCACGAAATGTGTTGTCGGACAGATTTCTCATTTAGACAAAAAATACAAGAGGCTAGTAGTTAAGGCGCGAGTCACTTCGAAGTCCAAGACTGGACTTCGAAGTGACTCGCGCCTTAACTAGAGGAGTCTCTCAAGAGGATGGATGCAAAGTCAATCAAACGAATTTACGAATAAAAGAGAATATGGGTGTACTATAGATTACTCCCTACGGAATTTCAGGACTTTGATTATATATTTGAACTCAGGGGACCGAGACGAGTTCAACGGTACCCTACTTTTGGACCGGAGACGAAAAATAAAAAAGCTATCACACTTTTTAAGTTACCATACTTTTTTAATGCTCTCATGCAGACGGCACCGTAGTTGCTAGTATTGCCATCTTGCGGTAAAGTCTGCAAACCGTGACGTCGGACTACGGTCATCTCCCGGAGCGTTAAACACGCGATACGAGAGCGGAGAGAGCGACGCGACTTCCGATCATCGCGCGATCGCCATTTCGGTTAATGTTACTTATGGCAGCGAATATGGCGGCCCGACTGACCTCTTGTATGGGCGCCATGTGCTAAACTAGTGATCGATTCACGGTAGTTCTTGAACAAAGTAAAAAAAAGGGGGAAAACGTCTACTAAAGGCAATTTTAACGACAAGCGACGGGACTCCCGATCGCGATAGCGAGGCCGACTTAGCGGAGAGCGACGCGACTCCCTATCATCACGCGATCGCCGGAAAAAAGTATGATAACTTTTTTATTTTTCGTCTCCGGTCCTAAAGTAGAGTATCGTTGAACTCGTCTCGGTCCCCTAAGTTCAGATATATACCCAAACACACGAAATTCCATAGGGAGTAATCTATAGTATACCCGAGAATATTAACAGTATTATGGACTAACGAAAATTAACATTTCAACTTAGTTTAGATGAATATTATCGATAAGTATAAAACCTGTTTTATAAAGTTAGCCTATTTCTATTTGTAAAACGGGGATACCTAGCGGGAGATATCCGAATCGCGCCACTCACAACATAATAGGAAAAGAGTTGTTTTCTCTTCTAGATGTTGCGTTAGTTTTCTTTTTTCTGCTTTAATTTCCTCTCTTTTTTCTCTTCACTTTCTCACTCTCACTTTCTCTTACTTTCGTTCCCCTTCCCTTCTTTAATTTTTTTGTTTTTTTTCTTCTTCACTCAACCCCTCACTATGTTTCTCATAAGTTGTTCACTCCTCCCGATTTTCGTCATTCTTTTTCATTTTATTCTCTGTTTGACCAATCGTGATTTTCTTTCAGAGAAAAATGAGGTTATTGGGAATACGCATGATTGATTATTCAGTAGTCCTCCTTCACTCTTGTTTATTAAGAATTACAGTCAAACCTGTTTTTATGCGGGGGATAGGGACAGCATAAAAGAAAATGCATAAAAAAATCGCGCGAAACTTCATGAGTGACTATAAAAAAATAGTTTTCGCAACACAATTAAAAAAATATTTTTTTAATGCGGTGAATAGGGACCGCATAAAAAAAGTCTCACCTAGAAAATAACTCGAAACCATACGAAATAACTAGTAATTGCTTTTTTAACTCCTTGGGCCTTTTTCTGCAACACCTAATGGGGAAAAAATCCTCTATGAATTTTAATTTTTATATTAATTAATTATTTCCACTTAAATACGAATCTAACATTAAAACGTTAAAAATAATCGTTAAAAATGATTTTATTTGATAAATATAGCTGCAGGAAGTGTTATTTCATTTAACAAAGCGTGAAGTTTCACACCTGCAGTCTAAAGCTGGAGGGGAGCTAACTTACCGCATCTGTTCAAATATAACATAATATTTATGGTTTTTATGCTATTAAAATAAGAGGGGACCGAAATAAACGTATGAGAAAAAAATTTTACTGAATAAAAAATGAAAAAACCTGCTGATGTCATAGAAAACAACCAATAGAGTTTTTAAAAATTTTACAGGAGTCAATTATGTTCTAATTTGATTGAAATTTTCATATACCGCACAAAAAAAATCGCACAAAAAAAATCGCACAAAACAAATCGCACAAATAAAAATCGCACAGAAAAAGACCGCACAAAAACAGGTTTGACTGTATATGCGTCCACGTGATATGGATGGAGTAACATCTTTCATCTAACAGCTTTGAAAAAAGGGAAATGACAGTCATGTTGTGAGATTTATAACAATTAATTGATAATTCTTTTATTTTCATTTGTTTCTCGGAATTATTTTTAACCAGTATTACTAAAAGTTTAGAAAGAGAAACCCTAAAATCAGAAAAATAATCGAAATTCCTATAAAACGTTGCTTGATAAACCTAAACAATTCTAATGTCGCGTTTACACATCTCTGAGATGTGAATGGAAAGGACGTCCTGTCTAGTAGTTAATAAATGTTCTTTGTACAAAGAAACAAAAAAGGAATATAAAATACGTAAATATTATATAACAACAACCAAAATTTGGGAGAGAAATGGTGGGTCTGACATAAATTTTCATTATTTTCTACGGTTATTGTGTTAGAAAAGTTATTTTCGCTAATCAAATTATGAGAACTGTGCGATGCCCACGTACAGTACCGGTACATTACAATCGTTAGAAACTATTGGTCGGGTCACAATACTTTTCTTAGGTATTGTGCAATTGTTTTCTCTGGTAGGACATAAAAAAGAAATTTTTAAATTTATTTTTTGTGTATAAAATCTGTTTTTATAGTGTAAGGCATTTTTTATGATCACCATATCCACAGGATTTATGAATTTCCCTCAATACTTCAAAATACTGTTCAGTAGATATGGTAGATACCGGAGGATCATCAGGTAACATTGATAAAAATTGATTTTAAGTTAGCATTAACTTTTATGAATTTTTTTTTTTTATAATTATTGTTATAATATTGTACTTTGTTAGTATTATAGTGATATAAATGCCGGTTTATCCGTATATCTTATTTTTACTCATAGATTTATTTATATGTATTTTAATTGTAATACCATATTGTCCAAATGTGGATATGTTAATCGGCAGAAGAAAGGTATTAAAATAGCCGATAAACATTCCGGGATATCATGCGTTAATGAAAAAAATCGCGAAAAATGTATGATGCTAACGAATTAAACGAATAATTATAATTGTGGGATATATAGACTGACGAGTACGTAGCAACGTTGTTGCATTGACAGTTATTAATCGATATTGCTGAATAACTGTCTCTTCTAATAAGCTTTGGTTTTGCTAATAGTATCCATAATACTTTCATTCACCATGAGCATGTCGTTGCAACTATAAATTATTTTCAATAGATAAAAAATAGATTATATGCAACATGCAATAAAATAATATAATTTAACATAGTTAATGAAACAATTTGCGTGTTTTTAAATCATGTGTTACACTGTATTCCTTCACATGTCATTGATGTTAATACTATTAAAACTAGTGTTATAAAAAACAAACTTCAAATTGATTTATGAAACAACAAACACGTGTAAAGTATAACGAAAATGTTACAAAAAGTTACGATTTTTCACACACCATTTTGATATTAAGTTTTTTAATTGTTTTCTGTTTAGAAAGAGTAGACGAATATAAATGTTTTAAATTATCCATTATACAAAGTTTCATGCTTCATTTGAATTATCTGTCTATGAAAAATTTATGCCTTCTACTACGTAGATGAGAGGAAGATTAGGAACGTAAAAGGACAAGAGTAGCTTTAAAGATATAACTATTCCTTATATCTAACAATTTAATAAATATTTATTGAATGTGCAAAAAGTTGACATATTAATTAATTCATTCTATATAGTTATTCGTTATTTTTTAAACGGTGGGTTCAGGCATAACTTATGAAATTTTAGAAATGAAAAAACATCTTCCTCGAACGAGTTTATTCTACGACAAAGCTACATATACAAGTCTTTGAGTTTAGAAATCTGAAATGTTCTACCAAACCATACATATTTACTTCTCGTAAAGTTGGTCCCTAAGCTGGTAGTATCAATTTTAAAGTCTATTTGACGTAAAATTTATTTTCTTGATTCAACAGTAAGGTAGACATTGTATACACAACTGTACACGTTGTAGGAATGTCTAATACTGTCTATAGCAGTGGTTCCCAACCGATGTTCCGCGGAACACTGGTGTTCCGTAAGCATCTCCCAAGTGTTCCGCAGATTTAGTCGCAAATCGGAAAGTGTACAATCGTATTCGAGCCGCCGAATATCAAAAAATTAAAATCATAAAATTTTCATAAACTTAAATATATATGTACGACTCGTACTTATGGAGTGTACTACTGTTTCGAATAAGATAAAGGCAATGATAAAAACTGAATGAAATATGTAAAAAACATCAGGCACAAGTTTCCCATTAAAGTTATTTAGGTATATTTTTTCCTGTCTTAGAATTTGGCGTTAATAATATGAGTATAGATTTTGAATTATAACTGCTCAATTCTAATAAAATAACTGATGACAAGCTTATGTATTTCATATTAACTTAACTAAGTGTTCCGCTAAAGAAAATTGCTCACAAAAGTGTTCCGCATCCTAGAAAAGGTTGGGAACCACTGGTCTATAGCAATGAAATCTCAGAATATCAGTGTGTAAACATTATAAATAACATGACTCGAATTCACTTTTACAAATATGAATTTGTTCTAAAAAGAAAATATTGCTTTCGGTAATCGACATTACAATGTGTGATGATAACTGAAATTGAAAATCCTGATAAATATGGTCAAAAATTTACGCTATATTTGTCCAAAAAGAACAGAGAGAAAAATGCTCGAAACAAATTTATGGCCATCGTTCGAACTTTTATGAAAGAAATAGCTTATGTAACAGGCTTTAATCTTCAGCAGTTTGTTTTTAAAAGAGAATTCAAGGTTTAATGATACGCGGTGAAGTCAAATCACTCTAAACAGCACTATTTGCATTTTTAATAGGAAATTGTCGAAGTGTTGGATAATACAGTAAAGATTTTTGTGCGTTTTAATGGTGATAAGTCTGTGACTATCGTCTGATTATATACCAAATTTTCTATATTTAATTATCAACACAGTCTATAGAAAAAGTATATTCTTATAGAAAAAGTATATAAATATTAATTACATTTTTTAAAATATTAGCAATATGATGAAAAGGCATTGATTTAATTAATTTAGTACATTTCTACACAGAATAACCAAATTTCTTAACAATAATGTAAAACAGTTTGTAATGTTTTGTATAAATGTCAACCATTAATTTAAATTATGTTAGAGTATTAAATACTCAAGAAATTCGTCGAAAAATAAATGAATCCTATCGATTTATGAAATGTGTTCTGTGGCAAATTAAATAGCCCATTTTATCCAAATACCTTCATTTGTAATTGACAGAATACTTGTAGGGTATAAAATATTTAAATTGCAAACACATAACTACGGTATAAACTAAAAGCTAGAAGTATTATTTCAAGAAATTGCCATTACTTTAACTTGAATCCTTAACAAGTTTTCTTGATTATCTGAGAATATTTAGTGGCAGTTCGACAGTAACAACAACGGTGTTTTCATAACCAAAATTGAATATTTCCCTTTACATTGCTTAAAAGTCGTTAGCATGAATGTAACAAAGTAAGCAGAAAATATTGCGTGTCTGCACTGCCTAAAGTTTTAATGGATAACCATTCCATTATATAAATTGGATTTCAAAGATCGTTTAATGATTTTCCTGACATCATTTTTAGTACACATTTTTATTAAATTTATAAAATGCAAAAAAATTAAAAAGCTTTCTGTACGATTTTAATCTTCAAAAGTGAAGTAGTGTATATTCGTGCTTACTTTAGGAGTTTCTAATACAATATCGACTTTGATTCGTTTCCATTATCACGAGATCTATTTATATTTTTATAAGGCATTATTTTATATCTGCAATATTCCCTCACGACACTTTACTGTGGCTTAATGAAATCATAACTGCAAAAAACTTCTAATAGCAATATCTGTTAGAAGTTTGTCACACACTGCATATTTACGTATAAATAAATGAAGTTTCTTCAAGTGTCAGTGTTGATAAACATGTTACCATTGCTATTGATGAAGAATTGAAAGTGAAGGGAAAGGCTTTCAAATATTTGTTATTTAATATTTAAGAAGTTAATTAAACTAAGTTGATTTTTATTATTTCTACTTTGTGTATACGCATTTTTGAAAGTGTATAAAATTAAAACTTACCGAGAAATAAACGTCTCCACATTTGATAATATATTAATTAAGAACAGCACGTAAATACTACAGCACAAAATGAATATTTCATACTGTACTCGTGAATTGATTTCTGTTTTAATTTGCATTCACTTTCATGTGCTTTCATGTCTGTATAAAAAGAATTTAATCATTTCTCTGGAAAAAAATAATAAAATCGAATTCATCCAATAAATAAATTGTAAGTGTTTATACTTCATTTCCCAAAATTCAGTCATTTTGAAATTAAATCGAAGAGACAGTCACAGTCAGTAAGCACATGAAAAAAAATGTTGTTAGTTACAGCAAACGAATAACCATAACATCCAAAATGTAAATTAAGGAAAACAAAAAATGAAGATACTGAAAAAGTATGAAGTTAAAATAAAATACAAAAATATGTTTAAGAGTTCGAATATATGTTAGTTAAAACCCGTTTTTAGTTAAAACCCGTTTTTAGTTAAAACCCGTTTTGTCTAGTTAATTTACTGCTGTACATGTTTTGATTTTAGATAAAACTAGTTTTAACTTTTAACATTAGTTAAAACCAGTGGCGTGAAGTGACATTTGATGATAGGGAAGCTGTGTTTCTGTAAGAAGCCGACTTTCAGGGGCAATGAGTTACTTGCGCGTCAGTAATGGTCTAGGGTCCATTCGTACATGGGTGGTGGCTGTAGAGACAAAGACGACAAGTATCTGACAAAAACCGTTTATTTTAACATAAAATAAACATACACTATGTACAAAATAGTTTGCTTTAGGACAATCAGCCGTTCGGACATCCTGAGCGTCGATGTCTTCTTCGATGGTCGATCGAAGGTGGCCCCGGGACAGTGGCGTTGACAAGTCTGTAAGGCACGGCGAGACTTCGTTCGTTGGAGTCGGGGACACGGTCTAACTCCGAAGTGGCACGGGTTACAAGTTGGCACAATAGACGAAAAATTGTTTTTTTTTTTTTTTTTTTCTTTTGCACGTTGACACACGGCGTTTTGGTTATTCGGAACGTTAATCGAGTGCCAGGGGGTGTCCTCGATTGTCGGAGATTATATCAATCTCCGTTCTTTCTTTCATCCATTTTGATTGGTCGTTCTTTCTCAATCATGCTTCCCGAGTGGTTGGTCCCTCGTTACTAAACGTAACGAGACTCTTACCTGGAGCGCGAAAAAAGTCAAAATCGAAGACGAATTCGATCTTCCACCGATCATAGGACGACTTTCTTCCGCGATTTATGGTTTCTGCTTGGCAGTTTGATATAAACAATGGGTGTCCGACTACAAACGACTTTTACCTATGTTTTTTTTTAAACTAATACATTTTTCTCTAAATTAACCGTTTTTTCGTGTCTTTCGTGACGGGTCAGACCTGTCTGGTACATGACATTTCCATAAATGTTTTAAATAAATGCTGGAAATGGCAAAAATAAACAATTTATGTATTTTAGTTCTAGAATACAAATAATACATACATAATACAAATTGATATGATGCAAACAATAATAGAAAAACTTGTTTTGTTTTTAATTTTTTATAAACTAACTCTATTTGGCGATTTTTTCCGCAAAGTCGTTAATTACTTTATCATAAAAGTCGCTGGTGGCCGACTCCATCAACGTATTTAAAAGCACTTTTTCTATCGAAAGCAACGCTAGCGACGACAATTTTTCCTCCGACCGAGTGTTTCTGGCCAATGTATGAATTCGCTCCGTGGTCGAAAAACTGCGCTCAACAGACCCACCGGTAGATGGTACTGTAAAAATTAATGATATTAAATCATATAATTCTTTTAGTACGTCTTTGTTCGGATCGACATTAATTATAATATGTTTTATGTCTAAGAGTTACTTGTCAATGTAGTCCGGACACGAATATAAATATTGCGATTCACTACGTAATTTAGATAAATCAAAAAATTTCCCATAAAATTTACTTACTTTAAAGAATTAAAACACGCTTGGAAAAATTGTTAATAATTTTAATACAGTCAAACCTGTTTTTATGCGCTCTTTTTATGTGCGATTTTTATTTGTGCGATTTTTTTAATGCGAATTTTTAATTTGTGCGGTATAGTTGGCGACTAGTCTCGTGCGATTCGTCATGTCTCACGTTGACTTATTATAGCTAAATAAACTTATTATAGCATAAATGCACTTATTATAGTAATATTATTGCATGAATATGCGAAAAATGAAATAATTTACTTTTTAAGTCAACAAAACACCACCTGGACAAAAATTATGTAAAACAGACGATAGACCAGACGATGCAGTCAAGTGCTGACATCTGTTGTCAATAAATTCTATTTCGTACGGTTTTGAGTTATTTTCTATGTGAGACTTTTTTTATGCGGTCCCTGTTGACCGCATAAAAAAATTATTTTTTAATTGTGTTGCGAAAACTATTATTTACAGTCATTCGTGAAGTTTCGTGAGATTTTTTTTAATGCGTTTTTTTTAATGCGGTCCCTATCCCCCGCATAAAAACAGGTTTGACTGTATTATGAAAAACATTTAAAAATGATAAAAATTCTAAAGATTTTATGTCTGAAAATCTGTCAATATAATTATAATTTTTTTTTAATTATACTGTAATTAAATATAATTTTGCAAAGAAACGTACATAAAAATAACATTGAATACTCTTTACTTTTTAAATCTTCAACAATTCACTTAGTCAGATAGCTCCCTACCCAATGGCTAAGGGATAGAATCGCTGGAAGCGTTACACGTGTGTAGCTTCCACCAGCTGAACCGGCTGAAATTGGTGCTCTGTAAAGCGCATGCGCCAATGCCCTCTGGCTGCTTTACACCATTCAGTTATTCTCGCCGTGAAAGCTGTCTCCGAAGCGCTTCCATTCTGCCACTGACATTCGAATATACAATAACAATGTTATCGTTTTTTTCACATATAGTATAGAATTTATTAATAAGATACATAATGCAGTTATAATAAAATATTAATTTTAAGTAATTCAAAGTACGTTAAAATATGAAAATTTATATTTTAGAAAATACAAGGGAAGGTCATTGGAAGGTGGAATCGGCGCTTCCATCGCTTCCAATGACGGCACGCCACTGGTTAAAACTAATTTTATCTACATAAATATGTTTGGGGGAAATAAATAAAGTTATGTATAGTGATTCAGGGGAAGATGCCAAACATTTTGCTTATGAAGGAAATTATAACGATAATTTGGGTTTTGGAGGTCCCTAACGGAAATATCATATTCTTGAGCATGTTTTTCAAATAAAACTTTGAAGTATATGAAAAATAATTGTATGTTGTGTTTGCAATGACGACTTTTTTACTGTCTGGCATTTTAGGCATCTCACCCTAAGTATCCGAGTGAGATGCCAAATGCCATTAGGGTAAGATAACAAATATAATTGCATAAAATTAATTTTCGAATATCTTAACCAAATTTAATTTATTGCATATGTAGTACAAAGTACTTCATAGTAAGTATAACAGTGCAGCATAAGTATTGTTAAGTTTCTGCCCGTTCTAACTTGTTCTATAGCTAGCTGAAAGCTCTTTTCAGTCCAAAAATCTTTTTGAAAAGTCCTTATATAATTTCTATGCATATCCTGCAATAAAACGAGAAAACAAAAATTTATTAAAAATAGGCATATTGTAATTCAATTATAAAATAGGCATGTTCACCCCTCCAAAAAAATGTGGCATCTTTTCCATTTGTCGGGGTAAGATGCCTAGTGGAGTCACGTGTTCTAGCATGTCTGATCGGGATCGGCGGTAGCTCACAATGGAAACTTTAGAACCTTAACTACATCACAAATTAATTGTTTTTCGCAATTTTAAATAAATTTTATTCTAACTTTTAGTTTTAAAATGATTCTAGAAACATTTCGCAACAAAAACTTCGTTCTTATCTTGCTTTTATTTTTCTCGGATGTAGAAAACGAGGTAACGGTAGCCAACTACAGCTTTCCACACACAATATTGGCCCAACGATTCATCGTACAAACACATGACAATATCTGACGTCACCGTTAGAAAATATCAAAAGTAGGCATCTTCCCCCTTACCATCTTACCCCGAATCACTCTATATGTTGCAGTCAAAACCAGGTTTTAGTTAGAACGCGTTTTAACTAGTAGAAACTGGTTTATACTGGATGTCTTTGTTATAACTAGAATTTACTGCTAGTCAAAAATGAATTTGAGTTAAAACTAGTTTTAACTAGACAAAACGGGTTTTAACAAAGACATCCAGTATAAACCAGTTTCAACTAGTTAAAACGCGTTCTAACTAAAAAAAGGGCATACACTGTATTAGATAAACTAAAGGGATACTTTGCCACTAACCATTGTGGCAAACTAGGCACAAATAAACATTCGGACTACATCTTAAGCTGTGTTGAACGCATCACAGACATTTTTGACAATAGACTTAATGACGCTAAGTTTTCTAAGATAAACAGGAAACTTGATTTGATCATCGCTGCGGAAAATAACCAATCTCTGATAAACAAACAAGATGCTGTTCTGGAGAAACTCTCCATCGTCGAGGTAAAGACCCACCTACACATCGCCTGGTGCTAAGGCAACTTCTTACCGCGATGTTGTCATTTGCAATGGGCCAACGTCCACTTGCGTGGCCCCCAACCACACTATTTCATGCGCAGATAATGTTCTGCTTGTTTTTGATGCAAACTCTGATAGTAGCAGGCTACCAAGAAGTTGTTAAAGCATAAAATGAACCCTTCAGCGTAAAAGATTGATATCCAGAGAGTGAGGAACATCCAAAACAATGGCGTTGCCATTGAATAAAGTAAACCCACCGATGTGGAAACCCTGGAGAGCGCTATTAAAAAGAGGGTTTCTTTGAAACAATGCCCTTTGTGTGAAACTCCCACGTAAACATCTGCCCAACGTTATTGTCTCTGCAGTGCCAGCATCATTATCTAAAGAGGAACTAATTGAACCTATTTACACCTAAAATGATTTCCTAAACTGAAACATATAAATGGAAAAATTTCAAGACCGATTCCTACTAAAATTTAAAACTAGTAAAAAAGATACCAACCTTACTAACTGGGTTGCTGAGGTCTCCCCTACCTTTGTAAAAATCTGCTCCATATGGGTAAGATAAACATCCAATGGCCGTGCTGCTATGTTCATGATTTCTACCTGGTGCTACAAAGTTTAAATGTTGTAGATATCTGCACTGCAGTTGCCATTGTAATCAGGAAAAGCCAGTCTGCAACCTGTTCTGCGGCAAGCACACGTTTAAGACATGTCCTAATAAACACAAAATCCAACATGCAATAACTGTAAAAAAGAAAGCACAAATCATCATCACAACGCAAGAAACCATTCCTGCTCTCTCTACCAGAATATGCTGAATCACGTCATATCCAATACCATGGATCCAGATAACACTTTCAATATTCTGCACTTTCATATTCTGCAAATCAATTTTGGGCATGACATCGACGTCACTTCCTCCTTAACAACACAATTAAGGATTTTGATCTTGTTCCAGTGCGCAAACCTTATTGCCAAAAGAACAAATTATCCTGTCTTCCAACAAACTGCCCTATTCTCAAGGGCGTCACTAACTTCTCTTGGAGCATTATACTGGCCCAAACCATAACCTATCAACACTTCTCCATGACAACTTCAGCAATGAATATATAACCTGATGTGAGATTAACGCCAATGACCTTGCCCGCTTTATAGTCAACATCTATTGTCCCAAGGACATCGATCTAAACTGCATTTTAAATAAACTTAAGGAAATCATTAATCTTGTCTCTGGAAAAAACATCATTATTGCTGGCGATTTAATGCTCATTCTCCTGCTTCAGGCAGCACTCAGCTAGACAACAGAGGGAAGCTGTTCAAGGAGTTTTTGGCCACCAATGGTTTCCTCATTTCTAATGATCCGAATTCCCTACAAACTTATTCTTCTTCATGTGGCCGCAGCTGGATTGATGTCACTGTTGGCAACAGCAGCACCTTCAATCACATCAAGGACTGGATGGTTCTTCAGAATCATCCCTCAGTGACCATGCCTACATTACATACAGCTTATTGTACAACTCCCTTGGCAATCTAAACTCTTGCTCTGTAAAGTTCAACATCTCTGATGCTAATTGGAACTTGCTCTCCGAAATCATTACTAACAGTTGTATACAATAACTCTACTTCTAACGAAGATGATATCAGGAATATCACAAATAACAAACTGCAGGCTATCACTGATGCTTGCAGGGCATCTATTCCCGTGCACGCTCCCAAATAGAGATCTGTCCCATGGTGGAACAAAGCCATAACCATCTTATGTAAAATCAACAACAGGCAAAGACAGCAATTTCAACGCAGCACCTCTGCAAGACCGCGAAACGAATAAGAAAATTTACATGGAACACTAACGGACATATAAGTCTGCTATTTGGGAAGCTAAAAACGCCTCTTCGAAAGCTTTCTGTTCGAAGGCCTCTACGAACACATGGGGCTATCTCACCAAGCTCTGCTCTGTTAAACTACGTACTTCCACCATTCTACCCAATCACTTAGTAAAGATATCTTTTCTGTATTCAGCAATGCTAACATTGATGGGGGACTCCGTATACCTGGAGTCCACCATCAATGTTCAGTTCGAGCAATTCTGTTGTATTGACGAACCAAACACTGATCTCCTCTGTCACAAAATCATCAGGAACACTGTTGATGATCCAATTTGTTCTCCAAATGCTCCTGCTTTTAGCCATCTTAAAATGGATCATGCCTTTAATAGGCTCAGCAGGAGTAAGGCTCCAGGTCTTGACAAGGTGACCAGCGATACTGCACAGCACATCTATAATTCACATCCAAACTTATTCTTCAGACCTATAATCATTGCCTCCATTACGGCATTTTCTGGACTCTTGGAAGAGCTCACTTATTGTACCGTTTCTTAAGGCAGGCAAATCTGGCAAAGTATATCCTATCTCCTTTCTCCCAGCTCTGGGCAAGTGTTTGAACGGCTTATCACTAATAGACTGAACTATTTTCTGGAATCCACACATTCTCTTCATAACCATCAGTATGGTTTTTGCAAGCAGAAATCAAGTACCAATGCTATTTGCAATGTGGTCGACCATGTCAGCGATCTCAACAGGCACAAGTATGTTCTGGGCATTAGTCTGGACATACAAAAAGCTTTTGAAAATGCTTGGTGGCCCATGATCCTGTACCAACTTCGCAAATTTAACTGCCTGGTCAATATTTACTACACACTGAAGGACTTTCTGCAAAACAGGAAGTCCACCATCAAGTCTGACTCTCTGTTCTTTCAGAGAGCAATCAACCGTGGTTGTCCTCGGAGTTCTGTTTGCAGGCCTCTCCTTTCGCTTGTTCTCCTTGGCAACTTTTCAAGCAAGACTTTGGTCAAGATCACAGCATTGCACTCTCTGATGATGCATTCATTCTTCTCAGTGGAAATTCGAGGTCTCAACTTGAAGACAGGGCAAACCGCATCCAAAAAAAGATCGAAACCTGGGGCACACATTAAACTACATTTCAACTTTTCAAAAACCAAGCCATTATCTTTACTAGCCCAGGAAAGCCGCAACTTTACCTAAGAGTTCCAACCATCAAAATGAATGGCTGTTCTATTAAAGTGGTCAAATCTCTGCGTTATCTTAGTGTTATTCTTGACCACAAGGTCTTTTGGACACAGCATATTAATTACATCACTTATAATACTAGAAAAATTTTTTATAATTTCTATAAAGTGGCACGTGGGGTCTAGATGCTCATGCCATGAGCACAATCTACAATCAAATCTTCATCCCAATTGTTACTTATGACTAGTGCCTGGGCCCATGTGGCTAATAAATCTTATCACATTCGTAAGCTGCTGTCTGACCAGCGCAGAGCTCTGCTTCTCATCACCAAGGGCTACAACACCTGCCCTAGTAGCAGACTACAGGTCATCTCTAAGAAGCCACCCATCAACATTGTGATTAATTTTGTTTTTGTTGTCTTTATTCTTAATGTCGGCACAATCAGCATTGATGTCAACTTAATCGAGACCCTACACCATTCCACATTCCTGTGGACCCTACTCGTAGCAAGCTCCTCTCTACCTACACCTATTTCAATGTATTCATTGACAGGTCTAAGTCCTCTGCGGGCACTGGGTGCAGCTTTGTTGTTTACAACAGTGACAAAAAAGTATTCTCTATGCGTCTAAGACTGTACTCTCACTGCAGTGTTTTCCAGGCAGAGCTGATTGGTATTCTGCATGCAATTCACTAGGCGAACTGAAACTACAAGAAGCAGCACTTCTTTATTTACATTGACAACCAATCTGTCATCAAAGTTATATACAATCACTCCCTCTATCCTGTTGCCAACGACATCCACCGTAACTTTGACAATAGTTACTCCATCACCTGGGTAAAGGCATACATTGGAAACACTGATAACGAACATGCTGTACTCTGGCAAAGTCTGCTGCCACTGACCTGGAGGTGGAGAAGACTTTCGATAAAATACCTCAGACTTATATCAAGCAGGTCTTGTAGGAAGATGATCTCTTGCAACAATGGCAATTTGAATCAGACCAAAAACACAACTCTACTGCCTACCGTTTCTTCCCCTCTATCAAGGATTTCTTCAATAACACCTGTGTGACCGTAGGGCCGGTATCTCTTTAATACCGTGTCAGTATGACACCACTGTATCCTTAGATTGATACAGAGAATCGTAAAATCGCGCGAGCGGTTACGTATGGGTTAGACCCGGAATGAAGTAAGTGTAGAGAATGATCGGAGCACTCGGAGATATTTATATATATAAAAAAATACCCGTTTATTTACCCATAGATCTAATTAGATACAAAACGATTTCTTTACAGAGAGATTGATAAGATACATGACTCACGATCGCAATCGTAAATTTTATACAGATTAGAGAGAGAGCTTACAAATGTTCGCGGGTAGGATAAATACCTTAAGATATAGGCTGATTGTATCGGCGAACGTCTGATAGATGATATAATATCTTCGATTCTATATTTCAGTCTAAATGTAGATTAATCCAATTGTCTCAGATTTCAATCCAATTGTACGCTAGTCCGAAGAGGATGAACAGAGGAGGAGGAACTTGACGGCAATAGATAAATCCGAACGGACACACACACACACAGTCAAGTGACAACTTCTGTTGTTTTACTCATCGTACACCCTTTTTATATGGAGAGGTGTTTTGCAGGCCCTTCCTTGATATCGTCAGAGGAGTCGATTTTCTTGGACCAATAAAGTGATGGATGACATAGTCGTGACACAAAACTTTAACTCATCTTAACAAGGAACTCAACTCGTGGGAATCGGGTTTAAACCGAACTTATCAGAAAGTTTTATCAGTTGATTTACCGTTAAACTAACCCTTTTTTGTTTGCTTCGTTCCGTTTTTGTATAAAATGTAGTTAAATATTTTGATTAAGATTATATAAAAATGTTATATAAAAATATAAAATATAATTATGTAAAATATAAAATGTAATTATGTATTATAAAATGTTATATAAAATATAAAAAGTCCATCATATAAAAATCCCGATCTTCACACCTGGATTATACCAGACTTTTCAACCACTCAATTTTTGAACTGGTCACGGCCGTTTTTCAACTACCTCCAAAGATTCACCGTTCACAATAACGAAATTTGTACCATCTATGGCGTTCCTGTTACTCCCCTCCATTATATCTTTTACTGTCCCATGCTATCAATGCCTTGTCACATTTTGAGGCCTGCTATTTTAGACAAAGGTTGACCCTGAGAATGCAATTACTTAATAGAAGACAAGAACATTTACTTCTACTTCAAACAGCTTATATCTTCCTACAACAAAGTCACAACAGTCCCTCAACTCTGTTTCCACTAGCTTTCATTCTTTGTCACCATTGTTATTCCTTAACTACAACAATTTTGTAAATAATTTTATGAAAATATGTTTGTTACATATTTTATACTTTATTTCTATTTTATTTTTTCTGTAATTCATATGGTACTATATGCATTATTACTGTACTGTACATTGTACGGAAAATGGTATTTATATTTGTATTTTGTATTTCAACTATTTCATCTGTATTATTTCTAATGTAAATTCATTTGTATTCTTTGTATTCTTTCATATATTCACTGTACCTGCTGCCTGGTAGTGCTTTGCAGGAACTAGGAGGTATATTTTGTGCCAAATAAATAATGACGATGTATTGGGCATGATGTGATTACCATCCAGCGTTGTGTGTCACAATGGTTGTACAAACAAGTGTGGACACATGTTCGTCCATTCATCGTAAAATTTGTACTTTTAAAAAATCCCCAAACGTTATTCTTTGATTTCTGTTTTAGTGCTGCAAACAGCATTTTCCAGCAAATATGTGCTCAGCACTTAACCAACGCTTTGCTAAAAATAGCATTGTCGTGTTGCCAAACTTTTTTAACAGCTCAGTGAGCATGTTTGTTGCCAAAAATTAAGATAGTACAGTAAACATTTATTTATGTCATGCCATGTTACTTATTTTTACACGAAATTTAAAATTTTCACTATATTTTTTTACAGGTGAACAAAACAATTCGAAAGAATGGGTATTAGCTGCTATAAAGGTAAATTTTATATGAATTTTATAATTCAGTTTTGTATTTTTACAATTGTCTTGTGTTTTCTAAGAACCCAAATTTTGTGATTTTTGATGAATCTGAAAACAAAATGGTGAGAGGACTTCATTTTCGAGTCTTCAAAGCTCTTCAAGAGAAACTCAAATTTCGGTATTTTCATAAGTATTTTCTAAATTGTTTTTATTATTCTATAAATAAAACAATATAAAAGAATCAATACTTACAATATACGTTATTAGTCCGAGAAATAATTTCACCAATTGAATATTTATGTGTTTAATTTTAGATATTTGGTTAAAACGAACCAACATTATCAGGTTCACTATGCGAGGGCGGTGACTGCTGCAAATTTTCCTTACACTATTATACCATTAAACATGTTTACTTAACTGACATACAAGAATCTTTGTTATGATTATAATTATACATAAAAAGTTTAATAAAATAGACATAAAGTTTGATTGTCATTTATTAATCTGTAAAATATAAATTTTGCGGAGGTAACAAAATACATGACGAAAAAACCACATATCGTATTGCATATCTCAATTCTATTAAATTTACTTATGTTTCCAAAGATGGTCACAATATATTGAATATGAAAGAAATTGTCTTGTATTATTGATGTCTCCTACGGTTTATCCTCTAACATTGACAGACAGCCTATAATAAGATTATTTTTTCATCTATTACACAACTTGATGTCCGATTATTATCTCCTTTTAAACAGTTCAATACAATAGAACAGTTCAACAGTTATTATAAATTAGCATTGAGTCATAAAATAACAAATCTGTGTTTGTGAGTTGTAGAAAAGACCATTGTCCGTTATCAATTAAGTATCACAACGCTGAATTTGCTATTAATTCGAAGTTTTTGTAACATGCCTATTTGCAGAATATTTCACATTAAAGTAAATTTTCTTATTTTTATTCCACATATTTTTAACTAAAATCTATTTCTTTGCATACATTTAGTTATTCTATAGCTAAACCAATAGACGATTACTTCGGTGATTTAAGCAAAAATGGAACATGGACTAAACTGTTTGGGAAAGTTGCAAGGCAGGTAAGTGATTTAATTATTAAGCAAGGTTCCACTGTATTTTGAATTTAATGAACATTTTATAGTAAAAATATAGGGTAATTGTGAGTTTACAGATGCAAAATCTTCTGAATTGATATGTTTATGAATAACTCATTATTTGCAACAATATACAGTAGAGAACCGAAAATCGGAATCAATTGGGGACTGGGGTTGTTCAGATTAGTGATTTGTTCCGATTACCGAATATGTACGAATAAATATATTAACCTGTCCGATGTTCAAATTTTTTTCCGTTGCGTGTCGCTTCGTGTTGAATTTTCGTCGATTTTAAGCCTAACGAAAATTTTTATAATAATAATCGAGGCTATCGTATCGTTAAAAATTATTTCTTTATTTTGTACAAACAAAATAAATATATTGAAGAATATAAAAACATAAAAATTATATTTTAGAAGTAAATTTAGTATCAAAAACGTTCGATTCAGCACGACACAGTCCGACTGAAAATCGTTCCGATTACCGGCGATTCCGATTAACGAGTCTCTACTGTGAATGAAAAATACATCTTGTATGAAATGAACAACATAAATGAAGTGATAATATTTAAATCAGAAAGAAAAAAATTAATTAATTAATAAATTCAGTTGACTTAAAAAAAGATAATTAAAATAATAATAAAACTTTATAGCATATACGTTGTCCAAACACTACAGATCAATCAGTCTTTCTTCACAGACAAGACTATGCCTCTGTAAACATACGCAAACACAGTAAAACACGAAGAGTTTGCTTCTTGGTGATTGGATAACACTGATATGAAAAGACGTTTCCGAAATTTTAATGAACATAATTTTAAGTTGTATATTATCAATCAATCTTTATTATTTGATATAACTTTTGTTATTACAAAGGGGGTTAAAAGAACATTGTTGTTTTAAGGTAGCTACATGAACAAAGAAATTGTATAATTTATACAAAGTTAGCTTGGAAAAATTATCACCGAGTATAATTTGATAACAAAAATCAGATGGCAGAGTAGCAGCTCGGGTATCCAAAAAGAAGTTACAAGAATCGAGAAGGTGTTTTCTCATATTCATCACTCTGAGTCGTCCGAGATATTAATTGATTTGCCATTTAGGTTTATGGAAAACCTATTTAGTCTAAACTGTGCACCAAATGACTTTAGTTTATAACCCACATCAGACAATAAATAAGGCATTGAACTCCACATTCCATTGAGGAAGATTTCACTGTTCCAACCTCTTTCAGTCAAATATTGAACATCCCTAAACCAATACAGGTCTCTCAATCGTCGATCACTGTCCAGAAAGAACAGACTCTCACTTAAACACATATAGCTATATGACAATCCTATATTATTTAATAATCCTTTAGCGATAGCAGGCCAATATTTATGTACACTACATTCGTACATACTACATTACTACATTACTATATGGCTTCAAAAAAGAATTACCATCCATCTTTGAAAGTCTTGTATATGTCAATTTTCGATAATAGTCTTCCGGTAGGTCAACTAGTTTCCTCCAAAATCTAAACACTTTTATCACCAATCCAATTGCGAGGGGAGGTCTTCCCAATTCCATTCTCAATGCAGACCCCGAGACAGATCTGTTAATATGGAACACCCGCTTAAAGTAGAATAACTGTATCGTTTCAAACTTGTCCACTAAAAGACCGCCCCAAACCGAGAAAGCATAAAACATACTTGGTCCAATCAAAGAATCAAATAGTTTAAAGTAGTTATTTAATGAAGACGCTTTGATTTTAATAAGTAACGTGACGAGATTGGAGATCCTAGATCTTGCAGCAGTTAACACCTTGTTTAAATGATAGGAGAATGTACCATGTGAAGAAAAATAAATACTCAGATATTTAAAGTTAGACGCAATTTCAAATCTATGGTTTTCTAAACTAAAACTATCTTTTTTTAAAGTTTTCCACCTCTACGAAAGATCATAAGCTTTGTCTTTTCCAAATTAATTGCCAATCGATTATCTTCACAGTATTTCCAAGTAAGATTAAGTCTTTCTCTAAGCGAAGAAGCCGAATTAGCCAAGAGAAGGATATCATCAGCATAAAGAAGACAGTTAATTTCAACATGAGAAAATAAAGGTATCATAGAACTTTTACCTCTCAGAAGCCCAGGGAGATCGTTCAAAAACAAAACAAAAAGGATAGGACTCAGTGGTTCTCCTTGAGGTAGCCCTCTATTGGACTCAACATAATCAGTGCTTAATGAAAAAGTTTCTATAAAATATCTAGTATTGGAGAAGAGACTCTTAAGTAAGTTGACAAAAAACGAAGAAAGACCAATGCTTCTAAGCTTATACCATAACAAATCATGATCAACTGTGTCGAAAGCTTTCTTGAGGTCAATAAATGCAGTATATAATTTCCCTCGTTTCCTCGATAGTGATATTTAAATAAGACCAGTCAAAATAAACAAATTATATTCAACACCTCTATTTTTAACAAATGCTCCTTGAACAGGTGTAATAATATTAAACTCGTTCATCCAAATCCGGAGCCGATTTGCAACAATAGTTGAAAAGACCTTTCTATTTACATTAATTAAAGCGATTGGTCTATAATTAGTTGGCGTCTGCCTACATCCCTTTATATATATCATTTTCAAAGCAATTTGTTTCCACGATAGTGGAAAGGAGCGCCTAGACCAAAAGGAATTAAACATATCCGATAGTATTTCTGTAGAAAGGCATTTTATCATTTCATTCCTTATATTATCAGGACCTGGGGCCTTAGATGATCTTAGTTTTCTGATTACAACTTCTAATTTGCTCAGGGTAATAAGGTCATCCAAAAGAGGTACAGTATTATTAAGATTTACATCGGTATAAATTACTGTATCTGGTCCAGCGAAATACTCTTGTAAATAGTTTAACAAATCCGAAAGAGATATAGCATTTTCACACGGTTTCTTAATTCGAAACTTATTGACTAGTGACCAAAAATCTCTAGTATTTTTTGTCTTCAATAATAATGAATTTATTTTAGCCAAAAAGATCTTTTTCTTCGCCTTACATAGAGACTTGTAGCTTTTATTTAATTTACAATATTCGTCCAAGAGGTTTCTACTTTTGTTTCTTCGAAACATTCGTAGTATTCGGTTCTTAGATTTCTTTAAACGTAGACACTATGGATCAAACCATTGCTTCTCAAATGATAATAAGAAAATGTTCTTCTTGACCATCCCACATCGTAAAGCCGAAGCCAACAAAATGTTTAGTAGTTCATCATAGGAACTCTGCGCATCCAGCAAAAAAGTTGTTTTAATCGAGGTATACAGCGACCTAACCAAAGATAAATAGTCATCCGATCTATCTTGTTTCCATACGTAACGAATTTTTGGGAATTTCACAGTCCGTACCCTATCCGTCGTAAATTCAAATAAAATCGAGATTAGAAAGTGATCAGAATTGAAAATATCAAGAACTCTAAAATCCAATAATCTATCTAGTAAATAAACATTTACTGTTATTAGATCTATAACAGATAGACCAACTGTCGAAAGAAAAGTGAATTTAGCCGGATTGTCTGAGGAACATCGACCATTTAAAATATATAATCCGCGCGACTTAATCAGTTGTAAAAAGCTTTTTCCTCTTTGGTTCAATGTTTAGTCATTAGATCTTCGGGAATTTAGGACATTAATATTACTCCCAGCATAAAAATTATCTAGTTCCTCGCCTATTCTGGCGTTCATGTCACCTAAAATAACTATATCGTCGTCAGGGAAATTCATCAACAAGTCTTTCATTTTTTTAACAGAAAATCATAAAGATCTATTCTTATATAAACAAGAACAATAATCAAGCTTTGACTAAGTGAACAAAAAAATCTTCCATAATTTAATTTAATCACCATAAGATTATCGGAGTTAAACAACATTTCTGAGGAGCCCAATTTCTGGGAAACTGCAAGAATAAGACTGCCATAAGGACGACCGGGACCAATTAGTTTTTTAGCAAGTTGTTCATATAGAAACAAATCTGGGTTCAACATAGAGAGAACCGGTTTGAAATACTTAGTTAACCATGTCTCAGTTAAAACAACTAAATCATAATTTTGCAATAAATAAATGAACTCTTGGTCACACTGATAAGTCCAGCGTTCCTTGGGAATTCCGAGACAATATCCTCATTTCCAAAGTTTTATTTGTCTCGTTAGCAGTTGTTCCACTTAACCTTTTTGGCTGGGTTTGTCTAAAAAAGTATCGATCTTCTGTAGTTCATTCGTATCCAAATTAAAAGTAAATTTGTCACCATCGACAGTCAGGCAGTCGGCTTTCAGAAATACTTTTTTTTTCAAAGATTTTGCTTCCGGAAAAAAGGGCAACAGTTTTCTACGCCTTAATCTTGATCTGTATGACAAATCGTCAAAGACTCTAATGCGCGAGAATGACGGCGACGCCTGAATTTTTTTAAAATTTTTAAAGATAACTCTTTTGTCATCTTGACTACAGAGTTTAAACAAAAAAAGTCAAGTTCCCGATATTCGATAACTATTAACTAAAGGAATAGACTCCCCGCTCTGTCTTTTAAATAATTCAATAAAGCGAGTAGCATTATTAACTATTTCCTCGTCATCGCCACTCAAACCAGAAACAATGATATTATCCTTCTTCGAATCGTTATGAACCGAGTATATATAATAATTTTGAAGAGAAAGTATATCCATACATACAGTTTTGAAGGACGAAAGTTCAGCAATTTCTCCTTCCAGGCGAGACAGCCGTTCGTCGTATTCCTTATGTAAATTAGACAGCCAGTCAAATTTCGATGACAATTCCTCCAGTTTCGATAGAATAGTATCGAAACGTTCCTCGAGGAAACACAGAATCTTCTGAGGTAGTTGAGAAGGAATATCTTGCGATGCAAAATAGTCCTCCAATCGAGATGATTTCAACGTTGGTTCGCTTGGAGATCGACGGCGTTTATCGGCGGAAATCGAAGCTTTATTGCGAGGTGAAAAAGGTGGTGTACGAGACATTAGGCCTGGGTTAAGTTCGACTCCTCCAATAACAAGCAAAAAGAACAAAATTAAAAAAGAAAGTATCACAGTAGAAAAAGCCATCATCTATAAAATCAATTAATGGCAGACAACAAATTGTAGTTCGAAAGAGTAACTCGCAGAAAAAACACGCCAGCAGCCAGCACTGTCAACAGCGCCCCCCTAAGTTGTATATTATTGTCAACCATTTTTTCATTTTAAAGTAAAATGGCTGACAATACTCAACAATTTTTTTATTTAGACCTGATCAGTACAACACATAAACAAAACATTGCAAAAACTGTAAAAGCGACAATCCAACATAAAATAGACTAGATTTCCAATGGAATACATCTTATATAACTGTATAACTTTCCGACGTTACATTACACTCAGTTACATTAGGTTTATATGAAATTTCGCAGGAAGGTGCAATCTTTTCAGATAAAGGTAGTAAACCTTTATTCAGTAGCTTCAACAAAAGTAATTTATGCTCACATCGCATGCAAGTTTTTATTCAATTTTTTATTTTTTATGTATATGTACTGTACGTAATAAGATATAACTATGTAGAACAGTATATTTTTGATTAAGATTATTGGACTACTTACAAAGTTGATTTAAGAAAAATATCTATTTGAAGACTTATCATGCCATGTAAAAACCAATTATGAAATTTAATGTTTTTGAAATTAGTTTTGTGAATTGTAATAATAAGCGCTAAAAGCTTTATGTAATTTAATACTGGACTGATAAAATAATGAACACGAAGCCATAGCAATATCACAAAGAATTAAGATGCACTGGAACTAGAAGTCGCTATTTATGAAATATTCCATTGGATCATAGATGCCATGTTCAAAGATGTCATGATGATGCCTTAAATTTAAGATGCATTGTACTGTACGTTAAAGAATGTAAAACCTGAATAAAATGAAACTTTTATTTGAATAAATACAGGCAGGTGCAAAAGTAGTTATACAGTTGAGAATCTAAAATATACAAATATTTGTTATTTATTATTATTTTTTTTATTAGTTCGTATCCCTTATTTATGATTTAATTTGTACATAAAAATAAATGTTTTTTATTCCTATTTTTTCCCTGTATGTTTTTTCCCACAACAACTGTATACCTATATTTGTACCCCACGAAAATAACTAATGTGAAAATATGTTATATCTATTTTTGAATAAAAATTTCTATTTTAGTCACCAAATTATATTAATTAATAATGAATGTATTAATTCTTAGGAAGTGAACATGGGAATTATTCCAGTGTTAATGAAATTCGATTTGTCTTTAACTGTGGAATTTTCTGCAATAGTGGGATTCGTATCAGCGGTATTTGTTGTTAAAGCTCCGGAAAAAATGTCTAATTGGAGTTCTATTGCCGCTCCATTTTCTTTTATGGTAAGTGAAAACATAACAAATGGACATAAAAATTTTAACTTCGTTGATATATTTCAATTTTCTAGGTGTGGGTCTCTGTGTTTGTTACCATGCTCGTGTTTGGACTAGTGTTACACAAAGTGTTAGAACGAGACTTTGTAGAACAAGATATAGAAGTATTCTGGCCAAGAAGTAAAATCTTCTGAAATTTGTTTCGTACTTTTGTATATCAAGGTATGATTATGTAGTTTTGTATAATTTATAACTGTTCTTCCTTATGTAATTAATTTTATATACAGAAATAAATTTGAATGCTGTAAGGAGGTTGTCATCCAGATTGCTGATAGGAATATGGTGGTTATCCATCCTTGTTCTCGTATCCAGTTATAGTGGAACTTTAATGTCGTTCTTGACATATCCTATTGCTGAAAAAGTTCCAGAAACCTTTGAAGAATTAGCAAGTTCTGTCCAATCAGGTGAATATTCTTGTGGAATACCCAAAAAAGGTGGGATATGGAGAACTATTCGAGTAAGTTGAGATGAAACCATTATAAAAAATACCAAACGTTAGTCGCAAATTAAACTTTAATCATAAATAATTTTTTAGAATTCCGAAATGAAAAGTGGTAAAATAATAAGAGATCACATAATACAAAACAACAACTTCATTAAGTTGTCAATAGCAGTTGATAAAGCACAGAAAGAAAAGTTTGCTATAATATACGCTGATTTTATGTTGAAAGGAGTGCTTCGGAATGACTTAGACAAATTTGTATTTTCGAATGACAAATTTTCCACCTTTATGCAGGCATATGCAATGAGAAAAGAATTTCCCTTTTCAAGCCAAATAAACAAAGTGTAAGTTTATTGTATTATATTTACATATTTTTTTCTTTCAAAAATAGTACTAAAAATTATTATTTCAGAATTCGACGTTTATTCGAATCCGGAATTGTCGAGAAAATCGATTACGCTGAAGATTCTAAGATCATCAAAACCTCAGAATTCAACGAGTTATCGGTCGATGAAATCATTAGCCCTCTTTTACTACTTATATTAGGCTACAGTTTGTCTATTGTTTGCTTAATTATTGAAAGAATTTATGTGAAATTATCTCGTATTTAACAATATATTTCACTTTGAATTTCTGGACATTCGTCGCGCAATGAAGATTCGTTTGAAAACTCGGCTTTTATAACAATAATAACAAGAGAAAATGATACGCAAATAATTACATTTTAATTAATATATTCTTTATTGCTCACTGATGTAAATATTGCAGAAATTTTTCGAAACTTAAAAATTATTAAATGTATAATTTTTACGAATTGTACATTTAAAAAAATAAATTTATCATATTTCAATGTAGATATGAAAGAAATATTTATTTTGAATTTCTAGTAAAGAATAAAAATACTTTATTATCTAATAGAAGAATTCAAATCATAATCATGCACAAATATTTCAGTTTACACACCCTAACAAGTGTATTTTGGACTGACGATTATTTCCTGTGAAGAAAGAAGTATATATACACTTTTTATATAAAATAATCTCTGTCAGTAAATGATTTGTTAAAGACTGTAATTTGCATTTTATTATAATATTTTTTCCTCTGAATTTAATTGTTTATTTAAATAAAAGTAAGCGATCGTATATCATCATTTTCTACCTATACATTTCACAAACAGATTGTAACACATGTATTCGAACACACTGAAAACACTTGCAATAGGATTTTAGTGTAATTTTTATTTTTATCATAATTAAACATCGAAAAAATATTCATTATTTAACGAAGATTTATATGAGTAAATATTAACGTTGAAAATTAAACTTTTGTAAAATTTATTCTTGATTGTTTGAACAGCTAAATTAATCAATGAACAAGATGTTCAACTCGTATCGTAATCTGAGCAAATTAAAGTATAACAAACTCTGCCTTCACATATCCGGAATAAATGTTTTGTAAACAGCGATCTAAAATTGATTAAAATTAGAAAAATTATAGTTATTAAATATTTTCGGTATCCGCAAGTCCTCATAATACCGTGTTCTATGTTACCCTATTAGATAACTTACATTGTTGTATTCATTATTGCCATAAATACCATTATTGCCCTGACATTTCATAGGAAATATCTTATTAAAGCTCAGTAAATCATATGTATACAGCTGTTCGTAATAAATTACCATACTTTCTCGTTTTTAAAATCACAATAGGAAACACTACTTTAACTCGGATATTCTTAAAGATACGGAAAAAAAAGCGAAGTTCAGTTTGTTTTTCTGTTGTGACAAATACTTTGTTTGAAGTGCATCTATAACAATGATAGTGTTATAGATATAAATACTAGTGTAAAGGAGATTACTCCGCTTATCGGAAAAATAGGTTGTATGTGTCGATTGAGTTTAAACCTTGTACACATAACAGATTGATTATAATGGTAAGAACCATACCTTGTGTTAATTCAGTTTGTCAAATACTTAATGTAATATTTTAATTATTTTAATTATTGTATTGTTTAGTTGGCTGATGCTCTATGCCCAAAACATGCAAATGGCACGTATCAACTAAATAAAGATGTAAATAAAGCCAAGTGTTGATTTTAAAACTCAACCTTAGGTTCATAGTCCAACAAATCATCAAACACGGTTTCAAAGAAGAAAGAGCTAAGAAAATTAAGAAAATTTTAAAAGCATTCTTTGAATAAACATTTCAAACTTCTAATTTGGCAACTTCTTGAAGAAACGTGTTTTAATTAGCACAAGTGTGATATTAATATTCGCCATTCATTCGCCAAGTGGAAATTTTGCAGTTGTAAACCCAAGAAAATCTTTTAATTCATTTTCAAATTCTACAGAAATGTTCGATGAAATTTTAAAATAATTTTATTATTCGGTAGCAATGTTAGTTCTATATATTTAAAAATTCGTAGAAATTTTAGGAGACAAATATAATCCAATAGGAATAAAAATTTTTTCATCTTTATAAATTTTATTAATTACTTTTTTTCTATTTTTTCCACTTAAGTAGAAAATTGATCAGAGTAATCCTGTGTTGATAATCAAAAATTATAAGTCGAATGATCTCTTAATACAATATCTTCGTTAGGTAAGTTTAGCATATGAAATAATTTTCGACGAATGCTCTACGGTGATGTGCAACTCGTGCGCATCCTTTACATTTACATTCACGGTTTGATTATTTTTATCAAATCTAAATTCTGCCAATTTAGAATTTGTTGCTGAAATTATGTTGCCATTTATTGCATCAAACAATTTACTTTTATTATCTTTAATAGAAACTAATGGAATGAAATGTGATATATCTGGCAATGGCTCATCTTTTTCCTTTATAATCTCCTCGAGTGTAACAACATAATCATTATTGTGATTAGATATATTAAACCAGTTTCTTGGAATAATAATTTCGGTAAGTCCGACAGCCGAATTTCCGTGTAAATTAATAGGTGGACTCATTTTCACCATGCAACAAGACTACATATTCTTGGGAAACATGTCCATACTTGCATTACTGACCAACGAAACGAAAAAGTCTGACTGCATCATTTTGTTATCTTTTGCAATTCTTTGGTATAAAACCTTCCTTCCAGAATCTCGTTATTTGGGTCTTTCAATGCGTAGGTCAAAGGATACGATAGAAATCGATCGTAAATAACAAATATTTCTTTCGTCCACCCAGGTAGATATCCACAGCTAAATGTTTTACGTATTTTCGAAATTCGAACTAAATCTCCAATATTAAATTTAAATTTACTTTTCCTTTGTATACCATATAGCCTATCAAAAATTGTACCATGATGCAAAAGACTAACTTCAGATGGAGCCATACCGATACTTCTGTTAAAAGTATTATTTCCTTTTACAATATTGTTTAATTTATCGATATATTGATAAGAATCACGATAAGTAAATAGTTTATATATTTTATTTCTTAGTTTTATTTAATTTCTCAACTATGAAAGCCTTAGTATCCAAATGAGTCGAATAATGATTAATTTTATATTTTTTAAAATAATTTTTTCTAATCTATTATAAAATTCGGTTCTTTTGTCAGTTTGCACATATTTAGAAATATTTCATTTTAAAAATTATTTCAAAAGCTTTCAAAATAGACTTAGGATTTTTATCCATTATTGGTACAACGTAACGATATTTACTAAATACATCAATTACTATTAATAAATATTTTATACCATTATTATATCTAGAAAATTGCTTTAACACTATTAAATCGGCCTGCCATAGACTGTTGGAATAAAAGGCTTTAGTTTTTCTTCATGAATATTTAACTCTTACGGGTTTATGAAGCTAATAAACTAGTTGAGTAGACAACCATTTTCTGACAACTGATCTCGGTAAATTAGAAGCCTTATGTGCCTTTATTAAACCTTATTTATTTTCTTTTCTTTACTTTCCTTATACTATCTTCCTGTAGTAACAATTTTACTTCCGTTTTCTATTTACTTAACCACGCGGTAGTTAGTCGACACATGTGGCCTGGACGGTAATAAAAACAAAAAGGGTGTGACACCGAGGGGTCGAGGGGTTACGTCAGAGGAGATAGGAGGACAGGAGCGAGAGGAAGGAAGATTTTTCGGAGGGAGAGAAAAACGGGACGAACAGAAACAAAGAAAGTTATTAAGGAACGGATCCGAGGTTTTTTTTTCTTATTTATTACCGCCAGTCACCCCTTCGAACCAATTTTCAGTCTTATCATCTCTGTTTAATTCTCTTCCACCTTATCTTTCTCTAGGGCCCAGTACTTAGTTAAGCTAGATATAAGTTAGAATAAGTTCTTTGTCTTGTCGGCACGCGGGGACTAATTGATGACATTGTTACGCGCAGTCCCAAATGTATTTGTATTAGTAATTAGTAAGTGTGTGTAATCGTTTCTTTGTAAATTATTTATGTTCGCTGAAATTAATAAACCTTTTTTTTTATTCTATCAAAGCCGAGCGACTCTCAGGGTCTTGTTATTTCATATACTCGGCTAACAATGGCGTCCGCGACAGGATTCTGTTAGTAACGGGATACGGTTTTTATTGTATAGAACGTAGCATTGTATTATCGTGCCTGTAGATTTAAGGCCCTACAATTTGTAATCAATTGTATTATTTTTATATCATTAATTATGGATGATTGTAACCAGAACAATCTTGCTACATCCTCAGGAGGCGAGGGTGAGGGGATCCCTCCTGTAGTCACAGGGTTTCTAGGAATGGTTCCCATTTTTTCTAATAGTGGCAGTGATTTGGTTAATGTCCGCCAATTCTTCAAGACCATAGATAATATATCTCGCCTGGCTGGGTGGAACAGTGAAGTGAAATTGGCTGTCTTACAAGCTCGGTTAAAAGGGGGGCCATTATCGACGTTCTTCAGCTTGGCTGACCAAGATCCTTGTACTTTTGAGGGAATTAGGCAAAAATTAATTCAATGTTACGAAAAGCGAGAACTTAAGGAAAAGAATGCACTCGACCAACTCTTAAGTATTAAGCAGAACCATGATGAGACGGTATGTGACTATGTCATCCGCATGAATACACTGTTGTCGAAGGCCGCTTCCAATAACGAAAAAATCGGTGCCTTGAGGGATGACATTATTAGAGAGAGATTTATAAAGGGCCTAAGGCCCCAGCTAAAGGGATACGTATTAAGGAGAGAACCCCAGACCTTAGATCAGGCAATTAAGGAAGCGGAGAGGGAAGAACGGGTCGAACTCGAGTGTAACGTTAGTAGAGAAAATAAATTTGTACACACCATTGAAATAAAGAACCCAACCGCTAATGAGGATCCGAATGGTGTGATGAATATTGTGAAAACAAAGGAAGACGATAGACTTGAAAGGTTGGAAAAAATGGTGGGGTCGTTATGTAGTACTGTTAATGGTTTGGTCGAAAGACTGGGTGGAAATCTAGATAAAAATAAGGATAGCCCGAACCGATCTGTCCTAAAAAGGTGTTACATTTGTGGGAATCCTCGCCACCTGGCCCGCCAGTGCCCTCAACGGAATATAAATGATTTAAACTAATTACGGGGCGTGATGATAGCCAGTATCACGTCCCATGCATCGAGCTAACCCTGGCCCCTAATGTGTTCTTCTCTAAAAAGGGCCTTCCCCTCATTCTTGGTGATGCTTATGGTACCAGTATCAAGTTTCTGGTCGATACGGGTGCGGAAAGGTCCGTGCTAAGCCTGAAGATCGCTCAGAGCGAGATATGGAGTAGGGGACCGAACGGTGCACTTCACAGGAGTTGGAAACGACTACGAGGAATCGGTGGGGAGGTTATCGAATGCGAATGGGAGTCTAATATCAAGATCGAAAGAGGAGGGAGAACTCAAAATGTTCAAATGACTTGCATGCACTTGCCATCCGAAGTCGAATACGAAGGAGTATTGGGTATGGATGTGTTAAACAGGTTCCCGGAAGTATTAATTGAAACAGGTGAGAATGTAACATCTTGGAATAGAACCGAAATTGATGACTTTTATCAGTGTTGTGGATTCAGAAGGGAGGAATCCGATAATACGATGGAGGTTAATTTATCCCATTTGAAAGACTACGAAAAAAAGGAAGTGGAGCGTATCTTTAATGAACACCCCGGATGTTTCGCACGGAAAATAGAAGATTTGACCGGTACTAAGGAATTTCTTCATACACCTATCATTAAAAGTAACCAAATAATTAATACAAAACAATATAGAATACCGCAATGTTATTTGAGTGAACTAAAGAAAATGATAGTTTCATATCTGAAGGCGGGGATTTGCGAGGAGAGTACTTCTGAATGGAATTCCCCCCTTCACATTGTCCCGAAGGAGTCCGGCGAGTTAAGGGTTACTCTCGATCTACGAAGAATTAACGAAGTAACCCAGTCCCAGGAGTTCCCTCTAGCCCGTGTGGATGAGATCTTAACGAAGTTTCAGGGAAGCAAATTCTTCTCGGTAATCGACCTAAAGTCTGGATATTTCCAGATACCCATACATGAATCAACACGTCATTTCTTTGCTTTCTCTACTCCTTGGGGAAAATTCCAGATGTGCCGCCTCCCGCAAGGTGGAAAGAATAGCGGGAGGTATTTTCAATACGCCATGTCTAGGCTGTTGGGGAGATTCATAGATATCAATTGTTTCGTCTTTCAAGACGATATTGTGTTGTTCTCCCAATCCTTTGAAGATCACGTGAAACTCCTAAGGGAGGTAATCTCTATATTAGACAAAGCCAACTTGAAATTGCACCCAAAAAAATCGAAATTCATGGTGAAAGAAGTGCGGTATCTGGGACACATCATCGATAGTAAGGGGATACGACCTGATCCCTGCAACGTGGATGCGATTAAAGAAGTCCAACCCCCGCGTAATGTGAAAGACGTCAGGAGTTTCCTCGGAATGGTGGGATTCTTCCGCAACTTTATCCCAAACTTTGCCGAGATTGCTCTTCCTCTTACATATCTGACTAAAAAATATGTAAAGTTCTTATGGGACGACCAGTGCCAATCAAGCTTCGAAAAATTTAAAGAACTATTATCTAAACCCCCTGTGCTATCTCATCCCGACTTTAAAATACCTTTTTTCATGCACTCGGACGCTTCAGATACCTGGGCTGGTGCGGTCTTAGAACAGGAAAGCGAAGGGAAACTCATTCCCATTGGTTACTTTAGTAGGAAGTTCCGTGGGCCCGAACTAAAATATTCCACTATCGAGAAGGAATGCTACTCAATAATCTTAGCCCTCCGCCACTTTAAACATCTTATTCTTGGTCAGAAGGTCACTGTGCTTTCCGACCACAAACCTTTAACCTTTGTGAAAAATATGAAAAATCACAATAACCGCCTCATGAGATGGGCCGTAGAATTATCTAATTTTGATTTGGTCATTACGCATGTTCAAGGGAAGAGTAACCCAGTGGCTGATTTATTGTCTCGACCACATGGTAGTAGAGAAGAAGCCCCCTCAAACAGCGATGTCATTAATTGCATCAGTGAAGAGTTGTGGAAAAAGGTAAAGAAGTCCCAGATTGGGGACAGAATTTTTGGTCCAATGAGAAATCATTTAATTAAATTCCCACCCTCTTACAATGATTACCCGAGTAGTGGCATACTTCCTGAGTATCAAGTAGATGGTGATGTATTAGTCCACGTACGACCGGGACGGTTTGGAATACGTCAATGGAGGCGTGTTTGTGTAGGGGAAACAGCAATTAATGACGTAATTAAAGCATTCCATGAATCACCATTAGCCGGACACTACGGCAAAGAAAAAACGTGTGACCTGATCAACCGTTACTACTACTTCAAGAAGATGAAAAAACTCGTCGATAGATTCGTGAAGTTCTGCAAAGTTTGCCAACAACATAACTTACATCAAGGAAGAGCCCCCTTTCAAGAAACGGAAGTCGCTAATTATCCGTTTCAAAAGGTGTCAGTCGACATAATTGGCCCTTTAAATCAAACACATAAGGGTAATCGTTATATTCTCACCATAATTGACATGTTTACTCGATACACAGAAGCCGTCCCTTTAAGGGACCAATCTGCGGCCTCTGTAGCCAATGTGTTTTTCGAAAGGATAGTCTGCAGATATGGCAGTCCCGAGATCATCATCTCTGACCGGGGCACGAATTTTACGTCCTCCATCTTTAATGAAATGTGCAACATCCTTACCGTCAAGCACAATGTTACGACATCATATCGCCCTTGTTCGAACTCAGTTTGTGAACGTGTGAACAAATCCATCAGTAACCTTTTGGCCAGAATATCAGGCGGCAGCAACAACAATTGGGATACCTTCTTACAGACTGCTGTGTTCGCTTATAATAATGCTACACACTCCTCTACTAGTGAGTCACCTTCATTTCTTCTTTACGGATTTGATCCTAAATTCCCTCATGCGTTCCCTGTTGAACAGACAAATGACTACCCGGGTATTCGGGAGTACCGTGATTTCCTTATGGATAAGCTACGATGCATCCGTGAATCGGCATACGAATTAAGTCGCAACCGTAACAAACTTAACCGTAACCGCATCAACACAGGGAGGAAGGTGAGGAGCTTTGAGGTAGGGCAGAAAGTTTGGATGTTAAGGAAAGGGAAGAAGCAAGGCAAGTTTTCTCCAAAATATTTAGGTCCTTTCCGTGTCTCTCGCCTCCTGGGGCCTGTTAACGCGGAAATCGAAAATTGTAATAAAAAGGAAAAACTTGTTGTACACATAGACAGACTAAAACCGTGCTTCTCAAACTTCCGTGAGCCTAGACGGAAGCGTAACATCCCAATTGGACACGAAGGATCACAATCCGGAGAGATCGAGGAGATTGAAGAGGAAGAAGACATCCCTCACCTACCCACTGCGCAACGGGCGAGCTACAATAGGTATAATCAACATAACCAGCAGCATCAAGGAGACCGCAAGGATTCGGGTAATGAGACCATGCTGGAACAGAGGGGTAATATCTCCCACCCGTATAACTTACGGGGGCAGAAAGTGGACTATCGCCGGCTTCACTTTGGAAGATGAACTGTAGTTCATCATCCATTAATGGTTGTGTATCTCCATATTAATGTTTCTGTTAATTGTTAATATGTCTTTTGGTGGGGACGTATGTGGCTTTATTAAACCTTATTTATTTTCTTTTCTTTACTTTCCTTATACTATCTTCCTGTAGTAACAATTTTACTTCCGTTTTCTATTTACTTAACCACGCGGTAGTTAGTCGACACATGTGGCCTGGACGGTAATAAAAACAAAAAGGGTGTGACACCGAGGGGTCGAGGGGTTACGTCAGAGGAGATAGGAGGACAGGAGCGAGAGGAAGGAAGATTTTTCGGAGGGAGAGAAAAACGGGACGAACAGAAACAAAGAAAGTTATTAAGGAACGGATCCGAGGTTTTTTTTTTCTTATTTATTACCGCCAGTCACCCCTTCGAACCAATTTTCAGTCTTATCATCTCTGTTTAATTCTCTTCCACCTTATCTTTCTCTAGGGCCCAGTACTTAGTTAAGCTAGATATAAGTTAGAATAAGTTCTTTGTCTTGTCGGCACGCGGGGACTAATTGATGACATTGTTACGCGCAGTCCCAAATGTATTTGTATTAGTAATTAGTAAGTGTGTGTAATCGTTTCTTTGTAAATTATTTATGTTCGCTGAAATTAATAAACCTTTTTTTTTATTCTATCAAAGCCGAGCGACTCTCAGGGTCTTGTTATTTCATATACTCGGCTAACACTTAGCTAGTTTACTCATTCCTTCAAACGATGCCGGATATTTAGGGTTATAATATATCGATTTCAAAAGTTTCTTCTCCATTCGGGACTCTTCTTCCTCTTTTTCATAGACTTTTTCCACTGGTAAAATACTTTTGGAGAAATTGTAGAAAAATTTCTTCAGGACTTTCAACAAGTACTGGTTGATATTTTGGCTGTTCACTGATTTCAGGTAGAGTTGCCAAACTATTGTTTCTAATCCACGGTTTAGGAATATTTATTTTTTAAAATTCTTCCCAAAATTCGTTAAAACCGATTGGGGCTAATGGCGTTTTCTATTTCTCATTAAATGAGATATTAAATCCACCATATGACTTACTACAACTGGGCAGCCGCTGACTGTTAATTCACCTTTTGTATTCTATCCATAATGATATTGTCTCAGTTTGTCAATTAAATGTGGAAGATATTTTTGATATAGCTGTGGTAAAGGTATAGTTATTTGTTTAATAAATGCATCATCTTTGTTGTTGCCAGCAGGATTTTTTTGGGGTGCTTCTTGTTTTTTTTTTTTTTTTTTTTTTTTTTTGTCAGGTACAACAGATACTCTGACTGGTTCTTTCGGTTTATGAACGGTTCTCTAATATCTCGAAATCAACTGACTTAATTTCACTTTACTATTGTCAGATAAATTGATACTCTGGAGTAATCCTTCGATATTATTACCAATTCTTATTTCAGGTTTTATTTGATATGCTGCTAACGATTCGGGAGGGACTGAGCCATTTGCTTTGCCATTTGATTCTTTTTCGTATTACTTTACCAATTAGTCCTCCTGCCATAGACAATAACGGTGCCAGTAGAAGAGGAAGAAATCCACCAGATTCATTAACCAAAATTTTTTTCTTGGTATTTAAAGAAACGTGTTTTTCACTTAATTTCCTAATTATTAGTTTTTTATTTTTTCGTAATTTATGAATATTGGCGTGTATATTTCCTATCTGAAAATAATCACATATTTTTGCACAAAACTTTAACTTGATCGGGAGTAGCTTGTCTCAATATTACTCTTCGTTGAGAAAGAGTAGTTTTGGGTAAAAGCGCCAGCATATGATAATTTTTCTTTACGTTCTTCATTTTATCAGTAAGTATATCCAAAAAATAGCTTGTTCATCCAGAAAACACGAATCCCGCACTAAAAGTTTCTTGTCTGTTTTAGGATGAAAATCCAATAACAAATAACCAAAATCCTTTTCTGTTGCTTTTTTATACGCATCCATTAAAAAAACTATATTTACAGGCGAAAGCTTGCCGCCCCAAACTACATGAAAATGAACGAATTTGAGAACCTGATCACTAGTGGACAGTATTTTCACGTGTTCAATGCTATTCCTCAAAAATTGGGATTCAGAGTCACTTCTCGAGTTACGACCATTCGCACTCACGACGAAAAATTTCATAAAAAAATTTTTTAAATGTATCAATTTTTTATAGTTTTCATCAAATATAATATATATCATATGCATATATATCTTGCGGTTGATTGCGTCATCTTTAGTTTTGTTCTGCAGTTAGTTACCCTTCGCGTGTGCTTGTGTAAGATAACTAACTGTTTTGTTGTTAACTTCATTGACGTCACCACTTTCACAACACAGGGTACCACAAACAATGTTATTACACTTCCGGAAACTTTCCAGCCATTCATTTCTGGCATAAAAGGACGAAATCCCTAATTTTTCTGCAAATTCACCTCCTTTTGCCTGAATGATTGGTCCACTCAAAGGAATCCGTTTAGCACTTGCCTTTTGAAACCACTCCCATACCAATTTGTTTATCTCTTCGTTCGGCTGCTTTCTTTTTCGTTTGCTATCCTTGTTTCCACTGCTTTCCCATTCCTCCAGTATCGACTTCGTTTCAAAATTTTGAAAATTTGCGTTTTTCCACAGTTAAATTTCTTCGCTAATCTCTGTTGTGATAAGCCATTTTCACTGTCTCTAATAACTTTAATACGACCTTCTAACGACAGCACTTCTCATCTCTTTCGTTTCTCTGATATTTTTGAACAAACAGAAATGAGTTTTCTTTGTAGCTGGACTAATCCATTAACACCTGCAACTAATTTCAAGAGTGGGAGAAGTGACCGAGATGGGTTCGAAGAATAGTTTAGAATAGATATATTCGCGGAAGTAGTCGTTTATTACAGTTGTTGTATGTTGTTTTCGACCAAAAATCGATGCCCGCAGTCGCGTTACACAGGTGGTCGTTTAATACAGATAACTTATGCGAAGACTAAGTATAAATGTCGATCCCCGTCCCTCACCACCTGGCCGCCCCATTGTGGGCCTGGCCCGACTTATAATGGGTTTGCTATAAGAGGCCCTCTTAGTGCTCACAGGGCAGAAAGAGTTACAAAAAAAAAAGAAAAAAAAAGACTATGTATAAACTATACCGTGCCAGAAATTTTTCCCATTTTGACAGGTGCCCTTCGGATGCAGGTTGTTTCCTAGGCTCTAATTTATTTATTGGCTTCAGTTTCTTGTATTTTTCAATCCATTATGAACACAGGGTATTCTACATTTATTATAGTTTGCTTTCTATGGTTATACTAAATATGAAAAAAGTGTATTCAAACTTAATTGATTTACTGATTTGTTTTCCAAAGAAATAAGATGTTTTATTATATTTATTGTATAAATATTATTACATAGTAACAAAATACCAACAACTGCCGTAAATCATCGGGCTATAATTTGGAATAAATAATTATAAATTAAAAATGAATTTCGCCCTAGAGAGAGACGTTAGGCACCATCTCATGTTAAAATTAATAATTATAATATTTATGGAAGTTATTGGGGTGTTGTTGCTTTGCATCGGGTTAGTAGGGTTCTTTATATGTATTATTACATTGTAATTTCTTATTCTGATTTTTGTTTTGTAATGAAAAAGAATAATTATATTTTTAAATATTTAATACTAAAACCTTCAGATCACCTATATGTATTAGATTTAAAACAAAAAAATATACTAACAACTGCCGTAAATGATCGGGCTAAAGTTTGGATAAATGAATATAGATTAGAAATAAATTTGGCACTAGAGTTAGGCGTTAGGCGCCATTTCTTATTAAAATTAACAATTATAATAATTAATTAATTTAGATTAAACTGGAAAAAAACTTAATATATATATATATAATATTTTATATATAATATAATATATAATATTAATATTTATGAAAATATATTATATATTATATATTTTTAATGTATATATATATTAAAAAATATTTTATTAAAATTTTATTAATTAAATGAATAAAAATAAATAAATATTTAATAAACAAATATTTTTGAATAAAAATAAAAATAAAATATTTTTATTTTTATTCAAAATATATATATATATATATATATATTTTTGAATATATATACATATATATTCAATTTAGTGAAAAAACCCATTTTTGTTAAGATTTTTAATAGCGAAGTTGAGGGCGAAGTTTTCAACGCGAAAATGTGTATGTCGGACGTTCAGCGCCGTCTTCCTGTAAGCGAAGAAGTTTGACAATGACGTTTCCAACGCCAGTGGAGTCATGCTCGACGTTCCAAACGCCATTATCAAACTTTTAGGCTTACAGGAAAGCGACGCTGAACGTCCGACCTACACGTTTTCGCGTTGAAAACTTTGGCTTCAACCTCGCTAATAACATTGACTTTGTAGGAATATTTTTACATGACACTTTTAAATATGTCTTCCACAACCTTTAGATTTTCGGTACAAAACAAATTTACTCACCGAACTAACGTTATCTACCTTTAACCAAGATCATCAGGTTCTTTGTCGTTTGCAAAAATGTAATGTCAAGAACGCTTTTTTGAATACAAAAATTAATTTTCTCCAGTATGTAGTAACGATCAAAGATTTTGAAATAATTTAACTAGACAGAAGTCTTTCATAATAATGATGAGGTCTATCTTTCAAGGAATAATATATAACAGGCATGGGCAAATGCGGCTCTTTTTGAGTTATATGCGGCTCTTGCTGAAAGTGTTAATTTCTGTTTTTTATTATTATTTTTACAATTCTATTTTTATAATTTTATGAAAATATGTTTATTAAAAAAATTCAATATTTGTTTTATATTATATTTATATTATATAATAAATTCGCGCGTCTTACCATACTATCCGCCACGACAGTACAGAACTGCGGCTCCCATGCATTTTGCAAAGCCTACATTTCGGCTCCCACTGAACTCTTGCTTGCCCACTCCTGATATATAACTACCAATGCGGATGCTCATCACAAGTATAGCGCCACGCATAACATATTGCGTTACTAGCTTTGAAATTAATACAATTCTCTGATTTGGTTGCTTTGTAAATCTCAAAAGTTTCCTAGGTCCTGATGTGGTCCGTTTTGAATGATTATTTTTATGAGACTGATGTTATTTAAGTCGGCTCTTACATTGGGGTCCATAGCGTACGTTGACAGGGCGGTGGTGTGTCTTTTTTTGTCAATGTCATATTTATGTTCAGCAACTCTTTTTTGAACAGATTTTTTGGTGGATGCAATTTAGACAAGATCTCTTTGGAACCTGTGGTCCCTTATTGGGATACTGTACACCCCTGGTGCTCTTAAATTATCCGTTATGTCTTTCGCGTTTCTCAAACGCGAGTAAATACTTTGCGTTCTCGAGTAAGCCAATTTGGTGCCCTTTTTAGTGCTATTTCCTTGTATAGGGAATGCAGGTTTTTGTTGTATTGTATAACTGTGTGTTTCTTATTTGTGTTCTGGTCGGGACTCAAATTGGAACCCCTGTTCCGCGGAGCTGTGAAACCCTGCGTTTGTATTATGGAAGTTATGAGCTAAACCATGGATTAGGTTTCTTTTGTAGCCATGATGTTCGGCAATGTCCTCTATGTGTCTAAGTTCATTGACCGTGTCCTCCCATTTAGAATTGTGTGTGAATGCCCGATTTGTTAACGCTCTGAACACCGCAATCTTATATGGATACGGGTCCTCACACTCTACCGGTATGTATAGAGGTAGATACCCGGGTTTGTAGTACACCCTCGTTTCAATATTGCTTTCAGTGAGCTGAATGGTGATGTCTAAAAAATGCATATTGGATTTTGATAGCTGATCAAGTTTGAGGGTGAGACCATAATAAGCTGGAATTGGGACTCAAGAATTACAGACTCAAATGCGAGGAAAGGAGAGAAAGGATAAAAGGTAAAGAAGCGAGAAAGGTTGGAAAATTAATTAAGGATTAATATTTGCATAACAGAAGATCTATTTAACCTCTCTCACTACTTTTTATCTTCTGGCCTTTCTCTCCTTTCCCCAAATTTGGGTCTATAATTCTCTGAGTTACAACTCCAGCTTTATTTAGTATTCCTTCCTCATCCACACATTTCCAAGTATTTGAAAATATTTCCTTAACACTCAAAAATAAAATATGTATAAAGGTTTACGGCTATGTGAAACTTTTTTTGAGTTTATCTCATTGAAATAAAAAAAAATTGTTGGTTTTGTTTACACATTTATTGGGCTGCATTGAAACTTGCCTTGGGCCGCATGCTGCTCACAGGTTGGACACCCTGTAGTATTTACAATGCTACTGCAATGCCCTGTAGTATTTACATTATGGTTTTGGTTTTATTTTTATTTTTTTGAACATGTTTCAGTAATCAAGTTTCTGCTGTATTATGTTCATATAATTATTTTTTATAAATATATTTTATTTAATTTTGAATAATTTTTCCATTTCAGAATTAGTAATTTATTATTTTCAAAATTACTTGTACAATTTTGTTAGAGATGAGACTAGATACATAGTTAACCCTATTGTGTTTTTCATAGAATAAATGTTAATTCGACTCCATGTATTTGTCTAGAGTCTTACACTGGCAGATTATACATGAAAACCAAATGTCATATATTTTTATCCTGTTTCTGATCTACCAGACAAAGTGAATGAAAGGTAATAAAAATTATTGAATTTTGAATATGAATTCTTATAAAATTATTAAATTTTATTGTTTATATATTTCAGATTTTACCAGCTTTTTAAGACACGAAGTAAATGGACACATGATAATATTTATCCATATATATAATAAAATTGTTATTTAAAATTTAATTTAAACAAATATAATAAACCAGTTACATTACATATTTTATAAAATTCTTATATTTTAATAAATAAATTAATTATTTCAGGGATTTAACTACAGTAGACGGTAGTTAATCGGAACACTGGTAATCGGAATCGCCGGTAATCGGCACGATTTTCAGTCGGACTGTGTCGTGCTGAATCGAACGTTTTTGATACTAAATTTACTTCTAAAGTATAATTTTCATGTTTTTATATTCTTCAATATATTTATTTTGTTTGTATAAAATAAAGAAATAATTTTTAACGATACGATAGCCTCGATTATTATTATAAAAATTTTCGTTAGGCTTAAAATCGACGAAAATTCAACACGAAGTGACACGCAACGGAGAAAAATTCAACACGAAGCGACACGCAACGGAGAAAAATTTGAACATCGGACAGGTTAATGTATTTTTTCGTACATAATGGGTAATCGGAACAAATGACTAATCGGAACAACCCCAGTCCCCAATTGATTCCGATTTTCGACTCTCTACTGTACTTCAAATCAAGATGTAAATGTTTTGTTAACAAAATATACCAGAGCTTCAACTGAAAAGATGTCAAATATTATAGTTCAAAACAGTTATCTATTTGAATTTTGTAATTAAATTTATTTGTAAAAGAAAACACTGTTGTTTGTTTTTGTATATTTTATATGTCCGTTCTTAATTTTTTTAAAATTAATATGTGTGTAAATCGAAATAAAATAAATAATGTAATACAATTTTAGTTTAATAATTAATTAATCTATTGTAAAATTATGAACTATATATTGATGATACTCAAAAAATCTGTATTGAATTAATATTGGATCATAAATTGTATTTTATCTAAAAATTGAATTCAAATTTGATAAAGATATTCGTTCTAATTACGAGGAAATTCCAGATAACCATTTTTGTTATAAATACTCTTCCATGGAATCTGACAATTAGACCTTTGTTTCAGAATATATTTGTAATTATTAAGAAATACTTTTGCATGAATCGTTATTCTTCTATCATTTATTTTTCTGATAAGTGCTGATACTAATCTGTAATCTGTTTTCAATTGAAATATAATTCATGGATATTATTAATCTTAATTATTTTCAATAGAATTTTAATAATATGTTTATAATTTCTTACATCTAGTTTATTTATTTACTTTATTGTGAAACTATTCAGTGTCTGGCATCAAGTAGTTATTTAAATCCGAGACGATAATAATTATATGAAAAATAATGTGTAGCTAATTGTCTTAATTTTAATAAGATGACATATATAGGTAAGCTAAATAAAGCTAGAAATTTTTGGAAAATTATATATGTTTAATTTAAAATTGAATGAAGTCTTTTGTTATATTAAAATAAATTTTGGGCAATTTAACTAATGGAAATGATGATGGTGCATTTCAAGAATTTAAAATATAGGGAAACTATTGTACTTTGAGCATAGTGTACTTTGGAAAATCTTTGTGATTAATATTAATTGCGGCATATATGGAAGCAGTCAAAACACTTGGTAACTGTTACAGGTGGTTGAAATTTTGTAGATGCCTCCGCATAACACACATTTTGTAGTCAAAAGTTCTTGTTGTCTATTAGTAAAATTCTGATGTCCATATTTAAGTTTCTTAAGAACAACAATATCATCAGAGGGAAAAATTTGGTGGTATTAGTTCATGGATTAGATAAGGTTAAGATGTAATGGTATTCTCAAGCTTCAACATTAGAGACAACATATTTTTCTTAATTATATGTTTTCCCAGGATCATTTACATATAAACTGTAATGACCATACAAGATTTTTCTTCTCAAGTATCTTGAAGTGCAGGGTATCCTGTACTTAACACATCGTATTTGCCGTCTTAAAATATTAAGTCCATGAATTATATTACTGTAGTCGGTAAGTGACTAGACTACGTTTCTGTATACGGTAGTCAAGAAAATTTTTGAGCTTATTTCTTATAATAAATTCAGCATTTATAACCTAACTAAAGCCCAGTAAAACTTCTGTACAGAGCTGGTCGTAATATATTACTGTACTATGTTACCTATATTCCACATTTTCCACCAGACAAAACAATTCGCTAACTCGGACCTTTATCCTTATTAGTTCTAGTTAGCGGGGTTTTACTGAACATTAAATGATTTTTTGAATGACTAAAAATCACGTTACTTTAGAAATAATGTATTAAAATAGTCAGATACAAAAGTTTTTGGCGTCCTCTCCTTTTACTACTATTAATGTATTGAATAATCTCCATATCTACATTCGATAGTTCTGGAAATATATAGTACATAATATATCTAAATTGATAAATATTTTCCTTTAACTGAAGTTTTCTGTGGAACCCCTAACCTTTGCTCCTATAGCTCGGGCCCGCTATTGTTATGAAAGCATTTTAAGGGGCAAATTTTGCATGCAAATGTCTTAGATTTTTAATCCGTTTGGCGAAATAGTATTATAAAACTAAAAAAAAAAATAGAAAAATTCTGAAGAGTAATTACAATAACTATTCAATCAATTTAATACCGTATTCGTGTTTTGCGAAGTTGAAGACGTCGACCTAAATGACAAAACATTTTTAGTGTACAGTTGCGAAATTTTTAAAAATTTTCTATATTCTTGAATGTAATCCAATAATAACAAAGGCAGCAACTCCGTGAACTTTCTAAAAACAAAAATTATTCCGTTGACCTTTGTTTATTTTCATTTTTTAATTTACATTTTATAATTAAATCAAAATTAAAAGGAAACGGATCCGGGAAGGTGAACGACTTTTAATTTACGTAATACAATTAAAAGTTTTATCGCTTTAATAATTAAATTACATAAAGTTAAACAACGTGTTTAAAAGTAATTAAATATTAAAAATATAAATATTATTTTAAAAGAAATAATGTAGCTCCTGTTAACAAATAAAAACACCTTACGGAAGGTGATTGCCCCTATCGCTCCCCTTCTAGATCCGCCTGTACACTTTAACAGAGAAGCTCAATTAATATTGTTATAAGTTTGACAAGTTTATTATACTATTTTACCAAAAATCCAGTAAAGTCAATGCCAACTAACACTCAATTCGGTTAAGAAGCGGGTTTTAAAACGAATTTGAATAATCTAGTGTGAATTCGAGTAAAAATTATTGTTCAAATAATCTTTCTTGACTTAACATAAATATACTTTTGTATAATCTCTCGGATTTAAATGTAGTTTTGCTTCATAAAATCAGTAGTAAAGCTCGCCGATGCATGGAAGGCGGGAGAAGAAACAAAATTTACACGTGCTAATTTAAAACCACGTGACATCGATTTATATTTGAAACTGACGCATTTAGTCTCTCGTATGTAATCTAATAAAAATCAAAGAAGAAATTTAACACGCTGCCGCAATATATTCTGATTATTTTTATTAAATAAAAGCGTATATTATTTTTTACGCCAAATTTTAAAACGATTAGCGGTAAAAAAAAAATAAATAAAATATTAACAGCGCCCCTCTAAATAAATAACTAAATTTAAAAATTATTATAAGTTTAATTTTAAACAATAACAGATTTTTATAAAAATATTCTGTATTAATTACGCAGAAATCGTATTAGCGGAAAATTAAATAAATGCTAATTTTTAAATTTTCTAGAAATTTTTTTCACGAAAAACCGGAAACGGAAGTTACGTAAATAAAAATTGTTAATTTCACGTTTTTGTAGTGATTAGCCATGCTGCGACCGAAACTAGCCCCGAAGAGAGTAACACAAACGGGCGGTTTGCGCAGATGCTGTTGACAAAATTCAATTGGCTTTGGGAGAAACAACCCGTACAGAAATCTCCGTGCTCTTCTAATATATATAAGTAGTGTATATCACCGGAAAGGATCGCCTTATCGGTTAGTAACCATGGCTGGAGGTATGTGGTTCATTGTATCGGTTCCTACGGAAAGTTACGAAAAACAATGCATAGATAACGCGGCAAAGAAGAATGATATTGAAGGATCTTATCAAACTTTGTCGGCCTACACGACTCCGAGCACCGAAACATTTTCCACCGCTTACACTCATTCAGGTGAGTTTCACTCGTGTGTAAACAAAACATGTTGCTATGCTATTCCAGTGATAGAAACGTGTCAATGAGATAATTTTAATCAATTTCTCGCTTGATAAATATGGAGAGAATAAGGATTTACAATAACCGGTTATAATACTCATCCGGGGGGTTTATTTCAAGGTTATAATCTCAGCAGGATCTGATATTGTCTGACATAAATATACATAATTCATTTCAGATTCATATTTCGCTGGTAATTCTCTAAACGTTAGAGAAACAAAGACAATAAGCTATAATTTTAATCTTGTTTAAACAAATTAATTTAAATAAAATGTAAAATTTTCTATATAATTAATGATTAATACTCAATTACATATGGACGACAAATAAAAGTAAATGGTCCGGTAATTTGAAAACAAAAACTTTGAATTATAATAAAAATTTAAGAAGAGTTTTCGGTTTAATTTTAATTTACTTTTTTAACCATGATTTATGGCATTTTTAATGTTCCTAAAGTCTCGACTTCTTTTTCCAGACGATTTCCATAGTTTTTGGAAAAAGAAGTCGAGGGGGCTAAGGTGGGGCGGCGAGACCGCTACGCTCGACTATGTCTATGCACGCAGTCGGTAGACGTGAACAATATGACTGTCCTTCCCGTCCACCGAGAAGTACCGGCTTGATTCTTTCCTCTTTTGACGGAGCCGTACTTAATCTGTTGAGGGAAAAATTATAGTTAGACTTTAGGGACCCTGTGTAATATCAGAAATTTATGTAAATTAAGTTGATAGATTGTGGTTTGATGAAACATGTTAAAATAAATTTTTTACATAAAAATTTCGGTTCTCCAATTTTAAGAAATATCTAATGGCAGGTTGCTTCTAGTGCTGTAGCATCCTCTTAATGTCGAAGCAGTCGGTTTTGTCACTTTAAAAGAAAAATAAATATAATAATGTATATTGCATGGTTTTGATTAGATTAGATAACTAAAATAATTAAGCACAATTGATAATTAAGTAACATTCTCCGAACAAACGAAGGGACGTGCCTCGATCCCATCAAAATTTGCCTCGAACAGCATCTGTATTCTCAAAATCCTGGATATACCCCTACCGTTTAACCAAAAGTAACTTCTTTCTAAAAATGATTATAATCTTATTGATTTTAGATGGACTTTCTTGTATTTGATAAAAATCAAGTTAAAACTAAAATTTAATTTTTACATGTAGATTATGATTGATAAATACTCATAATTTATAATCTAAAAACAAAAGTGATTTAGAGATACATTAATCATTTAAATACAGTTTAAATTTATATAAATTCATATCAATAGTAATTACTTATTTTTTATTTACTTAGAAGAGTTTTCTAGTAGGATTGGAAGAAAAAAAAGTTAAAGATTATATTTAAAGAGTTATCAGTACAATTACTTGTACTGATAACTAAAAACAAGCAAGTTACATAATTATTTGGAGTGTGCAACATACAAAGAAATGTATAAAATCAACACAACAAAAATATAATTATTAAAATACAGTGTAATCAAATTCTATAGAATAAAGTTTTACATAGAATTATTATATAATAATTATGGAGATATTTATTTATGTTTTGAAATACCGAGTAAAAAAAAATGAAGAAAATAAATATTTACATGTTTAAAATTTTAAATATATATTTTCAAATTTTTAAAATAAAAATTAATTTTCAAGTCTTAGAATATTTTTAGCTATAAAATAAAAATAATTATAACAGATTAATTTGCAAAACCAAAAAGTAAATTTAGAAAGGAAAAATAACGAGACAGTTTTCAGATATAATTAGATAATGAAGCATCAAATGTAGCAAGTGTTCTAGAATGATTTAATCTTCTGGTTAAGTTTCTTGATTTATGTAATATAAAACATTTTATTATATTAATACAAATTAATGTAAAAGAATTAAAACAATTAAGTTGCATTGATTGTTGTATTTAATTATGAGTATATAATGTATATATTTGAAATGCCCTTACTAAATGAATGAATATAAAAATAAAAGAATGATAAAATGGATAATAATATTTCTGGTAAATATTTAATGTTTTATATTATAATATACAAAATAATTTCAATTATGCAAAATCCTTGATTTTATACTTTTAAAAAATCTTTCCATCTGATTTAAAACTTCTATTGTAAAAACAGGTTAAGAAAATAACTGTCGACGAATATATTAATATAAGTGGAATTTATTTAAAAAATTTTATGTTAATTGAAATCGGTTATGTATACATTTTATTTTATTATAAGGAATAAACAAGTTAATTTTAATTTATTTACGAATTATAAATTAAATTGTGCTAAATCATTCAATTTAATGTTTTATCAAATTATAATTTATAAAATTTTATTAGTAAACCATTATTTTTATTTATGTTTTATCATTATTGTGCAATAATGAAATATGTAAGTTATCGTAAATGACCTTAGAGTCTTTATGCACTGATATATATTATTTACAATATGATTTTCTAAGATAATTATACTTAAAATCTGTCTTGTAAATTTTTGAGTAATTTTTTGATACATAGATTTTTGAAATTGTTATTTTATATCAGTGAATATTTTAAAATATATTTTGTTGCCAGAAATAAAAGAATTTGTTATATATCTTATATATAAACAAATTCTTTCAAAACTATATATAAAGATTTTTATCTTAAAAATAACTTCATAAATATTGCATAATAGAACATATTACAATTATGTCTTGCTTTAAGGTATTTCAAAAAGGAAGCACCTTTGTTAATATGATACTTATCAATTAAATTTGTTTTATTATTGTTTTTTTGGTATTTGTCTTGCACTTAAGGTGATTTTTTTATCTTTTTTATTTATTATTTTCACTTGCATCAGTTTTTAGGTCTGGCAGTATTGTGCACTCAATAAATAGTGTTAATATGCAGTGCTTTCAACCAAGTGGACAATTAGCTTTTCTAGGGCATCACCTGCATGTCTGCTATGTTTGGCATTTGTCTGCTTCCAAAAAGCATCAGTCTTTTAAAACATTGTTTTGTTTTAGTAAAAATCTTTTGTGGGAATTGGATGATTTGTTTCCAAATATCTTTTAAGAGCTGAAATCTGAAAAAATTTTGCTACAAATTATACAAAATGACAGATATTTACTATTAACTTCCTTATTTTGAGCATTCATATTTTAAAAATATTGCCAAATATTACCTGTTTTTTTTACAATTGTTGTTGTTGGATAATTTGTTTTTGTCATATATTAGAATGACATAAAACACATGAAAATCGATTAATCCCATTTTTTGGTTGGGTTGCAATTTGAAAAAAATTGTAGACCTGTAAATTCCCAATGTCATCCATTCATCCGTCTGTTTGTCTTTTCTTAATCTCGAGAATGAAGTAGACAGATGAAATCTGAAACCAGATTTGGAAACCTTAGTGGCAGGAGGCCCCGATGAACTATATTCGAACTTCTGATGCAAGCTGGAAGTCATGTAATTACTTTAGTATTAATACGTCGGGCTTTGTGATGTTCATCTATTAAAATTTTGGCTGTCATCTTTCTTTGGTCATGATATCAGCTTTTTTTCAAGATTAAAGGTTGTAAGCTCTGAATATTTTAAATATTTATATACACTGGCAAATGTATGAACTGAAATTTTTAAGACCTTGGGAAAAATATTTTAGTTTATAAATTATAGAATTAAACATGGTATAAAATTAGTATCAATTGTTTATTATTATATTTTATGTATAATAATAATAATTTTATTTATACTAACTTATAGTATTTAAAGTTTTTATTATTAGATTTTTGATTATAAACAAATTATAATTTATTTATAATTAAATAATATTTCATAATACAGTCAAACCTGTTTTTATGCGCTCTTTTTATGTGCGATTTTTATTTGTGCGATTTTTTTAATGCGAATTTTTAATTTGTGCGGTATAGTTGGCGACTAGTCTCGTGCGATTCGTCATGTCTTACGTTGACTTATTATAGCTAAATAAACTTATTATAGCATAAATGCACTTATTATAGTAATATTATTGCATGAATATGCGAAAAATGAAATAATTTACTTTTTAAGTCAACAAAACACCACCTGGACAAAAATATGTAAAACAGACGATAGACCAGACGATGCAGTCAAGTGCTGACATCTGTTGTCAATAAATTCTATTTCGTACGGTTTTGAGTTATTTTCTATGTGAGATTTTTTTTATGCGGTCCCTGTTGACCGCATAAAAAAAATATTTTTTAATTGTGTTGCGAAAACTATTTTTTACAGCCATTCGTGAAGTTTCGTGCGATTTTTTTTTTAATGCGTCTTTTTTAATGCGGTCCCTATTCCCCACATAAAAACAGGTTTGACTGTACAGTGTTTGAAAGCATTGGGAATATAATAATTAGCTGAAGCTATTTCTGTAACTTCAGCTAATTAGAGCTGAATATAAATATTATATTAATGTATCAGGAAAAAACAAGCATAATTATATTACTTATACATATCGTAGGTAAATTGGAAAATCCAGCTCACTGTAAAGGGAGCTGTCATTTTACAATAGGCCTGGCAAATTGGAAAATCATCATATATTTGCTATTCAGCCTGACATTTCTTAGGTGTTTTCAGTGCCGTAACTAAGGTGGTGCCAGCAGTGCCCAGGCACAGGGCGCAGACGGGGGGGGGCAGAAATGACCTGGACCAAGTTTTGGGTCATGCATGCCATGCATGCTTCAAAAATTGGTCCTTGTGTTTGACAAAAGAAAGACATGTTGCTGCCAATCCAAAGAAAAAATAACTATCTAGTACATGTGCAAGTTGGCTGACCTGTAGTTAATAGTACACACAATATTTTGTATCAAGTATACTGGTGTAGACGCGCTCTCTATGGGCTGATTGCAAAACACAGTGTTTTGCAATCAGCTTTGGACAATTAAGAAAGTGAATTTCAGTTTGTTCAATTAGCCTGATCGATTCTAGGCTTATTGTAATATGCTGAACACATGGAAGGCTTATTAGACAAACAGCAGACAGATTATTAGTATTGTAAAGTAACTTTAAAGCAATTAAGATAATACAACATAATAATGATAGAAAAATAAATAATATAAATTAATAATCAAGAATAATGAATAATAATTTTAATTGGAAAAATAATGATTAATTACAATAAATTTGTGATATGACAATGAATAATATAGAGTAAAGGTGTAATGTCAAAAATTAATAATACCGAATTTTTATGAAAATAATGTTAAATTGTTAGAAGACTTTTTGTTCAAAGTTAATTGTTAAAAAAAAATTATTTAATAATCATGGAAAATGAAAAATATTGATTTACAGTTTTCACTTGGAGCACAAATATTCCATTTATTTATTTGCACATGACAAACTATTGTGACATTTTGATGTGCACAACTGGTTTACCCTCTTGCATGCACACTTTTTTGTTTTACGTTGTTTTTTTATTTTGTACATTTACAACTGGCAAAGCCTTACCCCTGAAACTTTAATTCTTATGCCACATTTTCACATAGAGATACACATATTTTTCTGGGATGTCTTCAGGAATTTGCATCCCAGAAATCTGGAAATTACTTTTACTGAACCAGGACTTAATTATGCCACCCATTGTTCCAATCTGATAAACTTTATTTTTTGCATCTAGAATTTTTCCTATTACATTTTGGCAATCTAATGGCTCTCGGTCAATCTTTGGAATGTTCAATAAAATAAAGTCTCCAATTTCAACAGGTTTTACTGTTTTTGTAGTAATTTCAATTATTTTTTCTGCTGCTCTTTTCTGGCCTCTGTGTGATTGTTGATGTTTCTCTGCAATTTTTTGTTTTTTGGTGACATTTATGTTTATAACACTTGTAAATGTCTTTAGAAGTCCCTCCATGCTTTGAGCACAATTTTTATGAACTCTCATCGCATACAATGAACATAATATTATGTGTGATTCATTCAGATTATGTACACAAACAGAACAAGTCTTTTTTCAAAATTTTCTTTTTGATTTTTGATTACTTTCTCAACAGCTTCTTATTCTAAACCTCTTTCCTTAAGGTGCACCAAATAGACACTATAACATGTGTAGGAGGGGAAATCCACACGAATGTCTATCGCAAACCGACATCATTCCCAATCGTTATCCCTAGGAACTCCGCAGACCCTGGGCATATCAGGATGGCACTATTTCGCTCGTGGATACAGAGAGCACACACACACTGCACAAATGTTTTGGATACAATTAAAAAACTACAATACATCCGAACAACGGCTTTGCAACATGGCTACAGAACAGAAAAAATAGATGCTCTCATCAAGAAAGATCATAACCGAACACGTGGAATGAATAGAAACCATCCAAGAGAAAAAGTGATCCTCGATTACATTCCTTTTCTTAAGCCATTAGTTAAGAGAATTTCCAGGAATAGGAATTTGCAAATTATTTATCGACGCAATCCCACTGTATACAAGCTTTTAAGGAATGATAAGATGAAATATGAGCGTAACTCCCTAACAGGAATTTATTCGATACAGTTAAGGGATCATAGGTTCGATTCTAAATTAGTATACATAGGGGCAACATTGTGGAATTTAAAAAAGAGGATTAATGAACACAAACGGTCAGTGGAAAAATCGGTTGATAGTACGGTCCTCACCAATTATGCTAAGCAGCAGGGCATCACGGTCTTTTGGGACCAAGCCTCTATCATCAGGTCTACAAGATTGAAACACGCAATAAAGTTTTTTGAAAAATTGGAAATCCACAGAGCACAGAGAAGTACAGAATGCATTAATTATAGGGACGCTGATGAGCTTTCCACGGCTTGGAAATCTTTGTGCGAGGATTTGGACTAATTATAGAAGTACGATAATCCTAGAGCTGATGTTGGTCATGTTTTATGTTGTTGGACTTTCTAGCTTATAGAAGTCTTTAATGACGGATGAGAGTAATCGTAAAATACTGCGATAATCCGCGATTGATTTAAACCTCATGTTGTTTTTTGTTATTTTTTATTTTTTTGTTTTTCGTTTTATTTTTATTTTATTTTTATTTTTTGTTTATGAAATATTGGCATAATTTTGTAAACTACGATAATCCTGTTTATTTTATTTTATTTTATTTTTTATTGTAATCGTACCGTTAATTTTCATAATATTTGTTCGAATTTCATATTTGATTTAAAGAAGTAACTGAAGATGGATGCTTAATGCGTTTGAAAACGTTCTTATGATTAAAGAATTTTTGCTGAAGTTTGAATGGTTGTTTATTTTATGCCTAAGAAATGTCAGGCTGAATAGCAAATAGAAGAAGCTTCAAACTTTTCTTGAAATTGAAAGTTTTAACACTGTTGCATTAAAGTATAGTTTGTGTATTACATTGTATATGTAATACTGTAATTTTGCTACTGTTATAATTTTCTGCAGATAACACAAGTCATCTGTATTTAACAATCAATTTGAAAACAAGTGTGGATTATAACCAAACAAATTCTGGAAAAAAGTTGCTGGGTACTCGACTGAACAAATGCAATCTGCTAGAAATTTTTAATTAATAAAATATTTTTATTTTGTTATCCATAAAAATTTTTTAATGATAAAAATAAAAAATATGACAATGTGCTGATACTTCTGATAGAGATCAACAAAAAAGCTGAGATGCTTTGCTATTTTAATTAAACAAGGACATTTTCTTTTTACAAAGTATTGTCATCATGACAATACTTTGTAAAAAGAAAATGTCCTTGTTTAATTAAAATTAATATTAATGTGCAATACAATACTTTTAATTGTAATTGTTAATTAATTATTGATTACTTTAATAAACATATTTCTCTTAGTAACAGAAAATAATAGTATACTTTAGCTAACTTAACCCTATGAACGTAACCCTATATTTTGCATTAGTCCTTTGTTTCACATAGCATGGATTTGCATAACAGTTTTTTTTGGAACATAATTACTGTGTTATACAATGGATACTTTATATATATATATATATATATATATATATATATACAGTTATTTATTTAATAGTGTTATATTTATATATTATATACATATTATTGTTTTAAAATAAATAACAACATGTAAAATTTATACATATTATTATTATGTGTAATTTACATCTTTTAGATAGTGAAGAAACAACAAATGGCCAAGAAAAGAATAATGGTGATCATGAAGTTTTAATGAGAAAGTCATCTAGTAAGATATTAGAACCTATACCCGAAAATGCAGCAAAAAAAGATAATGAAAAAAATGATGTGACTAGTGTTGATTCAGAACATTTAGTTTATTTTGTGGATAATGTGCCTTTGGAAAAGGTATTCAAATTTTTGTTTTAAAAAATTTACTCTTAAACATAAAAATATACTTGGATTTTATAAACATTTGTAGATCTTTTTTTTTATTTGTTGTTTATAAGCTCAAGAAGATTGATTTGATGTCAACTGTAATTATATCTGTAAAGTCTTCCATCAGATAAATTTACATAATTTTATTAATTTAGTGCACAAATTTGTTTAGACCAGAATCCAAATGTAATGGAAACGTGTGTAAACAAAAAAAACACTTTAGAATAGCATGATTTAACTAAAAAATTTCTAAAAACTGGATAAAGTTCAAATCAACACATTAATGCAAAATATCCAGCAAAACATACACTTTAATAGACAAACTAATGTTTACAACATTCTTAAACTTGTCATTAGGTTTAATCAAATAAATTCAAACAAGTGATTGAACTTAGAACAATTTTTAAAAATGAAAGAACCCTTATATGATTGGTTGTAGTGTTACATGTAACCAAACATTTAAAATGACAGAAAATCAATGTATAGGCATCGACCTGAAAATATTGTTTTAGGTCAATGTCTATACAGTATACATTGATTTTCTACACTCTTTTGAATGTTTTGTTACATGTGATGTTACAACCAATTATATAAAGGTTCTTTTTTATTTAAAAATTGTTCTAAGTTCAATCACTTGTTTGAATTTATTTGATTAATCCTGATGACGATCATTTTATTTTGTCTATAAAGTATTAAAGTAAGTGTTTTGTTGGATTTTTGGTGTTAGTGTGTTAATTTTGATAATTTGAATTCAGTGATTTTATGTGTTTAATTTTACTGTAAGCCATACTGTAAGCCAGAAACCTGTCTAATATGGAAATAGAAGACATTTTTGGTATGAAAGTTGGAATCACATTTGAATTAAATTGAATTAAACCTAGTAATTAAATATTTCGTACATAAGTAAGAAAAATGATTTTACTATAAAAATTAATGTAACTACAGGGTGTCCCAAAAAGATGTACTCTCTCCTTGATTGTCAAATATATAAATATTTTTTTGTAAATAGACGTGTCTTGACAAACACACAGTCCTAAGAAGTTAAATCAATAAACAATAAATAAATACATTAATTTAAAACCTATTACTAAATTAAAAAAACATATTATTAATCGTCTATCAAAGATTGAGTACATCTTTTTGGGACACCCTATATATGACATTTATCTGGTATAGTTTAAAGATAAAAAAAATGAATAATAATACTAGAATGATCAATGGGTTGATTTTCACACCAAATACTGTATAATAAAACTGAGAACACAAGCTATATTGGGGTCACTACTAGAATGCTCGCCTTGCAGAACACCAAGAGGATGTTGTGAAGGGAAGGCACACCACAAAACTTACAGAAAAGGTACTTGAGCAGGGTTACAACCCACTATGGTCCCAATCAATTATGCTCGAGCTGTAAAAATCAAAAACTTGTTTCTATATGAGAATCCCTTCTTACTACCACCTTGGATAAATGCAACACTCCTACCCATGACCTGCCCAGTGTATGGGTTACGCTGTACAAGCGGTTAAGCAACTATTAGTAATCTCCAGTATATGTATAGAGTGAGCCTAGATCCACGCATGCACTGCTTTGCATATTACGGAGCTTACTGCTCATTCAATTTCAAACACATTTGAATATTTGTTGCGTGTTCTTAACAGTTTTGACAAAAGTTTTAATTTGAATTATAAGTGTTCTGTTCTTCATCAGATTATTTCTGTTTATTTTTAGTAAATTTCCATATTAATGTGATGATGACTATAAGTTCATCGAAAGTACTTGCGATAAGAAAACATACATATAAGGCTAATCTTGGTGTTTTCTCCAGTTTATAATACTAGAATATGTTCAAAATGAAAACCTGCCAAAACAGAGGAAAAAATTTAGTACTTTGTGATTCTGGTTTATGCAGATTTTGGTGTTTATGATACTTTTGATATAAGCAATTCAAAAATATATGTATTGTTTTTATCTTTTTATAGATATAAACAATTATCTTTCACTTATATATTTAGATCATATCTAAAAATTCAAATATGTATTTAATGGTTACTTATTTAAATTGCTATTTATGAAATTTTATAATAGCGAGATTGAGGCCAAAGTTTTAAATTGCAAAAATGTGTACGTCAGACATTCGGTGCTGCTTTCCTGTAAGCCTAGAAATTTGACAATGGTGTTCGGAATGTCGAGCATGATTCTACAGACTATCTAAACACCATTGTCAAACATCTAGGCTTACAGGAAAGTGGCGCCAAATGTCCGACGTACATGTTTTGCATTTAAAACTTCGGCCTCAACCTCACTAATCTTGAATACATTATAAAAACTTACAACAACCTATTTTAAATGCAAATTACAACCATTGGAGATAAGAACTTTATTAATATTTTTTTTATATATATAAGAAAAGTTTTTATTTTAAATTTTTATATATGATAAAAGCATTTGAAATATAAAAAACTTTGTCACTATAATTAATAAGTTTCAATTTTACATTTTAATTAATCAATTAATTTAGATTTTGAAAGAAACATTAGATTCATTAGGAATTGTTAATGCTGTATGGACATTAGCTAAAGAAGGTAAATTTCATGAAGTAAGTGTTCTTGTTCTTTGTTTTACTTTTCTTATTTTTGTTTTTCTTTATAAAATATTTCATATATTCTTTTTCAGATTTCATTTCCTTGTGAACCAGGCTACAAATGTGATTTGATTTTACGCGCCTTAATAACTAAAGGAATTGGATTTCGCGGAGGCTCAACAATAGGGTAAAAATTTTTTACTATGCAAAATAATGTTAATTTTGACATCTTTATCTAAATAATTTAATAAGAAAAGTTTCTTTAATTCTACATAAATATGATATGAAAATAAGATTAAATTATTAATTCTCATAGAAACATTAAGAGCCTTTTTTATTTTTTAAGCGCTTTCACCGCACCAATGCGGAAGCGCCTATTAAAGTCGGTATGCTCATCTATCTGCATTAAAAAATTTGCAGTCTGAATGGATATTGATGAAATTTGATGATAAAGGTATTTACGAAACATTATTGATAAACTTTTAAATTTTTTACATAAAACCATGAATACCTTTTCAATACCTTGCTGAAAAAGCATGCATCCCTTTAAATTATTTTTCAAGAAATTTTTGAATATAATTAATTTTTCCTTTTGTATAAAAACTAATGAATGTAATTTGTGCATTTTTATATATAATTTAATTTTTAATACAATTTATTTTTATATTAATTTGGTTATTTAAGAAGCATTAAAAAAAGATTTTTTAAAAACTTTTCTGAAAATTTTTTCTTAAGCTGTATATTTTATGACAAAAATAAAATTATTATTGTTGTATTTTAAGTTTGGATTATTGGTAAAGAATTTTTGATTTCAATTTGATTAATCCAATCTAAATCCAATGTGTATAGATAGTGTAATTTGAATTGAAAATACATTTAATGTATAATAAAGTTAGTGATTACATAGATACTAACCCAATTATGAAGAATTTCTGTTTTTTATCTATTGATTTGATAAACTTATTGATAATTGAATGAATTTAGATCAAAATGAAATCAAATATTTATGTTATTTTAATATAATGTAACAATAAAGTACTTCCTTCAATCAGTAGTAAAGATATTTTATTCTCAAATACACTCATTAACAAAAAAGCTATGCATCTTAGATAGAATTCTAATTACTGCAAAACTCAGCATACAGCTATGCAAATGGTCGGTTGTGGTCTGATTTCACACTAATGAGAAGAGGGTGAAAGATTTGGGTCTCTGATTTGAATGAATCTTGGTAAGTATGTAGTCCTTAACACAAACAGCTTCTTGTCCGAATAACACGACCTATTTCTCAAGCATTTCTGAAAAATGGGCCCCTGAAAATTGAGTTATAAGTGATTAAAAAATCATGATGTCATTTCTTGTTTAGCAAAAACATCATCTCTGTAAATTTAACTTTTTCGTGTCATTATATAAAATTTTTTATTAAAGTTTCGACTTTTTCCATCCAATTTAATTTGTTTTATAAACTTTAAATGTGATAAATAATACCAATAACTAGGACATTGCATGACTTTGTCATATTGTGATAGAATTAAGAAGGAACTGGAAAGAAAGAAACAATCCCTACAATTGTTAGTCATGGAAGAGTTGATCCTTGCACCTGGTGGATGTAGACAGGTGAACTTTGCACTTACCCCACAAAAGAGCTATCATTGTATCTTGCTGGATACAGAGAGACAATCCTTGAACTTGGTGACATGGAGAGGCAATTGAATAACAAAGCAAATCACCATAACTTCACTTTTCCAATACTGGAATGTAATCAATTACGTACCTCAAATCCTGTTACTGGTGTGCAATTAACATCAAAAATGAAAAAACAAATTTTATGAATGTTTTCAAACCTTTAACAGTTCTTCAGGTGGCGAAGAATTTTCGTTAGAATGTCATTAAATACAAATATTGTTCGAAATTCGAATACGTGTTACCCGATGAAGTTTTACTAGGCATGCACGCTATATATGTAGCAATTGACGAGAATTTAATGACAGATGTGATAGAGAGCTCGTTTACACCGGCTCTATGAAGTGCTCCTTGGGGATTAGAATAATAGAGCACATCGCGGACATACAATATGCCAGGACCACCACAGCTCTGGCCATTTGCTAGTGATCCTGAGATAGAGCCGAATTTTAACCAGGCAAGAATCATCTTCATCACACCGTACACTGAACATCTAAAATGGTTGAAAACCTTATATATCTACAAACTCAGCAACACCTGCATCAACCACAAAGAGGAATTAAATCTGTCTGTAGCATGGCAAGTGCTAGTGGACAAAGAGCTATAAATTCTTGTCAATTGCTACATATGTAGTGCGCATGCCTAGCAAAACTTCATCGGGTAACACATATTTGAATTTCAAATAATATTCGCATTTAATGGCATTCTAATGGAATTTCATTGCCATCTGAAGAACCATTAAAGGTTTGAAAACATTTATGAAATTTAGTTTTTTGTTTTTGATGTTAATTGCACACTGGTAACAGGCTTTGAGATACATAATTGAAAACAATCACCATTGATTGCTTTGTTATTGTGTTTTTTTTTTTGTTTTTCATGCCTATTTTCTGTTAGGCATATGCAATGCTGTTTTTATTTTTGACACCTAGGCCTAAATTCCATTAGGTGTACTCTAAAACAACTAAAATTGTGAAGTTTCAAACCTACATCATGTCTCTCTAGTATTTTGTCCACTTGGTTATCAACACTGCAAAGAGATAAGCTAAACACTCCATTTTCAGATGCTTGTTTCTCAGAAATGTTTGAGAAGTGGGTCCTGTTATTTGGACAAGGAGCTGTTGTGTTAAGGACTAAACAGGTTTAGTTTGAATCAATGATCAGAACAGAAAATCTGACTTTCAACTTACGAGTAATGCTACAAGAGTGCTTTAAAATTGCTATCTTAGTATCCTATGAAAAAGTTTGTAGAGGCTCACTGTGTTTAGGATTTTTAGTGTATCATTGTTTGGAAGTTGATAGAGTTTGAGAAAGGCTGCATCATCAGGTTGAGGAAAGTAGAATGGCTGTTTTGCTGATTTGGCTGCCAGTTTGGATCATTCTGACTTAACTTTGAGGTGGTGTTGGGGTGGTGAATCTGGGAGGACACCTATATGTGACAGGAAAACTCTAGATGCTCAGAGAAATTACTGGAAGAAATCATTGTTTGATTGTGATAAGCACAAACAGCTGTAACAGCATCTTTGTTCATCATTCAAAGATAAGTGGATGCCTTTCTACATAATTCTGTCTTTTTCTATACCATTGGCAAGTGCCCAGCAAAGATAAATTGGTATGCATAGCAACTCTTATGTCATAAGCATTAGCTTCATTTGTAGTGGTACTGTGACACAGAAGCATGGACAGCTACAAACTGGCAGTGATTTTGCAAAATTCCGGTTTTGTTTGGGAACAGATGATCACTAGTAAACACTTCAATCTCATCTTTACTGTTGAGAAGCACACTGCCCCCTATTGTTGGTGTGGTCTGGAGAACCATCTCATGTAACAGTTGGTCACTCCTAGTGGTGGTAAAAAAGATAGTAACAGCACAGTGGTTTATTCAGGAAATTTTGTATTTTCACATGCAGCCATTTTCCAGAGAGATAATGCTCAGCTGTACACAACTTTGGTTTCCTAAAACTGTTTCCATCATATTGACACACCCTTGGTCTTCTCTGTCTCCAGATTTGTTGCCCATTGAACATCCATGGAACCAATGGGATGCAAGCTTCAGTCATCTATGTATGTGAGAAATCTGGAGTAGCAGTTGCAACATCTTTGGGCAAATCTGTTGCAGAATGGTGTATGATACTTGTATGCTTCCATACTTGACCAAATTACTAAATATATCAGGCAAGAAGGGGTCTTATAACGTACTAAATGTTGTTTTAAATTTTACTGTTGTCTCACAGAAAATTGTCTCTTTGCTATGATATTGTAATCACTTGTTACTATCATTATTAAATTCATTATGTTCACACTAATAGTTTCATTCAATTCTTCTTGATGCGTAACTTTGTCAATGAGTGTATTTAAAATTATGTATGAGTGTTTATAATTTATGTTCAAGGATTTTACTGTATTTAAGATAATTGAACATGTTTTAGTTTCAAAGAATTTGGTATATGCCTGCTTCAACAGTGTAAATTTTAAATATTTTTATAATTTTCAAATATTGTTAACTTCATTCCATTAATATTTTTAAAATTCAAAATAATCAAACTTCAAAACTAAAGATGAAACTCAAACATAAAAAGTATTAAACTTTAAAAAGTTTTTATAAATTAATTTTTCATTGCAATATATACTCTTAATTTAAAAAGTAATGAATTTATAAAAACTATTTTGTTGTTTGTTTTTAATGGGGATTCATTGCTTTGTTATATTAATGGGGAGGTTTTACTTGCCTAGTGGCGTTGTCTTAATGTTGTAAGAATGGATAAGTGCTAGCATGTTGAAGCTTTTGTAGTGTCTGAGATGGACGAAACGATCTAGACATAAAGATCGGTAAGAATGACGAGGACTTAACAATATATATTTTATAAAATTAATAAACAAAATTTATTAATTTTATAAAATAAGAGTGGGAAAAACGCGGACTTAACGTAATAAGATACAAAAGAAAAGTTTTACAGACAATAATTACACACGTTCGAGTCACACGATGATTTCAGTCGACTCAGAATGGGGCGTCCACACGTGTTGGGAAAAAGTTCGTACCAACGAAATAAATATGGTGATTGAATGAACGCTTCCTCCGCTACGTAATACTCTTGTTACGAAAGGCACATACCGGTTCCTCACGCTGATGGATCTGAATTATTCTTCTTGGTCTCACCGCTTCGATTCTTGCCCTCCAATCCGTTAGCAAACAACCTTCGCACTCGATCGCCCCTGATGAGGTTCCTCCAGGCCAATGTCCAAGAAAAATGTGAAAAAAAATGTCTCCACATGCACGTTTTATAAGCTCCCGCCATCCGGGGACTTCTGTACCACGTGACCCGCCAATTTACCAATGACTGCTTACAAGCATCACCCGTCAAGGGTTGGTACGCGACAACATAAACGGAACGGAATTTATTTCCGTTTCTCCAACTACAATACACAATCAATTAAATAATTGACACTAATACAAAAAAAAAAAAACAATACATTTAGTGATCAAGCACTACACTTTAAAATTAAAATCGCACTTCTTTTGTTGCTTCATTCTTTGAAATGGCTGAACTTATTCAGTAGATTAAATTTAGATTTAGGTGTTTAAATTTTAGAAGGTGTTTAAATGTGTTTATGTATTTGAGTGATTGAACTTGTTAATAAACAAATAACACTCAAAGGATAAAGGATAATAAAGGATGACAAAACTATAGCCTTATTCACTGTAAAGACCTGATGAAGACTTTTCAAGGAAGTTGAAAATGTTAGTGCAGGATTAAAATTATCTACTGAAAAGAGTGAGGAAGGCTATAATTTGTCATATTGTGAACTCAGGTTCCAGCTTAAACATTTGAATTGACTCAAAGGCTAAATTGTAATGTAATAAATCATATTTGCTAGAAAAAAATCAAGATTCAGGCAGAAAAATTGTTTCAGCTGTTGATATAACTGAAACATATTCTCTAATAACTTATTGTATGTTCTAATCACAAGCCACTAGGATATATTTACTCTAGGATATAGTTTGTTTATTTCCTATAGCTTAATACTTCAAATGGAACACTTTAACTCCCCTTAGAAAAAATTGTTTAAATACTTGTATGTTTACCCTGGAAATCACTTTTGAATATTAAAGATTTTCGTTAGAAGATAGAATAAATGTGTCATTGTCTTTGTATCTTTGTTGGTTAGAACGTTTAGTATGTTGCTGCAGGATGAAAGTCATCCCACTCAGCATTAAAAGACAATTTTGTTTTTCTTCATGTCTGTGTTAGTTCTTATTTTAGATGAAAATACTGTCTGTTTGTTACATTAAAGTAGAAATAACAAATTTATGACACAAATGTCTGTAACAGAATGCATGAATAATTTGCACGTCAGGCAAGATAATAGCTCATTTTTATTTTCTCTATTCATAAACTTGATAAATATTAAGAATTTCAGTTTTTTATAATATTCCTATAAAATAAAAGGTGTTTAAACAAAACTGTTTTTTATCAATATATCTTCAATATAACATTAGTAAAATTTAAGGAATGTTATAAATAATGCAAAATTCAAATAACTACATCAAATCCTAAAATGTAATATTTTTTACTAAAATGAAAAATTGCTAAATCATTGTTTACATTTTAAAAATATTTTGGGTTTTTAGATGAAATATAAAAATATTTGTATATAGAAGCCCAGGATTATTTTGACGAAATTTCATTAATGAAAATTTAGACCATACAAAACAAAGTTTGAGTTCTTTTACCTATTAATATCCTTTTTATTCCAGTCCAGGAACCAGAAAACAGCCAGCGACTTAAAGCAAAACTTCTAAAAAATGACCGATGAACACAATTAAAAACTTACAAATTAAAAATGATCTTGACATCGACCCCTTTTTTGTAGGCTACGACGTCTACAAGCATTAAAAATCATTAAAATTCTTTACAACAGCATTCATGTTATATAATCGCATTTAAGCTGAGAGTCCTCTGGTGTATTTCGGGCAGCCTAGAATTAATCATTAATGAAATTTCGTCATAAAAATATTTGATTCATATAAAATAAGTCTTTTAATCAGAAATACTGCTTAGTTCAATACTGGTAAAAAAGGTTTTGTTTGTGACAGTTCATATTTGATTCATATTAAGAATGAAATAATAATAATAATAAAAGTAATAACAATAATGAAATCAAGTTGTTTGCTCTTTCTTACTAAATTTATACAATGTTTTATACAACTTATGGTGTTTTACAGCAATAATTTTACTTTAATTATATTTTAATTCGAGTGTAAGGATGTTACTCAATATCCGTATTTACATATTAGAAACATTTTCAAACTTTTAAAATATGTCTTATGTTCCTTTCTCACATACCATTTTGGAATCTCTTCTTACTGAATGCTTACTGGAAGTAATTCAAGGTTCCTCTATGGTGATTTCTATTTTATATTATAATGTTCAGTCTCTACAAGAATCAGAATTTTTATGTATAATTAACATTTATGGATATACAGTGATAATTTATACTAGGAATAAATTGATTAATCAGTGTATTTTATATAATACTTGCTCTCCAATAAGTGTACTTAATAGTTCCTTGAGTATTCTGCATAGGAACATGCCATATGTCTTCCTAGAATGTTTTACAAATATTTTAGGAAGACGTATGGTATGAGCAGAAAATAAGTCATGAGAATCTATTAGTCATAAGTCTTCAATTAAAAAAATATCTTGGAAAATGATCATTTTCAATTAAACCATATATATCCCATATATTTTCATAATGTAATCTGTGAAATGAACTTTATAGTAGTATAGGACTAACTATCCATTTAAAAAAGTATATATGATACTCTATGGTTACTTGAAATCCATCATTGAACAGTCAGTGATCAAATTGATTATCCATTATGATTAACTTAAAGCAAATTTAAAATAAATAAATTAAAAATATCTCTTCACCTCAAATTAGTAGTGGCTTGCCCCTTTATATCATACTTTTCCTTTAACAATACAGTGGTGCCAGTCATCTATCTAACACATTTTGGGGGAAATTTTTGAATTGAAATAACATAACTTCTGGTTTTCATCAGAAGTTCATATATAGTTAATTGGGTCCTCCTGTCCCTAAGGTTTCCATATCTGGTCTTGTCTTTTATCTATCTAACTCCATTCTCGAGATTAAGGGATGAGTTATGGATGGATGACAATGGAAATTTATAGGTCTATAACTTTTTCAAATTGCAGCCCAATAATTAAGCTTCAAAGATGCTCAGATTAGTTTAACTATTGAATGCAATCCTTACAAAAATAATTGAGCTACCATTTTATTAGAGTTTCTCTATCTAATAAGAGAAATAGTGATTTTATGATTCTCATTACATCAAATCAAATACTGGTAATCATTTTGAAAACAATGTGATTTTGATTCCAGAACAATGTTAAACAATGAACTCCAATGTAACTGATTTAAATGTGCTCTTGAAGATTAATGAAGTATACACCAATGTTCCAAACATATGGTTGTTTTTAATCTTCTTTAAGCAAATTTGATCTTGAAACAATGCATCCTGTAAAGTGATGTAAGCTTTGGAGAGAGTTGACATGCTGATGTCTTTTTATAATAATCTTTTGTCTGTAACTTTTGACAAATAGTCAAATAATGATCATTGAATGATCTAAATAATGAAATATGAAAGTTCGTTATTTTATTTCTAGGAAATATCTTAATGAAATTTTACATTTATTTTTTAAAACATTTAATTTTTAGATAATTTGATAGAAATTGCATAATAATTTTAATGTTAATGTCTCTGAATACATGTTATTTGTATACAAACAATAACAAACATAGATCAATCAGTTATAAAAGTAGTTAAAGCCGGTTGTGTGCCTTGGGAGATATTTACAGGACACGGGCTCTGGACGTGTCCCCAACCGGCATTGTAATAACTGTTGATGGTTATAACGTAAGCTTATATACACTGGAAGAGGAGATTGGATTGGAGGTTCGGGTAGTGAAATTGGCAACGCATATGCACGGTAAGCAGGAGTTGTGGGTTTGAGTCCTGCTCTGGGTCAATTCTTTTCTTCCAGTAGTTCTAAATTATTTAAATTATTTAATTAAAATTATAATTATTAAATTTATCAAGAGATGGTGCCTAATGCCTAACTCTAGTGCCAAATTGTCTTATTATAAGTTATTAATATTATAGCCATTTCTAGCCCGATAATATTCGGCATTAGTTAGAGGATAACTGCTCATATATCATTCCAGATAAAGATAAATTCGGATTAAATTTTAAAGCTCTATATGAAATTAAAGATGAAGAATGAATAAACAATTTATTTTGATGATGATCTCTTTGAATAAATATTTCAATTAAAATCTCATCAGTTGATACAAAATTGTTGTAGATGATTCAAAAATCATATTTTGAATACATTAATCATGTTATGAATATTGTATTAGATATAAAAACCATTACTTTTTATTATGGTATGAATATAATTCTTGTTTTACTATTATTGAGAAATTGTGAATTGTTTGCATTTTTTATGATTATTATGAAATTACAATTAATGTAAAATAAAACTTCTCATTAATTTTTTGTTTACTTAAGAAATTAATTTAAATAAATTGAATGGATTATTTGTTTTATGAAATATTTATATATTGATATTAAAATTACAGTGTAATGCCATGTGCTATTTTCTATCAAGATGTTGATGAAAATGAAGGAGAAAATAGTAATGAAGGAAGTGATGCTGAAAGTGATGGGTTAGAAACTTCATATTTTAATCAGGGCTGTGGAGTCGGAGTTGTGAAGTATTGGTGTTTGAGTCAGAGTTGTCAAAAAATCCGCCGACTTCGACTCTTTTTTACTTCCCAACTTGTTATGTATATAAAACAGAAAGGTATTGGAATTTTTGACCCTCCAAGATTTTTGCAAATGTACATGTTTGGAGACCTCCCAAACCCCCAAAAAATGTCAATTAAAGGGGAAAAAGTCATATGCATGTCTGTGTTGGTATCTAATTTGTTTAATTTCTTTATTCTCTGTGATGAGATATTAAACAATATCTCAGAATGGGCAAAGTTTAAGAAACAAAATTTGGCACTGTAGCTTACATATAAAGGGGCATTAATGCTATTAAATTTTGATTCTTAATTAAAGGTCAACAGGGTGGAAACATAGAAGGGGGTCATGTGTCATATCTTCAGTGCAGTTGAACTTAATGAATATTTTACTCATTATTAGCATTCACAATTTTTTTAAAAATAAAACTCATCTCTACCCTGAAAAGTAAGCTTTTTTTGTCATTCTATAATAGTACAGTGAAACCCGTTAAGTCTTAACAGGTTATCTTAACCGAACATCTTAGACAAGAACATCTTAACCATTAAGATGTTAGAATGTGTTGACAGGAGGCACAATTTAGTTCAACCACTTTGACGCTTAATAACTCCTGTGTTAAACCATCCGACTCCGATTTAAAAACCACAGAAGTTATTAGATTTCAAACAGGGTTAACAAAATCATGCCCCCCACACACACCGTCTAACATCCATACATATAGAAAAAAATCTTGAATCTGTTGCTTATCTTGACATTTTGAGGTGTCCTGAGTCCAAAAATGTAAAAATTTGGGAGGGGTCATTTTTTGACTGATCGCTACACTTTCCCTCTGTTATATATAACAGCTGGCAAAGTAAAAATTATTGAATACATATTTATATATTGACTGTGTCATTACTTAGAGGAGTCTTTTAGCTTTGGAATAAGAAGTTTCTATGTTCTAACTTTATTAGAACTCTATTTATTAAATCTTTTATTCTGAGGTCACGTGATGACGTCAGAATTTCCTGGTCTCTTTTGGTAACAAGTCTGTCCCTGGTCGGAGTTGGAGTCTAGATTTTTACCCAACTCCACAGCCCTGATTTTAATACAAATAAAATATTTAATTTATTTAAATAATTAAAATTAATAAACAGAAGATAATTCAATATTTAATTAGGGGGAGTGAAGAATCAACAAAATGGAAAACAGAAAAGAAAGGACGATCAATTTCTAAATCTGTTCAACATAAATTTTTGAAATCTGTAACTTCACGTTTAACAGTTGCTCAGGTTTGCTTTTGTATAGTTATTAATTTTATAATTTTATTTATTGTCCATAAAAGTTAATAATAATAATAATTGTTAAACAAAAATTTAATTATAATCTTTCTAATTTTTATCATATATATACGAAGTGTGGCTAGAAAATAATGAGACTGAAGCTGAAACTTTAATTCTTGAGTAGTATACTCATTTTAGTTGTGTTCCCCTTCAATGTATGATCCTTCTGCTTCCACAGAGTATCGCATTCGCAACTTCTACTGATCATAACAGTGCTGCAGGTCATTATCTGTAAGGCTATGGAGAAGTTTCGTCAATTTTTTTTTTTTGTTTTTGACGGCAGAAACCAAATCAAAATGGTTGTCTTTCAGAGCAGACTTGACTTTAGGGAAAATGTAAAAGTCACACAGAGCTAGATCATGCAAGTAAGATGTGTGACTGCTTTCTTGGCCAAAAACTGTTCTATTAACAGAGTGAAATGGGCTGGTGCATTGTCCTGAAGAAGGATGAAACTGTAATGTCACGTATTGAACGAAAACATCCTGACGTTGTGTTAAGGCAAGAGTGTAAAGGATCTTACAAATAAGCACACTTTGAAATCTTGTCAATGTCTATATCACCTCTTATAATAATTATGACCATTGATACACAATATCTATGCTTGTAACAACTACAATTAACCTGCCTCGCGACATAAAATATGCTGATGAGGCCTTATAACATGTATATATAACCAACAATTATATCAGACTAGAACAATAAGGTATATATATATATGTACGAATCACATAAATTACACAATACTTGTATGTGGGCGACATCGAGTATATCACAAGGTCATTCCCAAGCTCGCCTTCCTTTCCAAACCATGTGTAGTTTGTAGAAACAAGAAGGGAATTATCTTTACCTTCTTTGCGATGAACTAATAGTTACTATACGTTCATTTTAACAGTAATCTTTCCTTACCAAGGAACTTAGACGAAAATTTGATCTTCCGTGCAGATGCAAGTGGATTCCTTTTTTTTTAAATTGTCGTCTCATTATCCCCTTCTTAATGACGAGCTACAATCCTCACCTTTTACTTGGAAGTCCAACAATTCTTCAGTCCAGGTGGTGAGCCGGCCAATGAAAAAAAAAGGGTGTCCTGTAACATGTAGCACTGCATTTTATATTGCCCACCATCCGGGGCTACGGCCGCATCCACGTGGTACAGAGTCAACCAATCCTCTGTCTACTTACAAGACCCGTCAAAGGGTGATACAATAAACAATATACAATAAACAATAAACAATATATACACAAAACAATAACCCACGCGACAATACTTCGAATTTTGACACAGACGAAATGGAATGCATGTATGTATATACAAAAAAAAAAAACAAAAATGGTGATAAAAATAGTGACCAATCACTACAAAATCTATGAAAACTTCTACTCACACTGTAAATTATCAGACTTACTTCTACTCAAACCGAACAGTAACCGAACACTACAAAATCATTTTGCCACAAGTGTGAGAAAGATTTCAGAACTTTTTTGAACTTTTTTGTAGTAGTATTGTTCTACTTCTCATACATTTTCCTCGGTTTTTGATGGGCTGTGCTATCCAGAACATTCATTGTCTTTTATATCATCTTAGTCCTCAGAAAATTTTCTGTGCAATTTAAACTCATGTTCACAACAAAAACATGTGTCTCTGTAGCAAGTGCAAAGATTCAGTGGCAGTTTTTTCAATTTCACCAAAAATTTCAGGGTTGATATGTTGCTTTTCTTTCAAGCTTGCCATTTTTTTTAATGTGCACTAACAACATGTCCACTCACAGCAAATCTAATAGTGGTAGCAAATTGAGACTTGCTGTGCTTGTTCTAACTTGTTCAAGATTGTTTACTCACCCAAGATTGTTTACTCACTTCAGCCCACATGTGACCATTGCCTGCAGGCAATCACAGTCTCATTATTTTCTAGCCACACCATGTACATTGACCAATGTTAAGAGATACAAACATAGTATGATTTTTGAAAATTGTAGTATTTTACATCAGATCCAATCATGCACCATTGCAGAAATAATTCTCTTATATAATAAAACAACAATGCTGTTAGTATGAAGGAATCTGGGACTCTGTGCAATTGCACAGGTTTTGCAATACTTCTGCCATTGGTAATTCAAAATGGCAGAGAAATGCATTAGTTTTTTATACTTGAATTGGCTTGGTCACTGTTCTGTGGGCTCAGGGATCACTCCAAGAAGTATTCAAATATCTAGCAGAAGTTCATGACAAACAAAAGCTTTTTTGCAATCTAAATTCTCAATTCTTGCATTTGATTATTCTCATCTTTAGTTGGGATGACATATTAGTTTGATTAAGCATGATTATAAACATTTTTATGTATACAAAAGTGATTTTACTATAGAAATTGAATGTAACTATGTGTAATTTATCTGGTATAGTTTAACAGATTTTAGTATTTTTTCCTTTAAACAGAAACCTGTCAAAATGGAAAAAATAATTTGATACTGTATCAATCTAGCAGTGGCATAGAGAGCAGAGGGCAAGGGGGTGTATCATACCCAGGCACCACTCGCAGAGGAAGCCCCAAATGGTCTCCAAGACAAACTATATGTGTTTCTGGAGGGGGAGGGGGTTGTCAATAAAGTGTCATGCTCCAGTGCCAGTTATGTTTTCTATGCCACTGCATTCCAGTTTACAAAGATTTCAGCATATAAGCAAAAACTTCATGTAGATAAACATTCAGCATATAATAAAGTACAAAAATGTATTTTATAATAAATAGAATCCTAAACCATTTAATTTTTATTCTTTTTAGTTACTAAATAATTAAAATAAAGTTTATTTAAGATTGTTACAGTATATCTCATTTGAGATTTTTTTTTCATTTAACATAATACAATTCTGTCATACTGCAATATTCAAGTTTGTAAATTTTTTGATTAAAATAAGTGATTGACTTGTCTGTTAGCATTATTTTACTCATATTTAATTCTTAATTAATAATAATTATAATTTATTATAATTAGTTCAAAATTAAAATTTTTAATTAATTATTATTGTAATGTTTATATATTCAAAACAGGTTGTTGAAGGAGTAAGGGCTAATGCAAATCTGAATTTTGATTTTGTAATGTTTACTATCTTAGCAAGGTAATAAAAAGCAAAAAAAAAAATTAAATTAAAATTTAGTGAATTACTTTTTGAAGTTCTAATTGTTATTGTTTTTTCGTTACAGTATAATTGCTGCAGTTGGACTCGTGGAAAGTAGTTCTGTAATATTGGTTGCCAGTATGTTAATATCACCACTTATGGTAATTTTTAATTTTATTACTACTTTTGGTTGTGAAGCAATGTAAATATTTGTTTGTTTTATGGTCAATGTACATTCAAATTATAATTTACTAAATTATAATTTGCATAATATTTTTATTATAACTGAATCTGATAGTATATGATTCTACATTTTTTATGTAGATGCAAATAGTATTTTTAGGATATATAATAATTCATTAAAAAAAGATATATACCAGGTGTGGCCAAACTTTTATCCCTTAGGGGCCACTTTTTTGGTAAAATATAGTCTGCGGGCAACTATGAACATGGGCAAACAATTTTAGGATTTTTCAAATTTTCATAGATATTTTAATAAATAATTAACAAGAATTTCAACTAAAAAAATATTATGGCAAATAAAATAAAAATAATATAATTATTTGTTTTTTTTATGAAGCACAATAATACAGCATTTATTAAATTTAAAAAATCACAATGTAAAGAAATAAATACACAAAAAAATTTTGGCAAATAAAGAAAAAAATGTTAATTATAATTTTTTTATTTTTTGAGATGAAATACTTATTAACTTAAAAAAAATACACTGTGAATAAGCAAATGCATAAAAATGTTTAATTGGACGAAATCTGACATTGAATAAGTGCAGGAAATGTTTAAAAATTTGGCAATTGCCATTTATATGCGCATGCGTTGCGACTACGATTAATTTAAAAGTTAACATTCATTTGCATTGTTCGTCGGGATAAATACAAATGGTATGGGTACATTGCACAGACAATTCGATAATTTATTCTTACAATAGTAGACTAACAAGGGGAGGGCACGACCTGGGAAATTCACTTTGGGATGAGACTTGGTATATAGGTAGTACTCCTTTAGGATGTTTAATCCTCAAAACAAGAAAGCGCAATGGCCAACCAATTTTAAGAAAAAGGCCTTTAAATATTCGAGCTCAGTTTATGTACTAATAAGTTTCGCTAGCTCAGCAGCTGCTGAGCAGCTCAGTCGACATCGTTCTTGGCTACCGCCAAGTCGTCCCGGGTTCTAATCGCGAACTTGACTTTTTTTTTTTCCTTTCTAAAAATTTTTTAAAATAAGTATTTTGAATATATAAATATTAAAATTTTATTAAAATAAATAAACATTTTTTTAAATGAAATTAACACAATATTACAAGCCATTTTAATTATAATAATACAAAATAATTAATAGGTATATTAATAATAATAGTTATAAATGGTTATTATAAGAAGTAAAAAGTTTAGTTTGTGTTATTTGTTACTTTTACATATATTTTTTTATTACATACAAAAACCTGAATGATAACTATCATAGAAACATGGGAAACAATACATTTTTTGGCATCTAGCACAACAAATAAATGATGAACGCTTACAAGAGCAATGTTCTTTCAGAAGTTCAGTTGGAAAACAAACTTCATTCACATTCATGAATATCTCTCTGTCTTCAGCAAGTTTAGCAGCGTACCAAGCATATCTAATCATTTTATCAAAAATTGGCAACGACAATTGATGGTGAACTATTGATTGTATTTTAATACAGTTTTCTCGAGAATTTATTTCTCGATTTTGTTCGATTAAATAAGCAGAATTTTGAAAATTTTTGATTAAATTTTTTACTTGTCGATAAAAATAGACGTCACAAGGTTGGACGAAAGGAGTACACTTTGGAGGAATTACTTTAATCGTACAAGTAGGTAATTCGTTGTCATCCTGGAAGATTTTATCGTATAATTCTGGTTTTGTTTGTCCTTGCCAAGAGTCGACAAGTAGAAGAAACTGTTCTTTTCCCACGTAAGGTTTTAAACAGTTTTGAAGGAATTCAATATATAATTCTGTCGTAAGCTTTCCGGACTTTGATGATGTTATTATAACATTTTTATATTTTTGTTTGTATTCTTCCACCGTTTTCTGCACTCTTGGACCAAATTTACCAGTTGATTCTTGAAGACATACAAATACTTGAGGCAATAGTTTTCCAGATAAGGTGAGTGCATATTGTGCTGTATATGAATGTGTCACTTTATTCATATCGTGTCGTTTAACAAATACAGTTTTGCTACTTTTTTTTGCAAGAGTCCTATTAAAAGTAGATTGGTACTGGCACCCTAAAAACAATAATAGCATGAGTTATATAAAATGGATAAGTGTACAATTAAAATTGAGCATAATTTTAAGTTTTTTTATATCAACATACCTGTCTGGTCAGTATTAATGACGAAATTTTTGTTAAATTTAGGTATTAATTGTAATGCCTGCTTCCGAAAGGTTGCTGCAGAATCCAAAACTTGTTCTAAAGTTGCTGTTTCCTTTTGCGAAACAAATTTTGTTATTTTTCGTTGACGTATGTTATAAGTGCTTTTAAATTTCTTTACTCATCGTTCAGAAGCTTTAAATTCAAAATTTCCAAACTGTCCAGCAGCAGATAGAGCCCACTGTTGCAAGTTTCTAGTAGTTACTTGTTGATAATTCTGTCTAGCTTCAAAAAAACGATCATATGTCCAAGAATCAATAATTGCATATTTATCAAACTTATTTCCTCCTTTTTTTACTTCTTCTTCCCATTTGGATAAATACTCTTTTTTTTTTTTTAATCGACTACATCCATTTTTTTGCAATGTTTTCAAATTCCATGTAGGATGTTTTTTCGCAATGTTAATGACTTTGATTTTATAATCCAAAGGAATATGTTCCACTTCTCTTTTTTTCTTTTCATCGGGCTCATACTCGTCAGATGAAATATCAGCTTTCACCTGCTCAAAATATACTTCTTCACACACTTCATTAGCATGAATAAGCTCTTCATCGCTTACAAAACTTTTTTCAGCCAACATATGCACAGTATTTTTGTAAATTTCCTCACCCATCAACATAGCTTCATCAGAAATTGAAGCAGAACATTTCAATACAATTAAATTTTTTTCCGCAAGCAAACTTTTACAATATTCAAATGCATCTGTTAATTTCACTTTTAAACTATCACTATTTATCAATTCATCAGCAGTTTCATCATCAACTGTTGGTAGACTGATAGTATCTTCATTTGCAGACATTTTACTGTAAAATATTGAAACTATTTGTATATCACGGAACACTATGATCTCTTTGAAATCCAAAAGTAAACTAACACGTTGTCTCTGAATATTCAGGTCAGTTCATAACTCTGCGTGCACATTTTTATGACTTTGAGAAAAATCTTGTTTTGCTGTTAAAAATGTCAGTCTAATGTGATACTTTTAATAGAATAATAAATGAAAACTGTTGTTCCATAACTAATTATTTATAACTATTATTATTAATATACCTATTAATTATTTTGTATTATTATAATTAAAATGGCTTGTAATATTGTGTTAATTTCATTTAAAAAAATGTTTATTTATTTTAATAAAATTTTAATATTTATATATTCAAAATACTTATTTTAAAAAATTTTTAGAAAGGAAAAAAAAAAAGTCAAGTTCGCGATTAGAACCCGGGACGACTTGGCGGTAGCCAAGAACGATGTCGACTGAGCTGCTCAGCAGCTGCTGAGCTAGCGAAACTTATTAGTACATAAACTGAACTCGAATATTTAAAGGCCTTTTTCTTAAAATTGGTTGGCCATTGCGCTTTCTTGTTTTGAGGATTAAACATCCTAAAGGAGTACTACCTATATACCAAGTCTCATCCCAAAGTGAATTTCCCAGGTCGTGCCCTCCCCTTGTAAGATTTTTAAACATTAATTTAAGTGAAAGCAAATTGTGAACTTTAGCTTTGCGGGCTACTTTCAAAACCTTTGAGGTCGACCGGTCGACCACGGTCTACGTGTTGGCCACCCCTGATATATACATTAATAATTTAAGTATATATTAATACATTAAATTAAGTTATGTATACAGTTTAGTTTTATTTTTAAAACTTCTAATAACAAGTTTGTGTGTTTATTTAAAAGTTATATATATTAATTTTAATATTATATAAGATTATATTTTAAACAATTATTTATATTTTTTTTTACCTTGTTTTCTAATTTTTTAGTATTTACATGGGTTGTTCAAAAAGTTCCTAAACTTTTTTAATAGCACACCTCCAGTTGGTTATTTTTTAATCCATTTAAAGGCGTTGTGTCCACAGAAACCTCCCCGAGTAACCTCCTCGAATTCATTTGTTGATATTTTGTTTTGGTGATAAGTTACAGTTGTTTACATGAAGGGGTGTTTGTGGGGTTCGGCAAAAAATCGTATTCGCAGAAATGAGGTCTATGAAGTAGCACTGTTGTTCTGTGAAATTTTGTGTGAAACTTGGGAAATCCTTTACGGAAACTTCCCATGGGTGTGTGAAACATCCCCCCACCCCAAAAAAGCCCGACAAATTTGCTGAAATGTTAAGGTGATGTTGACTGTTTTTTTTTCAATGCAAAGGGGGTTGTGCATCACGAATATCTACCTACAGGCCAGACAGTCAAAATGGAGTACTACCTGGAAGTTATGAAATGCCTAAGAAACAGAATCAGGCGAAAACGGCCCGAACTTTGGAGGAGTGGCGAGTGGTCTTTCACCATAACAATGCACTAGCTCATTTGTGCCTCAGAACTCATGAGTTTTTGGCCAAAAACAAGACCATTGTGCTTCCCCATTCACCCTACTCATCTGACCTGGACCCATGCGACTTTTTCCTCTTCCCCAAAGTAAAAAACCCACTCAAAGGAAAAAGATTTGCCACCATTCCAGAGATAGAAAAAAACACTGGAGGAGCTTATGAGCATTTCGGAAAAAGCATTCCAGCAATGTTTCAAAAAGTGGAAACTCCATTGGAATAAGTGTATATGTTGGGGAGGAGACCACTTTGAGGGGACCCTGACAAATAAATTGTAAGTGAAGTATTTTTTTTTGTAATACATAAAGTTTGGAAACTTTTTTGAATAATCCTTGTGTTTATTAAATTTTTTCTTCTTTCTCTTGAATCTCAAGTTAAATCTAGAATTAATTTATTAATTTATAAGAAGAATCAATACAAGAATTTAATAAAAATAAAAATATTATTTCAAAGTTTATGCCAATACTTCAAAAGAAATGTTTATTATTGTTGGAATTTGATTTTTAATATAAATTTTAAGTTTTTCTATCTGAACGTAATCTCAATATTTTTTTAATCCTATGAAAGAAATATTTAATTTTATAAACAAACTGCATTATTAATTCATTTAAATTTGACTAGTTTGTTTATTTTTTATTAATATTAAATTGAGATTGTTCTTGTCTTAAATAATTTGTATAAATCAGTTTTAATTTCATAACTTCAATACTGTTGTCTTTCAGTTTTTTCAATTGTTCTTGAATTTCTTTTATTTCTAAATTTATCGACTTTTTCTGTTGTGAAATAGTACTGAGGTTGAGGCCAAAGTTTTCAATGTGAAAACGTGTACGTTTGATGTTCGGCGCCAATTTCCTGTAAACCTAGAAGTTTGGCAATGGCCTTTGGAATGTCGAGCACGATTCCACTCACTCTCCAAACGCCATTGCCAAACTTCTAGGCTTACAGGAAAGCGGTGCCAAACGTTTGGCGTATACGTTTTCACATTGAAAACTTTGGCTTTGCTAGTATCATTACTTGTCTGAATTAATTGTATTACCTTATTAAATAATTGTTTATATAAAATTTCTTCAGAATCATTTTTTTAATAAAAACCACGTCAAAATTATTGTCTATAATAAAATTAATGACATCTTTTAGAATTGAAGAAATATGGTATACAGTTAAACATAATACAATAGAACCCCAATTCTTCAAGGTAAGATGGACTGATGTCATCACTTCAGATAACTGAACATTTAGACAAAACAGTCAACTATGGCCATTTCAGATAAAAAATTTGTGTGGTAGCAGTTTTAATCCTGTTTTTATACTTCAGTAAATTTTTTCATGTATAAGAACAACATTTATTGTATTATTTATATAGTTTATACATTATTTTATCATGTATTGTACGGTGAATAGATACAATAGTTTTAAGGATAAAAATGTGTGATGTTATAGTCACGATTTAATATGAAATGATTTTTCTCAAATTGTAGCTAGATAATAGAAAGAAAAAACAAATAATTTTATATTACATGTTACCGTTTTGAACTTTACTTTTCTTATGTTGTATTTCATAAAAGAGTGTATTCATTAGCTGGTTTGTCTTGAATAATGTGGAACCTCAGTTAATTCGAGCTTGGATAATTGAGGTTCTGTTGTATATAAATTTATCCTGATTTCATATAAAAATTGTATTTATTATAAAGTGTTTTAAAAGCTGTGCTCGGAAGAGCTGGCCACATGGAGTTTTCTGGGTTTTCTCCACGTTTGTAACACCTCAATAGGAGCCAGTTTCCCTTACGTGATCTCCCAGAAGGCATTTCTCTTTGCATAACATCGTGTCCCAGAGGAGGCAATGGGAAACCACTCTGGTTGTAATTTCCACTAGGATACACCTCGGCGCATTACTAACCACTTACTAACCTACTCCAGGCATTCACCGACGTCAGGAGTTCTGACGTAGCACACAAAGAAGAATGTATTACTTAATAAATTTGAGAAATTTATTGATTAATACATTATATTTCTCAAGGTTGAATGATTGGCTTCATTGGATCTGTAATATATGAACAATTATATATTCCCAGAAAACAAAATAGAATATTTCTTGTAAATGTCACTTAATAAAAAATGATTTGAAGTGGAAAAAGTGATACTAATATATTCTTAATATTTGTTAACTTAGGGTCCAATCTTGGCCGGTACATTTGGAACTGTAATTCAAGATGGGCCTCTTCGTAATTTAGGAATAAAAACAGAAATTCTTGGTCTTCTTCTATGTATATTATTTGGTAAGGTTGTGAAATTTACAAAATTTAACAATGTACAAATTTTGTTTTTAAAATTATATTTTTAGTTTTTTTAATAGTCCTACTATATAAAATGAAATGATTAACTTTAAATATTTGATTATTATTACAATAATAATTAATATACTGAAACCTATTTATATAACAGGATTCCTGAAAATCAGTGGTGCAAAATAAAATTCATAAATGTTTAATATATTATATAACATAAGAAGTTTATTAACTTTATTATTTTTCTGACATTTTATAAACTTTTATTTTTTTATGTTTTGAAGTTAAGCACATGTTTATTTATTTATATTGTAAGCAAAAATATTGCTTATGCGAAAACATTAATATTAATCAAAATGATTTTAATTAAATCTAAATCTATGATTAATTTAAAACTTTAATTTTCTACATAGCTATTATTTTATTTTTAAATATTTTATTGTATTGTCTATTTTATTTAATGTTCATGATTACAATTGCCATCTATTGATTCTCTTTAGCTAAATCTTTTGGGGATACATAAAACAGAATTGTTCACAGAACTTTAAAGAACAATTGTACTTTTTATTTAATGAAGGAAGACAAATAAGCCAGATAAAATTAAGATCAGTTAAAATAGACATTATAATGTCTACATTTAAAATTTGTTTCATTATTTTAGTTAGAATAAAGTTAACCTTTTTAGTATTTTCATTTTGTTATATTTTTAAATTCCGTATGTTATAGTATATAAATTAACCTTTAGTTTGTCAATAGGCTGATATTTCAATGTTTATGCTATTTATATTAAGTTACAAAACAAAATCATTAACTATAGAATAATTAAAAACATTGCAGTAAATATTTGTCTTAATCAACCTTTTTCAGAAGATGTTTGAATTTTATGGGGTGAAAATGAAGAAGAAAGATGATTGAGAGGAAAAGGCTGAAGGTGAAATTATAAAGGATAGGAAAGGGGATGAAATGGAAGTCCCAAGGGTGTCTGTATCGCTTTTATTTGAAACAATTTTAAAATACATGTACGATAATTTGATAGGCAACTAGTGCAACAGAAGTGCTCTGAGGTACAGGCACGCGAAAATAACATATTTGCAAAAACCCCATTGCAATGGGGGAGACTGACAATGCCCTTGCAGACAGGGCAAATAACAGAGTGCAACCAATAGAAGACAATTGATCCGTAAGTATCTGTTCATGTGCCCTTACCATAGGGCACATGAACAGATAACAATACAAAATATTGCAACTTGCAAATAGGGGAACTAACAAAGCCCATTAGTGGGCATAACAAAGAGTTTATACACAAATAGACACGTGACTTGCGTAACAGAAGCACCCTAATCAATAGGCAAGTGAACATAGTAACCATGCAAAACACATTGTGACTTGCAACGGAAGAATTAAAAAGACCCTGCATAGGGCCTTAACCAATTATATACATACAGTTGTTAACTATACAACATGAATTAAAGAAGTGTCCTATGCAGGAGCACACTATAATTACCTATGTAAAACATTGTAACATGCAGTGGGGAGGCCGACGCCTTGCAAAGTAGGGTAAAAATATAGCAGGAGGCTGGTAAAGACTTCCCGAGCTGGCACTACACGACGTAGAGAAAATGTTCCTAGCAATATGTTGCCTGACACTTAGATGACACTTATGAGGGTCTTGCTTGGCCTTCCAGGTGGCTGAACGTATTGAAATACTATGCTGAGTGCGGGAAGAAGCACTTTGAAGACAGTAGGCATATAGATTTAGTTTCTGGAGGTGAATTCCCATTGGGTGCCTTTGTGGAGCGCCTTTGAACACCGAGAATATATGTTTAGTTTCTGGGAGTGAAGGTATCGTTGAGTGCTCCTGTGGAATCAATGAAGACGTTTAGTTCTGTATATAAGTCTTTATTGTTTTTGGATAGAGATCCTGCCATCAAGTGTGTATTACTGGACTTGCCTCTGATTTGGATTATAGATAAGATTGAAATATGTAAGATATGAAAGTGAGAGTCACTCCAAAATCAAGAAATGAGCCTCTTAGGAGAGTAAATGTAAAATCAAATACACCAGAATAGAAATAAAAGAAAATATATTGGAAAAACAAAATGTGACATTATATTTGGATAAATAAAGCCTATCCTTGAAACTTAGCCAATTTAATTACTTTTTAATTACTTTTAAATTGGCTATGTTTACCTATGGGGTGCAAAACTTGATGGGATAATTTGAAATTCATGTCTCACAATATACTAGGAAGATTTGTCATCTTCTCTTTAATTCCTTTTTTCTTTTCTTACTCTTGCATCCTTTTTCTTTTCTCTTTTCTCTTTGTGCTGACTCTGTCTTCTTCAGAATTGACTTTTTTTTAATGATGATTCTCTTTTCTCTGCTGTTTTTTTTTTTTTTTTGTCATTTTCTTTTATTTTATTATTGTACTTTCTCCTGACCAATCACAATTTTATTCTGGAGGAAGTGAATGTAATGAGAGATAAGCTTGATTGATTATTTTTATTCCTCCTCCTCTAACATGAATAATGTGTGTTCCTGTGATCAGGGGCACCCATATATGGGGCATGTGCTCCCCTTTGTCGTCGGGTTTCCCTTTCAATCCCAAGAGTGCTCTAAGAGTTTCGTTCTATTTTAAAATTAGTTACTCATTCTTATCATAGAAAACGTTTTTACTTACAACAAAATTAAAATAAAAATATTTTTTATTAACTGAAAAATTTTCTAGTGGGTTGTGCTTATTCAGCTGAATACTGAGCTATCACTGGATTTGATTAACTGAATTTTGATATATGTGGTAGCATCGAGGGATTAATTAACTGTGTTAACCAAGGGATACCTGTTTATATACTTACATAGGCTACTTTGTTACTGTATATTTTTTGTATACTGTATTGGCCTGAATATTACTCATTGTTTTTATGATACCTTTTTTTTTATAGTCTGTGGGTGCTGCTGCCTGTGATGTGAACTAGGTAACAATTGTCACTTAATACTAGTTGAAAAAGGGGAAATGATAGTCATTCCCTTCAACTTTTCCTCTGAATGTTGTGAGGTTAATGACAATTAACTAATAATTTTTTTTATTTTAATTTGTTCCTCTTGATTATTTTTAATCTATATTTCTAAAAATTTAAAAGGAATTGTCTCTGAAATCAGGAAAATATGCAAAATTCTGTTATAATGCTAGTTGCTGAAGTAAACAACCATGATGTCACATTCAAAAAGCATCTTGTCCAGTAGCTAACAATTGTTTGATAATCAAACAGACATCAAGGAAATATACAAAATACGTATATAATTTAAAATAAAATAAAATTTTCAACTTATCATTTAAACAGATTATGCTATTAGTTTAAAATAAGTTAACTTTAATTATTAACTAACAAAAAAAGTTTTAATAATAACTCAACAACATATATATCATGACAGACAAAATTTAAGGAAAATGGTGGCACTCACACTGGCAAATTAATCACCACCATGCAATATAAATACTATCCATCTTGCGATATCCTCTTAATTAGCTTGCCTTTATGATTTTATCAAGAAATACTTCCGTTCTGGCGAAATCTTAAGTGTTTTCTCTATAATTTATTGCCTGCCTTTTCTGTAGTGTTATGAATGTGCCATGCTTCCACAAGGCACATTCATAAGGTATTCATAAAACCAAAAATGTTAGAACAATAACCATTTACTATGCAGTAAATGTTTATATTTGTGATTAATGCAGTTATGGAAGAGATTGTATTAAGCTATTATATAAAATATATAATAGCTTATACTACAAGCTATTTTTGATTGAAATTAAAAATACATAAGCTAGTGTTAAAAATAATTTTTTTTCTTTCAATTTTCAAATATATTAATTATGCAACTTTTTAAACTAGGATTCCTATTTGGATTAATTAGTGGTCCATTCAGTAATCAGTGGGTTCAAGGTGATTGGCCAACCAAGGAAATGACTTCAAGGTAAGAAATTGATGTAATATCTTATTTAAAATATTCATGAAGAGAAATATATCATTAGTATCTTTGTTTTAATGTTTTTCACACCACTGGGATAATGAAGTCACATGGAAAAGCTGACTTGTTTTCTTGAGGCTCTTCCCTGCCATAATATGCAAAGTTCTTTACAAATGTTCTGCTGGTTGCAATATATTTTAAAATTGCAAGTATTTCAAATCATCGCAAATGATTTACACCCAAAAGAAGGAAAAAACGTTGTGTGTTGGTATTTATTTCATTTAATACTTCAGAATGGGATAAAGATTATATACACGTTACCATGCCAAATTTTGTTTCTTAAGCATTGATGCTTTTAAATTTTGGTAATTAAACGTTACATCTTAATTTATTTCAGTTTGTGTAAAATTTGATTTCTCTTATTTCCAAATCATCATGAGTATTGTTTGTCTAGTATGCTGTACATTGAGATCTTTATAAACATAATGATTAGAAGATGCATCCTTCCAAAATCAAATATTATGGTTAAATGGTGGTATAATAAAGTAAACTAAAATCCAGATTAGTTGATCACATTGTCACACTTTGAACTGAACAAAAAAATATAAGAATAAAGTGTGACAATGCAATCAACTAATTTGGATATTATTTAATTGTATAAATAAATATATAAAATACAACGTTTAACAAAATTACTTTGCTTTCGTTATTATATTTACTTAAATTGGATATTATTTTATTTATTATACCACCATTTAACCATAATATTTGATTTTGGAAGGATGCACCTTCTAATCATTATGAAAAACACAACACTAAACTGGAACAATATATATAGATTCTCACCTAAATGTCAAATTTCCAACAAAACACCTAAATTCAACATTTGAATGTTTTCGGCCACTTGTTAATCGCCTTCATTGGGAAAAGTCAAACAAAAATTAACTGTTCTACTTATAGAATGTTGCTGCATTGTATATGTAATTTTTTAAAATTAGTTCAAACAACAGCTGCGATGTATATTCCTTTAAGGGTCTAAATAATGCTTCCATGCATTAGGTATGGGAATATAATCTGAGTTGATGCTCACTCCTTTTATGTCTGACCTGTAGATTTCTGCAGCCTCTAATGTTCTTACGTGTTGTCTGTCGAATACCCTGTGTATTAGGGTAGTGTCCTTCCATAAGGGGGAAAATTCCTAGCTCGGTGGCATACTGGGCCAGGGCCGTATCGATGTTTCCTTTTGCCACGTCGTACTTGTAATCTCGTAACCGGGCTTGTAATGATCTGTATTTTGAACCAGTGTACATTAGTGTCCTATTGAACCTGTCATCCTGTGGTGAGATGTGATAAATACCAGGTGCTCTTGCATCCTCAGTTTCATCCTTTGTGTTAGAGATAAGGTGGAACACGGTAGGTTTTCTTTTGTATGCTATGCATATGTTTAAATCCTGGGCCATCATCTTAATCATTATGTTTATAAAGATCTCAATGTACAGCATACTAGACAAACAATACTCATGATGATTTGGAAATAAGAGAAATCAAATTTTACACAAATTGAAATGAATTCAGGTGCAAAACTTTTTAAAAATTAAAGTTTAAACAGTTTTTGAAAATTTGTCACAGCTATTTCATTAATATTAATTTTATTATTTTAGAGGCGAACTTCGAAGTTTATGGCTTGGTGTATTAGTTGCTTTACCGTCTGGTGCTGGAGTAGCTCTCTCTGTGTTAGGTGGCAATGCAGGATCACTTGTTGGTGTTGCAATATCTGCTTCTCTTCTTCCACCAGCAGTCAATGCTGTAAAGTATTTTAAAAGCATTATTTAATAATGATAAATAGATAATTATTTAAATAATTTTGGAATTTCTAGAAAATTATTTCAACTTTTAAAAATATTTTCTAATATATATATATATATATAATGTTATGGACAAAGTGATTAATACAGGCATTATTCATAATGACCAACAAAATCGGGCATTGTAATAAATTTCAATAACTTAAATTGATTGGTCATTATGAATACTGCTATCATCTAGTCAGGCAAAGTGATGATAATATGTTGAGGAGTGACCATCCAAGATACACTAGCAAATCAGAATTTACATCTTAGTTGCGAATGCTTATTGCATTTAGTACTGAATTTTAAATTTATGTGACCAGTAGTTCATCTTTTTTCTTTGACATAAGAAACGATCATGGAGGAATCATTAGTGAGGTGGGGCCAAAGTTTTAAACGTGAAAATGTGTATGTCAGATGTTCAGCGCCGCTTTCCTGTAAGCCTAGAAGTTTGACAATGGTGTTTGGAAAGTCAAGCTTGAGTCCACTGACTTTCCAAACATCATTGTCAAACTTCTAGGCTTACAGGAAAGTGGTGCTGAACATCTAACCTACACATTTTTGTGTGTAAAACTTCAACCTCAACCTCACTATTAAGTGATATGAATAATCGCTTCAACAACTGATTAAATGAGTTAATAGCATAAAAAAGGTGAGAACAATCAAATTTTTACAAAATCAGCATATTTGTCAATGATATAAAAAGTGAGAGTCTAAAATGAAAGTTAGTTCTAAGTTACTTGAAGAATATCAGTTAATAGTACTTTGAAATAATTCACAAAAAATAAATATTTCTAAATGGAATAAGTGAAGTGTTTTTTAATCAAATTTAAATTTTGGTACTGAACACGATATGCATGTGCAACTAAGATGTAAGTTCTGATTGGCTAGCATATGTCGGATGATCATTCTTCAACTTATTATCACTTCGCCTGACTAGGTGATAGCAGTATAATGACCAGTCAATTTGATAAGTTATTGAAATTTATTACAATGCCCGATGGACAAAGTGATTAATATGGGCATTATGAATAATGCCCGTATTAATCACTTTGTCCATAACATATATATATATTATATAAAGCTGATTGAATAAGATTATTATATTTAAACAATTACAAACATGAAAATTTAATAGAAAGTATTTTGAAAATATCAATAATAATTCTGAAGAAGAAATACGGGATGATTCTAAATAATTGTTTGGATTTTCCATGCCCTATAATTTTCCAACTGGAAACTGCTTATGAAATATGAAAGTGTAACTCAGAAAGTTTTTAGTACATATAGAATCAATAATACAGAATGCTAAATAACGTCAACATGCATGCATTCTGTGGCTTCTACAATTTCCCAGCAATAATCAATTTTGCTGCAAGTGTTTTTCCAGCATTTGTCATTTAGCTGTGTGTACTGCAGCAACAATTCTAAGCTCCAATTTATTAAGGAATGTTATGTGTTCATCTAGTTTATTTTTGTGGGTGTTGAGAAAAGGCTTCTGAATTCTATCAACATCTTCCTGCAATGTGTTCAGTCCTCATACTTTTTATGGTGTCGAAAATCATCAGTCTCTTGAAATTGCTGTAATCAATGTTGTGTAGCATTATCTAAAAATGGATCCTTTTCTATTGAGTTTTGTAACAACATTGCATTGTAATATTTTTGTATTGTATTGACTTTATACTGATAAATCAAAGTGTGCAAATTGCTTTCTCTTAAACAGTTGCCATTTTTAAGTATGATATATTATCTCCCAGTCGTCAATATTGCAATTACAGCATTTGCCAAATAAAACTTTTCAAGTTACATTTTCATATTCTGTAAGCATAGTTTGTTTCTGGTTAAAAAATTACAGGCTGTGGGAACATGAGCAATAGTTTAGAATTATTCTATATTTTAAGAAAATAAAATTTACAAGAGTTCTAAAAGATTTTTTATATTTCTGTATTTTGCTAAATGAAATAACAAGATACACCCAAGAAACAGAGTTCAACTGTGTGTTTTTTAATTATTAACAATTAAATTACCATTAATTTATATTGGAAAAGTTTTTCAGCACTTTCAGACTCAAAATGAATTTACTAAATTATGCAAAATAACGTGTAAAACCTAAAATAATACTAACGTATACTAAAAACGAGAATGATAAGTACGCATCCTATATAAAGTAGAAATGTAAAATAAGTTAGTTTCTTTAACCACACGATATTTGAAAGAAGTACTCTCTCCAATAAGTAACATCTAATGCAGGCCTGGCCAACCCAAATTGTTTCGCGGGCCACTTTGATCACGCGTAACATTATGGTGGGCCACAATTTAGGCAAACATGCTTTTGAAACAGTAAAACAAATATAAAATGAATAAGATTTTATTGTTATACCAAGAGTTTGTACTTGCACTTGCGCATTATAACAATGACACATGCAAATTTTCATTTATTTAATTGTTTTGGTATGCATATAACGGGAAACAAAAGTTTTAATAGATATATAATATCGCTTAGTGGGCCACACAATTTAACTTGACGGGCTGCGGTTGGCCAGGCCTGATCTAATGTATGAAACTGCCCTTTCTCAAAAACTGATCAAACCGTCCATGGTGACTTTTAAATTCCACTTTAACATTACTTTAATCACTATTATCCATTATTTCTTTTTCAGTTTATTGAAGACTGGGTGATTTTCTTTTTAAATAAAGACACCATCTTTATATATTAGCAAGGTTGAGGCCGAAGTTTTAAATGCAAAAATGTGTACATCAGATGTTTGACGCTGCTTTCCTGTAAGCCTAGAAGTTTGGCAGTGGCATTTGGAAAGTCAGTAGAATCATGCTCGACATTTCAAATGCCATTGTCAAACTTCTAGGCTTACAGGAAAACAGCGCCGAATGTCTGACATACACGTTTTTGCATTTAAAACTTCAGCCTCGACCTCACTAATAATATAATTTATAGTTTATGAGATTTTTAAATAAACATTTCTATTCTTAATTATTAGTTGTAAAATGGTAACTTTGTTCAAGTGTTCTGTTAAATTTTCTTAAGTTAATTAATTTAAACTTTAATATTATAAAAATAACTGGTATATTTTGGTTTAAATCAAATTTATTGATATTTATATAAATCAATCACAGTATACCAAGTGAAATATGACAAGATTTAGTAAATCTTATTACTTCAAAGTTAATTTCTATTGAAAATGAGTTTTTAATGTAAATTAACATTGACTTAATATAAAATATAAATATATAACAACTCTTCAAGGCAGTTTTAAATAAATTTAAATATTGACTATTAACATTAAAAAGATAATCTACAATAAAAGTTTTATTAAACATTTTTAAAATTGTAAATAAATAAAGTTAATCAACTAGAAAATTATGTTTATAAATATTAAAACAAAATATTTCTATACTTTTAGGGTTTATTGTGGGCATTGTCAGCAATTGAAGCATTAAAATCCATATCAAGAGAGGAAAAAGTTAGTATTATTTTATTTCTTTGTAAAAAGGGCTGGCAGAATTACAATTTAATAAAAAGTAAAAATACATTACAGATGGATACTAGTCCAATCTTCACTGCTTGCCATGTCCAATCATAAGGAACAACTATTTCCATTGCAGAGACAACCTTTCTTTAGAGGCTATGCCTCTGCACAAATATGCAAAACAGTTTAAAATGTCCACAGGTGACAATCCCAACACAATTAAAAATATAATATTTCTTTGTAAAATTTACAAAGAAATATTATATTTTTAATTGTGTTGGGATTGTCACCTGTGGACATTTTAAACTGTTTTGCATATTTGTGCAGAGGCATAGCCTCTAAAGAAAGGTTGTCTCTGCAATGGAAATAGTTGTTCCTTATGATTGGACATGGCAAGCAGTGAAGATTGGACTAGTATCCATCTGTAATGTATTTTTACTTTTTATTAAATTATTTTATTTAATTTTCTATTTAAATAAATAAAACTGATTTTATTAATTTATTAATAATCAATGCACACATTCCTTGTCAACTGTAATTTTGACCCCACCACTGCTTAAGTGGATAAAACCACTGAATAATGGCAATTGATGCTGAACATATGGTGTTTTCTTTGTGTCTAATATCTAAACAGAGACCAGTTTTTCAAAAAAAGTTAATCATATGTGTATATCATACTATTACGTTCTTTTATACAAGATGCTGAAAAAAGCATTCAGCACTTTCATTATGTATTTCACACTAATGAGTAAACATTGTTAATATCTCTAACAGTTGAGTTTTTTTACCTGTCTTGTATGCTAGTATTATATTGACTTATTGGTTTATCTGTGTCACATGCAAAATGAAGAGAGGAGAATTAATCTTGCCAGATCTTTACCTTGATATTTACATATGATGTTCCACACTTAGCATCTTCATACAGCATTGCAAACTCTCTCAGAAATCAAGTCAGATTATTTATTTCAGAAAGAGTTATGATCTATGTTTACTAAGGTATTTTCACTCAGTACAGCATAAACTATCTACCTGTATGCATGGTGCTTGTGTTATTGTTTATCCAGGTACAAAAGAGATTTTTCCAGCGTTGCACAAATATACACATATGTTGCATTAGTTCCACTATGATATATACAGTAAAATAAATTAATTTGTTTAAAAATGGGATATGTGTAAATGGCAAGGCAGTTCTGCAGCATCTCTGGTAGTATGCAGTATGTACATTTTTCCATCTCTCCTGAGTGCAAAGATAAAAGAATCATTTTAAGAAGATTTAGCATAACGTACGAAGAATCTGATTGTAAAGGTTAAAAACATGCATAAATTAATACAAAAACAGTTAACTTTATTTTGCTATAGTTTATGTTCAAAACAACCATCTTCAGTGGAAATATAAAGGTATAGCTGATTAGGAGTTTAGTTTTGGATGTTGTGTAGCATACCTGCCATTATCATTTTACAAGCCTCTTGTATTTGCCTCTGCAGCTTGCCAATATCAATTGTAAATTGATCCGGGCATAGATTAGATTTAACATCGTATTGACCAGTGAAATTGTGCATCATTCTCAGCATGTTGAGGATGCATTTCATGGTGATATAGAGTTTAGTGTATTTGTGATTGCCGTAGTCCACATTACCTTGCTCGTGACTGCACGACGTTGGCTCTTTCAAATGCTGCCACATGATTTGTTAAGATCGTATTTTTAATTTGCATCTTGTTCTTACATTTAAAAAATTCACATATTGCCATGAAACTATTGTCTGATATACATGACCCTTTTTTGAATGAATTAATTTATTTTACTGTAAACATTGTAGTGAAATTAATGCATCAGATGGATATACTCATTAATTACGTATATCAGTGTTCTAAGCAATCTTATATTTTAAAATAAATAGAAATTTTCAGAAAATTTTAGACATATATTGTCATATTTTAAGTTATACAAATAAATATATTGTGACAAAAAATTATGTAGTTACTACAAAGTCTCCTTTAAAATTTTAAAATATTTTACAAATGTCTATTTCAGTCATATGAATAAGGTGCACATGTATTGATAACTTTTTGTCGTATCTATCTCTATGTTCTTGTTCATCTATACAATTGTGTAAATATATAATAATATTAGTCTATTATTATGAGGGTTTGCATTTTTTACTTTCCTGGATATATTATTGAAAGTACAATCAATCAAAAAATGACCCCTTCCAAGATTTTTACATTTTTGGATTCAAGACCTTGAAATGTTGAGAAATGCAAAAAAATTTGAGAGTATTTTCTATATGTATGGATGTTAGTGTGAATGTGGGGAGCACAATTTTCTTCACCTTCTTTGAAGCTTAATAACTCCTATTCTTTTTGCCAAAAATTTCTGAAATTTTGCAGGAAAGTTCATGTATTAGGGAAATTGATGCTATTAAAATTTGGTGGTTAAAGGTCAACGGGGTGGGGAGATAAAGGGGGTCGTGTGTCATATCTCAAATAGGGTCGGACTTGATGACAATTTTACCAGTTACCATTTACAATTTTTTTATAAAATTCGTTTCTACCCTGAAAATTAAGCTATTTGCCATTTTATAATAATTAAAAATATAAAAAGTTTTTGACAAGACTGTGTCATGTTTATAAAATTGTACTGCCTGCTGTCTTATCAGCTTAGATGTATGAAGGAGTACATGTCAGGAGTTGGAATTTGGCACAGAGTATTAGGTGTCCAAATCATGCACAAATACGAATATTGCGAAATTGAATTTTGACAAATGAATCTATAAAAAAATCCCATTTACCTGTCTTGTGTTATTCCCCACTTATTTCTGGTCGCCACATGCTATCCTTGACTGATTGACTGGAGATATCTTGTTTCATCATTGGAACTTTTTGAAACTAGATGGTGCGTTGTTATAATTTTATATTAAAACTAACTTCCTAAATGTAAAAAGAAAAAATAATTCTATTTTAAAATATATATATATATATATATATATATATATTTCATTTGTGGAAAATAAAAAAAGTAATTGCAAATGATACAATAGTCACCATTATTTTTTTAAAAAACGGAATATTTTTGCATTGACAAAAATTTAACCTGGGGCATCATACAATGGAGAGAAATTTCAACATTCAATAGGTTAATTTCAATGAAAATGCATCGTGGAAGACCTGGTGGTGGTGGCTGTGGCCGGCGAAGTTTGAATGATCGTGCTCAAAACCAGCGATACCAAAGATGATTGGAGAATGAAAACGAGACCCACCGCGAGCATCGAAGTGATCCCACTTAGTAGTGAGTCTCTGAGACATAGTCTTGTCCCAAATACAGCCTTTCCGTTTTACTTGTTAATAATAAAATTATCATAATGAGATGGCACCACACACACAGTTTTAAATGTTAATGGGAAAGTTAAGAAACTTGTTGCTGGATTTTTTTTAATAATATGTGAGGAAATTTTGTAAATCAATTAAATAAGTACTTTTTTCCTATATACAGTTGTGAATTAAAAGTTCTTAACTTATATTTTTATATATTATCTTATTTTAGTCAATAAATAAAATAAATCATTTTTAGATAAATATAACTAAATTTTTCAATTTTTAGATAGCAATAAATGCTACATCCAATACCACAAGCACATCTGTTGTTGGAACGATATATAAATCAATATATACTGACAATATAGAGAAAGATTTTGCTGTTCTTGGAGTTGTCAGTCTTTTCTTAACACTAATCAATATAATTTGCATTTTTACAATGGCAGTTATTGTTTTAAAGGTATGATAAAATAATATATATCTTTATATTATGTAATATTATTTATATAATACTAAATCTTTGTATTTTTTTAAAATTGATATTTTTTAAAAAAATAATTTGATTATAATCATTAAATAATCGGATAATAATTTCACTAATTTAATGATTAATACTAAGTAATTTGTTACTGGATTATTTAAGGTGATCGTTTGGTGTTGTTTGTATATACATATTGAGCTTTGCAATGCTTGATATACTCAAAGTAAGATTATATTCAATGTTGAGTAAATTGGCTTTTGTGCATAGTAATTGAAAATGTTTACAAATGGAGTCGTTTTGGAATTTGTGAAACTCATCTGCCATGTTATCACAAACAAGAATACTCATTTTTCCATGAGTTGTTATAAGGGATGAGATGTGAGCTGATGAATATGAGCACAATGTAGAGAGAAGCATCATCCTTAATCTCCAGCAGAATTTTGACACCCAATCATCCTTACTTATGACCATGAAAGGTTGTCTTAGTCATCCTGTTTGATATGGTGTCATAGTTAATGAAGAGTATTACCTGGCATTTCTAAGAAAGCATCTTCATCCTATTATCCATGAGAAATGTCCTAATCTACTGACACTTAAACCTAAACTTATCCTGTATGTTAATGCTTTGGCACATACAATGCACACTTTAGGACATACATTCAGAAATGGGGTTGAGAGATTTTGGAACATCTGCCATATTTGCTTGATTTCAATGCATATCATTTTGATATTTTCCCCAAAATTAAAGAAAAATTACAGTGTTAAAAGATTCAAAATGAGGGATGATATTGTGAATATTTGGCAACAATCTATACAAGAGCATTTCACAGAGGGGATTAAGAATCTGTCTAGATGTTGAAGAAAGTGGATGGATAATGCAAGAGATTATCTTGAAGGATGTTATTAAGATGATTTCTTTTTTACCAATCCAACTGTTATGTATAACTTAATGGTAATATTGATATTTTCCTATCTTTTTTTGTCCCAGTCATCTTTACAGTCAGTATGTTATTGAACCTACAAGTTTTCTAAGTTTGTTTGTAATATAATGTGGATTAAAATAAATGTTTCATTATTTACATGAAAGTAGCTTTTGAAATAAGAAATAGTTGTCACTATTTATCAATCAACCCTCATATATAGCTAAATTAAAACAAAAATAGTATATTTTTATTGTAGCATCCTTACTTTAATAAATTTAGTTATTATTATTCACATCGTAATCCCTCCATAGTCAACTAAATTTGCAAATCAACAAGAAGTTTGCTGATTAATTCAAGAATGTGGTGATAATAATTCTAGGTTCTTGGCTCTGAATTTTTTTCTGAAATGAAAAAGAAATTTTGTTACATTTTATTACTTCATTATAATTTTGATTTAATTCTTATTATATACTACTGAAGTTATCATTCTGTTTAGCTTATTTAAAAGTTTAAGTATAAGGTTTTAGAGTATTGATATAAAAAAACTGGAAATAAAATAGTTATGTAAGATTTTAAAACATCAATCAAAATTACATAACAATGTTATAAAATACACTTTAATTTGATCTTCGTATATAAATATTAAATAATCATAGTGCTTTGAATTCTACAGATTCATATTATCGAAAGATGAAATTTTCTGGAACAAAATTAAACATATTACAGAGACAAATAAATAAACTTAAAAAAAAGTTTATACAGTAGACCCCCCATAACACAGTAGATATGTTCCGTATTGAACGAGTCACTTAGATTTTACAAATACATGAGCCATTCACAGCGTGGCACAGTTTAGGGGTTACGGCTGTTTGAAAGGTTTTCTTCTATAAAATTAATCGATTCTAGACTAATTTCACTCGAACATTTCCAAATCACATAATTTTTTGAGAATAATCCATATAAACTATGCTCGAAACAAAAAATTGTAGGAATACTTACCGAATGCGCACCGTTTGAAGACGCCATTACTTAAGCTTGTTTTTGTTGTGGAGCGGTTCATCGAGCGGCTGACGCATTTCCTGATAAGTTATTCTTTCTTCGAAAAATTCACTGAACTTTGGAGACATCATTAATAGAAATATATAATTTTTATGACCGTTGAATAATAAATGTTTTTTAGTAGGTCTGCTGCTCATTTAAACTCAACGGTTTGTGCAATGTCCACTATTGGTCCAGATTCGGCCAATCCTGTTGAGACACAAGTCGGCCATGACAATCTGTCTCATTCTTTTATCGTGTTATACGAGCCTCTTTTAGCTTGTTATATGAACACGATCACAATTTTTCTGCCATGTTATACGAATCCATCTTATATGAACCCGTGTTATAGGGGGGTCTACTGTATTCATTCAAAACATACTCTATATTGAATAAGTCTAAATAAATCATGTAGGTAGTTGCTTAGCAATCAAATTATGAATAAAAATTAGATACATTTTTAAGCAAAAATATACTAAAGTTGTTACCATTTTTCATATAATTAGATTAGCAAAAAGTATATTAATCTTGCTACTTACATTCTAAAGATCAAATCTAGGAGGATTATAACATTACTGACATTCAAACACCTTTAGAAAACAAAAATGCTAAAATTAAATTAACTGTGTAATTAATTTAATTTTAGCATTTTGTCAAAAATTAGAATGAAGTTCTTATACTGAAATTAGTTAATAGAAAATAGAAACTACTAAGTCTGCTTTATGAAATTTAAACATTATCAATTAGCTAAGATGAAATGACTACAGTGGGTGATCGGTTTCAATTTTTGGAACCGATCACCCACTGGAACACAGTCTTGGAACATAATAGATTCCAAGACTGTGTTCACTATCCAAATTGTTCATTATCCAAATTGTTCATTAATTGATTATCGATTTACCGTAGATTTTTATGGGAATTTGATTAATTCATTCTGGATATCCCAAAAAATAAATAAAAAGTTATACACTTTCTTACTATGCTTATTTATATGTAATAATAAAAATACATATATACACAGTCTTGAACTTTCATCAGTCATGTTGTTTTTATGTTTGTGGGATGCTACAGAATTTGTCCAATGTCAATTGCTTTTCTCTTCTTCAAGATTTTTTGGAAGTAATTAATAGCATTGTTGTTGTAGTGATCCCCAAGCCTATTAACCTTAATCTGGTTTGGATGCATTTGTCCCCTTTCGTCTTCCTCTTTTTTGGAAGAAAACACATCTTGCCGAATTTCTTGATGTTCTTTATTTACGAGTTTTTTGAGTTCTTCTGTCATCAGATCAGTTTCAGGTTCCATTATGAGCTCTTCAATATTCATTATTTCTCAGATGTGATTTCATTACTCCTTTAGCTGCTTGAGTCTTCTTGATTATATCTTGCTTAGCTAAGATTGTACTGTACCTACTGAAGACCTGTTCAAGCCATACTGCCCAGCAACCTCAGACATCTTCTGTTCATTCTCTACCTTGGCTATTATCTCTTGCTTGGTTTCTATGGTAAGCATGGTTCTTGACACTCCACTCTTTTTAGGCTCCACAATATTATCAATTTCTTTTTGAAATAAAAAGTTCAGAAAAGCATTCACAAAAATTCAGAGAACAGAAATTAACTAGTGCACAAAAGAATTAAGTAAATGTGAGACCCAAATGAAATTCAAAATTTTGGTGTTAAAAAGTTAACAAATATCCGATAAGACAGTTAAACTCTCACCTTTAGAAAACAAAAACCAACTGAAAACTTAATGAGTGATCAACAGTCTTGCAAAGACTATAAAAATTATTTGTCAGAAAGGTTAACAAAAACTGAAATTACAATGGAAAGTTTCAAAGTTCAGAGGAATATTATGCAATCAGTATCAGGTTGAGTGTCGACGTTGACATCTCCTGCACTCTGAAAGATTTTGAATTGTTACTTGGAGACAAGGGAAAACCAATCAGTGTTTGTTATTTTACATCACTTCTTGTGTTTGTTCTGTAAGGTGTTCTTCGTCCAAACATAAAAATCTTTTGCAAAAGTGTTTGTTGTTCGATTTGTTTGCAGTCTGAATCGTTCGTTAACCGATCACCTGCTGTATTTTATTATAATACTTTCTTTTTATTACTTTCTTCTTAAATATTACAGATTTAAGTTTTACATGCTCTGTTATAATGTAATTGAGAAATTCATTTTTAAATGACTGTAAACTGTATAATATATTTTTATATTAAGGAATAAAGATTTAAAGAAAATAATTCTGTATTAAATAATATAATTTTTAAATAGATTAAAGAAGTGGCTCCTCATACTAGTGTTCCTCAAATTAAACGATTCTGGAAGCAAGACGTAAAGGTATTTTGAAGTTAAAAGATATTTTCCTTTATATTTTTATTTTATTTTTAAAAATTATTTTTGATTTTCAAAGTAAATACAAAAAAGAAAATAATTTGTATAAAATTCTAATATTTAAAAATGTTTTAAATAAATTTTTTTTCTAGATCGCAAGAGATTACAACAAAACTGTAGCTCATAAAGATGCACGGACATTAGGGAAACAGTTTCTTACAGAATGGGCAGTAAGTTACCTCTTTGAAACAAATTTACCATATTCGTATAAAATATGATTGTTGAAAAAATTAATTTCAATAAATTTTTTAATGTTGCTGTTAAACATAATTGGTTTTTCCTCAGTTTATATCAAGTGTAAAATCTGTTTTGATGTAAACAGTTCCACATTCAAGCATTTCTTTTAGGTTTTACATTGTGTTTAAGTAAATATAGAAATAATGAATACTCATCTGTTTTAGATGAAATCAGATGTAATGATGAATTCCAAAATTTTTGGATTATGATTTATCAGATGAATTCGAAAAATTATTCTAAATTAATTGACTACAAGTTTTGCAACAGAATAGTTTCAGTTGGACTCAAGTCTGTCAAGATATTATTAATTATGCATTTCAAACTATAATGTAATAATAAATTCCTTTCAGATCATGCAAATTTAAAATTACTACTAACATATAACATGGCACTGTAAAAAGTGGAAAGATACAATGGTTAATGTTACTTATGGTTCCAAGATGGCAGCACTTCTGGGCACCATCTTGGTTCAGTCTGGAGAATGCACATTTAGTGCTATTTTGTTCAGAGACCATGTGTCTCCGAAAATATAATAAACTAAGATAAAATATTGATTAAAAAAATACTCACGTTAACAATCCCTTTTTTATTCAATTTTACTTGTTTTTCTAGTTTGATAGATTCCACTTCATTTTTTGCAGGTCTTTTCTTCCCTGATGTCGTTTCTGCTACAACCATAGAAGACTTTTTGCTGTCTTTTTATTCACATTTGCTGTTGCCTTTTCCTTTTCCTTCTCTTTTTTTAGTATTTGCTTCTTATTAATGTTCGGAAGTAGTGCACACGGAACAGATTGTAGATCTAACCATTTTGGAGTTACCCCAGTCCCTAGATACATCATAACCAATTATCTTACAAAAAATTTGGAAACTTTCTCCAGGTTTTCTTTACACTGATTCAATCAGATGTATGCTTCAGACAGTGCCAAATGCCATAATTCCATTTTGCCGTACATTTCAAACAATGATATGGCGAAATGAATGACAAAAGACCACCACAATAGATAATGGAAAATGTGCTTTTAAAGGTTTCCTTCATATGCTGAATAGTTATTACCACTTCTACAAATCTTAGAAAACATGATTTTATGTCACTTCAATAGTATAATTTACATGTTTTAGCACACGAGTTGCACATTGCATGAGTTTGTTGTAGTCTTAATTTTAAAGCAAATTTAAAGCCATTATTAATATCATTTTCCCACCGTTATTTCGAATATTCGTTTTCATCTATCTATTAGAATTTATGAGGAGTACAACTTAACCAAAAATTCATCAGAACTAATTTCTACATAGCTACTTGACACAAAATTATCAAAAAACCTAAAAAATTTAAAAATTTACATTTTTTGTTGTTATTTATATCAAATTCACAAATATTATCGTTTAGGCACAACATATTTACCTTTTTTGAAAAACTATTGTAAAAAATAGAAATCAAATATTCCACTATAGATACAATGCAACACTGCCAGTGTCGTCTACCTACTGGCAGTGGCATAGCAAGGGGGTGTATCATGCACCGGGTGCCACTCGCAGAGGGGTGCCCAAATGGTCTCCAAGACAAACTATGTGTGTTTCTGGAGGGGGAGAGGGGTGCCAACAAAGTGTCAAGCGCCAGTTATGCCCCAGGCGCCAGTTATGTTCGGTATGCCACTGCCTACTGGTTAATTTGCATATTTTCACAAAAAACTATAGTTTACCACGTCATATTTTACAAATTTGCATAATTGTTTACATTTTTTTTTTCACATTACATTAAACATCATTACGTATTACGTCAGTCAATTACATGTTAGCTCCCTCTGTGACTATTACCTGAAGAAACGCGGATTGGAGATTTCAGAAAGTGCCGCCATCTTGGAACCATAGGTAACATTAACCGATACAATTAAAGCAGTCAATTCATAATATCACCATGCCCTCCGTAAGGGCACAAGACTAAGAAGACTTGCATATAAATTATTGTAAATTGTTAAGATTATGTATGAATTCTGAATTTGATTTGGAGGAAATTATATTTTGCAGTCCAGAGATGGCATAACTGATAATGTATCTGTTCTAAGTAAATATATTATCAATTGCGACTTTCAGTTATTCACTATTCTGTATTTTCAGCTTTAACTAAATTAGTTAATTAAAAATTAAAATATGCCTCTATTAAATTTATTAACACACAACAATTATGTGAGACCTACCATTTTACCTACATCTTTTTGTCTTCTATATACGTATATTCTTGAATTATCAGCATTATCTTGTGTAATTTTAATCAACTAATTTTGAACTAATAATGAAATCTCTTTAAAAGATAAGTTGGAAATTTTCTTGTATTTTATATTTCTTTTTTTGTCACATCTGTTAGCTAACAATTGTTTGATGAACAATTGAATAAGATGCCCTTTGCACCTACACATTGTAGATGTGTGAATGCAACACTAGGGGTCTTTGTTATCAAGTAGCATTGTAAATGGAATTTTGTGTGTTTTTCTGATTTTAGGGACCCTCTCTTTTAAATTTTTAGCAATACAGATTAAAAATAATTAAGAGAAACAAATTAATGATAATTGGTAGTTTTTTCATTCTAATCTCACAACATTCAGAGGAAAAGATGAAGGGAATGGTCATTGTTCTCCTGTTTTAACTAGTGTTAAGTGACAGATGTTACTTTATCCACATCATGTGGACACACAATTCTTACTACACAAGAAACGAGGACTAAAAATAACCAATTAGGTTTTTCTCTCATTCCTCAACTTCCTAATCTAAAGAATAATCTAAAGAATAAAACAAAAGGGAATGACAAAAATTCAATTCAAAAATTACAATGGTAATCAAAGTTAGGAACTGATGTCATTCAACTGATTTTAATATTAAATCTGTTCAGTTGTGAAAATAATAACCTAAATTTAGCATAAAATAAGATAAAAATGTATCAGTTTTTTTACGTTGGATCTGTCAAAACTTAGGTAAATGTTAACTTAATAAACAGGCTTTAGTATTGAATTAATGTTACTTAATCATGATTTGTTTATTCTTAATGATAATGAAATATATAACATAATAAATCTTTTAAAATTTTGTTTACAGAATCTGAATAACATTGATCCTAAAGAAGTTTTTAATCAGACACAAAGATCAAAAATTACTCAAATAGAAACTTTGAAAGATCTCGTACAGGTAAAATAGTTATTTTTTAATTATTTACAAAGTTGAATTCAAATAAATATCATTTTTTTGATGATACGAAATTGATATTTTTTAGGATGTAGAAGCAGATGATGTATATCAGACTGTAATGAGACATATTCCTAATTTAAGTCCACAGGTAATATTTTATTTTTTGCTAGTTTCTCAGATTTAACAATAGTTGTCAGATTTATTATGATTATAATTTTTCTTATATCATTAATTTTTACTATTGATGATTTTTATACATAAAAACTGCTGTTTATTATGAAATATATATATTATATTATTAATTTTCATAATTAACACATTAACTGCCATTCGACGCACCCGTGGTTGTACTAATTAGGGCCATACAACAGCTGGTGGTCGTAGCCAACTTTATAGATGTGTGTGAAAGGCCACCACTAGGATGTAAAACAACGTCTTACAAAGCCAGGATGATTTACCCTTGCATGAAACTACATTGGTTATAGCAACGTTGGGCGGTCGGATGGCGCTGTACGGCCCTAATTAGTACGAGCGCCGGCGTGTCAGATGGTGGTTAACATGTTAAGGACAGATTATAAAGATTATAAGTTGTTGAAGGCACTATTTTTAATCACATTAAATAGAACAGCATTTCTCAAACTATGGGTTGTGACCCAATAGTGAGTTGCATTAGTACCATTTCACATTCCACAAAAATTTTATCTTTTGCAGAAATACTTCTATTACTCTAAGAACTAGGAACGATAGATGCATCAGTTATGTACTGAAAATTTTTAATGACTTTTTCTTATAATTATTATTGTCATTTAGTAATAAAAGAAAGATTATGGAATGTGTATATATGAAATTGATCTCTCTTTTCTACTTTGAATAACATCAAAGTAGATATTTTACGTAAGTCGTAGTCATAAAGCCATTTAAGTTGCAATAGCTTTGAAAATATTTCCATGTTTATTCAAACTTTTAGGTTTATTGACATACATAATAATAAATTATAAAAAGTAAATAATGGATGAATTTTTGCACAAGTTGATCAGTAAATTATTTTTAAAGAAATATCTTTTGTGTATATGTTACAGTAAAAACGGGTTTTTACTGGATGTCATTGTTATAACTAGAATTTACTGCTAGTCAAAAATGAATTTGAGTTAAAACTAGTTTTAACTAGACAAAACGGGTTTTAACAAAATGGCTTAGTAAAAACTGTTTCGACCAAGGTCATTCAGCTAACATGTTCCTATAGTGTATGATAAATTTCGTATCACTTTAACCCTTTTTCTCTGACATCTTGTTTACGTTTATTTTGCGATCCTCCTAACGCAATGTAGGTCTGTCAGGTGATATTATTTTAAAAGTTCACCAAAAATCAAATTATCATTATATCTATATGAAAAAAATCACTTACATTTATTAATATCTTTAGTTTTAAATAGGATATTTTTCAATACATTTTATTAGAAAAATTTATAAGAAAAAAAAATAATATATATCAGAACTGACACATAAACTTGATAATTTGTAACATTTTGTGAAAATTAACATTGTCTAGTTACATAGTTGTTTGCTGGCACTGAGCCAGAAAGATGTAGAATATTGTTTTGTACAATTCGATATAACACTTATGCATGTATGTTTATTCGTTGTGAAATTATCGCACATTATATCAAACATTTGTTTGAAATCAAAATTTTATACTGCTATCAACTAATACAATGAATTATTATACTTTATTCACTTCATATTGAACGAGATTATATCTGTTGTTAATAAATTTTACAAAAATCGATATTTACCAAAGTAACGATGAATCGGTACCCTCGAAGTTTTGCTTAAAAAGCCAGGGTACCGATCGATCGGTGCCTTCAGGGACAAAGGGTTAATTAATGTTAATAACACAGATGTGTGACCAATATTTTCAATAAATATCGTATTAAATAATACAAATGTTTTAATCCCAATCATCACTTTATTTATTTCCCCCAAATATATTTATGTAGGTAAAATTAGTTTTAACTAATGTTAAAAGTTAAAACTAGTTTTATCTAAAATCAAAACATGTACAGCAGTAAATTCTACTTTTAACTAGACAAAATGGGTTTTAACAATGACATCCAGTAAAAACTAGTTTCAACTAGTTAAAATGCATTTTAACTAAAAATGGATTTTTACTGTAACATATACAAAATGAAATTTCAGATTGTAAGAAGATTCTGTCAAACTACATTTTAAAAAGGTTTCATTAAGTTTATAAAAAAATTAAAACTTGTACATCTAATAAATTTGATAATTTATTTCAAAATATTCATTTATAATTGTTGTTAATTAATAAATTTTCAATTATTCTTTTCAAGCCGCTTTCTCAGTGTCTTAATCTAATAACGTGGCCCGCTCCAGAAATGACATGTTCATCGAGTCGACCGTCACTTCTAGAATCAGGATTGTTCGCTGGTTCGACATCAGATGTTGCAATGGGAAAAGAAAGTTTATTTAAATCATCAGATTATCACCATTATAATCATATTCCATTTGCAAAAAATAAAATTAATGCATTATCAAAAAAACCAAAATTAAAAGTTCCCGCTTGGTCCGTGGATTCAATGGTGAGTTAATATGTGAAATATTTAATTTTTTTTTTATTTTTATTTTCTTTCTATAGAAAATATTCTGTAGTTTCATTTTAATGTACGTTATTAAAAATTATTTTTATAATTTACAAACAATAAATACATACATACATTATATATTATTTAAAATAAATTCAATTTTTTATTTATTTTATGATTTAGAATTGCTGGCCTGTTGATAGTTACTCTGATCTTGATATGAAAGATAAGAGAAAACGGAATTCGTCATTTTTAGTCACTGCAGTCAATAGTTGTCATAGTGAAGGATTTTTACGTCCATCTGGAAGTTTACAAAGTCCTTACACACTTTGGCCGTCATCTTGGATGAAATCTTCCAGGTTTGTCGTAACGCCAGTGGCAGAAATGGAAAGGACATCTCCAAGATCGTATCTCGGAAAGGGATTACCTAGTTCGAATTTTGATACTGTTACAACATGCTAAATTTTCTAAGTTGAACTTTTTTTTCTCAACTGTTTTATTATTTACACGTATAAAACATTTATAAGTAATAGAAAAATATTTTAATGTATTTTATTATTTATTTCAGAAAATATTATTTCATGGTTCCTTTTTTATAGAAAGTTTAATGCCAAATTTTAGTAGTATAACATTTGTTTATAATTTTTTAATATTCATTCAAATTAGCATTAAAAATAATAAATTGATAGTTGTTGGTTATTAATTGTAGAAAACACCATTTTTATATATTGTACTAAAGTGCATTGTTTTGAGAAATTTTAGTACTTAATATTTGTAAGATTTTTACTCATTTTTAATCATTATAGTCATGATGAATTAATACATCTCACACAAATCATTTTAAATTTAAAAGATGAACCAATATTATTCACATTTTTTAAAGTTTAGTTTTATAGTTGAATTTTTTACAGTTATTAGTGAGGTTGAGGCTGAAGTTTTAAATGCAAAAATGTGTAAGACATTTGGCGCCACTTTCCCATAAGCTTAGAAGTTTGACAATGGCGTTTGGAAAGTCAGTAGAATCTTGGTCGACATTCCAAATGCCATTGTCAAACTTCTAGGCTTACAAGAATGCAGCGTCGAATGTCCAACATATACATTTTTGCGTTTAAAACTTTGGCCTCAATCTCACTATTGATTTATTTCTTTTGTAAATAAAACATAATAAATTATTGTGGAAAATATACATTATTAAAGTACTGTTAAACCTTACTTTCTGAAATTGATGTTTTTACTTTCATACAGTTTAATCTATTTGTGAACAATTGAAAAGTGATTATAAATAATTTCAGGAAACAAAATTATTTTGAACTAAATCAGGCCTGGCCAACCCAAATTGTTTCGTGGGCCACTTTGATCACGCGTAACATTATGGTGGGCCACAATTTAGGCAAACATGCTTTTCAAAAAGTAAAACAAATACAAAATGAATAAGATTTTATTGTTGTATCAAGAGGTCATACTCGCACTTGTGCACTATAACAGTGACACATGAAAATTTGGTATACACATAACGGGAAACAAAAGTTTTAATAGATATATAATATCGCTTAGCGGGCCACACAATTTAACATGACGGGCCTCATGCGGTTCGTGGGCCGTGGGTTGGCCAGGCCTGATCTAAATGAATGATAAAATAAAAACATATCAGGTATGAAAATCAATTTAATTAAATATTCTTTCATTAATAAATGTTCTACATTTAATTACAATTTTAAAAATTTTATAATCTACCTCAGTTGCTAATTCATAATTGCATGAATTATTTGTTTTTACTTTTGAAATTTTTCTATAGACAATATTTTTTAGCATTAATCCTACACAAACGTGTTAATGATACATAAAGTAAATTATATAAATTTTTTTTTGACAATAACTTGTGATTATGAATATTACACACACTCTTGCATGTAAATAAAATATATTTGTGTTTTATATGAGCTGTTCACAGGCCAAATCGATTAACTCCATTTGTAAATCCTTAATATAATTGTTATTATTTTTACATTTTTTGCGTGACTAATTTTATATATTGTTACATTAAAGCTATGCTTTAATATAATGGCATATAAATGGCATTCTACAATGTTTATTTAAGTTTAAATTATTTTTTAAAATTCCTTTTACATTATTAATTTTTATACTTTTTGTTTTATGGAGTTAATTGATTCGGCAAGTGATCGGCTCATATCTAAGATACAAACATTAAATTATATTTGTTTTTGTATTGTTTGGCTGATACTTTTGTGTTTGACTAAATTTATAGACAAAAATTATTGATTATATAGTAGAACCTTATAAATCGTAATCACTTATTTGTGCTAATTATAGTTATCAAATAATAATATTAAGCAGGACAAGTAAATGTGACTAATTAATGGAAATATTGGTTTTATTGACTCTGGCATTAAAATTGAAGATGATAGCATTAAAAGACAGCTTAAAAATATTTATTTACTTGAAGATAATGATAAGCATAATGAAGTACAATTAAGCAAAAGTCTATTATAATTATTTGGATAAAATTAAACTGATAGCAATAACCATAATTACAATAAACAGATTCTACTGCTCTTTATATATTTGGCAATTAAAAATTATTTTAGAAAAAACATGCTTAAACATTTATTTGCTATATTTTATTAGACAGTAAATTTGTAATCATAAAAATAATTGCATATATGTACTGTACATCACATATACTGTATGTATAAAAAATAATAAGAATGACAGAAAATTTTGTCATATAAAATAACTCTAAAATCAAATTATGATACCAAAAATATTTTAACACATATTTTATCTTTGGTATTGTAAAATACATTTAATATTCATATTAAATTTTAAAATTTGATTTTACACTAATTCTGCAAATAATAGTAATTCTTTTCAAGTGGTGATTAAAAAAAATAATTTAATTTAAACACACATTTTAATAGAGAGGTTGAAGCCAAAGTTGAAAACACAAAAACGCGCGTGTCTGACGTTCGGTGCTGCAGTAGTGTTTGGAAAGTCAGTGGAATCATGCTCAACATTCCAAACACCATTGTCAAACTTCTAGGCTTACAGGAAAGTGGCGCTGAATGTCCGACGTGCATGTTTTCGCATTTAAAACTTTGGTCTCAATCTCGCTAATATGTTTATTTATGTATCCTTTTGTATTAGAACTATTAAATTATATCATTATATATATATATTTGTCAAATATTTAATAATAATAGTTTTATAGGAGATAATTTAATTTCCTTTTCTTTGAGATTCTTTTCTTCTTCTGAGCCCTGTAACTTTGGGACAGTTTCTGCTCAATTCATCCCTTTGCCCTATAATTTGGCCTTTGAAGAGTTCTTTTTGCTTGGCCCGAAAATGGCTGATGGAAATGCAGAGTCTCCCCTTTTCACTTAATTTCATCTCCGAACTGATCTTGAAATTATGATCATTTTCTACTGGAGAACAATATCTTTTTCTTTTCCTGGCAAAGCCTCTGATCTTTCTCTTGTATTTGTTACTAGATGAAAACTAGCAACAAATACGTTGGACAGAATTGTAGGGCAAGAGATGAATCGAGCAGAGATGGTCCCAAAGTTACAGGCCAAAGAAAAAGAAAAGAATGTCAAAGAGAAGGAAATATTTACAGAAAAGAAGGAAAATTTGTTAAATTGTATGAACTTAAATAGGAGATAATTTAATACTTAATTTTATATTATCAAATACAGTCCAAACTTTAAGTCTACTAAAGTGTTTTAGTATAGATTCTAAAATATATAAAATATGGAATTGTTGTTTGTTACCTCTATAAAAAAGACTTTAAAATTAGACATAAATAATTTTTAAACAATATGTGTAAAAAATTTCTTCCTATATCTTGTTATCCTACTAAAATATTATATAAATATTGTTGTGATTTACGCATCTTTATCCTGTAAATACATTGTTAAATTGTAAATTTTTAAATTTAAATTTGTGCTTTTCATAAATTCGGAAGTATAATTTAACAGTTTAGGACTGAATTTTGTAATTTATTCACATTTTTAACAGTATAATATATTTAAATTGATATTTTACATCATTTTGATTAGATATTTATTTGTTTTTTTTGTAAGTAAAAATATATTTTAAAATGTGCCATATTGAATTTAAATTCAATTACCAATGTATTGTGTGTCTTTGTTTTGTATTTTAGTATAATTTTGTAAAATATATATTTTAGAACATATTTTTTTATGTCAAGAAATGTTTTGGGATCTTGAGAAATTGAAAAGTGATATTATAATAAGAGTATTTTAGAAATAATATATCTATTTTATCAACTGAACAACATGAAGCATTTAGAATTTTGATATACATGTCATTGGCAACTTACCTTTATGTTGTTATTGTGTGACGTATTGTCCAATGTAGTTTGATACTTTGCGTTACGAATAATGTAATTTGTGTTCTTATTTTCATTATATTTTAGTGAAAATTAAAAAATAAATAAATCGTTGGGATTGTAGCTTATTGTCCTTTAATGCAATTTGACACAACAGGAGGCTAAGTTGTCAAGGATGTGTAACAATATTTTGAATATCTTAAAGTAACTTTGATATTAAAATAATAAGAGAAAAAATAATACAGTATTAAAACTTTATTATGATTGTGATGATGTATTAAATACTGAATGTATATAAGTGATGATAAAAACCATGCAAACTGTGAAAAATTTGCACAATAATTTCGAGATATTTGAAGTGATTCCAGCAATATTATAATTATCTTGAAAGATTTTCACATCACTTAAAACTTTGTGCGGTTTCTTAATCATATATATTCAGCATTTAAAAATGGAATATATTTGTAACTACACATAAAATACACAACAATAATTTATTGTAAATTAAATTAATATTAAGGAGTATGGTTAAAAACAAAATATGCTTCTTCACAGATTTTTTAGTGTCAAAAAGATATTACATTGAAAATTAATGTTTCCTTTATAGAAGTGATTATAACTGTTTTATTCCTGGATTGATATAGATTATAAATACAATATGTAAAATATTTAAAGGAAAGTGAAATCGCGTTGTACTATAAAAAATATTAACTTTTCTTTCCATTATTCCATATTAATGATTTCTTTTTGTTAAGCTTAAATTGTTTTTATAATAAAAATTTTTTACATATGCTTTAGTTTTTTTTAAGAAACTGTTATACATTTTAAACATTTAACACTTTGCCGAGTTAATTTACTAACATTTTTTCAGCCACTAGAGCAAACTTTGGCGCTGCTGTCTGTTCAGTATGTATATTACGTATATTTCCTCAATGAGTTTCAGGTGTAAAAGGAGTCTCAAAATGTTCATAATGGAGGAAAGCGATCATTTGTCAAAGAATTATGAATTTTCAATTACAACATAATTTTTCGGATAAAACGAACTGAAAGTATAATGTATTGTTAGTTTTATGGGAATATTTTTATTTATTTCATATTAAACCTCCTCCGGTTTTAATATTTTCGTTTAGTTTCGAATAATCTGGCTGCAAAGGATAAAGACAACATTGCAGAAATTGATACAGAAAACGAGCCTTATTTTGTTAGAAAATGTCTCCTCACTAGAAGTTTGAACCGCTGCCTGATGTTTTTCTGTCTCTGCAATAAGCATTGCCCCGCATGTGGTAGTGACTGATCGGACCCCAATTAGGGTCCGGTATGAAGACGGCCAGCTTGGATTTTCTTGTGGAATATTGAGTTCAATTTAATTGGAGTATTTAATTCCTGTCATTCTTTCAATCCTTGTGTTTGTTCCTATTTTGTTTTTAATATTACGTAGAACAGAATATTCAGTAATTAAACTTTTGTATGGCAGAAAAATAAGGAAATTGGACTTTTGAATGCAGAAGAATAAAGAAATTCAACATTTCTGATAGCTCAATTTTCTCATACTTCTGTGTAGTACTCGTATATCAGTACACGGAATGACAGATTATATTTGCAGTAATAATGTCCAGAAAAAAGACTTCATGGTCAATACTCATCACAGAATAAGTACGCCTACCAAGTACTAATAAAAATTATAATTAAAATGAATATACTATTTATCGTTTTATAATTTTCTGGATGTTATAGGAAAAATTATAAAAAGCATAACATGAAGCCGGTGTTCAAAAATGTTGTACAGAAACCTTCCCATATTTAATCAAATAATAAAATTTGTTTGAAAAATCACTATTTAAGATCTGAATTCTTAAAAGGATATTAGCACAATTATCCAAACTTATTCATTTCTTCCAAAAATTTCTAAAATTTGAAAGAACTTTTGAAAAGAGAATTTCGTAAATTAAAAAACTAAATGACACTAAATATCCTGCGATGGGTAATATTGAAGGGCTGATAAGATCTTCAATGGAGAGAGCATGAAATTCTGAAAATTTTACCAAATTGGACCTTTCGGAATAATCGATTTTCTCAATAATCCCAGCTTCGAACAGACGAGTTACTCTATAAATAAAGTTAAATCCTGTGTTAAATATTAATTACCAATGGTATATGATCTTGCAAATATTAAAAGAAACATTTTACTTACACGCGACTAACGTTCTCTTTCATGGGAAATTTTTTTCTCATTGGATAAGCCTCAACGAATGAAAAAAGAGAATCTTTCGAAAACATATTTGAACGATTCTTCTTCATTGATAAAAAACCGCTTTAAAAATTTCTCTTCGCTTATGAAAGCCATCCGTTTTTCAAGGACTGCATTTACTGCTTCAGAAGTCTTCATGAAATTATTATTTTCTACAATATGATCTTTCAATATTTTTGCATTTCCAGATTTGGAACTCTGGGAAACAAATTAATCAACAAAATTACTTAAATACATAACAGGAATGTGTGCGTATTACACCACAAATACAGACTTGAATTGCGTTCCACATGGCTGAATTCGGTTCAATGCCACAGGAATATTCTCCCTCTGGATCGCTTTAGCCAATTCGTTAAAATTTGTCGGGACAGGTTCATTAAGGGATAAGTCAAAAAAGACATCAGTGTTCCGCTGTAACTTGACACTAAGACCAGAATAGACAGCAACCAGGTTCCTATTAATAATCTGGATGGGAATCTTATGTGATTCATTTCAATACCTAAAGTTCAAGTTATATATTTTAGGCAAAAAGTCACACCAAGCAACATTTCTCACGTAAACCAATAATGCAAGCAATACAGTAACAAACCTTGATACACAAACGTACAAAAAAGAATTCAGAATATTTTTCGTCTTGGCCAATATATTTGTAATTCTTCTGCAATGAAATCCTCTTTAATAACTTTATGCAAAATGATTCCAAATCCGAGGAATGTCAATAATAAGACGATCCAAATCTGCAATGATTTCGAATATCAGTAAGAATAAGTAGTACTACATTTTAAATAAAATTTGTAATTGGATGCTCTGTCCTAAGTTACACAGAAAATTTTCGAAGTATAAACCGAAAAAATGGAGCGTTTTCAAAATATACAACGAAAATATAAAATAAGATAAAATAAAATATAAAGAGTAGAACAATTACTGAAAAAATATTATAGATATGTAATTGCCATTTCATGTTGTGAAGCTTTTTCTCGTTTATTTTTTGTTGCATGTAAGTTTGCATTTAACGTGTTAACATGTAAATGTAAGGCATGAAAAAATACGAATTGAAAATGAAAGGAAAGCCAAAAATACCTTATTTAAGTACAATGAAATTATATATGTATTATTGCAAAAGGTTTTAGTAAATATTTAATAAAGAAGATAGATATAACAAACATATAAAACTTGCTCAGGAATATTAGAAACATTTTCGATACATTTATTTAAATTCATAATTTCGTTTGAAGTTATAATTGCTACACTTTTCTAAATTTTAGTACAGTTTTTTACTTAATAAAGTTGTCTACTGACGTTAGTACACACAAAATTTTAGACTGTAATTTTTACTCTATAATATCGTATTGTCACACTACAGTAATATGCTTTATTGAACACGAATTGCAATGCTATATTGCAGAGAAATAAACTTTCTATTCTCTTGTATAATGTCATGTCACTCATTCATCAGTGTATAGCACAATAGTGTTTTTCAGCAAGCTTAGTTTTGTTACGGCTAAGGCAAATTGGGCGGTCATGTTAATCAGGAACGTGATCAGACATATTCATATAGACGGTCCCCGAAACATTCTTCTAGTTTTTCAATTCTTGAAGGTTTGATTCCGGGTTAGCAGAGCAATGGGCTAACAATTTAACACAATGGCTTTTATCCAGGAAAGTGAAATAAACCCGAGCAGTGCCATGACCCATATTTCAGGTGTTACTATAAGTGAAAAGGACAATCACTCTATGTTTATGACGTAAGAATGTAATAAAAAAGATTTAGTCAAACAAAAACGGATGAGATGTAAAAATCGTGTCGAGTGATAAATTATGATAATTTAAATGACAGACAAATTTTTATTAAAAGTTTTTCATTTTTAAAGATAAGCTGAGTGCTTCGAAGTCATACCCACAAGATTTTTATTATTGCTCCTTATTTAACTTTAAAGCACTAAGCTCATCTTTACTGAAGAGAAACTCCTAAGAAAAATGTTTGACTGCCATTCAAATTGTCATAATTTTTACTTCAAGCAAATTTTTCACATCTCGCACTTTTTGATTTTTATTATTCTTACAAGCGTTAAATTAAGACATAAAAGTAAAATAAGTATATTGTTAATCCTGTGAACTTCCACGTATAGTCCCGAAAGTGCGCCATCATCTCACTGATGACAAGGTAGACTTAAGATTACAATTTGACCTTTCTAGAACCAGTTGTTTTTTCTCTAGATGAGTCTGCATTGCCGAGTGAAGAAAGACGAAAGTACTGATTTTTGTTGATTTTTGCACTTTTCAATTGCTTATATTTCTGCATCTCTTTAATAAAAAACTTTAATATTTTTCTTACTATGTACGAAAACAGATATCGATCGAAAAAAAATATTCAGAATTATTATAGACTATCAGGAGTTAGAGTAATCCACCCGAAAATCGGCGACTTTGATTCCTATATATGTAGTCCGTCAGTTAGACTTTAATGGAGATGTATCATTGCCGTGATTATAGATCAGGTTAAATGAAGTTAAAGTATTAAAATAAGTTTAAAAATCACTGGATTATTCGCGCTGCCAAACGGCGGTCTTTCCTATAATAATATAGTTAACGATTTCATTCGGTGTTCGATCTTACCTGAATAGAAAATGGTTTAGTAATGGAACTCCAATTGGGAAATTTCTCTGCAGCCTTCGTTATAAACGTAGATGCTGGGCACAACAACGGGGTTGAATAATCGATCACAGAAAACCGTTTGAAAGATTTATATAAAGTAATGAATGCCATATCTGCTTCCTGTTTGTAGAGTAGATAAATATCATGTAAAGAAAAAATTAGATAATGAAATTAGAAAGTTTATTTCTAGAATATAATAAAATTCAATATTTACAAACTATCGCCCTTATCAATCGGGCTACAAATCGGCTATTATTAATGATTAGATACTATGTAATTTATATGTTGAGGTAGATGTTTGGAGTTTTCTCTTATATAATTCAGGTTGTTTAATATATATAACAATTTACTAATTCATTAATGCTAAATTTTTTAAAATTGTTTATATTTCATATGTAAGAGTCATTTGCGAAGTGTTGCTATGCAATATCAAATTATTATTATCTTTATTATTATTGTGTATGATAATTTTTAACAAAACTGAAAACAGGAACATTAGTGTATATTATAAACCCTATATGCAGTTTCACAAATGATTATCAAGGTGAAATATGGTTAACATGGAACAATTCTTTTTCCAGGACAGACTTTTCTATCTCCATTTTGATTTCTGCTTTGAGTAAACAGCAATTGTTTACAGCAATTTATGATTTTGGTATTATTTGTTTGTTCGCAACAGCGTACACTTAACCCTATATATAACCTTATACCTTTAATATCATATAATACTTAACCTTTAATATTCGATGTTAAGTATATCTAATTTTACTTGATAACTTAGGTTATTCGAAATTTGTTATAGTATGTTATAAATTTTGTAATGATCAAATTAATTATATACTCGTTTAAACATTATTCATTTTACCTAGTGGTTGTTACAGAACATAACATAGGAATAACTTTCCTACGTTATGTTCTGTAACAACCACAAGCAAACTATAAACTATAACCCACAGAATATTTTTTTTTTGCATTTTTGAAGTCTAAAAGTATATATAAATCTCATTATATAAATCTGTATGTGTGTGTCAGTGTTCACTTCGCTATTTTATACTTCAGAAATAGACGAACAAAACTTTTTAAAGTTGTTAAGTGAGCTATTTACTGTATAATAAAAATGGGAGATGGAAAGTAATATCTCATATGGAGTCAGACTTTGTAAAAAGATTACTCATCAGAATTTAGAATCGTTTTGAAAATTTTTTTATCTTCTAAATTAAATCTTCTTTCCTTATATAATGAGCAATAAAACAAAAATTAGTTTTAAAATAAAATCTCATGATAGATGGTATCACACGAAATTCTAACACTGTAAATTTATGAAATGGGAGAAAGTAGTTAAAGTGCCTTGACAGCTTTTCATATTATAACTTAAAACATTAAAAGAATTTATAATGTTGTTTTTGTTGTTTATCAATATGAACATTTAACAGCCACATTTATTTCGACTACATGTACAAATTTTGGCGCTATATTCGAAAGACGTTTGTTTACGCGTTTTCTTATGGAAATTCTTAAATTATTTTCGTATTAAGCATTTATTGCAAGACTAGAGTAACGCTACTGACCGTCAATAATACATCTTATCCGGCATTCCATCCGGTCTGATCGCTTAGGATAAAATGTTATTCGTGTCACAAATCTTGCATTTATGTACTGTCTTTCATAAACTTATTTTTGTGTAAAATATTAATTGTCAGTCCATCGTGATATTTTCCCGATCCCTTCAAAAAGCAAAGTACTGAAAAGGGACAGATCACGTAATTCAAATTGCATTTTACCATATTATAGGCTTACACATCATCATTAATATTGAATTACCGTTAATTCGTATCACTCACTACTCAAAGAAAGGCCTGATTATTGACAACCTACTCTCTGTTCAAAGAATTTTAGAAAATTAATTGCTGTATACTTAGTCTAAAATAAAAATTTTATAATGGTACTTTATTTAAATATTTTCGTAACTTTTTATAATCTTACTTATATTTACCTTACCTTAATTGCAAGTCTTTTTCTCAATTCGTTCCAAGATTCATCTATTGGTTTCACTATAACATATCTAATTAAATGCGGTTAGTTTATATTTTAGGTAGCTTTCATACAGTCTAAATACACGTTGAAAGATAAATAAATGAAATAATTAATTTTTACGTCCATTTGTAACATCGTAATTTTATATGTTATAAAATAAAATATATTTAAATCTCTGCATTTTTTATTTTAAATAAAACAGGTTATTCACATAAAATATAAACGTAATCAGAAAAAATACCATATCTGAGGAACATTTCATGATATAACAGGAAACTACTTGTGATTAGACTTTGGAAATTTTACATGATAACTGTGAGGCATCTGTTAAACTGTGCTTTCTATAATCAGTGGCGTAGCGTAGTGGGGGAGGCATGTTTTCACAATAAATAATAATAATACAGTGGTGCCTCGTATAACGTACGCCTCGAATAACGGACGCTGCGAACAACGGACTTTCCGGCATAATTGGTGACTGCTCCATGGGTGCGTTCTTTAAAAATCCTAGGAACGTTAATAGGAGAAAATACCAATATTCAATGGAATGACATAATAAATAAAATAAATAAAGCCGCATTCCACTGGAGTGGAAGAAACTTTTTCCTGTATGGCAGAGCAAGAGTAGCCATTACAAAAATCTTATCGCTATTTTGGTTTCTGTTAAGAACACAGCCTCTAACAAAAGGGGTGGCCAAAAGAATAAATAGGATCCAGCCAGCTTTGTATGGTCCTCGAGTTATGAACCAATCAGGAGAACAACTATCTATAACAACATTGAAAATGCTGGCCTAGCTTTAATCGATATATCTGTAAAAGCGATTGTAAATAGAATCACCCTCATTAATAATTTATATAAATACACGCCTTGGACCCCGATAGCGAAAAGTCTACTACAACCTCAAATTCCAAACATAATTGTGACGACCGAAAGGCTAAACAGAAGTTACAAGTTACCCATCCTATTAAAAGACGTCATACGTTGCTATAAATACCTAACCGAATTCTTTAACGATGAAACAATTTTCACTACTAAACCTCAAAAGCTTTATTGGATGCTCGTAGATACTATAATACCAAAACTCCAAATTTTTGTGCTCGATCAGCAATTGTCGAATAGTAAAATAATCAACACTGTCTTTAAATTACCTATAAAAAACAAAGCCAAAAGTACCTTCTGGAGAATCTACCATAACTGCCTCCAAACCAACGAATGGAAATTGAACAGAAATCAACAAATTATTGGCGACTGTCCAATCTGCAAGCAGACCGAAACTTCTCAGCACGCAATTTTCGATTGCATGCACGCGAAAACTCTGGAATTTCCTTAAAAAATGCCTTTTTCTGATTCCACATACCATAGGTGAGCTCCGAAGGCTTGAAATAAACGAATTGTCTGTGCAGGTGATTGCCTGCATCGTAATCATAATAAAGACAATATGGAAAAGCAGATGCACGGCCTTCTTCCAAAAAGTCACGAATATTTGCACCTTCGTAAAGTGCAAACTCAATCTCACTCAGTTAATTGAAACTGTCATCTGTGAATCAAAACGTGGAACAGTAAAGTTGGAACAGTAAAAAGTGGAACAGTAGAAAAAGTTGGGAAGAAACTGGGTTTTTTATAACCAACAATGATAAAATGTGTTTAAACGTCTATTATCAAATGTAAGGCATAATTTTCTTGCATTGGTTAATTCAATTACTTTAATGTAAATTTGCTTAACGAATATTATGAAACATTGAAAAAAACGTATGTAAATATCTACATGGTTAGAATATAGCACCTTGTTGTTCATCTATAAACGCTGCGTGTTGTACATATCTTTGTATAAATTAGTAATTGAATAATAAAATTTGTTTTCGAAAAAAGCGGCCATACCACGCTGAAAATACCGGTTCTCGTCCGATCACCGAAGTCAAGGAGCGTCGGGCCCGCTCAGTACTTGGGGCGGAGACGACCTGGGAATACCGGGTGCTGCTGTCACTATTCTTTTTCTTTCATTCTTCGACTTTCTCTTTTTCTTTCGTCTAATAAAATTTATCACTTGGCGCAGTAATTTTTCTTTAATACATTATGCCAAGCAAACATTTCTTTTCTGTAACCTTTAGCTTCCTGTACATTGTTTTAAAACTTCTCGGTAAGTATCGTCTTTTCCACTTCTCCCCTTTGTCGTTCTCGTCTCCCCCGCAACCCTCGTAAATCTTAACGGTTTAGGAATGTTACTCGTCTAAACCCCACATATATAATTTTTTATTTACTAAAAATACACAAGTCATTAAATGTGAAATAATAATGTGGGTTTAGAATTAAATAGAATTTGTATATAGTTACTGGATACTAAGCACATAGGAGGGAGAGCGACGGTAATACTGCCATGGCGAAAATTTTGGTTTGCAGGAAATTTCAGGCCGCAATCTTTTAATAAACTTTTTTTTATTTACAATGTTTAAATGGTATCTGTAAGTTACGCAAAATTATATCTTCTGTAAAGGATAGTAGCCTAAACTTAATTTAAAATCGGGCATAACTTTACAGCGCTTATGGAAACCGTTTAATTTACAAACGTTTACGATTTACTTTATAAGGTTTTGCTAAGCTACGAACTTCCGAAATCCATATAGTTTGTAGTTTCAAACCCGAGGCAGCTACGACCAGCAATTTCGAGGGCGCTGGGCGTCACAACAGTCACCCACAATATGGTGTTAGTGTAATCGCTACAATAAAGTTTAATTTGCTTCAATTTGAGCTTTTCTTATTCTGAACAACAACATTCGTTCGGATTAATTTTATTTTAAGAAGCGATAAAAGCAAGGGATAGGACCCCGCCAAGTTTGATTTATCCACCCGCAAGTTTCGCCAGCACCTCACTAATAACGAGGAAAGCTTAAGTTTAAAATATAACTTCTCTAGAGCCAGCGGTGTTCTTTTTCTAGGAGCATCTGCACCGCCAAATGAATAAGAAAGAGAAAAGTCACAGCTTTTATGGAGATCTTTGCACTTTTCAACTGGTTATATTTCGGCAATCCCTTTACAGAAAAACCAGAAATTTTGCACGCTACCTAAGAAAACAAGTATCTTTCGAACGAGATATTCACATTTACTACAGACGTTTAATAGAGGGAGAGATCGGCAATTTTGATTCGTGTATCAGTGAATTTCCCACTTGGCGCTGTGTGACTGCGATACTGCAGAACGGCCTTTTCGCTTCGGAATTCACTAATTCGGCGTTGTAATGACGGGAGAGCAGTTGTGCTGGTGAATTCCCGATATTTTCCAATTCATTGCAAAACTATGGTACTCATTTTAATTACTTTATCGCCCGTTTTTATATTAAAAATAGTCACGTTATTGTAAACCTAAACGATGACAGAGATGAAAATAAATATTGATTAAAGTATAAACGTTTTAATGAATCTAAAAGTGTGCAATTTTAATATTTATTTTGATAAATAGACAATCTTTAAAATTAAATTTCATATTAAAATTTATTAAATATAAAAGTTTATATACACTTCAGACAATTCGATTTACAAATTGAATTTTTAAAGTGATTACAATTCTGGTTTGGACTACAATGACAGTCGAAAACCGGTTTAAATACAGTTTGAATGTCCGTACAATAAAATTTGAATTGTCCATTTATAGACAATTAACAGAGTCTTTGAGCTGGTAAAAACATTGCTTTATATTTTGGTTGTCACTTTGCAGATCATCAGACTTTAATCTAATCAAAGTAAGTTGTACAACCAGTGCAGAAATGTCTGTCCGTCAATTGAAAATGAAGAAACCCAATCAGGGATGAAATGTCAAGTCCAGTAAATTAAGTCGTAGCAGGGTGAAACGTCATTTCCGTGTGACAAAGTCGTATTCGGGTGGCAGAGTCATATCCGGTGAAAAGTGGAACGTGGGTGGAAGTGATCTCGGAAGAGAAAAGATTCACTTTATGCAGCAGAAGAAGAGCCTTTTCCACCAAGGTTTTTTCTGCTCGACGGATGTTTCCACGACCACTTTGGACTCCCCTCGACACTCCACCGTCCATTCTGCAACTTCCGGGTATCGCACTCCCAGGTAGTCGACCACAGTCGAGGCGCTATCGTCGGCAGTAATGACGACAACCTGTTTGACGCACTCTCCGCTCTCCTCGACATCTTTCGGGAGCACCCGAATCACCGGAAACGGAACAGAAGACGACGAAAAGCCTTCCTCCTCCTCCTCACTATTTGCCGAGGTGCGCCACTTCTTTAATTGCTTGAAATTTTCCATTCTGCAAAACAAAGAAATGTGAAAATTTGAACCTGCCGGAACCAAGCCGTTAGTAATAAAATTATTTTATTACTTGGTTCCCACGGAGAAAATATGAATCAGGAGGAACAAGAGTCGAAAAACACGGGTTGGCGAAACTGGAACTTGTGACCGAGAGAATAAAAGAGCGATGACAGCAAAAAGGGGGGTCGGTTACATTTGTCTTTTAGACTGTGTGTGTGCAGACAAAATCGAGGGGAACCGCCTAAAATCAACGTAATATTGTCGACTACAAGGACCGACCCGGATCACGAGGTATGACCCGAAGTTATGTAAACTCTCCCTCTGCGAATCCAGAAAGAGGCGACTGTCGGGCGCCTCTTTTGTAATTATCTTGCTGGCTTAAATAAATTTTTGTTGTTGTTATTATCCGCTGGCTATGTCTTTTATTCGGGTATCGTCACCGCCGCTCTATCGTCGGACCCATGCACTTCTTCCACCTGCCTAAAAACGTGTAACGCGTAACACTTCAGAACCGCCATCTTGACGTGGGCAGGTCTAACGGACCCGTGAGCCGACAAAAGGAGGAACGAGACTCCGTCCGCCTCCTGGTGCCCACGAATTGGTGTCAAGAGTGGGGTTCGAACCCACGCCCTCCTATGAGGAGCAGACGCCGCGGAAGCCGCTATTATTCAGCGCATTCAACGGAAGGAGTTAGACAAACAGTTAAAAGCGCAATTCCTTAACGGGATCGATATAAGGATCTGTAGAAGAGTAATGAGTCGCGAGGCTGAGACCTTCGATGAGGCGCTCAAAGCCGCGATCAGTGAGGAGACGATCGAACAGCTCACTTCCCATCCGCGGGGAATATTACGAACGGTCTGGGACAGCGAGCGGGTGACAGACTCCCCCTCACAGGACGAGATAGCCCAACTAACGTCAGCCATGCAAGAACTTCAAGCCAGAGTGGAAGGGTTAACCCGAACCTCCGCGACCGGTAATGCTAGAACCCCTCCAGAGAGGCGAAATAATCGGGGAGATAATCGAAATAATCAGAATAATTTGCCTTCCCGGCGAGGAGGCTACCGCTCAGGTAACCCTAGTCGTGTGCCCAACCGACCAAATAATCAACCCTATCGGAACCGGAATCCCTCCGAGCGCCAAGAAAACAATCGTAGCGATGCTCCTAGGCGTACGCGAAACGACGTCGAGCATTCAGAGGCCCCGAGAAGGCGCGAAAGCGGTGAGAGCTATAGGGATCGTGCTAGAGAGGAGAAACCCAACAGGTGGAAAGGAAAAGTGCGAAGCGTCCAGGGCCAGCAATCCCCGTATAATAAGCGGCGACGACCCTCTCGTGCTGGATATAATCCCGTAAAGGACAAAAAGCAAAAAACGCACACCGGGAGACCACAGGCTCAATCGGTAACTGCTATTACTTATCCCGATATTCGAAGCGAAGCTACCTTTGAATGTTATATAGGAGGAAGCCCGGCCATTGTGCAGATAGACACTGGAGCTAAGGCATCCCTCTTGTCTAAAGCCTTTGCCAAAACAATGAAGGAAAGGATACAAATCGACCACCATAAAGAGACCGATTTACGAAACGCTACTGGTCATATCATTCAAACTTACAGTATTGCGAACCCTACCTTCAAAATCGGCGACCTGCAGTTCCCCTTCGTGTGTTGTCTAGTAGATATAGACGTTACATATCCTTGCGACGGCATTATTGGGAGAGATATGATCTCTGATAAGGGCTTTCTTATCAACTTAAAGAAAGGAGAATTGATTATACCCCCTGTTACGGTAGTAACGTTATTAAACTCCCCGATGTCCGGAGACGAATCGGGGAGGAACTACCCGACGAAACGACAACGTGTAACCGGAAGGTCCAGGAAAGTCGAAATAAATTGAGGGGAAAGGCTCAGGTAACCGCGGCTATAAGATCTAAAAAGGGATCACAAGGACAGGTAATCGGAGAAGAAGGAAAGAAGGTAGTTTTAATAGAACCGTGCCGACTTCCCCCTATGACGGATAATATCGTAAGCGCGACCATCTGAGGATGTCGCCTTCCAGGTAATAAAATGGGAGTAATTGAGACACTTCTCCTTGCCCAGGAAGGTATATTTGGAGCCGATGTATTGGTCACACCCAACAAAAAGGGACAAGTACCTATCCGTCTCCGTAATTCGACCCACCAAACAATAACTTTAAAGAAAGGAGAGAGAGTAGGCATGTATTTCGAGGCGGTCCAGAAAACAGACCCAGTCGGGACTATCCGAGAAGGAGAAACGGCACAATTATCAAAGGCCGAATTTAACCAATTATTTGACTGGACTGTGCTCTGTGGAATTTTTGTGATTGTGCCGGAAGTATTAACCGCATTACATCTTCGAGGACACTATTGGAATCGACTCTGGATCCTGGTTCGATTGATATATATATTGTTACTGTATGCTAATTGGGGAATAGATAGTTAATTTTTAATTTCTAAAATTCGATCGGGTTTAGCGGGGGAAAGACTTAATCTCTGAGGCGGCACAAAGGGGTTTGTTAGAGGTTAGCTTAGTCAATTAGGTCCTAAGGAGGGTAGCAATTCGTTTAATATTAATCGTATTATAAGGGTTTGGGTTTTTGCAATAGAGATTAATTGGTACATTTTAACTTTAGAACGGTTATAACTTTATTCTATTGTGTTTAAGTCAGGTTATTATGTTATAGAATATTATAATGGTTAGTTTTAAATATTACTTGTGTATAATTATTTTACTCCAACACATTTAAATGGGGTCTACACGTGTTACATTCCAAGACTGTTAGGATAATAAATTACGAGGGGTCGCGGGGGAGAGCAGGTGTTCGAGGGAGAGTGTCAAGCAAAGGGGAGTTGTGAGGCAGAACGACAGTTGGTGACGGCGCGATAGGCGAAAGGTCAAATTACATCATAAATTGAAACATTTGTTTATTTAATTATTATTAGATTAGTATTTCGGTCAAAATTACATCACGAATTTAAACTTTCGTTATTTAATTATTATTGGAATAGTATTTTGGAGGATAAAGGGTATTTCTTATTACCTATTCCTGTTATTTTGGTAACCAACCAACTTTGCTTTCCCCTCTGTCTTGGCTGGATTACTCCATCTCGGACAGAGTCTTTTGGCCACCAGGTATCTTTTCTCACACAATACTCTGTACACTACCCTCTCATGGTTGGTTGATTACACTTTCCACATATTCTGTTATCTCTTTTGTTCTCCATGGAGAACAAGGCTCTATCTGAATTTTTGGAAAAGGCATATCGCATCGCCAATGAAGTTAAGGGCTTTTGCGCTGAGAAGAAGGGGAAAAGATCGTGCTCCACTCAGAATAAAAACTTTATAAATGATCAGATCCAGAAGTTAATAGACCTTGCAGCCGGCACCATAGGGGATTGCTGTAAACCCAATGCAAACCCTGTTTGCTCTGGGAAAAACCAACAGCTTGTTCTGTCTGGGACCCCTGACCCCTCATTGGGGAGAGGGACACCAGTCAAGAAAAACAATAAAATTCTGAATGCTGAAGCCACTACTCCGATGCCCATCTTGCACCCTCCCACCACTTGTTTCATAACTAGAACAGAGATTGAGGGTTTTACCGGCAAACTTAATAAACTTCTCTACGAAGACCTCCCTGCTATCATGGGAAAAGTGAAGGACAGTGCTTCTAGCCATAGCCCACGGTCTTCTACCACCAATGATGACAAACAGCAAAGTGCCAGCGACGTCAAACATCTAAACATCCAACTCAACGAAATCAACAATAAATTGGACAGGATCACAGTGACCAATAAAAAAATAGGTGACAACATAGACTATCTTGTTGATCGAATGGATCTTGAGGCACCATTATCTCAGATGGAGGGCCTCTCCGGTAAATTGGGGAAGCTCCTGGAAGAAGGCCCCATTCAAGAAATACTGGAAAATCAACTTAGCACGAAGGCTAAAATTGAAGAGATCTGCACACAAGGCCCCTGTGTGAACAGCGTCGACAGATCCTACAGCACAGCGCTTAAATCAGGAAAAATAGTTGAATCCTCTGGTAACACTAAAAGACCAAAAACCGGTACGGAGGTCCTTCTTCTGTACAACAAAGGAGAGGAAGCGAGCTGTAATAAGCTCAGGAGACTCCTTTTTGAGAAGATCAAACCATCTAGGCTCCGGATTGGAGTTGACAGAGTCCGCAACATCGAAGGTGGGGGAATTGCAATCGAGATAAGAAACACTAGCGATGCCGACCGACTTGTGAAACATATCTCCAAGGAAATTCCACAAATAACTATTAAAAGGCCAAAGAAGCGTTTGCCTTACGTGGCTTTTTATTCAGTTCCTGTTCAAGTGACCCGGGAGGAGCTACCTTTACTTGTCTATCGGCAGAACGAGTTCCTGAGCGAAACATATTCTGAAGACGAGTTCAACGAGGCCTTCAGAGTCAAATTTACTATGGGCAAGAAGGGGAAAGACTTTACCAACTGGGCTGTGCAGGTCTCGCCCAACCTGCGGAAAAGGCTTCTGATTCTGGGGAAGATCTCTGTGGAATGGTCCAAATGCAGGGTCTCGGACTTCTGTCCGGTCCTGCAGTGCTACAGGTGCTGTAGATTTGGCCATTCGACTAAGTCCTGTAGCCAGACAGTGCCAACATGTAGTCACTGCTCTGGCGAACACTCCTACAAAGACTGCAAACATAAGGACAAGCCAGCTAAATGCTGTAATTGCACCCATGAGAAAGCAGCTAACTCTGAACACAACGCACGTGACAGCACATGTCAGGTTTATACTCGTATCAAAAACAACGTAATTAATAGTACTGAATATGGACCAACGCAGTAATAAAAGTATTCGTCTTCTGCAATACAACACCGGAAGAAGTATTGCTGCCACCTCAATCTTAAGCTCCAAGATCAATGACTGCGACTTCATCTTCTGCCAGGAGCCCTACTGTGTGCGTAACCGCCCGGCTTGTCTTCCAACCACTTGCACCATCCTTAGTGGTACCTCAGAGTATCCCTGGGCGGCCTCTATCGCCCCCAATGACAACTTGTCCCTTCTGCACCACAGCAACATTAGCTCTCAGTGCATCTGCTGCTCTGAGATCATTGTCAACGACAACAGGCTCATCCTAATCAACTTTTACTGTCCGATGAATAATGACATCGACGATTATCTGTCTTCACTACAAAACTGCATGGACACCTTCAACAATGCCTTCTACATTCTTGCAGGAGACACTAACGCTCACTCCCCCACCTGGGGAGGCGACAACCTAGACCATCGTGGCCGAAGATGGGAAGACTTCTTTGCCCGCAATGGGCTTCTTGTTGTTAACAATCCAAACTCCCCTCCCACCTTCGTCTCCAGCCAGGGACATAGCTGGATAGATGTTACGGCATGTTCCCTGGGCTGTTATTCCACTATTTCTGACTGGAAGGTTCTCAACGACTCCATAGATGATCATGCTGTTATTACCTTCAATATTAACACCACCACCAATGACAACATAAGGCACCCACGCCTTAAATACAATCTTAGGCATGCGGATTGGGACAATCTCAGGACCTACCTCCATAATAACTTGATTGACTGTGTCCATCCTGACCCTCAGATTACTCGTGAGCGCATAGAGGGTAATATTAATACTATTGAGAAGGCCTGCAGCATCTTTATTCCGAAATACATGAACACTCATAAGCCCGTGCCTTGGTGGACGGAAAACCTGACAATCCTTCGCCTAAAGAACATCAGGCTGCGAGAAGAAATACCAGACGAGTCACACTGAGCCTGATCAGACCAACCACAAATTGCACTACCTTCAGCATCTTCGGAATTATAAAACCGAGATTAAAAAGGCCAAGCAAACTTCTTGGACTCATTTCTGCCAATCGGCGGCTAAAAACCCCTGGGGTTTTATCACTCGCTATGCCACCAATAAGTTCAAAAGCAGGTCCGTCTTACATTCCTCCACTCCTGGCGAGGACTTTTTCCAGGCAGCCAACCGGAGGATGGATCAATTCTGCCTGGAGGATAACTTAGATCAGGAGACTGAATATCATCATAGGATTCGAACTCTGGTATCTAATGCAATTAGTACCCTCGATACTCCAAGCTTCCAGCCGCACGAGATCAAGTACGCCTTCGCCAATCTTAATAGCAGGAAGGCTCCTGGCTGCGACGACATCACGCCTGAGTTGGCAAAGAAGCTCTGGAATATAATCCCCGAGCACCTGATGCATATTTATAACACCAGCCTCTCTCATGGAATCTTTCCCAGTAACTGGAAATGTGCCAGAATTGTACCGATTCCTAAACCTGGAAACCCTGAGGAGAGCCGTCCCATCTCCCTCCTGCCAGTTCTTGGCAAGGTGCTGGAGAGGTTGATCACTAATAGACTCCAATGGCACCTGGAGAAGAACAACTTTCTGCACAGTAACCAGTTTGGTTTTAGGCCACAGCGCTCGACCGCAGATGCTATTGAAGGCGTCATCAGCAGCATTAACAACCTCCTAAGTAGCTACAAGTATGTGATGGCCATCAGCCTGGACATTGCAAAGGCTTTCGACAGTGCCTGGTGGCCCTCTATTCTTTACCGCCTTAGAGCCAAGGATTGCCCTGCTAATCTTTACCGAATTATTACTGACTACCTCACTAACCGCTCCGCCATTCTTAACTATGGAGGACATAACGTATGCCGGAGCGTGGTCCGTGGCTGCCCGCAGGGCTCTGTGTGTGGCCCTTTGCTATGGAACGTTGTATTTGATGATTTCCTCAACCAAAATTTTGGGCAACATGACATGGTGGCCTACGCGGATGATGTCCTGGTGCTGCTGGGTGGACGTTCTCGGGCAGAACTAGAGCGCAATGGAAACCACATATTGGAACAAGTCCTCGATTGGGGAACTAAGAATAAACTAACATTTAATGCTGCCAAGACCTGTGGCATCGTATTTAATAAACCAAGGCAGCCCAATCTGTACCGAAGAGTGCCAACTGTCAAGATGGGCGATCATTCTGTTCGCATAAAGAAAACTATTAAGTACTTGGGAGTTGTCTTGGACTTTCGCTTATTATGGAATACCCATACCCAGTATATTACAGATCGCACCGGGAAGATCTTCAATGCTCTGGCAGGCATGGCAAGGAAGCGTTGGGGCCTGGCAGCCGAAGCCCTTGACGCAATATATAATCAGATTTTCCTGCCGATCACTACATATGCATGTGGAAGCTGGGGGCATGACATCACCAAATCCCATATAAAAAGGAAATTTATCACTGCCCAACGTAGAGCTCTTCTTCAAATTACCAAGGCGTATTGCACCACCCCCAGCGCTTCTTTACAAGTTTTGGCAAAAAAGGCACCCATCAATAAAGTGATAGCCCTCAACTCTAAACTGTGGCACATAAAATGGGGTCGAGATATCTATACTGATAATCACTGTATTAAACATGAAGACTTGGAGACCAATGTGAGCTTTGCCAATTCGAGGCACCCAGCCACTCCTTGCAATATCCGTTTCGACACCTCTGACCAGACTGACCTCCATATTTTCACCGACGGATCTAAAACCGGCTCGAACGTGGGCTGTGGCTTTGCTGTTTTCAATAATGACGAAGAAATTGCTACGGGCCATTTCAAGCTTGGGGAGCACTGTTCCGTCTTCCAGGCAGAGCTTCTTGCCATTAGAAAAGCCATCGACTGGTCAAATGATAACTACACTACTAAGGAAATCACTATTATTACAGACAGCGCTTCTGCAGTGGCACTCCTTCAGGCCAAGACTTATCATCCCATTGCCACTGGCATTCACGAAACTGTTATCCACTCTCCCAACCATTTTCACATCAGCTGGACCAGAGCTCACCAGGGCACCCACAGTAATGAGAGGGCGGATGCCATTGCTAAACAAGCTTCCACTGACCACTCCCTGCCCTTCTCTTACAATAAAATTAACATCAGGGCCATCAAGGGCATCCTTTGGCAGGATCTCCTTGCCTCCTGGCAGGACGAATGGAATCATAACGACTCCATCACCTTTAACTTTATTCCAAATATAAAGGAATTCCTGACTCTTAAGTGGTACACTCCCAACCACTATCTTTCTCAGTTTCTGACCAACCATGGTAGGTTCTTTACCTACCTGGCTAGGTTTAAAGGAACAACTAACCCTTCTTGCACCATCTGTGGAACCTCTGATGGCAGCACCCACTACACCCTGCAGTGCCCGCTTCTGGAGTTGGAACGACTCCACCTCAAGACGACCATCGAGACCCACAACGACAACTGGCCCCCTCAACATCTGGACAGTCTTCTTAAATATAAAGACACCTACAGTGCCTTTTTCCACCTTATTTCTGTGTATTTTAAAAGAACATTGGTACCTGCCTACTGAATTCTTGGCAACGGTTAGCGGCGACTCTCATTCTACTCCTCAGCATGTTCTTCTGGCCTCTGCTTGTGTATTGCACAATTCATTGTAGATTTTGTAAATATTTGTAAATATTGCAGTTTATTTCTCTTTATTTTTTTTTCATATGTATCTGTATTGTTTTTTTTAATTGTATTTAATTCCATTTTTAATTATTATTATTATTATTATTGTTATTATTATTTCCATTATTATTGTTTTTTTTTTGTTTTTATTTACACTGTATACGGTATTTTAATTTGCCGTATCTACGTTCCTATGTATTGTAATCTACACTCTCATTTTATGTACTTATTATTTGTCGCGCTTGCACCCGGTTATGTTATACCACGGTATCGGGAATGTACCTTTTTGGTATCTTAATCAATAAATAACTAACTAACTAAACTATGTTACCCATCTTGTATGCTAATCAACAAGGCCCGGATCAACAAGAAAGTTTCGAGACTCTACAGCAAATTCTAACCTACACTCCATTATTAAAATTACTGGATTTTTCGAAGCCTTTTATCCTTGCGACGGATGCTTCGAATGTTGCCTTAGGAGCCATATTATCCCAAGAGGAAAATGGCGCAGAGAAACCGATTGCTTATGCAAGTCGATTACTAAGGAAACCCGAACTTAACTACAGCACGACTGAGAAAGAGTGTTTAGCTACTGTTTGGGCTGTAAGATATTTTAAAACTTACTTATATGAACGAAAATTTACGATATTCACGGATCATCGACCTCTGCGTTGGTTACTCGACTGTAAGGACTCAACTACAAATTCGCGGCTATCAAGATGGATTATCTTCCTCCAAGAATTTGATTTTGACGTGGGTTCACAAAGCGGGAGAGTCGCATAAAAATGCAGATGCTCTTAGCCGCATTCCTATTTGTCAAATTCAGGAGGTTGACCCTATATTTTCCCTGACGCAGATAGCAAAGGCACAACAAAAAGATACTCGTTGGAAATCCCTCATCCAACAATTGCAAGATGGAGCAACCTCAGGAAGGTGGAATGGCCTTACCTTAGACGAATTCTATCTCAATGAAGAAATCGCCCTATGCCACAAAGGTACCAATAAAGGACAGTCCGACTGGTGGGAACATATTGTTGTCCCAGCCACTCTTAAGGATTATTTCCTATATACCTTCCATGATAATCCCATCGCTGGACATCTGGGAGAACTTAAGATGCGTACTAAAATAGCTAAGTCGTTTTATTGGCCAGAAATGACCAAGGAGATACGAAATTTATGCCAAAGCTGTCTAAGCTGCACGAAACATCGTCGGCCCGGACCCAGAGCCCATGCCGAATTACAATTATATGCTCCCCTTTCACACGTCTTTGAACGTACCGCCATGGATATTGTTGGACCACTCCTGCGCACAACTGCAGGGAACAAATATATCTTAGTATTCGTCGATCACTTTACCCGGTATGCTGAAGCTATTCCACTACCGGATGTTAGTAGTAAGATGATCGCGAAAGCCTTCGTTACCAATATTATATTACGTCACTCAACGCCAACGCAATTACTGACAGACCGAGCCCCGAATCTGATTTCGAAAATGTTTACTGAAGTATGCGAGCTCGTGAACATAAACAGGCTCCTCACCACTGCCTATCATCCCGCCAGTAATGGCGTTGTGGAAAGATTTAACAAAACATTAATTGATATTTTAGCACATTATGTAGCCAGAGATCAACACGATTGGGATGAGTGGATACCTCACGCTCTCTTCGCGTACAACACCTCAGTTCACGCTTCTACGAATGAGAGCCCATTCTTTCTTTTGTATGGTAGAGACCCTACCTATCCGTTTGATATAGTTACTAAGCCGGCAGAAGTACGCTATGATATAGATGACAATTTTGCCTCAGAATTGCAACAACAGATGAAATTAGCCCATCAAACGGCTCAACAAGTGGCCAAACAGGCCGCTGAAGCTCGACAAGAACGACACCGGCTACAAAATAAGCCTCCCTGTTATAAGGTAGGAGACTGAGTTCTATTAAAGGAAGTCGTTACGCCACGAGGGTTAAAGCAGAAATTAGCACCGCGATGGTCTGGACCCTATCGAATTATCGAAGCTCTCGGTCCTGTAAACTTTAAAATTGAACACTTGGAAACCAAACGTTGAATGCACGTCCACGCGGATCGAATCAAACCAACGACCACCCGCAAAGAAGTCCACCTGCGGCAAGCCCAACGTAATGATCAACTCACAACCTTGACCGCAACTGCCGAGCTTGATCAATCCTCGTATCTCGACCCGTGGGACGAATTTATCTTAACCTCTATCCCTACTCAACCCCCTACAGAAGAAATAGTGAAAAGGGAAAGTGAAGAGGACACCAAGCGCGGGAACTCAGAATGCGAACAATCGGAAACCGAGGAACCAGAAAGTACGCCTCCATACGCGCTACGCAGCCGCGGTCCCGTCCCCGAACAGCCATGGGTGATGCCACGGCCGAGCCGAAATTGGAGTCGCATCCCGCGGTTCGTTTACCCTGCGATAAGCTGACCATCCTCCCCTGAGTCCGGGGAATTATACTAAAGAAGGTTAGCCATACACGATTACTAGCCTTCCCTTTTCTTTCCCTCTTCCATAATTAACTCTTTCCCTATCCTTCCAGAAAAATGGCATCTACTGGATCGGACCAAGCATACGCTTCCTTTGTGACGTGCCCCATCTGCTACGAGCTCGCGCAGGCGCCAATGTGTACCAGTGCACCAATGGGCATCTTGTGTGCGCCAAATGCAGGCCCAGAATTTCCAACTGCCATACCTGCCATGAGGCTCTCGGAAATATCCGGAGTCGCGTGGCAGAACAAATTGTATCCACGATGCTGGTGCCCTGTGGGAACCAACGCTTCGGCTGCCGGAACTGTTCTCCGAGGCGGACCGGAAAACTCATAGGCCACTTTGCGCGTTTGCGCCCTTATCCTGCCCTATTTTTGATTTCAACTGCCCTTGGGAGGGAGCTCGAGTGGACATTACAACTCATCTGTGGGACGCCCATCCGCAGGTTCCTTTCCTCCCAAGGTCCTCCCTCCTTATTCTTGGGATTCATACGGACCAGCCCAGCTCCCAGGTTTGGGCTGCCGTATTGGAATGTTATAACCAACAGTTTCTCGTAAAAATTGCGAGAACATCCCAAGACCCACCTATTTTCCCCATCAAACTTTATCTTCTATCCGACCCTTCGGCTTCTACTTTTCTCTACCCATATTCCGCGGTACGGCCATGGGGATACATATGACTTCTATGCTCCCATGGAACTTTCCGCGAAATCTTTTAAGGCGTTCGGGGCCTTTAATAACTTCAAATTTAGTATAGATATTAAGCCCGAGTTGGTCTAAACCCTAAACTATAACCCTTTTTCTAGACATGGACCAAGAAGGGGAATGGTGGGAAACCCCTGTCTCCACCCCGGTCTTGCCTCCAGAAGAGCCGGAGGTCAACGCTGTCTCACTGCAGGCAACGCTGAGCTTTAATCGCTCTCAGCACCGGCACCGTCGTATCCCAGCCACCCTGCTCCTCCCGGTTAACCACCGATGTCCACCGGAATTAAAAGCGGACTTCCGGGACGAAGTGGCCTGGGTGGAGGAGTATTACCAGGGAGGCCGAGGACGAAGACCGGTGGCCGAGGACGCTGCTCAAGTACCCGGCCCGGCCTCGCGAGCTCCCCCTTCGACGGCGGCCGCACAGGAAAGCACCACTGGCACGTCCTCTTCTCGCCGCCGTCCTACGGACAGGAACCAAGGCCGGACGGCCACCTAAGGAGCACTTCCGCCTGTCAGGATACTTCTGGATCACCCATCCGTTATAGTCAGAAGACATTTTCTCTGTACCTTATATAATTCTTTATAAATACCTATATTAATTACATAAATACGTATAATAATTACTTACATGTACATATAATGATCGCTCAATAAATTGTATCTTACACTAATCTAACCCTTAGTTCTGTGTTAGTTATTCAAACAAAAGCGGAGACAACACACAAGGGAAAAGGGCCTCACCACTAACCGAAATAACAATCAATTAGAGCTTTTTTTTAGTAACCGACTTTTATTCAGTTTTACTACTCTTTGCAGAAGCTAATCTAGAAGGGTACAATGCTATTCCTACAACTAGGCCTCCTTATCTTAAGTAGCAGCTATACCGCGCTACATCCTCCCTCAGACTCAAAGGAATTCACCAAAGGCGTAATTTTCCTACATAGAGGCAACTTCCTCATCACGGCAAGCCATTGGACCTTGGTCACCGATATCACGTTTGAACCGTTGGAGCGACAACTGCAATTTGTCTCTGAATCGCTAGAGTATTTGAAGGCCTGGATCAAACAACAAGAACAACAAGCACCAAATCAGACCGGAACTGAACAGAAACTTCCCACTCAGGGCCTCGAATTAATACAGGCCTCCTTCCGGAACTATCAGCGGGAATATCAAGAACTCCTTACGTTAATCACGCTTCGTCCCACTCCCCAAAGGAAAAGAGGACTCATAGACTTCGGAGGGAAAGCACTTACGTTCCTCTTCGGAACAGCAACCTCTGACGAAGTCGAGGCGTTAAACACAGAAATAGAGACTATAAAACAGCGGACCGAAGGGATCATTCACTTATTGCGATCACAAACTACCCTAATACAAGAATGTTAAACATAAGTAAACAAAATAGACACCAAATTTACGTTCTGTTTAAACGGGTAGAAAGCTTCGGAGAATTAATCAACCTATACCGCTTCAATCTCGCCTATGAAATTATCTTGAGAACCGTTGAATCATCAGTCCAAGAGTTACATTTCCAGCTGTTAGAACTACGCGAAGCGATTGATATCCTAGAACAGAATCGACTGAGCACTTATTTTGCTTCTCGCGAAGTTTTCTTACATACTCTCCGAGATATTCAAACGAAACTTCCGGAGGGTTACGCCATGATCAAACCGATAACGCCAGATACGCTATTCAAGTACTACCAATGGATTACTACCATTGCTGTTGCATTGCCGGGGAAACTAAGGATTTTCGCCAAGATACCCTTGATCACCCCTAATGGGTACCTAATGGGTAATTGTACCATTTCCTACCTACATCCCCGCGATAAAGACTTTTATCCAATTCCACACCGCGTATCCCGTCATTGCGTTATCTATGGATCGACAGTCCTATATGCTACTGCAGCTGCACGAATTAAGCACCTGCACAACCGCCCACTTCGCCATTTGCTCCGTGGATATTCCCATCCTCAGGGCTCCCCAACGAAGCTGTGAATATGCACTATTCAGCGGAAACGAACTACAGGTCAAGGACCTCTGCAAGCGGCAAATCATCCTTAAATATATGCCAATTTTTAAAAGATTAGATCAACCCGGAGCGTGGATCTATTCCACTCCTGAGCCTCACACGTTAACTATTAGATGCCCTAATAGGCATCAAAAGACTCCTTTTATATCTACAACTCAAAAATTAAATAACACCAGAATCATCAGTCTCCCAAATGCTTGTACTGGCTATTTGCCCGGAGTTATCCTTACCTCACATTTCCGAGGCCAGTCAACTATCTCACTACAGTTGGCCCACCAATTGGTCATTCCAGAAATCGACGAGATTATCAATCAAACGGAGATGCAACTCCTACTGAACCGTTTTAAGGACCCAGCAATGCAGGAGAGACTACAATCATCGACGAACTATGACGTCCAGGTAGCAGAACGTCAAGTATGATCTCAATCATTTGTTGCGAATGACGTCAACCCCCGCACTAGCCTCCTACGTACATACGTTAACTATACTTGCTAGTTGCCTTGGTGCTGCAATAATCCTTATTGGCCTTATCTATATTATCTGATTAGTTACGCTCTCCGCCGACGACAAACTCCGGCGGCCCGATCACAATCGCAAGATACTCGACCCGAAGAAATCAGTCTTTAGGAAAGGGAAACTAACCCGCTTCCGGGAAGTGACACACCCTTACCGGAAGCTCCCCGGAGCGATCCCACCCACCTTCACCAACGGGCCATTGTTCAAACCTATTGACACCGCCATTTTTAGATCCTTTGTTTAACTTCTTCTTCCGAAGTTTGTCCTTATTATAATCTATTATAATATAGCACTATACATCACATGTTAAACTATATTACTACTTACTATTACTCACATATTATATTACTTATTATTCGAATTTTATTTAACCATTTTAACCAACGTTTTGAATTAGACCAACGTGTTAGCTTATCCCATTTAGACTTAAGTTCAGATTTGTTCAACCTGAGGGAGAGTAACCCCATTTATAATTTTTGTAATATGTACCTCGATCCGAGAACAAATAGACTTTTCATTTCAAATAACTGTTTGTAATTGACTTTTGTGAGTACCAATAGGACGACATCCTCGCCGCAACGGACTAAGACTATGACGACCCACCAAAGCTAATCACCGCACCGAATTCCACGCACGACGACACCGCCACACTACAACAGACTACCTCAAGACACCACTCACCGGAATCCTCCAGCCCTCAAGTTCCTGTTTAACTTCTATCTTCAGCGAACACGCCACCAAGGTAGCACAAGTCAACAAACTTCCATCAAGAAGGGGACATAACGAACACTCCAAACCTTGATCTTTACTCTCGTACCCAAGTGACGAATAAGGAAGCTACGTCTGCACCACGTGCCAGCTAAGAAACAACCCTACTTCCGGGAACGCCGTTGTTGTTTACCAAACCCACCGTGGTTGATTTAACATAACAACTTATTGTAACGCGCGCCCGATTAATCTTTGATTGTCGCGAAATCAATAGATTGTTAATGTCGCCAGGTAAATCGTGAAAAAATTCGCCATATAAATCATTGTTGCGACTAATTAACGTCGCCTGTAAGTCACCAATGGGGGAGAGACAGCGCGCTTAAAATAGCCATCCTCCCCAGGAAAAAATCGAACCTGCCCTTCAGGGACAGCTTCGATTTTAGAAAGCCCAAGGTGGTGTGAAAATTCGAACCCGCCGGAACCAAGCCGTTAATAATAAAATTATTTTATTACTTGGTTCCCACGGAGAAAATATGAATCAGGAGGAACAAGAGTCAAAAACGCGAGTTGGCGAAACTGGAACTTGTGACCGAGAGAATAAAAGGGTGACGACAGCGAAAAGGGGGGTCGGTTACGTTTGTCTTTTAGACTGTGTGTGTGCAGAAAAAATCGAGGGGAACCGCCTAAAATCAACGGAATATTGTCGACTACGAGGACCGACCCAGATCACGAGGTATGACCCGAAGTTATGTAAACTCTCCCTCCGCGAATCCAGAAAGAGGCGACCGTCGCGCGCCCCTTCTGTAATTATCTTGCTAGCTTAAATAAATTTTTGTTGTTGTTATTATCTGCTGGCTATGTCTTTTATTCGGGTATCGTCACCGCCGCTCTATCGTCGGACCCATCCACTTCCTCCAAACGCCTAAAAACGCGTAACGCGTAACACTTCAGAACCGCCATCTTGACGTGGGCAGGTCTAATGTACCTGTGAGCCGACAAAAGGAGGAACGAGACTCCGTCCGCCTCCTGGCGCCCACAGAAACGACTATTATGAAAATACAACTCGTATTCGGTTTTGTTAATTTAATTTTATGTAAATTGTAAGATTTCTAATGAAAAAAATAATTTTAAAAATATCGTCTTAATTATAACGAAAAGTCACAAGTGAATATTATAATAAAATCTCTGTTAAATATAGTAATTTTAACTTTCAAACGATTTTTAATCTTCGCTATAGAAATCAGTTTCTACAAATTGTACAGTTCTGTCCATTGCCTAACACAAAACATTTGTGAAAATTTAGACGAATAATTTCGAATTATTCTGTTTAATTAAAGTTCACACTATAACAGTGCAAATATCATATGGGATATGATGCGTATATAAACTATAGCGATCTAATACCAATGTAATGTATTTATTAATTTAGATTCCTTTGGATTTGGGCTTAACGAAGAGTGAAAATGAGTGGAAAGACCCCGTCCGTCGTCTCTGTCAAGACCGATCAATAGTTATGGAAATAGAGATTCGTCGGAAAATCATTGTTAAGCCGAATATCACAATTAGTGGCAATGTTCAAAAAATACGTAAAATTAGAAACATCGTAGTCCGTACTTACTGATAAAATCAACGCAAACGAAACAAAACTGAGAAAAACACTTGAAACGAGAAAATTTTGACCGCACGAACTAAAAATCCAACCGTTCGCATTAACAATCAACGACCACTCGCAACAATAAAACTCTGACAATTTGTAAGTAAACAGACTTTTATTGTTGCGTTGCCACGAAAGTTAATATTAAGAGTTTGGCCAAATTGCGTGATTTTCCCTGCATATACTCGTACATTGATGTTAACGTCGATATGTACGCAAAAACCTAATATTTCTCGTATAAAGATGAATAGAAATTTCGATCTTATCATGTCCCTTACAAGCGGAAAAACAATAAACTTCAAGTACAGAAACTCCAATTTTGTTTATTTTTGTAATTTAGTTAAGCAGCTGGAAAGCGCTGTAAAGTTTAGAGTATAGCGGTGTGAATTTCATATCAGATATAATGTGTAGATAAACCATAGCGAAAATTAACCATTTAATGTATTTATTTATTTCCGTTTTGCTTTAAGAACTCTAACAATTCGATTAAATCTGGGATAAACGAATATTAACAATAAAGAAAGTGAAAAGTATCTCCTAAAATAAGTGAAAAGATCCATTCGTCGTCTCTGTGACGAAAACTGATCAATTGGTGTCTAAGTGGATCTTTGTCGGAAAATCATTGTTAAGCCGAATATCACAATTATTAACTATGTTCAAAAATATTTAAATTTAGAAAGTTCGTAGTCTGAACTTACCAATACAATAACTGCAAATGATGCAAAACTCAGAAAAACGCTTGAAATCAATTACTTTAAATCTCGCTCACTGAAAATTCGACCGCTCTCATCAACAATAAACAACCGCTCGCAACAAATCGTCAGAGTTTTATTGTTTCATCGCTTCGAAATTTAATGTAAAACGTTTGGATTTTTGACCGAATTTCGTGATTTTTCCGTTACTCTATGGCTGAAGAGACGGATTATCGCGGTACATTCCTCGCATTTACATTCATGTTAACAGTAATATGTATTCGAAAATGTAATATTCTAGTGTTTCGCGTCTATATAAAGACGAATAAAAATTTCGATCTTAATAATCCTTCAAATAAAAAAAAAAAAAAAAAAAATACACTCCAAGTCTAGTAACTTCATTTTATCTATCATATTGTGATTCACTTGAGTGGTTCTCTATATAGTCTATTAATAATATTGAACCTCTGTTAAATTGAGGTGTCTGAATATTACAGATTAAAGTTTATACATGATAAGGACTACGGAGCGAGTTACGTTCAGAAATATACGAAATATCAAGACATCTATTAAGTGACTAAACATCCCTCTTGAAAACGATTTATTTTTGCGTTTATGACGAATTAGAAACTTCATTCTAGATGTGTTAAACTATGCGTTAGACTGTTTTCTGTTAAAACTGATTGTAAAATCGGAAAAAAAAAGTTTTTTAAATGATTATTGCACAAAGCAAATATTTACATAAGTTCAATACCGTTTTTAGGGGAATTTTGTGATAAGTTTACTGTTTGAGTTTACTGACACCCTCTACTTTACTGTTAAGCTACGTAATTATAATAGGACAAGCAAACTAGACGCTTATTGAGTTGCAATCAGAAAATTTCGCCTGTCTCACTTTTCTCGACAACGGAGTTAGATAGATGAAAGACGAGATCAGATACGGAAAATTTAGGGGCAGCAGGAGACCCCGACTATATACCAAGTATGTACGAACTTCCGATGCAAACCGGAAGTCGCGTTATTTCAATTGAAAAATTTTTCCCTTAAAGCAGTTAGATAGATGACTCTATTGTTAAAGGCAAAGTATGACGGATATGAGTATGACGTACAGAGGCAAGCCACTACTGATTTGGTTTGGAGATTTTAAATTAAATAAATGAAAAAGTTAACATTCCGACGTTGTGACGAATAAAAGAATTGCTAGTGGGATTTTTAGATTGTTTATTATTTATAATATTACACATATAATAAGTCTTATTAAGTTAGTAAAATTGACTGATATCGTCAATTTTTAATGAACTTTTTCCCCCATCGATCCTGTCGATGTGATATCGAACGCTTTAAGAAAACCTGGTTTAAAGTGGAATGTGATGGGAAGAAGGACAAAAAGCGATATTCGAGGCGCGAATTGGGTACGAATATGCATAAGTGATGCTGCGCAGGCGATTTGTCTCGGGCAGCGGCCATACCACGCTGAAAATACCTGTTCTCGTCCGATCACCGAAGTCAAGGAGCGTCGGGCCCGCTCAGTACTTGGGGCGGAGACGACCTGGAAATACCGGATGCTGCTGTCACTGTACTTTTTCTTTCATTCTTCGACCTATCTCTTTTACTTTCGTCTAATAAAATTTACCACTTGGCGCAGTAATTTTTTTTAATAGCGGTCGCTCTGCGTCTCCGCTACTACGGGAGTGCGCTGCTGTTTGTAGGCATTTAGGAACGACGGTGAAAGAAAGAAAAATGGCAGCGCCCGCACTATCGATAGTATCGTGATGGAGGAATCTATAATTCTAAAATATGAGCTTTTAAAAGCAAAAGAAGGGTCCTAATTGTAAAATTTAACCATAAAATGGATTATTTGTTGAAAGAGCATTCAAAATAGCCACGAAAAAAATTAGAATGCCGGCTACCATTCGAAAAAATTTCGTAAAGACATTTACACCACCGCGTGCGCTAACTCGCGCTTTCACAGTTTCTAAATTTTCATTCATAAAACCACATAATGGACCCGGAAACGAAACTATCTGAGCCATGGAGGACGCCATGTTGCTTTCCACCGTAAACTACTGCTACAAGCGGCCGTTTTAGCCGTTCGATAGCGCGCGCACTCCCACCGGACTTTAGGAACGCGTTCCGCTGGAATTTTTAAAAGGATGTCGCTCGCGCAGAGTTACGCGGAGGAATAAAAGAACGCATCCCATGTTCATTTTTTTATGACATAGTACGGTTATTTTATGCTGCGGAACGAATTAGATGTTTTAACATGTATTTCTATGGGAAAATGCGTTTCGTATAACGGACGTTTCACTTAACAGACGTGCACTTGAAACGGATTAAGTACGTTATATAAGGCACCACTGTATCTTGTAAAAATTTGAACCATTTCATTTCATATTTTTGTCGCACCTACGATTCGGACCGATCGAAATGAGCACGGAATTTTTCATTACTTATTCTGTGACGAAACTGGGAAATCCCCTTTCTTTAAATGAATGTATAATAATGACATCTTGCTCATTGTAGCGACTGACAACACCGTCTGTACTGACTTGTAGGGATTCCCCGTATTTTATTAAGGGGGCGAAATTTTCCTCTGCCCCGGGCGGCTGACACCCACGCTACGCCACTGTTTCTATTAGAACACAAGACCTTTACTGCCATATAATAAAAATCTAAAAAAAATTTGTAGTTTTTGAAGGTGGTATACTCTTTGATATATAAGTAAAATGCCAGTTGTGAGAAATATATAGGAATAAACGTTAAACAATATTTTTAGTGTTATAACGTACGTACATGAATTAATTTCAAATCTTCCAACTGCACAATGTTTTAAACTTATTATACAACACCTATCGAACTTACTTGCATTTGTTACATTTTCTGTAAACTTTGTGAAAATCTGAGCAGTGCATTAATAGCTTTATATATACTTTTTATAGAAATTGCTGCCAGATCCGAACACTATTGTTGAAAACAAGTAATATCTCCAATTACAAACACTCAAATGTTCAAAGTAGGATCTTCCTCAAAGTTAGTATTTTACCCTGAATAAAATGGTGCATTTTACTGTAAATTGCAGAAAAGCATGCCACCGCTCTTTCCACTTAAATATGGTTCTTAAATGTCAACTTATTCGCAACAATTAGATATGATTCGTAATCGATCGGATGTATCGCAGTAAACCAAAAAATGATTCTTTGTTTTACATTGCACACATACAAAACAATACTTTCAAATAATTTTTGCTGATCATAATTCATCTTCGATAATTAAAAAGATATATATGTGTTATTATTACGGAAAATAACATTTTTAAAATATGTGCATAATATTATAAGAGGAGTTTCGCACGTTTTTAATTATGATTTTATTACCTGTAACTTTCTTGCATTCTATTAATAATTGTATACCGTATGTAGATCCGTACTGAAAACATACGAATGTTATCAAACATACATATATCCTCATGCTCAGAATAAAAAATAATGTGATCAGGAAGCAAAAGAAGACTGTAATACTACAAAATATTTATTCAGCAAATTTCTTCACACTTTTCTCTCTAGCCCGTTGACGACTTGCGGCTTGAGGCTTGTGCAACCTGCATTTACTGCCCTCAAGATTGACAGCTTGGGGTTCATGACACAAAACGTATTGCGTTTGCGAGAAACCAAGTAATAGGATACCACGTATTTAACGATTTATTCGGTCTTCATACGTTGGATTTAAAATAAAGTTGTTTTTGAATGATTTTTTTTGCTTTATTTCACTTACCGATTTTATGGTCCCCCATCTCGTTGTGAAACGTAAACTGCAATTACGGTTCATTTATTACATTGATTACCGCTAAATCGGTCCCCACTGTTTACAGAGCTATAAATAACTCTAACAAAGTGTTACTCAACCTTTTTTTTTTTTTTTTCCTCGGGCCACATACACATGATAGCTATTACACGCGGGCCGCAACATAACAATTATAATAAAAAACTAAATTTCTAGGGTGAGTGAGAAATTATGTGTGTTACTGTTGATATTGCTAACATTTTTTCACAATTTCATTTAAATTAAACTTGTAACTGCTAGTCGTAAAACGGCATCCAGGTGTGAATCAGTAGGCCGATTTCTATATATATTTCTTTTTTGAGTATGACGTTTCACGCAGATACATTGATGCGAACAACGTAAAATTTGAGCACATTTTATACAGAAAGGATAAAAGGGACTTAGCAGCGTGGGCGAAGTGCCCGAATCTATTTTTTGCCGCAAAAATTTCAAAATTTATATTTTTACTGCATTATTTACGGGTCACGTCCCGGGACACTCACAAAAGCTCAGCGGGCCACAGGTTGAGTATGTGGCTCTAACAGATGTTCAAACGGTCATTCAAGGACACTAGCTGAGATAGGAACGATTATGTCATTGTAGCGCGCGCTAAGTGACGCGTGTGGCGCGTCAAACTTTTTGTACGTAATAATATTACGGCTGAATCGGCCCCACTGTTTTACACAGCTATTATTAACTTTAACACAACAAATTAGAGACTAAAAGGCATATAAACAAGAAATTTAAAGCCAATTAACGGCAAGAAAGTCTCCCATAGACTTACTATAGGAAGATAGAGTTTCCCAGAATATTTATTACTAGAGATTGAACTCTTTTTTCAGTGTACAGTCAGACAACTTAAACAAAAGCCAATCCAAATAATTATATTGAGAACATTTATTAAATTTAAATGATTGGAAATAATAAAAAAATAAGTATCGGTTATCGCACTGGGGAGCCGACGCCATGACAGCACTGTAATTTGACACTCCCCTGTCATAAATCACAACTTTGAACGTAAACATCTCCAGTTCTACTGCAGCTAGAATGACGCGGTTTGTTTTGTTAGACACAGAAATACTTCAACTTTGTAACCAGTATGTTAAACAATACAATTTTTTAAATTAATTTTTTTAATGAAAATACGTCGAACTTTTGTCTTTTTAAAAATTTTTTCTCGTTAATTATAAAAACAAATACGATAATCAGAGAGACAGAAGTGTTTATAGACAAAATAAGAAGACAGCGCGTCTCTAGCGCAAAATTCAAGAAAAATATGGCAATTTTAAATTATTTTACAAAAAATCCGAGCCTCAAGTCTTGTCGTTTTTTTTTGCGTTTTTTTCGAAAATCCAGGAGTCAAAGGCTAGACACACCTACTCATTAGTCACGTTTCATCAGCTTCTAGCACACTTCCTCCCATTCTCTTTATAACTTTATCCTTTATTTTTCATCAGATACTAATTTATTTGTTACAGTCATGACTTTTTCAACCTTTCCTTACCAAGCTTCCAATTCATTTTGCTTATATATTGTTCCTTCTAAAGTTTTTCTTTTATTCTGTGAACGTGCTGGACCACTGTAGAGCCAATATACTCACCGATTGAACGACATTTTCTTTCACCTGACATTTCTCCATTACTGGTTCATTTGTAACATAATCCTCACTGTTATGCCACAAATCGTTGTCAAATACCTCTTCTCACCTGCAGTAATGTGACTCCTGTAATACAATATTTGAGTTTCGCCAGCATAAGTCAGCAGAGGCCGACAATTCTTTCATTAATAGTTAATCGTGCCTATTTAGACAGTGTTTTTGAAAATTTCCTTGTTTCACGCATCACCTGTACTCCTGTATACACTTTTCTCATGATTTCATTGTGTATTCTTCCATACCTATGCGTCATGTTTCCTCAATATACGAATTTATTCATTTGTTCCAGTTATTCACTATCACCTTAGAAAATACACATTTTTAATATTTCATTCTTAACCACTCACACACTTAACCAGTGGTGGGCAAACCTTTTTAATGGGGGACCACAAAGTTTAAGAAATTCTAGAGGGGCCAGAATTATAGAAAAAATGCATTTTGTGTTAAAGCTTTTAATCATAATATTATAAAAACATTACAGCATTATACACAAATGTTACAAATTACCTTTTACCTTAAATAATAATTAATTTAACTTTTATTCGAAGGCCCTGCCATGGTAGGCGTGTGAGACATATGGAATTGTTTTTGATTTTCCATAATATTTTCGAAAGCAGGTTCCAGCTGTGACGAAGCAACTTTCAGCAGTGCGAAAAGGTGTTCATCAGTCAATCGGTTTCTGATTGAGTTTTTCCGCAATTTCATGGTCGAAAAAGTCTGTTCGCACACATAAGACGACGCAAACATCGCCATAATTTTCTGGGCGTGAGCAATCATCTTTGGGAATTCAGCTTTCCGCAGTGCTCTATAAAAATCTAGTTTTGTGGAATTCAAGAACAATTGCTTTAAATGGGTACTGCACTGCATTTCAATAATTTCCAACTGCAATTCTGCAGATACATTTTCCGGATCTACATTAAACGGCATCGAGAAAACATCTAGCGATGATTGAATGTTCTTAAAATCTTGAAACCTAGTTTCAAATTCTGTGTGAAGTTTTTTCAACGCCTGACTGAATTCTTTTAGTTTGTTCTCACTCACTGGTGACATGGATTTTAAACGCAGAAAGTGAGTTAAATCGTTCTTCGCCATGCAGTTATAAAACAGAAAAAGCTGAGTTTTAAATGATTTCAGACAACCCCAAGTCTCATCTATAAATTGGTTCTTTCCTTGCAATTTTTTATTTAATTTGTTATAGTGTTCGAGCAAATCGGTAAAAAATGCAAAATCGGTACGCCAATCTTTGTCTTCGAAGATTTGGAAATCAGACCATTTGTCTGTTTTATTCTTTAAGAAATCTTGTATTTCCTCTTTTAAATTCCAAACCCGTTCAAATGCATATCCACAACTTAACCATCTTACTTTCGTGTGGTAAAGAAGGTCAGAATAATCTGCGTCGACTTCAATCAGAAATTCTTGGAATTGTCGGTGTACCAAGCCCCGAGATCGAATCGTATTAATTAGTTTTAAAACCACATTAAGTACATGGGTAATATCTATTGCAGCTTTACAAAGGACGTCCTGGTGAATTATACAATGTAAAAATACAACATCGTGATTAGGATTCTGGTTCCGAAAAATACCTGAAAATCCCGCGTTTTTTCCAACCATATTTGGGGCTCCATCTGTAGTTATATTGCATAATTTTGAAATAGGCGCATTTAAATTTTGAAGACCTTCGGAAAATTCGTTATAAATTATTTGCCCCGTCGTTTTTCCTTTTATCGATTGCAAACAAGCTAGCTCTTCAGTAATATTAAATTCGTCGTCAACGCCTCTAATGAAGATTAATAATTGAGCAGTGTCACTTCTATCCGTACTTTCATCCATCGTCACGGAAAAATATTTAAAGTTTTCTATACGCTGCCTAAATTGAGTCGACAAGTTTGATGCAATGGCATCAATTCGCGTTGTTACTGTTTTTCGCGATAAGCTGACAGACTCAAACTCTAATTTTTTCTGGACATAAAATTTTACTCATACTCACCATACAATCTTTTACAAATTCTCCTTCCGAGTATGGTTTGTTATTTTTAGCTATTTTATAAGCCACAACATATCCAGCCAGTGTAGAAAGCCTTTTGAGCAGTGTTTTGCTTTATAAACACATTCCGTTGAGCAGATATTGTTTTTTTAGGTTTTCCGCATTTACCTTTTTTTCTGCGTCATTCATCAAAGCATATTTGGTTTTTGAATGTTTGGTGTTGAAATGACGAGCAAGGTTAAAATCTTTAAATACCGACACTGCTTCATTACAAATAAGACATACTGGCTTACCGTTGTATTCCGTAAAAAAGTATTTCAAGCCCACTCTTCTTTAAACAGACGACACTCAGAATCGGCTTTTCGTTTTTTATACGCCATTATCCCAAAAGCGCAGATAAACATGCCAAATTCTTGGACTATGTAAAGGCTATAATTAAATATTAGAAATCAATTAATTTGACTAGAGGAAGGGAGTTACGCTGCCATCTCGTATTAAATTTCTAAAAATTAATTTTGAATTGGTCATTAAATGCTGAATTAAAAATTAATTATTTATAATTATTAAATTAACGTAAAACGTGCGGCTCGGTCAGTGACAGCTGGCGAGTGGCGAGTGGCGACTGAGTTCACTCGCCCCCGCCGCCCGCGCCTCTCATTTCACCACGCTTTGCGCCCCGTATTACGCAACACATGAACTACGCGGCTAGTTTAGCTTCACCTATAGGTAATGCATCTATTATTCTACTAAGTAGAATCTACTTTATACGTAATTATAGCGGGCGTAATTATAACACGTATACAAAACGTAATTATAGCGGGCCATATACTATCCATGTCGATGGACCCTCGGCGGGCCGGATTAAATACTTTCGCGGGCCGGAGTTGGCCCGCGGGCCGTACTTTGCCCTTCACTGCACTTAACAATCCACACATACACATGCTTTGCTATTACAATATTAATAAAGATCTAGTGATTACAGTTTCCACAGTTTCATACTTTAACTTGTGAAATACATTTAAATTTTACTATTACCTGAATCCCAGTGTTTCACGCAAAGCTTTGAAGACGTGAAAATACTGTCCATCCAAGATATTTTCTTGACGATCGTCCATTCTCATGTATTTTGGATTCTGAAACAAAAAATATAGAAACATAAATATGAATCTTTGGAACACACACAACACTAGTGTTTGCTAAGCATTAATTATAGAACGAGGCACTGTTTCATCAAACAAATCAAAGAATCTTTTATTGAACAGTCGTTCATCCAATGTTTCTGTGGAAGTTTCTAAGGATAGCAGACAGTATTAAACTGGGATTTTAAAATTTCAAAATTTACATTATTATTATTATATGAATATTTTATCTAACGCGTAAAGCTGTGTTCAGTTCGAATTATCAAATATTAAAGAGGTAATATTTAATTAATCTGTGTCAAATATATAAAATTGACAGTTGCAAGTTGACAAATTAGAACATTGTAGTAATTGAATAAGTAAGTACGATTGCTATGGAAACTAGATTTAACATACTTGATTTACTTGCTGTTTTCTAAAGTTCTAACATCCTTGACTTTGTTACATAAAATTCTTGCAGAGATACACTTATTCCTTTTTAATTAATAAAATAATGTTAAAAGATAAAGATTACTTCGAAAAACTCTTATCTTAAAACCGATGGAATCAGATAAAATCATTCTTTTTCTTATTTGTACTACATATGTTAGTACACGGAAAATTAATCTCCACTCTTTTCTGACGTACGGAGGCTAGAAATTTTACAGTATTCAAATCTGTTTACTTAATAACAAACCCCGAATAAAATTAAAAATTGTAAGGCAAACAGCTAAATCTTGAGAGAAAAAAAAAATTTTTATTATTCATATTATATTACCCCAAATGCATTTCGCCGTAAACGGCCTCCTCAGTAGGGCTTTTTCCAAAGAAACTTTGATGCGAGTCATCCAACAGCAACAGAAACATCATCCACACAGTGAATACTTCGCGTACAATCTTTATATTCGATTAAGCTATCCCAACATTCCGCAGTAATCACACCATTATTCAAATTCATTGTGCTGGTTTGCATAATGATTGCGTAATGTTCTTTAAATTTTCGCTTAATTACATTTTTTCCGATGTAATATTTTAATATTATTAATATCGATAGAACAATTATTAGTCCGACAATGTAAAAATATTGGAGAAGTAGAGTCAAACCTGTTTTTATGCAAGGGATAAGGACCGCACAAAAGAAAATGCATAAAAAAAATCGCGCGAAACTTCACGAGTGGCTATAAAAAATAGTTTTCGCAACACAATTAAAATAATATTTTTTTATGCGGTGAATAGGGACCGCATAAAAAAAGTCTCACGTAGAAAATAACTCGAAACCGTACGAAATAACTAGGAATTGCTTTTTTAACTCCTTGGGCCTTTTTCTGCAACACCTAATGGGGAAAAAATCCTCTAAGAATTTTAATTTTTATATTAATTAATTATTTCCACTTAAATACGAATCTAACATTAAAAAGTTAAAAATAATCGTTAAATAATGATTTTATTTGATAAATATAGCTGCAGGAAGTGTTATTTCATCTAACAAGGCGTGAAGTTTCACACCTGCAGTCTAAAGCTGGAGGGGAGCTAACTTACAGCATCTGTTCAAATATAACATAATATTTATGGTTTTTATGCTATTAAAATAAGAGGGGACCGAAATAAACGTATGAGAAAAAAATTTTACTGAATAAAAAATGAAAAAACCTGCTGATGTCATAGAAAACAACAAATAGAGTTTTTAAAAATTTTACAGGAGTCAATTATGTTTCAATTTGATTGAAATTTTCATATACCGCACAAAAAAAAATTGCACAAAACAAATCACACAAATAAAAATCGCACAGAAAAAGACCGCACAAAAACAGGTTTGAATGTATTAATTTTAAGACATATCGAGGCCAGGTGTTTTGACAACTTTACTTGCAGTTTCCTTTTCGTTTCCCCCACGTAAAAATTAGGAGTTTCACAGGAACATGGAAGTCTGTAAACCACACCATCTTCTTCCAATAATTCTTTTTTCACATTAGGTCTTGTCACAAGTCCAAATAAGCTGTTTTTTTGGATCGGAGCCAATTTAGTTAAATTATTACAAAAATTTTTTTGATATTTTTCGAAAGTACCTTTAACATATGGGAAAGAAACATATTTATCTACCGACTGTTTTTCCTTTTATACTTAAAATCTGTTTTCTAAATATACATTATACCAATTCTTAAGGAGTCTTTTTGGATAGCCGTTCAATAGATATTTCTTATTTATTTCTTTAATTTCATCTTCTCTCATGCTGGATCTGGTTGTTCTAGAAAAGATCTTACGTATTTCCATTAAGTATATATTTTTATTTTGGTTAATTGGGCAATAAGATTTAAAGTTTATAACTTTCCTTGCACTACAAGGTTTTTCGTATTTGCGATACTCTAAATGATCGTTGAACCTAATAATTGTTATGTCTAAGTAGTTAAGTCTGTTAAACTTTTCACTTTCGTGGGTAAACCTAATACATTTGTTAATCTTATTAGCTTCTTCTACTATTTTTCCTGAAAACGTTACTTTACTATCATATATAATAAGTATATCATCTACATACCGTGCAAGGAACACTATTCCATTAATTGTTGACAGAATTTTATCTATATCAATCATGACTATTTCTGCTAGTTTCGATCCTACAACAGAGCCCATAGAAATTCCGTCTTTCTGACGGTAGTATTTTCCGTTAACTGGAAAGAAGTTTGGTTCTAATACAAATTTAGTCAAGTCTATTAAATGTTGTTCAACACTATACTTACTTAGACTTTGTATGATTATTTCCTTAGTAATTGAAGAATACATTGATTCGATGTCTAGGCTCATTACCTTATATTCTGGTAGTATTCTTCCCGCTTCTAACTTTGAAATCAGGATATCCGCATTCTTCACACTAAATACCGAGTTTGTAATAACCTGCAAGGATTTTTTCAAAAAATTTTCTAGATTATATAATAAAGTCATCTTAAAATCTACTATGGGTCGACATTTATTCTGTTTGTGTGTCTTTATGCGTATATTCAATTTTGGTATACTTACATTTTCTTTTGGGAGCAATTCTTTACTTTCAGAGGTTGAAATGATACCCTCCAATAAATTCCTTAAATTTTTCTTTAATATTTTTTGAATATTCTCTGTTGGATCTTGTTTTAATTCTTCAATATTTCCTGCTGTTATAATTCCTTTTTAATTATTATTGAGGACGATTCATACATATAAATTACAAATAACACCCTTTTACATTTTTTTATCACTACCATTTCACCTTTGTTATGTTTCGTAATGCTGTCGCACATAACCACTCAAAATACCATAACGTATATCCTTTATCATCCTTCTTATTTATAAACAATGAAACACGGTGTGGAACGTTACATAAAGTGAAAATTGTTTCGAACAAACGTAATAAATATTTGAAAGCTACTATTGCTTTACAAAACTGGAAGTTGTAAAAATTGCACGACACGAAATTCAACTTTATTATGAAAATACTCATAATATTAATAACTTAAATTTACAAATATTTACGTATTTACTGGTCTCGATATTTTTCATTTGTTATGATAATAAATCAATTATTATGACCATTCTAAGTCTGTATTTAGTAAATTTGTAACGACATATGGAAACAATATAGTGCTCTTGAAACAACTCTAGAATATTAATCAAAAAGTGTAAGTAATACTCATGAATTGAGAGATATAAACACTAAAATAAAATGAAAAAGCATGATCCGTACTGTAGAAGGAAATATTAATTATCTAATGGAATTATATCGTATTAAATGCCTTTGTCTGCTGTTTCGAAAGATTAAACATTAGTTTATGTATGGCTTCAGTATATTTTTAGTGTAGTGAGCCTAACATAATATGTATGCTATGTTAGGCTTTATTCTCTATTATCAAGCTGTTTCTATTCATGGCCTAGCATTCCGAGGTAGGCAAATAGAAGTCTTCTGCGTAATCTGCAACAAGATATAGTCAAAAAATTATTAATTAATTTATTTGCTAACTTACATATTTTACAGAAATTAAATTCAAATTACAATAAACAACATGAAAGCATCATATATTACAATAAGTGATGCTACTGTAATTTCAAAATCTTAACGTGTAACAATTGTTTTGTAAGATATAGTTTTTAAATTTTGGGATTATTAAAGATTTCTTGTTACGAACTGATAAGCTTTTCTAATTAAGGCAAACAGATAAAGTCACTCAAAAAGCATCTCCTTTGATTAATATTTGTTAGCTGGTAAGTTTGGCGTTGTCCAAGCAAAAACATAAGTACAAACTTTATTGAATTGTTTCGTTTTTTCAATTTTTTCAAGTTTTTCAATTGTGTATTATAGAGAAATAAAGAATTTTTATAATGTGTTATATTGCTTACTCGGTATGATTTCCCCTGACATAATACAAACTTCTTAGGTATAGAGGGGTGCACGTGACGTCACATGACTCCGCTCACATAAACAGAGACTGCGCAAAGAAGCGCGCGCCATATTGGTTGCTGATTTCACGTTGCCTTGCTTGATCACTATTATGTCAACGTGAAAGAAAGGAATTTTACCAGGCTTTGCAGCCGATTTGAAAGGTAATGATTTGATAAAATGTAAAGAGAAAACTTATTTTATTCGATGGGATCCATACGAAATGAAACAAACGGATTTTTCATCCAACGATTTAACCACGTGGTCAACTATTGAACTTAGAGACACAGTAAATTATTTGGCTTTAACAACTAACGCTGTCACACTGGATCAGATGAAGGCATACAAATCACTCGATGCCCCTAATTATTTGACAAGCGGATTTATTCATCGTGATATTTTATCAAGAGCCATTCGTAATGATTTAATTTTGCTTGTAGAAAAGGTACGTATCTTCATGTGAGACTTTTTATTACTCATAACGTAACTGCGTTAATATAATGATGAATGTAATTTTAGTCACATTTTAAGTTAAGTTGTATTTATAATTACCATTAAATTTTTTTCTTTTGTCACTATGTTTTCTGTTGCGCAAGTCTCCAACAACCTATTATTATAGATTAAATTAATTAGCCTAATAAATGTGGCTATAATAAGTTTGAGGGCTTATCACATCAGCGACTGACTGAAGCAAAATAGACTAAATTTTTACAAAAATTAGCCTTTAATTAACCACAATCAAATTTTTAGTAGAATGCATTTCGGGCACAAAAACTCTTCATCAGCCTACATACACCCATACAGTATAAACACAAATATCTATCAAGACCATCTTAACATAAATAGCAATTTCAGACTAATACATTGATAAAATATCACGATCAATAAATTCGCATGTCAAATAATTATGAGCATCGAGTGATTTGTATGACTTCCTCTGATTCAGTGTGACAGCGTTAGTTATTAGAACCAAATAATTTACTATGTCTCTATGTTCAATAGTTGGCCACGTGGATAAATCGTTGAATGAAAAATCTGTTTGTTTCATTTTGCATGGATCTTATCCAATAAAATAAGGTTTCTCTTTACATTTTATCAAATCGTTACCTTTCAAATCGGCTGCAAAGCCTGGTAAAATTCCTTTCTTTCACGTTGACATAATAGTGATCAAGCAAGGTAACGTGAAATCAACAACCAATATGGCGGACGATTGTTTTGTTGGGCGGACTGCATCCTCTCTATAATCAAATATAAGTCACTACTATAATATATTAAATATTAAAATGAAAACCATAACAACAGTTTAGTTATTTCAGCCCACCATTGTCACGTTCTACGCAATACTCTGATAATACGAAATGGCGCAATTTCATTGATAATGTGGACAGCAATTAAAAATACATCTTAAACTTAATACTTTTTCTAATGTTAGCTCTAACACACTGTTTTATTTGCAGCCGAATATGAAATGGTAAACTGTCAACGAATCAAATTTCGCGAAACACGAATCAATTATTTAAATTCGGTACCCTGGAAAACCCCGTAAAACACATTTTCTGCTTGCCAGTAACCTTAAATTATGTAATTTTTTTATTTGAATGCCACCAATTGCTGGCTCCAATAGGAAGAAGAGTGTTGTGTAGCTGTTGACCTCTCCCTGAAGAGAAGATAGTAAAAGACTATTAATGGTCTACTATTAATACTTCAAATGCGATCCGTGTTGGATAGCTGAGATGGTCCCGCACGTGATCAAAATTGCTAATTTTATCGTCCGAAAGATTTGATATAAGACATGATTAAATAAAATTATCTTGTAAAAAATGCGAAAATAATTGCTTTTATATCATCACATAAAACCTGGTGGAATCATGTTGAAAAAGTAAAGCATCTGAATAAAGAAAACTTGAAAGTTGTTGCATAAGCACACTGGAGGCAGAGTTGACAGTAAGTCTCAATTAGGGTTTCTCAAACGGGATTCCGGTTGTTTTTTTTAACCCGGGAAATGCCGAAAGTTTCTTAAAAATACCTTTTTTTCTTATTTTGTGTTAACCTCTTAAACACGTTTCCACTCGCATCAATTGAATAGAAAAGGTCATTCTCGGTACCAGGAATTTCATTACTAAAATAAGAACCAGATTGAGAAATGGGAGTATTGTCTATCTTTGCTTTTTCGATAAGTTTATGTTGCCTTAATCGAAATTCTTCTGGAGCTGTAGTAATCCCAAAAAGCAATTTTTCCATCTGTATTTTTTTTGGGGTGTTCAGAATGTTGTCAAATAACTGCTATTTTTTTCTAATTTCACTTGCCAAAATCCCTTTTTGCATCTGCTATAGTAAGTATTTCAGTCTTTGTAAGAAAAGATAATATTTTATCTATGTTGGGAAAACACTAATATGTGTAGCCAGGAGGTAGGACGGAGCAAACAGGTCAGTGAAACCTGCCCACTACTCAAAGGATGGCTGGTTTACGTTTGTGTTTAATGGTTCCGAGGGGTCGGGATCAAATTTGTCAGGTCGAGTGGAAGAAGTGAGAGGGGTCGCCGGTAAGACGATGGCAATACCTGAGTAACTGACACCATTTAACAATGAAACCAGAATTTATTAGATAACAAATAATTAGCTACAATAACCAACACCGAAGTACTATCGTTTTTCTGTCCGCGTGCTCTACCGGGAGGGGGGTCCGAGAGAGAGTTTACATTAATTCATCATCATACCTCTAGGGTTGTTCCGACTTAGTGACGTCTTCCGTGTTGGAGAGATTCTTCTGGGTCCTTTCGTTGAGAGGGTTAAATATTACCGGTCCGCTGAGGGAAAAATAATCCGTATCGGCGGGTCGCTCAAATAATCCGGATCAGAGGGTTGCTCATCATTCGGTAATCCTTTCTCCTGGTTAGTACTCCGTTACTCGCATCTCGAATTCTCCACGACGACCTTTTTTTCCTGTCACCCCTGTTTATACTCCAAATCACGTTATGCTTTTTGCCAATCGTAAATTTTTGCGATGAGTTCCAAGTGACACATTCAAGGAGTTCCCTGGGAAGGGAAAGTAACTCCGGGGAGAGAAATGCGATCATCCTCCAGTCATAAAATTGGAATTTTTTTTTTCTTTTCGTTAGGTCTGACTCTCACACCAATGTGATTTCCTTAGCGCTTTATTTAGATCACGAATGTTGACAGATGTTCTCACTTTTCCACTTTTTTTGCTACAATTATATTGCTAATCTATTCTGTAGTATTACTTAGTTTTGCAATAATGTTTTGCCTTATCCAGTATTTCTAGAGTTTTCATAACATCTTCTTTAAGACTCATTGAAATTCTTTTTGAAGGCGAACTGAAGAGTTCACTAAAAGATTATATTTTCCTGGAAGAACTTTTATGCCATCAAAAACTTCTTTATCAGAATTAAGAAGTGACTTTGTCATCCAAGGCTAACTTATCACGTTTTTCGTTTTTGTCGTGACATTATAAACATGCCCAAAGTTAGCGAATTTATTTTTGAGCAAGTCCCCAAGACGTAAGCAGACATTGTTTACTGTTAATAATACTAAATTCGACAGGTTACAACTGACCTTTGAACTTAGCTATTATACATTATTTTGCTAGAGTTTTATACAATTCTTATTATAAAGTTGTAAGTATTTATTATTTGGGTGTAACTTCAGTTTCTCGTTTTTGGTAATATGTTTTAACTCGTTATGTGTCATATGATGGCAAGTAGAACCAGTATGTAGTTGGCATTTAAAGTTTATATAGTATTTGTCTATTTGCTAGGAGTCTTCCAATGATGCATTTGTAAAAATTCTATTTCCTAGGTTTTTTGGGCCCGTTTTCTTGAAAATCATGTAAAAGGATTGATCATCATTTGAAGAAACAGAAGTTTTCAATTCCTTAATTACACTTAGATCATGTTGACCTTTTTGTCTACAAACTTTACTAAAATTATTTTTGTTGCAAAATTTACAAATTGCTCCAAGAGCAGAGAATTTTTGTTTCTGATGTGTTCCAACTTAAAAAAATGGTTTACTGTGCTTATGTTAATTTTGTGTTTCTCTGTTTGCAAAAAAGTTTGAAGACATCAACGTCTTTATTTGTATTTTATTGTTCGCTGTTCTAAATTATATATTTTATTTAGGATTTTTAGAAATTTCATGATAAATTATATCGTTATGAACAAATTTCCAAAACTTGTCTACATTTTTTTACTTTTTTCATTATGTTTCTAGTTAATCATTTCAATTCAAATTTTTAGCAAAATGTTTGTCTTAGCGAAAAGCAAATGCTTTTCTCTCGCGTGTATATTAGGTGATACGTGTGATTTTCGTGTTATTAACAAAAGTTATTTTACCACAGTATCGTATAATATTAGAAATTTTATTTGTCTAATGTCTTATTCCCATATATATGTATATCTTCTTATATATAAAATTCTCGTGTCACAATGTTAGTTACCGTACTCCTCCGAAACGGCTTTACCGATTTTTACCAAATTTTATATGCATATTCAGTAGGTCTGAGAATCGGTTACTATCTATTTTTCATACCCCTACACCATTTCCCCCTTTCAAAAATATATTTATATATGGATTAAGGCTTTTATGTCCAACAGATGGCGCTACCTTCCGACGACCTAAGTTTGCTTTTCTGTGAGGCATTCTGCTTTTCTGTGAAAATGGACTGAAGCAGATCATTTTCTATCTATCTATATAAATAAAATATAACGTTTGTTTGTTCCTACCGATTCCTTTGAAATTTTGACACAACGTTGCATTCGAATACGCACGTGTTTCTATATAATATACATGTCGAAATTCTCCATACTGGGGAAAGATGGACGGGATTAAGTCTTACCGTGAAGAACTCGGCTTCTATTATACTATTTTACATGCGGTTTTTTGCGTTTTTAATTGCGTCAACAGAATATACACTAAAAAGGGATTTTTCGATATTCCCCAGCGGGAAAAGTGACGGGATTAAGGCTTACTGTGAAGAACTCGGCTTTTAAAGCGTTAAGAAATTCACTTCTTTCCTCCCCAGTGGTACCCTACTAAATTTATAAAAATGAATTTATTTCAGTTCTTGTTACACCGAAGTTGGTACGGAAACGCGACGAAATTCACTTTCTAATTGTATAGGTGTACAATATTTTAATAAAGTGTAATGAATTGTATACGTTTTTCTACCGGATAATGATTTACTGTCGTGAAAATAGATGCAGTTTAAATGAGAAGGAACAAATCTGTCGTAACATTAAGTATTTTATTCGCGAATTTGAATTGTTTAGTTTTTCTTAATATAAAATCATTCGGATGTCTTTGTTATCAACAGAAATCATTCATACAAATTTCTATGCATAATAAAACCAAATATATAAGTTTAGTATAGCTTTTTGGAGACATTCTATATATCATTCCTGTGTATGAGAAGAGGAAGATGTTTGATACAAGTGTCACAGTTAGGATCCAACTAGGATGTGAACCCATCAATAAACGTATTTTATGTATAATAGTTTTGCATAGACAATAAGAACGTGACAGACATATTTTGTAAAGTAAATAACAATGAAAATAATGCAATATAAGCTGTAAGATTATTCAAACTGGTTGTAATTAAATTTAATGTCAATATTGATCTGTCATGTCTTCTAGGTTCGGTTGATGTTACGCATAGTAAAACATTAGTGACCACTTCGGAAGTGAAGATTAGGATGGACAATAAAAAGGCTGTGTTAATAAAAACCCATATCTCAAGGACTTCTGATACTGTCAAAAGACCCAATCTTTTTCAAAAACTATTATTTCTTTTTCATAGATCGAGGACATCACTCCCAAATGATCCAATGCTGAACTGTTTTTTTTCCTCTTCTTCTCTCACTCTCAGGTACTTTTTCATCTATAATCAGGCAATTGTTGCTTGTTCTAAAACTCAAGAAGGTCCACAACTGAAATCTACTACAGGTGCCCCTGCGGCTACCTGTAGTAGATGAAAACATAATAATAAAAAAACGTTTTGATTTAGAAAAAAACAATAGGCGGTTCATGCAAAGTTATGCATTTAACAAGTATCAGTAAGACAAGATTCAGATACCTGCCTCCTGCTCCTCTTTTCTGTAAGATTGATGATAAGTCAATTCAACTTAAGATAGGCATCAGTGCCACCATATTATCATTATTAAAAGTTCTCCTTCCAAACCTAAATTACCGGAACTGACATAAAGGGCGTAAAAGTACTTAGTTTCAAAAGACATGAGTAAAGAAACAAAGGTCAATTGATATTTAGACACAACTGTTATGTCGTGAACTGTAAGATAACGAAGCTTAAAGCTCCATTATTTTAGGGGCCCACGATGGTATTTTATGATGAGATATAATTGTGAAATATGACCTAAATACTTCAATTGAACAAGCGAAACTAATTTTTCCTCAAGTGGAAAAATGGGCTTTTCTGGACCAATGAAATTTCATAGTCATTTCTATAGCCAAAACAGTCCGAGTAAATAGTATACTAAACAGATATATGTGAAGGAACGATAAACTTCCAGGATTAGTTGACTTGATTACATATTGCCCGACATAACGATAAGAAAGGAAAAATAGCAATAATAAGAACAATAGTTGCGATATTGGAAAAAACATGAAAGTATCAATTAAGCAGAAAGAGAAGCTGTAAAATTTAAAAGAAACAACTGTAAACATGAAAGATTATGGAGTAAATTTCAGAAAAAACAAATTACAAACAAGAAGTTTTTGTACAAAATTGTATTAAGGATCAAAACACAACGGTTGGTTATGTAACATCAGTGTGTCTCAATGTCCTCTCCATCCAGATACACCAATTTTTCCCCAATTCTGATCAATTACTTGAAAGCTATCAGCTTTTAAGTAATTGATCAGAATTGCATTATGAATCTGTGTGTTATCTTTGTATTATGAAAGAAATATCTCAGTTTGTTAGCTTTTAAGAAAATGTTCAAACTTAAACGGCATGTTCTGAAATGGCGTACATCAACTCATTATTGTGTGTAATGTAAGTAAACAAATGATATTTGCTTTTGACTTATCTCACGAACGCCATTCCTTGTATTTAATTACGTTATGAGCCAGTAATTTTGTAATTCTACTCAATTCCATCTGTACCTTCTAAAGCAATCGTTTGTGGAAAATAGATAGAAAGTTTTATTTATTAATAAAGACGTATCGTGTTCAATTATTTTGTGTACACTCCAGCATGTTGTTTTATATCTTAAAAATGGTAATCAGAAGTAGGATAAACTGTATTATCACATTGTTATTATAGTATCTATAAAACTATTTATTATATAATAGTTCAAATCATTACATTATTGATTATCATATTCGTTCATCCGTAATATTTGTATATTCTACTGAACGTTTCATAAAATAACAATAAATATATAAAATAACAGAAAATATTGATAAAATAAAAAACTATTTTATAATGTTGCAGTCTTTTCCCTAGGTGATATTTTAATCAGAATTGGTTGACTTTCGCCAATTACAATGTCATTCAAACAGGCAACAACTTTTCGTGGATGAGTTTTCACGTTTAAGAATCTCATAATGTATGATAAAGTGAGTTTCACTTCCATTATCGCTAACCGATGGGCTGAAATGTAAAAATGTTAAGTTTATTTGTTATTTGTTACTAAATTTTTACTGATAATTATATTTAACGGAGTAAAAGCAGTTGTTTATAATAATAATTTTAATGACAAACTAAATTATAAGTGAAATAAAATTAGTTGAAACAATTTTAAATTCAAATGATTTGTAAGCCATTGTAGTCTTATTTATTATTTTGTGTAATTTACTTACCATTGTAGAAACATATGAAAAGAATAGAAAGAAGAACTATGTCTTGTATTATATAAGAATTATATGTGTGATACAAGGAACGTTAATAGTTTTTCATAGCCTGATAACCGATTTCTCATCGATTGAAGACGTTTTTCAATACATTTTTATATTATTTATTTGGCTTGAATATTTGAACTTCTATGTCTTAATTTCAATATATCAGGAAATCATCTCTAACAAGCCAACTTTTGTGATATATGTAGTGTTCAAATCTTTTCATTTGGCATTTACTCTAAACTCAACATTTTTTTATAAAAAGAATCTTACCAATACATTTCCGAACTCCAGTTGAAAAAGGAAGATAGGAGTACGGATCTCTTTCTTTAGAATTCTCCGGAAGAAATCTGTCTGGATCAAACACTTCTGGATCGGGATATAATTCTGGATTTCTATGCATATGAAATAAATCGATGAAATAAACGGAATCTTTCGGGAAACTTTCGTCATCTGTAAACAGAATTGCAGGGATGATAATTATATTTTCTTTATATATGAAAAAGATTATAATTCTTCAATATTCTTATTTATGTATCTCAGAATATTTCATTACAGATTTGTTTGAATACAGTATAAGCTTTAATAAGATAGATCTGACAAGCAGAATAATACTACATAAGATACTATAATATTATGTTACGTTACAATAACATGAATAATGCAAATAATCTTACTAAATTGTAACACTTTTTTAGTACTTCTCATGGTAAATGGCACAGCAGGATATTTCCTTAATGTTTCCTATATTATACAAAATTCAAATAAGTAGAGCAGTGATTAATACCATCGTAAATAATTTAATATAAATTAAATTCATATTTTCTAATGTTATTAAAATAAAATTATCTCTCCAATTTTTATTTAAAAATGTCTAAATTGGCCTCTCGTAACAAAAATATTTCTGTCCTTGAACATTAAAATTGTAGAACTGGCAATAGATTTACCTTAGTCTGGTGTCAAAATTCAAAACAATTAACACATTTAATAGCACATAAATAGAAACTGATCTCAGTAAAATTTATGAAACATGCTGCACACAAGCTTTCATGAAGAATTAAATTATTATATCAGTTGAATTGCAACTGAGGAAACATAAAATTTATGAAGCAAAAGAAAAACTGGTGTTTCATGAACCATCGATTCGACTCTTTCTGAGTGTTGTTTGTAGTAATCAGGTCTAAAATAGCATTGCATTCTCGTGTAAATAAAGTATTGAGATGTAGGGCAATTGCATTAGTAGATTTGGTGCAGAATAGTCTAATACAGAGATAATTGGATGGTAAGGAGTGTGATATCAATCATGTGAGAATAATTTCAGAAAATAAAAACCGTCACCATTACAGCAAGTGAAGATCAACGAAAATCAACGACTCTTTGTGAAAATCATCGAGTGGATTTAACTCCCTGTGTCATAGAGCAAAGGCATCCAGATAGCTCTTCCGTGACTTTACTGCTCTCTTTGATACATTGATATCAAAGAAAGCAATTTATAATGACTAAAAAGAAGGAGCTTTATGCTACGTGACCATTATTCTGTTCTCCGCTAATTACCCGGTGTAATACCCATATTTTCAGGTATTATAAGCATCATCTGTCAACATAAAACCAATGAACTCTCGTTGTGCTATTTCTTGAGTCGAAATACACTTTGCAAATTTGATTTTTGATGCAATAATCTATAAAGAAATTATAGGACAAGCTATCAACCTTCAAACGTCAGGGAAAACAACCGCTATGGTGGAATTGATGTCGTAGCATGAGTTCGCTGCACATCCCAATACATCCTCAAAGAGTGTACAGAAGTATGCATCGATTAACCAGCGCCAACGGCACTCCAAAGAAGATTGACATGGGTTGAGTGCAATACAGATGAGATCTGTGAGTTACACGTCAGGCTTTTTCGGAGTGTCATTAGACCTAATTAATTTTTATAGACAATAAATATATTTGCGTATTGGTGTGTTTCTAGACCAATATTTGATTCATCGTGTCTGAAATTCTCTGCATTAAGTAGACCCTCTCTCAGCACCTACCAAGTGTTGAAATGTGCTTCTGTTCACTGGTGTGTTTATTACTATAAAACCTCTTCACAACCTCTAAAAATGTTGTATACTGTCAGGGAATCAAACTCTTTTTTGGTTCTTTCTAAAGATTTCGACGCTGTGTTTTGTGTATTTTTGGCAATATATACCATATCTCTGAAAGTAAATTATTTATTTTCACTTTGTACGACTAATAATCTTTTTTGACATGAGGTATATGTGTACAAAATTTTGTCTGAATTACGAAATACCTTTCCAGACTTCGTAAACGTGTGCTTGCTGCCTTAGTTAATTTTACACACCTCTGTATTACTACTGCTACTAGCCTTATATTAAATCTGCTATACTTAACTTATAACATTTTGTATTAATGATAACTATGCACAGATTTTGAAACTTACTTTGAGAACACATTCCAAGTATGTCATTTTCGATAAATCTTCTTTTGTCGTTGTTCGTAACAGATCATCTTGAAATATTTCATCTAACTCTTCCTGAATTTTCTCTTGAATCTTTGGATGTCTTCCCAATTCGTACATAGCCCATGTCATCGTTACAGTAAACGAATGATGACCCTAAGTTATTAGACATTATAAAAGTTTCATTTATAAATCAATATTTAACAATACAAAATAAATAATGAATTTTTGTAACCCAACACTTTATGAATGCCACTTGTAAAATACATATTTATGGATGAGGTGAATACACGTAAATTAGACGTTATTAATGATGGCGATGCCAGTAAAAACGCACCATAAGCGGAAAAAGACAAAGCGTGAGTGCAGCATATCATAGAAGAAATGAGAATATTTTCTGTACTTTTTCGATATTACTTGTACAATTTAAATTTGTGCCCTTATGACTTGAGAACTTTTTCTCTTGTTGACAAAATGTCAGATGTCACTGAAGAATGTTATGCTACTTGCAGAAAAAACACAGCCTACGTAAAAATTTAAATAATTACATTTTACGTTTTGATTTCCTGAAATGAAAGAAAAGTTAACATAAAATGTAAAACAAGAACTAATCTATCAGAAACTTTACTGATGGAGCCACAATTTTCGGATTGTTTTAAATTAGAAAATATTTTATTTGTCCGAATCGATTTCATACAGTTTCACTGACCTCTCTCATGACCTAATCTCCTAACCTAGCAATGTAATTTAATTTTGTAGTACACATCTTGCAAATTGCTTCACTTGTATCTTTCATTTCTGGTCATTTGCAGATTTTGTGTTACAAATTGCTTTAAAAGTTTGTAAATTTAATCGTCTATATCAATTTTAAATGATTAATAGTTACGGTCTATGTACATAACAAGCATCTCTAGTTATGTTAATTATCCAGATAATTATTTATCAGATAGTGGTATTGTTATTCAAGACATAAATTAAGATTTGGCCCAGCACGGAACAGTCACAGTGTAATAAAATGAGATTTATAAAATCAAAGGGATGAGAGATAGTACCATTTAAGCTGCAAAGATGCAGAGGCCCAAGACCTGTTTGACAAAAACCGTAGCTGCAGATATTCACAGTTAACCGAACTATTTTCATTTTCTTTGTGAGTTTAGAAGAAATAACAGGGTTACCCTGTGTACATATATTCTCACTATATTCTCCTATCACCCATGCAAGTATCAATCGATCTTGGCACGTTGAACTCACTAACTCCAGATAAATTGGCTGCACAAATAAAACGTCTTTTTATGTTTGAAGTAATATAAACTCTACTAACACCCGCTCCTGGACACAGCAGAGTTCGCATCACTTATGAGTGGAGTGCCCTCAACGGATTAAGAGTGTTAACATTTGAGCTGGAATAGATGGCCAGTGAGTGCTTGAATATTTATTATTCACTATATCTTCAACTTCCAAAACTACTTGAGCTCCTAGAAGAGAAAGGCAGGCCACTGCTGAAAAATTTAGATCTTGACAAAGCTATTTTCTGTCAACATGATGGAGTATCTGCCATTAGGGTATTCAAAGTGAGTGGTTTAATGCCACATTTCCAGTCGAATAGATTGAGTGAGGAAGTTTATTTTCATGGCTTTTCAAATCATCTGGTTTTTACGCCATTACATTTCTTTCCTTGAAGCTAAATAAAATAAAGTTGTCCAATCAAGTTGAAAATGCCGCAGAATTTAAACAACGCATAATTCACATTTCTGCAGAGATAACGACAAAGTGGCTTAGGTAAGAATTGCAAAGAAATTTATTACAAGTTTGCATTGCAAACTGCCAGGTGCCACAGAATGCTTATTTTGAACACTTAGTGAAATAAACTCCTTGTAATAACTTCATTTCCGTTGGACTTCGAAGATAGGTTCTGTTTCTTTATACAATGAAAAGCAGTATAAAATGATGAGTTATGATTTAATTTTATTTCTAAGCCTTACCTTTTACATGACTAGCACAACGTATTTCGGTGACACTTGTCCTGTTGTCAACAAAGAAAAAAATAATTAATGGAAAAGTGACTCTTAAGGAATTAGTGGGCAACAATCAATACTTTCCCAAATAATATGTAAAATCTGAAAGAAATATCTTTATTTTTGGTGCTATGCTGGTATGCTTGCTTTATCAGGGTCACCTATAATGCGTTTTGTACAAACACCCAGTAATATGAAAGTGATATTGTTTATTATTTCAGTCATGCATGAAACTAAGATCACGAAACATATATCGGTACTTACTGCTCCTAGAAAAGCCATTACGTCATCAACGACATTTTCTATTGTAACGTCAGGATCAGTGGTTAAAAAAGGCAGAAGCAGATCGATAATCGACAATGTCTCTTTTTCATTTTTATGTAAATTTTTCGTATTTATATCTTTCTGTCGTTCAGTAACCAACTGAAATTATCAAGATATTATAAACAACAATAAAAGTTCTACAGAATATACTTATACGAAATAGAAATTTTTTATGATACTCAACTCGTTTCAAAATATCCCTCCCGATTCTTTTGCATTCATTAAATTCACGACCATGTTTTGTGAAGGAAAAAATAATATTTGGCCATAAAAATACATTAAGGAGTCTTATTATAAGAGATGACGCCAATCTATAAATATAAAATTATTTTCCTATATTAAAAAACTTTTCTATATAGCTTTTAATTCTTAATTGTACGTATTATTATCAGTTAAGAAATATATATAAATACTAATGAAATATTATTTTAAAATATATTTTAAGTATTTATTTGAAATGCTTTAGAAAGTCATGTCTTTTTGCAAAAATTAAACATAAATTTTACTGTTTATGGTTTAAACCTAAAGCTTGAATTGAATCCATTTCTATCTCTATTGAAGCTAATTGTCGCTAGACAGTGAGACTGTTGCAAGAGTTAATTACACCATACAGTTGGAGTGTAGGAAAAGCCTACGTGCAATCCCTCCTCACTACTGTTACGGCTAACGGGAATCTTAGCCAAGTACAAGTTCAGGGTTGTCAATACTCGAGAGTCCGTACCCCAAGGTTCGAATCTATTCTGGGGTATATGTTCGTTCTTGCTCCGCACTCATCAACGTCCTAACAACAAGGGACCAAGTCACAAACTGTCTGATCCTACCGGTTCCTCTCGTACCGCGCAGGATTACTATCGCAACGACTTCCGTTGCCGCGGCTAGGGGTCTTCTGCCTTAGGGGTGTTTAGTCATAATCCCACGAACAATAGCTTCGCGCCACTAGCCACTCGAAGAAGCACATGTACCAAGTGTCCGTTACAACTACATCATCTCAAACAGAACCGTATCGATTTTCGTGAAGACATAGCTTGAATACCGCAAGGTGTGCACTCTGTAAGTTTCTTGAATTATAAGAAAATATCCTTAAGACCAAAGAGTGGAGCTATTCCGGCAGAATCTTTTGCTTGCCGCAATGAAGTTGATATGTTTCTCCAGCACATAATTGCAGGCAAGAAACGTAGTGCCACTATTACAAACTATGAAGCAAATTTCAGAGCATGGAGTGGAAACACGCGGAGTAAAAACGTCCCTGAAAGCTCAAAAGGAGAGCATGAAATGGCAAGATGCTGTTTGTGGCCTTCTGTTATCATTTCAATTAAGCACATCCCACAGACAATGTGCATTATAAATTAATAAAATTTGAAAAAATAGATCATTATGAAGCATATAGTTAATATTACTTACACGTCATCAACTTTGTCATAAATAGGAAACAGATCAAAATCTTTCCAACTTTTAGGAAATGATACCACAGTTTCTGCAATAAATAACTGGTAATTATCAATATTAGTTTTGTATTTTTATACTGCTTGTTCATAAATACTATATAGTAATGCGAAAATCTTTATACTGTTAAGTGACATAATCAAGTTAACAATTTCTTTATATTATAGATATAAACAATTAAATTGTTGAAAATAAAATTATAAAAAGATTAAAATTAGAAAAGGATAATTAATAATATCATAATGTTATCTGCAATAAATTAGAAATAATGAATATTTAATTTCTAAAAACAAAAAGTGTTTATTAATACAAGACTTCAAAATTTAAATAGACAATAAATTGTTTTGTTATGTTTCTCACCAAGAAGTATATAAAAAACACGTTTTTTTATAATTGGATAAATTGGTGTCCATTCTTCTTGACATTTTTCTTTAAGCTCAGCTATAAGTTTCCTTGCATTTTCATCAATAACTGATTGAAATTTATCAATACTCTTTTGTGTAAATGCAGGAGCATGTATTTTTTTTCTAATTCTCCATTTGTCTCCATTTCTGAAAGGAAAGCAATGTGCACAAATTACTGTTATAGATTAAATGCTTCTATCGTATAAAAATTAAATATAAAAATATAAACTAGAACTAAGAAAGAATTCATAAACAAGGTTAAAACTTTCAATCGTGAAATTGCCTAATGAATTATATATATATATATATATATATATATACATTTATTTATTTAATATATAAAATAATTCTACCATTGTTATGTTTTTACATGAAGATGGTAAAAAAATAAGATAAAATACATTATGTTTAAATGATTACAGATTGTTAATGTATAGTAGCATTTGTATATTTCGTACTTATATCTTCATACTGCAAAAAAGAGTCATGATTTGTCCGTAATGCAGCTAACTTTTTCATATTATAATATCAGCATGTTGGGAAAGTGAAATGTTGAATCCAAAATGTTGTCACTTGACTACATTTCGGGTTCAAAATGCTTATGATGAACCATACGCTGGTTTTTTATGATTTGCAGCAACTGTTGTCAACACTTTTTCTACAGACAATGTTTCATACTATAAAAGACAGATATCAGTACGATTAATTTTTTTATCAACGAGAAGATGCATGTATACATCCGGTTTCAAGTGGAAGCGAAAATAAGGAGTATTGAAATAAGTTCATACTTGTTTCGCTTCCTTAAAGAGACGGTTTTACTTGTTATCATAGCACCACATGTATCTCTGATACACGTGAAAGACGAGACACAAATGTCAATGCTTTTAGCATGATGGATTTCGTAAATTCAGATATAGAGCATTAATACGGTGAAGATCTTTTATCAGGAAAATTGCTATCACGAAATGCAAAAGAGTAAAAAGAATTTATTTACGCTCACTAAATGCTAGGGACACAGAGTAATTACTGCAAATTTTAAAAATAGTACACTGAAAATCAGACACCAAAAGCAACTTTCTTCCGCTGAAAGTTAGGAAAATCGTATACTTTGGGTCCCTACAGAAAATAATAAAATAAAATGTTCACTTTTCCAGAGATTCAACAGAATTCTAAACAATAAATGTGAATAATGCTTTACAGCTAATAATACAAAATGATGAATCAACGTTTAGATAAATTAGTTTAAAATTATAATGAATTATATCTTAGATCAATTAAAATGATACCAACTAAGGCTAGTAGAAAAGAAAGTGAACTAACAGTTTATAATAATCTGTTCAAAATAAAATCTATATCTAAACCTAAATACAACGTGAGTGATAAGATAAGAATAAGTCAAATCAAAATTCCTATAACTTCCAAAATTCTGAAAAATAGCATAGATAAATTATCTAGTAATCTACAAAAAGAAACAACTCGGAAATACAATAAAATATTTTACTTAAGACGAATTAGATTTCCTAATTACAAACGGTGTTTATCCCTATAACTATACATACAAAGAATTAAACATCGACAAAAACAATTACCATCAAAGCAGGTATTTTATAGTAAATTGAATGAAACTAGCATATGAGATGAAAAATAAAGCCATGCACAGAAAGTATGAAATAAATTTAATATTAGAAAATGGGGGATATTTTGATTTATGTGTTAAAACCGATTCATACCATGTCTACACAGCAGAGAGAGAATACAATCTTACTACAACACTTAATAAAGAATTCTTTCAGAAAACTCTTAACAACCGTTTTCAACTATCAAGACTTTAAATACGTTTAAGAAAACCTTTCACAAAAAAAAAAAAATTTAGTTTAAAATTTTACATTTCAAGTATTCTAACTACAATTTTAAAATTACCGTATTAGCCCGAATATAACGCGATATTTTTCGACAATTTATTTTCCGTTAAAAAATCGACTCGCGCTAAATTCGGGGTTTAAGTAATGGAATGTAATATAAACAAGGACATTTTCCTACAGAGATTGAAACGCGACTGAACGTCAGACCTAGCTCGACCGACCACTTCAAAACAACCATGTGATCTCGTTAGTAAACCTGCGCTTTTGTTTGCATAGCGCTACTATAGTAAGGCTATGTCTCTGCTTGTTCGAAGTTCATTAGTCACGTGATTTTTCGACCGCCTTTTAGTCACGTGGGCTCTCACAGACGCCATTTTTTATATTAAAATTGTGAAATTTTTGGCTTCGCTCGAAAAATTATTATTACATCTTTCTTTTCTTTATTTTCTCTACTTTTTGACGCTTTCAAGTGAAGTCAGTAGAGATTTCGTACTACTGCGAGAAAATTTGTCAATAGACCGCTTTACCCCCTAACGCGAAAATCAATAAACGCTAATTGTTTTATAACCCTATTTTCAAATGCTTTTTTCTGAGTTGTAAATCGACCAATTGACTAAGTTTTTATTTTGTTTTGCTCAGAAAAATGTTGTGTTTAAGATTTAACAGATATTTTTTTACATTTTTACACATGAATTTTATTTTTAATTTTTTATGTGATATAGTCGTGTGTTAGGCTTAACTCGATCATTGACATGAATGTAATCTGTCTTATTAGCTATAAATACCTAAATAAATGCTTATCTGATTGAATTTTACTTTTTTTGAATTCTTTTATGAGTATTATTTATTTTTCTAAATATCTTTATGAAAATTTTGGAGTCGCGTTAAATTCGGGGTCGCGTTATATTCGGGCTAATACGGTACAACCGATGTCATAATGTTAGCACATATCATTTAGAATTTTAGAGACGTTTGCTTTAAAACATAATAAATTAGACCCAGCTCGATATTTTGTAGCACTGGGATTAGCATGGGATGTAGGATTAAATACAACAGGAAAAATATTAGAATTATTAACTTATTACGATATGATTATAAGGCTTGAGATAGAAATCATTGTTCGAATCTCCTAATGCCACAGATGTGGCAAAGAAAATAATAAATATATGAGAAATTTCGATGCAACAAAGAAATCAAATTATTCACACTGTTTAGATGCTAATTTATAAGAATGGGCAATGATTCAATGTCTACCATGTGAAAAATTTAAGTGGTCTGATAGAATTATAAATCTTACGTAACTGTACTATCAGAGTACACGAAAATTTAAATTTTCTTTCTTTTCTGATTTATAGAGGGCTAAAAAGTAATTTAACTCTAAATCATTTGTTTAAAAGTAAAATAGAATTTTTAAAAGGTTAAAAAGTCAAGAAAGTTTTCTCGTAGAGAAAAAATACTTTTTTTATTACACGATATTTATCCCTAAATGCATTTGCCAGTTTTTCCGGCTTCCTCAGTAGAGCTTGCATATACAAAATATAATTCTAAAGGCCAACAATGACAAATTTCCATTACTATCTTCTATCTCGCGTTTACAACTTTTATACCCGACAAGGTTTACTTGGCATTCCGCAGTCAGCACGCCATTATTCAAATTTACAGAGTTACTTTCCATAACAATTGTAAAGTGTTCTTTAATTTTTTTTTACACGGTTTGATTCTTTGTATACAATCTTTACTTTATTAATTAATATTAATTTGACAATTATGAGCATTACAATGCAAATTACGTATGATTGAAAAATTCTGACTCCATTGCTTTTAATAATTTTTATTTTTAGAATTATAGATGTTACCAATAAACCTGACTATTCGCAAACAGGATAAAATTTATAAGTTGATTTATAATATTCTAAAGAATTATATGATTATCATAAGTTCAACCGCTAACTAAAGAAAATCAATCGAAATTATAAGCAATGCTTTATTATAAAGGTAGAAATTAAAGGGACCAATCATAAAAGTCGTATAAGTAAGAGTTGTGCGAAAATGAGATTAAACAACTTCAAAGAAAAATATAAAAAATATAACTGTATTTATGACATTACCACTAGTTTTATGTAAACATATAGCCAGCAGCAATTCTCTATCAAAAAACAGATATTATGTCGAGTATGATACTCTTATCTGCTTTCTTATTTTCCTGGGCATCTGTTTGTCCTGTGGCAAATTGACTTCAGCCTCTTCTTGTGATTGACAAACACAACGGTATAGTGAAGGAAAAATACATTTGTCTGAAACATTTGTAGAGGTGAAAAGAAGAAAATGTTTAGGACATACCAAGCGTTATTGATAAAAAGAAAATGAAAGACGAAAATAACTGTAAAAGAATGGCTAAATTTGTTGGTTACGTGCTAAAATGTACGGCTTGAAAGAAAATTTCAAAACAGAGTTGAAAAGAAAACATAGGGTGTTAAGAAGTACGCTTAACTTCACTAAATAATGTCAGTGAAGGTAGCATTATATATCAAGATTATGAGAGATATGGTGGAAGATGAAATTTACATTTACATTGACAGATTTTTTTAACACGCCTGTAACATGTATAACTTTCTTACATGAGATTTTATAATTCTTAGGTACGAGTAAAATATGTATAATTCTGAAAAAAAAAAAACAGTTTTATAGAAATACACAGGAATTCAATCAAAGCTAAAGTAACAGCTTTTACGTGAAGCAATTACATATTTAATTTCCGAAAAAATTGAATTTCAAAAGAAAAATAAGATATTATTAAATTTCACACGTAATAAATCTTGATCTTCAATGTGAAATAATATAAATTTTAACAATGTCTGAAAAATCTAAAATTGCCTTGCAAATTCGAAATTTAAAACGATAATCTTCTAAACACTAATTAATGTATTATAAATGTAATTTATACCATTCATATGATGTATTTAATATCTAAGAAGAACTGTATTACTGATGCAATATACAAAATCCCTTTGAAATGCCACTTACCTGATTAGTAATGAATCTGTCATTATACCTTTATCAGCATGCTTCATTATGGGTCTATCGATGTTTTCATCGTCTTCCAATAGCATCTCAAATAAAATTACATAAATATTAATTTCAATATGACTTAATGAATCATATTCAATTATGATAGTCGTATCCTATTATAAACAAATCAAATCGAAATGATCGAATAGCAAATTATTCAGATCAGGTTAAAATTACTTTACAAACTTCATGGAAATATTTTAATATTTTATATTCGGATCAAATTCAAAATAATGGAACATTACTCTCTATTACAGATTTTAACTTTAATGAAATTTCAGTGTAAACTGACAGTAACTAAAAACAAAACAGTGTGTGTCATTTTAATAAAATACTGTAATTAATCATCGTTACACAACAGGAAGATACTTAAAGAATAAATACTTAAAAACGAGTACACAAGGGCAATTTTTTTAACCTTCGATGGTCCACAAAACAAAGAAAAATATAAATAACAAAATGGATTTATTACCAAAAGTTAGGTAAAAACGTAGTTACTTTTCGACATTATCTTTGTGAAGACTGGGGTATTTGAAGTATCTGTGGACAAGCTATGAAATCCCCTCATCATAGAACGTTGCCGTCAGTGACTGGAGATGATCCTTAACGTTGTTTTGAAGGTCATCATTAGTCTAGAACCTGTGCCTTGAACTGACACCACGTTTTCACTTCAGGGAAGAGGTTGGAAGTCGATTTGCGCTAAATCAGGACTATACGCTGGGTGTTTAAGCAGTTCTAAGCTGGGTGAAAGTTTTCACACACCTTTAATGTGCGAAGGCTTTCACCTCTTTCCTGAACTGAAAACGTCGCTATGAGGGCAGAGGTTCGAAACTAATTACGATTTTTAAAACAACGTTAAGGCTCATCTCAAAACACTGACAGCAACATTCTATGAAGAAGGGATTGCATATCTTGTCCACAGATACCACAAATGCCTCAGTCTTCACGGTAAAAAATTCATTTTGTTATTTATTCTTGTCTTTGTTTTATGGACCATCGGAGGTTGAAAAAAATTGCTCTCGTGGATTATATTACATACATTTAAATACAGAGTAATAGAGAACATTTTTTTTTGTGTCCATGAACAATTCCTACATTTTATCGTCTTTTCTATTACATAAACAGTATATGAACAAATATTAGATCGTGTTAAATCTTTTTCTACACATCTACAAAAAATTGTCATGGTGTTTTCGTTTCAGTAATTAATTATATCTTATGAAAATATTTAAAATTTGGCTTACTTTCATAAATTTCGGATGAAATACAAATACCCATTTCATGAAAATCAGGTTCATTGTAATATATCCTTTCGATGACTTGTAATCGTAAGTTTCATCTATAATCATATCCATTCCTATAAAAAAATTTATTCGTAATATTAATGTTAAACATATAGAAACACGAATGAAAATATACCTCTTTACATCGAATAAGTCACGTACATATCATTGCATTAAATATAATTTTATATGTATTTTGAGTAATTTTAATAAAATTCGTGGATACGTACAATGATATATATTATTATAAGAGGATTGATAAATCAATGTGCATTCGTTGTAACAACCTAAACTTACCAATTTTTCTTGCTTTCAATTTTGATAAAAGTTTCATGTAAGCATTCAGTCGGCTTTTCTCATTAAAACCTATGAAATTCGTCATCAAATCATATACACTGTTTCTTGTGTATATAAATACGAGGACACATAACAGACTTATAAGAATATAAATCACTCCTGGAGAATTAGCAATTTTCAGTATGTTTTGCATGTTTATATTTCTGGAAAAAGAAATAAACTGATAAAATAATACTTTAATTTGATATTTAATAAATTAATGTAAAATCATGCATTAAATTTTACTGTCTGTAAGAAAGTAAACGTAGAGATGAACATTTCCTAATAACGAAAAACACTTTAAAACTATGTATTACAGTGTCGAAATACATATTATCCTGTCCAAAACAGTCTTTTTTTAAATAGTATTATCTTAAAAATTGGCCAGTAAAAAGAGATTGAGGTTCATTATTTGTTATGAGTTGCTGCTCATTGTGTTCGGATCATTTCGAATGAGAATTTTTAATATTGTATTTAATAATTGAAATTATTTAGAATGGCAAAGACGAAACGTGGTTGAATACAAAATGAATAGTTGCCATAAATAAGTGGGAACGGTGATCTCAGCCTCCGAACTCAAATTAATTTCCAGAAAATAGCAGAAGACATAATGTTGTTACAAAAAGGTTAGTTACAGAATACATGAAATAAAGTATTTTTTTTATTTTTGTCTTCTGTGAACGCAATATTGTAGACATGTTGAATGGATACGTTCACACCTGAGGTGTAGCAGCATTACAAAAGCACAATATTGACAATAGTGGAACGACAAGAAAATGGCCATTACATTTGAAATTAGCACAGGTAATATAAGATGCCTAAATGCATTTTCGCAAAAAAAAAAAAAAAATCCAAAATCTTGTAAAAACTAGTTCATGCCTTAACTGGAATTTTTTTTTGACATAAGTACAGTACACTTCAACACGGCCTACAACCTTGTGTATAAAAAGCAAAAAGTTACTTAACTTTTCGGAAGGAATTTATGTATCACTGTACAGTTTAACATTACTGTTTACTTGGACCTTGTTTGTTAATGGGACTTATTATACTGGTGTCGTTCCTGATTAGCAAAAACAGACCTAAGTCAAAAGTCGAAACATAATATTTTGATTTTTAATGAAAGAGATTAAAAGAATTAAGTAACAAGAATTACATTTTAAAATATTATGTTCACTGTACACTTAAACTTTATTTATTTCTCAGTTTTTTGTTATATTTAATATTTTAATCGGTTTAAATCATATTCGATTTAATCCGTGAAAACGATAATAAATAAATCGTGTTTATATCTTTAAAAAACCACTGTTTCGATATAATTGCAAGAAATTTGAATTAAAAATATACACGAGAAAACAAGTGGCGTATGTTGCAATAAAACTGTTGTTGACAATCTCCACCATATATTTAATACATGTATTATAGTAATAAATCTAAATAGCAAATTAAATATAGCTATTATGTAGATTTATTAAAATATAGGACAAAAAGCAAATAATTATAATCATCATTATATTATAGCTTTATTCGTATATTTAAATTATTTGTTTATAAAATTTATTACATGATTTAAAATAATTAAATGAAATTATCGATAAAAATTTTCAGCACTATGATTCATTGTCTCACTATTGCGCTACAATGTAGAAGTAGAAGCTGTATTACTAGTTTTAAATGTAAATCCACATTAAACACACACACATACACACACACACATATATATATACATAATTATAAACATATACTAAATATTATGACAGTAATAAGAACGTTAATAAATTTACATGATGATAAATATTAACTGTTTTTAGTTACGAAAATATATTTCTCATTTTTAAAATATAAGAATTGTTTTATTAAAAAAGAACTTAACAAAATATTAAATACTAAATAAAAAAAATTCTTTCATATTACACATAAACAATCCAAAAGAAAGAAAAAAAAACCAATTGCAACACTTTAGAAGAATGAATAAATTTAGACGTTTTAATTCAAATTTCGTTACTTACTTTTAAAATAATATCTATTTTCTTACTATTTTTACAATTTATTGTTGATACTTGTAAGTTCTTCTGTAAAGTTAATACTCGCGTTATTATCCTTCTTCGTTTTTTAATTGGAATTAATATCATGGGTTACATAAGCAACAAGTGTTTAATTTCAATGTCTGAGTCAGTGTTGGCACTTTAATGAAGGTATTTATTACAGAATAATATTTTTTAAAGTTTAAAAAAGGTCTCTACCTGTTTAATAGTGAATTTCTAAATCAAATTTTCTACTATTTCATAAAATTCATGTCTCCCCTCCGAATTATATTAAACATGTAATATTTATTATATAACTAATAATAATTATACAGATTTTAATGCTTATAAGTATATTTGCATTAAATATAGCAAAGAAAACATTTCAGATGTTTATATTTTTTCAGGATATAACATATTTTTAGGTGAATGTTTAGATTTTATCGTCTAAATGTTTTATTATTTTTTAATTCAATGCGGCATTTATAATTTTAGAGCTTTGGAAACGTATTTAAATTAATATTGTATTAAAAATCTTAAGTATAAATGCGAACCGATTCACTTTCAAAGATTAAAATCGAACGAACACTTTACTATTTTGCATTTTATAACACTTGAAAAAACAATAACCGAGTAAACTCGAATAACGAACAGTGAAAGCGGATCTTTCAAAAACAATTTATATAATGGAAAGTTTATCCGTTAGGACTTTAGAGAATACACGCGATATTTTCTGGTTAGTTTATAATTTTCACCCATAAAACTTTTTCAATTATATTTATCAAAATTTTGTTTATTACTTTTCCAGCTGTTATTTATAACAGAGAAGTGTCAGTATCAGTGAAAAATGGCCCATTCGAAAATTATTATATTTTTCGGCACAGCACACTTTGAAACGTCGAGAAATAAAAAAAAATATTCGGGATTTTTTTTGTATGTATGGATTCTTGTAAGCATGATTTTGTTCATCTTTGAAGCGTAATCTCTCCTGTGCTTTTTGTCGATAATTACTATAATTCTTCCCGGAAGTTCGTGTATTAGAGAGATTGCAGTTTTTAAATTTTGAGTTAAAAGTTGACTGGGTGGGGAGATAAAGAAAGTCGTGTGTATCTTCAGTAGGATCAGGCTTAATGACGATTTTACTTGTTACTAGCATATAAAATTTTTTACAACGCTCATCCCACCTTCAAAACTAATCTTTTTGCTATTTTGTAATAGTTAAAAATATAAAGAAAATTTAAATAAAATATGATAACAGATGGCGCAACCAAATGTTGCCAGGATATTAAGCAACCCATTCTAGATTTTTTTTTTTTTTTTCAATTCTCGAATTACCACAATTTAACTAATTGCACAGCATGTGATTGTAGAAATTATTTTCTAGACAGAGATATTCTATAAGTATCGGATGATCTGTTTGAGTGGGAACTACTTGAGAAATGTCTTACAATAAACAGATTGTATAAAAAAGAAATTCTGCCATAATGGTAAGGAAAGGTGGTAGTTTTATTGAGAAATTTTCGTCACGACGAAAAAATCCAAAATTGCTTCGACTTTGTGATTTTAAGAAAAATATACTACAAGTTTTATTTGAATTAAACCTTAAATTCTAAACTTATTTTTATTTTCACATTACATCAATGTGAAAAAAATTTTGAAATTCGACAAAACACTTACAATACTAAAAATCACAAATTTGAAATTTTACCATTTTAACAATACAATCGATTTATATTAATGTTGTATTAAAAACTGGCAAGGAATGAACGAATACACACCAATTTATTTTCAATGATTAAAATCATACTGGAGACTGTTTTTATTATTTCGTATTTTATAAAATTTAAAAAGAAACAATAACAGAAATACATTTGAAAGACAGAAAAAACATAAATTTATTTTAAATTTTTATAATAAACACTGCATAATCACTTAAAGTTTTGTGATTTGTGCAGTCACGCTATATTTTCTACTTTCTGTTCTAAGGAATGTAAAGTACAATACAATTTTACAGTTTGCACATTATACAATGCGATTTTAGAATTATAGCAATTTAACTAAGTGCAAAGAATTTAAATATTACAGTTCTATTAAAATAAAATGATTTCTATAAGAATTCGGTCGTGAGTTTGCGTCTACCCAGACAGGCTTGCCCCGGGGAATATTCAGGGTTTTCTCCACGTTTGTAACATTGAATAGGGGCCACTTACCTATATTATTGGAATACTATCACGTTTAAAATGACTGTTATTACTATCATGGGTAAAAACCTAGAAGTGAATTATTTATTTTAATATATTATGAATTTTAAATAAAATGTTAAAATACATAAATAAACTAATTATAAACATTTATCTTTATTTTAAAAACAGAATAAATGAAATAACTGAAAATTAAAAAATATTGTTAAAGTTAGAAATTTTGTTTATTTAGTTAGCGATTTTTATTTGTGATAAGTGTGACAAACATCAGACAACTTGTCAAATAAAGAGAAAATTCATCTAGCGACAGCTGGAACGTAATATTTCCATACGTTTACGGCATAAATATTTTTTACATTTAAAATACTAAACACTATACAGTATATATATATATATTTTTTTCATTTACTACACGAGATACCTTTCTTGTCGTGAAGTGGATTTTTTTCGAACAGGTTCTCTGTTCTCACCACTATGTATTGAATTCCCGAGATTTATGATGTCCAGAATCTTCATTTGGAGAATCAATGAAAAATTTAATCTTCTAATGGTGTTTCATCAGAAGCTTCGCCAAAGTGAAACCCAGGTTGTAGAGAATCTAGAGAATTAACGTTGGCTTCTGAACCTGGCTAATTTGTTCTATGTGTAAATGATACTGGCATTTATTCCGGTGTTATTGAGCATACCATGAAATACAGCAAGTGACATTCAGTGACTGAATATGTTACATTCAGTCAATTGGTTACTCGTGGTTGGGGGATTTTCCCTCGTAAAGCAGAAGCATCATTGACATACCCTTCAGTGAGAGGATTGAAGTCTGTGTCTTTGTCCGTGTCATTCCAAACCCTTCCATTAATCTATATGTCGAACATTTCTATCTGAGCGAATCTGTTAAAAATGTGACTCATCACATCACATACTCGTTTCCAGTTTTTCAGTGACTAGTGATAAGGAAATATTGTACAGTCCTCATGCTGATATTAATAGTGGTTCCAGCGATGAACTGTGATGTTATTTACGGCAGTGTTGTTTGCATATTGCTTGAGTCTCGACAGATGACGCAGGTCACGATCATTGAGACTTTTTCGATTGCCACACAGTTTACGGAAATTTGATGTCTTACCGAAATTTTTGTATTTGTAGGAAACTTTTAAAATTGTCATACATGAATACACAAATATAGTTTTTATTTTCAAAATGATATGACTCATTTCTCTAACACTTGCCCTCATATCACATTGAAATTTGCTTAAATCATGATAACTTGCCATTCTCACTGCGCAATAGAAGAAAAAAGTGATCCCGTGACATAGGTGTCGGGCATATCGATACGGTTGTAAACAAGCCGTTCCGTTCGAAGGATAGCTTACTTTATAATAATGGAAGAACGAAAGTATTTTTTAAAAAGGTTAACAACGGTACAATTAAAGGAGGAATTAAAAAAATACAATGCCAAGTTAGCTGGTAGAAAAGTTGATTTAATAGAAAGGTAAGTTAAAATAATTTACATCTACATTTTTATCGTTAATTATTACATTTAAACATTTATAATTTCAAGTCCTTATAACTATTAAATGAAAAGGCAACTTACCAGTAGATGAAAGTTTTAAGGATAAGAATTCACAAAATGCACATTTTTCATTGATGAAAACATTTAAAGATCAGTAAAGTTGTAATTGATTGTTTTCACATTTGTCTAACCAAAACATAAGGTCAAAACTTTAAAATGAATTTTTTTCCTCTTGGAATATGATCATGTACTGAACCTGATATATTATAATTAATATCTACCAGTATCTGAAATGTTAACTGTACCAATAGGTTATCACTGCAATTTAGAACATCAATCAACACAAACAAAACTAATTTCTATGAAGTTCTAAGGCAATATAAAAGATATATATCTGAATCTTTTACGAAAAGAAAACAATTTTTGGAGTATTTAAAATAAATATAATCATAATGTCTTTTTTATTAGTCACAAGTCTTCTACTTGTTTCAATAATTTAATGCAATAAGACTAAGTTTTTCACCAATAAACTTTTTGTACAAGTGAATTTTTGCCCATTTTCTTTTACTAAATCAGGCATACACTTAATATATGTTATATTTAGGTGCTTGTCAATACTGTTCAGTTACCTTATACTGTTTATTTTTATATTATATTTTTTTGCCTTTCCTGTCAATGAGACAAAAAAATAAAAAAAATATTGGTGAACATATGTTAACTAGTTATTAAACTTGTTTACAATAATTTTCAAATTACTGATACATGAGAGGAATCAGGAAACTCACAATTTTTCTATATCCTGTGATAGCTCTCCTGAACTCAAACTTCCTGATTCATCTGAATATAAGGATCTCTCTCCAAGTTTACAAATACAAGTTTGACTATAGAAAATATTGATGCCTACATGGAGGTGTCAAATCAAAAAATGCCACTGTCTGCTATGTAGATGTATTTTAATGAATTCTTATTAATAATAAGAGGAACAAAAGAAAAAAATTTTTTATATTTTAAAGGTAATGTAAAATCTGAATTAACCAAGGGGAACACATATTATACAGATTTAGTAATTACAGATGATGAGGTTATAGAAAATGCAATATGTAAATATACAGCAGGTAAAGGGTCTAGACTGTATTGCAAACATGTATGTGTAACACTATTGGCAATAGAAGAATATGGAAGAACAGACACATATAAGTGTCACAAAACATGATGATAAAATATTAAAAGTTAAATGTCCTTACTCCATTTTTAAACTTCCTGTGAATGTGCTAAAGATACCATATTTGAAATGTACTGATGACAAAATTATTTTAACACGGAATCATGATTATTTTCATCAAATCCAAGGACAATTAGCAGTGACAAATAGACAAGTTGCTCATCTGTTTATTTACACAAAAAGTGACTTTAAAGTTTGTATCATTCCAAGAGATGAGAAATTCATTGCAGACATGATTGAAACACTAATTATGTTTTTCCATAAGCATAATAGGCCAGCTCTTTAAAAATAAAAACGTTTTATAAACATTAAGTTATATAAAATAATTGAGTAAATTGTTATTTTTATTTTACAATTTGAGTTAATGTAAAATTTTTATAGATGGTGTATAGTGTGAATTTTTTTAAATAATGAAAAGAGATTTTGTTTTAAAAATTAAAATTCTTTTATTAGCTTACAAATATTTATTCAACTATAGTACAAATTTTAAAACCACTATATTACTTTGAATTGAAGTTTCACAATGAAGACCTTACTGTGTATGCTAGTATACATTCTTAATCTTGAAATTTATAAACAGACAAAAATTTAAAAATACTATAGATGGAAAAGTTAAATTAGGCTAGAGTCTAGAATGGAAAAAAATTACATACGGTATTAATAGAGAGCTAGACTAACAGTTAAACAAATTACGAATCTCTGCCAACAATGCATGGTCTAAAATTGTATAACATAAAACTTATAAATATAATTTCACTGCCAAGTTTGGTTACTGTCGGATGCATGTGTTGCCTCAAAATTTTATATGTACAGTACGAGCCATTCCTATAATACGTTCAATATGTATTCTTTTACTAGATATTTTTCTGTCTCGAGATGACGTGAGACTAGTAGGTTAACTTACAAATTTATTTCTAGTGTCTATCGACGCCTGCATTCGAAACACTTTACTCCTACCTTTACCATGACCCAACTTCTCACGGGCCATGGCAACCTCAATGCTTACCTGAAGCGCTTCTGCCTTAAGGACTCTAACGTCTGCCACTGTGATGGAATCTCGAACCAAGACAGCCTGCACTTCCTTATGGACTGTGAACTTTTCGAGATAAACAGAGACAATCTCATCAGCAGTGTGCTCCACGCAAGCTAATAATTGGCCTTGCCCCTTGGACAACCTTATAGAGAATAAAGACATCTTCAACTGGCTAAAGAAGTACCTGCAGACGACTAAAGCTCTCGATCCACCACGCGGTTCATGCACCAGCGCTGATAACAACCATGGTTCAACGTAAACGGACTTTTCTTCACTTTTTGACCCTGTTATCGCTTTTCATCACCTACAGGTACTGTTTTGTCTTTGTATTACTTGTTTGCCAACTTCTCTCCACGCGTCACACCTTTGTTTCGCTTAGTGTTAATAGTCCGCATTTGTATGTGCTCACTTTACTATATATTGGTGCTTAAATGTTACTTTCAGCTGTTTTTCTTAGTGTTCAGTTTTCACAGCATTCTGTTACATTTGTATTATTATTTCACTGTTGTACAAGTGTATACCTTGTCCCCCATGTTTGTTGCGATCTTCAATATCTGCAATGTACTTTTCTTCATTTCACCCTGTTTTTGTATGCTATCCTATAGTTTATTTTATGTAATCACTTTGCTTTTGTTAAAAACTTAATTGTCGTGCCACCCATTTGTATATATTTTGTATTATTCTCATGTATGCTTTTTTATGTTTTGTATACTGTTCATTTCAATTATTGCAATGCATGCGCTCGAGTTCTCATCTTTATGCTGACCCATTTATATCTCCTAATCTTACTTCTCCCTCTTCTTTCATCTCCTTTTTCCTCCTTGTCATACCTCTAAGTGATACCAGAAGTCCCCCTCTTTCAACTAATGTAATGTCTCGAGATGACAAACTGCTGCTCAGCTGTGCTTTTCTTCTTATAAAAGTAAGTATATTCCTAAATGTTAAAATTTCGATCAGCCAATACTTAGTCTTAAAATAATTATTGAATTTTCGTTTAAAAATTAACAAATCGTACGTTACAACCGACAACGTATCGCTTAGTCTGATTACAACATCGTCGATACTAGCGCCGCGTGCGGAGTAGATTTCACTTTTTTCCCCTCAAATTTGTCTGAAGTGTATATAAACTTTCATATTTAATAAATTTTAATATAAAATTTAATTAATTTTAAAGATTGGCTATTTATCAAAATAAATATTAAAATTGCACACTTTTAGATTCATTAAAACGTTTCTACTTTAATCAATATTTATTTTCATCTCTGTCATCGTTTAGGTTTACAATAACGTGACTATTTTTAATATAAAAACAGCGATAAAGTAATTAAAATGAGTACCATAGTTTTGCAATGAATTGGAAAATATCGGGAATTCACCAGCACAACTGCTCTCCCGTCATTACAACGCCGAATTAGTGAATTCCGAAGCGAAAAGGCCGTTCTGCAGTATCGCAGTCACACAGCGCCAAGTGGGAAATTCACTGATACACGAATCAAAATTGCCGATCTCTCCCTCTATTAAACGTCTGTAGTAAATGTGAATATCTCGTTCGAAAGATACTTGTTTTCTTAGGTAGCGTGCAAAATTTCTGGTTTTTCTGTAAAGGGATTGCCGAAATATAACCAGTTGAAAAGTGCAAAGATCTCCATAAAAGCTGTGACTTTTCTCTTTCTTATTTATTTGGCGGTGCAGACTGATTGTACTGCACCGCCAAATCATCCCTGTTGAGAACGATTTATTTTTGCATTTATGACGAATTAGAAACTTCATTCCAGATGTGTTAAACTATGCGTTAGACTCTGTTTTCTGTTAAGACTGATTGTAAAATCGGAAAAAGAAGTTCGTCAAATGATTATTGCACAAAGCAAATATTTACATAAGTTGAATACCGTTTATTTTTCTATAAGTTTAATACCGTTTTTTTGAGAAATTTTGTGATAAGTTTACTGTTTGAGTTTACTGACACTCTCTACTTTACTGTTAAGCTACGTAATTATAATAGGACAAGTAAACTAGACGCATATTGAGTTGCAATCAGAAAATTCCGCCTGTCTTTTCCTTACCTCGAGAACGGAGTTAGATAGATGAAAGACGAGATCAGATACGGAAATTTAGGGGCAGCAGGAGACCCCGACTATGTACCAAGTATGTACGAACTTCCGATGCAAACCGGAAGTCGCGTTATTTCAATTGAAAAATTTTTCTCTTAAAGCAGTTAGATAGAAGACTCTATTGTTAAAGGTAAAGTATGACGTACAGGGGCAAGCCACTACTGATATGGTGTGGAGATTTTAAATTAAATAAATGAAAAACTTAACATTCCGACGTTGTGAGGAATAAAAGAATTGCTAGTGGGATTTTTAAATTGTTTATTATTTATAATATTACACATATAATAAGTCTTATTAAGTTAGTAAAATTGACTGATATTGTTAATTTTTAATAAACTTTTTTCCCCATCGATCCTGTCAATGTAATATCGAACGCTTTAAGAAAACCTGGTTTAAAGTGGAATGTGATGGGAAGAAGGACAAAAAGCGATATTCGAGGCGCGAATTGGGTACGAATATGCATAAGTGATGCTGTGCAGGCGATTTGTCTCAGGCAGCGGCCATACCACGCTGAAAATACCGGTTCTCGTCCGATCACCGAAGTCAAGGAGCGTCGGGCCCGCTCAGTACTTGGGGCGGAAACGACCTGGGAATACCGGATGCTGCTGTCACTATTCTTTTACTTTCATTCTTCGACCTATCTCTTTTTCTTTCGTCTAATAACATTTATCACTTGGCGCAGTAATTTTTGTTTAATACATTATGCCAAGCAAACATTTCTTTTCTGTAACCTTTAGCTTCCTGTACATTGTTTTAAAACTTCTCGGTAAGTATCGTCTTTTCCACTTCTCCCCTTTGTCGTTCTCGTCTCCCCCGCAACCCTCGTAAATCTTAACGGTTTAGGAATGTTACTCGTCTAAACCCCACATATATAATTTTTTATTTACTAAAAATACACAAGTCATTAAATGTGAAATAATAATGTGGGTTTAGAATTAAATAGAATTTGTATATAGTTGCTGGATACTAAGCATATAGGAGGGAGAGCGACGGTAATACTGCCATGGCGAAAATTTTGGTTTGCAGTAAATTTCAGGCCGCAATCTTTTAATAAACTCTTTTTTATTTACAATGTTTAAATGGTATCTGTAAGTTACACAAAATTATATCTTCTGTAAAGGATAGTAGCCTAAACTTAATTTAAAATCGGGCATAACTTTACAGCGCTTATGGAAACCGTTTAATTTACAAACGTTTACGATTTACTTTATAAGGTTTTGCTAAGTTACGAACTTCCGAAATCCATATAGTTTGTAGTTTCAAACCCGAGGCAGCTACGACCAGCAATTTCGAGGGCGCTGGGCGACACGACAGTCACCCACAATATGGTGTTAGTGTAATCGCTACAATAAAGTTTAATTTGCTTCAATTTGAGCTTTTCTTATTCTGAACAACAACATTCGTTCGGATTAATTTTATTTTAAGAAGCGATAAAAGCAAGGGATAGGACCCCGCCAAGTTTGATTTATCCACCCGCAAGTTTCGCCAGCACCTCACTAATAACGAGAAAAGCTTAAGTTTAAAATATAACTTCTCTAGAGCCAGCGGTGTTCTTTCTCTAGGAGCATCTGCACCGCCAAATGAATAAGAAAGAGAAAAGTCACAGCTTTTATGGAGATCTTTGCACTTTTCAACTGGTTATATTTCGGCAATCCCTTTACAGAAAAACCAGAAATTTTGCACGCTACCTAAGAAAACAAGTATCTTTCGAACGAGATATTCACATTTACTACAGACGTTTAATAGAGGGAGAGATCGGCAATTTTGATTCGTGTATCAGTGAATTTCCCACTTGGCGCTGTGTGACTGCGATACTGCAGAACGGCCTTTTCGCTTCGGAATTCACTAATTCGGCGTTGTAATGACGGGAGAGCAGTTGTGCTGGTGAATTCCCGATATTTTCCAATTCATTGCAAAACTATGGTACTCATTTTAATTACTTTATCGCTGTTTTTATATTAAAAATAGTCACGTTATTGTAAACCTAAACGATGACAGAGATGAAAATAAATATTGATTAAAGTAGAAACGTTTTAATGAATCTAAAAGTGTGCAATTTTAATATTTATTTTGATAAATAGCCAATCTTTAAAATTAATTAAATTTTATATTAAAATTTATTAAATATGAAAGTTTATATACACTTCAGACAAATTTGAGGGGAAAAAAGTGAAATCTACTCCGCACGCGGCGCTAGTATCGACGATGTTGTAATCAGACTAAGCGATACGTTGTCGGTTGTAACGTACGATTTGTTAATTTTTAAACGAAAAACGTTAATTCTTAAACGAAGTAATAAAGAAAATATTGGTGAACATATGTTAACTAGTTATTAAACTTGTTTACAATAATTTTCAGGTTACTGGCACATGAGAGGAATCAGGAAACTGACAATTTTTGTATATTCTGTTATAGCTCTCCTGAACTCAAATTTTTTGATTCATCTGAATATAAGGATCCCTCTCCATGTTTACAAATACAAGTTCGACTATAGAAAATATTGATGCCTACATGGAGGTGTCAAATCAAAGAATGTTACTGTCTGTTATGTAGATGTATTTTAATTAATTCTTATTAATAATAAGAGGAACAAAAGAGAATTTTTTTAAAATATATTAAAGGTAATGTAAAATCTGAATTAACCAAGGGGAACACATATTATATAGATTTAGTAATTACAGATGATGAGGTTATAGAAAATGCAATATGTGAATGTACAGCAGGTAAAGGGTCTAGATTGTATTGCAAACATGTATGTGTAACAGTATTGGCAATAGAAGAATATGGAAGAACAGACACATATAAGTGTCACAAAACATGATGATAAAATATTAGAAGTTAAATGTTTTTACTCTATTTTTAAACTTCCTGTGAATGTGCTAAAGGTATCATATTTGAAATGTACTGATGACAAAATGACTTTAAAACGGAATGTTGATTATTTTCATCAAATCTAAGGACAATTAGCAGTGACAAATAGACAAGTTGCTCATCTGTTTATTTACACAAAAAGTGACTTCAAAGTTCGTATCATTCCAAGAGATAATAAATTTATTGCAGACGTGATTGAAACACTAATTATGTTTTTCCATAAGCATATTAGGCCAGCTCTTTACAAAAAATGTTTTATAAACATTAAGTTTATAAAATAATTGAGTAAATTGTTATTTTTATTTTACAATTTGAGTTAATGTAAAATTTTTATAGATGGTGTATAGTGTGAATTTTTTTAAATAATGAAAAGAGATTTTGTTTTAAAAATTAAAATTCTTTTATTAGCTTACAAATATTTATTCAACTATAGTACAAATTTTAAAACCACTATATTACTTTGAATTGAAGTTTCACAATGAAGACCTTACTGTGTATGCTTGTATACATTCTTAATCTTAGAATTTATAAACAGACAAAAATTTAAAAATACTATAGATGGAAAAGTTAAATTAGGATAGAGTCTAGAATGGAAAAAAATTACATACGGTATTAATAGAGAGCTAGAAAAACAGTTAAACAAATTACGAATCTCTGCCAACAATGCATTGTCTAAAATTGTATAACATAAAACTTATAAATATAATTTCACTGCCAAGTTTGGTTACTGTCGGATGCATGTGTCGCCTCAAAATTTTATATGTACAGTACGAGCCATTCCTATAATACGTTCAATATGTATTCTTTTACTAGATATTTTTCTGTCTCGAGAAAACAAACTGCTGCTCAGCTGTGCTTTTTCTCTCATCAAAGTGGGTATATTTACCACAACATCTTTAGTATTTACTTATTTCTGAATGATAAAATTTCTATCAGCCATTACTCAGTCTTAAAATAATTATTGGATTTTCGTTTAATGAATTAACAAATCGTACTTTACAACCGACAACGTATCGCTTAGTCTGTTTACAACCTTGTCGATACTAGCGCCGCGTGCGTAGTAGATTTCACTTTTTTCTTCTATTACTTTTTACGCTATTCAGATGCCTGTGGATATGTAGACTTTGCATATGAACATAGACATTAATAAGAAAAACGACGGTGCTATGCTTTCTGAATGGGATCGACTATAATAGTTTTTTGGCACATGAATGTGTGGAGATCTAAAGATATATACAGTATATACATTGATGTGGCAGGAATCTAGGATAATCGAACCCATTTAGATAGTCGATACTAGGATTTTCACACACATCAATAATTTCGCGGAAGTTATAAAACATATGAAAGCATTGTAATTGGTAAATCTGGACTTTTTCAGTCCTTTTAAAAAATCATGGATATCTCTTTCTTTTTCCTTTGTGTGTGTGTGTGTGTGTGTGTGTGTGTGTGTATGTGTGTGTGTGTATGTGTGTGTGTGTTTGTGTGCGTTAACAGTTGACATCTATTTGATGAAGAAACGAAATATAGCATTATATCCTGTGTATATGAGGCGTTAATGTTACTAAATTTTCGTGGTAAAGAAGTAAAAGGGCTTAGAAGAGAGAGAAAGTTGTCATGCAAAATTTAAGTGGGGTCACATTCAATCAAAATTTAAAATGTAATTAGCATTTACATTTTTTTACATAAAACTTATCTGTACCCGCAAAATTAAGCTTTTTCTGTACTTTACAATAATTAATGAGATAATAAACTTAAATTTTAAATACACGCACCTTAATTAAAATTGCAACACTACAAAAGAATACACGTTGCCAGTTGCAAATTGTAAGATCAGTAGTCCTTACAGAGATATGCAAATGATTAAAAAGACAAAGATTTGCAACAGTCACGTGTTTACTCAGTTAAAGCATATGGTCCTCATTGCAGCTAGACATTCCGATATAAGGCTAGGCGTATTATCATCAATAAAATTAAGTGTTTCATCAAGTATTCCATTCCAAGCAGCATCTACTGAAGTGCAACTGTCATTTACAGTTTATGTGGCAGTGGTTCTTGGTGTAGATCACATTGAAAGACATCCTACAAAAGTACTATGAGAGAGAGAACCGATAACGCTGCCAGTCAGGGAAAAATTAAAGTTTCATACTGGTTGGTGACTGTTTGCGATGAGACAGTTGGTCTGGCCTTGCCATACTGAAACACTGTTTTGGAGGTAGCTTGCAGTAGTGACTAAACCAGAGGCCGCACAATTTGGGCGATGCATTAATTGGCTATCAGAGTATTAGAAATGAGCAATAAAGTTATCAGCTGATTGAACACGATAACTTCTCAAACTACAATGCCCTGTGTGGGTGGGGCAGGTGTGACGCTCGATAAAAAAAGCTGGCACGTAGAATTTTATGGGATACCGCCACGCATATCCACTGTCATCATTTTTCCACAGGCAGAAGCCCCATTCCTTTATAAACAATACACGATACAATTTACTGCTCCAGTAGCGATGCTGATAACACCACACTGAGCGTGTTGAGCTGTCATTAATTAATCACTTACCACACCCTGTGCTGAGTGATTAATTAATGACATTCTAGTTGTTAGTTGCCTTGCGTGCATCCCGACTACATGCAATCTGTTGCAAACGGTTTTTGTGGCCGTTTGAAACACATGCAGCCGTTGATGGCATCAGGCGGCTGCAGATGTCACATGCCGTGAGAAACTGATCCCGATGCTCTGTTCGGCAAATCTTCTGGTCTGTGCGTTCTGTCATCTGTCATGAGTCAGTGCAATCCACTTCCTCTTTGACGTATTCGTAAATGTTCCTGCAGCCATTCTGTCATACATCGCTGGATGGAACTCACATTTTGCCCAACATGCGTGGCAACTGATCACATCGTAAAACCAAGCACGCTTAGCTTCACGATACAGTCTCATTCCGCAGCCATGAACTTGTGGTATTTGGATCGCAGTCGTTCGAAGTGCTTTTCTATGCTTCTTTTAATGTTTAGCTGCCGCGAACCGTCACTAATAGCATTTACGGTTCCAGCCGGCAGCTGGTTTTATAGCATGAAACTGGGTATAACACATTATCTAATACGTATGCAAACTTAACCATTTGGATGTCTGTATCACCTGCAATTATCAAGTTGCGTCGTGCATTCATTCATGGTATTGAAATTTCACTTTTGAAAAGTGTAAAATCTTATAACAGCGGGGAAAGTTATGCAGCTCTTTATTGAATTTTTTGTTAGTTATAAATCACAGAAATCCGAATCTGCTTTTCAAACTTCAGAAATCACTTCAGCCGCGTGACGAAACGAAATTGCATTTATGTTAGTTTCTCCTCTTATTGAAATTTTAGAAAAGTCCAAGTGACGGGAGTGTTTTAATTTGAAGACATAAGGAAAGTAAAAGTCTAGTTATCTATTACGATCAGCTATACACAGAAGTTTTACTTTGCTTTACTAATGTGTATACTGTGAAATATGAGCTCAGAAAATTTTACCACAGTTCACAATACGGCAAGGTACACTCTAGTAACTTACCGACTACAGTAATATAATACAGAGACTTATAGATATTGACAACACTTGTGAATTATAATTTTTCTATTACAGAGGTGGGGTTTAGTACCTAAATTGACTACAAAAGAGCGAAACTATTTTTATTACCACAACATTTTTCAATATATAAACAATGTATGTCCAAATAAATAAAATGTAAATCATAAATATAATTTACAGAAATTAAGACAATACTTTAATTCTCTTTCTATCTTTCTTCAAGTGCAATCCTCTGTGCGACGTCGTCAGGTTTTAATGGAGTTTTGCCTGCCAACGGTATTAATTAGGAAACATAAGCAGTTTTTTTATATATCAGAGTTGTTCTGGCAACAGTGCGTAATTGAAAATATTAAAAGTGGCGTGCTTAATAAGAAACAAAGTGAAAAATGCAGGTTCTAGGCACAATAAAATAAAATGCATGTTTTTGCTGATTACAAAGGAAAAGGGCTTATGAATATCGGCACATTTCATTGTAGAGGCATTTAAGTAGCCTAATTATAACAACCTTTATTTTGAGTAGATTAAGCACAGATAAAAACTTGTCACAAATATAAAATTATTTATTCTGTTTCTTTTCTATGCAGTGCAATACAGTTTTGTACTACGTATATTTTTTAAATCCAAAAAATCTTTTTAAAATAATATTTAAGGTCTATATTATTTTTAATTATTTACAGGAAATGCTTCTCAGTATGACAACTTTGAGAAATGAAGGTAAGCTATATATTATACGTTACAAAATTGTTGACGTGTAAGAATAATAGATTAAGATTTTCTCGTTGTAAGTGACATTTATATCAATACTTTCACAAGAACTGTTTCAATGAATTATATTTTTTCGAAATATCAGATAATTGGCTGGTGTTTTACTAAAATATACGAAAAACAAAGCTTTATTTCTAGGATGGACATGTTTGCAGTTGGCATCTTCTTTCCGGATGTTTGTTTTCCACAGTAAAATTTATAAAGAACTGTTTGAAGAGTTCAATAGTCGAGACGAAACTCAGTGGTTTAGCATTACTTAGAATTAAAATGTCAGAAACGAGAAAATGGGTCGTTCCAGGTTAGTGAAAATATAGTAATTCAGTTATGCGGATAGTGTTTTCAAAAAATAAATATGGTATTGAGGTTTCAATCCAAATATCTTATTTAACATGAAAAATTACTTATCGGTTATAATTTTCTATATATTACAGAAAAATTAAGAGAATATTTTACAGAAAGGACTGTTTTAGAAATAACAGACCCCTTATATGTTTCCTCACTATGTGCAATTAATCATTAACAATTCTATTTCGTGATATTATTTTGGTCTATGAAATACTTTAGTGCTATTTAAATGCTATTAGTCAAAATTACATTTTACGTGTACATTCATTTTATCTTAAAAACTTTAACCTTAATAAGCGTTTTTGCATACAGAATTTCAAGAATTAAACAAATGAATGACAGCATATATCCTGTAATTAATAATATTAAAGGGCTAATAAGATCTTCCATCGTGACAGGTTGATATTGTGAAGATGTATGAAAATTCTCCATTTTAGAGTGATCGATTTTTTCAACGATTCCTGCTTCAAACAGACGAGTTATTCTGAAAATATAATTTAATCGCGTGTTTAATATTAACGATACACGTGCTATGTAATTTTGCAAATATTTACAAAAAAAACTTAACTTACACCATGCTAACATTCTCTTTCATGGGAAATTTTTTCCTCATTGGATAAGCCTCAACAAATGTAAAAAGAGTATCGTCCGAAATTGTGTACTTGTACATTTCTTTTTCTTTGATAAAAAACAATTTTAAAAACTTCAGAACGGCTATAAAGGCAAAACGCTTTTGCAGGACTAATTTTACAGCCTCAGCACTCTTTACTAAATTGTTATTTTCAATTATATGATCTCTGAGTATTTTAGCATTTCCAGATTTAGAAACCTAAAGCAGAATAAAATCAAACAAATTATTCAAATACAAACAATAATAAATGTATTTTACTATTTTTACAAACTTTAATTGTATTCCATATGGCTGTTGCAGGTGCTATTCCACAGGAATATTCTCCTCTTTGTACCGCTTTGGCCAATTCGTCAAAATCTTTCGGGACAGGTTCTATTGTGGGATAAGTCATAAAAGACATCAATGTTCCGCTGTAACTTGATATTAAGACAAAAACCGATAGCAACCAGATTCCTATCAATAATCTGGATGGGAATCTTCTTATATCATTCAATTGAATACCTATGATTCAGGATATATAAATATTAGGAAAATTACACCAAACTAGGCACCTTTACATATGTAAGTCAATAATTGAAATTACATAATTCAGAAACATACCTTCATACACAAATGTACAAAACAGATTCCAAAAAATTTTTCTCCTTGGCCAATATATTTTAATTTCGTCTGCGATGAAATCATGTTCAATCACTTTGTGCAAAATTAATCCAAATCCGAGGGATGTGAAGAATAACACGATCCAAATCTGTAATGATGTTAAAGTCACAATTTTCAGCTATGAATATGAATGAGAGACTTCTTTGTTAAAATAATTTAGTCTTTCTGTAATTTGTGCTGTCAAAATGGTCTGAGTATAGTTTCCAAAGCTTTAGCAAAAACAATATGAATATTGAAATAAATAATTTAAAAACAACATTTCTGCACAAATATGAAAGAATTCAAATTTTTAATGTTTGTGTCTGGAAATAATTTTTATTGCCTCTCTCACGTTTGCTTTTAATGTGTTAATACTTTTTCACGTAAACAATAATTAAAACATGAAAAAATACCAATTGAAAGTAAATTAAAAACCGAAAGCAAAACCTCATTTTACTATAATTTGGATGTTTGTTTATTAATGTAAAAGTACTATTAAAATTCTATGAAAAAACATATATATAACGAACATATAAAATCTCACATATGTTCTGTTTTTAAAATTCATTATTATTCTATAAAATTTACAGCTTAAGAATTAAAATACCGTGATAACCAGATTTATATTTTTCATTTATATCACATAATATTGTTTAGATGCATTAGTAGTAAGGCTTTTATTACCACACACATTATGAGTTCACCCAGGACAAAATGTAGCACGCGGGTGGTAAGAAGTATCATCTGATACATTCGTATATGGTTAAATAGTGTCCAAAAAATTGTTTTAGAATTTTCACCTTTTCAGACGTGATTTTGGTTACCATTGTTCTTGTTACTTGCGTTGATTTTTAAATAGACAATTATGAATAGCAAAAGTCAAGGAAAGAAATAAATTTAAGAAAAAACACTTATAATATTTATTTAACAAAAATTAGTAAATACATTGATCGATAAAGTAAATTTAAAAAAAAAGATGCTCTAGACATGTGAAAGTCGAAATTCTCATTCAATTGTAGACCAATTGCATTGAATGAAGGATGTTTCTGTCATATTTAGGTTGACTGCTTATTCAAAGAATGTTATGCAAAACTGGTTCAAAAGAATTAAAGTTAATTGCAGAAGTAATGCAGGTTGATAAAATGTATAATATTTCTGTACATTTCTAATATTTTTGAAAAAGATAAACAAAGTTACCAGAAAATTTAGAAAAGGATTTTTTCTTGAAAACTATGCATGTAATGCAAAAACTTAATTAATAGTGTATATTCTACATGTTGATAAGTTAGGATAAATCTGATATTTTCAGACTTTTACAAAATTTTAAATGTGAAACGTAATGAAAAAGTTAGATAGCATTTCAGGAGACAGAGAGTTAATGAAAAAATCTCTTTGGTTCTATGTCATTTCGTTGTATTTTTCTGTATTGCTGAAAATGAAAATTCACAATAATGTCTACAGTATTGACTAGTAAAGACGTAGAGGTGCAACAGAAAAAATATATCATATTAGAGTGCTGATCTATAGAAATAGTTGAAAAACATTGCAATAACCTTCAGGCATCAGTCGTGCTTCTTATAATTAACAGAATAATTGTTGCATTGAGTTATCATTTACTTACCTGAATGGTAAAAGGTTTAATAATAGAACTCCAATTCGGAAATTTCTCCGGAGCCTTTACTATAAACGAAACTGACGGGCACATTAACGGGGAAGAAAAATCCATCACAGAAAACCGATCGTACGTCATAAATAAAGAAATATAAGCCATGTCCGCTTCCTATTTATAGAAAATATATAAATCATGTAAAATACAATTCGATAAACCATATGTTTATGCCTAGTATGTAAAATAAATAATTATTTATCAATGCATAATAACAAATTTACAATCTTAAATTTTCTTTAAACTCTACAATTTGATACGTGGCTAATATCTTCTGCGAACTATTTATATGCAATGTTTCAAATGTATATTCGAAAAGTTTGAGAATTTGTACAAAATTAAATGATGAATGTTTTAATCGACATTTCAGAATTCATGCTGTACACATTCAAATTTAGTTTTAAATACATTATTTTTCTACTGAATTGGAAAAAGATAACATAATCTAATTAAGAGTATAGATTCCTGTTAGAATGTATTCCTTTTTCCACTGCTAATTTTCTTATAATAATGGAGAATAAAAAATTATTTTAAAACACGAATTAATAATAGATGGCAGCACACATAATTTTAACTTTTTATTTAATTATATGAGAGAAAAATCATAAAAGCTCTTTTTCAGAATTTTATTATTATAACTTAAAGATTGTGAAGTGTTTGATTATGTTGTTAATATAGTTTGTCAAAAAGTACTTTATCAGCTACATTCATACCTGCTACCAGTATATATTTCTCCCTACAACAGAAAAATTTATAACTTTTATTTTTAAATTTATTTTTAAAAATGTCTACATTTACTCTTTCAACAATTTAGTTTATTGTCGTTGTTTCGTAACAAGGGAAAATATTGAAACCGTGTCAAATTTGATTGTCCGAGATTTCTTTGCAAATCTCCAGGTTTTCAGATTTCTTAAACCCAAGGAAGTAAAATAAGACCCGTCAAAATATATCGTAGATATGTGTGCCTGCGTGTACGTGCGTTGGCATCCATTTGGTTTAATAAGTAAAAATGGGATAATGATAAAAACCGAAATTTGTAATGTTAACATCTGTATAAGGAACTTTGATGGTATTAAATTTTTTTTTATCACAGGTCGAGGAGTAGGAGATAAAGTGGTGTCATGTATCATATCGCTAGAGGAGTCTGACCTAATGAAGATGTGATTCCTTATTAAATTTATCGCTTTTTATTAAACTACTCACTCTCCTCAAAAGTAAGTTAGTTGCTATTTTATATATTTAAAAATATAGAAGTTTTTAAAGCGCTAACTCATAGCAGGTGGCGCCATACACAATATTTGTTTATTTATTATCATTAATAAAATAAATGTTTATTTTTTAAAAAAAGTTGCATAACAGCCGAAAAATTTATGCAACTCGTTGCTAACCGTCTTTAAATTATTTGGTATATTCCCCAGTGTTATGCCTGTTTTGTTCCCATAAAATATTATTTATGTCATACATCCTGTTTTCTTGTTTACGCGAATTTCACTTATTTCACAGTATTGCATGTCAGCAATTCATTATTATTTGCTAGACTTCTTTAGATACCAAAACTGCTGACGTGGGAACTTGGATTATGATAGAAAATAACACGATTTTTTATATATATAATTCATAATTGTCAATTCATTAGTGTCAACTTTTACTTAAGAACATCTCATTTTACATGTTCTTTACACCAAAAGCAACACTTTCCCATGACCTTTTGGTCTCCATGACATATTCTACTGACTTTAATATAACGATTAACGGCCCATTGAGGCAGTTGCCACCCATTTCTCCCGTGGTTTTACATTTGTCAACCAGCTTTCAAGAGAAGTTGTCACTAACTCTCATCTTGTATGTATAGTCTATCAAGAAATATATATATATATATATATATTTTTGTAAATGTGAATTCGTTCTGGCAATTTTTTTCAACTTTATTTTGTCCAGATACATTTCAAAAATTACATTATTCCCCTGTTCAATGAATTTTCTTCTAGAAAAGATAAACAAGGCACAAACAATTATCCTTAAACCAGTATCTGCAGTATCCATTCAGATTAAATTTCATTTTTGTTCAAAATACGTGTAGTTCTGTCCGCAAACAATGGATCTGTTGCAACATTATAGCTTTACTTAATTAAAAATGACAACCCTTTCGTCTTATTCCTATTTCATCTGCTATGCTGAAAGATTCAAAATTTGTTTAAACTGTACACCAGTGGTTTTCAAAGTGGGTTCGCGGCACCCTTGGGTTCCGTGAACAAGGTCAGGGGTTCCATAAATCTGCATTGAAAAGCAACATTTAATCATAAAAATTCGGGACATATCATATCTTATGACGTCAATGAATTCCCACTGACAGCAAGTGTTGGCAGACTAGATTATTCACAGTTGGCAACATGGTGATGGCTGGCTTTGTCGGTTAGTTACGCACTAACTCTCGTGGAGAAAGTTGTGCTGTTCTACTGTTACCACAAGCATTTCTTCTACTCAACAAATTATTTTTACTATTTTTAAGCCCTACAATGGATCGATGGTTAAAACGGATTAGTAAAGCAACAACATCCAAAAAAGATACTTAAATAGGTGAACTTCCAAAAGAACGATCTGCAACTACTAGTTCAAAAAACACGGAATGTGTTCCCTCTTGTTCTGAACGGCAACCAGGCAAAAAGACGCAAGTATGATCCTCAGTAGTTGTCATATGGCTTTACTAGTACTAGTGCTGAAGAAGCCCCAGATGCCATTTGTATACTTTGTCACACAAGATTAGCTAACAGTTCGTTGGCACCAGCAAAGTAGATATGTCTTCAATAAAACAATTGAGGACAATTTGCTTTTCTGTAAAAGTTTAGATCTTCATACCACAGGAAAAGATATATTTGATTGTGTTGATAATTATATAACAAATCATGGTATTGGTTGGAATAAATGCATTTCAGTGTGCACTGATGGAGCAAAGGCTATGATGGGAAAATTATCTAGCGCTGTAACTAGAATAAAAAAATTTGCAAAAAACTGCAGCAGTAATCACTGCATTCTTCACAAATACGCATTAGTGACAAAAAGAATTTCTGCTTCATTAAAGGTAGTTTTGGACGAAGTCGTGCAAATTACCAATTTTACAAAGACTCGGCCATTACAATCAACAGTATTTAAAGCTTTATGCGACGATATGAGTAGCCGTCAAACGACTCTTTTACATACAGAAGTAAAATGGTTTTCAAAGGAAATGTGCTGGTGAGAATAGTTGAATTGATAAAAGAACTGCAGTTTTACTTTCTTAAACATAAATTTAATTTGTCTGACAGATTAAGAAATAATGTATGGCGTTCAAAACATATATTTATAGCAGATATTTTTTCAAAGTTGAATGAAACATGCCTATCTCTACAAAGAAAGGAAACGCGCATTTTTCGAACTCAAGATAATATATCTTTATCTCATATATTACAGTACTGGATTTCAGAAGTAGAGCATGGTAATTTTGACTGTTTTCCACTTCTTACTAAATTTCTACAAGAGTCTGAAATGGAATTGGCGCAAAGACACTCGATGAAATTAAAGATCATCTCAACAGCTTATCCACATCTCTTACCGATTATTTTCCTAACTTGGGGTAAAAAGAATATTATTGGGTACAAAATCCATTCACAGTAGCAAAAAAACGAACAGGATTTCTGTCAGTGGATTATGAGAAATTAATAGAAATTACATCCGATACTCAGTTAAAGGCTAAATTTGAAGAAGTGCCGTTAGATGTATTCTGGGGGAATCTACTTGAAGAATATCCTGAAATATCCAAACAAGCCATAAAAATACTTTTGCCCTTTACGACAACATATTGGTGTGAATCAGGATTGTCAAGATATGCTAGCACGAAAACTAAGTATCGAAGCAGACTGGATGCTGCCCCAGATATGAGAATCCAGTTATCAAGTATAAAACCAAATTTCCAGAGGATATTTATGTCAAAAAAACAGATGCATTCATCTCACTAAAATTTGATATTCCAGTTTACTGTAAGTGTGTTTCAAATAAAATATTTTCTTTTATTATAACAAGTATTATTTTAAATAAGGGTTCCATTATATTACAAATAATGTAAAAGGGTTCCATTGCAAAAAAAGTTTGAGAACCACTGCTGCAGACTGTACTCAACACTTTTGTATAAATTAATGCCAGTTCTGCACTGTGGCTTACAGCATTATTCCACCACCACCAATGTTTTGGAAACTATATCAATAATCCTTCAGAAATTTGAAAGACAGCAATCTGTCTTCATAATTTATGTAACCAAGCCATTGATTCTGTAATTCCCAATCTCTTTATCTCAATACATAGAGATCACTCCTACGCCCACAAACTAAGAACCTCTGCTATGGCATTCAGCCAACTAACGTTTTACCCGGCAAGGTATATATAGACAGAGATCACATGGATTTAAAAGCAGGATCGAAATTGATCCTGCTTTAAAATCTACGCTTAAAAATTACTATCACCCTCGTACATGTAAAATTAAACTCGGCAATTTTGAACTTTTCGATTTGAGGAATTCAGCAAGGTTCGACTTTAAATACACTATTTTTGTTAGCTTATATGAACTGGGTCATATCGCTTCGCCTGTATTGCCTTATATTAAATTAATTAACCCTGACCTTCATGTCTTTCAGTCTAATTCATTTCTTTTTCTTTTTTTAAAACTTGCCTAATGATTAATGTAAAATCTGAAATCATACGTTTTTCACTTATTCATGATCCTCCGTCTTCCCAATTCTATATTTACAATAATTCCATAAAATATGTTTGTTCTTATAATGATCTCAAGGACATTTTTATTTAAAGCTTACTTTCAGAAGACATACTGATAATATTAATAAATCTCTACCTATTCGTCCTGGAATACTTTGCCGTTTTGGCAAAACTATTTACTCAAAACAAGTATTATGATCCGTTTATTTTGCCAATATTCTAGTCTCTATTATTGTCTGCCAATATGGGTAATGGCTGATCGATCTCATTTACAAACAATTTTAAAACAATTAAATAACATATTTTTTATTTTAAATAAATTCTTTAATCTTTCTTTTACCTGTAATGCTAATCTTGTCCTCGTTGAAAATTCACAGTTTTATGAAACATATACCAGTAAAATAATTTGAGGGGTTACTTTTTACAATTATACGCATGGTTTCATTCGTTGTGATTGCGAATACCTAACAGTTGACCACGCGTTAGAGATAACAAATTTTGTTACTTTACCCCATCATTTAGGCTTTCAATTTCTTTCAGATTATATTTTCTATCGGTTAATTTAGAATATCCCTTGTGTTACAACTTTTACTTGAAAATTGTCTACATTTTAAACACATTTGTAAACGGTAACTGTATATATATAATATATAATCTTTTGTTTTTATTTATATATACTTTTATCGTGTATATTGATATTTATTTTTTATTATTTGTAATTTAATATTTTGGTGCGGTGATTATTTTTGAGAGAAGATATCAATTGTCGTATGACATTTCCTTTCGTATATCAAATAATTTAATAAAATTTCCGAGATTTTAGCGATACATACAAGAGAAAATTAAGGTTAATTTGATAGGTTATATACAAATATTAAGGCTACAGTATGAAAATACAATGGTGTGGCATACTGATCACATGGTATGTCATTCATATTTTCTATAGGCAGTCTTTACACAAAATTATTAAAATCGCACTCGCGCTAATTGAAACACTTCTCTTAAACGAATGGCCGCATTAGCGAGTGTAAACTGTCTATTCAAAGAATGTTTTCAAAATTTTCTTAAATTGCTTAGTAGAATACTAATTCTCCGTTAGATAAGACTACTGTTATGTTTTATAGTAACGGTTTCTGTAAACATGCTAAAAACGTTTGATAATTTAATTATATTTGTCTTACCTTCTTTTGAAGTTTTACTCCCATTTCATTCCATGTATCGTCAACTGGTTTCGCTAAAATATACCTAAGTATATGACGTTTAGTTTGTATAATTCAACTTACTTTTATTCAATCGAAATATATATTAATGAGGATGATAAATAAATTATACATTTAAACTTTATATATTGAAAAATTATTTTCTAACATGGTAATTTAATGTTTTTGAAGTAGAACTTATTTCAATCTTGGCATTTTAAGTTGATTAAAGCATTTTATTGCGGATAAATTCATGTAAAATATTTATGAAAATAGGGAATCGAGATACCATAGGTACATGTCGAAATGTACTTAACCTAACACAACTGAAAATTTCCTTATTTTTTACTATTACATAGCCTTATTCCATCCAACTAACGTCTTACACGTTTCTCTACGATAAATACCACTTACGAAAAACGGAAAATTTCAGTTTCTCATTACCTTACCAGTAAAGATCTGTTGCTTGCAGTTATCAACTTTCATAGCTCAACCTAAGAAATACTTGTACGTTAAAGTTTACTTTTACCTGAATCCCAATTTTTGATGAACAGCATTGAACACGTGAAAATACTGCCCATTCGTGATCTGATTCTCAAATTCGTCCATCCTCATGTATTTTGGATTCTGAAAGAGAAATACTGAAACATAAACAACGAATTTCTGTTGAAATGTGATCATCCACGTTTTCTGAGGAAGTATTTTATTGGGAATCATAAACATTAAATTGGACTAGGATAAAAATATTTCAAATTAATATACCGAATATTGTATTATTATACAGACATCGAATATAACATACAGATTTTTTCATCGAATTAACATTAAGTAAGTGAAAAACAACTAATCCGTGTCTAATATTTAATAATTACTAAGAACAATACGTTTAGAGATATATGTCGATATATGAAACAGATACTTATGAGAAGATTATTTCTCTTATATTTATGACCGGGTTATGTCAAACATGTAATGTTCTACATATCTAGACAAAGTAACTTTGCAAATTTTGTTCAGTTACTTTTATATGTTTATTTTTACATTGTAAAAAAACATGTAATGATCCAATAAAGAACTAGTCATAGTTTACATATCTGCAGTTACTCCTGACAGCCAATGGCTTGGCAGCAAGAAAGCTGTTCTTTTTTTAATGGGGTTGTCCGTTCATTACGTAACATTATTTTCATATTTTTCAAATACGAATCCGGTCACCAGTAATGTTAGGTAATAGTGCTGCACATACCTACCCCAACTGGTGTAACGAGTATCTTCGATCATCCTCCTTTCTTTTACAGAAATAATGCACAACATTTAATATTAAACAACAGTGATACAAATATCCTAGCATTACTTAACATGTTTGTATACACCCCACTCCCTTCTACTGCACCGACGAACGATTATCTTCAAACCTGCCCACTCTTAAAAACACTAGTAAAAATATCCATCGTAACCTAAACTAAATGTGTAAACTAGGGCATAGGTTCTCTGGGTGTTCCACTTGGGAGGTCACTTCTTTACTTCAAGGTTTGAATTTTTTTCGCTGTATCTGACCAAGACTTTTATGTAGTTCTACATTCTCAGCCCCCCTCCTTTTGTAGTAATGTTCATCATATCAATTGTTAATTACTCTGTTTTGAGTTAGCAGTAGCTTCTTTACAGACTTATATAAAGTAATTTATGGAGAGTATGAAGTAAAACATTAGAACTGGTTTCCTAAATGGTTTCCTAAACGACAAAATTTTGAATGACTGGAAAAAATATTTCAAAGCTACTTTGCGATCACATGAAATATAGGTTAACAACTATTATTTTGATTATTTAAAATTTATCTTATATACTAGTAATTTTTCATCAATTAACAGGACTTATTATACTGGAATTACGAATGCAGATATTTAGTCTTACAGATAAAAAATAATATTTTTTATTTAGTTCACTTGTGAACTAAAAGTATAGTATACAAGATAAATTTTAAATAACGATAGAAAACACAAAGGCATAATAATTAATTATTATTTTGATTATTTCACGATAAGATTTGTATCGTTTTTTAAGAAAATATAATAGTAAGTGAAATTTATTAAAGTCTGAATATTTTTTCATACACCTTTAGATTTTAGAATTCGGCTTTAGGTTTGTTATGATAACAAATCCATTATTAGGTTAATTTAGAACCTGTTGTATTTATTAAATTTATAATAAAAGAAAATAATAATAATGTGATCACGTATATAGTACATACAGTAGTATGTTTATCATACGATATCAATAACATGACTTTAACAATAACAAATCTTATGTATTAAGAGATGTACAGTACACATTAAAATGAAAATGTGGAATGCGTACTGTACATGATAATATTAATTTACTGACAGCACTAATAAGGGGTCAACGCCTTATCCTGCTCTCTTCTCTGATTAGGATATCGGTTCGGATATGCATCCATATCAATGTTTTTTTTACCCAAGATCATGTCAAAAAATGTTTCAAAAATCGAAATCTAATTTACTGCGTAAATATAAACAATTTATATTACAATATAAGTAATAAACATTATTTTTTTACCTTAAGTCCAGCTATCTTCCAAATGTAAGATTCCCTTTCTTCCTCTGATAAAGAAAAAATAATAATTTATGTATAAATAAAAACTATAAATACATATATATTATTAAATAAACAATAAGGTTCATTTTCCAAATAAAGTCTACTTTATGTTTTAACACGTTTTATATTTTTTGTAATAATACGTTTTGGGGAAGATATGTAATGGACCTTAACTGGAACAGAGGGTTCCAAATAAAGCCCATTAGTAGTTAATGTCAAATAATAACTCTGTGTAAAGAAATAAAGTAAGCTAAAAACTAAGATCTATTTTAATTACAATAAATGTATTTAAAGGCAATAAAATACAAGAAATAGATTAAACATTACATTCTGGTGAAATAAAACTGAATATTTTTTAATCTGTAAGTCCAACGCACAGTTCATGAACATTACTTGAACACTGTACACAGAGTCTCATGTCAGCAATTCGATTTGCCCTACATAAATAACAACCAACTTTTTTGTTTGTTTAACACTAGCTCCAGATAAAAGATCAACCACGGGTTCTGCAAAATTCAACTTTCAACCTTTCAATTTTTCAAAATGATAAATCTATTTGAAGAAAATTGCTATGGTAATTCATCTTTTCTAAGTAATCTCAACCTCTCTTCCAGGTAGAAGATTATCCTTTCATTCAGTATTCAATCTTTTCTCTTTAAAAATAGGCTTTTGGCGGTATTACTTGAGTCAGGCCCTTTCCATAGAAGAAAATAGACACGTTTTAACCGTGTTCAGGTGCAACAAGATACACTTTTTTCCTACATTTCTGGCATACTAACTTTGTTGTTCATGAAAACCAAGTCTACTGCCTTTCTTGTTTACATTGTACATTAGATGGAGCTTTTCGAAAATATCAAACCGGGACAATAGATTTTTCTGCTTATCAAAACAGTCGCACAACACATTTATTGATCTTTGCATTAGGATCTTTGCATCTTACCCAGGATTATACTTAGAACCTTTCTTCTAGCAACTTCCAAATGATTATTATTATTATTATTATTATTAATATATACATCATCGTATATTACAGAATGTTCATGTGTTCATGAAGCATACAATAACAAAACACATACAAAAATTTAATGAACCGAATAAGGCTCGTGTGCCTTATTTAGAGCTTTTGTTAATTCGCGCTTTCTACCAGTGTTTTATTAACATATAAATAAATGCACATTAACTAAAAAATATCAGTGTCTATATCTAATTCTACTCATCACATACTTTTAATATGACAGCTAACATGTTCATGTACCGTACATCAAGTTCCAAAAAATGTAAAACATTTATCCAAATACTTCGAAACAGTAAAAACAACAGGTTCTGTCATTGATTACACTTCAATTATATCAAACCAGGCGAAATCGTCTTCCTCGATTGTACTTTTTGATATAGCTGCTAAAGGGCGGGTGCTGTCAGAGACAAAAATCTTTTGGAAATGTCTACGTTTTCTTTATAAAAAGAAAAGTTCTCTGTATTTATAACTGTATCTTATTTGTTGAATGTACAGCACCTTAAATTTAATTATTTATATCAATTATTTTAATGCCCGAATGCATAGTTTCAAATACATCGTAAAATTTAATCTTAGTATCTTAGTATTTTAAAATGTTGCTCATATATGCGGATGAGTGCATAGCTTTTATACTCTAATTAGTTTTTTATTTTCTGATATATTAAGACTTTTCAATAGATATTTGAAATTTGTAATTACAGTATTTGTTGCAGTTTATAAACAATTTTTTTCAGAATAATTCATAAGGCTATCAATGCATAAATAAAATCAAAACTTTTTCGAAAATTTAAATCAAAATTAGTTCAGAAATTCGTGAAACGTGTTTATAAAATATATTTTTAAAAATGAGAATTTTATTTTAACATACATCTTTAATTAAACATAGTATTTATTTTCGTGTAATTGTAACAAATGAACCTCCATACAATTTAAGTACAATAAGTAAAGTATGAAAGAATTTTAACTTTGCTACTTTACTGTCCTAAATTGAACAACATAAAACTGTCGAAAAACGGACTAACGTAAAATTTAATATAAGCAACAAGTTAGAAGTAAACTGCAGATTCAAAAAATAAAAATGATAATAACTAATATAGTATAATTAATATCTTAAATAATATATCAGAAATATTTTAAAAGCCTTTCTCATTTACTTACCATTGCTACGGATAAAGAATGGAAACGTGCTCACAAACAAATAAACTTGAAAAAATGTGAAATTCATTTATTTATACCTAAATGTGCACTATATAAGCAGAAACGACTAAATTATAAGAGATATTGCAACTAGAATGTTTGCAGTTTCGATTTCGTAAAGTCTGCTTAACGTATTGTGAGACTATATTAATAATAGCTGTATAAGAGCACATATAGATCTCGTGATAGTGAAAACAAATCTAAAAGATTTTTTATTAGCAACTCCTAAAGTAATCACGAAAATAAACCACTTCACTTTTAAAGATTAAAACTGTACAGAAGACTTTTTCATTATTTTACATTTTATAAAATTGAAAACAAAATCAATACTAAAAATAATTTCAAATAATAGAAACAGAAAACGATCGTTAAAATCTAATTTATATAGTAGAAAGTCTATCCATTAGTGCTACAAACAGTTAATGCTGACACGCGATATTTCCTGCATATTTTGTTACTTTCATGCTTACGACAGATAACGTTTGTAAAGAAAAATAATCAATTTTAATTATTTAAATTATGTTTATTTTTATTCTGTCTGGCACAATTCTCTAAAGTGAGTGTGTATATATATATATATATATATATATATATATATAAAGAGACGAGTTGATAATAATAATAATAATAATAATAATAATAATAATCAGTGCAGAGCCCAAACAGTTAGGAGTTGAAAGTTGAAATTTGGTACACAGTTAGGGTACGTCACGAGGACGCACACTAAGAAGGGATTTTTCGAAATTCCTCCCCACGGAGGAGAGGGACAGGATTAAGGCTTAACACTTTCATCAACAATGGAAGTGTCAACAACGGAAATATCAACAATGGAAGTGTTAAGAGAAAGCGATGTGTAAGACGCAGATGCAGTTTTTTGCTTTTCCGGGAAATCGAACATATTTTTAGACCCATCTAAAAAATCTGTGATTAGTCTGGAAACAGGGAGGACCCAATTCTTGCATTCTGTGAAAAAGGGTAAGGTTGATTATAACGTAATAATCTTAATTTTCTCTAAAACGGTTAGGAGTTAAAAGTTGAAATTCGGTACACAGGGTACCAAATTGTTAAGTAACAATGGAAGTGTTAAACAACAATGGAGAACGAGAGAAAGCGACATGCAAGATTTACGGGCGCTGGTGGAAAAAAAAGAAAAAGAGTAATATGTTAGAATATATTCGATTTTCAAATTTAAACAGATTAGTTCGGTTTTTCTCGACTTTTCTTCTTTAGAACATTCGATGAAAATCGAACGATATAATCAGAACACGTCGTGAAAATCGAACAATATTAGAACATTCGATTTTCAAATTCGACCTTTCTTTAGAAATACTTAGTTTGTTGATGAAATTACTCTTTTTCTTTTGTGACTATAACGTAATAATCTTAATCTTCGCTATCGTTACTTTTGCCCGAGCAACGCCGGGCCTACCTGCTAGTATATATATATATATATATGAAGCCGCGCATTTTTAAGGGGATTGTAAAAATTAATGTAATTCGTTTTTTCGAAAATGTAAACATCCTGGATAGAAAAAACGGAGAATCAGATGGGAGGTCACTGATTGTAATAAGAAGTCAGTGGAAAAGTATGCTGTCAAGAATGCTTGATCATGGTCAAGAAACATATAACTGGTTTCACAGATCTGCTTTGCGCTGTGATTCTTATATGAAGCTATACAAATTGATAAATGATGGCAAGAAACTCCTGAAAATTCTTCCTCTCTCCTACACGATGGCTAGCAAAAATCAACTGCGTAAAGAGAATCCTACATCAATGGGATACTTTACAATTGCATTTTATAATGGTTTCTTTCAACTGTGACAGATATTATGCAAGAGAACTATCTGCTATGTATTCTGATGCTGTGAACAAATTGTATTTAATATTCATGGAGCCGGTACTGAGTGAGTTTGAAAAAATAAATTTACTTTTCCAAAAGGAAATGGCTGATAGCTGCGGTGTATTAGAAGATTTACGCGACTTTGTTATATCGTTGTTGAGAAGAATTTCTTCCCCATCTTATGCAAATGTTGAAAGTATCTTAAACAACGTTGAAGAAGAGGATTACGTTTCATACGAAAATTCTGATTTCGGTTATGAATTTTTCAATTTATTAGTGGAGACTTAGCTTTGGGAAAGATTTCTCCAGAACAAGGGCATTACATACAACAGTGTTGTTTCCAATTCTTAATAAGAGCATGTAAGGAACTATTAAATCGTATTCCAAGAAATATGGAGATTCTTCTGAAGATTCGTAACTTTTCTCCTAAGATGTGCTTGTCTCACACACGCCCACCATTTTCTTCTCTACCATTAGAAATATCTGAGAGATCTCAGATTGGTGAAATAGAAAATCAGTGGCGTTCTCTGCTAACGATCAACTGGGAAAATGTTTTTCCTGATGGCATACCGACAGATGGAACAGATTTCTGGTGCAAAGCTATAACTATTAAAAATTCGGCTGGTGATTTTATTTTGAAAGGATTGTCTCAATTTGCATTGACTATGTTCAGTTTGCCAATTAGCAATGCTACTGTTGAAAGACTGTTTTCAAGACTAACTGCAACAAAAACAAAACTCCGAAACAGAATGGAACTAGAACTTCTTTCTTCAATTCTCCGGGTTAAAATGATGTTTGAAGACAGAAATATGTGCTGTTATAACTTCATACCATCAGCAAAAACGCTCACATTTAATTCGTCAATATATCACAAAGAATCATCTGAAAAGGAAGATGAGGAAACTGATGAGATTTTTTCTGTAATACAATTTTAAATAGATGAATAATAAATTATTTTGTACTTATTATTATTTTTTTATTTATCAAAAACACGTTGTGGCCAAATAAGCCTTTTTCAAGTATCTTCAAACAAACAACAAATAAAGCAAAACAGTAAGGCCAAGAACACATATGCGTAAAATTGTGTGGCAGAAAACTGAATCAGAAATCAGCTTTCAGTTCAGTTTGTTTTACGTTTTTATGCCAGAACACACACGTAAAAATTCTGGTCGAATAGGAAACACCATTGCCACTAACACTGCTAATTTTATTTTTTTTCCCCCTCTCATATATCTATCAATATGCGCCTATTTTTAATTCTTTTTTTTAAACGAAAATATGCTACTCACAAATTTATCTGTACTTTTACTTCGTTTTCTTGTTTTTTCCCGCTTGACTTCTTGATTCTACTTCTGTTTTAAAACGTTCCTTTCTCTAATTTAACGATTTCTCTACATTTTTAGTAGACGTTTCCTTTTTTTTTAGGTATTCCTTTCTTTCGTTTGCTGGATTATATGTAAACATTTTACTTTTATTTAGGTTATGTTAGAACGTGGGTCCCTACTGCTCCCGAATCCAGCAAACAGAAGAAAGAGATACCTAAAAAAAAGGAAACATCTACTAAATGTAGTGAATAGGCCCAGTGTTGCTCGGGCAAAAGTAACGAAGATTAAGATTACTACATTATAGCCAATCTCACCTTTTTTCACAGAATGCAAGAATTAGGTTTCCCTGTTTCCAGAGATATTAGAGAATTTTTCGATGACTCTGAAAATATGTTCGATTTCCCGCAAAAACGCATCTGCGCCTGTAAATATTGCACGTCGCTTTCTCTTAACACTTTTATTGTTAACATTTCTTTTGATTCATATCAGGACTCTGTGAAGGCCAATCAATTACATTAATTTTTTTCAGAAAACCAATTTTTAGTTGACTGATGCATGAATGGCAGCATAATCCTGTTGGAATTGCCGATTTTCTCTCCCAATACGTGATCCAAAAGTTATTAAATTTTGATACTGTTGGAATCAACGATCGAAATTATTGTCAAATGTTGTACGTCATCGTTACGTACAACGAAATGTGTCGCGATTTATAAACATTCTTTCGTTACGTAATAAAAGGTTGGTGACACTGTTGACCCCTCGGGGACAGTGACGTCCTTTCACACTCCCCTTTCTGGCGCTGACCTTCCGTGAGTCAAGACAGTGTAATCTTTGTGTATTCTTTGTTGTATAACCAGTTACGCGAGTCTAACTAGTTTTTACTAATCTCTCCGACAGTCTCTAAACTAGTCTAACAGATACAACAGTTCTTGATACAGTGTAAACAGAGAGGCCTTAAAACTGAAAACAAAAGTAGCAGTCACTATGTTTCTAAGTTCAAAAAATGAATCGCCGCGCCTGCGAATGACTCGCTTTGATTTAGAGAAAATTGATGCAGATACACCGAATGTCCATATATATTACAAACTTATTTCATTAGTAAAACTGCATAGTTGCAAAATAATTCATTTTTATTGTTTGGGCTACAAACAGTCCAAATCCGCTACTTTTGGAGCACAACCACGCTACTTTTTAACCTTCAGATCTGGCAACTATGCCCAAGAACGAATTCCCAATGTTCAGGGACTAGTCCACTCAAAGTGCGGGGACGAAGTCCGCTCGGCCACTGGTGGGCCCCGTTAGAGAAACACTATTCAAAAGTAGCAGAGGAGAGTCTAATGATGAAGATAGTTTCTTATCGTTGACCGGACACTGCATCTTATGTCAAGTTCTCGAACTGGAAAAGATGTCCGGTGAATGCAGGTCGGAATTTCCGAACTTTTTCCCCACAAAGGTCTATAAATTTTGGATGATATATCGGCAAACGAGAAAGAAGTAACCTTGCGGGAAACACCCAAGCGAGGGGCCTGGTCTCGCGGGATGCCATGGTAAAGAACGTAGTGTCCTTGTGGCCTCGGTTTAAATATCTTGTGGACTCGAAAATCGTTAATTTACTGGTTATTAATTTTCTTTTCTAGATCCAAAACGGGTCTTTTTCTGTTTCCAGGTACATTATGCTTAATATTTAAAGTCATTTGCGTGCTGCTATTTTCTGTTAATCTTACCGAAGAGTGCAAATTCTTCGCTCCTACATATAGCAAAAAGCAAGTGATTTCACACAGATTGTTTCGCTTTCAAAATCTTTTATTTTCTCATTTCTATAGAATATTATATCTAACTGTATAATTACTTCTAGCTATTTCTACAGATTTCTATTTGTGTATATGATTTTTCTACACATTTCTAGAAATCATTCTATCGATGTTAACTATTTAAAATAAACAAAACCCATTTGATGTAAATTCCAGTAATTGTATATGTAAGTATGTTTAATTACAAGTTTAATTCAAGTAAAGAAAGACGAAGTAGTGTTTATACATCTCGATAAACAAATCACGTTGGAAGAAAGTATATATTCATCATCTCATTTCATTCAAATTACAGTAAAGTGGTTTAGGTGCAAATTGTATTAATAGAAATAGTAAATATATATATGTTGTGGATTAAGTAATTAATAGCGCATTATTTATAGTGCCCGTATGATGACATTTAGAATTACCTAAAGTTTTTTTATTGTAGTATTTTCATCTATTAAATTTGCAACCAATTTTGCAGCAGCATCGACTATAACCTTGGCCTCCAGAAATTTATGTCATTTTCGCACAGGTAACTAGGGTGCAACAGGAATAAAGTTCTCTTTAAAAACACTAAATTGGCTTCTGAAATATCATATGTATAATATGATATATTTGATACCCAGTTTGTAAAGGTTTTTATCCTCAACCGCAACAACGACACCGAAAATTGTTTTGCCATCATTGCGAACAAGATCTACACCTGGTCCACGAATCTGTACTGTATCATGAACACTAGCTGCTGGGTATTTGAAATTCAAAGTATATATCATTTCTTCTGCATGCTTTTTAAAATTAGAGAAAGCCATTTCTCATGTTTAACAAATTTATTTTTTCTTGTATTTTTGGATTAACTGTTTAAATAATTTCTTTCTTATTCACTGACTCTTTAATATTAATGACATCCTAGTTTTTTGAAATCATCATGGTTAGATCTTTTTCACGTGAAGACAATAATGATCTTTGAATTTCATCAGTTATATTGCTGTGAGGATGGCATTATCAAATAATCTTTTATAATGTTTTCTAGGACAGTACCTGATCCTTCAGAGTTTGCGCAACTTTGGCTTACTTCGTCATTAGTTTTAAACAGAGTTTCTAGATCTTTCTCCTTATTAACCTTGGTCAACGTTAATAAGGAGGAAGATCTAACCCAACGATTCGCTAGGTATAAAATTCTTTAGTCCAACGTTTAACTTTGTTTCAAACATGGCCTCATAGGAACTGCAGTTTATACCAGTTAATTTTTTTATCAGTTCTACAAAATGTAATCCTTTCTGACAATTTGTTAGTCTTGTTAGTTTCCAACCAAGAACTAAGCATATTTTCTATGTCTTGATTACATCTTTCTACTGAATCCTGACTTTGAGTGCCTGAGTTTTCCATGCCCCATTTTTAACTCAGGCCACACACTACACATTTCTTTTATGACATTATTAGCTAATTCTTTGCCTTTATCGGTTTGTTGAATACTTGGTGCACCGAAAATTGTAAACATATCTAAAAGAACATATGCTACATCTTCAGTCATTTAAAACAGCACGTTAATTCTGTACAAATAGTGATTAAAATTATTAAATATTCCAAGATGATAAGAATTAAAACATTGAAAAATATAAAAACAGAATTCAGAAACGAGCTGAGTAATTTTATTACAAAAAAATAAATTCTAAATTTCGAGGATTGAGTTCAGTTTCTAAAAATAATATAATTGTCAGTAAGAATTTTAAAATTTTCATTAAATCTGACCTCACCTGAGATAAGACACGAACCCTATTCTATCGCCAAGATATCTACCTGCTAACACAAAAATCGAATAGCATCAATGCCTTTTATATTAATAGAAGTTGCCATGACGAATTTTGTTTATTCCATTTTGAGATATTATTATTTATTTTTAACTTTTTCTGACCTTTGGGCACAAACCGTTCGAGCACGTTACATAGCGTTACAAAGAAAACGGGTATTTGGGCCCTGGGAAAAAAAATAATTTTTTTTGAATTTTCGGATGTCTTCTGAGTCTCCAAATTTTCTGAAAAATTTTTACCTGCGCAAAAAAATATTATTGCGATTTTAATTAACCTTTTAATGATGCGCGATAAACGTTTAATTATTTTTTTATGGAATTTCATTCATCCTTCTAAAGTTCTAGTGCACCGATTTTACTTTGGTAAAGTTATTTAAAGCTATTTTCTGATGTCAAAAACAACATCCAATAGTTTTTTATTTTTTTAATTAATATATTTCATTATATATACGTTTAATTAAGTCGGGTGGGGTTGGGAATTTCAATTAAAATCGTAATTTAAAAAAAATATTTAGAAATATACCGCCATCTAGTATTCACGCTACTTTTTATCCTTCTCCTTCTGAGAGATTCATGAGAATATCCCGGGGAAAGCTGACACCAGCTGTTCTCAAGGTCATCCAGCTGTGTAAACAATGACTCATAGGTGTCAGATTTCAGGGGAAGGCCAGACAAAGGAAATTGTACTTTGAAGCTTTTTCTTCAAAATTAACACATTTCTTTAATTTTTTTTTGTTTTTATGTTCAATTACATTAAAATTAATAATTAAATTTAAAAAGTAGGAAAAAAGGGGTTAAATACACATTTTTCAAGAATTATTTCGATCTGCAATGAAAGCTGTAAAACGTGTAAATGGAAGGGAAGTAGCTTCTTCCTAAAACATTAATACTTGATCTACTTGTTTCTAAACAGCAGATGAACTACTTTCAGTGTGGTAATTTATCCATTTAATTCAAACCTATAAATACATGTTCTTAATTATAAAAATTGATTGGAATTCGTTTATTTTTTCAGATTATCGAGGGTGAAACTGTGAAATGTCGAAGAATTTCTAAAATTATTAGATGAATTTTGACATATTTAATTTCATTCAGAAAATAACGTTTGACGTCATTATCGTATTTTATAACATACAGAGTTTTTTATTTGCAGATTCACTATCAACCATTACAAGGCACAGCTGTGTAATAAATGACAAATTGTTTTCTGGAAAACACAAGGCGAGTCGAAGAATGCATTCGGCTTCTGTTTACGGAATATTAAATTGAAGCAGTGGCAAGAAATGATACGAGAAAATGACTCAGATGACAACGCATTTCGTGCAAATGAAAGAAAAGAGGAAATTGAATGAAGATACTTTAAAATTATTATTGGAAAATTTTTGCAAAACATTCTTTCTATTGATTGTCTCCGGAACAATATATTTATATGTATAATTTATATAATTTTTGATTGTATGTATGCTCGTTAATAATAACTGTAAACGCTGGGAAGCAGTTCGTTTACATGGTGTGACCCGTGAATTTTAGTTTAAAGAAAACTCGTGAGAAAAATGCAATTACTTTTCTATCAGCAAACACAAGTTTTAAGACAATACTTGACAAAGTAGTGCACCTTGAGTTTACATTTATATATATTGGATTGAAATAATAAATCGAGTTTTGATATTTCTATTTATAATTTTCAGATTTCTCTGGTAATGACACGAGGAATGGGAAATATCAATGTGGCAGCTGCAAGAAAGAAATCACTTCGAAGTACAGTTTAAAATATCATCAAATGATTCACACCGGCGAAGGGCTCTTATCTTGCCAATATTGTTACTGTAAGTTCAATCATTCCGGCCATTTAAGTGACCACGTCAGGATTCATACCGGAGAGAAACCATTTACTTGTGTTCATTGCAACCGAAGTTTTACACGAAAACAGACTCTTGTGTATCATCTCAGAACTCACACAGGGGAGAAGCCTTTCACTTGTGACCATTGAAAGCGAAATTTTACACTAAAACATAATCTAATTCGACATCTTCGTTTACACACCAGAAAGTAGCTATTCTCATATAATTATTACTTACAAAAGTTCCGTTTTAAAGCTAATTTAAATAATCATATTAATAAGCATCACAATAATAAGGATTTAAAATGATATTTTCTATGAAGGAAACAGAAAAACAAAAATGGATGAAAATGATTGCGTTGTTGCATTTGTTAGGAAAAATATTCAATATAATGTAAACACGCGTATTAAACTTAAAAACAGTATATTTTGAAGTTTTATTTTTTTGTTTTGTAATTTTTGTATTGTATTTAAAACGTTTCATTTCGTGGATTTGAACAACATGTGTTGTAAAATTATTTCTAATAAATGGAAGTTTAATTAAAATAGTAAAAGTACAACATTTGAATGAACTTTGTGAACTTTTTCACTGATTTTTTCCATTCTCGCCATTATTTTTCAATTGATTTGTAGGTATTGAAAACTGACGAAGGCAACGGAGAGCTTTCGTTATGTCTCCGGTTAAGTATAAAAAATTATTTTATAAAAATACAGCCAATATACAGGTGTGGCAGAGTAACTTGCTTAGATCTAATTATTGATATTAGCAATTACGGACAGACGTACAATTGTTTTTTGAAAGTCTTTTTGACTGTAGTCTGAATTTAATCCTAAAAAGAAAACAGAATCTTAACAAAATAACATGAAGTAATTTAATAACACCGTTAACAATAAATAACACGTTTCTGGTGTTTATATTATACAACGCTAAAAGCAAATTAGAAAATAACAGCACGTGGAAAATGTAGGCCTATCTCGTCTTTATAAACAGCAATATCAATTGAAAAAATAATTGCGAAAAGATTATTCTCTTAATAATTTAAACTCGTAGTTAGAACTCTATATTATTAGCAATTATCTTAAGATGCTAATTACACTGCTAAGTTTATTATAAATAGTGTCTCTGCAATTTGTAATTGCACTTGAATGGACTTTCATCTGAATGCACTTTCAGGTGCCGTGTTAAATGGGTCTTATCCGAATAGCTTCTTTCTTTCTTTTATTTCATGTGAAGATACCAGCACTTGTAGACTCCTATCCGAATAGCTTCTTTGGCAGAATTTGCATTTAAACGGCTTCTCACCCGCGAGAATCCGCATGTGTTTCTGTAAATGTTGGTTTTTCCAAAATGTTTTATCGTATTTCGTGCAATGATGTTTTTTTATCCTTTAAAAATTTCCGTTGAGTAAAAATAAGTAATTAGTAAAAATTTAAATATAAATTAATCATGGTAATTTAATTGATTATCATATATTAAAATAATACGGCAAAATCTATAATATGTACTCTAGGTACGATAAGAGATAAGAATTGAAAATTTCCTTTGAGGAATTAAAAAAAAAAAAACTGCCAAATGAAAAGTGTTTCACAAAATAACGGTTTTAGTCACCATTTCTGATTTTAATTAATTTAACTTAAATAGTAAATGTTTAAATTTAATGTAGAATCTTTGCCGAAAATAAAAACAAGCACAGAAATAATACTTTATAATTTTATTGTTGTTTGAGAGTGATGAAATGCGAATGTATTTGAACACAATAATAATTCGAAACATAAAAGTATAATTTTATTTTATTTCGATTTTCTCATGTGACTTTTGGCTGGTTTGAGATATTTTAGCTGTCATATTCATATTATTCTTCATATTTTCAAATGTATAATAAAAAGTTCTTTTAAAATAATATTTTATTCATTTTGCCATTTTACTCTCTTCAAGTAGCAAACAAGTTTTGGTTTCATCATTTTTGTATTCTTGTAGACGTTCATTTTGAAGTCTTCCTATGAAGGGTTTGTTTCTATATTAATTTATAATTTATACTTTAATTTGTTTCTAAATTAAATTATAAAATTAATACGTAATAGTTTAGGAATAAAAAATAACAAATTATTTAATTAAAATAAATGAAATCAAAATGATATAAGCGTATTTAAATGTAAAGAATTTAAGGAAGATATTCGTAAATCAAAAAGTATTTAAATGCTTTTAACATTAACAATAAAATATATTTAAGTCATTACTAAAGAACTACATATACTTCCATACTGATAATTAATCTTTCAATTGATAATTTTTATAAAAAAGATCCAAAGATTCCAATAAAATATTTTTCTGTTTTAATTTTAAAATATACAATAGAACAATAAGCAATTTTTAGCGATTACTGCCAGTTGTAATTTTTTTCGGCTATTGTTTAATGCTATATAATGACATAATTTTCTGGTAACCTCGATGATATTGTCTTGGTAATATTGATGATGTATTGTTTCATGTGAACAATCGTAAGTTAATTATATATTTGTTATATAACTAGGGCTATGTCCAAGTATCCAGAAATAATAGAGAGCAAAAAGTTTTTATAAAATTGTAATTGACATCAATGGAGGTGTTGCCTGTTAAAACTCTGCAGAAGAATCCAATGACTCATTCTGTTTCAAAAGATACCCTTTCACGTCATTATTTTTTATGTAGCTATATTAATGCCGAGTTGCGTGGCATAGTACATTACGTCGTTCGCTTTCTGCCCAGTCTTTCGTTCTGAGTATGCTTGCAAGTATGCCTACAACAAGAAAAAATGACTTTGAATTGAGTTGAAAATTTAAAAAACTGAATTTAGATCAAACTTCTAACTTAGAAGGTAATTTTTGGTTTTTTAAATAAAGTATAATACAAAATATTGTAAATTTTTATAAGATTTTAAAAAGCAAAGATGGTCAATACTCCGATCACTCAATCTAATTCTTATTTTAGTAATGAAAAGTCTTGCTACCGAGAATGCCTTTTCCGATTCAATTGATGTGATTGGAATCGTGTTTAATGCATTTAAGAAAAGACAAATATTATGTGTTTTTCACCTGTATCTTGAAAGATTTCTAGTTCGTTTTTGAGATTGTAGTACTGCTTTTGTTCCCTAGTATTCTTGATTTGTCTACCTCGACTACTTTAATAGAAACATCATAGCCCAATAATTCGGCAGTTCGTTTGTCTTTAATAATCAAATTATGAAGAAAAACTTTATACTCGCTGACGTCGTACTTGTTTGTATCCTTACCCAATTTGCACAACTTGGCGTTACGCAGTCATTGAAGCTACTGGGCATGGTTATGAATTAAGACAGCATAAGCACAATTATTCCAGATATTACTGGTAAAGAATTTTGAGAGTCCTGCCACAAATAAGCTACGTATTGATTATTGACCATTTGTGACGTGCCATAACGAGCAAAAATTAAAAAAAAAAAACTAATAAGTAGGTTTAAAATTAATAAATACAAATGTATTCTGACAGTTCATGAGTTAATTATACTTTCTATTTGCAAAATTTCCTCAACCTTAACGTAAAATAAGAAAAATGTGAATTTTTAAGAAATTTGCGGGATTTCCCAGGATAAGAAAAATTTTCCGGGATATTTCCCGGGTTAAAAAAACAACCAGGTTCTCGGGATCCCTGGATCCCGGAATCCAGTTTGAGAAACCCTAGTCACAATATCAGAATTTTCATATAAATCTTCAAATTCTTTATTAGTACTTATTCTCCACGCTCTCTTATACTAGCCCATATATTCTTCTCAAAATCTTCTTCTCAAATCGTCTCAACTGTTCTCCATGTTTACTTGTCAATGTCCGAGCCTCTGAGCCATACATGATTACTGGTCTTATAATAGTTTTATATATTCTAATCTTACTGTATCTTGATATTTCTTTAGATGTTAGAATTCGTCTTAAAGTATAATAGCTTCCATTTGCTGCCGTCACTCTTGCCTTAATTTCTTCATCGATTTCGTTCTTTTCTGTCATATGAGTTCCTAAGTATTGGAATTTATTCACCTGTTCAAGTTTATGGTCCTTTATATATAGAATTTGTCCACTTGGCCCCTGACAATCTTTTCTAATTAAGTTGATATATTTTGCTTTTTTATCATTAACTGTTAGGCCTTTATCTATTGCTATTTCATCCATTATTTTAAATGCCTCTTCGATTACCTCTTTAGATCTTCCCAATATAACTACATCTGCAAATGCTAAGCAGTGTAAATGTTTCTTAAAAATCGTTTCTCCTGCATCTACATCCATTTCCTAATATACTTTTTTCATTACCACTTCTAATACTAAATTAAATAAAACTTTTGTAAAAATTAAAAGAAACAGTCGTTTCTATAAATTATATAGACGATCGCCATTTTATTTTCTTTCTTGTTCTAGAACAAACTGTTGACGACTACACCTTTCTTTTGAGGCTATTTAGCCGTCCAGTTAGAAATTTTAGAAATTTTAATTGGATTATTTCTGTTTTTTAAGGAACTTTTTAACTGGACGGCTAAGTAGCCTCAAAAGAAAGGTCCAGTCGTCAACAGTTTGTTCTAGAACAAGAAAGAAAATAAAATGGCGATCGTCTATATAATTTATAGAAACGACTGTGTCTTTTAATTTATACAAAAATTCTATCACCCAACAGAAATTCAGTTAAATAAAACTGTAGAAAGCGCATCTCTCTGTTTGAGTCCTTTCTTTATTGGAAATGCTCTTGACATATATCCCTGGATATATGTCAAGAGGACTTCCGTCTTCTCTAAAGTTAACTTTGTTATATTTATAAGTTTTTGAGATATTCCCAATTCCTGGATACTCTTCTAATACTATCGTAAGCTTTTTTAAAGTCGATAAAAACTTGCTGTATCACCAATATGCACCAACTCGTAGCATTTCTCTAGAATTAACCTTATTGTGGAGATTTGATCTATAGTTTATCTGTTATTACGAAAACTGCACTGATAATCTCTTACTATATTTTCCATGTATACTGCTAACCTCTTTGCCAATATTTTTGAAAAATTTATAAACTACATTCAATAAAGTTATTCCTCGGTAGCTACCACAATCTAGTTTGTCTTTTTCTTTGTGGATTGGGCATATTATTCCTCTATTCCAACCTTGTGGAAACCGTTCACTTTTCCAGATTTTCTTAACCAGCTTGCCTATTTCTAGTTCCAATTTCACATCACCTGCTTTTATCATTTTTGATACTATTTCATCCTCCCCCAGGAGCCTTGTTGTTTTTTAGAGTTGTTATTGCCCATCTCAATTCGATTGGTCTTGGATATTTACATCCCCCATTTTCACATTCTCCTCCTCCTTCCTCAGAATTTACCTCTGAGGTTTCTTCGTCTATTTTTGTTTCCGTTTGACCCTCTATAGATTCTACTCCATCGTTTAATATTACTTCAAAATATTCAGCCCACCTATGTAGAATTTTTGTATATTATAATAATCTGTAATACATTACTGGTAGAAAATAGCCGTTTCGCTATATTTTACAAGTCTGCCACATGCGTTTAGTATGAAAGAAATTGTAAAAATATGGAAATAAAGAGAAGACTGTAGTGTCAAGGAAATTGCTGTTTTAGTTAACAGATCTACTCCAGGAATTTATAAAATTTTTGATGAATCATTACCAAAACCATCTAAACATCTGTTAAGAAGACCCAAAATCATATCTTAAAAGAATGATAATCGAATTTTGTCCGTTGCATTACAACAGGATAAATCAGTTTGTCAAATTTTGTATAAAAGTGGATTAAGAATATCAAAACCTATTGTTCATCGAAGAATTTCAACAACTCTACATATGAAATTTGCTGCCTTGATGAAAAAACCACTGCAAACAAAACAACACAAACTGGCAAAAATGTGGGCTGAATATCCCGTTGTAGAATGACCAATGGCTCTTAGTTCATTTCTGTGAGGAAAAAAAATTAATTTGGATGGGCCAGATGAATGAGCTTATTATTGGCACGATATTAGGAAAGCAGGCAACAGGGAATTGGTTCTGTTATGGTGTGGGCTGCTTTGGATTTAATGGTTTATCAAATTTAGTGATTATAACTGGTAGACAGACATCGAAAAGTTATTAAGAAGTCTTAAAAAAGAATTTATTATTGGAGAAAAAATTGGAGGATCTGATTGCATTTTGCAACAGTACAATGGCAGTATTCATTGTTCGCATTCAACAACTAAGTGGCTCGAAGATTATATTAACATTATTCAACTTATGAAGTGACCAGCAAGACGCCCGGACATAAATTCGATTAAAAACTGATGGATCATTTTTGGTCGAAAAATTATTGCTAATAACAAGCGTATTACGACAATTTCTGAGCTTAATAAAAAATTCATTGAGGGCTAATTTAAAATGAATCGAAAAATTTTTCACAATTCAATAAAGTCAATACTTAATTAATTGCATTTTTGAAATCTTTAAGCACAATGGTAGTTGTATTTCATATTAAAACAATTTTCATCAACTTGTGATTTGAACTATTGCTCAAAGTTAAACTTATCTATATTTTTGGGACACACTGTATATTAATCACCCACCTACTGGACGATTTCAACAAAACATGCGGAAACGGAAAATGCTACCGCCAAACTCTAAATGAAAATATGAATTAGAGCCGATTTATTCCATGGCCGGTCCCAAAGGTATTCAGGTATTTCAAGCCCACTCACTTCAAATCTTTACCTCACTATTGTTGAGAGATTGACCGTGGTATGGTAGATAATAGTGTGCAATACGTAGTCATATCTTTACGTATTTTCGTGAAATAATATGAGTTGATTTACTTTCCTGGCTGTCGTACATGCATCATCTGTAAACACTTTTAATTAGTTCTTCAATTAAAAAGCTCTTTACTTTGATCACACGATAACATCCGATTTATTTATTAAATCAATTATTTTTAAAGACTGTATATAAATTTATCATTAAAATGATTTAAGTTTTGAGTTATAAAATACAATGAAACAATAGAAAAAATAGTTAATTTAGCTTGGGTTTATAGCTAAGTAGAAACGTATTATTTAGAGATATTCTCAACTATATTATCTTGGTTTGACTGATGATGTATTATCAAGTGGTAGTCTCTTTAATCCGATTAACGGTAGACTGTCTCACAGCTAAATTAGCTGTGAGACAGTCTACCGTTAATCGGATTAAAAAGACTACCACTTGATAACATAAAATACAGCTACTAAAGAAAATTTAATGATGATGTATTGTTTTATGTAAACAATGGTACATCATTGAGACATTTCGTATATAATTGAACAGAGAATTTTTATATTTGAACAAGGGTCACACTTAAAATATTGCAAAATTTATGCGTAAAATTTGTTTAATATTAATTATTGTTGTTTATATCGAAATAAATAAAACTTTATAATTATTGAATTTAAATATTTCCGCTAAATATGATAATTGTATAAAAATTATACATTACAATTATGTTGTGAATATCTTATATACACATTACGTGAAAAGTAATAAAAATAAATTCAGAACAGATTGTTATATACGTTTGAGTTATTTACTCTGCTTACGAATTTTAAGCCTTTATTTGTTATTGTTTACACTTTGCATTTCTTTTGCATTATTGTCACCATTTGCCTCGTTGCTAGGGCATATTATGACGGGTCGTACACTTGGGAGAAAATAATAAATTACTCGGAATTGTTTAAACCATGGCTAAAGGTTTTATGCTTATATAATGAGGGAAAAAATGAAATATACAATGCAAATAATTTTGTTTTAGAAGTGCTGCTAGTATATACATTACATAGGAAATAGTAAAAACTGTTATAACCATCCCCGCTCTCCTTTACTGTTTTATTCATAAATTTAAATTGAAATTTAATAAACAATTTATAATATTTTAGAAGAATCGGCCGGGAATAGAACTTCGAAACTGCAACTCCCTGATTACCACTGTGCAGAAGCGTTGCCAGTTTTGCTACTCGACCATTCCATTCCAGACATATTTAAAAATGATATAACCATCCTCAGTTACGCACTGTGCTGACTGGGAATGTCTTCAGAGCCCTCGTCCTATAAACTAGAATATATTACAGATCACGGGGGACAGATAAACATATTTTTGTGCAGTAAATCACTATCTTCCACTTTTTTAAGACATTTTATTCAATTAATAATGTTTTTTCTTAAGTAAAATGATTTAATTTAAGAAGCTAACTCTGAGCTCTTGTAAGCTTAAAAAATTTAATTTTAAAGATCAGTAGTTGCTTCAATGTTATTGAGAAGGCCGTTACGTAAAGTAATAAGTCATGAAGGAAGTATCTGGTGATTAAAATACGAATATTTGGTATAATATTCAATTTTTTGGTATAATTCAAATTCAATTTAACTGTTCTACTAATACATGCCACGTAACACATTTAATATATTTACAACACAATTACAGTATTTAAGAATGAAAGAACATCAAGACAATAAGAAGCACCTACATACTTTTACTTGTGAAAGTGACGTAGATATTTTATTCAATAGATTACGCGTTGAGAAGTAAAGTGTTGATATCTTTCTATATATTATCAACTATTTTTTATAAAAAAATTGTTAAAGTTTACATGTTACATTTTTTCTTAAGTGGGGTTGTAGAATTATTTGAGTTGTGTGATCTTGCTTCTGATAGAAAAATGATGACTGGAATTTTATACTTTTTATCAGTGTTCTTGAGCAAGGCATCATTCTCTGTAATTGGCTATTCACATGAACAATTTTCTACGTTTAGTCTCAAAACATTTATGTATATTATGATAAAAATTAAAAAAAGCCAAAATGAAAGATTTTATGTAAACAGTGTAGATGTACGATGTTTATTATTGGAAATGATCGAAAATATCAAAATAGTTTAACACTTGTATTTTGAGCAGTACAGTCAAACCTGTTTTTGTGCGGTCTTTTTCTGTGCGATTTTTATTTGTGCGATTTTTTTGTGCGGTATATGAAAATTTCAATCAAATTGGAACATAATTGACTCCTGTAAAATTTTTAAAAACTCTATTGGTTGTTTTCTATGACATCAGCAGGTTTTTTCATTTTTTATTCAGTAAAATTTTTTTCTCATACGTTTATTTCGGTCCCCTCTTATTTTAATAGCATAAAAACCATAAATATTATGTTATATTTGAACAAATGCGGTAAGTTAGCTCCCCTCCAGCTTTAGACTGCAGGTGTGAAATTTCACGCCTTGTTAAATGAAATAACACTTTCTACAGCTATATTTATCAAATGAAATCATTATTTAACGATTATTTTTAACTTTTTAATGTTAGATTCGTATTTAAGTGGAAATAATTAATTAATATAAAAATTAAAATTCTTAGAGGATTTTTTCCCCATTAGGTGTTGCAGAAAAAGGCCCAAGGAGTTAAAAAAGCAATTCCTAGTTATTTCGTACGGTTTCGAGTTATTTTCTACGTGAGACTTTTCTATGCGGTCCCTATTCACCGCATAAAAAATATTTTTTTAATTGTGTTGCGAAAACTATTTTTTATAGCCACTCGTGAAGTTTCGCGCGATATTTTTATGCATTTTCTTTTATGCGGTCCCTATCCCCCGCATAAAAACAGGTTTGACTGTATTATAAGCACCGGATAAAGTATATTTTAAAAAAGCTTTCAGACATAAAGTTATTTATTAATGCAAAAAACGTAGGCAAATGATTAATTATAAGCATACGTAATTCGGTTATAATTATTGACAAATTACTTTATATTTTAGATTTATGGTAACTTTGTTTCCATACAAAGATTTTCTTTAAACAATTTATCAGTTGAATTTAAATTTAATGTGAATTATAAATGAAATATAGTTATGTAATTATAACCTTAACTGACTAATTATAATTTTATAATTCAAGATCAATTATTTCATGAAAAGATTCGGAAAACCCGAAATAGGAATTTCTATTGGCGACTTCGTTCACGTTCGAAAAAATTTTCTGATTCGGGTAAGTCAATGTATGAGTGCTTATCCACTATTCAATAAACAATTGTCTTTGTTTACAGATAGCGAGTGCTTTATACCCAATATTTTCTTCTATGGTGCAAGTAACTTTAGTGATGAGCAAATCGTGTACTTTAACTTCAATGTCCAATAATTTAACATCCAATCTGAGAAAAATCTGTGTTTTAATAGTTTTCAATTTTACACTTTTGTCAGAATATTTGAAGAAAGTAAGTGAATTAAAAAAATTATAAATATATATCAAATTCTGCGACTATTTATTAGTTAACATTAAATTTGCTTGTAGTAAAAGCTTAGCTAATTTACAAGAATTTTTACGATTATACTGACATTATTTAAATTATTAATAACACTATTAAAGTAAATATTTCAAATTGTGTAAAAATATTCCATAATGACTTAGAAGTAAATTAATGTTTATAATAGTTTCATATATATAAAGCAATTAACTGTTTGAATCGAATTTTTATTATAATTTACGTCGCAAATGCATGCTCAGTAGATGCTGGTGTTAAGTGTTAGGCCAGATTAAAGTGAAGGCATAGCTACTAAAACAAGTGGTATATTAAGCTTCTGTGTTCTTCATATATGTGTCAACATCTGGAAACTACCTAATAATTTGACATGTTCAATATTACGGCCTTCTGTAGTGCTATATATTACGATTTGATTTTTCTACACTTTTCTGTAGTGTATGTGGTATATCACTAGTAGAAGAGTGGACAACATGTACTTTAACCATCCTTCACAGCGGCCGTATTTCTTCAGCGAGTGGAAAGGCTACTTGTTGATTTTTTCAGTTTGAACAATTTTTGTTGTTGTTGTTGTTGTTGTTATTATTATTATTATTATTATTAAATAACTGAAATCAATAATTGGTTATAACATAAAAACATCTTTGTTTTGTCATGTATTAAATGTCACAATTGCCTATTTAACTGTAATAATTTAGTAATTTTTAAAAATACACAAGTAATACTTATGCATTATATGAGATTGTCTGTTCGGGATGCATTAAAGTGAACACTCTTAAAAAATACGGTATACATTAAAAATACATTATACCATAATGGTTATTAATTGGTTCAAAGACGGTTCTAAATTTCTCAATAAATTATTAAAGTTATAATTATTAATTTAGATAAGAGATGGCTTCTAACGTCTACGTCTAGTACCAAATTACTCATTAATAATTACACATTTATCGTTTAATTGAGTTAATGATTTTATTAATAAAATATGCTGTAAACTGCACGTTCCTTCTAGTTCGAGCCAGAGAATTTCTTTTGTAATTTCAAATAGAGTTTAATTAATTTTCTGAAGACAAAGTCCTTCCCGGAACATGGGACCACCATTTTTAACAAATATAATTTTAAAATATCGTCGCCAGGGGGTAGCTTTCCTCATCTACATTTTACCAGCGCCTATTTCGTTGTAGATAAAAGCCGAACCAACCCCAAGAAGGCTTGATGGAGAATAGAAGACGTCCGTACTTTACCAGTTCCTGCTTCTTTACAAATGTTAATATTTTTAATTAGATATATGTTTGTGTTTTTAAAGGACTGTTTGGCGGCCAGTAGCCTAAAAGGAAAGGTCAGTTGCCAAAAGTGTAATGTTTGGAACTTAAAAATGGTGGTCCCATGTTCCGGGAAGGACTTTGTCTTCAGAAAATTAATTAAACATAATTATCGCCATCGGACGAAAATTAACAAATTCAAATAGAGTATTTTTTTCATTTATAAGTTACTCTTGCCACATAATAAAAGGCTTTCACTAAGTAAGTTTCAAAATAAAAAGCTATGTCGATGATACGTATAATAAAGTACGAAGATAAATTTATATAGTTTTGAAACGCAAAATTAGAGAAGATATTTGGAGATATTTATTAAAATAAGAATATATCAAGTTTTCTATATTCACATGCACTTTTACGTTATCCAAACTGCAAAGAAAAGCTCGGATTAAACATTTTTATAAATTAATATTAGATGAAGAGAAAAGTAAACCATTGTTACAAACTCTACGAGTTATGTAAAGTAAACCTAAAGTGATAGCAAGAGATAACTAGCTTTATTTAGGAACTTTCTTACGCATATAAACTAAATTATTTTATCTATCTTTATAGAGAATTAAATAAGTATATTTATAAAAAGTTTATTAAACAGTAGACTATTTATTTATTGTTTATTTTATAATAAAATGATTATAAAGCTACAACTATTCATTAGAGTATGCAATTTCAACTGTTACATTACTCTCAATTATAAATAAATAAACAAATAATTTTATTTGCAAAGGAAAAATTTCCCTATAAGGGGGTAGTACAAGTACAAGTGTTACTTAAAGAATTAGTTTACATATTAAAAATACGCATTACATATTTTTGTAACGATTATTAACCAGCATGATTTATTACAAGACACTGTTAATACCTTTAAGATATAATATTATAAAGGATTTGCCTAAACGACCAACAACAAATCATTAGGTGTTACCAAGAATTTTTTCAGTGGTTTTAACAAAGTAGTTATAAATTTTGTAGGCATCCTTTCTGCTGATGGAATTTAGATTTAATTTTAAAGTCGAGAAGTGATCCATCGTTGCATATTCTTATAATGTCATATCGTTCACGCAGTTTGGTTAGTGCTTGGCAATTTTGGAGTAGATGGAGCATAGAAAAGTCATCAGATTGGCATAATTGGCAGTAAGTGTTCGAAAAATTTATATATGTATTATTAACAAAGAGAGAATATTTGTTGAGACGTAGCTGCATTATCAGACGTTTTACGTTTAGATCGGTTGGTTGCCACATATAGGGTTGAAAAGAGGGAATATTGAATATATTAATATACCAAGGATGGTAGTTGCTTTGATTTAGAGAGAGTTGGTCTTTAATAATAGATTGGGATATAGCCGAATTTAGTAGGAGATTATAGGCGAATTTCCAATCTTAGATCGTGTCGGTGAACAGTAGTTCCGATATACCAAAATAGTTGAAAATTCTTCGAAATTTATAATACCAGAGCTGCTTGTTTTTCTCGTTATTGCACTGCTTTACCATTTCTTGATATAAAAATTCTGTATTATCATCACTTTTGTATTTAAGTCTGTAGTAAAATTTTATAATACGTTTTAATAAATGGGGAAAGGTCCAAGTGCGACTTGTCTCGTGACGGATAGCGTATCCAGGTATTGTATTTTCAAGATGGAATAACTTTCGGAGGAAGTAAATATGCAGAATTTCGAGGTTGTATAAATAATCCAGTCCCCATATTGGACTTGAATAGTAAATAATAGGATTTACAATGGTGTTGTAGAGTTTAAAATGGATGTTCAAATTTGATGTTTTCATTGTTGCACATAGAAATAATAGATTATCAATTGCTTGTTTAACTTTAATACTTAATTTTGATATTTGGGTTTTAAAGGTCAAATTCCAATCAAACACGACTCCTAGATATGTGACTTCGTTGACTATTTGCAGTGGAGTATTTTCGTGATAAATTTTTGTGTCTTTATTAGATAGTTTGTTGTTCTTACGAAAAATTACTATATTAGTTTTAGTCGGGTTTATTTCCAAGTAGATTGAATTAAGATAAAGGTTGAGTTGATTAATCTTGCGTTGAAGTGATATTTTATTTGGGGCTAGTATAACTAGATCGTCGGCAAAGAGGATGTAATGAAATGTTCGATTTTTTATTTCAATGCCTTCGGAAGGATTGTTAAAAAGATGGTCGATGCCCAATAAATAGAAATTAAATAGGTAAGGTGACAAGGGGTCACCCTGGAGCACTCCACGAGAAAGAATTAATGAAGGAGAAATCGTATTGCCTTGTTTAATTTTAACGGAATAATTTGAGTAAAGCTTATTTATGGCAGATGTAAATTTAGCACTAGCACCACAGGCTTTTAAGTTATTTATCAGTAATGGAGTATAGACTGAATCGAAGGCTTTTTTTATGTCGATGAATGCAGCATAAACTTTCCTATGTTTTTTTGTAAGATAAAGCTGAATTATCATTAGTAGAATAAGGATGGCTGATTCAGTTCCTTTATTTTTTGAAAAGGCATATTGGAATTTAGCTTCTAAATCGTTGACTTTAGTCCATTGTTGGAATTTGGTTGTTAACATTGAAGTAAAACATTTTCTTATTGTAGACAGCAGTGCTATAGGTCTATAGTTGTTAGGTGAAGACTTGTCACCCCTTTTATATAGCATAGTAAGAATAACTGTATTCCAAGAGTCAGGAAAGGAAGTTGCTTTATACATAATATTAAAAATATTAAGTAGTTTTAATCTGGAACTATTAGGTAGCATTTTTAGAAATTTATTAGGAATGTTATCATGACCTGGGGTTGAATTGATTTTTATTTTTTGAATTGCTTCGTTTAGATCATCAATTGAAAAGTCAGCATCCAGGTGTTCGTTGTATGCCTGTATGTTTAATATTGTTGGTGGATCTAAGTGAATTATTGAAAATCGTTGGTAGAAATTTTTCCAAGTGTCGAAGTCAATAATTGGTGAATTTTCGCTTATGCTAGGTTTAAATCGATATCTTCTTACTGTAGTCCAAAATAATTTGTTGTCTTTGTTATATTTAATTAAGTTTAATTCAAGCTTCTTGAAGTAATTTTTCTTTTTTGTCTTAATTAGGTTGTTATAAGCTCGTTTAGCATCTTTATAGTTGTTAAATTGATGTCGTTAGAGTTTAATCTGAATATTTTTAGTGACATAAACTTAAACACTGGGCGAATTTTTCATCCTTTTTATTCGGTTGGTCCAACCGAATAAAAAGGATGAAAAATTCGCCCAGTGTTTAAGTTTATGTCACTACATTGTGTCTTCGAAAGAAAAGAAAAGAAAATACAAAACACGGTTTCCTCAAGATAGAACTATCTTTATAGTTGTTAAAATTGATGTCGTTAGAGTTTAATCTGAATATTTTTAGTTTAGTCTTTTTTCCATTCTCTTTTTATAACAGTCAGAGTCAAACCAGCCCTTTCTAAATCCATGATTAAGTTTTCTTTTACCATTATTCAAAACAATATAGTCATTCATTATATTAATCATTAACCTGTATAAATCTTCGCTATTGTTTTCTATTACAGTCGGGATGTCGCCAAATCGGTTTTCAATTTCTTTAGAGTACCTGCAAGTTTTGTATTGTACACGTTGTTTTTTGGATGGTAATTTGTCAGAGTTTTTTGTCGAGAATAATAGAAGTTTTACCATTGTGGGGAAATGATCGGAGATATCAAAGTTAATAACATTGAAGTCCATGCAGCAATCTAGTAATAATTCCGAACAAATCATGAAGTCAATCGTTGATTTTCCTGTATGTGTTAAACAAGTAAATTCTGCTGGTATATCAGTTTCAATTCGACCATTGATTATATACATTTTAAGATTCGTTATTATTTCTATTAATTTTTGCCCCAGTCTGTTTAGGTGTTTATCTTTCGAGAAGCGAATATTTTGTATTAATGGATTAGTACCTTTATATTTGGAGTCCATTCTGTTGGCTATTCTTGCATTGAAATCACCCAATATTATGGAGTAAGGAGTCATGTATTGCCAAGTCTCGACGTGTTTAGATATTTCATTCAAAGTTGTTATATCGTCTGGTGGAATATAAGCAAGTATTAAATTTATTAGATTATTTTTGATATTTGCAAGCATAGGTTTATTGATTTGAATAAGAAGCAAAATAAAGTTCTTAGATTTTTTTGTTTGTAGTATTTTACAGACACCTTTTTTTAATAGTAAACAGAGGCCTCCACTTGGACGGCCTGGGCCAATAGGTTTATTTGCCGTTACTGATTCGATTATAAATTTCTCGAAAAATTTTGACTTGTAGACCAATTCTGAGGTTAACCAGGTTTCAGTAATAGCCAAGATGTCTGGTTCATATTTAGATGTAAAAGCATCAATTTGAGGTATTTTATGTTTGAGGCCCTGACTATTCCAATTAATAACAATAAGGCATTGGTTGTTAGAATGTGACTTGCGAACTCGAGACTTGTCTTGTTTGTTAATTTGTCATTTAGTTGTATCTGTTCTTGACGATGGAAGAAAAGTGTCTGCCTGTACCAGTTTTCCAGTGGTTAAATTATAGGTCAGCTTTTCATGGTTGATTAGTAAAACATCATTCCGCAGTTTAACCTGAGGATATTGTTTACGTAGTTCGTAAAAAGTTGGTAGTAAGAATTTCCGTCTAGCTCTTGAATTATTAGTTAAGTCCGGTGATATTTGTAAATTATTCCATTCTTCTAACAAATTTTGTTGTTTTTTCCGTATAATAGTAGTAAAAATACGGTCTCTAATTTGATTATTGCTGAGAGTGATTCTTAATGTTATGTTGGGCGTTTTAGACAATTGAATTACCTCTAGTATATCTTCTTGAGCTATATTTTGTAGATTTAAGAGAGAAGTAATAAAATTATGTATTTCTGCTCTTGAAGTGGTTTTATGGTTTGGATAATTATACATGATAATATTATTATAGCGATGTTCGTTAATTAACGAGTCCATTTTGAATGAATGCAATCATTGTTAGTTTGTAACTTATCTACCTGTTGTTTTAAGTTTGTTATTTGTTTCTCCATTTTCATCTGATGATCCTTCGTTTCACGGATATTTTCATGAATAATTTCTAGATCTTGTTTTATCTTAACCATTTATCTAAAGAGTTTGTAGTTAGCAGAATTAATCAGTTCCGATATTTTGTTCCATAACACTGAAGTAGAGGTGTCTGGAAGGTTGTCCGGTTGGTTAATGTTACCTTAGGATCCAAAATGGCGGAGGTGGGATTTTTTCCCTACTTCGGAGACTACTACGGGGAAAAAAACTTTCCCTGGAGTCGTGACGTCGACGCCGTTGAGAATTTTTCCCCGTTCGGTTTCGACCCTGCGTTCGACGTGGCCGAGTTTCCTCTAACCTCGAAACGGACGGTAGTGTGTATTTGCGACGGTAGAGGGAGCTTTTTCGTAGCGTCGTGCGAGAGTAAAATCGGCGGGAAATACGTAGGGGTGTTACGAACGAATATGCAAATGCATGATCTACGACGTGATTCTGTTCCTTTCCGGGCAATTTTATGCAAATCGACTAGTTTCCAGTTGGAATCGTTTGCTGTAGTGTTGCGACGAATTGCGTATTGGAATAATTGCTGTTTTATTTCGTTACGATATTTCATTCTCGCACAATTTATTATCGGTAAACGTATAGTTTATTTGCAATTGTTCGATAATGAGTAGTTTTGCAGATTTGAGTTGTAACGACGAATTTTGGTCGAAATGCACCACCCGTGATTTCTCCATGTTAATTGAAGACGACTTTTTGGAACCAGGTTTGCCTCCCAGTATCGATAACGCATTGAAATTTACTGTAAAATTAGGCATACAGCCGACCGAGTCCGTTTGCATTCATTGCGATTCTTTATGCAAATTATACTGTCGGAGTAATAGAGAAAGCTGTTTCTTGCGATGTAGTAAGTGCGGAACGAAGACCTCTGCCTTTGATGGAACATTTAAAAGTAAATTTGGCCACATTTCTTGGAGTTGCATTCTGTCGTTTATATGGCACTAACTATGTCTGGAATGTACGGCGACGACCTCGGCGATTGCGGCAGACAAATCCAGAAAAACGGGAGTCGATTGGTCCAATCACATACGGTTGGTATTGCTTATAGCTTTGAGTAATTTGACATCGTTTAAAAAAGGAGTGCCGAATAAAACGGTGGAAATCGACGAAACCGTAATTTGTAAAAGAAAGTACGAAAAAGGGCGTATATTTAAAAATACGTTCGGAAAGGAAAAAAAAAAGATAGGAAGAAGCAGGCAACCACCATCGAAAAGTGAGTAAAAAAATTCTTTATTTTTTTATTGTTTATTTCGGTTAATATCCGCGGAGTGTGCAGAGAATTTCAAGATGGCGGCCGGAAACGCAGCCATCTTGAATCGAGGGAAAATTTTTTTCCCCGTCGCAGTCTCCAACGTAGGAAAAAATTTCCCCCGCCGCCATTTTGGATCCTAGGGTAACATTAACCGTCCGGTTTAGTAGAAGGATAATAGTCAGACTTGGTAGACTCACCTGAAATGTTATTTACACTTATTTGCGATGAATTTAAGTTGGAATTCATTTCGTCGCTAGGCTCTTCATGAAGGTTTTTTTCAGAGTTGAAGATAAAGTCCATTATCGTCCTAGAGTTTGACGGAAGAGGTTGGTTCTTCTTGGTATCCGGTTTGGCACGATTTATTGGAGGTCTTCCCCGCTTAGGTGGAGAGCGTTGCATATTTGTTAATGATGTAATTATTGAAGTATTAATCTTCGTAAGTTACAAATTTACACTTATAACGTTAATAGAAAGTCAAAAACGTTTGTATCTTAGGCTTAGTGTGGATGACCAGGAGAACAAGAAAAAACGCCAGCAGCCTCAATGGATGAACACGCCCCCCATTACTCTCAATTATTATGAAATATAATTTAAATGACTGAAAGTTTTAATTTCAGTTACTATATTTTATTTTAAATTTTAATGTGTGTTTTCAGTCCACAAACAATATTATAACATTTATTCTATTTAATAAATCTGTTATAGTAATGTTTCTGTTATGTTTAATAAGTTACATAATGTTGTCATACAATCTCTCAGACTATTACTTATCTGAGAACCGTGTTTTAATGTAATTTAAACAGAGTTAATCAAAACCACTTTAATGATGCATACTGTAAACATTTTATAATAATTGCTAAATATTAAAGCAATTTATATACTGGATTTTTGCTTTCATCTAACAATATATAGCATTTAAAAGAAATCTCTATTGGTCACCTGATACTGTATTTTGTAATTTCATTAAAACTCTTACTTCAGAAATTTCAACATATTTACACTGAAACACAGTATATGCATCAGTTAGCATTATTTGTATCAAAATATGAATTTATAAATACAATTATAATTATAAAATATGCATTAATTTTATTTGAAGTTTTCTTATTCAATATGTTCAAGAAACCTTGTCTGGCTGTTTTTCCTGGTAAAAGAAAACATCAACTATGAGAGAAAAATAATGTTCTGCAGTTTTTTAAGCAAGTAATGATTTATTATTAAATTAGAAATCTTATACAGCAGAAATTTTATCAATAATTAATAAATATTAATATTTCTTATCACAAATATGTGTTTTTTAAATCTAAAGAAACAATGTTCAGCTATCTGTGCTAATTAAATAGTGGAAAATGCTTAAAGAAATTTTAGAAACTGAGAGAAGAAATTTGGAGTTTTATGAATGAAAATGACCAGAATATTCCTGAATTACGGTATATGATGGACATTGGCTTTCGGATTTATGTTTCCTTACAAATCTCAATGAAATTAAATAAACTTAATTAGCAGCATTAAATAAAAACAACTTGATAACAGACTGTTATCAAAATATAGAAGCATTTATAGCAAAACTCAAACTTTATGATAGTCAGTTAAGTAAAAACTACAGTTCAGCGTTCAAAATTACATAAAACATTTTTCTAAATATTCACAAGAAATTACTAATTTACTAAGAGAATTTTAAGAAATATATTCATATTTAAAAATTTATGAGAATATATTCAATATTTTCTTTTGCCCATTTGGCAATATTGTGGAACAAAGTTCAACAAATTTTCAGATAGATTTGATAGATCTTTAGTTATCTTCTGAATTGAAAACATGTTGAGGCCAATAACAAAGTTCAGTTTTATACAAAATACATCCGTAACGATAAAATTCCATAACCTAAAAAAATGCAATCAGCACTGCAGCTACTATAGGAATCATTTATCTTTGAAAAACTTTTTATCAAAATTAGATTGTTAAATGTAAAGTTGTAACAGATTGACCGATAAAAATTTAAAAATCCAACTATGTTCTACAACATAAAAGTACCTGTTGATATTAAAAATTATTGTAGTGTTTATGAAACCGTGCCGGTGCTTTTTCTGCAACTTAAACACAAACTATATGGTGTATTTTCTCGGACACATTGCCATGTGTCCGAGAAAATACACCATATAGTTTGTGTTCAAGTTGCAAATTAAAAATTATGTAAAAGTATTGAAAAGCAATTTTCACATTACAATACAAAATACTGTAAAACTGTATGTGTTTTGTTGTAAATAAATATGTGTGGCCGCCAGTGTATTTTTACTTTTGGTTTTGGCCCAGTAAACAATTTCAGTTGAACAACACTGCTCTAGATTTTAGGTATAATAAACTCTTGTTATATTTGTTTAAAAACCTGGTTACCTGTCATTACTCGGATTACTCCCCGACCTCTCCACTTGACAACTAGTCCTCCTGTTTTATAGCCATCCAGTGACAGTGAGCGGTTTTCGTCAAACCGTAGCTAGTCAAAGTGGCAAGACGCAAGCATTGCCCACAGTGACTCACATCGTTATGATAATAAAATTAAATTTTTAATTACATCTTTTAAATTACAATAAATTTTACACATCATTTAAATGATGTTTCAAAACGCATTAGATGTATATACTTTTGAGTAAAAACTTTTATAGTTTTGTATCTAATCTTCTCCAATGCCACAAAAACGCCAAAATTTAATACAATAGTAATTTGCCGACAGTCTTTCTAATAACAATAACAGAAAGTATTATTTTTCATTTACATCTGCTTTTGGTAACTACTGTTCACGTGGAATCTATCGATAGAAATACATTTTTAATACATGAATTTTTTTGGGTGTACGTTTTCACCGCTTAGTTGCTGTTTATAGCGAGTTGTATCGATTTTTCGAAACACATTTGCTTTAGAAATGTTAGTAACAATAATGAGAGATTCTTATTTGTATAATATTCGGTATAATTTATGTATTTATTGCAACAAAAGTTTACTAAAACTTTATAAATTTTAACAAAGTGAAATTGTAATAAAAAACATGCATATATTCTAACGACATAAATTAAACACTAATTTGTTAAATTTACATAACTTTTACATTGTCAAAGTTTATAGTTAAGTTCTCTAAGAAAGTTATTCGCATCAACAAATAACACAAATCACTCCGAAAAACGCTTCAATTGTGTTTATATAAATTCATTCATAATTTTTTCCTGTGATTTTCGCTTATTTATTCAAAATTTCTCGTTTCATCGATTGTCAATGAAACAATTTTAATTTCTTTTTTCGTGACAGAAAAGTGTCGTAACGATTTTAAGCTTACTATTTCATATACGAATATAGATAGTAAATTTTAACAAAATTCTTTAGTTATACTGTACCATAATACTCTGATTAACGTTTTTCTTTATACATAATAAAAATTTCTCGATAATAATTTTATACGATTGAAAATTACAATCAATGTAACTGTTGCAATTTTTATCAGAATAGCTGACAACTGTTTACGAAAAAGTATAAAATTCGATGTTTTCTGCTGTTTAATTAGTAAATATCTATAAATGATAAACAATTGAAATTAGAATTAAAAATTTTTACTGCTATTTTGGGAATAATACATCTCATCAGTAATTTCCAAATGTATAATTGATAAGTAATTAACAGCAATACAAACTTATAATTAACTTTACTTTTAGCAATAAATTTATTTTGAACTAAATTAGACGTTTAATGTATGACGTTTAAAATTGTAATATTTAATTTTATTTACTTTATATTCAATTGTTTATGCAACATAATAAAATAATTAAATTGATTAATTGCGAAAATATTTCTCGCAATGTTTCGTTATAGCGTATTTTTTTCATACAAATGACAATTTAAATATTTAATTCGTGAAAAATATATTTGGATTGTACATGAGTAGAGAAATGTAGGTCAAGTACACTTTAGTTTATAGAAACAATACATATCGAAAATATATATATTTTTTAATCTCCTGGGAGTACTCACTTTAGTTTTTCAATAGAACCCATCTCTATTCTCAAAATTATATCTTTTGCTATATTATAATAAATAAAAATGTAGGTAATTTTTAAAACAAAATCTTATAAAAAAATGCCATATCACACATTTTTGGTTATTTATTTTGATTAGTAATGTCAAATATTTTTTAAAACAAAATTTCATAAATGCTGAAATAGTTACATAACACGTTGCTAGATTTTTATTCAAGCGAATAAAAGTATAATATCCTTTTACAATAGTAATATACTGTAATATTGTACTATAATCAATAATAATAATAATAATAATATATAACAGTGAATAGAATGAAAAAACAAATCTTCGAAAGTTTACAATGAGCTTCACTGTTTACACTTGTTACAAATAAAATGCTAAATATTTTCTTGATCGGCATATTTAATATGAGCTCAATCCTTACACGCAGTACACAGTACCAAGACTTCGTAAATGAATTTTTAATCTTGATCTTTCATATAAACAATTAATTGTTTATCCATATCATCATCGAATGTCTTTTCCAATCTAAATGCCCATACTCATAATCTTGTCTACATCGATTGGTCTCATTCGATCTATAGTTTTTTGAAATTTAAATGTCGAAATTCCCTGTTATTAAGTTATACTGTTGACGAGAACTTTATCTATTGCCATTTTTATTCTAGTTTTGGTTCATTCTCTTCATTACATGTTGCATATTCTTCCGTTTTTCTCTAAATTGAGAAGAAATAAACTGAAGCCTTTTCCTTAAAAAATATTTTTTGTCGGTACTAGATAACAGCCAAGTGCTAACATTTTGGAGATTGTCCTTTGTATACAGTTTTATACTGTAAAACTAATACAATTTATCTTAACCTGATATTATATAAACAAAAACACCTTAAAATAAAATTAAATAATTATTCTGAAAGTAGAATTAAATCCGTAAATATAACTTTTGATTCACCAAGTACCAACAAGAACCTTATGTGGCTCGTGATTTCCTCAACCCTAATCAACAAATTAATCCCTTAACTATACGATCGATGTCGATAATATTTTTCTGCTTATTTTGTAAAATGCTGCTACTTAGTGTTTCTGTAAGAGAGTCCAGACTATATGACTTTTCCCTAATACTTTAATCCAAACTTATAATTAAAGACAATGCTACCTTTCTGTCAGAACATATCTATCGCAAAATTTTTACGAAGAATTTCCAATGTAATTTATAAAAAAAGCCAATACACAAAAAACGTTAGAAAATATTCGAAAATACAGTTAAATCAATAAGTCAGATTCGGACTAAGGTTACCATAGATACATCTACTGTACCCGTAAACAACTACATCCTCTTTATACCATTTTTCCAATTGACAAGTTGGTAAGTTAGTTTGAGGTAAGTAGTCGTTTGTCTGTGTATATATCATGAATTTTGAGTTTTTTCCATGGCACTTGAAAACAATAAATATAAAACCGAACTCTTCTCCATTTTTAAAGTAAAAATTTACGAAATGTATTGTTGGAAAATTTTTTTGTGAAGAAAAAAGTACTTTGAAAATACGTACTGTTTCCATAACGACGACGGGTGTATACAACGTATGGAATGTGTAACACTTACACACCAAACGAGAAAATTAGTAGCCGTAAACACTGTGGAAAATGAAATTCCTTTTGTTGTTTTTCTCACTTTTTGAGAGTTTCAACCGCATTTGGTCGAATAAAAGTAAGTACTGTAAATTCTAGTAAATCTGATATACTCGTAAGTTGATAATGTATTCATTTCATATGAGAAGGTAAAAACAAGAATCCCATTTAATTGTTTTTTGAGTGTTGTTTCAATTGCGGCACCTTTATTTTTTTAGTTTCAGATTCTGGCATATTCGATTTTGATGTATAATATTTATTAAATATTCTCTTGATCGGATTTTTTAAATATCGAAAACTAAAAATTCTTATAATTAAAATTGTCTGTGGCATTAGAATTCTTATATTTAGCGTGCAATGTTTTACAAAATATATTTTATCTTGAATTCTTAGAAATTTCACAAAATCCGGTGTCAGAAAAGTATTCAATCAATTTACGTATTTGTAGAGAAATGAACATTAAAAATTTACAGATTCATATGCAGGGAAAGCTTTAAAACAATGGTTAACTGTACGTATGTTAATTTTTCCACATTATCATATAATATTGGGAATTCTATTAGTCAAATGGGTTACTCACATATATCTACTTAACGCATTAATGAAAAAAATGAGGTATCCTTATTGTATTTCTCCCGAGTTATCAAGTTTATAAATTCTTTGAATCTATTGATTCTATTCTTATTTAAAAACTTTCACGTCATAAACTTGTTTCAAGGATTGTGTACACAAATCATTACGTAAATCTTTCGAATTTAGAGAAGCATTTCGAATCCATTAATAATGATTAATGGATTCGAGATGAATATTATATTTTACAAAAGGTATGTGGACTATGTGTGAACTATTTAGAATAACGGCAAGAAAATACACGAGTTCGTACAGGTAATTAACAATAGCAACAACGATAAATTAAAACTTAAACTGGAACAGAAAACTCACGAACAGATATATTTTTTAGATATACACATTTATATGAAAGGATATTGTTTACTATGGGTATCTAAAAAAAATCAACACGTAGTCCACTATACATTCCGGCTAACTCAAACAACCCCTACGGATACAAACACTGCTTTTCTTGCACTCATTAGAAGAGCGTATTCATATTGCTCTTGATTTAGAATCAAGTGAGTTAGTAGAACCAAAGGTTAAATTTTTTAAAAAACATCCGAATTCAGTTACACCTGAAGATAGCCTATTTTTTGGGTTGGTAACGTTAGTGTTTTGTTTAATAAACATTTCTCTGTTACAGCAGATGAATTGGTAGTTTATAAAGTATTTAAAAACTGAATTTGATATTTGGTTGGTGTAGAATATGATGTTATGTGAGCTTTTTTCGATTTGAATTTTAGAAATGATTCACAAGTCTAAAAAGCTGTGTATAAAATTACATCGTTTTTTGCAAGACTTACAGATTTCCAACGGATAGAGGACATAAGTGCACTTACTGTGGAGAAAATTAGAAAAAAAATATATGTATATGATTTTAAATTTCTTCTAATGAGACGACATTCTCAGGAATTCATAGAGAACTTGTTCTGTATTGTTCGCGTTAGAAATGGTAACAATTTCCCCCAAATGTTTTTCTTTTTACGTAGAAGATACGTTCTTGAAAAAGTCGTGCAAAAAGTACAGTACGTTTCTTATAGTAAAATAAGAGATACGTCTCAAGTTATTAGAAAACCTTGTAAAATGAAATTTTCTATGTTCCATGTCAGGTCCCCTAATATTGGCAATTATCTCGGCGCAGGTTGCTCTCGTTTCGGATTTACGTAATGGTTCCTCTGCAGTTTGTGTACTAGTCAACTCTGGGACGTCTTTGAGCTAATATTTTCGTCTTCTGTCGACTCCACGTTTGCCTTCGATTTTACCTTTTAGTGTTGCCAGCAGAATTTGGTATTTTTCCTCTTTAAAATATGCTGAAGGTAGTCAATCTTATGGCATTTAGTTGTCACTTATGAGTAGTGATGGCTATCTGTAGTACTGAATTGTCGATTTTTTTCTGTCCAAGAGATATGTAACATTTCAAATGCTTTAAGTCGGTTTGTAGTATTAAATTTAAGGGTTTAAGTTTCTACACCAGATAATAATACACACCAAATGTAACATTTCACCATCCTTACACGTTGCTTAAGGTTTAGATTATCTTTTCAGAAATAGGATTTCATGTAGAACAATGTGGCACCTGTAGTTCTATTCTAGATTTTCCTTCTTTATCGGGATCTACCTCCTTAGTATTGAGGCTTTCAACGTACTTGAACAGCAAGACTGTCCTTTATTTACTGGCCATTCAGGTAAAGAGTTGTGTTTATATGTTTTTGATGGATAAAAATCATATATTTGGTTTTTGCTTTGTTAAAATTTAAGCTTGCTCTGTTTCCAGATTTACTGATGTTGTATAATAGTAGTAGTAGTGGTTTGGGAAGCTTTGATCACAGAATTAATTTTCTAATTACAAATTTAAATTAAATTAATTTTTAAAAATTAATTTAATTTATATTTATAAAAACATTTAATAATTAATACAGAAACTTTGTTTTAAAGTTAAAATAAAATTAATTTAATTCAAATTTGTAATTAGAAAATTAATTTTGTGATCAAAGCTTCCCAAACCACTACTACTAATAGGTACTTAAGTTTTCTAATGTTATTCGCAGTCGACCGCATACCTAATGGTGTTGATGAAAATGCTATTAATCTTGACATTTATTTTTATCCTGTCCAAAGCCATTTTCAAAATGCGAACAGAGTAAAGATCTAATAGGAGAGGTGAGAAGATGCAACACTAGAGTACTCCTCTCTGTATTTCTAATTCTGGTTATACCATTCCTCCAATTTTAACCTGCGCTTTTTGTTGCCAGTACAGATGTTTTTTATCACACTGATATTGTGAGGAACCAGTGGTAATGTTTGACCGGTGAAAACTGCTCACGGGGGCCAGTATATCATGTTCTTCCTTGCGAGATTCCCGCATTTCAGGATTGGCTTGTTAGGGTGAGTAAGAAGGTGAGAGAGGTCGTCAAGAAAGCGTGGGCGATATCAGAGTAATAGACACCATTAACCAACGGAAAAGAGTGAACTTGTAATGCATATCTAAAACAAACGAAAGGCTTACGAATACGGGTACAAAAGGATATTCTAAGTCGCGTATAACGGAAAGAGTTGGATTTGGGTTCGAACTACCCAAATCCTCTGATAACAAACTGCAAATCAAGAGAGGTTTGCGAAACATCCTACCACTTTTTCCTGTTTCGAGATTATGTAGATGCACTGGAGGTCTTCTGTTAATAGTTAATCTGAAGAAGTTACTCCTAAGAAACGATCGCCTTGAAGTGAGAGTGCATCATCCTTATATTCGTTTTTGGCATGGGAAAATGTTCAAGTGATCGAGTGTTGTTGAAGACGAAGGTTGCAGGTGCTGGGTCATGGGTGATCCGAGGAAACAATGAGAAGTTGTCGAAATGGGACGTAGTAGAATATAAGCTTTCGTCTGTGAAATGTAAGTCATCCTGTTTATACGGCAGAATGTTGACATTTTCATCCCTTTAACAATAAATTGTTATACTTTGTTAGGGTTTGTTGATGAGAAGGATGACATTCAATCCTTTTTCTGCCTGGTGTTATCTTAACGATCGCAGTACAGAATTAGGCTTAGGAATTCCCGTAAAACCGAGTGAAGTCAGGTTCTCGATCTCACAATATCTTTACCGTCCATACCAGCCTGTTTGATTGTATATATTAGTTTTCCCTGGTTAACCTTATCAAAGCTTTTTTTATAGTTAATAAAGCATGAAAACGATTAATAGAAGCTACTAATATATATTTTTTAAGCATTCAGCAAAAGACGTGCCGGTATTTCCTACATGCAACCAAAACGGAGGGAACATTTAAATGCAAAATGGTCCCTCTCCAAGATATAAAAAAGTTTCATTAAAACGTTTATACGAGAAATGATTAAATGTATCAAGACAACTACATTTTAAAATTTAGCACATCTGTATCAGTAAAAAGGAGGAGATCAACCAGTGGGCACGACAGTACACATTCTACGATGACAAGTATTTTATAGAAACGAAAAACAACGGCACGGTTCCAGTTTGGCTGAACATGTTCAAGCGTGTGCTCAGTATTTCAAGATTTAGAATTAACGGCATTTTGTAACGTTTCCGGAAAACAGGACAGCATTGCAAAAAAAGTAAACGTGGTGATAGAGTTTCCGTTAAAAATGTTATGCATTTTATAAATACAGTAGAGAGTCTTTTATCCGAACACCGGTTATCCGAACGCTTTCCAGTCAGACTGTGTCGTCCTGAATCGAACTTTTTCGATACTAGATTTATTTCTAAAGTATATTTTTTATGTTTTTATATTTTTCAATATATTTATTTTGTTTGTACAAAATAAAGAAATAATTTTTAAGGATACAATAGCCTCGATTATTATTATTAAAATGTTCGTTAGGCTTAAAATCGACGAAAATCCAACACGAAGCGACACGCAACAAAGAAAAATTTCAACATCGGACAGGTTAATATATTTTTTCGTACATAATCGGTTATACGAAAAATCAGTTAGCCGAACAATCCCAGTCCCCAATTGACTCGGATAAACGACTCTCTACTGTAGTTTTAAATGTTCAGAACCTCACTAATGTACCAAATACACAGGCAGAAAGTACCTTCCTGTAGAATGAAGTGTAAAAAACTGTAAAAAATGTACAATAGTCAATCACAGACAGTACTATTAATTTAAATGTTTCATATTTGTTCTTTAGATGTATTTTCAACACAATGTACAACGTAAGCTTCGGATTTCCAAGGGTCGGTCGACATTTGTTCTACTTGTCTTCACAAGATGAAAAGATAAACCATGTGGGTTCAGAACAAGAAAAGGAAAAGCTTATGTCAGAAAAACGCATCTATAAATTGCGAGAAAAGGCTTATTACATGACACTGACCGTAAAATTCTAACTTTAACTTATGACTGTCGAATGAATTTGCAATTGCCAAAACTACCGGACCAAGACACCTACTATAATAGGCGAATTTATCTGAACAATTTCACTGTGGTAAGTGGAAATTCAAAAGGCAATTGACCCCTGACAATGTAACAGTATATTTGGAATGAAAATGAGTTTTCGACAGGCTTAAACAACATTGCTTCTTGCGTTTTCAACGCGTTAATGACATCAATAATGGAAGGGCCCATGGAGACAGTTCGCTTACTATGTGATGGATGTGGTGGCCAGAACAAAACTTCAATTGTTCTACCCATAGCTTGTTTCTGGCTATCAAGACATGCACCTAGAAACACAAAAAACATGGAGGTTTTCCCCATTTCACAAGGACACAGCTTTTTCTCACCAGACAGAGTGTTTGGAATAACAGAAAAAGCAATAAGAAAGAAAGAAGTCAATTTACCATCCACAGACATTATAAGATACTGTAACATGAAGAAAGTGGATGAAGATGGTCAGATTTTCGATTGGAAAGGACAAAAGGATGCCTTTATGAAGAAACCATCTTAATTTCATTTTCAGCTTGCAGCATGAACAAGAATAATCGTAAAAAACTCAAACCAATAAACTGCTTGTTAAAGGAAAATACATTTACAGATTCTTGCTTTGTTAGGGACTTGTGTCCAAGGAGGACACAAGTCCTAACAAAGCAAAAATGCTAATGTTTAATATGAATCCACTGTTATTCCTAAATCAAACACAATAAAACAAGCAAATAATAATGATCTAAATCATTTATTAAACAAACATTATAGCGATCATTGTGTAGAAAATGAAGATTTGCTTTTCTACACAAATATCATTGATGGGGCTTCTGATGACTATGAAAAAGATAAACCAACTTGTGAACGTATTGATTAAGTAAGTTACGTCAATGTTTGAAATATTCTCTAGGTTTTTCACTATCTGCAATTAATAAAGATTGTATGCAGTTTAATTTTTGGTGTTTATTTCCCTCCATAAATTAATGTTAAAATTCATTTTCGTTGGTTTTTGTTGTTTTCGATTATGTTAACTGTTTTGGTTCATAACTAAAATTCTCCATATAAGTTTGTCGCAAAACTCACATTTAACCGTAATTCGCTGCAAAAGTCACAATGTCAATTTTTTAAAGTTAAATCATAGTTTTCCCTCTTTTACAATGAATTTGAGGCTGTGTGCAAATAGTTTCTATGCCAACAAAGATATCATAAAAAAAATTGATATAATATATGTGTCAACAATAAATAGTTTTTCGAGTTTTTCCGAAAGTCTTAAAAAGTAAAGGGTGTAACTTTTGCATCTATACCCTATAAATTAGTACCTTTGCACTTACAGATATCATAACATGAATATTAATCATATATATTTTAACATCTCTTACAAACGATAATCCAATTACAGTGTTAAAATTTCTTTCTGCTTAAGAACACACAATGAAACGGCTACCCAATGTTGTTATTACCGCTTATTAGACATCTAAATAATTATATAACGATTTATGTAACGCTTCTTAATTGTGTTAGTTGTAACATATGAGAATAAAGCGACAAACTTTAATGCGATTTAACGATTGAATTCTTTTATACTTTAATAACAAACACCTTTAATAGGTATGTCCAGCAAATCCGACGTTTGGAGAGTAGCTGGAATCCAGGTAAAAAAATTTCACTGTAAAAATATATGATAAAACATTATTATATAGTTATTTATTTATCTTTTTTCTCAGCATCCATTATTTATGACTTATGATAAAACAAAAACACAAGTAACAGGTGGAATGCTTTTTCCTCTATTTAAAGTTTTCCAGGATAAACTAAAATTTAGGTAAGTTGCTTTCTAATTACGTTCACAAATAAAGAATATTTCATATGTTCGCAATACTTTAACTATCTATTGGAACGTGTTTTCCACATTTTGTTTTATTTTGTGAAACCGTTTCTAATGTGCAATGTTGCACTTCACTATTAAATCCAAATAAAATTATGTTTTTTTTTTTAAATTATTGCCATATGCTATTACATAGTGTTGTAAGGAATGATCTACATTTTATTTTATATTAAATATATATAAAACGTCTAAAAGCATTTCATATTTTTTTCTATTTATCGAATTCTATTAGATATTTTATAGTGCACCCATTAGATAGTGATACAGGATTTATAAACGAAAACGGAACCTGGATTGGAACAGCAGGAAAACTTGCTTACAATGTGAGTAAACATAATATACGTGTAACTGAAATAAGTTACATCTAACATCTAAAATAGACATTAGACAAACAAGTTGTTGTTTTCTTTACCGAAAAAATAGTAAAATTCATACTTCATATACATGATACAATTCATCAAATTTCAAATGTTCTTAATATTCAAAAGTATAAAGTACTGTAATAGACAATGATATAGTAATAATAAAACCAAACATTTATTGTTAAAGTATTAATTTGATTTACATATTTCGACATACAGACTGCATATAAAACACGAAATTGTACAAAACATTTTTTGGTTAATGTTACCTATCGTTCCAAAATGGCGGATCGTCTCTGATTCCACTGTTTTCTTTCTTCTGTTACCTTGAATCAGAGACGAGCCGCCATTTTGGAACCATAGGTAACATTAACCCATTTTTTTATTACAATCTTATTAATTCAATGAATTCAGCAATATTTGTCGGATAAATAGGTTATTTATCTAACCATCTAAAAGGGGTTTATGGACTAATAAACGAAAATTGTTATGTCCTTCTAATTCAACTGTCACCAGAGTTCAAGAAATTACTCAGTAGCAATTTTAATTTCCAAATGTTTTATTTAAATGCATTTCGGTTCTAACATTTTTGTCAATCCCTCCTCATTCTACAAAGTATAAAGTTTTGTTGTAAATTTTCAATTAAAACATTTTTAAAAATCTTGAATCTTGAAGTTTTAAAGAAGAACTTTATTTCAGCATTGAAGAAAATTTACACACGCACAACATATGAGAATGATAAAACCAATGAAGAAGCAAAGTTAAAGAAGATGTGTTTACTAAATGACTACCTAAAAAGAATAATATAAAAACGAATACAGAGACAACACATATGTATTTTCCTTATATTAAAAATAATTTAGAAAAATTCAAAAACATCTTTTAAAAACAATCCATAGAATTAGCAGCTAGTCTAAACAATTCAAAGAATGCATAATTAATAAACAAAATAAATTGGAAATATCTGGCCTAGTATATAAATTGCCATGCACAGGTTAAAATTGTGTCCATTATATTGGAGAAACAAAAAAATAATAAAAAATAAAAAAACATTACGCATCAATCTCATTGAAAAATATCCAATTATCTTGGTTCCTTCACTGCAACGAAAATAACTGTAAAATTAAAAAAAAACAAATTTAAAATCATATTTAGAGAAACGATATATATTTTAAAAAATTTAAAGAACACATAGCAATTTAAAATAATGACAATTTAATTAATTTAAATAGCGGGGTGATTATTCACAATGAATGGAATTACGTCGGACAAGAAGATAAAAAAATGTTACGCGATGCGGGAGGATTGTTTTGTGTAGAAATTTAGTTATTTTTAGACGGTTGTGAATACTCGTAGTCTTTGTGGTAGACAGTACCTACTGTAAAATATTTATTATGAACATTGTAAGTCATTTATTTATATTTTATTTTTTAAAAATGTTTTAATTGTAAATTTACAACGAAAACATTTTTATTGCTCCAAAAACCCCCTTTAGATGGATAGTAAATAACTTATTAATTTATATTACAATTCCTACAATAATATGAAAATTCAACAGAATACCGATCATAAACTTGCAGAGCACAACTTTGTTACAAGAAACACTACCGTTTGATATATTAAAATTAAAATATAGATTTAAAAAGATTTTCTCTTTGATAATCGAGTTTATAATTATAGAAAGCAGATGTGTTTCTTTCTGGTATGGAAGTTAACTATGAACGCTTCTGTGCGATAGATTTTTCGTCTGTTTATGCATCCATTCCAGAAGTTTTTTTCATCAAAGCCCCAGATAAGGTTTCTGATTGGAATTCTCTAACTAAGCCATTTTCCTTCGAAGTAAGTAACTATAATATATCTCAAATCCTACTTAACTAAAAGTATAACTATATTTTTTATGAAATAGATATGGATCGCTGTATTTCTGACTGTATTAATATTCGGTTTGGCCCTACATACCGTTCTTCAGAAAGAGTTGGTTGGAGCGCAAACTCGAAAATGTTGGACACGTTATCGAATTATTTGGGATTTATTTTGCACTTTTTTCGGGCAAGGTAAAATATACTAATTACAATGAAATGTGAAGTTTAATAATTAAATATATATTTAATGTCATTTAGGATTAAATGTAGACAAGATGAAAATGTTTGCCTCCAGATTTATGATAGGAATATGGTGCTTATCGATTGTTGTTTTGGCATGCGGTTACAGCGGAGCATTAATGTCATTCATGACGTGTCCTTTAACTGAATCCTATCCAAGAGATTTTCAGGAACTTGCCGTTTTTGTCCGTAATGGCAAATACTCATGTGGAACACACGGAGGACATGTTATTTGGAAAGAAATCTTGGTAAGTGTTTTGAATTTCAAGATTCATACTTCATAATTGCTTTGGATATGCTGATGTAATTATTAATTCTAGATGTCGAAGTCTGAAATTATCGAAATTTTAAGACAAAATATCCTAGAAAATAACAATTTAATGTATATGGCGAAAGCCATTCTGAAAATGAATGAAGAGCGATTTGCTTACCTAATCTCTACATTTTTGATTAACCACTTTATCAGTAAAGAAGAAATGCATAAATATGTCATTTCAAAAGACTATTTTCGTACCATAAACGTTGCTATCCCAATTAGAAAAAATTTTCCGTTTAAGAAGGATATATTCAACATGTAAGACGAATTTTTATATTTATTTATATTAATAATATAATTTATATTTCCCTTTACTTAAAAAAAATAAATTTTAATAGAGTGACTCGCTTGTTTGAAGCTGGAATTATGGAAAAATTATTTCCTTCAAGACCTGCGGAATCGTTACCGCCGCCATCGGAAATCCAACCTTTATCAATCGGAGATATTAAAAGTCCATTGTTATACATGGGTGTTGGATATTTATTGTCTTTAATCTGCTTAACGTTTGAAATGATATTTGCAAAAATAATTAACTATATGAATGGAAAAAACTTTATTAATTGTGAAATTTGCTAAATTTGACACGAATAGTTTTAGTTATGATACTCAAAAAATTCGAATGATTTTTTATCATATAATGTATTACATAAACATTTATTTTGCACAATGAGTATTTATTACAAACATTTATCAAAATAAACTTGAATTCGGATATTCAAGTTTATTACGATAGTTTTCTATAGCTTCAAAATATTCAAATGAACTATGAATATAACATAATTAAATATGAATAATTTAATGTAAATAAATATGTTAGCTAATATGATATTAAATTATTAGGAAAATGCTACTTTTCTCTTAATGCAAACAAATTAATATTTACTCAAGAAATATATTACGACTTTCAAAAATTATATAATATCAATATATAATAAGCTATTTATCTCTGTAAAATAAAATATAAAAATTATGAATAATTTATACAAAGTATATAATATATAGTAAATAGTAATACAGTATACTTCATTGGGCTGCAATTTGAAGAAAATGTAGACTTATACATTCTCACTGTCGTCTGTCTGGCATCTGTCGTTTCTTAAGTTCGAGAGAGAAAACAAGTGCATGAAACTCGAAACAAGATGTGGCCATCATTAGGTCCGTAGAGCCGGAATAATTATATAGGAACTTTAGGTTTTCAACGAAAGCCACGTTATATGAATTGAAAATGTTCTTCTGAACGCAGTTAGATAACTGAAAGGCACTACTGCTAGCAAGAAAAGTATTATGCACGGGGGCAACATACTAGTAATTTTAGGTAGAGGGCATATAATATAATGTAAGTAATTAAAATTACAATTAGAAATTGCAGCATGGCATTTATTTAATGTGACATCGTCACATTAAATAAATGTTCGTTCTTCATATTTAATTAGAATGTAATTATTTGCCTAGATGCCGTTGAATTCCTTTGTATTTTTGATGAAGTATAAAGTTTCGGGCCATCTTACATAAAATAGTTAAAGGCTATTGACCGCTGTTCTTGAAAAATTTCAGGCAAATATTCTGTAAATTCCACATTAGTATTTTTATCTGCATTATGTGTTGCCTTAAAAATTGTATAAAATATATACGTTTATGGTAAATATTTTAAAAAATATTTGATAGCAGCAAAATCACTGTATTTTGAATTATCTTCTGTTTCAGACAGTAAAAATTCCTCTATTGGAATGTTACTTTTTTTCTTATTGAAGAAAAATCAATATTTACCTATTCAATGTAATATAAATTAATATATCTTAAGTAATTAAAATATTTACAATATACAAATATGTATTCGGTATTAAATGTAGTAATACAAGTATGTATACCTCATAGAATGTAGATAATAAATAAAATTTCATATTACAGCTTATAACATTTATGATCTCATACTAGAAAATTATTTATTTAATAGAACAACGTATCTGATAATCTGTGAAAATATTATTTAGGATGTTAAGTTTTTAAACTCGTGGAGACTTTGGTTTATTAATTTATATTCTCTTTTAATAGAAAGTGATTAAAAGTTTGTTAAATAATACTTTAACTAAAATCGATTATTCACTGTCGTCTGATATGTTTTAATGAATTAAAATATAAAAGTTGAAAATAGATAATTATTTTTGTATTAATCATGTAAAACAATAGCTATGATTTAAAAATATAAATTACTACCAGATGTGCCCGGCGTTGCTTGAGCAAAAATAACAACAAACATTAAGATTATTAGATTCTTTCCTACTTGTAACCCATCTGCTATATTATTGTATTTGGTTTATTTAACTACGAAAGTTACCCCTAAGAAACTATTCCATTCATAGCCGAATATCAAACGGTCATATCAGAACGAATCAAATTTCGCAAAAAGCAAACCAAATCTTTAAACTCAGCACCCTCGAAAACCACTTAAATATATATTTTGTGCATATTGGTAACCTCGTATTTTAGATTCAACAATTTCAACGCCACCTTACCGTTGGTCTTTTAATATGAAATATAGCAACCATGCATGATATTTTGGTATAAACTTTTATTGTATTAGCTGTATATTATTAGCGATTGTAATATATTTTCTGACAAATAAAAAGTATTGTGACGTCAATATTTTTATTTGTAGAAAATATATTTTTCATCAATAATATAATAACAATAATTGTATTATATTATATTATTATATAAATATACATATATCCTTTATATAGGCCTATGTATATCTACAATTTACATATATATATATATATATATTCCCGACCAAACCCGATTTCAGGCCAAACTAGTTTGTTCTAGGCCGATTTATGTACTATAAATAGGTGCTAGTGTAAAAAAGAAATGATTTTGTGTAATTCGAAATTCCACCACAGTCCACCCTGTAAAAATAAATAAAAGATAAAATATTTTATATGTTACGCTAAGAAGCACAACTAAGTTCATTTTTAATTTTTATTTGACTCTAAAAGTTGTTTTTATTATTTCGTTTGAATTTTTGAAAATATTTTCGAAAGTTAATTACCTTTAATATACTTGAATAATAATTCTAAATCAGTTCGGCCTAGGATAAACTAGTTTGGCCTGACACGCGTAGGATAAATTAGTTTGGCCTGAAATCGGGTTTGCCGGTAACATATATATATATATATACATAAACACACATATATATATATATATATATTATATATATATGTACAGGGTGGATCACCGAAAACGAAACGGCAGAGTGTTCGTGTTCGTCCAAGCAAATCACTCGGACAGGTCAATTTTATTCTCGAGGGAACATCTTTTGCAATAAAGTTTTTGAGATTCTGAATACAACACACAACAAAAAATTTTAAAAACTCATCTATTTTGTATTAACTAGACAAACATTTATTTCGAAAAAAAATGTTTGTTTAGTTAATATTCAGAGTTTTTAAAATTTTTTGTTGTCTGTTGTATTCAGAATCGCAAAAACTTTATTGCATAAATGTCCCCTCGAGAATAAAATCGACCTGTCCGAGCGATTTTCTTGGACCAACACGAACACTGCCGTTTCGTTTTTGTTGGCCCACCCTTATATATATATATACAGTGGCGCCTCATATAACGTACTTAATCCGTTCCAGGTGCACGTCCGTTAAGTGAAACGCATTTTGCCATAGAAATACATGTTAAAACATCTAATTCGTTCCGCAGCATAAAATAACCGTACTGTATCATAAAAAATGAACATGGGGTGTGTTCTTTTATTCCTCCGCGTAACTCTGCGCGAGCGACATCTGTTTAAAAATTTCTGCGGAACGCGTTCCTAAAGTCCAGTGGGAGTGAGCGCGCCATCGAACGGCAAAAACGGCCGCTTGTAGCAGTAGTTTACGGTGGAAAGCAACATGGCGTCCTCCATGGCTCAGATAGTTTCGTTTCCGGGTCCATTATGTGGTTTTATGAGTGAAAATTTAGAAATTGTGAAAGCGCGAGTTAGTGCACGTGATGATGTGTCTTTACGAATTTTTTTTCGAATGGTTGCCGGCATTCTATTTTTTTCGTGGCTATTTTGAATGCTCTTTCAACAAATAATCCATTTTTTGGTTAAATTTTACAATTGGGACCCTTCTTTTGCCTTTAAAAGCTCATATTTTAGAATTATAGATTCCTCAATCACGATACTATCGATAGTGCCAGCGCTGCCATCTTTCTTTCTTTCACCGTCGTTCCTAAATGCCTACAAACAGCAGCGCACTCCTGTAGTAGCGGAGCCGCAGAGCGACCGCTATTAAAGAACGCACCCCATGGAGCAGTCACAATTATGCCGGAAAGTCCGTTGTTCGCAGCCAGTCCATTGCTCGAGTCACGTAACGGCCAAACCGAAAGTCCGTTGTTCGCAGCGTCCGTTATTCGAGGCGTACGTTATACGAGGCACCACTGTATATATATAAAGTATATATTTCAAATATAAAATATAAAATTTAAATATATTTTATATCTGAAATATATCTTATATTTGAGAAAATACAAAATAAAACCATTTTTATTTTTACAAATTTTAAATATTGTATATTTGAAATACACTGGATAGTATCGATATTAATTATTTTATAATATTTTGAAATAAATTATTTATTCTTCCCAATAAATACATTTATAAAAGTATATGTGAGAAGACGGGGTTGAGGTACGAAGCTTCTCCCTTTCGATCGGCGTGAGATCGGTGAGATCTCTCAATCCGCTCACGGGGTCGACGGATTGTTGTCTTCTACATAGAGCGAGTGCAGGGTTAATTGCTAAGTTCACTGAGAGAGAGAGTTTACAATAACAGCATAATACATGTAAACCAATGGTTCCATAACCCGTTTACAAAACGCACCATGATCGGCAATCAGTAGGGGTGGCAAATAGTCCTTTTTCCTTTCGTGTCAGAGTATGTACAGTACGTCTGTAGAACGTCTGTAGTCAGGCTCTCTTGCGAATTCTGCGAAACGCTCGGGGATCATCTTGGCAGAGAGAAGGGAAACGGAAGCGGGCAAGGCGAGGGGAATGACGGACAAGCCATAATCTATGGCTTGTAGGAGAGTGTCCGCTCCGAGGCTCGAGTTTCATCTGCTTTTATCTTACCTTGAGCGTCGGAAAAAAGTCAGGTGACTTTTATTTTATGTTGTGTAAGTTCGAGTTCTGGTTCGGCAGATATCAGCTGTCAGCAAACGGACGATTTGGCCGAATTATGAATACTTTCTAGCCATTATTGTGACTTGTCTTACCTTATATTTTCATCCGTTTGACAGTTTCGTAAAATAAATCCAGACATCGAAAAGATTGTTGATTTGGAGTGATATATGATCTGTTTTCTCTATCAGAGTATTGCAAGTAGGTAAGAGAAAAAAAGGAAAGTGGCGTTTTTTCACTTCGCCATCTTCCCACCACTCGACTTTTCCTATGTCCTCTGCTCTGATAAACGATTATAAATGTTTTATTAATTTAAATAATTAATTTAAAATCCTCGAGAATGCAAATCAATACGAAAATGGAAATGAAAAAAGAAATGGTGTGAACTCTCACATATAAAGTCAGTTTATAATAGTAATTTGGTTCGAATAATATGAATTGTTTTTAAAAGCTTATTTTAAGTATCTAATGCTCTTCATTTCTTGAAATATGCTCATTTCAAAAGAAATAACTTATTCATAAATTTACAGTGATAATTTTTAAATTGAAGTATTGTGAAAGATTTATAAACTTTACAAATGGATATAACAGAATACTAAATTTTAAAAGATTTATTATATATTTATATTATTGCAATTATTAGAATAAGCCTAAACCCAAAAAGACAACAACGCGAAATTTAGAAAAATCCAGCAAAGAATTTCACGGTTTTCTTGACTGTTATTAAATGTTGTTTCAAACAATAACTTTTATGTTAGTAATTAATGATAATAAATAAAAATGTGTGGGGTGCCATCTGTTACGAGAATTTGTATAAAAACGTTTGTATATTACTAAAAAATAGCAAAAAGCGTAATTTTCAGGATAAGGAGAGGTTTTATAAAAGAAAATCTAAATGCCAAAAATAAATAAAATCTTCATTAAGTCCAATCTCTCTCGAGATACAGCAAGTGATACCCCTACTCTGTCGATTTTTATCCACCAAAAGTTAACAGCATCAGTGTCCTTCGTATACAGTAGACCCCCCTATAACACAGTAGATACGTTCCGTGTGATATGAATCCGTGTTGTACGAGTCCCTTAAATACATAAGCCAATCACAGCCCGGCACGCGTGCGGGTTACGGCTGTTTGAAAGGCTTTCTTCCATAAAATTAATCGATTCTACACTAATTTGACTCAACATTTCCAAATCACGTATAATTTTTTGGGAATAATCCATATAAACTATGCTATAAACAAAAAATTATAGGATTACTTACCGAGTGTGCACCATTCGACGACGCCATTGCTTAAGGTTGTTTTCGTCGCGGAGCAGCTCATCGAACGGCGGACGCGTGTTTCCTGATCAGCGAATTCTTCGCAGAAAAATAACTTAACTTTGGAGACATCATTAATAAAAATATAACTTTTATGGCCGTTGAATAATAAATGTTTTTTAGTAGGTCCAGTGCTTGTTTAAACTCGACGGTTTTTACAATATCCGCTATTGGTCCAGTTTCGACCAATCCTGTCGTAACACGATTCGGCTATTACGTTGTACCGTGTTATACCAGTCTTTTTTTGAGTGTTATACGAACTCGATCGCAATTTTTTAGCCGTGTTATCCGAATCCGTGTTATATGAACCCGTGTTATAGGCGGTCTACTGTACTAGCTATTATGCCAAATTTCGTTTTTAAATCTTTAACTTATCCTGAAATATTAAACGAAATAGAAGAGAGCACACACACGTAGGCAATACATATCCATGAATTTTACATTCCCGGATGTTACATAATAATACATAACGAAGCAATGAATTAGAATCGTGTAAAATTTTACCCTTGAAGTTTTTTGAACCTCCCTTTTTATCCTTGTTCTTGAATTGGGCTAACTTACATAAACTTTGTATTAGCTTAGGTACATGTAAATACCAATGTATAATCTGCAGGAAGCCAAAATTCCAAAATTGTTACACCGGCAGCGAATTTTGTAATTTTTTAATTTGTAACAGACTAACAAAACGTAAAACCAAAAAGCACCATATTTAATGTCGTCTTTCATGTCAAATGCTGTAGTAAAAATTGTGTGTTACTCTCGATATATTTCAGTATAAATTAAGTAAAACATCGTAATTTGCATATCTATTAGGAAAATATAAGTAGGAATTTTTACCGAAAATTCAATTGAGGAAAAGCAGCAACGTACAAACTTAAGATACTATGTATGAACAGCATACTTGAATGGACGAGAGAGTACGTGTTTAAAGAGGAATAGTTGATGAGGCAAGGAAGAGAATCCCCTAACAGTGACAATGCGGTGTTCAGGAAATTGGACATGCTATTACATTTCAGTTTCTTCGTCTCACTAGAAAAAAAGAAACGGAGATATGAAAGCAGACATCAGAATGAACGTTCTAAATGTTTATTATTAGCGAGGTTGAGCATGATTCCACAGACATTCCAAACAACATTGTCAAATTTCTAAGCTTACAGGAAAGCGGCGCTGAACGTCAAACGTACACGTTTTCGCGTTTAAATCTTCGGCCCAACCACGCTATTAATACAATTATACAAGGTACCCAATACTTGGCTAACTTGCATCGAAACATACCGGATCGACGTAAATCAACCGAAATTGTTGGAAATCCATTAACACAACTTTTACACTTTGCAAAATTAACTAATGAGTATCTAAAATTATAGTCCAAACACAGTTGTATTTTTTTCAATTTATAATACTTCATATACCGATATACGTTTGAAAAAATTTGGTGAGCAGGATACCGATCTGTCGTACCCCTAATTGTTAAGCAAATAGTCCTGGGTACCGATTCATCGATACCCTGTTACAAATTCATTTATATAAAATTTATCGACAACAGATGTCAGCACTTGACGGCAGCGTCTTGTTTATTGTCTGTTTCACATATTTTTGTCCAAGTGGTGTTTTGTTGACTTAAAAATTTTAATTAATGTATTTCTTTTTTCTAAATTTTTCATTTCCTGATAATGTTTTATTTCATTTTTAGCATTCTAATGCAATAATATTACTATAGTAAGTTCATTCATGCTATAATAAGTTTATTCAGCTATGATACCTCAACGTGTTATAAATATTCAAGTTGTGACCTTCAGTTCTGATATTTTATATATTTTTAAATTTTTAATTTCTATTTTAATCGAAAATATCAGCAAATGTTACATGTATTGCTACTGGTAATCATATGTTTATTACAAAAATATATAATCTCGTTCCACATGAAGTAAATAAAGTATATTAGTTCATTGTATTAATTGATAGCAGAATAAAGTTTTGATTTCAAACAAATGTTTGATAAAATGCGCGATAATTTCACAACGAATAAACGTACATGCGTAAGTGTTATATCGAATTGTACAAAACAATATTCTACATCGTTCTGGCTCAGTGCCGATAAGAATGAAGTAACCGGACGATGTTAATTTTGACGAAAAGTAACAAATTTTCAAGTTTAAAGGTCAGTTATGATATATTATTTTTTTTTCTCATAAACTTCTCTAATAAAATTTATTGAAAAATGTCGTATTTAAAACTAAATATATTGAGAAATAAATTTGATTTTTTCATATGAATAAAATAATAATTTAATTTTTGGTGAATTTTTAAAATAATATTGCCTGATTCACCTATTTTGCCCATGGCTTTTTTACAAAATAAACATAAACAAAGGAACGTGGCAATCGGTAAGCAAAAGGAATAAAAGCATTGACATTGTCTGTTGTAATTTTGTATCAATATAAGTCTGCACAATGTCTTCACTCACGATCAATTCAGTAGACTCAACATCAAACACATTAAAAAAAACCAAAAATCGAATATAAATTCAAATAATAAAAATTCATCTTAAAAAATTCAAAACATCCATTAATATTTTCCAATTTATATATAGCTATGACTTGCTTGTAATGAGAAGTGTCTCTGGTTAAGTACTTTTATGACTTTGTGCGGTGAAAAAACTGATTATAATTACAAGTATTTCGTTTAGTCTTTACAGAATGTATACAGAATTTTATGTGAAATTTTGAATAACCTGTGATTTAATAAAATCACTTGTGTACGTTAATTTATAATTAATAATATGGAAGCCGTCATCTGTGTGTGAATCTATAATTTCTGAAATTTTTTCCAATGCAGATGAAATTTTCATTGCATTCGTTTAATGTACTGACAGAAAGTATAGACGACTTAATTTATAATATGACGAATTTAGCCTCTGTAATCCAAATTATTATTAGTAGAGTAATCTCACAGCAATAGCATTGGCAAATTGATTTTATTTTTTAAAAATTACATCATATATTCACTGAGGAGGGGTTGGAAAACATTAGACCAGCCCGAAATGCATATGATGTAATTTTTAAAAAACAAAATCAATTTGCCAATGATATTGCTGTGAGATTAGTCTACCAATAATAATTTGGATTACAGAGGCTAAATTCGTCATATTATCTACATATACAGCATAACATTTATATATTAACGACTTAATTTCCAAAATTATTAGCTATAGAATAAACATTTGATCGATTTCGGTGTTATATCGGTCATTCCGTGTGACAAAATAAGATACGCAGATATATAAATCAAATATTATAATGTATATTATTACGAATTTAGTCTCTGTAATCCAAAAAACTATTGGTAGACCAATCTCACAGCAATATCATTGGCAAATTGATTTCATTTAGAATTACATCATATCGTATCACTTCACCATTATGATGTAATTCTAAACAAAATCAATTCGCCAATGATATTACTGTGAGGTTGGTCTACCAATAGTTTTGTGGATTACACAGACTAAATTCGTAATAATATCTACTATACAGCAAAACATTTATATTAAATATTATAATATAGTATAATAAAAGTGTTAGATGTACGAAAAAATTTAATAATCATAATCTTTTCTTGTTTTGTTTTTTGACCCATAAACGCAGGGCTCATCTGCTACCTAAATAAAACGATCGTACTTATTTAAAATAGTGTTTTACAGAAAAAACAGATATTATCTGTGAATAGAACAGTCTCATTCCAAAAGAGGAATACTGTAATTCACTACTTATCTTGGCAGAAATCGACATCAAAGTTATCATGGCCTCCAAAAACAACTGTCGCGTCCTGTACCAAAGAATCTCGTGCCTTACGTCACAGATCGTTAATTAATAATTATACAAAGTGAATCTGCTGTATTAAGTAAGTATAGTTTGAAGTACGCAAACAAAATTGTTCGAAAGTAATGCGATTTGTCCTTTTTCTTGGTAGGATCGGTTTTTCCGGAGAATTCCTGTAAAGCACGGACGACGATCCAAAAATGAAGATTGATTCGTTCGGACTCTTAAGAGAGAAAAGAAACTACAGCAAATATTGAAAACAGTTCATGTTTCAGAATATTTAAAATGTCACCAGATATTATCGTGAAACTAATTTCAGAAGTGAGAAGTATAATAAGGTTTACAGTGTTTTAATAAACTTAGTGTAATGTAAATATTCAATCTGAAATTAGTAATAATGTTACGAAAATGAAAACGCTTGGAATATCTAGTCAGGAATTTTAATCTCTATTACTACTGAAAAACTCTGAGTTAAATTTATATAAATTAGTTAAAATTTGAGATCTGAAATTCGTTTTATATCGTAGTTATCAGCTTACACTTAGGATAATTTATTTTCAACACGGAGCGAATTTGCAAGTGTTTTTTCACCTCTACTATCGAAGCAAATAAATGATAATCATACGATAACAAGCAACAAATTCTAAAGTTAGCTGTTAAATTGATTTTCGTTTATTTCAAACTTCTTAACGTGTACATAACTACAAAATTGGATTTTACAATGAACGAAAGTATGTTTTAATAATATGAATCTTATACTATAATCGAGATGAATTGATAATAATGATGATAATAATAATAATAATAAGCGCAGAACCAAAAACGGTTAGCAGATGAAACTTGAAATTCGGTAAGCAGTTACGTCATGAAAATGTACAATTACAAGGGATTTTTCGAAATTCTTCCTGCGGGGGGAGAGGCAGAGTAATAAGGATTAGCCTAAAAATCTCAGCTTTTATTGTACTATTTTAGATGCGGTTTTTTGCGTTTTTGACTTTGTTTTAGTAGAATATGACATGAGGATGCACATTAAGAAAGAAGTTTGGATATTTAACTCTGCGAAGGAAAAAGAGGAGAGAGTTAGGTTTACTTACAAGGGAACTGTCGGAGTGTCATCTAATAGATTTTAATAAAATTTAGTTAATAATTACGTTAAAAGTATACAAACTCTATGACAAATTTCTAGTATTCACTAAACGTGTTAATCAGAGTTATTAGCAATCAAATGCCGTACTATTTTATAGTACTTAAACACAAATATGCAAATTTTTAGAAGTGAAAGGGTCGCGGAGGAAGACGGCGATATTACATTTAGAATAAATTCTGGAATTTTCGAAAATGGGAGAAGAATTAATAAAATTTAGTTTAATTACGTTAAAAGTATACAAACTCTATATTAAATTTGTAATGTTTACTAAAAGTGTTAACACAAATATGCAAATTTTTAGTAGTGAAGAGGTCGCGGAGGAAGACAGCGCTATTACATTTATGAATGAATTCTAGTTTTCGAAAATGGGAGAATTAAATGTAAATATTCAAAACATTATAGCAGAATTTAAACGTTTATATGATAATGTTTGGCCTACAGAAAATATTTGTAGGCCTAATATTTCAGACGTTGATAAACAGGTAGCCAAACTGCTTTTTAATGCATTTAGCGATATTTTAAGTAGTTATGTAAGTAGAGATGACGAAGAGTTTTGTCAGATGGAAAATAATAATTTGATTATAGATAGGCCTATTTCAGATAATAAAATAACACGTCTGCTTCTAGAGAAAGAAACTGATAACGCAGACACTGACTGTGAATCGGGATATTCAGATGATGAAAAATTCGATAAGAATATAATCTCAACAAAACGAAAAGAAGAAATTCTTAACTTGCATAAGAAACACCCAAAATGGAAATTACACACATTACAGCGGAAAGGAGCTAAAGAATTAAAACGTTTTAGTGATTTATATAAATGGGAAAAACAATTTAAATCTCGAAAGCATAGAATTGAAACGTTAAAAATCATTAAAGAACATACTAAACAAATGTTTGACGAAGCTCGAGGCAGCTATAAAATTGTTAAAGGAAATCAATTAAAAATATGGGCATTACAGAAATTTCTTCAACTGAATAGTTCAATTAAGTTTACCGCTAGTGATTCTTGGGTTGCAAAATTTAAAAAAGAATATAGATTAGTATCTCGAAAGATTACAAAACTTGTAAATAAAACAGAAATAGTGAACGAAAAGGATATATTAGTAAAAGCTGCGCAATTTCAAACAACAGTAAAAAATTTATTGCCGTCTTATTCACGTAACTTCATATTCAATACGGATCAGTGTGGTTTTTCATACGAAATGATTTCACCAAGAACACTTTCATATAAAGGAGAAAAAAACACTATTGGATTTGCACATTCTCCAAGTAATAAAGTAACGCATTCCTACACTGTTCAATATTTAATTAATGCTAACGGACAAGTTGTAGGTAATGTATTTATTTGCTTACAAGAGGGTCATGAAACCTTTGGACGTAGAGTTCAAGCGTCGCTGTTCAATGCCCCAAACATAACTGTTACAGCTAGCTCATCTGGCATATTATCTACAGCAATTATTACAAACTATGTAAAAGACGTATTATCTCCAAATATAACAGAAAACTCTTTATTAATAATTGACACGTGGAGTGGACAAACAAATATTAATATTTATAATACAGTATTTCAAACATCTACAAATCAAAATTCATGCGAAATATTAATTATTCCACGAAAGTGTTGTCTATATGCCAACCTTTAGATGTCGGATTTCATAGACAATTAAAACTTTTAGCTAAAGAAATTTTAAATGCTATACAATTATTCTGTAATGATTCTTCGATGAAATTGTTTTGGACAACTAGAAATGGCATTATAAAATTACATTCGATTCTTCATCATCAATTATCTGCGCCAATATTTAATAATTTGATTAAACATGCATGGTTCGCTTCTGGACTCGTAAATGAAAAGTGTCAATTCTTAAATGTAAAACAAGTTTGTTTTTCTTTTTTAAACACTGACAGTTTAAATTGTGTCGAGAGTAATTGCGAAAATCTTCGATTTGTTAAATGTGCACGATGCCAACAGATTCTTTGTTTATTTTGCTTTGTTGAAAAATATCATGTAAATAGTTGTCCATCTAATAATTTGTGAATATAATAACTTTTAAATATATCTATTAAAATGTATTTATTTATTACGTTTCGATTGTTTTCTTTATATTTATTCTATCAATACTTTTATATTAAATTTCATTGTTAAACTAGTATATATATCTAATCTTTTATAATATTTATTTGAGTTATTTCTTCTTCTACTCTGTAAATGTAATACAGTAATACCTCTGTTTTCGTAGTGTTTAATACTAAAAAAATTAAGAAATTAATATAAAATGAGTATAAAAAACTAATACAATGGTCTCCGAAACAGAATCACCATCTAATTGTTTTTGATTGATCGAAATTAATAATAACTGTTCGGCCTCTTCAATTGTTTGCGGTCTCTGTTTCATTAGCACATTAACGCCTTTCGCTACATTAGCCTCCTTTTTGCTTCCTTTTTCGCCACAACGAAACTTATCGTGGATGATGACTTCCCGAAAAGTACAGTACATGCGACCGATTTCAGCAATTTTAATGCCAGTCACGTATTTTTTAATGATTTCCTTCAACTCGATCGTGTTCCTGGCTTTGTTCGAAGGGCTACTGGCTCTGAAAACTTTCTTTGGTCCCACGATGGAACTAAAAAGAATGGAAGCAATGGAATTGTTTGGCTAGACGCGCGGAGTAATGCTCGTACAGCAAAAAACACCGCCACGAGGACTTGTGAGCAGAAAAATGCGTGGGTCGCTCTTTGTTTTCGCAAAATTAGCAACGAGATCATGTGGCACGCCGACGAAATCCGAGGCAAATTTTTTGCAAAAAATCGACGAAAACCAAAGTCAACGAAAATCGAGGTATTACTGTATCTTCCTCCGCGACCCTTTCACTACTAAAAATTTTCATATTTGTGTTAAACTACTATAAAATAGTACGACATTTGATTGCTATTAATCCTGATTAACACTTTTAGTAAACATTACAAATTTAATATAGAGTTTGTATACTTTTAACGTAATTAAACTAAATTTTATTAATTCTTCTCCCATTTTCGAAAATTCCAGAATTTATTCTAAATGTAATATCGCCGTCTTCCTCCGCGACCCTTTCACTTCTAAAAATTTGCATATTTGTGTTTAAGTACTATAAAATAGTACGACATTTGATTGCTAATAACTCTGATTAACACTTTTAGTGAATACTAGAAATTTGTCATAGAGTTTGTATACTTTTAACGTAATTATTAACTAAATTTTATTAAAATCTATTAGATGACACTCCGACAGTTCCCTTGTTAGTATAAAGTGTAAATAATAAATAAGGAAAGCTAATAGTGACACACATAGTACACATTTTGGGAATTATTAAATATTTTGATCATTTTCACTCTTCGGGTATCCAGAAAACAATAAATCCAAAATAAACGAATTCGAACGAATACTTGAATTCGAGATATAACGTTGCAAACAAGTTTTCTAATATATTCAAATTTAAAATTAATCATTTTATTCAAGTAAAGTTATAATAATATTTGCACCGGGTAAAAACAAATAAAATCGGCTATAATCTAATAATCTTAATCTTCATTATTGTTACTTTTTACACAAACAACGTCGGGCACATCTGCTAGTTTTCCATACGTTGAATTATGCTATATGTAATTAACCAATGATTAATTTTACATTTTGATGCAAATGAAAGTGTTTATATAAAAGTTCGCAATATTTTTCACATAAATCAAATTTACACAATATGATACATTATAAAGTTAAAAATTGTAAACTTGATTATTATATATGATTATGGTTTTAATAAAATTACAATGTTCAGAATCACTTAGTATTAATATCGTAATAAATTTGAATTTTCCGTATACAATGCGAAATATTTATAATTTCATTCTAGACAGCATGGGCTGTCTAGAATGAAATTATAAATATTCAATTACTTAAAAAAGACTTTGTTCTATCAAATACAATTAATAGACGAATGACACGAATGAAAAAAATATAAAGTTTTATCTCCTCTGTGTTATAATCATCAGCAGAATGGTTATAATAATTATTATTCATAATGTTATATTAGTAAAGTGAATTACAGGTAACAATTTTAATTATTTTTGGTAATATTATTTCAATGGTTAAGCAGATTAAAGAAACTAGATATCCAATGCCGATAAGTAACACAGGACTTTTAATATCTTCAATTGACAGCGGACGGAATTCTGATGATTCTTGGAATTCTTCAATTTCTTGAGGAAACAATTTCTCAAAAATTCCAGCTTCAAACATGCGAGTTACTCTAAAATAAAATTGTCTGAAATATATAAAAATAAATCTTAATTGCGGTATGCAGTATAAATGAAATTATAAATTTTTTACGTGTGAGTTATATCTTTCTTAAATGGAAAATTTTTTCTGATTGGATAAGCGATGATAAATGTACGAAAAGAATCTTTCGAAATCACATATTTATGCCATTCTACTTTACTGATGTGTTGATTTAACAAACTTCTAAACATTATGTATGCAAATCGTTCATTCTGCATCTTTTTAATGCCTTTTCGGATATCCATGAAGTTATTATTAGACAGAATGTTTTCACTTAGAATTTTAATGTCTTCTGACTTCGATTCCTAGAATTAATAATTATATTAATTTAAAATTTATTTTGTATACTAGTGTGAAAATTCGAACCCACCGGAATTTAGCCGGTAATGATACATCCCTTTCCGCGCGAGTAGAAGGAAAAGGGATATGAGTCAAAAGATAGAAAAAATGAATCAGGAGGAACAAGAGTCGAAAAACGCGGGTTGGCGAACCTGGAACTCGTGACCGAGAGAATAAAAGGGCGACGACGGAGAAAAGGGGGGTCGGTTACGTTCTATCTCTTAGCCTGTGCGCGTGCGGCCAAAAAGTCGAGGGGAACCGCCGGAAATCCACGAAATCGTATCGACTGTGAAGATCGACCCGGATCACGAGGTATGACCCGAAGTTTTGTAAACTCTCCCTCCGCGAATACGAACTCAGGCGACCGACGCTCGCCGTATCTGTAATTGTCAAGTTAGCTTTAATAAATCTTTGTTATTGTTTTATCCGTTGTAATGTCCTTTATTCGAATGTCATCATCCGCCGCTCTACCGTCGAACCCATTCACTTCCTCCACTCGCATCCACTCGCGTAACGCGTAACTCCTCCGAACCGCCATCTTGACGTGGGCAGGTCTCACGGACCTGTTAGCCGACAAAAAGGAGGAACGAGAAATCGGCCACCTCCCGGCACCCACAAATTGGTTTTTCAGGAGTGGGGTTCGACTCCTTCGAAATATCGATAGAGCGGAAAGGATCATATTCGAATAAAAGGGACCATTCCAGTCGAAGTAGGGACCTAAGTCATAGAACTACTTCCGATACTGTTCCTAGTCTGTCTTCCTAAGCTAATTAAACCTATCGCAAAAAAAATGGAGGGCAATCCACAACCCGCGGTAGGGCCAGCTCAAGCGAATCCGAATCCAAACCCCCTCACCCTAGGAGGGTTGGGCGGAATCATTCCACTCCTGCCCGTATTTTCCGGAGAAACGGGAGGTCTCCGAGTTACGGATTTTTTTGACTCGTTAGCGGACGTAACGAAAGTCGCGGCATGGTCAAAGGCCCAAATGCTGGCCGTAGCCAAGCTCAAACTCACCGGGATAGCTCGGGAATTCGTACGGAAGGATAGAAGAATTAAAGAGGTCGACGAATTTGACGAGTTCAAGCGCTTAATGATCGCGCGGTTCGAAAGGGAACCATATTCGTTTAGGCTTAGTAAATTTTATACCTGCGTCCAAAAACGGGACGAGGACGTACAAACGTACGCCGCCCGACTTCAAGCGCTCGCGATGGAAATCGAGATCACGCCGGAGCCCGGAGCCGACGCCGCAGAAGCCGCTATTATTCAGCGCATTCAAAGAAAGGAGTTAGATGAACGGTTAAAGGCGCAATTTCTTAACGGAATAGATATAAAGATCCGTAGACGAGTAATGAGTCGCGAGGCTGAGACCTTCGATGAGGCACTCAAAGCCGCGATCAGTGAGGAGACGATCGAACAGCTCACCTCCCATCCGCGGGGAATATTACGAACAGTCCGGGACAGCGAGCGAGTGACCGACCCCCCCTCACAGGATCAGATAGCTCAATTGACGTCGGCTATGCAAGAACTGCAAGCCAGAGTGGAAGGGTTAACCCGAACCTCCGCGACCGGTAATGTTAGAATCCCTCCAGAGAGGCGAAATAATTGGGGAGATAATCGAGGTAATCGGAATAATCCGCCTTCCCAACGAGGAGGCTACCGCGCCGGTAACACTAGTCGTATGTCCAATCGACCGAATAATCAACCCTATCGGAACCGGAATCCCTCCGATCGCCGAGAGAACAATCCTAGCGATGCTCCTATGCGTACGCGAAGCGACGTCGAGCATGCGGAGGCCCCAAGAAGGCGCGAGAGCGGCGAGAGCTATCGGGGTCGTGCTAGAGAGGAGAAACCCAACAGGTGGAGAGGAAAAGTACGAAGCGTCCAGGGCCAGCGATCCCCGTATAATAACCGGCGACGACCCTCTCGTGCCGAATACACTCCCGAAAAGGACAAAAAGCGAAAACCGCACACCGGGAAACCACAGGCTCAAGCGGTCACTGCTATTACTTATCCCGATATTCGAAGCGAAGCTACCTTTGAATGTTATATAGGAGGAAGCCCGGCCATTGTGCAGATAGACACTGGAGCTAAGGTATCCCTCTTGTCTAAAGCTTTTGCCAAAACAATGAAGGAAAGGATACACATCGATCACCATAAAGAGACCGATTTACGAAGCGCTACCGGTCATATCATTCAAACTTACGGTATTGCGAACCCTACCTTCGAAATCGGCGACCTGCAGTTCCCCTTTGCGTGTTGTCTAGTGGATATAGACGTTACATATCCTTGCGACGGCATTATTGGAAGGGATATGATCGCTGATAAGGGCTTTCTTATCAACTTAAAGAAAGGAGAATTGATTATACCTCCTGTTACGGTAGTAACGTTATTAAACTCCACGATGTCCGGAGACGAGTCGGGGACGGAACTACCCGACGAAACGACAACGCGTAACCGACAGGTCCAGGGAAGTCGGAATAAATCGAGGGAAAAGGCCCAGGTAACTGCGGCTATAAGATCTAAAAAGGGATCACAAGGACAGGTAAACGGAGAAGGAAAGGAGGTAGTCTTAATAGAACCGTGCCGACTTCCCCCCATGACGGATAATATCGTAAGCGCGACCATCCGAGGACGTCGCACAAGTAATAAAATGGGAGTAATTGAGACACTTCCCCTTGCCCAGGAAGGAATATTCGGAGCCGATGTATTGGTCACACCCAACAAAAAGGGACAAGTACCCATCCGTCTCCGCAATTCGACCCACCAAACGATAACGTTAAAGAAAGGAGAAAAAGTAGGCACGTATTTCGAGGCGGTCCAGGAAATAGACCCGGTCGGGACTATCCGAGAAGGAGAAACGGCACAATTATCAGAGGCCGAATTTAACCAATTATTTGATTGGACCGATATCCCGGAAGATGAACACCAAGAGCTTTTAACCTTATTATATAAATATCGACACGTTTTCGCCGTTAATGATTACGATTTGGGGTATTGTGATATTGTGCAACATAAAATTGATACCGGCGATGCGGCGCCCGTTTACTCCCCCCCGTATCGAATTCCATATGCGCAACGGCAGCAATTAAATGAAATAATCGATGGACTTTTAGCGAATAACATCATCGAACATTCTACATCACCCTGGAGTTCAGCAGCGCTTCTCGTTAAGAAAAAACTAGGCGGTTTGAGATTAGTAATAGATTACCGCAAGTTAAACAAAATCACTAAAGTAGATCCATATCCACTGCCCTTAGTGCAGGAATCCCTTAGCTTGATGGGCCAAGCAAAATATTTCTCCACCATGGACACAGTCTCAGGATTTTGGCAATTGAGTGTATGTGATAAGGAGAAAACAGCCTTCTCCACACCTGATGGGCACTATCAATGGAACAGGTGCCCCATGGGGCTCCGTAACTCACCTGCAGCCTTTGAAAGAACCATGGACTTCGTCCTGCATGGTCTGAAGGGAAAGACATGCCTCGTCTACATGGACGACATCTTGACTTTCAGTCCCGACTTCCCTACTCACCTCAAACGCTTGGAACAAATATTCCAACGATTAGGCGAAGCCGGAATTAAGCTAAAACCAAAAAAATGTCATTTCCTGCAGAGGCAAATAAAATTTTTAGGCCATGAAATTTCTGAACAGGGTATAAAACCAGATAGCGATAAGGTAAAGTGCGTCTTAGACTTCCCTAGGCCCGAAAATGAGCGAGAAATTCGATCCTTTTTAGGATTAACTGGTTATTATCGTCGACATGTGGACAAGTATGCAAAAATTGCAAAACCCTTAACGGATTTATTGAAGAAAGATGCCTCTTTCGAATGGGGCCCGGCTCAACAAGAAAGTTTCGAGACGCTAAAGCAAATTCTAACCTCCACTCCATTATTAAAATCACCGGACTTTTCGAAGCCTTTTATCCTTGCTACAGATGCTTCAAATGTTGCCTTAGGAGCCATATTATCCCAAGAGGAAAATGGCACCGAGAAACCGATTGCTTATGCAAGTCGATTACTGAGAAAACCCGAACTTAATTACAGCACGACTGAGAAGGAGTGTTTAGCTACGGTTTGGGCTGTGAGATATTTCAAACCTTACTTATATGGACGAAAATTTACGATACTCACAGATCATCGACCTCTGCGTTGGTTATTAGACTGTAAGGACTCAACTACCAATTCGCGGCTATCACGATGGATTATCTTCCTCCAAGAATTCGATTTTGACGTGGTTCACAAAGCTGGAGAGTCGCATAAAAATGCAGATGCTCTTAGCCGTATCCCTATTCGGCAAATCCAGGAGGTAGAACCTATATTTTCCCTGACGCAAATCGCGAAGGCGCAACAAGGAGATACGCGGTGGAAACCCCTTATCCAACAATTGCAAAGCGGAGCAATCTCAGGAAATTGGAACGGCCTTACCTTAGATGAATTCTATCTCAATGAAGAAGGCGCCCTATGCCACAAAGGCACCAATAAAGGACAGTCCGACTGGTGGGAACAAATTGTTGTCCCAGCCGCTCTTAAGGATTATCTCCTATATACCTTCCATGATAATCCCATCGCTGGACATCTGGGAGAACTTAAGATGCGTTCTAAAATAGCTAAGTCGTTTTATTGGCCAGAAATGACCAAGGAGATACGAAATTATTGTCAAAGCTGTCTAAGCTGCGCGAAACATCGTCGGCGCGGACGCAGAGCCCAAGCCGAATTACAATTATTTGCTCCCCTTTCACACGTCTTTGAACGTACCGCTATGGATATTGTTGGACCACTCCCGCGCACCACTACGGGGAATAAATATATCTTAGTCTTCGTCGATCACTTTACCCGGTATGCTGAGGCTATTCCACTACCGGATGTTAGTAGTAAGACGATCGCGAAAGCCTTCGTTACCAATATTATATTACGTCACTCGACGCCGACGCACTTACTGACGGACCGAGCTCCGAATCTGATTTCGAAAATGTTTACCGAAGTATGCAAGCTTCTGAACATAAACAGGCTCCTCACCACCGCCTATCATCCCGCCAGTAATGGCGTTGTGGAAAGATTTAACAAAACATTAATTGATATTTTAGCACATTATGTAGCCAGAGATCAACACGATTGGGATGAGTGGATACCTTACGCTCTCTTCGCGTACAACACCTCGGTTCACGCTTCTATGAATGAGAGCCCATTCTTCCTTTTGTATGGTAGAGACCCTACCTATCCGTTTGATATAGTTACTAAGCCGGTGGAAGTGCGTTATGATATAGATGACAATTTTGCCTCAGAATTACAACAACGGATGAAATTAGCACATCAAACAGCTCAACAGGTGGCCGAACAGGCCGCCGAAGCTCGACAAGAACGACACCGGCGACAAAATAAACCTCCCTGTTATAAGGTGGGAGACAGGGTTCTATTAAAGGAAGTCGTTACGCCAAGAGGGTTAAAGCAGAAATTAGCACCGCGATGGTCTGGACCCTATCGAATTATCGAAGCTCTCGGTCCGGTAAACTTTAAAATTGAACATTTAGAAACCAAACGTAAGATGCATGTCCACGCGGATCGAATCAAACCAACAACCGCCCGCGAGGAAGTCCACCTGCGGCAAACGCAAAATAATGATCAGCTCACAACCTTGACCGCACCCACTGAGCTTGATCCATCCCCGTATCTCGACCCGTGGGACGAATTTATCTTAACCTCTATCCCTACTCAACCCCCTTCGGGAGAAATAGTAGAAAGGGAAAGTGAAGAGGACACCGAGCACGAGGACTCAGAACGCGAACAATCGGAAACTGAGGAACCAGAGAGTACGCCTCCATACGCGCTACGTAGCCGCGGCCCTGTCCCCGAACAGCCATGGGTGATGCCGCGGCCCAGTCGAAATCGTAGTCGCATCCCTCGGTTCGTTTCACCGACGACTAGTCTACCGTCATCCCCTGAGCGCAGGGAATGAAGGCTAGTCATACCTAAGCGGCGGCTTGCTCCTCCCTCCCCTTCTCCAGATTTGTAATTTCTGTCTCTCCTTCTCTTCGGCAGGAGGGAGTTGTTCTGCGCGGGGGGGATGTCTAACGGGATTTTCTTCCATAGGATGCAAGCTATTCTGAACGATTTCGCTTTCGCGTCTCCTTGGAGGTTCATGTCGTTGACGCGTAGGAGAAGCCTCCCCTTTTTCCCCTCCGGCTTTGGGAGAGCAACTACACGTTCGAACTCAGTTTCTGCCATCAGTCTCCGCCATCAGTAACTTTTTCCCTCTCCTTCCAGGAAAAATGACTTTGACGGAATCAGACCAAGCATACGCTTCCTTCGTGACGTGCCCCATCTGTTATGAGCTCGCGCAGGCGCTGGTGTACCAGTGTACCAATGGCCATCTCGTGTGCGCCAATTGCAGACCCCGAATCACTAACTGCCACACCTGCCGTGAGGCTCTCGGAAATATCCGGAGTCGTGTGGCGAAACAAATAATCGCCGCGATGCTGGTACCCTGTATAAATCAACGGTTCGGATGCCGAGAACTGTTTTCCGAGGCGGACCGGGAAATTCATACGCCACTTTGCACATTTGCGCCATTACCCTGTCCTATTTTCGACTTCAATTGCCCTTGGGAAGGAGCGCAAACGGACATTACAGCCCATCTACGGGACAATCACCCACAAGTCCCTTTCCTCCCCAGATCCTCCCTCCTTATTCTTGGAGTTCATACGGACCAACCCTGTTCTCAGGTGTGGGCTGCTGTATTAGAGTGCCATAACCAAAGGTTCCTTGTAAAGGTCGAAAGAACCTCCCAAGACCCACCTATTTTTAACACCAAACTCTATCTTTTGTCCGACCCCTCAACTTCTAATTTTTTCTATACCATCACCTGCCGAAAGGGCCCACACACTCTTCAATGGACCTCAACCCACATTCCGCGGTACGGCCATGGAGATACCTATGACTTCTATGCTCCCCTGGAACTTTCCGCGGAGTCCTTTAAGGCGTTCGGGGCCTTTAATAATTTCAAATTTAGTATAGACATTAAGGCCGAGTCAGTCTAAATCCTAACTACAACCCTTTTCCAGACATGGACCAAGACGGGGAATGGTGGGAGACACCGATCTCCACCCCGGTCTCGCCTCCCGAAGAGCCAGAGGTCAGCGCTGTCTCACTGCAGGCAGCGCTGAGCTTTAATCGCTCTCAGCGCCGACACCGTCGTGTCCCCGCCACCCTGCTCCTCCCGGTTAACCACCGCTGTCCCCCAGAATTAGAGGCGGCCTTTCGCGACGAAGTAGCCCGGGTGGAGGAGTTTTATCAGGGAGGCAGGGGACGAAGACAGGTGGCCGAGGGCGCCGCTCCAGTACCCGGCCCAGCCGCGCGAGCTCCCCAGTCAGCGGCCCCAGCGGAACCCAACACTGGCTCGTCCTCTTCTCGCCGCCGCCCTACCGACAGAAACCGAAGCCGAACGGCCACTTAAGAAGCACTCCCGTTTGTTTGGATACTTCCGGATCCTACATTGTAGTCAGAAGACATTGTCTCTGTACATTATATTACTTTACATTACTTTGCTTATAGTACATTATTTACATTATATATTATGAGTATTTATCTGTACATATACTGCTCAATAAATTGTGCCTTATATTAATCCACCCCTTCGTTCCGTGTTCGTTATTTATTCGGTTGTATTCGGGGTCGCCCCTAACTGGAATAATTAGTTAAAGGTTTCGTAACCTACTATGATTTGGTTTTCCTGTTCTTTGCAGAAACCAACCTAAAAAGGTATAATGCTGTTCCTGCCACTAGGCCTTCTTATCTTAAGTAGCAGCTATATGGCGCTGCATCCTCCCTCAGACCCAAAGACCTTTACCAAAGGCGTCCTTTTCTTACATCGGGGCAACTTCCTCATCACGGCAAGCCACTGGACCCTAGTCACCGATATCACATTTGAACCGTTGGAGCGACAATTGCAATTTGTCTCCGAATCGGTAGCCTATCTGAAAGCCTGGATTCAACAACAAGAACAGCAAGCACCAAATCAAACCGGAACCGAATGGAAACTTCCCACGCAAGGCCTCGAATTAATACAGGCCTCCTTCCGGAACTATCAACGAGAATATCAAGAACTCCTCGCGTTAATCACACTTCGTCCTGCTCCACAAAAGAAAAGAGGACTCATAGACTTCGGAGGGAAAGCACTTAAATTCCTTTTTGGAACGGCCACCTCCGAGGAGGTCGAAACGTTAAATACAGAAGTCGAGACTATCAAACGGCGGACCGAAGGAATCGTTCACCTAGTACAATCCCAAACTACCTTGATACAAGACACGTTAAACATAAGTAAGCAAAACAGACACCAAATTTACGTTCTGTTTAAACGAGTAGAAAGCTTTGGCGAGTTGATCAACCTATACCGTTTCAATCTCGCCTATGAAATTATCTTAAGAACTATTGAATCATCCCTCCAAGAGTTACATTTCCAGCTGTTAGAACTACGCGAAGCGATAGATGTCCTAGAACAGAAGCGATTGAACACCTATTTTGTTCCTCGCGAAGTTCTCCTACGTACTCTCCGAGATATACAAACGAAGCTCCCCGACGGCTACGCCATGATCGAACCAATAATACCAGATACGCTCTTCAAGTACTACCAATGGATCACTACCATTGCTGTAGCAGTACCGGGGAAACTACGAATTTTCGCCAAAATACCTTTAATCACTCCTAGTGGATATTTCGACATGTACGAAATTGTACCGTTTCCTACTTACATCCCCACGATAAAAACTTTTATTCAATTCCGTACTGCGTACCCCGTCATTGCGTTATCGATGGATCGACAGTCTTACATGCTGCTACAGCGGCATGAGTTAAGCACCTGTACAACTGCCCACTTCGCCATTTGCTCCGTGGATCTTCCCATCCTTAGGGCTCCCCAACAAAGTTGTGAATACGCCCTCTTCAGCGGGATCGAACTACAGGTCAAGGAACTCTGCAAGCGACAAATTATCCATAATTATGCGCCAATTTTTAAGAAATTAGACCAACCCGGAGCGTGGGTCTACTCCACTCCTGAGCCTCTCACTCTAACTATTAGATGCCCTAATAGGTATCAAAAGACCCCTTTTTCCTCTACAACTCAAAAATTAAATAATACTGGAATCATCAGTCTCCCAAATGCTTGCACTGGCTACTTGCCCGGAGTTATCCTTACCTCACATTTCCAAGGCCAATCAACTATATCACTACAGTGGACCCACCAATTGGTCATTCCACCCATCGACCAGATTATCAATCAAACGGAGATGCAACTCCTATTGAACCATTTTAAGAACCCCGCAATGCAGGAAAAACTACCATCCGCGACGGACTATGATATCCAGATGGCTGAACAATCTCTCTCTAACGTCAAATATGATCTCAATCATTTGTTGCGAATGACGGCAACCCCCGAGCCAGCCTCCTACATGCACCCATCCACTATACTTGCTAGTTGCCTTGGTGCTGCCATAATTCTGATTGGCCTCATCTGTATTTTCCGATCGGTTATACGCCGCCGACTACAACCTCCGGCGGACGATAATCTTCGAATGGAATACATAAGCAACCGACAACAATCGCAAGATAATCGACCCGAAGAAATCCGTCTTCAAGAAAGGGAAACTAACCCGCTTCCGGGAAGAGACACACCCTTACAGGAAGCACCCCGGAGCGATCCCACCCGCCTTCACCAACGGGCCATTGTTCAAACCTATTAACACCGCCATTTTTAGATCCTTTGTTCAACTTCTTCTTTCGAAGTTTTGTCCTTATTATAATCCATTATAATATATCACCATATATCGCATCTTAACCTATATTATTACTTACTATTACTCAAATATTATATTACTTATATTTCGTTATATTAATATCGTTCGAATTTTATTTAACCATGTTAACCACCGTTTTGAATTGGACCAACGTGTTAGCTTATCTCATTTAGATTTAAGTTAGAATTTTATTATCCTAGCGACCTGAGGGAGAGTAACCCCATTTATAACTTTTTGTAATGTGTACCTCGATCCGGGAACAAATCATCTTTTCATTTCAAATACTGTTTTTAATTAACTTTTGTGAGTACCAATAGGACGACATCCTCGCCGCAACGGACTAAGACTATGACGACCCTCCACCAAAATTAATCACCGCTCCGAGTTTCATACCCGACGACACCGCCACACTACAACAAAACGATATCAAGACACCACTCACCGGAATCCTCCAGCCCTCAAGTTCCTGTTTAACTTCGACATTTGTGCCAGACATAGAACTATTACCAACACTGCCGGACTACCAGTAAATACACTACTTGTTGCTGTAGCCCGAGGCGAACCCAAAGTTTTCACATAACGTGCGAGAACAACGAACACTCAAGACCTTGAACTTTACTCTCGTGCCCAAGTGACGAAAGAAAACTACGTCTGCACCACGTGCCAGCTAGGAAGCAACCCTACTTCCGGGAACACCGTTGTTATTTACCAACCCACCGTGGTCGGTTTAACATAACAGCTTATTGTAACGCGCGCCCGATTAATCCTTGATTGTCGCGTAATCATTAAATTGTTAATGTCGCCAAGTAAATCGTGGAAAAAATTTTTCGCCATATAAATCATTGTCGCGACTGAGTAACGTCGCCTGCTTCTTGATTCGTCGGTCTTTCCAGACGTCTCCCGTCGAGAAGAGGCAGCCACTTAAATTAGTTCGTGAGCCTCCTATCCGTTTTACTCCGGATATTCTCGCGGATATTCTTGAAAATCGAACCTGCCCTTCAGGGACAGCTTCGATTTTAGAAAGCCCAAGGTGGTGTGAAAATTCGAACCCACCGGAATTTAGCCGGTAATGATACATCCCTTTCCGCGCGAGTAGAAGGAAAAGGGATATGAGTCAAAAGATAGAAAAAATGAATCAGGAGGAACAAGAGTCGAAAAACGCGGGTTGGCGAACCTGGAACTCGTGACTGAGAGAATAAAAGGGCGACGACGGAGAAAAAGGGGGTCGGTTACGTTTATCTCTTAGCCTGTGCGCGTGCGGCCAAAAAGTCGAGGGGAACCGCCGGAAATCCACGAAATCGTATCGACTGTGAAGATCGACCCGGATCACGAGGTATGACCCGAAGTTTTGTAAACTCTCCCTCCGCGAATACGAACTCAGGCGACCGACGCTCGCCGTATCTGTAATTGTCAAGTTAGCTTTAATAAATCTTTGTTATTGTTTTATCCGTTATAATGTCCTTTATTCGAATGTCATCATCCGCCGCTCTACCGTCGAACCCATTCACTTCCTCCACTCGCATCCACTCGCGTAACGCGTAACTCCTCCGAACCGCCATCTTGACGTGGGCAGGTCTCACGGACCTGTTAGCCGACAAAAAGGAGGAACGAGAAATCGGCCGCCTCCCGGCACCCACACTAGTACTTTTTATATATTAACAGGACTTGCTATACTTGAAAATATGGATGCAGATATTTAGTCTTACAGTGAACTAAATAAATAACATTATTTTTGATCTGTAAGACTAAATATCTGCATCCATATTTTCCAGTATAATAAGTCCTGCTAATATATAAAAAGTACTAGTATACAAAATAAATTTTAAATTACGATAAAAAGAACACAAAGGCATAATAATTAATAATTATATTAATATAAAATACAATCGTTATAATAAACAAATCTTGAAATTAAAAAAAAACGTATTAAAAACACTCCACCCATATAAGAAGTATAAAATTTTAAATTCAAAACACTTACCTTGATCTCTTTCCAAATAGCAAATCCCTTGTATGTTCCGCATGAGTACTCACCGTTGCGGACAAAAACAGCAAGTTCCTGAAAATCTCTTGGAAAAGACTCAGTTAAAGGACATGTCATGAAAGACATCAACGCTCCGCTGTAACTGGATACCAAAACAACAATCGATAACCACCAAATTCCTATCATAAATCTGGATGCAAGTCTTTTCACTTGCTCTAGGTTCAATCCTAAATTAAATCAACAAACAATTATTTTTTTACAAAAGTCATAATTTGGATTATATCAGAATTATAGAATTTTACCTTTACCCAGAAATGTACAAACTAAATTCCAAAAAACTGTACGTAGAGTCCACCGTTTCCCTGTTTCTGCATCAATAAATTCCTTCTCCAGCACTTTATATAGCGTTAGTCCAAATATCAATACGATAGAAAATGTAGCGATCCAAACCTGGTTACATAAAATATAACTTAATGTTTGAGTTTTAGTTATAGTTTAAGACTTGTTATTGTTACTTACATTTAAAGTAAAAGGCTTCGTAACAGCATTCCAATCAAAAACCTTATCTGGAGCTCTAATAAGAAAAACTGTAGAATAAAAAGAAAAAACTGACGTAAACTCCATTGCAGAGAAACGTTCGTGGTTGACGACTACAGGTATGAAGGCCACATCTGCTTCCTGAATTAGAAAATTAATTATAAAACTGAAGTCATAATAAATGTAACCTACTTTAAAATGTTGATTGACAAAACATAAAATTAAATTTTAGAGTGTTGTTTGATTAAAATATTTGAGGATTGAGACTAATTTGTTTTCGATTTAATCGATCTGAAACTAAAAACTTTAATTTTGTGAATATTTTGTATTAAATATATTTAATCTCTATGGAGATTTTATCAAAAAAATGTCCAGTTTGCTATGTATTAATAATTATCTTTCTATATTGTTTTATGAAAATATAATATATATATTATATGGAATTTTCTATAACTGTCTCTTAGGACCTATTACCAGATACTTCGGATAACAAGCAATGGAACGATTAAGTAAGAAATAAATGAGAATGATGGATAAATTTGCAGGAGATACAAAAGGAAAAAAGAGTAATTAGACGTTATGCAATATTTAAAGTTCTTGAAAATTGCGTATAAAGATCACTACAAACTGAATGTTTAAATGTCACTGTAAGACTAAGAGAGCAATGTAAAAAAGTTTCAAAAAAGTAGCAGATGGGCCATTACGTGTTGAGTACTTATTACAGTTATAAAAGCACTATTCAAAAGAAAAACCCACTTGTTAAGGATAGAAAGCCATCAGTGTAATACTTTCCAGTTCATGCAGGTGATTTCTATGTGATATCCATCGCAGTCATTATATAATGAGTCTCATCAATTCAGTATATATAATATTTTTCTTTTTAAATTATATACTTTTCTGTATGAAGTATATTTAGTTTACTATTTTATAAATTTTGTACTGCTAGTTGGTGCTACATGTGTATTAAGCAAATACAATGCAAACAAAGATTAATTAACATATTAAAATGTTATAGAATATGTCAGAATTGTATATACGACATTTTTGGTTAGAAATACGTTAACATGTCTGCTTAGAATTACAGCAATTGGTCGAATTGTCTAGAAGTGGATAGTGGACAATAAATAAACGAACATTCTTATTTATCTATTTATATCTATGAAAAATATTATTAAAAAAAAATTAATATACATATATACATTCTGAGACTGTCTGACTGACAGTATATAGGTATACTTGCAGATTTGAAATACTAGGTCATCGACATAAAAGACGTGTAAAATCTTTATTTCCGATCGGTTGGGACTGCGGAAGGTATTCTCTTTGTACCTGACATGTTTTTCTAAAATTTTCATAGAAGATAAAAAGCAAAAGAGATAGCTTTTTCATTGTCTATTCTCTTGACACTCTTAAACTAGTTTGAAGATCGTGCCTTTTTATAGTTTAATTTGAATCAATGAAAACATTTTATATATAACTTTTTAATTTAAAAGATATTGGACTTCTGTCTAAAATATTAACTTTAATGAATACTTTTCCATAATAAATAAATTATTCATGAATTGGTTAATTGTAATTTCTTTTATGTTTAATTTATTTTAGAGTGAATGTTTAGTTTGTGCACGATTCATTTTTTAAATCCATTTAAACTGTGCCTATTATTATTTTAGTAATGTACATCTGTAAAATTTTTTTTCACTTGGAAACCAATACATTCTCATTGAAATACATCTTGTTATCGGTTATATCTATACATTGGTTATTAATCAATAAAATATTAAGCAGCGACTGACATAGCATTTTCGATTCGGATCAATGTACAAATTTTGAAGTGGAATGATAAAATATTTATATTAATGTGCCTAATTTTTTTGGCTGAGAAGAATTATCTATTTATTGTTTTTAGACCTTTTATTGTAAAATTAAGTATTTACACATTAACTTATTTTAAACACTGGAATTTTATGTTTACTTACCTGGTTTGCAACTTGTCTTGTAATTCCGTACCACTTACCACTTTTATCTTTATATCCTATAGCTTTTTCTATTGGATGAACTATAATATAACTATTTAAATGTCACAATTAAATATGTGCAAAATAATTTACCTGAGAAATTTATAATTTCATGTCTCATAATTTATATATAGTTAAAATACTTTTCTAAACTAAAATAAAAATGTTTGAATTTAACATGTAAAAAATAAGAGAATTTTACTATTAGTAGCTTATATCAAACGAATACTTTAGGAAAGGAATATTCATATAGCATTTAAAATAATATTTAAAAATACGCCGAAATATATATATATATATATATATATATATATTTCGGCATTATTAAGAACTACTAATAATTAGCTAAGAACACTTGTTACATTAGTAAAAATATATTTTTACTAATGTAATAAGTGTTCTTGAGGTTACATATTAGAAGCATTTTAAAAATATAGTAACATTAGTATATTTCTCTGCTAAGAACTGAAAGAATAATTAAGGAGATGGCCTTTTGCACATACCACTTACGTTAAATCATTGATAAATGAAAATAAATACAAGGCCAATATCATTGAAATATATATATATATATATTTTTCAATGATATAATTTTGAAAACTGTAGCTTTTGAAAGTGAATTACAAAATGAAAAAATATTATTAAATGTATATTAATTATACAGTTTGGCTGAAACATTCACGAGTTACAAATTTGCTTAATCCTTCGTAGTCACACTGTACAGTACATTTCGATAACTGTAAATAGCTTTTATTTTTGTATAATTTGTTGCTTTCGCATTTTGAGATGAATGTTAATTCGCTGTATTATTGTACTTCTCTTTTTCATAGATTTCACTGTAAGTACTTGCTACATATATCAGCCAAAATACAGTCGTTTGCGAACATTATGTAGCCTCGTATGATACGTATTCTGTATTTATATGTTTTTCTATACATTGACTATTATACGAAATACAGTATACATAAAATCAACAAAAGTCGTATAGATAACCCAACTTTCACTGGAGCATTCTATTACTTTTTAATGCTTTTAATATACGTGCACGATACTCTATACAAGCATTTAATACACTATACGTCATCAATTTCTGACAATTATTTTATTTCACACGTTTTTAACGGTCTGACTAACTAAATTAAAATTTTTTGTGGTATGATTTAAAAAATTATATAAAACTCTCGTATTAATGTTATAGTAACTATATTACTTTTATCTATATGAAAATATGGAAATCATTTTTCTTTGTCTACAATGATGATTTAGTTCGATTTTTCATTTATTATGTTTTCAGCTATAATCTTTCATTTTTTCTTTTCATACGCAAGCATCTGATTCAATAATTTTAGTTCATCCTTCGAATGATTCCATAGCAGATAAATAAATTTATCGGCTTTTTTAATGGCGGTGTTGTTGTTTTGTCACGTTTAATTTCCTTGAAATTTCAAATCAGTTTCAAAAAGGCTTTTATTTTCAATACATATAAACAGATCTGCATAAGTGTATAATTAATATTCTTACATATTGAAGAGACAAATATGTTCAAAAATTAAAAATATATTTTTACTAATGTAACAAGTGTTCTTGAGGTTACATATTAGAAGCATTTTAAAAATATAGTAACATTAGTATATTTCTCTGCTAAGAACTGAAAGAATAATTAAGGAGATGGCCTTTTGCACATACCACTTACATTAAATCATTGATAAATGAGAATAAATGCAAGGCCAAACAACACAGAAATATAAGTTTGTGATAAGAGAAAAATAACACTAATGAATATAAACATAAAACGCTGCAAGCTATTTCATTAGAAAAGTTTATAAAAAAAACAACACATACACAAGCAAGTTGCTTCGAAACAAATGCCAAAATTTATACATGAAAGATGAGTACATTCACAGAATCAAGGAAACTCTAAACCAGGGGTGGGCAAGCAAGAGTTCAGTGGGAGCCAAAATGTAGGTTTTGCAAAATGCATGAAAGCCGCAGTTCTGTACTGTTGTGGCGGATAGTATGATAAGGCGTGCGATTTCATTATATAATATAAATATAATATAAAACAAATATTGAAATTTTTTAATAAACATATTTTCACAAAGATCAACAACTGCCGAATTATCGGGCTAGCAAATGGCTATAGTAATATTAATAATTAAAGTTAATTTGCTACTAGAGTTAGGCGTTAGGCGCCATCTCTTGCTAAATTTTAATAATTAGAATTTTAATTAAATAATTTAAATAAATTTAGGCTTAACTGGAAGAGAAGAATCGGCCCGAAGCAGGATCCGAACCCGCAACTATAGCCATTTGCTAGCCCGATAATTCGGCAGTTGTTGATCTTTATACGTAACGGGTTAGTTGTTGTTTATTTATATTTTCACAAAATTACAAAAATAAAATTGTAAAAATAATAATAAAAAACAGAAATTAACAGTTTTAACAAGATCCGCATGTAACTCAAAAAGAGACACATGCGGCTATCGGAGCCGCATTTGCCCATGTCTGCTCTAAACTGTTCACTTAATAATACAAAGATTTTTGAAATGCCTTATCCTTCGTTCCAGCAGCTTTACTTATTTTGTCGTTGAAACAACAATGTTATTTAGTCGTTGAGACTCACGAAATACCTAAATTAAAGATATCAAAATTTAATTATTTTTATGAATAATGGTTGTATTTTGGAAAGAGTAATTTAAAAGCTATTGCTTTCTTCATTCTAAGAATATCTCCTGAAACACAGCAATCTTCCTCATATCACGATATTCGACATATTTGAAGAGTAGATAACAATAACAACTAAGATTACAATATTATTTTCCTGTAATAAAATGATTCTTCATTGATATTAGATTTTTTATACAAAAATCTACTAAAGAAAGATATTTGTGTTTTGATTTTCCAGATATTATGTATAGCATACATATCATAACCTAGATCGCAGTAAAATCGTACCTAATCTGTCCCGCAGAGTTTTTTGTTTCCATGTTTTCAGACAGCCTGAATCCAAAAAGTAAAAAGCAGAGAAAAAATTCCGTGGATATGTACTGTATGTATGTTTAAATGTTTGTGTGTACTTCTGTGTGTTTGCGTCTATATTCGCTTAATATAACAGAATGGGGTAAAGATTGAGCAAAGAAATTTAGCATGGTAGCTTGTACAAGGGGCATTGATGCTTTTAAATTCTATTAGGATTGATTAGGGTTGGGCTTAGTAAAGATTTTACTTGTTAATATTTAGGGTTTTTTTATGAAATTTATCTTTACCTTAAAAATTGAGAGTTTTGCTATCTATAACAATTAAAAATATAAACAATCCATTTTATCCTTACTGTTTCTACAAGTAGACCTTAGGTGACCATATTAATAAATTAACATTAATTGTTTTATTTTTTCGTATTTTACACAGAATTTTTTCCCTTTCAGTACTAATTGAAACAAAGAAAGGAAGTACTAATTTAGTACTTCCTTTCTTTGTTTATTGTTCTGATGATCTATATATTGTTTTGCAGTTTTCTAATATCAATGTTCTTTCGTTCTTTTTCTTATAAACCATTACACATGTAGTACATTTTTTATCAAAATTTTATGTTTTTTATTTGTATTTCGCTTTTGTTGTATTAACTTTTATGATCACTATATTCACGACTTCTTTGTAGACGTGTCTAATTTGATTGTTTTTGCAAATTTCTTTTAGTTGGGTAAAGTTTTCTCATTTACGTGTATGGCTTGAGTAACCATTTATTCTTATACATTGATTAATTTTTTTATTATTTTTAATCTATCTTGCGTTCTTGATAAAGTACTGTTCTTCATGTTCAGCATCACTATTTCCTCAGATGTTAGATAAACAAAGAGTGGAACATCAATTCTTCCTGCAGAGTAAGTTGGAGAAAACATTCTTATCACTTTGAATATTTGTAAAAAATTGATCAATTGATTTAACTGACTACACAAAGTATGAAAATTATTGCCTTGGTTAATTTCCTATTAATTTTCTACATTTAGTTATGTTCAAATTTGATTGTTCTAAATGATTTCTTTCGATCACAAACCTTATGCGCTTAAGTGCTAAAGTATTGTATCATAGATTAGCTGTTGTGTCTCATATTCAAAATGAAATCAGAACGATTAATAACATTTATAGTAGAAATGTGCGTTATTATTATTAACAATTTATATAAATTATATACCATTTTTTTTATTTTCTAAATTATTCTAAACTACATTAAAACAATATTTTCAATGATTAAAAGTAATATTAAAAAGTCTAAAAACCGGACTCAATGTAATATTAAAAAGTTCTATGATTAAATGTAATATACTTTGCTTGAGATTGACATGAGGAAGCCACTTACCTAAATTTTAGTTTCTCTTGGATAACTTTAAAAAGTGGAAATAACTTTCCACCCGTTATTTGTTTCTTAGTTTCATCATATGTCATAAATAATGGTACCTGAGAAACAAGGGTAGAAGATCATTCGTAGGCCATTTAATTATTATTATTTTCTTATACAGTAAGAAAATTTTTTACCCCGACTCCAGCAACTCTCCAAACATATGAATTGTTGAACACTCCTATTGAAAATACTTATTATTACAAAACAATATTACTGTTAAATGCTGTTGAATTTTATTATGATTTAGTTCTTATTCTCTAACTATTTTAATATTTAATGTTATATTTCAATTTCAGGCTATGGTTTATAAAATATTGTTTAATTTTTCGTATAAAAATAAAAAAGAAGCACATCAAAAGTTGTAGATGTAAGAAAATATTTCCATTGTTAATTTCTTTGGGAGTGTAAGTTTATGATAAGGAAGCAGTGTGAAGTAATGCGTTAGCTGTTGGACCACTGCTTCATTTGGAAAAAATCTTCACAATAATACTGAGACCTAATTTTTTTATGTCAATGTCTAATATATCGCATGGAATGCCGGAAAATTGATAGTAATGACTACTTTTACACAAATCGTAACTTAATTTTTAAGGGTTTTGTCCAAATCATGTATAATTATTTGTAGTAGTGAAAGGACAGTGTTTATGAAAAATGAATAACTTACTAATCTAAAAAGACAACTTATAACGTTAAGCAAGGATCTTTATTTTTATATTCTATGGGCATCATTGTGTTAAATATTTGCAAATGTTGACATTAGCATCGATGTAAATTACATAATTAGTAATTTTCTGTGTAAAAAGGTTTACCATGATAAAAAAACCAAAGTTAGTAATACAAAAGTTTCTTGAATGATTCGGTTAAAATTTGGTGAATATCAAATTTTGTTATTTTGTAAGTAGTACGCTTCTATGAAATACAAGAATCTTTGTATTACATGATTGTATAAAAAATGGCTTTCAAGTTTTTGCTGTTGTTAATAAAAAAAAACCTTGAAATTAGGTAGGCAAAACTAAGGCACATTGCATCTTCCATCCGTGGGCACGGTGCAACAGTACGGTCGTTTAGGTGCTAAAATATATCTTTAAACTAGGCAAATGAACAACGATATTTTATATGTTAACTTGAAAATTCATTACATAAATTGTATTTGTATTATTATTTGTAAAACAAGTGCATAATTTTTGATACACCACGATTTGCTATATCAATTGCATTTTGATATATTCGTAAAAAATTATTTATTCGAATAAAATCAAAGAGGTACGAATTCTTTGACACCAACAAATACAAAGAAGAGGATAAATTAAAATTATTAGAAAATATATAAAATGAAATACTCGTAGATTGTCCTTACGCTTAGAATCGTCTTTTATAGTAAACATCATTATCTATTAGAAATGTAAGACTAACGATTTTAAATAAAATAGATTGTTTCAAAATTATACAGGCATCTAATACTTTACGTCTTTGTTATATATAACAGATGGAGAGTGTAGCAATCAGTAAAAGAAAAAAAAGACTCTTTCGCGGATTTTACATTTTTAGACTTAGGTGAAGTTAGAACGTCGAAAAATGCGAAAAACTCTGGCATTTTTTCTGGATATATGGTGAGTGTGTGTGTGTGTGTGTGATGTGTGGATGTGTGTGTGTGTGTGTGTGTGAACGGGTTTGCGATTTCGTTTGTCCTCTCTTCTTTGAAGCTTAATAACTACTGTGCATCAGGTCAAAAATTTCTCAAATATTGGCAAGGAAATTTGTGTATTAGGAAATTGGTACCATTGAATTTTGGTGGTTAGAAGTTGGTGATGAAGGGAGTAGACCGAGGGGGGACTGCTGTCATATCCCAAGTATGATTGAACTTAATAGCAAATTTACTCGTTATTATTATTTACAATGTTAAAGAAACCAAATCTGATCCTTAAAATTACGTTATTGCTATTTTATAATAATTGAAAATATAGAAAGTTATAAGTTATAATATATAATAAAAGAGGTTAATGTTACCCTAGGTTCCGAGATCGCGGCGGGGGAAATTTTTCCCTACGTTGGAGACTGCGACGGGGAAAAATTTTTCCCTCGATTCAAGATGGCCGCGTTTCCGGCCGCCATCTTGAATTTCTCTGTAGACTCCGAGGACGTTAACCGAAATATCCGAATGAAAAAAAAAAAAAGATTTTTTTACTCACTTTTCGATGGTGGTTGCCTACTTTTTCCTACTTTTTTCCCCTTTCCGATCCATTCTTTTTCTGGTTTTGCCAGCTTGAATACTTTCCTTTTCTCTTGTTGCTGCTCTTTTCTTCCCTGTTCTTTTCGATTCGGCTGCTCTTTTATTGGTCGATTGGCGTTTCCCTGTGTTCGATTTATTACTACTTGGCCATATAAACGACAGAATGCAACCCCAAGAAATGTGACCTAATTTACTTTTAAACGTTCCTTCAAAGGCAGAAGTCTTCGTTCCGCACTTACTACATCGCAAGAAACAGCTTTCTCTGTTACTCCGATGATATAATTTGCATTTACAATCGCACGGAATGCAAACGGACTCGGTCGGCTGTATGCCTACTTTTACAGCAAATTTCGGAAATTTCAATGCGTTATCGATACGGGGAGGCGAACGTAGCTCCAAAAAGTCGTCTTCCATTGACTTGTAGAAATCACGGGAGGTGCAACTCGACTGAAATTCGTCGTTGAAACTCAGATCGGCAAAACTACTCATTATCGAATAATAGGCAATAAACTAAACGCGGGGAGGTGGTGAGGAAAAAAAATGAAATAACGTAACCAAAAAAAAAACCACAGCAATTATTCCAATACGCAATTCGTCGCAACACTGCAGTAACCGATTCCAACTGGAAACTAGTCGATTTGCATAAAATTGCATTGAAATGAACAGATATCACGTCACAGATCGAGCATTTGCATATTCGTTCGTAACACCACTACGAATTTCCCGCCGATATTACTCTCGCACGACGTCACGACAACGCTCCCTCTACCGTCGCAAATTTACACACGCCCGTCGCCGTTTCGAGGTTAGAGGATACTCGGCAACGTCGTACTCGGGGTTGAAACCGAACGGGGAAAAATTCTCAACGGCGTCGACGTCACGACTGTAGGGAAAAAATTTTTCCCCGCCGCAGGGGCCGAGATAGGGAAAAATTTTCCCGCCGCCATCTCGGAACCTAAGGTAACATTAACCGAAAAACATTACTAGTTTTTATTTATAAGGTTAATGATCCCTTTTTTAAAATGTGTTTTTCAGATTGCAAAAAGATTTTCTAAATTTTATTTTGTATATATACATAAATAAATTTTTAAAAAATTATTTATTAATTTATTTATGCCAAAAGTCATCAGCTATTTTATTTTTATAAGTTTTTATTATGTGCACTGATGCACCAAGAGGGGCAATTTTGGTCTCCCTCTGGGTGCACCATTGCACACAACAACACATCCCCCCAAAAAAGAAAAATTCATTAGGAAATTTTTTAATAATCTGTTTCCAGTCAAAATGAATTTTTTGGATTTATTAATAAAAGAGAAAAATTAACACTATTGAATCGAATCGCATACGTTCAAAAATGTTTCACTTCTTCAGTTTCTAAGAGTACCAAAATTCTGTGACCTCACAGCATTTAATATATTGTTTTTATATTCTTTCCTTGTAACATTTGAAAACTACGGTATAAAAATGAACACCGAGTAAAGTTTTTTATTAATAATTATTTACTTTCAATATAATCATAATAGGTAATTTTAAATAATATGTATATATTTCAAACACTAATTAAAGCTAATGGCAATATCCATCATTGATAATATCGATATATTTCTTATTCTACTATATATTTACTTCAATAGGATTATAGGATTTTAACAGGGAATTAAAATATTTCTGATATTTAATTTAAAACATTCATTTGAATGTAAAATACAAAATGTCAACGTATAAATTAACTTACCACTGCTAAGGATGCAATTTTTGCGCATTGATAACAGAATTAACATGCAGATGAATCTAGAATCCATTCATGCAATTTTCTCAAAAACGAACAATGATAATTTGTGATCTCTATGTTAGTTGAATTTGCTAAAGTTTACTACTTGAAGCTGCGATATAAACTATGACCTGCAGACATAGACTCTGGGATATTGAACGTCAAATATTCATAACAAAAATAAATCAATATACAGAACTTCTGTTCCGTGACAAACTTCGTAATCAATGCGACCCCAAAATGAGTTTATTCGCATTATGGAATTAACAATACAATTCTTCTTTATTTTAAAAATTTAAAAGTAACTTTTATTCTTGTAATTTTTTTGTCTGAACAAAAGTAAACTGAAAAGTCGACTTAAACAACAGAATTTTATATTTCAACTTAAATGTAAATAATAATTTTCAGTCAGATCGATATCATCGCTTAATAATGCTTTCTATAAATTAAAGGATATCTGTTACAATTACCATTTTTATTAGCTTTGATCACAATTGAAATTTAAATAAAATAAAAAAACTACACATACAAAGGCAGATAGAGATTATACTTTTGCTTAATTTATATTTAGATTTTCAATCTTCTCTATAATTACAGAAGTGGAAGTTACGTGAAAACACAAGCTGTCTCCATTGTCATAGGAAACGTTTTACCCTCATGACCGGTTTATGAAATAAACCACAAATAGGCTGACGCTATAAAAGTTGTATTTTGTGTTTTATTTTCCTAAAGCTTTGAGACATTTTCGCACGCAAACGGTAGTGCTGTACATTATATTCATATTTAGTTTATTTATTACATAAATTTTCATCTGCACATTTACTAATATTAAGCAGAACAAAGTATTGTATTAACAGATGAATAGTTTTTTTCACAATCCCCATATTAATTGCATGATAAAATTTAAATAATTATCTTCATTATATAATTCGTTTATAACACTTTTTCTTCGATAGCGAAAATAGCATCAATTATTAGTTTGTTTGAGAACCAAAATATAAACAATGAGAAACTATAATGTCCTTTTCTGCCTTTGTGTGCTTCTTCTTATTTATATTCCGTTCATGGACAAAGTTAATATAAATATTTTAAAGTGGTAACGGCAACATATAATTCAAAATTTACACAAAAGACTATTGGCTGACGACTGACAATAAGTTGGCTGCAATTTTTCGTTTACACTAAAGTTAAATATCAATTTTTCTTTTCTGAGTTCACTTTGAGTTTTCTTTCTTTCAGTTATAATAATTACGAGAATAAAAATATTATATAGCTTTGTATAGTAAATAGATGTATTGTGGAATATTCCATGAATCAAACGGTTACGTTAGGTTTGGATTGATTATATGGTTTGTCGAGAGAATATATTTTTCATATTGATTTAATTGTAAATCAACCCATAGATTTTAAATTAGCAGCAACTTGTAAATTTCATCAATTTTAAAATAAATCGAAACAGTATTTTTTTACTATTTTTACGGTGTTGAATCGGGTTATAAATATATTTTAAATTTATTCAGTTATTAATTGTGTAAACAATGCGAGTTATTTGACAAGCATAGGTTTATCCACAAGTGTATCTTGTTACAATGTGAGTTAACAGCGCCCTTGACAATGACAACTTAAAGTATGTTAAATGTGTAATTATATCACTTCCAATTTTTGTAATTAGTGAAAATAAATTCTGGGTTTATACAGAGTCAGAGATATGATTTATATTTTTAAAACTGATATTTCTGTCAAGACTTGAATAAAAAGAGCAGTTGTAGCGTTTTGATGAGCTGGTCACGAATCTCAACTGGTAACTTAGCAGCGGCAACAAAATTTTCACTAAACAAATTCGGTACCCATCTCTTGGAGAAATAATATTTAACTTCCGGAAAATACTCCATCAACTGAGTTTTTAGCTCACGCAAATGCATCTCCATACAATCCAAACTGTGGTGAATAATAGTGTCTTGCTCATTCAAATTTTTCTCAATATAATTTTAAGTGAGTGGGAACATATCCAGATTTTTGCTTTGAAGGCAAATAATTCACATATCAAGCTTCTTAATGAACGCATGAACTTTGTATGTCACCAATAAAATGTTTTTATCACGTTCTTGTAAATTCACATTCAATTCGTTTAAATGTGAAAATACATCAGCTAAGTAAGCCAACAACAACATACACTCATCATTCTGTAAAAACAATTAAAATGACGTTTGTTTATGCTGGAAAAATATTATTAATTCATCTCGCAATTCCAATACCCGGGTTAACAGTTTCCCTAGCGATAACCATCTAACTTCTGTGTGGAAAAGAAGAGATTTTTTTTTTTTTTTTCGCCCATTTCCTCGCATAGTTTAGCAAACAACCTGTTCTGTGACAGTCGGCTTTTAATAAAATTAGCCAACTTTACAGCTTCACAAAGAATTTGATTAAAATTTTCCGGCATATTTCTTGTGACAAGAGCAGGTCTATGAAGGAAGCAGTGCGTCCATTCCGCCCTTCGTATAGAGAGGTTTCATGTCGACATCACGAGTGACGTCATGAGCATGCTCAATTGTCCAGCGCCATCTTTGTGACTCTTTGTGACTTGTTTACGTTTTGTGTGTGTTCACGTGCGCTTTAACTGGAGTTCTTGTGTTGTTTTTTTCGTCGCGAATATCACTATGGTGATTTGTTGTGTAATTGGGTGTAATGCTAGTTCACTCAAGAACAAAGGAACATCATTTTTTAAAATTCCCGGCATTATTTGTCATCAAGGATCCCAAACTGAGGAGCTTTCACGACGAAGGCAAACTGCATGGCTCTCGAGAATTAACCGGAAAAATTTCGTTACGAATAAAGTGAATATCAATACAAGAGTTTGTCAGAAACATTTCATTTCAATATTTACGTTAATAAACACTAAGTTATACTTTAAAATCTAAAAGAGTTTACTGATTTGCTTATAGTAATTTAGTTAGGTATAGTGCATTTATAAACGAATAACTAATGTAATTTCAGGCTTTAGCTAGTGCAAACTTATAAACATTACACATTAAAACTAAAAACAAAAAGGCTTATTATATGCTAGTTTCAACTAGAAAATAAAGGTACTGAACAATTTAAATTAAAAAATTTCCACAGCTGTTTTTAATTGGACTTTAACTTTCAGACAAAAATTCTTAGTTAAGAAATACGTAAAAACACGAAAAGAAAACATATCTTTCCAAGCAATATTACTTCGCTGTTATTCATCACTTTTACTTTTATATCAGGAGAAACCCAGCCACTTGTTAAATAGTTATGGGCTTCTAAAGATTTATAAGCTTTCATTTGTGACAGGGTGTAGAAATTTGTTGTCAAAAGCAAATAGTTTATAATATCACCAAATTCTACTTTCGGCCACAACTCTTGATCTACGACGAAGTCTGATAAACTGGCTTCGTATGGATCGCCTTGACATAACGAAATTTTCTCTTCGTACAGAGCTGCATCTCGTCCTGTTAGACTGCTAGAATAGCCCGCAAGAAAAGAATGTTTTTTAACTTAATCCATGATAAAAGAACTGCAGTATTTTTGTACGTTTAAACTAAAAAAAAGACGTCGAATAACAGACCACGTGCAAGCTAAGCGAGCGAAAACTACCACAAAAATGGCGAATGGGCGGAGCAAACGTGTGTTTTATCACGTGACATGCGACCTTGAAACCTCTCTATAAGACGATCTATTAATATTTTCTTTAATGCACTGTTTTTCCTATTATTGCCTTTGCACCATGACTACATACTGCAATACATTTTGTCCAATCTGTGTTAGTATAATTTCTCGTAGCATCATAAAAAACATCAAAAAGACATTGTTCTGTTGCATGACCCGGTACTGTTTTGCAAATCAACACATTTTCTTTGATTGATGTGTCCCTATCGCATTCATACCTCACAAAATATATGAACTGAGACATGTTTGCTACATCTGTGGATTCATCAAATTGAATACAAAAAATTCACTCGAACTCACTTGCTGAATTATATCTGATCGCGATCATCGGCAGCCATGTCATCGATTCGCCTTGATATTGTGTCGTTAGAATGAGGAATGTTTTTAAATTTTTTTTGCTTCTTCCACACCTATTATAACATTGTTTGGGGTTGGACATCTTTGCTACTCTTAATGCTACGAGATAAGATGCTTCGACTACACTTTTCAATCAACTAGAAGAAGTTTGTTGATTTCTCAAGATATGCAATTTTCATTCGATAAATTACAAGGGTTTGTTTTTATTAGCCGGATGTTTAGTTTTCAAGTGTCGAACTAAATTTGATGGCTTCGTGCTTTCATCTGAGAGAACTTGAGGGCAAACAACGCACTGTGGCTCTCCATCCAATGAGGAGAAACCATAATTTAAATAACAGTCATTGTACAACCTTGTCTTTTTACCAACCAATTCACTAGATGTAGATGGCTCACTTCATTTTTCCACAAATTTATTCATTTCGCATTAGAAATTTAAAAAAAATCAGTTTCTCGGTTGACCGCACATTAAAATAAAAGCACCAGATGCACGCTTTGCATTCGAAACTTAACTGAAGTGGTGCAATCGCCAGCGTCTGTTTTTTACTAGTGACAACAGAACTTGTTGAAACGTATCCATATGCATGTTCAAACATGCTTCCGCAGCGAGTATTATAGAAGATCAAGTTACAAAGAGCACGTACACATCAAGTTGGAACTTGTAAATTGCTCATGTATGTACACGTCATACATGCGTGTTCATACCCGTCGCTATAAACACAGCGACATAAAATAATAGGATTAGTTGTATTACATTTTTTTACTGTCGGTATTTTCTTAATGTGTAAAATTAGTGCAATGTGAATATATAATATTTAAAAATATTTAGTGTTATAATTACAGTCAAAATTGAAGTAGTAATAGTAAGGCTTACTATTATTATTCTTTTGATTGGGGGGGCGCAAAATATTAATTTTATTTATATTTACTATTTGGGGGACACGGAACTAAGAAGGTTGAGAATCGCTGATGTAGATAATGGCAAAAAATTTTGCGGGAAGCTAAATAATGCTTTCTATTACGCATCACACACAGTTTTCAACTCTAATACAATACGTAGAAGTGTAAACAAACATATTTGTAATAAAAATTTTACTTACTTTTCTACATTAACTAAATCTCCGAACCACAATTTTATTCTGCAGTTATAATAATAGTGAATTTGTATCTTCACACTCGTTTTTTTATGTCAAGTTGACTTTTACCGTAGCAATAAAAATCTAGCTGAAAGATTTCCGTCTGTGCAACGAATAATCTCATTTAATTTGTTTGGCTTAATATCTTCCAAACTATTTTAAAATTGTTTGCATAATTAAATTATCAATTGATATAGTAACATGAGATAAAAAGTATATTTCATTGTGTGTTTAAATCTACCATTTCTCTATAATTTTCTCCAATAGAGGCTAAATTAAACGACAAATTGCAAGAAATTTTTACTAAAATTATAGTAATATTATTATTATATATTTTTATATATTGCATTTAAATTAAAGTAATGTCTCTCCAAGATACACTCACTCCATAAAGATTTCTCTAATTCTGTCTTTTGTAAAACAAATTTAATATTTTTATATTTATTCTAAACGTACAATAGTATTTTCATTCTGAAGATCAGTAATAACAAGTAAGTATTAAATTCTGTTTAGAATTAATGCAAAATTTGTAAGATCCGTTCATCAAATAAATCATTAAAATACATTCTGTAAATATTTTCTATAAGATAATTGTAATTGAAATAAAGCATAAGAATTTATTGTATTTTCATATATTGGCCTAAAGTTCACAATTTATGCTAATATCTGAAAATATGTCGTATGGGATTTTTGGCATTGCAAGTAATAGTATGAAGGAAATTAAAGGGAGACTGGTACTTTGAGTTACTCTCTAAACTTCATACGTCGACTTCTGTTTTAAAGCAGCAAAGAGCATTCTCCAGCAAATAAGTCTCAGTACTACAGTAAAGCTTTTTATATAATATTTTACATAGTATTTTGCCATGTTTCCAATCTTTTTTACCACATCACTTCGCATGTTTTTTTGCTCAAATTTCAGTCGAGTTGTAGTACCACATAAAATGTAAGCTTCAGCCTTTATATTTGATCCACAGGGCAGGTGTGATATTTGATGAATATAATTTACATTTTTTTTATCCCTTTCAGTGCAACAATGTTGTGTGAGACATGGAGACAAAAGAATTCTTTTAAGGTTTAAAATTTCCTGTATATTACACAGTTGCTAGCAGAAAACTGCAAATTTGATAAAATTTGGTGATCATTTACAAACATCATTACGCTTGCTATGTGAAAGTGTTATTTAATTGCAACGTGTAACACTGATGCAATTTCTCTGGTTTCGAAAATTATAAAAAAATGGTTCTGACATTTAGAATATCTTGTTCTGTCATGTTATTTATTGATACACAAAATTGTAAACTCCCGTCATATTTTTTAAAGCTAAACGATGTTATTACAATGAACAGATATGGTTGTAATGAAGGTAAATTTTTACAATGTGAATTTTATAATACAGTTATTTATATTTATAAATGCTCTGCATTTTCGCAAAACCGATATTTTGTGACTTTTGATGAATCTAAAAATATTTCATTTCAATATATCATAACAAAAGGATTTCATTTCCCAGTTTTCAAAGCTCTTTAAGAAAAACTCATGCGAGGTCTGTAAATAAAGTTATGAGACTGGTTTCATAGCGAACGATCTGGCAACACTGTAAGGTTCTTTTCACCAGTGGTTTAAGGCAATGTGCCTTATAGCTTAAGGCAGGTGGAAACCTTTTCACCTTAAATAAACAGATATATTAATAGAAAAATTTCTATAGGTTTCACATTGAAATTCCATTTGCAAACTCAGTTACTACAAATTATATTAATGTATACAGCTAATTGTAATTTTAGATTTATGCAAAGCAATCTATACAATAAAACAGTAGCAGGAGAAAAAGTTATTATTTACACTAAAGTTGAAATATAAAATTATTTTTGTCACAGTCAGCTTTTGAGTTTACAATTATTCAGTTAGAATAATTATAAAAATAAAAATTTCTTTTATATTTTTAAACGTAGAGATATATTATACTGTTAGATGCGTAATGCGAATAAACTTATATGTTTGGTTCGGATTAATTACGAAGTTTGTGACGGAACAGATAAGCTATATATTGATTTATTCTTTTTATTAGTATTTGACGTTCAATAGCCTGGAGTCTATGTCTGCATGTTTATGATGCAACCGGAAGTTGTAAACTTTAACAAACTCGCCTAACTTAGTGATTACAAATTATTATTGTTTGCATTATAGTGTTTGCATAAATGGATTCTAGACACTTCTGCATATTTATGCTGTTAACAATGCATACAGATTGCATCTTTGGCAGTGGTAAGTTACTTTATATCCTGACATTTTGTATTTTCCATTCAGATGAGCTTCTTAAATCAAATATCTAAAATATTTTAATAGTCAGTTATAATTTTATAATATATTGTATCAAATATATAGTAGTGTGAAAGATATATCGGCTTTGTCGATTATCGAACTTGGAGTAAGTAAAAATAAGGGTTTAAAGTATATTCGTATTTACTGAAAATTATCCACTTCCATTATATATAAAATGAATAAATAATTATAAATGACACTAATCGTTATGCAATCGGTAATATTTCCCGATTGCATGGCGAATTCCTCGGTTTATTTTCCTTAGTTTTCAATGTTTTGGAAACACGAAGCTTTTAATGTTTCGGCCTTTGAAGTCTCCAGTATACAAAATTTTACGTAATGACGTATGCTATAACAAATGATTATAAGCATATTTGGCAGTTTGTTTCATATCTTAACCAACTCTCTTTTTCTCGGCTCAGTATATATTGTTTATAATTTTATTCTCAAAATAATTTAAAATATTAAACCCACCAGTTACTTCAAATTTTGGTATGAAACAAACATAATTCGTTTAGTATTAAAAAAATATACACGTTAATTTTTTGACTTTTAATAAATGCCATTTTTAAAAATGAGTTAAATAAAAATATATATATCTAAAACGTTATTGTGACTTTGTAAGGAAATTATCGTAGGTGTAACGAAACTTCCGTTGGGTTTATTGGTGCATTAGATAAATAAAACTAAACAGAGAAAGTATATTTGCTAGAAGAAGGAGAGAAATAAAAAAATAAAATAAAACATATATGGCTGTTTAAGTGATTAGAAAAATAAATAGATTGAGTTTAGCTTCACAAAATTTAATAATATTCAATTAAAAAGTTTATTCGTGTCGATAGTTAAAAAAAAAAATAATAATAAATTCACTTATTCTTACTCTAAACGTTGACATAGATTTTTAATTTTGAAAAATTCACTTAGTGAATAAGATGTGAAGGTAGAAAAAATTGTTTACAGCAAATCGGACGTGTCTATTGGAAATGAGATTAAATAATTCAGAATAAAAATCTGTTTACTAGACGAAACGTCGTTAATAATTAAATTCTGTTTTTAACTATACTTAGCTAATTAAATGAATTTATACATAAATAATAGCTTAATTTATATACTGTACTTAATATATTACCCTAATTGAAAATATAACTAAACAATACGTATTAAGGTTATAGCTGTGTTGAATTCATTAACTGTGAAATCAATAAATTCGAAACATTTTATTATGAAAAACTAAATTAATTAATCAACGATCGATTTAGCAAACATTCTGAATTAATTATTTTACAAAACTTATAGTTAAGAAGACTATTAATTTTTAAATGCATTCAAACGCTATATGTAAAAGTAAATGTACAGAAATCACATGAGGTGTTTATTAAATATGATAAACACTAGTCTGAAAAACGTAGACAGTCAAGTTGTTATCAATGTTTCTAGCTTTAGTGAATTCTTACATGTTATACTTACAAATATAACACGCTTGTAAGTATCATTGATGGAGATATATCAGGAAAAATTGGATTTATTTGCATGAAGTGTATAAACTGGATTCGAATGCGACTTACCGATACTCTTTAAGTAATAGTACTTAAAAATAAAAAAATGGAAATAAGTGTATCAAAAACGTTGTAGTAGGCTTTATAAAAAATTTATCGCTATTGTCACGATACTTTCGTTAGCTTTATTGCAGAATTAGATAAATGTATCCATGCAGTAAATCTATATTTGCTAGAAGAAAGGGAATATTTAAAAGAATAAATGTAAGGGATTTGCTCATGTGATTAGAAAAAAGTGTTAATTAGATGACTGTATAATACTGCAACAATGAGTATTTAAGAAGAAACTCATAACATCAGCACAGATAGTGCTGTCAACCTACCCTATTGCTAGAGACATTCTTTCTGCTGCCTTTGTGTCTTCTAATCAGATTGAGTAGGTAGTAGTTGAGGCAAACAAAATTTGGAAATGGTCAATTATAAAAGTTTCACATAATATAGATTTTGATATTTTAAAAATCAAAAGCATATATTCTTACTTTAAACGTTGACATAGATTAAAAAAAAAAAAAAAAACTTAATCAAACACCTTAATGTTCGCTGAGAGATTTTTAATGTAACGAACGAACGTTTTCGGTCTATTCAATAGACCATCATCAGGTTAGAACATACGAAAATGGAATACATTATAAATGGAACATCACGTATAAAATTCAAAAATACCAAAAAACCGTTAACATCCGAACCAATCAGAATAAAAATTAAAACGTAAATGGTACATAAGTGTAAAAATAAAATAACATACTACATTGGCTAAACATTAATTAATAACCAATAACATTAATAAAATAATTGATACATTATAAAAGAAACAACAAGTGTAAAATAAGAACTTATTACTCGTACTCATGTACTAATATTACCTATCCTAACCGGAAATAATTCAATTTAAAATATACTAAAGTTTAAGCGCCTCTTATAAGTTTTTGACGGCATATTTCCAAGCCGAAGGAAGACCCTCCGCGTCTCATGCGTTAATGCATTTTTCATTTAGCTTGCTTCTGTAAATTTCTATCTTTTCAGCTGTTCCTGCCAAAGTTGGGGAATGTACCTGTTTTATGATTTTCGCCTCATTCCTTCGTACCAAGGATCCTTCAGCTTGCCCCATCTGGGCTAGTACTGTTGTATTGGACCCTTTTCTAATATCATACTTATGTTCCTTCATCCTTATTCCTAGGTTTCTAGTAGTAACCCCCACGTACTCTTTATAAATACCTAACAGCTGGTTCTCGTAGGGAATCTTATACACACCTGCCCTATCCTCTTTTTTAACTAACCCTTTATCGTTTCTAAGTATTTTATACAAATTCGGAGCCCTTTTTAAGATCACCCTTGCATCCTTCATGCTTGCTATTTCTTTCATAATTCCTCCTAGATATTTATTGTATGTAAATTTCGTGTACCTATAACGGATGTTAACGGTTTTTTGGTATTTTTGAATTTTATACGTGATGTTCCATTTATAATATATTCCATTTTCGTATGTTCTAACCTGATGATGGTCTATTGAATAGACCGAAAACGTTCGTTCGTTACATTAAAAATCTCTCAGCGAACATTAAGGTGTTTGATTAAGTTTTTTATTTAATTCTGCTGAGTAAGGGTATGTTAAAATTAAAAATCTATGTTGACATAGATTTTTAATTTTGACAAATTCACTGAGTGAATAAGATGTTGTGAACGTATAAAAAATTGTTTACAGCAAATCCGACGTGTCTCTTTGAAATGCTATTAAATAATTCAGAATAAAAACATGTTTACCCGAAGGGACGTCATTAGTAATTAAATACTGTTTTTAACTGTACATATCTAATTAAATTAATTTATACATAAACAATAGCATTATTTATATACTGTACTTAATATATTACCTAATTAAAAATATAACTAAAGAATACCTGTATAAAATAAGGGTATCACTTTGTTGAATTAATTAATTAATTATTTAAAGTAAAAAACATTTATAATCGTCTATAAAAGTAGAGTACAACGGAATGGTCAAGCGGCGAAAAGATAACAAAGTCGAAAAACTCCACTTTCCTTGTATTTCTCACCCGCTCACAATACTCTGATAAATAAAACCGATCAAATATCCCTCCGAATCAACAATCATTTCGATGTTTGAATTTATTTTACAACCTTAGTCAAAACATTTAGTTATTTGTGATAGAAAACTGTCAAACAGACGGAATTAAGAAGTAAGACGACACGATAATAGCTAGAAGGCATTCATCATTCTGCCAAATCGTTTGGTTTCCGAAAGCTCGTATCCACCGAACCAGAGCTCGGCTCGAACTTAAACCACGTTAAATCAAAGTCACTTGAATTTTCTCCCACATTCAAGAGAAGATAAAAGCAGATCGAACTCGAGCTTCGGGGCGGACACTCTCCTAGTAGCCATAGACTGGCACGGGTAGGTTATACCTGATCTCAGGGTTGTCGGATGGCTTAGAAGGGCAAGTAGTGGAGTGGGGAGATCGCGAGTAAGTCGGTAGGTATCTCGGTTACCGATGAATATACAGATAGACAGGTTTAAATGTAACAAACAAGCGTTTATTATATATCTAAAATCTACAACTAAATACAAAGCGTGTAATATATATATTTCGAGCTAGTTACACGAAAGCTACAAATTTGCACGACGAATTATTATGCGTATCGCGTCATGTCACGAGTCGCGTTTCTGGAGAGAAAGCTTATAATCGTTCATACAAAAATACCCCAGAAAAAGACGCAGTTCTCGATTTTTGTAGAGGTTGAGCCGGGGTCGAATTCTTCTGATAAGATGACTCAAGCCGATGTCTTCTATGGAACAATCTGCTTTATGCTTTAACGGAATGTGTCGAGATGGAAATCTCTTGCGTCGTCGAGTCCGTCTTGTAATCGCCGTCCTAGAAGATCAGTTGGGAACAGAATCGCTGGAGGTATTCGTCAGTTCATAGCACCAGATGAAGTCCAGCTCGATTTGATTTCTCGATTCACTTTTATCACTTTATTTTGGGAAAAATAGTCAGGTAATCGACTGTTTAGTATGACGAATCTGCAGATGTGAGGTGAAGGGATACCGTTGCAAACGTTATGACGTCTGCAGCTGTCATCTCCATATTTGTTTCGAGACTTGTACGCTTCCGTTTATTTAGACGTCGACAATCGACTATCTCCTCTTTTAACTCTGTGTTGTTTATCATTTAGAATCAGATGATATTTTTCTCAGCCAATTGTTGATAGTACGGGTGATATTCAATCCGTTTCCTGTGCGATGTTTTCCTTCGCAACGGGAAAATTTTTCTTAATTTTCCGTAAAATTTTGCTCGAATCCTCACAATAGTTTCAAGTATGAGTAAAAAATTGTGCGAAAAGATTCCAATTTGCTCGTCTTTTTGGAAGGTTTGCTTTTTTCAGATAAGATCAGTTCATCGCGTGGCAAATAAGCATGATTGGCAGGAGTCCCAACAGGACTGGTCCTCAAGGTACGCTATATCTCCAACTTCAGATTGGACAATCGTTAGGCCTGGAAAATCCCTGTAAAAAATGGACGACGATCGAAACGTGGATTGTTTCGTACGGACCCTAAACAGAGAAAAGAAAGTAGAGCAAATATTCAAAGCAGTTCTTGGTTTAAAATTTTTAAAATGAATCGCAATATTATCATAAAACTGATTTCAGAAGAGACAAACACAGTAAGGTTTACAGTATTGAAGAAATTTAGTGTAATGTAAATCTTCCAATATAAAACTAGTAAAAATGTTAACAAAATGAAAACGTTTAAAATATCTGGTCAGAAGTCTCAATCTCTTTTACTACTGAGAAATTTTGAGTTAATTATACATAATTTAGTTGAAATTTAAAATGATCTAAAATTTGTTTTATATCGTGATTTTCCGCTTATAATTTGTATAATCTATTTTTAACACGGAGCGAATAAGCAAGTGTTCTCTCACCTCTATTATATGATTAAAAATAACAATTACTCAAGTGTGCTATAAAATTAATTTTCGTTTATATCTTAGTTTTCATAAAGTGTACATAATTACAAAATTCTTTCACAATGAACTGAAGTATGTTTGAATATACGTGGATTTTTGATATATGCAATTAACGAAGGATTAATTTTACACGAAAAGTTAGTTGTTATTTACGTTACGTGAAGTATATAAATATTTCAATATAGTGATTTAATCAACAACAGATGTTTCCAAATCCCTAGTAATTTGGAGAAAAATTTTATGCAAATGAAAGTGCTTGTATGAAATTGCCGCGATATTTTTCACATAAATCAAATTTACATAATATGATACAATATAAAGTTGGAAATTGTAAAGTTGATTTTATGTAAGTAGTAGTCAAATGAGTGGCACTAATCACAAAATTCCCATAGGATAACATGTATGAGTGGCACTAATCACAAAAATTTTAAATCTCGTACGATAACATGTATGAGTGGCACTAATCACAAAATTTTCTCGTACGATAACATGTATGAGTGGCACTAATCACAAAATTTTCTCGTACGATAACACAAAATTTTTTGAGTAAATACAATTATAAGTTAGTTGATAATAATTTTTCGACGTCGATATAATTTTTAGATCGCTTACCGTTCGATAAAATTTCTGCGCGCGTTCTAATAACAAATACCTTTTGACATACTTACTATAAAATGTGATTGGTTGATTGTCGACATATATAAATTTTTAACATACGTTAGAATTTATTTTAATGCCAGGATCGAACATGGAAGCATACGGCTTTATTTTTACCTACGACAGCGACAGAAATTATTCTGTTTCTCCTCGGTTGTACAAGTCTCTGGACGCCTGTATAGCTGCGGTAAATAATTTTTCACTCGATATTCCCGATAATTTTCCCGTTGTTTTGCGTTATTTTAAAGTTAACGGAGATATATGGAAGGAAGATGGAAAGTTCGGTTTTGTAATTGTTGATGAAGACGGAAGAATTAACGACGTTAGTAATAAATTATATTATTCGTTCGAAGATTGTTCGGATGTTATGAGAGAAGTTTACGTTGAAAAGAATAAAAAGAATATATTAATATTTAGAGAGATAAATTGCGGATTGAAACATTATAAATTTGCTAAAGTCAGTAAAATCGATTGACATGTATTTTAAGCACCCGAGTAACTGCATAATCGCCGGACCGTCGCAATGTGGAAAGACTACGTTAGTAAGAAAAATTATTCGTTGTAAAATTTATGAAAAACAGTTAAAGAAAGTTTTATGGTGTTATTCTGTATACTTACCGTTTTTTCGAGATGAAAAAGGTATTACATTTATGTACGGCCTACCTGAATCTGTGCAAGGATGGGATTTAGTAGTAATCGATGATTTGATGCACGAACTCAGTTCAAAAACTGCGTTTCTGTTCACAACAGAGTCTCACCATTATAATGTAAGCGTGATCCTGATAATGCAAAATCTGTTTCCGAAAAATAGAATTATGAGAGATATTACTTTAAATACGCATTATTTGATTTTGTTTAAAAATAATCGAGACGAAAGTCAAGTAAGCTGTTTGGGACGTCAAGCTTTCGCAGGAAAATGTAATTTTTTTATGGACGCATATAAAAAAGCGACAGAAAAGGATTTTGGTTATTTGCTGCTGGATTTTCATCCTAAAACAGACAAGAAACTTTCGGTGCGGGATTCGTGTTTTCCGGACGAACAAGGTATTTATTGGGTATACTTACCGATAAAATGAAGAACGTAAAGAAAAATTATCACATGTTGGCGCATTTAGCCAAAACTACTCCCTCTCAACGAAGAGCGATATTGAAAGAGGCTACTTCCGACCAAGTTAAAGTTTTGTGCGAAATATGCGATAATTTTCTGAGAGGAAATATACCTGCTGACGTTCATAAATTACGAAAATATAAAAAAGTAATCAGGAAATTAAGTGAAAAACGTGTTCCTTTAAATATCAAGAAAAAAATTTTGATTAATCAATCGGGTGGATTCCTTCCTCTTCTACTGGCGCCGTTATTGTCTATGGCAGGAGGATTAATCGGTAAAGTAATAGGAAAAAGAATCTAATGGCGAAGCAAATGGCTCTGGTCCCTCCCGAGTTGCTGGCAGGATATCAAATTAAACCCGAAATAAGAATTGGAAGTAATATCGAAGAATTACTCGAGAGTACCGATTTATCCGACGATAGTAAAGTTAAATTATTAAGTCAGTTGATTTCGAGATATCAGAGAACCGTCCATAAGCCGAAAGAGCCTGTCAGAGTATCCGTTGTGCCCGATGAAAAACCGCCGGAGCTACCCGAAGAAAAACCACCTACCTCCGATAACGGTGAGGATGCGTTTATTAAACAAATAACTATATCTGTACCCCAGCTATATCAAAAATACATTCCTCATTTAATCGATAAACTGAGACAAAACGACTACGGATGGAATACAAAAGGTGAATTAACAGTTAGCGGCACTCCAGTACCACGAAGCCACATAATTGATCTGTTATCTCATTTGTTTCGCAATCGAAAAACATCTATTGCGCCTATCGGTTTTAACGTGTTTTGGGAAGCTGTAAGAAAATTAAATTTTCCTAGAGAGTGGATAGGAAATAAAAGTTTGTCGACTCTACCCGAAATCGGCGAAAAGCCGCGATATCAACCGATACAAGTCGAAAGTCCCGAAGAAATTTTTTCTACAATTTCTCCGAGAGTATTTTACCAGTGGAAAAAGTCGTCGAAAAAGAGGAAGAAGAGTCCGGAATGGAGAAACTACTGAGACGGTTATATTATAACCCCAAATCTTCGGCATCGTTTGGAGGAGTGAGTAAACTAGTTAAAGCTTCTAAATTTCCGAGATCTACTGTCGAAAAATGGCTGTCTTCTCAACCTGTTTATTCGTTGCATAAACCTGTAAGGGTTAAATATTCGCGAAGAAAAACTAAAGCTTTTTATCCTAACGACCTATGGCAAGCCGATTTAATTGTGTTAAAGCAATTTTCTAGATATAATAACGGTATAAAATATTTATTAACAGTAATTGATGTATTTAGTAAATATTGTTACGTTGTGCCAATAAAGGATAAAAAACCTAAGTCTGTTGCCGAAGCGTTTCAAATTATTTTTAAACGCAATGTTCCTAAAAATATGCAAACCGATAAGGGAACCGAATTTTATAATAGATTAGTAAAAAATTTGTTTAAAAAATATAAAATTAATCACTATTCGACCCATTCGGATACTAAGGCTTCGGTGGTCGAGAGATTAAATAAAACTTTACGAAATAAAATATATAGATTAATTACTTATCGTAATTCTTATCAATATATCGATAAATTAAACGATATTGTAAAAGGATATAATAATAGTTTTCATAGAAGTATCGGGATGGCTCCATCTGAAGTTAGTCTTTTGCATTACGGTTCGATTTTTGATAGGCTGTACGGTATAAAAAGGAAAAGTAAATTTAAATTTAATATTGGTGATTTAGTTCGAATTTCGAAAATACGTAAAACATTTAGTCGCGGATATCTGCCGGGCTGGACGAAGGAAATATTTGTTATTCACGACCGATTTCTATCACATCCTCCGACTTACGTATTAAAAGATGCGAATAACGAGATTCTAGAAGGAAGGTTTTATACCGAAGAATTACAAAAGGTAACAAAATGATGCAATCAGATTTTTTCGTGACGCTGATAAGTAATGCAAGTATGGACCTGTTTCCGGGGAATACGCAGTCGCATTTCACGGTGAAAATGAGTCCTCCTATTAATTTACACGGAAATTGGACCGTCGGTCTTGCCGAAGCTATTATTCCGAGAAACTGGTTTAATATATCTAATCATAATAATCAGTATATTGTGACGATCGAAGAAAGCGTGAAAGAAGAAGACGAGCCTTTGCCGGATAAATCATATTTGATTCCATTAATTTCTATTAAAGGCGATAAAACTGAATTGTTTGATATAATAAATTCGAACATAGTTAGTCTAACAAATTCTAATTTGGCAGAATTTATTTTCGATAAAAATAATCAAACTGTGGATATAAATATAAAAGACGAGCACGAGTTATTTATCACCGTAAAGGATTCGTCGAAATTACTTTATATGCTAAACTTACCTAACGAAGATACTGTATTAAGGGGTAATTCGACTCATAATTTTCGACTGTCGACTCAGGACTACTCTAACGAATATTTTAATTTAGTGGAGAAAAATAGAAAGAGAGAAGTAATTAAGAAAGTTTATAAAGACGAAAAAATCTTTATTCCTATCGGATTATACTCGTCTCCCGAAAAATTTCTTAGCATTTTTAAGTATATAAAACTGGCATTGCTGCCTAATAATAAAATTATTTTAAAAGTTCCGTGGAATATTTCTGTAGAATTTGGAGATGAATTGAAAGATTTTCTCGGATTTACGGCTACAAAATTTCCACCCGGCGAATATATAAGTCGCTATCCCATCGAAATGTCGGCGGGAATTTCGGAAATTTTTATTTACTCGAATATTATTTCTTCTCATCACGTAGGAGATATAACAGCGCCGTTATTAAGAGTTATACCCGTTATGGGCACGAAAGAAGATCAGATAGTCAAAGTTTATTCCAAACCTTTGTATTTTCCTATTAGGAAAAATTTTATCGAAACAATCGAAATCGAACTGAGATCTGCGAGCGGAAAAGAGATAGTCTTTTTCGGAGGAAAAACAATATTAATTTTATCTTTTAAACAGTTATAAATACCTGTTAGTTTAATATCTAGCATTAGTTTGTCTTTAAGAAGTGCAAAATGAAGCTCGATCCAAAAGCTTGTATAAATTACTACTGTAATCAAGCAGGAGGTACGTTATGGACTCCCGATTTATATTTGAGGCAACATTTGACGGGACGAGGTTATTTTGCGGGGCCTCAAATTCAGCGAGGGTATGGATTCTTCGCCGATCTTTTTAGAAAATCAGTACCGATTCTGGGCCGAATCGGATCGTATCTGGGGCGCAAAGCATTAAATTTTGCGTCGGGTGTTGGATCGGACGTAATTGCGGGGAAATCATTTAAAGAATCGGCAAAATCGCATCTAAAGGATATTGGCTCTGAAATTAAAGATGATGTAGTTAAAAAAGTGCAAGGCGGATCGGGTATAAAACGAAAGCGACCGAAGAGACTGAAGCAGACGCAGAATAAAAGACGGAAAGTACACGATATATTTTCGGAATAAGAAAAATGGACCCGAATTCCTGCCCCTGCACCAAAAGCGAGCTCGACTTATTTAGCACCGTTTCGACGCAACTGGCCATCGACAATACTACAGAAGTTATTGTTCATCCCGTAGCAACAATATCGGATAGCCGTGCCCCGATAGAATTTTACATATCCGGTTCTGGCGAAAATTATATCGACTTGCATTCGATTTATCTCCACGTTCAAGCAAAAATTATTAAAAACGACGGAACGGACGTTTCTGCCGAAGAAAAGGTCGCACCTGTTAATTATTTTTTAAATAGTTTATTTTCTCAATGCAGCGTGTTTTTAAATGATAAACAAATAATTTCGCAGACTAATTACTGCTACCGATCTATTTTAGAAGCATTATTATTTTATTCAAAAGATGCGCAGGAAACTTTTTTAACGAGCGCATTATTTTATAAAGATACTGCGCAATATATGGACTCGTTAGACGATAATAATGAAGGATTGGCTAAAAGATTTAATATTGCTAAACAAAGTAAATTAATAGATTTAATCGGAAGGCTTCATATCGATTTGTCTAATCAACCTAAATTGTTAATTAATAACGTTGATTTAAGAATTAAATTAGAAAGATCTAAAGACGATTTTGCTCTAATGTCTACCAGCAATAATTATAAAATAATTATAAAAAACGCGTCTTTAAAAATTAATAAAGTAGACGTTAGTTCGTCTGTTCAAATTGGAATAGAAAAAGCGCTGCAAACAGGCATCATAAAAATGCCGTTTCGAAGAACGGATGTAAAAGTTTTTACCCTAAGTAGCGGAATACAATCTACTAATATCTCAAACGCCGTAATCGGCCAGCTGCCTTACAGAATGACTATCGGACTAGTTTCTAATACTGCATTTAATGGAAATGTAAAATATAATCCTTTCAATTTTAAAAATTACAATTTAAATTATATATGTTTATTAAAAGACAACCAAATGTTTCCGCCTCAACCATATTCTCCGAATTATGGAGGCAGACGCCTATGGAAGGAATTTTATATCATTATTCGAAGATATAGGATGTATTAATCACCATAAATATACTAACATATCTTACAAAGAGTATAAAGACGGATATACTCTCTACAGTTTCGACTTAACACAGGATCGAGCCGCCTCCGAATCACATAAGAGTATAAATCAAATAGGAAACATCTCAATCGAATTTAAGTTCGCAACGGCATTACTAGAAACTGTAAACGTTATTTGTTTACTCGAATACAATAATACTCTAGAAATCGATGCTTCGAGGACTGTTTTTGTCGATTACTAATGAACACCGTCACGCTGTGGAGGCTCGCATCCAGCGATCCGAAAATAAGAGAAACTTTTGGAGGAGTTTTTGCATCGGATGATTTACCTGTTTGCATCGCTAAGTATAAATCGTATATAATTAACTTAGACGAAAGAAATAAACCCGGAACTCACTGGATATCGGTATTCTTTGACGGAAAAATCTGTTTTTACTACGATAGTTATGGGATTAAGCCATCGAAACAGAATATAATAAATTTTATAACACGCAATTCTAAAACTTGTTGCTGGAATAATAACGTTCATCAGAGTTTATATTCGACGAATTGCGGCTATTTTTGTTTGTATTTTCTATATAAAATGAATAGAAACCAATGTTTAAACGAATTAAGTAAAACGGATAAAGTCTATAACGACGAATTTGTACAAAACTTTGTTAAACACCGTTTGTATTTAGCGCGCTCACTTACTGTAACGTATAACCAATGCTGTAATTCAATGAAAAATAATAAAAGCATTTAAAGTGTAAAAAAATTGCTTTATTTTTTCAAAAATAAATTACAGGTGGGGGTATTGCCATATATCTGTAAATAAAAAAACCCGAAATTAAAAAATAAATATAATATTATTTACCGATTTTTATATAAGAATAAAATATATTTACTGTGTTTAAACATGTATGTCTTATACGAAAAAACATCGCACAGAGGACAGTGGGCGATAAAACGGGTATGGTCCGTACAGATGTTTAATAGTGAGGCACCATCCTGCGGCCGACGACATTCATGCGGATAACCCATCCTGTGAATACTACACACCGTTTCCTTCGTCCGTTTTTTGGGAGGAGGGCAGTTGTGAGGGTATTTTTTTAGGTGGTTTGGGCATGGAACCCTTATGTCGGAAGATTTCGGCACGCCGAAATCTTCTAGATCGAAGTATGGTATATACACGTTATAAATTTCACTCGTTAAATCTAAAAAATTTTTTTCAATTTTCCCTCCCTTATAATAAAAAATTTTATATTTTAAAAATAAATCATATAAAATTCGACAAACATTTTCACTTTTCTCCCACTCACCAAAAGGCCCTTCTTCGTATGCTAAATAAAGACCGTGTAAATGGTTGCCGAATCTTACATTTTTTTGATTAGAAAAATTTAACCAGTCGAAAATAATATTTTCATTATAAAAATTAATTATATCGAATTCGTTCCAATTGCAAGCCACATACCCAACCTGACGACATAATGTATCGAACGCAAGACCCATATCCTTGATTGTAAATGCCTCAAAATCTATAATTACTCCTATATTACATTTCTCCTCCTCCCTCGTATATAAACGGTGTGGATGCATAGTCATCCACGCAGGATGTGAATCTATCCAGTCGTAATCTAATTTATATAAATATATATTATATAAAGAATAAAGAAAACCTTGTTTTTATTTTAGTACTCACATTTAAAATCGCAAGATCCATCGCGGACTGCAGGTATAGCAGAATTTACATTATCTAAAATATTTCTTTTTTTAAAAAAATATATTAATTAAATGTAGATATATATATAAAAATATACTTACAAGCCATCTTCTAGCTGGATGTTTCGAGTTTGATAGAAACTTCTGAGTTCCGAGCGGTATTTATACAAAATTCGAGGGTATAAAAAACTTTCTAGCAACCGAGATCGTTTTCCTTAAACTTTCTCTTAAACTTTCTAGAGACGTCGAAAATAAATTAGAGGTTTATAATCTGTGCCGACGGGTTGCTGAAGGGGTTATGAATGGCACAGTTAGATTATTTTCGCTGTCGACACGACGCAGTTTCCCGGTCAAAAATAAATTACGAAATTAGTTTGTCACTTTTTCCGCGTCAGAAATTAGATTTTTCTGGGACAAAAATTCGCCAAAAGCCTTACGAAATTAGTTTGTCGACACTTTTCCCGATCAAAAATAAATTTTTCTAAAACAAAAATTCGCCAAAAGCCTTACGAAATTAGTTTGTCGACACAGTTTCACTTTTTCCGGGGCTAAAGGGTTTACTAAATTAGATTTTTTTAGGACAAAAGCCTTACGAAATTAGTTCTGCGACACAGTTTCCTGATAGACAGCCATCGACTTTCCAGTTCTAACCGGTACAATCCGGTTAGATTAACTGCTATATATACTAGGACCAAGAGACCGTCCGACACATCTTGTCTACTACAAGTATCTCCAATACAACTAAGAAAACATGTCGTCAGATGCTGGTAAGAATTTATTATTTTTTATTATTTTAAAAATATTTTTATTAAATAGTATGTAATTTTAAATTTAGAAAATGAATTTGATTTTACCGTGAAACAGAGCGTCGGTAAAAAGAGGGGTCCGAAACCTAAAATTACCGAAGAACAGGAGTCGAAAAAGCAAAAATTTGACTTAGATCTAAGCGTGCATAATAGTAAAACTTTGAAAATTCGGCCATTTAAAATTAAAATATGTGAAAATCAAGTAATGGAGGTTACAGAATTTCAGTCTACTGCATATGTTTCTCTGACAAGAACGAAAGGAAACTATCCGTCTAACAAATACAATATTAATGTTAAGGATTTTAAATTATATAAGAAGGCTTTCGATGCAATGGGCGAACATTTAGACGAAAATGTTTAATTTTATATTAAGAAAGAAAGCTTTTAGAGGATATGCGAAAACATACAGAGCGTTTATTGCAGAAAATGTTGATCCCGCAGTCTTTTTTGAAAAAATAACGCCGACTGTTTATAATATTTTAGCTAGCGATAATTTTGTGTGTAGAAGAAAATTTTTGATAAATTTAAAAACTAAATTTTTAAAATATTTAGAAGATGATATTGCAGAATATCAAGATGTATATTTTTCCAGCCGTGTTGAGCATATTTTATCCTCGTATATGATTAACGATAAATTAACTAATGCTTTCGATACGATTCTAAATTATATCGACGAATTTATTAAGTATGGATCGGGATGGATACTAAATGAAATTATATTCATAGATATTAATATTGGCATATATAAAAATGAAAGCGGGGGCTGCGGAAATATTATTCTTCCTAAATCTTTAGTTAATAAGCGTTGTGTATTAAATATAAAATGTTCGGACAATCAATGTTTTCTATATTGTATAATTGCACATTTGTATCCCGCAACCGGTAGAAACAGAAATTCTGTATATTTATATAGAAAATATTTAAAATATTTAAATACAAATCGTTTAAAATTTCCTGTAATCGTGAAAAATATTCCTATATTTGAAAAAAATAATTGTCTGACTATTAATGTTTATGGCTACGAAAAGAAATTAATTTATCCTATCTATATAAGCAAATTTCAATTTGAAAAAGAGATAAATTTATTGCTATATAAGTCGCACTATTTTTTGATTAGGAACTTCAATAGATTAATGTCCGATAAATTTTTAGCTAGAAAATACTGTAAAAAATGTCTAAACGGATTCGAAAGAGAGTGTACTTTAAATGATCACGTTAAATTTTGTTCTAATCATAAATATCAAAAAGTATCAACCCCAAAAGGTGAGAATGCGATCGTAAAATTCCGGGCGATAGAAAAGGAATTATTCTTTACCGTGCGTGCTATTTTTTTTTATATATATATTTTTTTTTTTTTTGTAAAAGTTGGCAGTTGAGGAGACACTCTCTTTCCGCTCAAAGAGCACTAAGAGAGTTACAAGAGTGTATATTTGGTTTCAAGAATGATTCACCAATGCACAGGGAAGCTGCCCAATCGGTTTCGGTAGTCTGTGGGACAACAGCATGTAATATACCGAGAAGAGATAGAGATGTAGAAGTATCACCAAGCCTCTGAGCATTCCATGAATTGTACATAAAGCTTATTATACTAATCAAAATAAAAATAGAGGGCTAAATCTAAACTTATATACAAGAATAAATACTAAATTAAGACTTAAGTAACATATAGTTGTAGTCACCAACACCCAAACGTAATATACATATAAAGACAAGAAAAAAAAAAAAAAAAAAACCAATTATACTGTTTTGTGTTTCTTTTTTTTTTAATATTTATTTATTTATTTATTTATTTTTAAATTTTATTTATTTATTTATTTTTAAATTGTATTTATTTATTTATTTTTATTTATTTATTTATTTTTTATATCTTATTATTATCATTATTACCATCGTTTTCATTATTATCATTATTATTATTTTTTTTAAATTTATTTTATTTTTATTTTTTTATTATTATTATTTTTTTTAAATATAAATTTATACATACATACAAGTAACACAAACAAATACAAAACATAACAAATTATGAATAGATGAAAACAGTAGTCAGTAGTGGGTAGGTGCAGTTCAACAAACAGAGTACAGTAAAGTATACAAAGTACAGTAATGATAGGAAAACGTTATTTGTCTAGTTTGGTCCATATTTGTTGAAGCTTTCTATGATGCAACGTTTGAAGATTTTAAGATCGTCTTCGTTCTGTGTGAGTTCACTTAGTGCCACGGGCCAGGTAATTAATTTGTTTGTGAAGTGTGTAATGAGTTGCCTCCGCCAAGGGTCGAAAAGAACACAATTATATATTATGTGTTCTACAGTGTCGGGTACATTATCTCCACAGTTGCAGTTCGGTTGATTTATAATTTTGAATCTAGTTAGATAATTATTAAATTTGCCATGTTCTGTAAGTATTTGTGTTAGCCGAAAATCATGGGTTATAATTTTGCAGTTGTGTCTAGTTTCTAATTTCGGGAAGAACTTGTGTGTAATCTGTCCTTTATTATCTTCATGCCAACGAGTTTGCCATGTCCTGATTGACCAATGCTGGAGATGTAAACGAGCGAATACCACAGGTACGTCACTGTATTTAATTGTGTCATTTAGATAAGCGGTTGTGGCAAGCAAGTCGGCAAGCTCATTGCCGCCACAACCTGAATGGCTTTTTATCCAAGAGATTTGCGTGTTGTGTTTGGTGTAACTTGCTTTGAAGAGTAGGTAAGTGTTGTAGTATAGTTTGCTGCTAATTTTAGGTGTGCTCAAAATTTTAACTGATACGTTTGAGTCTGTACATATGAGTGTGTCATTATATTTATATTTTAAAATGTATCTTAGTGCGTGATTGATGGCTAATATTTCTGCCTGTGTTATTGTGCAGTGATTTTCTAGCTTAAATGTTGAACATTGAAGTACTTTATCATCCTTGATGTGACAGAAACCTGCACCCACACCATTTTTTGATTTGGAGCCATCAGTATATATGATGGAGCGTTTGTTAGGAGTGTATTTGACTACTGCTTGTGCATGTGTATATGACGGGTGAGGGAGGGCGCGAAAATCGGCTGGAGAGTCTATTTCATAATGTTTTGTATTTATGATTAATCTATTTGTTTTTATTGTGTTGTGTAATTCCATTTTACTTTTTATGAGTATGTCTATAGGAATTTTATTGGCTATTACCAACGTTGACTCTCTTGAGAGTGTTCTGTATCCTTTTATCATTTTAATGCAGATTTTTCGTTGAAATTTTAATAACTTTTCACAAAGATATTTGCGATTTAGCGCATGACCCCACACCTGGCAGGCGTATGTTAGTTGTGGGAGGAGGACACCTTCATAGATAGTATCTAATGTGTTTGAATTTAAACCCCAACGTAAGGTAGCAACTCTGTGTAGCATTAGCAGCATTCGCTCAGCTTTTTGTATTTTTGTATCTATATGTTCTTTCCACGTGAGTTTTGAGTCGAGAGTGCAACCCAAGTATTTAATATCTTCATGATATTTTAAATATTTACCTTGTAGTCTTAACGTAGGTTTTTTGTGCTTACCTGCTTTGTGTATTAGCATTAACTTAGTTTTATCCGTATTAAATGTAATTTTGCACTCTTCCCCCCAGTTTTCAATTTTACGAAGGATTGATTTTGCTTTGTTTTCTAGTGCTTTAATGTTATCAGCAACAACTGTTACGAGAGAGTCGTCAGCAAAGCAAAACAGTTCGCAATGTGCTGGTAGTTTGATATCAAATATTGTGTTCATTAGGATGTTCCAAAAGCCTGGCCCACAGGCAGAGCCCTGGGGGCAGCCCAGGGAGACATTCCTGGTATAAGTGTTATTGTTGTGTATTAGTGTTGTGCATCTGTTTTTAAAGTAACTAACTGTTAGATCATATAAATTTTTTGGGCAGTTATATCTACGTAATGTGTAAAGTATCTTAGGGATCCAGGCACGATCAAACGCCGCGGAGATATCAAGGGATATTAGTAAACAGTAATCTTTGTTATCTTGACTATTTTTAATTATTTTGGTGACTGCAGATAGGGCGTCTACAGTACTACTTTGTGGGGTAAAACCAAATTGTTTTCTATTAAGTATGTTATTTTTGTGAAGGTGATAATTAATTCTGTTTATTAGTAATTTTTCCAAAATTTTTCCCATAACTGGTAGGAGACTGATCGGCCTGTAGTTTTTGGGTTCACTGAGAATTTGGGTGCCAGGCTTTGGAATTAATTTGCATATTGCCATCTTCCAGGTATTTGGAAAGGTAGCTTGTTTTAGACAGCTATTGTAGATATTGTGTAAGATATCGGGAGTTATCTGGAATATATGTCTTACTATCTCTGGAAGGATCCCGTCGTGCCCGGGTGCTTTTTTATTTTGAAGTGCTTTTATTACATTTTGGACCTCATGTATCTGAAACAGGGAGTCATTTTCCTTGAGATATGGTTCATTAATGCAGAGACGAATTGAGCTATGATTGCTATTGTCTGTGTTTTGCTCATCCTTAGGATAAAAGTAGTCAAGTATTGTTTTTGCTTCATCCTCGCTAGTCATACATTTATTTCCATTTTTATCCTTTAATAATACAGTTTGTTGGTTGGTGTTGCTTTGGTTTTTTAGAAATTTATATACTTTGCCCCATGGGTTTTGATTTCCTACATCAGTACAGAATTCCTTCCAAGAGTGTGCTTTGGATTGTTTGATTAATTTTTGGTAATTGTTTCTTAGCTGGGTATATGTTTGTCTTAGTGTGTCTCGTTGGGATTGTTGCTTACAGCGTTGGTACTTTCGCCTCGCGTTATTTAATAGTCTCCTCTGTAGGGTTAGTTCGCTAGACCACCAGGGAACTGATTGTTTATGTTTGGAGTATGTAGGGATATTTTTATCACAGCAATGTATGATTTTCTTCGTGTATTCCTCGACTATTTCGTTAATGGGTAGGTCTAATTGTAAATTATGTCTAATGCTTTGTGCTTCATTATTGTAGTCCAAGTTAAAGTTATCCCAATTTGCCTTGTGTATATTATATTTTTTAGTTATTGCTGTGTTTCTTTGATGTTGATTTCCTATGAAAAGGCTAAATGTAATATATCTATGTCCTGATAGTGTTTCTGTTAGCAGTGTTGACCAGTCTGTAATATGCTGGCCTATGTTCCCAGTGGTTAGTGTGAGGTCTATATGGCTAGAACCCTGGTGGTTATAGAAAGTAGGCGGGCCTTTAGTGTTTTGTAGTGTGATTTTGTTGTTCAGTATGAATTCGAGAAGTGCAACGCCACGGCCATTTCCAACCCTGTTCCACCATGCTGTAGATCTGCAGTTTGAGTCTATTCCTATTAGCAATGGGTACTTTGCTTTTGTTAAAAGGTATTTTATGTTTGGAATCTGCTCGTTAACATTGCCACTTGGTCGGAAATAGGTGGAGTTTATTAGTAATTTCAAATTATTAACTTCCAAATAAACTGTGGTCATTATCTCATTGCTGAGCTCTTCTATTAAAGTAACCCGTAGTTCAGGGTTGCAAACAACAATGGCTGTGTATTGATTCTTTGTGTGTACTTTGAATCGCTGGGGAAAGCCCTTGATCTGATCTGTATGGTATGGTTCTTGAATTATTGCTATATCTGTACTGTTTTCTGTGATATATTTTACCAGGTGGTCCGTAGCACTAGAACCTCTATCCAAGTTAATTTGTATGAAGTTAATTGAGTTTTTCTTTAATATTCGCATACCCTTGCTTTAGCTACCTCACACTGATATTTAAAGACAGGACAGTTGCGATTTCTGGCTCCATGATTGGTATTAACCTTATCTTGCTCTCTTCGGCATGATTTGTTATATTTCTCACAGTTGATGCATTTTAACTCATGTAACTCACACTCGCATTCACGTGAAGTATGACCTGCTTTTGAGCAGTCAGGGCAGTGAATCCCGGCATTACATTCATTCCCAAGATGTCCATATTGAAAGCACTTATTACAGCGCTTGAAGTTATAAAAGTCTCTTATCTTTGAGCTGTTCCAGCCTATTGAGATTATGTCTCCATTGTCCTTTAATTTCCTGCGACAAGATGGCATTAGTTCTAACACCCAAGCACACAATTCCGTATGCTCGTTCTTGTTGATGGGAAAGAGTGGTTTGAAGTTATCTTCTTGCAGTTCTGTGTTATATATCATCAAGTTTTTTTTTACGTCTGTGTTTTTCCAGCTCAAAGGTATTTTGTTTATTGTAATTTTTGGGTTTTGTTTTCTGGGAGCCTTTGCCTCGAATTTGTTAGAATTGTTTATTTCAGATTTTAGTCTCTCTGCTCCCTCCTTGGAGCTGCATCTCAGTATAACTCCATTTCTTATTTGTCTCATATCCTTGACGCCTACTTTTATTTCTTTAATGTCAATTGTCTTCTTTAGTTCTTCATCCATCTCGGTTGGTTTTATTTGTGATTCCTTTGGAAACACCATTATGTCTGTTTCTGTCGTCTTATGTATTGGTTTTTTCAAGATCTCTGCATATAATTTTTTCTTAGGTTCAGGTTGAATAGTCATGCTTTTAAGTGTTTTCAATTCTTCTTCAAGCTTAAGGGTTCTATCCCTTTCCTCATGGTAGAGTAACAATAAGTCTTCAAACAGTTCAGACACACAATCGACGTGTGTTAGGGCACTCTTTTTTAAAACTTTATTGATGTTTTTGCTTTGATTAATGCATCTCTGTATTTCTTTTATGCTGTTTCTGTATTCTTTTACTTTGTCACCTTCGTCTTCTTCTACTTCCTGGATATCTTTTGTTTCATCTGCAGACATTTTGAGCAGCGAGTCGTACAAAAACGGCTCAAAAGATTTGCATAAACACAGTAATAAACTACTCCTTAACTAAATTCCCTATTCAATAATATAAGACAAACGGGAAATCAAGATGAGAAATTTTTACAAATTGGTAACTAGACAAAGAAGTAGTTTTACTGAAAGTGAATTAAAAATAAAACTACTGAACTGATTTCAAAAATACAATCGGCGCGTTAATCTACGTAACGAGCCAGGTACGACGATATTTTACTATTGATAACCCGCATAAAACTAAAAAGTTACAAAACACGTGTCTAACAACTAGACCCGTAAGCCTAACTAGGCTTAGCTGCCTTTGTTTAAAGGTAAAAACTTTAAACTCTAGTAGCTTCGCAAATAATTAACAGAAATTAATGAAATAACCAGTGAAATGCTCAGAGTAACTTAATGAACAAAATCGTGTATAAGAAACACTCACCAAACAGCGATAAACCACTAAAAGTCCAAAAAAAACGAGAAGCGCACAAAAGTGTGACCTCTCACTACCGAGACCAACTGCCAACCCCGCTGTGCAGTTCGTAGCGTGATATTGTCGACTTTGAGTCAATTTTGGAAGAGGTTTCTTCCGATGAAATAGATCCGAGTGTTAGTTTTACTAAAAATATCCAAATTCATAAACCTATATGTTATTCTATTATAATTATCGAAAACGAAGATAAGATAATATATAGCAATTTTTATTTGGGTGATAACGCCGTTAATAATTTTCTAATCGATATCCAAAACCAGCTAAGTAATTTATTAGATATAATAAATCGCAACGTCGAAATTAATTTAAATAGTATTTCTAATATTTCGAAACATATATGCCATATTTGTAAGGAAAAATTTAATGATGATGATCTGCGCGTATTGGATCACAATCACCAGACAGGTGATATCCGCGGATACGCCCATAATCGATGCAATTTGAATTATCGATTAAAAACATTTATCCCGATTATACTTCATAATTTTTCGGGTTATGATTCGCATTTAATTTTTAAAAATATTCCTTCCAAATTATTTTCGAAAATTAAAATTATCCCCATAAATTCCGAAAAATTTACATTTTCATTAGATTATTATAAATTCATTGACAGTTTCCAGTTTTTAAATTCTAGCCTCGCCGTTTTAACCGAGAACTTAAAAAATGCGAATTATAATTTCCCAATTTTTAATCGTTTTTTTCGTCGCTGTACATATAGAGAATTATTATTAAGAAAGGGAATTTTTCCATATTCCTATTTTAAAAATAAGCGAATATTAGACGAAAAACAATTGCCTCCTAAAAAATGTTTTTATAACGAGTTATCGCAAGAAAATATTAGCGACGAAGATTACGATCACGCCCAATTAGTTTGGGAAAAATTTAACTGTAAAACTTTTAAAGACTATTTAAAATTATACCAATATGTCGATACTATATTATTGGCGGATATATTCCAGAATTTCAGAAAATTAAGTTTAACGTATTATAATTTAGATCCCGTATATTTTATAACTGCACCTGATTTAACATGGAATTGCGGTTTAAAAATGACAAAAATCCAATTAGAATTATTCAGTGACATCGAAAAGTATCAATTTATCGAACAAGCCATGCGAGGAGGAATTAGTTTGGCAGGGAAAAGATTTGCGCGAGCTAATAATCCGCTAATACCGCAAACATACGATAAAAATCTGCCTCATAATTATATTCTGTCGATAGACGCAAATAATCTTTACGGGTTTGTGATGAGCGCATACTTACCCGTAAATAATTTTAGATGGCTACACAAAGACGAAATAGACGCTTTAGACATACCTAATATATCAGATAAAAGTAGCATAGGATATATCTTAGAAGTCGATTTAAAATATCCCGAAACTCTTCATGATAGACACGATGACTTACCGCTTGCCCCAGAGCATATTTCGATCCCGTACGATTTATTATCTAATTATCAAAAAACAGTATTAAAAAAATTAAATTTAAAGTATGTCAATACTAATAAAAAATTAACTCCTACTCTTTTCGATAAAACAAACTATGTAGTTCATTATAGAAATTTAAAATTTTATCTAGAAGAGGGATTGATAATAACTAAAATTCATAGAGTATTAGCGTTTTGTCAAAGTCCATGGCTTAGAAAATATATTCATTTTAATAATAAAAAAAGACAAGAATCAACTAATGATTTCGACAAATCATTTTTTAAATTAATGAATAATAGTTTTTTCGGAAAAACCTGTCAAAATGTAAGAAAGCGTATTAATTTAAAAGCGGCTACAACATTAAATCAATATCGTAGATATCTGTCTAAGCCGTCCGTAGAAAAGTTTCAAATTATAAATGACAATCTCACAATTTTTAAATTGAAAAAACTTAATTTAATTTTGGATAAACCAATTTATATAGGTTTTTGCGTATTAGAGTTGAGTAAATTGCATATTTACCAAACATTTTATAAAATATTTAAAAATAGATATGGCGAAAACGTACGCTTATTATATACAGACACAGATTCCCTGACACTTCAAATTTTTACAAACGACGTATACGAAGATTTCAAATCATTTCCCGATATTTTTGATTTCAGTAATTATCCTAAAACTCACAAATTATATAACGAAACGAACAAAAACAAACTGGGTTATTTTAAAGACGAAACTCAATCGAAACCAATAATCGAATTTTGCTCGCTAAAACCGAAAATGTATTCTTATATTTTCGATAAACAAAATAAAAAAACTGCTAAAGGTATTAAAAAATCTGTTATAAAAACATTTAATCACGATAAATATAAAGAAGTATTATTTAATACAGAACTATTAAGACACAGACAATACGGAATTAAAAGCAAAAATCATGAGGTAACAACATATCTCCAAAATAAAATTTCCCTTTCTCCCTTTTACGATAAAAAATTTATTTTAGATAATGGAATAGACGTGTTATCGTTTGGTCACTATAGTTTCTACTTTTAATTTGCAGATCTACCATCACCGCAATATGGGTTCTTAATAATATATAAAAGAAAATATACTTATGTAATACACCGCTTTAGTAGTAAAACTTATTCCTGTTTAAAACAGGCGTGTATTAAAGCGGCCTCGTTGAAAATGTTAAATAATAAATCATATAGATGTAAATTTTTTGTAATAGACGATAAGATAACTTTACCTGTTTTCGATAAATATTTTATAAAATGCGAATGTATGGAATGTAATATTAAATAAATATTTTATTTTTCTAGAAATTATATATTTTAAAAAACTAAACAAAAATGTAAAACTTCCAAAACGGATGTCTAGCGGAGCAGCAGGATATGATATTTTCTGTGCTGATGGGTTTGAAATAAATCCAAATGAACAAAAATTAGTTTTTATCGATCTAGCTGTTGAAATGCCACAAAACTGTTATGGCCGCATTGCTCCAAAATCTTCTTTGTCTTTGAAGAAAATTATAGTAAACGGTGGAGTTATCGATTCCGACTATCGAGGAAATATCGGAGTTCTGTTATATAATTTCGGATCAGAAATTATTGTGTTTGAACCTGGAGCAGCTATTGCACAATTAATTTTTGAAAGAATCTTGCATCCTATGTTTTTAGAAACAAATTCATTGAACGGTACTGACAGAGATGAAAAAGGCTTTGGAGAATGCACCGATATTGTTTTTTCTCAAAGTTTTGAAGATTGTGACGATATTGTTTTTTCTCAAAGATTGTAATCGGGTTAAATCATGTACTCTATATTAATGTACTCTATATTAATGTACTCAAGTAATGTAATTAAATAAACAATGTTTATTTATTTCTTTGTAGTTAATGAACCATCCCCCATCGACTGGGAAGCTTTCTCATCATCGCCTATCGATGAGAAAACGATAACACAATTTCAAAATTTCGTACACTGGGGAACAATCAGCAAACGACGCGATCTATCTCATAAGTTTATTTCGGATTATGCGGATAGATTAAATTGGGAACACATATGGAAAAATTACAAATTTCCTACCACGTTTATTATGTCGCATCTTGATTATGCAAAATGGGATTTAATTTGTGAATATCAGCAATTAGACGACGTTTTCCTTACAAATTTTTCAAATCATCTTGATTGGAATAAAGTCGCCGAATTCCAATCTCTTTCAAAAGAATTTATTATCGCCTTCGTACATAAATTTGATATTAAAAAAATTTTAAAACACCAAAAATTAAGTACATCGACTTTACGTCAAATACAAGACCATCTCAATTGGATTTTTGTTTCTCGCTATCAAACCCTCGACGAAGAATTTATTAACGAATTCCAAACTAAACTTTCTTGGTGTCATCTTATTAAATATCAAAATTTACGCAAGGAATACATTGTTAGCAATCGAGAAAATTTATTCTTGTACTTAATGTCAGAAATGTGTCTTTGTTTAGACAAACTGAAAGAAAAATTGTAAACGTTTTGTAAAAATAAAAATCTTTCAAAATAATTCCAGTGTTATATTATTTCAAATCACACTCACTTCGTGATATAACGCGCGCAGAAATTTTATCGAACGGTAAGCGATCTAAAAATTATATCGACGTCGAAAAATTATTATCAACTAACTCAAAAATTTTGTGATTAGTGCCACTCATACATGTTATCGTACGGGAATTAAAATTTTTGTGATTAGTGCCACTCATACATGTTATCCTATGGGAATTTTGTGATTAGTGCCACTCATTTGACTACTACTTATGTAATTTATTAAAACAATAATTATATATAATATTCAAAATCAGTTAGTATCAATATCGTAATAAATTTTATATTCCGTACGTAATATGAAACACAATTTTTCTCTGTCCAGAATAAAATAGAAATATTTATTTACTTAAACAATGCTCTGTTCTATCGAGTATAATTAACAGACAGAATAAAAAAATTTCAAGTCATCTTCCATATGTTAAAATGATCAGCAAAATGATTATAATATTTATTTTTTATAATTTTCTATTAGTAACGTGGATTACAGGTAACAATTTTAATTACTTTTGTTAGTATTATTTCAATGAGTAAGCAGATTATAGACACAAGATATCCAATGCCCATAACTAACAAAGGACTTTTAATATCTTCCATTGACAAAGGTTGGAATTCTAATGTTTCTTGGAATTCTTCATTTTCATCAGGATACAGTTTCTCAATAATTCCAGCTTCAAACATGCGAGTTACTCTAGAATAAGATTGTTTTAAATATATAAAAATAAATCTCAATTGTGGTATGCAGTATAAGTGAATTTATAAATTTCTTACGTGTTAGTTAAATTCTTTTTAAACGGAAAATTCTTTCTCATTGGATAAGCGATCATATAAGTACGAAAAGAATCTTTCGAAATCACATACTTATGCCTTTCTACTTTACTGATGTACAGATTTAACAAACGTGCAATAATTATGTATGCAAATCGTTCGTTTTGCACCTTTTTCAAACCATTTGGCATGTCCATAAAGTTGTTATTGGACAAAATGTTTTCACTTAAAATTTTAATATCTTTTGACTTCGATTCCTGGAATTAATAGTTATATTAATATAAAATACAATCGTTATAATAAACAAATCTTGAAATTAAAAAAAACACTTATTAAAAAACACTACTCCCATATAAGAAGTATAAAATTTTAAATTCAAAACACTTACCATGATCTCTTTCCAAGTAGCAAATCCCTTGTATGTTCCGCATGAGTACTCACCGTTGCGGACAAAAACAGCAAGTTCCTGAAAATCTCTTGGAAAAGATTCAGTTAAAGGACATGTCATGAAAGACATCAAAGCTCCGCTGTAACTGGATACCAAAACAACAATCGATAACCACCAAATTCCTATCATAAATCTGGATGCAAGTCTTTTCACTTGCTCTAGGTTCAATCCTAAATTAAATCAACAAACAATTATTTTTTTACAAAAGTCATAATTTGGATTATACCAGAATTATAGAATTTTACCTTTACCCAGAAATGTACAAACTAAATTCCAAAAAACTGTACGTAGAGTCCACCGTTTCCCTGTTTCTGCATCAATAAATTCCTTCTCCAGCACTTTATATAGCGTTAGTCCAAATATCAATACGATAGAAAATGTAGCGATCCAAACCTGGTTACATAAAATATAACTTAATGTTTGAGTTTTAATTATAGTTTAAGACTTGTTACTTACATTTAAAGTAAAAGGCTTCGTAACAGCATTCCAATCAAAAAACTTATCTGGAGTTCTAATAACAAAAACTGTAGGATAAAAAGAAAAAACTGACGTAAACTCCATTGCAGAGAAACGTTCGTGGTTGACGGCTACAGGTATGAAAACCACATCTGCTTCCTAAATTAGAAAATTAATTATAAAACTGAAGTTATGATAAACATACTTTAAAATGTTCATTAACAAAACATCAAATTAAATTGTTGTGCTGTTTAAATTGCTATACATTTTGCATTGGCATTTAAGGGTGTCGTGTGATTAAGATATCTGAAGATTGACACTAATTTTTTTTCGATTTAATCGAACTGAAAGTAAAAAATTTAATTTTATGAATATTTTGTGTCAAATATATTTATATATCCTTATGGAGTTTTTAGCAGGAAAAAATGTCCAGTTCGCTATGTATTAATAATTATCTTTCTATATTATTCCGTGAAAATATAATATATAAATTGTATGGATTGTATGGAGACAATTATAGTCTCTTGGGACCTGTTACTAGATACTTCAAATAACACGCAATGGAACGATTATGTAAGAAATAAATGAAAATTATGGATAAATTTATAGGAGATATAAGACAAAAAGTACTTACAATTTGTGCAACATTTAAAGCGGTTGAAAATTCCGTATAAATATTACTATAAATCAAATGTTTAAATGTCACAGTAAGACTAAGAAAGCAACAGAGAAGTTTGAGAAAAGAAACAGGTGAGGTATTACGTAATTTTGAAGGGCATGTCCAAAGGAATTTTCCAATGTTTTATTAGATTATATCAAATTAATATACTTCGTGTTTTTTCTCTGAACTTCCAAAACTTAATCAGTAAAAAATAAAGTGGTGAGTTCGCAAAAAGGGGAGGAAAAATCAAATACAGAAGATAAAAGTGATGAGGAGAGAAACGTAATTGTGGAAAAATACTGAGGCATATCATTTTTACAGTTGAACACGTTTACATAGAAAAAGAATCGGAATTTTCTCTGAATTAACGATTCCGATTAGTCCCTATTTCCTGTCGTTGCTCTGCAATCGATTTCTTTTGTAGATCAGTTCCAGGAAAAAAAGAAAGAAAGAAAGAAAAAACAGTTTTCGGTATTCATCGACTGAAATGTAAAGTGAAAGTTTTATTACCTGGTTTGACATTCGTAAACATTACAAATCGTGTGTTTTTCGATTCTACTCATAACCTGAAAGTCGCTGATGGCGATAATGCGATGTATCACTCTTAATTATGCCATGTAAAATAATTATTTTCATTCTATTTCAAAACATCGTCAGATTGCTTCTAATATTTTAACCCTTACATTACAAGGCTTCTCTCGAAATCATGCTCAGAAAATGTATAGCTTGTGGTTATTTATGAAAATTATTAAAAATTTTAAAAAGTTTGTATATTTATATTTTAAATATGTCGAAAATAGTCCCTGAATGGCATCTTTCCCACTGGATAAACAACTTTATAGAGCAGCGTTTCTTAACCTGGGTGTCACGGTGATATTAAAGGGGTCGTGAAACAATAATAAAATCAATTTATGAGAAAAAAAACATTTATTATAAACTTATAAACATTTTCTTGCAATAAGTACACATGCAAAAAAAAAGAAATTAATATGATGGTTGGATTTGTTTTTCATTTCATAATTTTTCCATTCGTGGAACTACGTTAGAAACATATAAAAGCAAATTGTTTTCGAATGATAAAAGACGATTCCTGTATTTAGGTTTTTGGCGAACCATAGACAAAAAACCCTTTTCACAGAGATAAGACACGGTAAAAGAAATTAATATTTTCAATGCTTCTGTGACTAAATTTCCATATTCATGTCGACAAGCAAGCCAAAACGTATTTAAATATCCGCATGTAAATTGCAGTTGTCGCGTTTCGATGAGCTTGTCATGAATCTCAACTGGTAACTTAGCATCGGCAACAAAATTTTCACTAAACAAATTTGGTACCCATCTCTTGGAGAAATCATTTTTATCTTCCGGGAAATACTCCATCAACTGAGTTTTTAGCTCACCAAATGCATCTTCATGCAATCCAAACTGTGGTGAATAATAGTGTCTTGCTCATTCAAATTTTTCTCAATATAATCCGAAGTGAGTGGGAACATATCGAAATTTTTGCTTTGAAGGCAAATAATCCAGATATCAAGCTTCTTAATGAACGCATAAACTTTGTATGTCACCAATAAAACGTTTTTATCACGTCGTTGTAAATTTACATTCAACTCGTTTAAATGCGAAAATACATCAGCTAAGTAAGCCAACAACAACATAGACTCATCATTCTGTAAAAACAATTAGAATGACGTTTGTTTATGCTGGAAAAATATTAATTTATCTCGCAATTCCAATACCCGGGTTAACACTTTCCCTCGCGATAACCATCTAACTTCTGTATAAAAAAAGAGATTTTTTTTTATTTTTTCGCACATTTCCTCGCATAGTTTAGCAAACAGCCTGTTCTGTAACAGTCGGCTTTTAATAAAATTAGCCAACTTTACAGCTTCACAAAGAATTCGATTAAAATTTTCCGGCATATTTCTTGTGACAAGAGCAAGTCTACGAAGGAAGTAGTGCGTCCATTCCGCCCTTCGTATAAGACGATCTCTTAATATTTTCTTTAATGCACTGTTTTTCCTGTTATTGCCTTTGCATCATGACTACATACTGCAATACATTTTGTCCAATCTGTGTTAGTATAGTTTCTCGTAGCATCATAAAAAACATCAAAAAGACATTGTCCTGTTGCATCACCCGGTACTGTTTTGTAAAACAACACATTTTCTTTGATTGATGTGTCCCTATCGCATTCATACCTCACAAAATATAAGAACTGAGACATGTTTGATACATCTGTGGATTCATCAAATTGAATACAAAAAAATAACTCAAACTCACTTGATGAATTCTTGAATCGCGAACATCGGCAGCCATGTCATCGATTCGCCTTGATGTTGTGTCGTTAGAATGCGAAATGTTTTTAAATTTTTTTGCTTCTTCCACACCTATTAAAACACTGACCATATCAATTGCAGCAGGCAATGTGAGGTTTTCGGCGATTGTTTGGGGTTGGACATCTTAGCTACTTATAATGCTACAAGATAAAATGCTTTGACTACACTTTTCAATCAACTAGAAGTTTGATTTCTCAAGATATGCAATTTTCATTCAATAAATTACAAAAGATTGTTTTCATGAGCCAGATGTTTAGTTTTCAAGTGTCGGACTAAATTTGATGGCTTCGTGCTTTCATTGGAGAGAACTTGAGAGCAAACGACGCACTGTGGCTTTCCATCCAATGAGGCAAAACTATAATTAAAATAACAGTCATTGTGCAACCTTGTCTTTTTACCAACTGATTCACTGGATTCACCGACTCGCTTCGTTTTTCCGCGAGTTTATCCATTTCGCATTAGTGGTTAAAATTTTAAAAAATTCAGTTTCACGGTTGACTGCGCACTTAAATAAAAGCACCAGATGCACGCTTTGCATTCGAAACTTAACTGAAGTGGTGCAATCGCCAGTACCTCTTTTATACTAGTGACAGAACGACTTGTTCAACTGCATCCGTATGCATGTTTGGATGTGTCGGAACGCAAACATGCTTTCACAGCAAGTATTATAGAAGGAGATGTAATTATAAAAAAGGGGTTAAGATAAACGACGTTTAATTAAACGTAAACAGTTCTAAAAAAACTGATTCTTAAATGTTAAGGACAACATTCTGTTCAATACAATTAAACAATAAACACATCTGACAGGGAAAGAAGGTTTTGTTTACAGAGTAATAAGACACTTAGTATTAACAGTGGTGAGTGGGTGGAAGCCATCTACCTAAAAATAGATCTAAAAATTATTTACTAGACAATTTTTTGATTAGAACGTGTCATACATTATATCGAATGGAAATTTAAAGGTAGATCTAAAAATTATTTACTAGACAATTTTTTGATTAGAACGTGTCATACATTATATCGAATGGAAATTTAAAAATAGATTTAAAAATTATTTACTAGACAATTTTTTGATTAGAACGTGTCATACATTATATCGAATGGAAATTTAAAGGTAGATCTAAAAATTATTTACTAGACAATTTTTTGATTAGAACGTGTCATACATTATATCGAATGGAAATTTAAAGGTAGATCTAAAAATTATTTACTAGACAATTTTTTGATTAGAACGTGTCATACATTATATCGAATGGAAATTTAAAAATAGATCTAAAAATTATTTACTAGACAATTTTTTGATTAGAACGTGTCATACATTATATCGAATGGAAATTTAAAGGTAGATCTAAAAATTATTTACTAGACAATTTTTTGATTAGAACGTGTCATACATTATATCGAATGGAAATTTAAAGGTAGATCTAAAAATTATTTACTAGACAATTTTTTGATTAGAACGTGTCATACATTATATCGAATGGAAATTTAAAAATAGATCTAAAAATTATTTACTAGACAATTTTTTGATTAGAACGTGTCATACATTATATCGAATGGAAATTTAAAAATAGATCTAAAAATTATTTACTAGACAATTTTTTGATTAGAACGTGTCATACATTATATCGAATGGAAATTTAAAAATAGATCTAAAAATTATTTACTAGACAATTTTTTGATTAGAACGTGTCATACATTATATCGAATGGAAATTTAAAAATAGATCTAAAAATTATTTACTAGACAATTTTTTGATTAGAACGTGTCATACATTATATCGAATGGAAATTTAAAGGTAGATCTAAAAATTATTTACTAGACAATTTTTTGATTAGAACGTGTCATACATTATATCGAATGGAAATTTAAAGGTAGATCTAAAAATTATTTACTAGACAATTTTTTGATTAGAATGTGTCATGCATGTTATCCGATGGAAATTGCAATCTTTGTGATTAGAATGTGTCATACATGTTATCCTATGAGAATTATGTGATTCGTATGTTTCATTTGACTACTTCTTACATTTTTCGTAAAGCCTCATTACAGTAATATAGGCCTAAATTATTTTATCAAGTATCATCTGAAACAACCTACCGATCGACACCGTTTAATACGAAAATTTATAATAGAAAAATAAATTGTCAAAATCGTAAATGGTTAACATTTTGTGAAGAAAATAACAAGTTTTACTGTTCGATCTGCTTAGCATATGGACGACAATATATTTTTTAAAGGTTTTAGCAATTGGCATTATGTTCATCAGTATGTCGAAAGCTGTGAGAAAAGAAAATTTTCTGACGAAAATGCTCTTCGCTATTTCATGCGCACGAAAAAACTGTTCAAGCATTACACAATTGAAATCTATAGGAAATGAAAAAATACTTTTTAATCGTAATTTTGTTAAACGAATAATTGGTATTATCAAATTGATTGGCAAAAGACGGTGAAGTTATAGAAGCAAACGAAATAAAGGTTTTTATACATTGGTCCATGATAACATAGATCGCACAAACTTTTTAGAAATGATATTACTTTTGGACAAACATGATGATATTTTGAAGAAGTTAAAAAGTTGGAAAATTGTATTAAGGAAAGTAAAAAAAAAAATTTCCAGTCAAATTTAGATAAGAGAATACAAGAACGTGGAAACTTGTTACATTCTTATTAAAATCTGCTGTAAACTACACACTTAATGCAACATCGAAACTAACTAAAAACATAGTTTCGAAAAAAATAAATAATGCTGGAATGTATAGTATTTAGATTGACACCCCATAAGATATAAGTGTTCAAGATCAATGCGCAATCTTAGTGAGATACGTAAATAAATAAATAAATGAAAAACTTTTAGTCATTGTCACTACGGAATCATCAACAGGCGAAGCTTTTTAAAAAATTATAACAGAAATACTAGGAAAAAATAATTTTGATATTACCAGATGTATCGGAGATTCTACTGATGGTGCTAGTTATATGCAGGGGAAATATCGTGGATTTTCTGCACACATGATAGAAGCTATCCCGGAGCATGTTCATGTATGGTGCTATGCCCACGTTTTGAATTTCGTTATTTCTGACATTACTCAGTCATCAATTACTGTAACTACATTATTTAGTCTATTAAATTTAATAGCAATTTTCATTCGAAATTGTACATTCGAATGAATGTTTGGATTTGTTTTAATAAAGATACTAAACGTAAAAAATTAAATACGATAAGAGAAACGCGATGGTAGATCAAAGATGTAGTCTTGAAGAAAGTGTTTGGTAATTTTGCTAATCTTAAATATGGCTTATGTGTTGAATTAATATTAACATTACAGTATTTTGCTACATCAATAAACATTCAACCAAGCATATGAATAAAAGCAAAACTTTTTTTAGATTGCTTAATAAAATAGGAAACAATTTTAACAGCTGAACTTTTCTTACAAATATTTGATATTACAACACCGATTTCAAATTATTTTCAAGAAAGAAGCATAGATTTCATCAAAGCTCATCGTATTGTTATGAATGCGATCAAATTATTAAAGGATATATCGCAAAAATTTAACGTTGTAAAGAACTCTGCTTATGTGTTTGTTAATTACGTAAATAATAAACTGGATGAAATGCAATATGATGTCAAAGTTGAACATACATTTCCGGATATTACAATAAGCAAAAGAGAGCAAATGGACAGTGGAGAAACTACGGACGAACTGGAAAGAAATTCATTCAAGAAGTATGAAGTAATTACAATTACATACTAGATACTGCAATTCAAAGCATGAAAAATTGTTTTACAAAAAACCAATTACTTTATAACGACTTCGCATGTTTAGATCCAAAAAAGTTTTCTAAAAATATTCCTGAAAATGCATTTCAAAAATTAGGCAGTACTTTAATACAGTTTAATTCAGAACAAACTCAACACAATATTATTTCAGAATTGTAACATTTTAAATTGTCATGGAATATTTTAAAGGAAATTGTTAGTAAAACTTTTATAAAATTAAACGAAAATGAACATAATCAAGTACTGATGATCAAGTAGAAAACGATAAAGATTCGATTTCATCCTCTTACTGCAAAGCTTGCAAAAATCGCCCTATTTTTTGTTATAATATAGTATTCAGATATAACATGTTAAGTGGTTCTTATTTTATACTTGGTCAAGCATACAAATATTTACTATCTATGTCTATAACACAAGTGTCCTGTGAACGGAGGTTTTCTACGTTAAAATTCATTAAAATCAGAAAAACATCAAGTATCTCCTGACTCGATGACATCCTGAATGAAGACATCCGAAAGATCATGAGAGTGGCCCCTATATCTGAAAAGATGCAAGAAGCAAGACTCACATGGTATGGCCATGTCATGCGTAGTGATGAACACTCAGTAGCAAAGACAGCATTACAACTCAGCCCACCTGGACGGCGACCCCGAGGGCGTTCCAAAATGAGGTGGATGAATCGACTACAAGATGACATGAGGAGGGTAAACGTCACTCCGTAAGACGCATTGGACCGTAACAAATGGAGAAGGGCATGCAAGAAAGCGGACCTTGCATAGGACTTCAATGCTAGGAAGAAGAAGAACATAGTCAATGATTGATTTCCACTGCCTAGTATGTCGAGTCCAAGTATATTTATGAATATCTTTATGTTTAAAATAACCATTATTTACTTTAAAGTGATTCGTATTACAAAAGTCTATTCATCTTTTTTCACTGTCATTCGTTACATTTTCTCCGAATTGTCCAATAATTTTATTTTCCAATGATCCTGTTTTTGCGTTGAAATCACCAAATACATTATTTCTCTTGTCTCTCCGATTTCAATTATCACCTCATAAAACTTGTTGTAGAACGAATCCTTACATTCGTGGGTTTCATCCTCTTTCGGTACATAAATTCCAATGATAGTGATTTATCTTCCAAAAATATTTAGATTAACTTTTATTATTCTTTAATCTATTGTTTCAAAGTTGGTTATATTTCTCTTAAATTTCTTTTTTATTATCATGGATACACTGTATTTTTCTTCTTTTTTTGGCACGCCAAGTAAATACCTCGTATATACACAATCTTCCAGTTTTTACATTCTCGACTCTTTCTTTTTTATTTCTGTTAAGATCACGAAGTCAATTTTCATTTTTTTTTTTATTTCTTTACCTATCACTTCTACTGTTGATCTGTTCCCTTTGATGGTTCATGCAAAATTCATTGTCCGTTTACTTTGCCTAATTTGTTTATATGTAATTCATCCGGTTTCATTTACCTGGAGCTTTCTGTCGCAGTGTGATTTTTTAAAAAAGAGATAGGGTGCAGGCCTATCGCCTATATGAAAAAACTGTTTCTTATTCTAACATTTAGTATTCGAACTTGATACCATACTGTTCTTGCTGTACGAAATTTGTTCGTATAGCAAGAGAAGTAAGGTTTATTTATCATAATGTGCCCAATTTTCATGGCTTAGAGAAATTATCTATTTATTATTTTTAGACCTTTGATTAAAAAATTAGCTTTTTAAAAGTTAACTTATTTTAAACACTAATTTTATGTTTACTTACCTGGTTTGCAACTTGTCCTATAATTCCGTACCAGTTACCACTTTTATTTTTATATCCTACGGCTCTTTCCAACGGATGAACTATCAAATAACTATTTAAATATCACAATTTATGATTTCATGCCCCTTATAATTTATATTTAGTTAAAATAATTTTAAAAATTAATATAAAGATGTTTACGTAATGTAAAAAATAAAAATTTTAGTATTAGTAAATCAAACCAATACTTTTAGAACAGGAGTATACATATATCCATTCAAAAGAGTATTTAAAAATATGCCGAAATAAATATATATTTAAATGACATAATTGTGAAAAATGCAGCTTTTGTAGTTAAATTCTGACATGCAGGATAATGAAATGTATATTAATTATACAATTTGACTAAAATATTCACGAGTATCAAATTTGCTTAATTTCTCGTAGTCACATTGTATTTTTCAACAGCTTTAAGTAGCTTTAATTTCTGTATAATTTGTTGTTTTTTCATTTAGAGATGCATGTCTATTCTCTCTTCTATTGCACTTCTCTTTTTGTGTAGATTCCACTGTAAGAAATCTCTACAAATAACAGCCAACATAGTGTCATTTGCAAACATCATGTAGTTCCATATGATACGTATTCCGTATTTATATGTTTTTATACATTAATTATTCTATGAAATATATATGAAATCAACTTAAATCGTTCAGATGACAGTACTTTCGCTGGAGCATTTTATTACTTTTCAATGTTTTTAATGTAAGACCATAATACTTTATATAAGCATACGTTATATGCACTATATGTAAACATTTTCTAATGCTCATTTTAATTCACTCATTTTTAAAATGTACTGACGTAAACTAAACATTTTTTGTTGTATCATTGAAAGAATCATGTACAAATCCTGTGTAAATTTTAAAATAACTTTTTTATGTTTGTCTCTAGAAAAATATGGAGAACATTTTACTTCGTCAACAATGATGATTCAATTCTGTTTTTCTTTAATTTCAATTTTCAATTTTCTTTAATTTCAGCTATAATTTTCTTTTTTACTTTTTCTTTTTATACATATCTAACACAATAATTTTAGTTTAAATTTCTGCATTAAAATATCAGAATTTAACTATTTTAACAACAATAGTTGTATTTTGTAAAAAGTATATTTGTGCTATTGCTTTTCTCAGTCTTAGATTATCTTCTGAAATACAGCAATCTTCCTCATATCACGATACTCGACATATGAGAAGAGTGAATAACGATAACAACTAGCATTACAATATTATTTTCCTGTAGTAAAACGATTTTCCATTGCTGTTAGATTTGTCATTCAACAGATTTTTAAAGATAGATACTTTTATTTTGCTTTCCAGCTTTCATGTATAGCCTACACATCAAGAGATTGTAGTAGAAGCTTGCTGAATTTGACCAAGAGTCTTTGCAAATCTACATGTTTTCAGACTGCCTGAATCTAAAAAACAGGGAAAAAAAGTCCGTTGATAGGTATGTATGTTTGAATGTCTGTGTGTGCTATGTGTGTTTGCTCCTATTTCGTTTAATATAACAGGACGTGTAAAGATTGAGCAAAGAAATTTAGCACGATAGCTTGAACAGAGGGGATTGATACTATTACGTTTTGTTAATATTGATTAGGGTTGCGCTCAGTGAAGATTTTACTGGTTAGTATTTAGGGTTTTTTCTGAATCCTATCTATACCTACAAAATTAAGGGTTTTGGTATTTATAACAATTGAAAATATAAAAAATTTTATGACAAAGTATCATAACAGACGATGTCATTCGCAGTATTAATTATTTAATATGATTAATATTATAAAAGTGATTTTTAATAAAATTTCATAACTGCAATAAAAGTTATGCACTTCTTTGCTAGATTTTTAAAGTTTAGTCTTATTTGCTACTTTTGTATGTGTTACACCGTAAATTGCTTGGAAGAGTGTTAACTTGGAATAATGAATTTTATTGCTAATTATAATTATCATTATACGTGGATTGTTCAAAAGTTCCCGAACTTTTTTAATAGCGCACTCCAGTTAAATATTTTTTAATTCGCTGAAAGGCGTGTCCGCGAAAACCTCCCGAGTAACCTCCTTCAATACGTTTCTTGATATTTTGTTTTGGTGATACGTTACGGCCGTTTATGTGAAGGAACGTTTATGTGGAGTGTTACGGCGAAAAATCAGATCTACAGAAATGAGCTCTATGAGAGAGCAGCATTGTAGTGTGAAATTTAGTGTGAAACTCAGGAAATCCTTCACAGAAACTACCCACGGGTGTGTGAAACATCCCCAGTCCCAAAAGCGCTCGATAAATTTCCTCAAATATTACGGTGATGTTAATTGTTTTTTCGATGCAAAAAGGGTTGTGCATCACAAATATCTACCCACAGGCCAGACAGTTAACACGGAGGACTACCTGGAAGTTACGAAACGCCTAAAAAAGAGAATCAGGAGAAAACGGCTCGACCATCAGATGAGTACCGAGTGGTTTTTTCATCACAACAACGCGCCGGCCCATTTTTCCCTCAGAACTCGTGAGTTTTTTGCCAAAAACAAGACCTCTGTGCTTCCCCACCCACCATACTTACCTGACCTGGCACCTTGCGACGTTTTCTCTTCCCCAAACTAAAAAACACGCTCAAAGAAATGATTTTCCATCATTCTAAAGATAAGGAAAAAACACCGGAGGAGCTTACGAGCATTCTGGAAAAAGCGTTTTAGAACTGTTGCAAAAAGTAGAAACACCATTGGGATAAGTGTATACGTTGGGAAGAAGACTACTTTGAAGGGAACCTTGACAAATAAATTGTATGTAAAATATTTTTTTCTTTTTTTGCAATAAATAAAGTTCGGGAACTTTTTGTACAACCCCCGTAATATAAAATCTAGGAATAACAACTTTAAAACATTTTTTCAACTTTTTAATGTAATTTTACTCTATGAGCCAGATTCGCTTTATTACTAATATTTCTAAATTTATCTTGTTTATTGTCATTATTTTTATTAGAAGACACTGTGATTCCGTACGTTGTTTTGCAGTTCTGTAATATCAATGGTCTGTTGTTTTTTTAATGAACCAATGCAATACGTTTTTTTTTTTTCTGTTTACAAAAATTTAATATTTTGTATTTGTATATCGCTTCCGTTGTATTAATTTTTATGGTCACTCTATTCTTGACTTCATTGTACAACAGATATGTGTGGTTTCATTGTTATTGCAAATTTCTTATAGTTGGGTAAATTATTCTTATTTAAGTAAACTGCTCGATTTAGCCATATACACGCATTAATTTTTTATTGTTTTTTTATCCATCTTGCCTAAGGTTTTTTGATCAACTAATGTTCCTCATGTTAACCATTACTGTTTCCCCGGATGTGAGATACGCATAGAGTGGAATTGTAATTTTTCCTGTAGAATGGGTTATAGGAAACATTCTTGTCTCTCTGAATAGTTGTCAAAAACTGATGAATTTATTTAACTGACTATACAAACAAAAGTATGAACTTTTATTGCATTTATTAATTTTCTAATAGTTTTTTCATTAAGTAATGTTGGCATTTAAATGCTCTAAGTAATTTTTTTTGGTAACATCCCTTATGTGCTTAAGTGTTAAAGTATTCTATCATTGATTAGTTGTTGTTTCTGATGTTTAAAGCAAAATCAGAACGATGAATAACATTTATAATAAAAATCTGCGTTATTATAATTCATTAACAATTTATATAAATTATATAACAATTTTTAATGTTTTTAATTATTTTAAAACTACATGAATACAATATTTTCTACGATTAAAAGTAACAGTAAAATATATGAAAAGGCGAGTCTATGTACTATTAAAGTTCTATGAGTAAATGAAATATACTTTCCGGAGACTGATATGAAAATGCCACTTACCTAAATTTTAGTTTTTCTTGAATAACTTTAAAAAGTGGAAATAACTTTCCACCTGTTATTTGATTTTTAGTTTCATCGTATGTCATAAATAGTGAATCCTGAGAAATAAGAGCATAAGGTTATTTATAAGCTATTTTATTACTTTTATGTTTTACTTATACAGTAACAAAATTTCTTTACCACGGTTCCAGCAACTCTCCACACATATGAATCGTTGGACACTTCTAATTTAAAATACTTATTATTACGAATCAATATTATTGTTAAATGCTGTTAAATTTGATCATATTTTTAGTTTTATTCTTTAGTTATTTTAATATTTAATTTTACATTTTAGATTTTAGGGTATTGTTTATAAAATATCATTTCAGTTTTTCGTATATAAAATAAAAAATCTAGAAGCATATCAAAAGTTGTAGATGTAAGGAAATATTTTGATTGTTAATTTCTTTATGAGTGTAAGGTGAATGTTTATGGTAAGGAAGATGCTTAAGTTCATCCTGATGTTCATTAAACCATTTGCAAACATTTCTGACAGATGCTTACAGCAATGCAACCTTACAATCATCGAAGCGTACAAATTCTATTTGAATCTAGCAAAACTTTCAACTATTTTGACAAATGTTTTACCGATTCTGAAAAAGTATCCAACATGTGGACCTGAAAATAATATTCCAAAAATGCATTTTAAATACAAATGTAAAAACTAATAAAATACATTTTTCGAAAACTTTTCCTGTCTTGTTTTATTTAATAATAAAAATTATTGATTGTAAATAATATTTTAAGTTCATTAACCTAAAACGTGTTTATCAGCGAAGAAACAAAAAAAGCAGTTGTGTCATAAATAAATTATATAAAGTCGGTTACATCATATAACATTATATTAATCAGATACCTAATCTTTATTTTTTTAAATATAATTAATAAATTTATACACTTATGTTTTTTGTATAATATCAATTAATAAACCATAAAAAGTTATTTATAAATTGATGTAAATGTTCTTTTCTTATTTCAATAAAAGAGAAGTTGTTGTCATTTATTTAAACAAAACATACACTGTGTACATATAGTGTAAAAAAATAGATACATTGTGAAATAACGAGTAGCACATTTCGATTCGTGACAGATGTCTATCAGTACTGATTACTTGTTATTTCTTTTAAAATCTAAATAATAATTTTTCGACAGATCACACTGATCAGAAAATAAACGTTTGTTTTTATGATTAAATTTAAAGTTCTCAGCATTAAGGTGTGTTTGTTTTACGATTTAAAAGAGTCTGAATGGGAATAGAAGAGTTATATAAATATTAGTTCTCTTATATAAATATTAAAATATAAAATTTAAATATATGTTAGTTTTTAATATATATATATATATATTAACTGAGAAACTCTTGTTGATATCACGTGGAAAAATATATCCGAAGGGGCATCAAAAAAGGGTGTAGTTTTGAGGTGCATGCGAGATTCTGGAATACAAAATATCCTACAAACGGTCGATTGAAATTAGAGTTATGCCAGAATCCATCGCATTTTGCCTCTACTGGATGTCTTTCCTTCAACAAAGTGACAGACTATGGAATAAAAGTTATAAACTGTTAAACTTTTGCAAAATTATCCCAGAGGCTGTCTATACTACTTCTGTTATATCCATTTTGACAGTTCATGAAGTTTTCACAATACTTAAATTTGAAATTTATCATTATTAATTTATGAATAAGTTATTCGTTTGGAAATAAGCATATTTGAAGAAATGAAAAGTATTAACACACATAAAATAAACTTTTTATAACAATTGATATTATTGTAATCAAATTAGTATTATAAACTAACTTCAATTTAGTTTGTGTAAGTTCAGACCTATTTTTTCATTTCCATTTTCGTTTTGGTTGGCATCCCAGCAGATTTTTATTTAATTATTTAAATCAATAAAACCCTTATAATTGTCTCTCAGAGCAGAGGACAACGGAAAAGTCAAATGATGGAAAGATGATGAAGTAAAAAATTCCACCTCTTTTTTTCTCTTACCCACTTGCAATACTCTGATAGAGAAAACCGATCAAATATCCCTCCTAATTAACAATCATATTGATGTTCGGATTCATTTTACAACCTTAGTCAGAAGATTTGATTATTAATGATAGGAAGCTGTCAAATAAATGGAATTATGAGGTAAGACAAGTCACAATTACGGCTAGAAAGTATCCATAATTCTGCCAAATTGTCTGGTTCCTGACAGCACGTATCTGCCTAACCAGGACAGAGCTTGCAGTTAGAGCACGTTAAATGAGTCACCTGACTTTTTTCCTTGCCAAAGGAAAGTTAAGAGTGGCTTGATCTTTAGCCTTGGGGAAGATACTCTCCTATAAGCCATAGACCATGGCTAATCTGTCAACCCTCTCACCTTGCCCACTCTCATCATTAGTCTCTCTGCCAAGATGATCCCAAAGCATTTTGCAGATTTCACAAGAAAAACTCACTACAGACATCACTCCATACTCTGACACATAAAGGAAGGGTGACTATTCACCACCTGTACTGACACTGATCCTGGTACATTTTTTGCCAGCAAGATCTGGAACCATTGGTCTACATGCAGTATTATGCAATTATTATAAACTTCGAAATTAGGTTAGATTTTGCCTATAAGGAAATACTTACTTGCGAGAACTATCTGTTTTGTTACTGGTAAACGAAACTCATGTTAATTTAATGTTATGTAGCCTTGCTATGTAAATTTGTTACGTTTGTGTCTGTAATCTCTAATCTGTATTTTCTTATTTGTTGTTTATAAATTGTGTTAACTTTATCAGAATGCCTGTATATTTATTGGGAAGAATAAATTTTTTAACACAAAATATTATAACATAATACCGACTCAATCCAGTATATTTCAAATATAAAATATTTGAAATTTGTGAAAATAAAAATGACATTTGGTTTTTTTCAAATATATTTCAAATATAAAATATATTTTGATTTTAAATTTTATTCGTATTTGAAATATATACTTTATTTATATAGGGTAACGTTGCCCAAGTCATACCCTTAAAACCCCTTCTCAGATATCACAGAATATATAAGTAAACACATGCTTATGTGTATCATTGGAAACCTTTGTAAAGCCTGCTTTTATCTATTGCAAAAAAATTAAATAGTCTGCACACATTTTCTTCAAACTCATAAAATTAAAAAAATTAAAATCTGTTTGACTGAGGAAACCAGTACGTTAAGTCATACTATCTACTACCTAAGTCGTACCTCAAACTAAAATTAAATGAATATATGGTTTAAATAACATGAAGCGACTATCGTCAGGGCCATGCGTTTACCATTAGCAATGAACGAAGATAAACTTCAAATACATATAAAAGTAAATTAAAGTATGGTTATATTAAATGCCAGGAATGCGAATGGACTGGCTTTCGCGTGGAGATTCTACTAAAAATAAAAATAAAAATATAAAAATTCTTAGTTTGCACCTGCTCTTATAGTTAGATGCATTTTTCGTGTATTTTTTAATTTTTATTTAAATTTATTTATTTTATTACATTATTTATGTTGTTATTGTTCTAGTTTACTTATATATTATATTTTATTTTCTTATTACTTATTTGCTAAGGTATCTAAAATTTTCGTTTTAAATTTACATGTAAAATGCTCGAACATTCTGTTTTTAAAATGTTTCAATTGTCTGTTTTCAACCTGACGATGGCCTGTGGAATAGGTCGAAAACGTTTGTTTTCAATAAACTTTCTTGGCTAAGATAAAGGTGTTTGTTTATTGTTTAAAATGTTAAATTTTTTAGAATACGTTTGAATTCAGTTACATTTGAAGATGGTCTATTGTATTAACTTTTTGTTTAATAATTATTTTTCTGTAACAGTGTGTTTATTGGAGTTCATTAACTATTTAAAAAGCTCAGTTCGATATTTGATTGATGATGAATGTGACGTTTTGTAAGCTTCTTTCGATTTGAATTTCAGAGATGATTCACAAACCTTAAAAACTGTGAATGAAATTACATCGCTTTTTGCGAGATTTACATGTTTTCAACAGCTAGAAGATGTATGTGCAGATATTGTGAAGAGAAGTAGAAAAAATATGATTTTAAATTTTCCCTAATAAAACGACATTCTCAGGACTTTATAGAGAACTTGTTCTGTATTGCTCGAGTCATAACAATTCGTAGTAACAATTATACTCAAGTGTTTTTCTTTTTACACGTAAGATACGTTCCAGAAAAAATCGTGCAAAAAATACGTTTCTTATAGTATAATGAGAGATATGTCTCTTATTAAAAAACCTTGTAAAATGAAATCTTTTTCTTTTATGTCGCATGTCCGATCTCCTGACGTTGGCAAACATCTCGTGGCAGATTGCCCTCGTTTCAGCCTTACGAAATAGTTCCTCTGCAGTTTATGTACTATTCAAGTCCAGGATGTCTTTGAGCCAAGATTTTCGTCTTCTGCCAACTCCGCGTTTGCTTTCGACTTTATTTTTTAGTATTGTCTGCAGAATTTGTTATTCGTTCTCGTGAAAACGCGCTGAAGATAGGCAATCTTAGAGCATTTAATTGTCGTCACTAATTCCGTAGTAGTGCTGGCTATCTGTAGGATTGAATTGTTGATTTTTTCTCTATCCAAAAGATTTGTAAGATTGTTTTAAGTGTCCATCTTTCAAATGCTGCAAGTCGGTTTAAAGTATTAAATTTGGACTCTTAAATTTAATACTAGAAATCAACTTGCAGCATTTAAGTTTCCAAATTTAAGGATGGTGAAATGTCACCAAATGTAACATCATACCATCCTTACACGTTGCTTAAGGTTTAGATTACCTTTTCAGAAATAGGATTACATATTGGTAAATATGGCACGAGCAGTTTCTATTTTGCATTTTACTTCTTTATTGAGATCTACCTCCTCAGTGATAAGGCTTCCAAAATATTTGAACAGCGACACTGTCCCTATTTACTGGCCATTCACGTAATGAGTTGTGTTTACATGTTTTTTCTGGCTAAAAATAATAAATTTGGTTTCTGGTATGTTAGTAGTTAAACTTGCTCTGTTCCCAGATTTACTGATATTGTATAATAAGGGTTGAAGTTTTCTAGTGTCGTCCGCAGTAATGACAGTGTCGTCCACATACCTGATGGTGTTAATAAAAATGCTATTAATCTTGATATTTAATTCTAACCCCGTCCGTACCTGTTTTCGAAAATACAATAAGAATAAAGATCAAATAGGAGAAGCGAGATGATGCAACACTGGCGTACTCCTCTCTGTATTTCTAATTCTGATTATACCATCCCTCCAATTGTAACCTGCGTTTTTTGCTGCCAGTACAGATTTCTTATCTGTCTGACATTTTTTACCGTCTTTTCCAAACTGTTTTATCATGTGTATTAGTTTGCCATAGTTAACCTTGTTGAAAGCATTTTTATAGTCAATAAAGCATCTTTCATTTTTGATGTATGAATTTTTGTAGTATAACATCAATCCCGAAGAGTGCTTCTTGTGTTCCAAGTTCTTTTCAGAAGCCAAACTGTGTGGTATGCATGTGTTATACCACATTATTACATTACATTACTTATGTTGTTATTGTTCTAGTTTACGTATATATTTTATTATATTTTCTTACTATTTATTTGCTAAGGTATCTAAAATTTTCGTTTTAAATTTACATGTAAAATGCTCGAACATTCTGTTTTTAAAATGTTTCAATTGTCTGTTTTCAACCTGACGATGGCCTATGGAATAGGTCGAAAGAGTTTGTTTTCAATAAACTTTTTTGGCTGAGATAAAGGTATTTGTTTATTGTTTAAAATGTTAAATTTTTTAGTAACATAGGAAGGTTTTCAGTATATGGCTCATGATACTAATTAAGCGAAATTCATTGCACTTTTTCGAATGATGTTGATAGGAAGTGCTACAAAAGTTGACTTTAACCAGTCTTCTGGGATTTCGCCTATATAAATCTTGTTGAACAGGTTTATCTGAAAATCTATGTTGTGTTCATTGATAGATGTCCATTTTTACATGTGTTCTGGTATCATTAAATAGGCCGGCGTTTCTCAAAGTGGGCGATAATGCCCCCTTGTGGGCGGTGAGTAAATCTAGGGGGCGCTGGAGGCAGGGTACTGAACGGTGATCAAAGGTAAAAGTTCCCTTACCTCTGTCAAACAGATAAGAGGAAACATTGCATTTAATGGTTTCCAGATGTCGAGAACAATGTACGGCAAGGGCACAAAGTGTAAGATTCATAGAAAAGTTTTCCTAAGAATTTTTCCAATCCTTTCTCACACGGGGGTCGTTAAGTATAACTTTATGGAACAAAGGGAGCCGTGGATCGAAAAAGTTTGAGAATCACTGAAATAGGCCAATGACTCCTGGTTCTCATGTATTGGTTATTTCTTTTTCATCTAATAAACTTTCGTTGATATCGTTGAGTGATATCATGGGAATTTTTGTATAGTGTCTAACCACTTGTTTGAGTTTTCTGTGCGTATTAAAATCGTCGTGTTGTGGTAATTAGGTTTTTCGTTTCTTCACAACTCTTCAGCTATCCATTTCAATTTAGCTGTCTTGATTTATTTTCTTATTGTGTTTTGTATTTTCCTAAACTTTTGTTTTTGTTTTTGAAGAGTCTTCATTGTTCAATCAGATCTAGTATATCTCCAGCGCTTCTATATTATGCATTTTTTGGATTTAAATATTCTAAACACGTCGTTTGTATGATATCTTTTAGATTATAACGTACAGATATGTTTGTAACACTAATCTTTGAGACGGAATTAACTTTATTATTGGGTCTTTAGAGATACATGCTTATATAGTTTTAAGTTGTAATTCTGCAATATCTAAGTGCCTAGTGAGTGTTTTTTTTATTGATGGTTTTCAGCCTTAATTTTATGTCAGCTAACAATCAGTTATGGTCAGAAGTTATGTCCACATCAGAATATGTTGTCACATATTTATACTGTTCTTGAAGCGTAGATTTATTAATAAGTAGTCAATCGGATTTCTTTTCTGTTCTGTGTCATTTGGTGTATCTACAGGTGACTTCCATATGTGTAAAAATCTGTTTGGCAGCTTAAACCAGACGTTAGAAATTACTATTTTAATATCCTGACAGAGTTCATATAATGTGTCACATCTTTTCGTTATTTTGCCGGGGCCAAATTCTTCCACCAAGTCAGCCTGTCGACATTGTCCGATATTTACATTTAACTACAAAGTCCTCTGCTTGGCCATACAAGACAAAACTGTGCTGCAGTATCCTTTATTAATATCATACTTATGCTCTAATTGTAAATGCTAAATATCTTCTTGTGACCCCAATATAGACATTTTCCTTTCCTAATTGTTGATGTTTAAATAGAATTGAATATACGCTGGCTTTATTTTTTTTAACCATTTCTTTATTATTCCTCAGTATACTATATAAAATAGGAGTGCTTTTCAAACTTATATTGGAGTTTTATTTGTTCTACATTTGTTTCACGGTGTTCTTGATGTTTTTTTTAATAAGTGAACTTGTCGATTTTAAATCGATTCGTTTGGGTTTTTTGCCTCCTTCATTTCTTTTAATTAATCTTTCTGTTGTACTTTTTTATATCACAAGATTAAAGCTGATTGTTTGATTCTACTAATTTACTTGATTATATCTAGTACATTAGAGCAGCGATTCCCTACCCGTGTTACGCGTACTCTTGGGGTAAGCGATAGGTTGTTTAGGACTACAGAAAAAAGTTAGTTATTATGGCAGAGAAAATTGATGTATTATGTATAACGAATTAACAGTATTAAAAAATTATTAAGTAATAATTGTTCACAAACTGTATTATACATGTCAAAATGCAAAAATAGAAATAAAAACATGCTGCCGATTGTACAATGCAACAGCTGAATAAATGTTGCACAATCGGTCAATGGTAGTGGGGACACAATTATGCGTGATTAGTGATTATGCTACGGACGTTTGATGGTAGGGTATGTTACCGTATAATTATTATTATCTTTCATTAATATCCTTACGTGTTGTTTGAAAAAGTGCTTTTTTGTTTATAAAAAGTATTTTTTATTGTTAGCAAAGTAAAGGACAGTTAGTTTCTCTAGATTTTCTGTATAAGCGGTAATTTTTTTCCATTATTTATTCAGCCGTTTTATTAATTTTTTATTGAAGAGACATAGTCTCTTCAATAAAAAATTATATGTCTCGTTTATAAAATCGTACTGCCTGCTGTGTTACCAGGTTAGAGGTATGAAGGAGTACATGTCAGAAGTTGCAATTTGGCACAGAGTATTAGGTGCCCAAATCATGCGCGCATAAAAAAAACCACACTTGTACATACTCAGGGGACCGAGAACCGAGTCAAAATAAAATTCAAAATAGCGACACTCTCTACAAATAGGCAATGCGAGATTTGCGCATGCGTTGCTCGTTGAGAGGTTGGAAATCACATGGGGATACGCTAATGAAAAAAGGTTGGGAACCGCTGCATTAGAGCAATACGAATACGCTTTTCAAATGAGTGCCAGAAAACTACACAGTATCCGTAGGGATCGTTTGAGTTAGTTGAAATGTATCGTGAACTAAGTGTTGGTTTTTTGTAGATACCCGTTGTACACAATATCCTTTCAATTGAATGTCTAAATCAAGAACATATATCTGTTCGTGACTTTTTCGTTTCAGTATAAGTTTTAATTTATCATTGATGCGATTGTTAATTACCTGTACAAACTGTATTTTCTTGCTGGTTTTTCAAATAATTCATGCATCGTCCAAATGTCTTTTGTAAAAAATACAATATCCATCTCGAATCTATTAATAATGTGCTTCTTTAAGATGCGTAGGATTAAGTAATGATTTGCGTTGACAATCGTTGAGAAAGTTTATGATGTGAAATACAGTCAAACCTGTTTTTATGCGGGGGATAGGGACCGCATTAAAAAAAACGCATTAAAAAAATCTCACGAAACTTCACGAATGGCTGTAAATAATAGTTTTCGCAACACAATTAAAAATATAATTTTTTTATGCGGTCAACAGGGACCGCATAAAAAAAGTCTTACAGAAAATAACTCAAAACCGTACGAAATAGAATTTATTGACAACAGATGTCAGCACTTGACTGCATCGTCTGGTCTATCGTCTGTTTTACATATTTTTGTCCAGGTGGTGTTTTGTTGACTTAAAAAGTAAATTATTTCATATTTCGCATATTCATGCAATAATATTACTATAATAAGTGCATTTATGCTATAATAAGTTTATTTAGCTATAATAAGTCAACGTAAGACATGACGAATCGCAAGAGACTAGTCGCCAACTATACCGCACAAATTAAAAATTCGCATTAAAAAAATCGCACAAATAAAAATCGCACATAAAAAGAGCGCATAAAAACAGGTTTGACTGTATTTGAAACAAAAAAAAAATAAAAAGATTCAAAAATTATATAAACTTGATTACTCGAGAGAAATACAACTAGGATTCCACATTCTTTTTCATTAATGCATTATGTAGATATTTGTGCGTAACTTATTAATATAATAAAGTTTCCATATCATACGATAACATGGTAAACAAACTTTCGTTAATTACACAAAAATATATAATACGTAAATTGATTGAATACTTTTCAGGCACCAGATTTTTAGAAATATTTTTTGGAAAATTTCTAAGAATTCAAGATGATATATATTTTTTAAAACATTGCATACTAAATATAAGAACTCTGATGCCATAGGCATTTTTAATTATAAGAATTTATAGTTTTTGATATTTAAAAAATTGTAATTTATAATATCTAATAAATATTATACAAATATGCCAGAATCTGAAACTAAAGTAAATAAAGGTATCACGATTGAAACAACTCTCAGATAACAATTTATGACTTTTTTCAGTAAATATTTACTCAATAAAAAATTAAATATGTATTAATTTTACACATTTATTGATTATTTTGTACTTCTAATTTGATCCCCAGAATATCGTCATTGAGTTGTACTGTACTTTTTATTTAATATCCATAACTTTTACTATTTATTTTCGTTTTTTAAAAAGTATAATTTAACAAAATGAACTTTCTGAAAATTTCGAAATTTGAGTTTTTATTCGAAACCTTTAAACACGCGAAAATGAAATCTTATATGTTTCTTAGCATTTAGATATATAAGACATATTTTGAAAATAAGTTTTACAAAATATTCATTTCCAAACACATAAAAACGAATTGAATTGCGTATAATTTTTTAAATTAAATATATTGCCTTTACCTTATCCTATAAAATCAATATATTAACAATTTATATCAGATTTAATAGAATTTTCAGTACTTACTTTCATTGGAAGAGATGCAGTTGAAACTCATAAAAAATGAGAAAAACAAGAGAATAAATTTCATTTCTGAGTGTTTATAGCTAATTATATTTCTGTTGGGAACCACTGCATTAGAGCAATGGTATGTAAGTGTTAAACATTTCGTACGTTGTTTACTTTGTCGTTACGGAAACAGTACGTATGTTCAAAGTACTTTTCTCTCACAATAAAATTTGTCCAAACATACATGTCTCTACGGTAACATTATTCCGAATCTGGCTTATTGATTAAAGTGTATTTTCAAATATTATCTAACGTTTTTTTCTGTATCGGTTTGTTTTATAAGTTACATTGGAAAATCTTCGTAAAAATTTTGCGATAGATATATTCTGACAAAAAGGTTGCATTGTCTTTAATTATAAATTTGGTTTAAAATATTAATTAGTAAATATTTATAAATGATAAACGATTGCTAATTTTAAAATGTTACTGCTATTTCGTAAATAATACATCTTATCAGTAATTTCCAAATATATAATTGAAAAGTAATAAACCGCATTAAAAACTTATAATTAAATTTAGTTTCAGCAAAAATTTTTTTTCAACTAAATAAGACTTTCAATTTATGAAGTTTAAATTTGATAAATTTAGTTTTGTTTATTTCACATTGAATTTTTATGCAACACAATTAATAAAATAATTGAATTGATTAATTGAAAAAACATTTCATGCAATGTTTCATTAAAGTATTTTTTTCATGGAAATCACAATTCAAATTTTTAATTCGTGAAAAATATATTTAGATTGTATGAGAGTATCAAACACAAGGTCGTGTTATTAATCAATCACGTGGCTTTTTTCCATTTTTATTTAATTGACGGAAAAGAAGCCAGGTGATTGATTAATAACACGTCCTTGTGTTCAATACTCTCAAAAATTTAATACAACACAGTTTCAAAATAACAAATATTTAGATTGTACGTGCATAGCAAAATGTAGGTCAAGTACACTTTAGTTTATAGATACAATACACAATAGATACACACACAATAGATACAATACACAATAGATACAATACACAGCAAAAATATTTTCGTTGTGTATTGTATCTATTGTGTATTTTCTCTGTGTATTGTTATTTCCGTATATTAAAGGTATTTATGAAAAATACAATAAGTTTTTTAGTCAAGCATTAATTAGTTTGGCTTCATCCCAAAACAACAGGTTATCAAATTTGATGATTATAAGAAGCACCAAAAAGGATTTATCAGAGAAAGCAGGTGTCGTTTATCGGAAAACTAGGGTTGTTACATGTGTATTTTACACTTGTAACAACCCTAGTTTTCCGATCAATACTAATAAATTAAAAATTATCTTTAGGGAAAAAAACAATGTAAAACGGAGGGTGAAAGAACATTTCGCTATAGTAATGCAGAACAACAACGTAAATCTAAATACAGGAATGTTAACAGCGGAATACTGGGAATTTTTTGTAAACTAAATAAGTGGTTCTTCGTAATATGTTATTGTCAGAGCATGAACTGTGTACGATTAGCCCCACTGAAGAGGCCTTTCATAGGCGAAATGCATTTGGGGAGAATAAGCTCCCCAAATGCATTTCGCCTATGAAAGGCCTCTTAATTAATTAATCTTATTAATTAATCTCTTATTAATTAATGCCTCTTATTAATGTAAGTAAAAAGTCTTTTCTCTGCAAATTGATTTCCTCTTTTTTACCTCTTACCTTTAATCTTTTTTATTCATTATTGATATAATGTTTTAGAAACTTTTCGAAGTTATAGAACATCCATAAGTCAGAAGTGAAAGAAAATTATAATTTTATCGTGTATTTTACATTTATGTAAGAAGAATAGAAATAAGTCTGAGTCCATCGTTTTTTTACAATTATTTTGGAAAATATTTTCCTTTCTAATTTTTTGGGAGTGCTCATTTTTAAGTTTAGTAAAACTAGGCAAACGAATTATCATATTCTATATGATGACTTGTAAATTCATGATATAAATTCTATTTGTGTTATTATATAAAAACAAATGTATAATTTTCAATACTTTACGATATCTACTTTATTTTGATATATTTGTTATAAGTTGTTTGTTCCAATGAAATGAAAGAAGGTCGAATTCTTTGATTGCAAAGAATACAAAGTAAATCAGATATTCGAATTACAAAAAAAAAAAAATTAAATGAAATACATTGCTAATTACGCTCACAATTGTCTTTTATAGCATACGTCATTATTTATTAATATTGTAAGACTGACAATTTTAAAGAAATTAAACTACTTTAAAATTATTCTGGCATCTGTTACTTTCCCGGCTCTGTTATATAACAGAGAGAGAATGTGGCTATTAGTCAAAAAATGATCCTTACCTGATTTTACATCTTTAGATTTGGGGAAACTCAGAACGTCGAAAAGTGTAAAAAATTCTGGTATTTTCTCTGTAAATATAAATGTTTGTGTGTGTGTAAGGTTGGCAATTTTGTTCATTCTCTTCTCTTTAAAGCTTAAATATAATAGTTTACATACTTTGCAGAGTGATAATGAAAACAAATTGACAAAACTTCATATTAAAGAGATTACGTTTGCCAGGTGTGTAAGCTAATTTGGAGCTAATTTGAAAAATGGATACTTGAAGACCAATACCAATACCGATATTTGTATCGATAATTTATGGTATCGGAATTCCCTACACATAGTTCGATGCTTATTCAAACTTAATCATTTCCATAATTTTGTCACTTCTACCGTTTCTGAAAATTGCACGTGGCTATTCGCATTTATTCGCGGTGTTACGATTACGCTTTTGTGGAGTGTACATTTGTTTTTCTTGTTCTTTCATATCTGAATGAAGTGCATTTTATATTAACACTTCTGCTTGCAGGTAGATGGAAAACAATAATGCCGTTACAGCAGTTCATACGATTGAATAATAATTTTTTAATGAAGTGATTAAGTCATCGGCAGTCTGCTTGACATGTACTGTACCTGTCCTGAAATACATTGTTTTCTAAAAGCCACATTTACCTTTTTATCAATAACTTACAGTTCCTTTATTTCTGACTCTATAGGCATAGTTTCTAATATCACTATTACTTGAAATGTATTAATGATATTACAAACTATGCGATATAAATGAAAATATACAAATTATTTGCCAGATTATTTCGATTTTTATTTTTATTTACAGAGAAATAATTTAATTCTTTTATAGAGCCATAAAAGTAATCAGTGTAAACGCAAACAAAAAAAAAAAAAATCAATTTAAGACTAAAGTACAAACTTTCATTTCTATGCCAGTGTATGAAATTGCTGTTTTTAATATGTTATAAAGTCTGATAACGTGTATTTTTCGTATTTATTTTTTCAATTTTATACACTTTCAGAAATGAATTAAGCACGCCGTAACATACAGAATTGATTAATGAAATAAAAAAATCCATGATATTAAAGACAAAATAATATTAGATAAAGCAAAAAAATAATAAAAAAGTGTATCAATTACATGACAATAAAAATCATATTAGTATGCATATAAAATAGTTAACTGATTTTAAATATTATTCTAAATCTCAACAAAGCTATTATGATTAGTACATAAAATTTAGATAAATTTATTATACTTAAAGATATCATTGATTTATATTGGTCAAAGTATTTTCTGCATAACGGAAATCTGAAATGAAATGGGTATAAAGTAATATTACATTGTACTTCAAATTTGATATTAAACACAATATTGTTTGTAATTTTCGTAATTTAAAGAAACAATTAATCACCTATACAAATAATTGATAAATAAAATCTGAATAGTTATTTGTACCGTGTATTAATATACTTCTGTGTATAAATTGAAGAAACTCTGTATAAATAATTTTGTTAATTATGTTAATACGTTATAGTGTAATCAATAAGAAACAAACAAATAATAACAGAATGTGAAAAGCTTAAAGTCGTTTCATAAATTGTTTTACCAAATTAATAAAAAACGAAATTAGCTTTTACTTGCGTATTTCTTATAACTTTGGTTATAAGAGAACCAAAATTTAATCAGAATTTTGGTAAAATTAATTTCGATTATTTCTTTGATACAAAATTCTGTGACAAAAAATTTGAAACATTTCTACTTAAATAAAAATATCCGCAAAGAAATTACAATTGATTTCTCTGCAATATTTTATTAAATAAGGCTTAGAAATGATATTCACATTGAAAACGCAATTTCGCTTTCAGAAATAAAAAAATGTTTTCGAACAACGAAATATAATCAAATACTGAATCTCAAATAACAATTTTATTAATATGGTTTTTTCATTATGCCTGATTATATTTATATCATCTCAACACATTTTAACATCTCTTGTGTTTGTTGTCTAAAATTTCATTACAGGGAGGTTTCATTATTAAGAGGAAAATATACTACTAAATTTTGAAGATAATTGATTCAAGGTAGAGAGATAGTGGGTCATGTGTATATGCGGTATGGTTAATCTTAATGATGATCTTAGTGATGAATTTCGGGGGCGCTTGCGGCGTTCGTCAGTGTTGGTGAATTTTTGAGTGAGCTGTCAATAATAGATAACGCTTTGGATATGATTTTTTTTACAAATTGTGTGCTTCTTTACTTCAGTTTTACTGAATTTTTTGATATATATTTATTACTATGTGCTTTATTATTAATTGGAGGCATTGAGCATAACCCTGGCCCGATGTCTCGCACTCCTCCTTTCTCCCCTCCTTTAAAGTCGTCCATATCGTCTGTTGGTAAACGACAAAGATCTCCTAGTGAACGAACTCTAAAATCTCAACGACTCGAATTTTTTTTTTCTCCTCTAGATTCGTCTTGGTAGACGAAACTAATGTACTTCAAAATTCATTTTCTTTTTTGGAGGAGAAATTTGATACGATTTTGACTAAACTATAAGATTTAGCTACTAAATTCGAATAGCTGGCAAATTTGTATAAAGACCTTAAACAGGGTCTTCTTAATGTGGAGAAGAAGGTAGAAGAATTTTCTAACTTTTGTCTCTCCTACTGCTCCGACTTCCTATTTTTTATATCTCTTAGATTCATCGTCTAATGAACGTCATAGAAAAAATAATATTGTTATCGCCAGTTAGAGGGAAATTCGCCTGAAGTTCTGCCTTTGGCTTCCGATATTCTGTCATCTGTTAAAAGTCCCAATGACGACTCTATTTTGATCAAAGATCTTAAAATAGTTTCAAAAATTAATTTGTTGTGGCTGAACTCGACGTTGTCTCCGATAAAAAAAAAATTATTTATAGAAATGTACATAACATCCGAATGAGGGAAAAGTGTTTTCGGGTAAAGTTTTTTGACAACTTACATTGGAGATCAAGAATTAGATGAAGAAATCGTGTTTCTTTTTATCGAGAGGCTAAAGCTTAGTTCACACTGAGCGCGATTCGCTGGCGAAAGCGAAAAACAGAGCGAATAACACGTCAGACATGACGTCGTTTCCGACGTATTTTACCGATCGCTTCGAGTTCAAAATTGTCGAACTTTTTCGCTAGCGAAAAAATTCCGTCACCAATCAGATTCCCTGTAGTTGTCACGTGGTTCTTGTTGTGTTCAAGATTGTAACGGACACTTGGTACATGTGCTTCTTCGAGTGGCTAGTAGCGCAAAGCTATTTTTCGTGGGATTATGACTAAACACCCCTAAGGCAGAAGACCCCTAACCGCGGCAACGGAAGTCGTTGTGATAGTAATCCTGCGCGGTAGAAGAGGAACCGTAAGTTCAGACACTTTGTGAGTTAGTCCCTGGTTTTAGGACGTTGATGAGTGCGGGGCAAGAACAAACATATGCCCCAGAATAGATTCGAACCTTGGGGTACGGACTCTCGAGTATCGACAACCCTGAACTTGTGCTTGGCTAAGATTCCCGTTAGCCGTAACAAATTGGAGCCACCAGTGAGGACAGAGGTTCATCAAATCTAAAGAAAAAGAAAAGAAACCACAAAGAAACGATAGCAAAGTTCAACTTAAAAGAAAGATAAAACGGTAAGTTCATTGTTTCTTTGTCTCATACATAAGGTCTGGCGATAATTGAGTTTTGCGACCAGGGATTATTGTATATAATCATAAAATAAGTTACATTTTGGGTAACTTAATATTAAATTGTAACGGGAATTATTGTACCTAACCAAAATGCCGAAAAAGTTGGCCATGAAAGACAAAATTAATATTTTAGAGAAGAGAATTATTTCTAAAGATAACGAAATTATGCAAATAAAATCAGTTATTCGTGAATTACAAGAGAAAATTAAAAATTTTGAGAAAAAAGAAAAAAATAGATCCAGGAACATCGAAAACTCGGGAATGGAACGAGAACCTTCTCCTACTGTTCTAGAGGATGATAGGAAGTCGGACGTTTCGTCTGTTTCACCTATTAACATGATGATTAACTTAATAAACCAAATTAGAGAGGAATTCGAAACTAGATTTAATAAACTTGAGAATACGTTTGTAAATGCGAAATGTGCTGACTCAAATCCTTCGATCAGTCCTACACTTCCAAAAGGTCTTACCATTCCACAAAAGTTAATATCTTGGCTTGCTTTTGATCCACAAAATATAAATATTTGGCAGGAAAAGCTGCAAGGAATAAAAGAATGTTTCGAATTAGACGATACAACATTTATCTCAACACTAAAGCTACAATCAGATATATATTTGGTAAAAAGAATTAGGCTAGAAGAGGCAAAAGGGTATGAATTGACCTGGACTAGGTTGAAGGCACAAATAAAGAAATGGTATGAAACAGATTCCACTGTAAAGAAGACAATTAAAATGTATGATAGAGTTCTAGGAAAATTAGATCAGCATTTTCTTATTTTTTAGATAAATTAGAATTAATTAATTTTTTAAATCATGAATATTCGGAAATAGAAAAAATCGAACTATTAAACAATGGTCTGCAAAAGGAAAAAAGAATGTCTATTGCAAATAAAACATTCCATACCTTAGATGATTATACCAATGCCATTATGGAATTAGACTCGATAACAAAGAGAAAGCGTGAAAAATACTACAAAAGTTTCAGTGTAGGCGAATGTTCAAATAGTCCTAATGGGATTTCAAGGTCGCCTAAAGCCCGCCACACACGTTCAGGAAATCCTTTGAGGAATAACTGTGCAGGCCTGGCCTTGAGGAAATTCAGAATTTCCTGTCACCCACATACGAGGAGGATAATCTCTCAGTTAAATTGTTTTATTGCCCTGTAAACAAAAGCTTTCTCCCCGATTTTAAAAGTCGGTGTTGTCATTTTATTGCATTTAGAAGTGTTCGATTCGTGGAAACAGTGCACGTGTTCAAATCAAACTGCCACTTTGTATTCTTTCAATTTGTCGTTCGACATCCGTTTGGTTTCTCCTGTATAAATCTTTTTTACATTATCGCAAGTACAATTTAATCTCTCAGTTCGTCAGTCGGCCATGGCATCTGATGACGACGTACTGGCTATTCTTGGGTGCTTATTGGCAACGAATTCTATTAAAACTCGCAAGAAAAAACATGTGCGTAGGAGTCTATGGTGTAAAGAGTGGCTTAAAAAAAGAGGATCGTATTCTCATGTGAACCTGATCTCAGAATTGAAGTTAGTACCTAAAGATTGGCACAACTATTTAAGAATGGACGAAGAAACGTATTTAAATCTATTATCATTGGTTACACCAATTATAAAAAAACAAGATACTGTAATGCGAGCAGCAATTTCACCACACGAGAGGCTCACGGCGACCTTAAGATATTTGGCAACTGGCAGAAGTTTTGAAGATCTCAAATTTTCAACAGTAATATCACCTCAAGCTCTTGGCTACATCATACCTGAAACATGTGAAGCTATTTACAAAGTCCTTCATAAAGATTATTTAAAGGTAAGAACAAACTTTTCTTTTTAATAGATATTTATTATCATAACGTACAAAAATGCCAAATTACACATTAACATATACAAATTACATATATTAATTATTAATTAAGGTTATCATGATGAATTTGGACGGAAGTGCTGGAAGGGGGACGACTAGTAATACCGAAACCGGTAGAAATTGGTGGATGATAACGAAAAAATTGATGTGGCAAGTGTTGCTGTTCATACACCAATTTATGCGATAAACTTAAAGTTCCCAACTCCGCTTGAAATAAAGTTTCGTTTATTAACTTTTCGGCAATCAGCATTTGTTGCTTTGGGAGTTCACGCAATTTGATTGCAACATTCTTGCCGAAAATATCGAAACGATCATCTTGAACGTGTGGTTTGTTAAAATGATCTTTCACGGTTAATAAAACTTCGTTCGTCAACGATTCTTGGTCTACTCGACTTCGTTTAGGGGGACGGCTGCGTCGCGTCTGTACTGGTGTACTATCCGAAAGTTCTATTAAATCCTGTGTTGCGATTATTGATGGAGTAATAATATCGTCGCTGCTATGATTCTCCTCCGTTGTATTATCCATAGCGTTATCCTAAAATAACAATTTTATTAATGTAGTAAAGGAAATTGATTATCTTTTAACACGGTTCGTCACACAAAATTAAAAACAGTCAGATATTTATTTATTTATTTATATTTTTTTGCTTTTTAGTTTCCACGAACAGAAAGAGAATGGATGGATATAGCGAAACTTTTTGAAGAAAAATGGAATTTCCCGCATTGCCTTGGAGCAATGGATGGAAAGCATATCAACATTATTCCTCCAAGTGGAAGTGGATCAGAATTTTATAATTACAAAGGAAGACACAGCATGGTTTTATTGGCTATTGTGGATGCGAAATATCAATTCATCATGTGTGATTTTGGTACCAATGGTAGAGTTTCAGACGGAGGTGTTCTAAAAAACACCAAGCTTTTTGAAAAACTTGAAAACAATAAGTTAAATATTCCTGTTGAAAGTAAAGTCAGAAACAGTAGTAGAAGTATGCCCTACGTATTTGTAGTTGACGATGCCTTTCCTTTGAGGGTAGATATGATGAAACCGTTTAGACAAGGAAATCTAATTTCCAAAGATAGAAAAATATATAATTATCGCGTATCACGAGCAAGACGCATTGTCGAGAATGCGTTTGGTATCTTGGCATCGAGGTTTCGAATATTTCATACGGCAATTAATTTACAACCTCGTAAAATCGAATCAATTGTGATGGCTACTTGTGTTTTGCACAACTTTTTAATGAAATCGGTGCCAAGTTTTTATTCTCCTCCAGAATGTTTTGATCACGAAAATACTGATGTCGGAACTACTATTTTAGGTTATAACACAGACGACTCAAAAATGACGCAACTGGCTCGAAAAAATCCAGGAAACACAAGTTTTTTAGCAAAAAAAGTGAGAGAAGACTTTATGGATTACTTTGTAAATGAAGGCCAAATTCCGTGGCAATTGAACTTCATTTAAACATTATCAACGTTGTAATTGTAACCAAATATTGTATTGCCATTAAAATAATAAAAATTTTGTACTTTTAACTCAGCATATATACTTAAATGAACAATGACATATTAATTTATTTAACAATATTTATATTTCAATTTTTTTCTTATGACACAAAAGACACAAATATAAGTATTATATTAAAAAAACAAATTTTACAATACCCCAATGTCGATATCATCGTCACTATCTATGTTGGAGCGACTGCTTCGAGGCGTATCTTGGTCATCTAAAAACCTAATTTAAAATACAAACAACTAAATAAATTGCTTAATTTTTCGTCGTATTTTATTGTTAAAAATTTAAGCTTACCTTAATAATTCGAAGTACCACAACTTTGGTTTGTATATATCTTCAGTTCCTGCTCCTGATTTAATTGACGCTTTAATTTTTTTTAATTTCTTTTCTGTATGCGCTTCTGATGTTGTTTATTTTTTTTACAACGCTTTCTTTATTAGCGTTTGGCTCTATTTCTTTTAGTTTTTCAATTAAACGTAAATAAGCAGCTTCTTTCTTGCTTCTATCGTGGTACTCTTTATTTTTTACATGCCAAAGGCATGGTTCGCTCTCGTAAATTTTTAAAAATTCCTCCAAAAATTCACGGGACATTGTTCTCACTACTCAGCGGCCTCACAACTGAACGACACGACTCCACACACGTTCCGGTCGGCCTGCGCAGTCCAAAACTGTGCAGGAAAATCAAATGGTTTTTCGTTTCTACTTCGGTGGACTGTACAGGCCGCCGAAACTGTACAGTTTTCCCCCACACACATTCAGGAATTCCTCAAGGTCAGGCCTGCACAGACAGGAGAAACCAAACGGATGTCGAACGACAAATTGAAAGAATACAAAGTGGCAGTTTGATTTGAACACGTGCACTGTTTCCACGAATCGAACACTTCTAAATGCAATAAAATGACAACACCGACTTTTAAAATCGGGGAGAAAGCTTTTGTTTACAGGGCAATAAAACAATTTAACTGAGAGATTATCCTCCTCGTATGTGGGTGACAGGAAATTCTGAATTTCCTCAAGGCCAGGCCTGCACAGTTATTCCTCAAAGGATTTCCTGAACGTGTGTGGCGCCTTAAGCCTTACAGCCATTTTTACAAAGAACAATCGAATCGTGAAAATCGTGAATTAATGGACCGTGAAAGAAAAACCGTATACAATAAGCGTTCTAAAACCTTTAGGAGAACTAACAATAGAAACAATGGCGTACAACCAGAACAGGCTATTATTCGAAATCAGACAGTCTCAGAAGAAAGTTCCCACGATATTATTTGTTGGAATAGAGGTCATTATAAGAAAATATATAAATATCCAAAATTTTATGCGTTCGAAAAAATGCGCCAACTCATGGATAAACTCGAAAATTAAAACGAGGAACAAAAAAACTAATGGGTCGGGCTTCCGAGGGAGACCATATTCTCAAGCGGCTAGAATCCCTCCTTATCTTTTAGAGTGTCTCGCAATTTCGAAATCTAAATAACGCACTATTTATTTGAAAATCGAAGGCTCTCCGTTTAGTGCCGTCATTGATACGGCCTAAGAGAAATCATTGATTAGCGGAAAGCTATGTATAGAATTAAGACTAAAAATACGTCCTGAACCTATTAAACTCATCGTAGCAGATAATAGAAAGATAGAGTGTGAAGGTACTTGTATGTGTAGACTACAAATAATGGGAAATAGTATTGAATTTGTGTTTGTAGTATTGGAAAATTTCCCACATGATTTATTACTAGGTAGTGATTTTTGTGAACAAATGAAAGCAACCATCAGCTTCAGAGACAACTTATTTATAGTGCCAATGGGAGAGAATTGTATTAATCAAATTCAAACGCCCCTCTTACATCATACCAACGCAAAATTCCTTACCACCGAAGAAACACTTGTAAATGCTTTCACTATGCGTACCGTAAAAGTTCGCTGTCCAATTAAGCAGGGTACAGTAGAAATAAAGCACGAAATGGGCGAAAATGGTATCAATGTTTTATCAGGTATTTGTGTGGTGAGAAATAATGAATGTATAATTCTAGTATTAAATAGCATTCCAACTTCTGCTTTACTCTCAGCGGAATCTACTGTTGCCAAAGGAAAACCATGTGAAGAATATTCCTTTATAAATTTGTCTTTATCATCACAATTAGACAGTAATGCAACAGATTCAAATACTATAAAGTCAAACGCTAACCCTTTGGAGGAAAGAAATGCTAGCTTATTCGTTCATTCTTATCGAAGACTAAACATAAAGTCATTTACTTTTAATAACGGAAATGATTTATCTGAAGATTCTTTAAAACAAATAGAGGAGATATTGAGAGAGAACCTAGACGTATTTGCCAAAAGCAGTTTCGATCTTGGAGTATGCACTCTAGGATCTCATGAAAGAGTAACGAAGCCGGATGTTAAGCCAATTAAGCAAAACGCTTATAGAATGTCTCCAAATCAACGAGAAATTATCAGAGATTTAGTAGAGCAAATACTTCAAGCTGGTATGATTAGGCTGTCAAAGAGTCCCTGCGCCTCACATATAGTGCTAGTACCAAAGAAAGATGGGAAACATCGGTTATCTGTGGATTATCCTCGTCTGAATAGCCTCACTGTCTCAGATACTTATCCTCTACCTCGTATAGATGATGCCTTAAGGCGACCACACACGTTCAGGAAATCCTTTGAAGAATAACTGTGCAGGCCTGGCCTTGAGGAAAAATTCAGAATTTCCTGTCGCCCACACACGAGGAGGAAAACCTTTCAGTTAGCCAGTCGGCCATGGCATCTGATGACGACGTACTGGCTGTTCTTAGATATTTATTGGCAACAAATTGTATTAAAACACGCGGGAAAAAAACATGTGCGTAAAAAGTCCGTGTAAAGAGTAGTAGTAATGCTTTGGGTAGCACTGATCACAAAATTAATTTTTCATACGAATAATTTTAAATGGCATTATTTCAGATCACAAAATTAATTTTTCAATAGAAATCTTAGGTTATAGATTCTGTTAAAAAGCATCAATTACCAGCGAAAGATCAATGGCAAGTCGATTTTACTACCAAAAAAATTCATAGGTTAAATTTTATAGACGAAAATCCATCGGATATAACTGACTGGATCGAACATAGTAATTTACAAAACTTATTAAATTATTTCTCAACGTATAAAGAATTATTTTTGTTTAAAGGTGGATAGATAGGGGGAAAAAGTCTTTTTTAAAACTGGAGCTACAGTTATTTAAACATCGAACTTCTTGGGTGACAAAGATCAGATAATATTAAAAAGAATTGTTATTACCACATATATTTTAAAAGACATTGTTCTTGTTGCAAAATTCTATCTGACGAACAATTCTTAATTGAACAAAAAATAGATATTTTCAAAATCAATGCGTTGTATAGATATTTAATAAATAAGTAACAAATATAATTTAAATAATTATTATATTAAACTATTTCCCTAATTTACTTTGTCTTATTGTCAAATATTATTTCAAATTGTCGTGTTTTAATTTATTCCGATATTAGAACAAAAAAAAAAAAAAAGCAAATATAAATAATTCTCAACCACATCCAATATTAGTACAAATTTTAAAAATTATTATCGCAAATTAATTTTATAATTTAATAATTAAAAATAATTTATTAAACTTTATCTTATTGTTAAAATATTATTTTAAGTTGTCATGTTTTAATACAACATTAAAACAGGTATTAAACAGGTATAGGTATTAAAACAATAATTGTTTTTAAATGTAAAAGAAAATGATATTAAAGAGTATCAAGATGTTTTATGAAAACTAAAAAAGTGAACTGAAAAGTTTTCTAAATATAAAAACTGAGAAAATAAATTGAGAAGTTGTCTAAATATTAAAATTATTTATAATTTTAATTTACTCGAGAAATTTATGATCTGAAAATAATTTTAACTTTTAACTTTTTAACCTTTATTATTTATAACCTGAAAAATTAATTTTTCAGGTTATAAATAATAAAAGTTAAAAAGGTTATAAAAAATAATTTTTCCAAACATTCACGAGACATTGTTCTCACTACTCAGTGGCCTCACAACTGAACGACATGACTGCACACACGTTCAGTTGGCTTGCGCAGTCCAAAACTGAGCAGGAAAATCAAATGGTTTTTCGTTTCTACTCCGGTGGACTGTACAGGCCGCCGAAACTGTACAGTTTTCCCCCACACACGTTCAGGAATTCCTCAAGGTCAGGCCTGCACAGTTATTCCTCAAAGGATTTCCTCAACGTGTGTGGCGGCCTTTAGAAATCTTGGGAGGAAACAAACTCTATTCGGTAATAGATTTAGCATCTGGATTTTGGCAGATACCCATGGTACCCAATGATATATGTAAGTCCGCATTTATAATCCCAGATGGCATATATGAGTTTTTGAAGATGCCATTTGGTTTAAAAGGTGCCCCAGCAACATGTCAGAGTATGGTTGACCAAGTTTTAGGCGATCTAAAGTGAAAGGAAGCACTTACACATATCAACGATACTATAGCATTTTCCAAAGACCTCCCAGCACATTTGAAATTACTAAAGGAATTGTTCGAAAGATTTAGAAATGCTCAATTGAAAGCTAAACCTGAAAAATGCATATTTGCCGCTAATCATATAAGCAAGTTTCTTGGATACATCGTTGAAGATGTAGGTTGTAAAACCGACCCAGAGAAAGTAAAGGCAATTACTGAAATGAAAGTACCCACTACGGTGAAAGAACTTCGATCCTTCTTAGGAATGTGTGGATATTTTAGAAGATTCATAAAGGATTTCTCGACTATCGCCACACCATTATTCCCTTTACTTAGAATCAATCAAAGTTCATTTGGAGAGATATCGAACAAGAAAGTTTTGTGCGATTAAAGGAAAGTCTATGTAACTCACCAGTTTTAAATCATTTTTAACCCAGAAAGAACGTATTATATACACACAGATGCATGCGATATAGGATTAGGAGCTACTCTGTTTCAAAAGGATGATGACGAAAAAGAGAGCATCCCGTATGCTACATCAGCCAAACGCTTAATAAAAATGAGTGTAATTATCCTACAACACAGAAGGAATGTTTAGCCATTAAATGGGCTATCGAGAAACTACAACCGTACATCTATGGAAAAAAGTTTATAGTTGGGACTGATTACCACAGTTTGTGTTGGCTAATGCGCTTAAAGGATGCGAATAGTCGTCTGTGTAGATGGTCGTTAAGCCTTCAGTGTTACAACTTTGTTGTAGTGTACAAACAAGGTGCATTTCATAAATGTCCTGATTGTCTCAGCCGAAATCCAAATGAAAATAACATAGACCTAGAAAGTAAAGAGGACGACTTTTCCCTATTCACTACTTCTGTGGAGAACGTAGACATGTTAAAAGCACAAACAGAAGATGCATTTTGCCAGGAAATAAAAAGTATCACAGCGAGCAGTAATATCGCTAACAATTCGAAACGTGTTCATACTATTATGCGTTACTTCCTACATGAAGGTATTCTTTATAAACATCTTCATCTTCCAACTGGTATAAAACAAGTGCTAGTTTTGCCTAAAAGTCTGCAGTTAGAGGTTCTTCAAGCTGCTCACTCTAGCAAATTTGGTGGACACTTTGCAGTTAAGAAAACGTACGGAAAAATACATTCAAGATACTTTTGGCCGAAAATGTTTCATATGATTCGTGATTACGTAAGAGCCTGTCCATCCTGTCAATTAAGGCTAGGTCCTAATGGTCCTAAAGCAGGAATGCTAATGCCAGTACCAGTCAACGCTCCTTTCGAAAGAGTTTCCCTAGATCTAGCTGGCCCATGGCCTAAAGATAAGTTAGGACGTGCTCATGCAATAGTTGCAGTCTGTGATTTCACAGGTTATGTGGAAGTAGGTGCGCTGCAGAGCGAATGCTCCGAGGATGTAATTGACTTTATAGAAAACTTCATCGTTTTAAGGCACGGCTGTCCCAGAGAAGTAAGAACTGATCGAGGCTCGCAATTTATTTCGAAAGTAACACAAACATTTTTGAAAATTAGGTGCATAGGCTCGAAGAATACTTCTGCTTATCACCCTCAAGGAAAGGTCTTGCTGAAAGAACGATAAGAACAATTAAAAATATTTTAAATCATTTTTATAAGGCAAACCGTAAAAATTGGTCAGAGTTGTTAAATTACGCAGCCTTCGTATATAATGCCACTTATAGTGAGCCTAGAGTCTTCACTCCTTTATTTGGTATATTGTAGAGACCCTCTATTACCCACGGATATACATTTAAATAAAATCAATTTTGTCGATAACAACGAATTGGCCGATACAAATATTCCTGTCTGGGTTAGGCGCGCTGAGGCCGCTTGTAAAATTGCGTTAGGTTATATTGCTAACGCAAAAAACCTTTGTATGAATGAATACAATGAACGCCTACAATTTCGTGAATACCTTCAAGGAGAGCTAGTATTACTGGCTATCCCCAAACAACTACAGAAGGGTAAACCTATAAAATATAGAGGTCCCTTCAGAATTGTAAGCAAGCTGAACGATAACAACTATGAAATAAAAGCTATTTATACTAAGCCTCGTTGTAACCCTTGGCTTGATTTGGTCCATGTAGAGTGCCTGAAACCGTTCTACACTCCAAAGTTCATCACAAAGTCCCTAGATCAAACAGAGGACAAGGAATCAACGGCGCCACAAGAGAGCAGTTACTCTGACAAAAAACCTGAACCAGATGACCAGCAAAATGCAGATTACAATACCGACGATTTCCACGGAAATAAGAAGAAATATTATCTTTGTCCTCTGAAATCATAACTATTATATCCTTAAGAGAAATTGTTACGAGCCGAGACGTCTCGTCCTAAATGAGAGAGTACTGTAACGGACACATGGTACATGTGCTTCTTCGAGTGGCTAGTAGCGCGAAGCTACTGTTCGTGGGATTATGACTAAACACCCCCAAAGCAGAAGACCCCTAGCCGCGGCAACGGAAGTCGTTGCGATAGTAATCCTGCGCGGTACCCAGCGGGCAACGGAAGTCGTTGCGATAGTAATCCTGCGTTAGTCCCTGGTTGTTAGGACGTTGATGAGTGCGGGGCAAGAACAAACATATACCCCAGAATAGATTCGAACCTTGGGGTACGGACTCTCGAGTATCGACAACCCTGAACTTGTACTTGGCTAAGATTCCCGTTAGCCGTAACAAAGATAGCGACACAAACTTCTTCTCTGAGTAGAGTATATATCGAAAAACTATTACAAGAATTGGAAGTGCTCCATTTTTGTATGTAAAAATGATTCGAGGGTACAAAGACATTCAATTGAAGGAAAATCGGTGGAAGTTGATTGCGGAGAATCTTAATTTGACAGGTGAGTGAAGTTTGAATATGGTAGGCCTAACTGCAAGTACAAAGTATTCGGTGTAAAATAAACAATCAAATTTGATGCACATGCATTTGCATATTATTTCTTACGTAAATAAATAATTTAGGTTATTAATAAGGTTATTTGGGTTCTAAACATATAAAATTTGCTAAGTTAAATAATGATTCAATTCATATTTAATATGAGGAAACTATCAATAACTTGAATATTAACCAAAGAGTTTAGGCAATATTTCGATAGCGGTAGATTTAAATACCAACACATTTCAAAAATATTTAATAATTGACAGTTACTAATAACAAATATTATTGTGAAACATTGAGGGGTGGTTTTTTGTAATAATTAAATGTAAATTAAATTAGTCAGCTGCAGTCCCCCAAGAATACACTTATAAAAATCTTTTAAGTAGAATTTAAGACAAATTTAACAAGAATTTTACAAACCTACTATACACAAATCATCAAAAACAAAAAAATACCCATACAAAGTACAGAATAGCAAAATACCACTGCATATTGAATGATTGTGTTTTCAAAGTTTAATTGAATTTTAATAAGTATTTATAAAATAATATAAGGAAGAACAATGCTGTTAATTTTCATTGATTATTATATATAAATATTTTAACATGAAATTTTATTTTTTTGTTATTATTTTGAAATTGAAGTAAAGAAAAAAATGGAAAAATCATGTAGATACCTACAGAAAAAAAAATTATAGATGAAAACACTAGAAGTGGTGCTGGTATGGACGACCTCCACAATTGCAAGTAGAAATGGTTTCCTCAAATGCACCTTTTGATGAATATATTCTACGGACAGAATATACCATTTTCACAGTATTTAACCTAAGTATATTATTAAATATTATAATGAATAATGATACAAGACAATAAAAAGTCATAGTTGAAAACAAATTTTTTTAAAGTTAAAAAATAATGTAGATAAAACTTCACTTATACGTTTTTCTTACATATTGTAAAAATGTATAAAAAAAATGTATATAAAATAAAATATATATATATATATATATACTACATATACTCATGATAAGAAATTTATTATATTGCTAGAGATATTATTTAGACTTATTATTATACGAGTGATTTAATTTATAGAAATGATTCACTTAACCCTCGGGGTGCCTGGTGAAGAAATTTCCGCCGAGCGCCTGGTGAGGTCCCACAGACCCCAAAATAAAACACTACATTATATGGTATGTAAAGATAATTTCAATGTTATGTTAATATATATATGTATATATAATAGGTTTATTAAGACATGTTTAGAATAAAACAATCATTGATTTACGTGAAATATTTATTCACACGACTACATAATAAAAAACATTAACTTTTTTGTTGTAACAAAAATATTAACTTTGTTTCTCTAGAAATCGTGATGTAATCTCGATATAATTTAAGTATTTTGAGTTCATTTTCATGGCACTTTATATAATTATCTGTTAAAGCATAAAAATTAAGCTTCTTTAGTTAAAATTTGAAATTGAGAATTCAGGCATTTTTCCCATAGGAATTTCGCATGTCCCATGCAAATAAATTAGGATCATTTTTTACAGACGCTCACTAGCTGCTTAAACGTTTATCTACTGACAACGTAAACGTGTTATAAATGAAACAAACACAAAAAATACGAATTTTACACAAAAAATATTACTTACAATTTTGCAACGCCGCGCGCCTGGTGGGGTCTGTGAGGCCCGGCACTTATTCAAACACGTCTTGTTTGCAGAATATCGCGCGATGAACTGAAAATTTTGTGTGGATCGCAAACGCATAAAGATAACTGAAGCTACTAATAATTTTAAGTCGCTAACGCAAATATTAAAATAGTTATGAACTTTTGAAAATGAGTCGGGCCTCTGAGACCCCACCAGGAACCCCGAGGGTTAAAATAACTTCGTAAATATATTATGGATCAGCTAAACACTTGCTATAAATGATAAATGTTAATGACTTCTTATGCGGAATCGAGTATTGTTATGTAAAAATGAATACTAAATGTTACTTTACTGGTGTGTAAATATTATTAATTGTGATGACATCTAAATGACATTAGTTGTTATATGCCATAACTGTATAGATTATACTTGTGTTATTTACTGTTATGTCGGGAATCAATATTAAAATCCAATATTTCAATTGTACATATACTCATTCTGTAATTCTAATTATAAACTTTGAGAGACTTATCCCTGGTAATGCTATAAAGCGGGGCCAGGGTATGTGCGTTTGCACCTTAAAATAAATAATTGAATTGAATTGAATTGAATATTGTTGTATTCAGTATATTGTTGTGTTAATGAATGAATGAATATTGTTCTGGTAATGCCTAAAGCGAGGCCAGGATATGTACTCCGTATATTAAAAATAAAATGAATGAAAAAAAATGAATGAATGAATATTGTCGTGTTCTATCCGAAAGTTAATATATGGTTTATATGTTATTAGTAAATTAATCATTCCTTATTTCAAGTTATTTAATAATAATGTTATATGCTTTTACATACATCAAGTATTTTTCCTTTAGTTTATACCTGTATTCTTAAATCTACATTCATGTTTTAATTTTATTATTTGTGGTTTAATTTTTTATCTACGATGTATAGCGTATTTCAGTTTCATTTATATATTTATAATTTTTAGGGGTATTTCAAAAGATGTACTTTGCACGTCATCGTCATCTATGGAACAATCTTTGCACCACCAAAGCGTCGAAAAAATAAGGAAGATGATGTACATACTTTAATTCAGCTAACAGAGGCAATGGTGAACAAACAGCAAAAAGAAGACGAGCTGTATTATTATTGTGTCAGTTTAGCTGACAGATTAAGAAACCTTTCTCCACAAAAGCGAGCAAAGGCTCGTTTTAAGATAGAGGAAGTTATGTATAACATCACATAAGAACATTCATAAATGTTCTTTTGTAATGTTATACATAATTTGTTGTATACAAAATCATGTTGTACATAATAAAATTTTGCAAATAAAACATTCTAATATTTAAAAATTATTTTATTTCTGAGTTTTACATTTTATTAAACATTTGTTATTCGATACGATTTATGTAATTTAATTGCCATGGTAAAATATCATTTTCTTGAAAATAAGTAGCAAATTGCTCTCTAACGTCTCTTGCGCATTGTGAATAATAATGCTGTTGACATGTTCTTTGAGGATGAGATGATCCACTTCTATCTCCTTTCTCTACTGTCCTTCTGTAATAATTCCATCAGCATCCTCTTTATCAGTAAAATGGGGGGACATGTTTGTATTAAGTTTAATTTCTTATGCAGACACACACAAGCTTTTAATGCATTCAAGTTTCTGGAGAAGCTTAAATGTATCTGCATAGAATTCTCCAACGTGCAGAAAGAATACCAAATGTATTTTCTATTACACGTCTAGCTCAGCTGAGTCTGTAGTTAAATTTTTTTTTTTTTGTCGTCGTTAACTGTCTGTCGTTTGTTATAGTCGTTAACTGTCGTTTGTTATATTTGAAGTAAATAAGTTTTTAATGGAAATGCCTCGACACCTACCATAAAATATGGTAGGTTACTAGGCATTCCACTTATTGGTGATGATTGTGGCCAATCTAATTTTCCTGTTTCCAGCGATCGGCCAAGACTCGAGTGGGAAAATATGCCTCCATCGCTCCTTCCAACAAATCCTTATCTATCAACATATATAAATCTATATTTGGAATCACTTACAGCTAGGAGAACTTTACTGAAGTTGCCTTTATAATTATAATATAAAATGCCTGTATTTGGAACGCGAATCATTTGTATATGTTTCCCATCTATACCACCATCACAATGAGGAAAACTCCATCTTTCTTCAAATTCCATAGCAAGATTGACAAATTCTTCTCTGCTTGGAAACTTTACATATTCTATTGCCAGCACATTCCACTAGCTAAATACATAAAATTATCAAACAAATCATTTATCACTTGCATTTATAATCTATTATTATATTTCTTTATTAAGATAAATAAACAAATTTTCAATATAGATATAAAACGAGATCTCAAAAGTCTTATTTAATTTAAAATACAGTCGAACCTGTTTTTATGCGGGGGATAGAGACCGCATTAAAAAAACGCATAAAAAAATTCGCACGAAACTTCACGAGGGGCTATAAAAAATAGTTTTCGCAACACAATTAAAAAATATTTTTTTTATGCGGTGAATAGGGACCGCATAAAAAAAGTCTCACGTAGAAAATAACTCGAAACCGTACGAAATAGAATTTATTGACAACAGATGTCAGCACTTGACTGCATCGTCTGGTCTATCGTCTGTTTTACATATTTTTGTTTAGGTGGTGTTTTGTTGACTTAAAAAGTAAATAATTTCATTTTTCGCATATTTATGCAATAATATTACTATAATAAGTGCATTTATGCTATAATAAGTTTATTTAGCTATAATAAGTCAACGTGAGACATGACGAATCGCACGAGACTAATCGCCAACTATACTGCACAAATAAAAAATCGCACAAAAAAAACCGCACAAATTAAAAATTCGCATTAAAAAACTCTCACAAATAAAAATCGCACATAAAAAGAGCGCATAAAAACAGGTTTGACTGTATAATTATAGACATATCAGTTTTAAATATCAATTTTTTTATTTAAACCCACTATTAAACGACTTTTTATGAATTAAGAAATGAAATAAGGAATCTGCCATCTTATATCTTATCGTAAAAATTATTGTGAATCAATGGATAAAGTTATTTTAAACTTATATTGGTGGCAACAAATAAAATTTAATTAAACAAACTAGAACTATACCAATGGCAAGTATGCTTGCTTGCTTATCGATATAAAATCACAAATTCTGTTTTATTTCAAGCGATAAATGGTGTAGATCGCTTAATAAACTCAAAACTCTTTAATGTGACTTCTAAATGTTTTCTCGGACATATGGCTTTACGAAAATTCGTGTTCTTTCTGCGTATTAATCGACCTACTCTACAGAGCAATTCATCGAATAATTTTTTTCGTCATTCTAAATAACCTAAAAAGTGTTATAATAAATTTTTTATTATTCATATATTTTCTTACTAAAGAGAATAAAAATTAGTATAAACAGTCCTACCTAAAAAAATTCTCTTTGTCATTCAGTATCATTTCTCGCACCAAATTGACCTGGTAACCATTCATGTAATTCTCGGCTTTTTAAAATATGTTTACCCAACATCGCTTTCTTTTTTAGTAACTTTTTCCTCTCAATAAGTAATCAACCGTGGTTAACAACAGAATATCGGAAGCAGCCAATTTTGTTTTTCATTATGACGTTTTCGCTTGCTTGCAAATGATTGGCTGCTGAAAATTCGCAATCGCTTTTCGCTTTTGGTTGTAGGGTCAATTTCGCTAGGCGAATAAAAGCCGCTTTTCGCTTTTCACATTCGCTTTCGCTGTTCGCTCAGTGTGAATATTGTTATGAAGCAGCTCTCGTGAACGCAGATAAATCTGCGTTCATGAGAGCTGATTGTTTAACAATTGATGGAGATAACTTTACGTTTGACTTACTGAATAACAAGCTGATGAAGATGGAACCTTTTTTATCATCAGGGATGCCAGTGGATCGTCAAATAAACGAAAATTAAAAACTTTACCTATTATTCCTTGCTCAGAAGTTTTTCTTTACGCTAAAGGTATTATCTTGAAATAGCCAAGGTTTATTGTATACTAATTTTTCTGATAAGAGTTTTGTTGATTTCGTCTTTTCATATCATATTATTGGTATAACTAAATCATGGATGACATCTTCGTTAAAAACCATTCTTTCTTCGTTAGATTCTCAGTTTTATTTTACTGAATTTTTAGCTCATAAACCTGAGGGACCTGGAAGACCATCTGCTGGTTTGTTCTTAGTAGTTTCTCGGAAGCTTGGTAAGGTAGAAATTTGTCATCTCTCTAATAATTTTATTATCGCTAAACTTACATTTGATAAACTTTTGTTTCATGATGGTCCTAGACTTTTAATCGTCTTGCACTATATTTCTATTAGTAAATATCATTCATTGATTGAGTACCTTGATAGATTGATTCTTGATTTTAAAGATGATGATGATGACATTTTTATTCTTGGTGATTCTAATGCTAGAATTTCTTCCGAAATAGATACATTATATACAGGTCTTAATTTAAATTTTTATAACCTTGGAAAGTCTAAAGTTAGGATCTTTAACTATAGGGAAAAGAAATTTTTTGAACTTGGTCAAATCTTTAGGTTTGATTCTTTTCAATAGTCGGTTTGTTATTGATTTCCCTGCGAACTCTACGTTTATTTCTTTTTTCGGTGCATCAATTATTGATTTGATAGCTAAAAACTCGGAATTAGTCGATAATATAGTGGACTTTAAGGCTTTGAATAAATTTGATTCTGTTCATCTCCCAGTTTATATTGCTTTCTTGTTTGATTCTCTTCCTCCCAGTAAAGAATCACCTACTGAAATCTGTCGTTATGTGTGGAGACCTTCGTGTCTGGACAAGTATTTGTATAATGTTGCCAAGCGATACTCAGATTTTAAAAGTGGATTCTATTTGGATTCTTTTTCTTTTATTCGTGCTTTGTTGACGTGATCCTTCAATCTGTAATTCAATGTAATATGTATGTCAAGCATCATTGTTGAAGAAAATTTGCGAAGTCTTGGTTTGACTCTGACTATTTACGATTGGAAAGAGAGAAGAATCGTGCTCTACGATCATTTCGGTGGTCAAGATTTAAGCAAAAATTTATTATTTATTCTAACTTGAAAAAAACTTCAAATCCCTCTGTAAGGCCAAAAAGAAACTGTTTTGGAATAAGTTTAATTTTTAACTATCGCATATTAAAAACTGTGCTGAATTTTGGAAGATTGTTAATAAATTTAGAAATAAAAAAAACTTGCGTATAACAACATTTCTACTTGTGATTGGTCGGATTATTTAAAAACCTATTTCTCTGGACTATCTTTGGCTGTTTGTCTATTTGTACTAATAATACTATGGACCAATTACTTGATGAAAATTTTTATTTTGACGAATTTCAATTTGTAGTGTGTTCTCTCAAAAATAATAAAGCCCCTGGCGTAGATGCTATTAAGGCTGAAATGATTGAATCTCTCCCGATTAATGCTATAAACGATTTGCTATTTTTATTTAATAATTTCAAAACCAATTATTCTTTTCCTACTACTTGGAAAAATATCTGCTTAAAAATCATATATAAGAAGGGTAATCGTCTCGATCTTCTGAATTATTATCCAATATCGCTAATCAGTATAATTAGAAAAAATTTTTTTACGTTATTGGCTAATCGCTTGCGAGTTTGGCTCAAGCAGTCTCGTGTTATTTCTATTAGTCAGGGCGCTTTTGTAGCGAATAGAGGTTTTGGATACAATTTATTTCTTTTTCTTGGAATTTTGCAATTAATTTTGACTAAGAAACGTAAAAAATTAAATGTTGGATTCATTGACTTGTCAAAGGCGTTTGATACAATAGATCGTGATATTTTATGGTTGAAGCTTTCTCGGATAGGCATATCTTCTTTTATTAACCTCATAAGACAATTGTTTTCTGATACCGCTTTTCAAGTTGAAGTTAATCGTTGTCGTTCAGAAGCGGTAATTGCTAATAAAGGTCTTTCGTAAGGTGAACACTTAGTCCTATTTTGTTTAATTTATTCGTTAACGATCTCCCGGACATTTTTTATAGTCATAATACTATGGGCATATCTATATCACTGGAGGTAGAATTAAACTGTCTTTTGTTTCACGATGATATTGAAATATTTTTGTATTCGCCTGTTGATCTTCAGAAGAAACTCGACCTTTTACAGGATTATTGTAAGTCTAATAAACTACTGATTAACGCGGCTAAATCTAAAGTAATGGTTTTTCGGAGAAGGGCAGACTGGGGAAAGCTGATAAATTTTATTTATTTAACTCTGAGTTGGAGATCGTCTCGTCTGACAAATATTTGAGTATCTATTTTACTCCACAGGGTTCATTTTCTTTTCACCTAGATAAATTGTTTTTGGAATATAAACTTCAACTTTCTAATTTAATAAAGCTTATTGTTAAAATGAAGCAGTTTTTTATTAAGTCATACTTTCGATTGTTTGATGCTTTGATACGCACCAGTTTAAGATATATGTTTCCTATTTCGGGATCATCTCTTTTCGACAAACTAGAGAAGACGTGACTGAGAATTATTAGATCGATATTTCATATTAATCGTTCGGTGCCTGGACCTGTTTTAAAATTCGAATTGAGCCGTCCGCTAATGGCTATACGTTTGACATTGGCCATTTTTAGATACTGGATTAAAATTTTAGAGTTACCAAAAGTTGGTTTATAATAAATTGAAATTAATAGGTAGAAAGTCTTTGGTTGTAACTTGGTCTTCTTCAGTTGAACGTTTATTGTCTGATTTAGGTTATTCTACTAATTACTATACTGAAATTTCTGATAAAAAACTCTTTTTAGCTGAAATATTTCAGTCATTAAAAGTTAAATATTGGGCGCAAGATATTTATTATATCGAGCAAAAATGTAGTTTTTTTGAAACTTTCCTATCATCCCCATGGACACCTCATATTATCTATTATCAAATTTAAATTACAATATTAAATCTTTAATAATACCACTGCAACTTAATGACTATACTATTGTTTTATATGGGCGTAGCATGAATATTTTGGGTCACGCAAATTGTCCTCTATGTAACACCCTTTCTGAAAATGTTAAGAACCACTTATTTGTATCTTGCGAAACTACTGAACACCTGAAGAATATTTTTTTGACAATTGAGTTTGATATGTTTTGTTTATATAATGATAATTTAAGTTCTGTAATGTTGTATAATATTTATAAATTTTTCTGTTATTTAATAAACATGTTTATATAATCTTACTAACTTAAGTTGTATTATTTATTTTTCTTTAAAATTATGTATAATAATGTTTGTATTTGTTAACTTAGATATGAATTTGTAACCCCTTTTGTACAGGCAAAAAACATACAAATAAATCTTGATTGATTGATTGATATAGAAGTTTGAAAGTATTGGTTTCATTTACTAATAGTAAAATTCTCTTATCATTTACATTATGTTAAGTTAAAACATTTTAATCTCAAATTTAGAGAAATTTTTTTAACTAAATATGGATTATAAGACATAAAATTATGTACTTTTCAGGTTAATTACTTTGCATATATTTAATTGTGACATTTAAATAGATATTTTGTAGTGCATCCGATAGAAACAGCCCTAGGATATAAAGATGAAAGTGGTAAGTGGTACAGAGTAACAGGACAAGTTTCAAACCATATGAGTAAACATAATATTCCAGTTTAATTATTATGCCTTTGTGTTTCTTTAACTCTATTTAAAATTTATTTTGTATACTAGTACTTTCTATATATTAACAGGACTTATTATACTGGAAAATATGGATGCAGATATTTAGTCTTACAGATCAAAAATAATATTCTTTATTTAGTTCACTTGTTTTAATCCAGGTGAACTAAATAAAGAACATTATATAAATAAACAACAACTAACCCGTTATACATAAAGACCAACCACTGCCCAATTATCGGGCTAGCAAATGGCTATAGTAATATTAATAATTTAAGATAATTTGGTACTAGAGTTAGATGTTAAGCGCTATCTCTTGCTAAATTTAAAAATTAGAATTTTAATTAAATTATTTAATTATTTATATTATTATTAATATTACTATAGCCATTTGCTAGCCCGATAATTGGGCAGTAGTTGGTTTTTATGTATAACGGGTTAGTTGTTGTTTATTTATATAATGTTCTTTATTTAGTTCACCTGGATTAAAACAAGTGAACTAAATAAAGAACATTATTTCTGATCTGTGAGAACATTATTTTTGATCTGTAAGACTAAATATCTGCATCCATATTTTCCAGTATAATAAGTCCTGTTAATATATAGAAAGTACTAGTATACAAAATAAATTTTAAACTAAAAAATAAAATTCCAATGTTTAAAATAAGTTAAAGGGAAATAAGCTAAATTTACAATAAACGGTCTAAAAATAATAAATAAGTAATTTCTCTGAGCCACATTAATATAAATATATTTTCAATCCACTTCGAAAAATAAAAATTGCACCACAAAACAAAAACTTGTCAAGAATCGAACCGATTTATATAGAATCACGAACGTATATGATCAGAAATGCCATGTCAGTAACTGTATAATCTTGGATTGATTGGTGAACAATTTATAGTTATAAACGAAAACAACATGAACCCAAAATAAAGTGTATTAGTTTGCAGGTGAAAAAAAAATTCACACATATACATTACTAAAATAATAAAAGGCATAGTTTAAGTGGATTGAAAGGAATAGATTGTGCACGATTCACTTAAAAATACATTTAAAAAGGGGGAAAATACATTTTACCGATCTATATATATAATCGAGACGAGTTGATGATAATGATGATAATAATAATAATAATAATAATAATAACTCTCCCGTGGTCACCACCTGGTCGTGGTGGGAGAGCCCAGTAATTTTACTGATCCATAGGGCAATGCAGGCTGGAGCATAAGCTCCTGGTAGGGACACCCATGCCAGTAAGGTCTATGGGGAGAAATGAAGCTAAGAGTGACCACACCCACATTCTGTGGAGATATTCATCATGGTAATAACTAGATCAAAGTGTGATACCGGCTCGGACGTCGCCCGGGTTAACAAGGTCCGCGTTCGTGGGTTAGGCAGAGGCTCACGTTCGAAAAATAGGTCACAGTCTCCCTTGGTTACCGGTGGCGAAAGCAGCACCGGCCCAAGCATGGCTACTGCAATGCCCTCAACAGATGTGAGGAACCAACCCAGCCTTGGTGTTTCTGTGGCAATGCATCCACAGACCACAAAGGCTGGAAAACCACGCCAACGGATGAAATGGACAGTAGAAATGAACGAGTTTATCATCCGTACTTATTACACCATCACAGAACTCGAAACAAACATGACAGCATACAGACAACAACTACACCATAGATTCACACAACAGTATCCTCATCTCACTGTCACCGAACAAAGGGTTGTTGATCAAAAAAGAACAATTATACACAACAACCTTATTCCACAAACAACACTTGAACTTATCAAACAACAGGTTGCTGATCAAATACATCAACAGACAGAAACATCTAACATTAATGAAGATCATGTAACCTGTCAGGATAATCCAGCAACAAGCATTGATAATAACACACATACAACAATTACCACTAATGATACTACAGACACTCCCTCATCCATCACTGATAACATAGACTTGGATTTAGTTAATACGCTCTCACTTATATTTCAGGAAACACTCACTAAATATACAGGTACAGATCCCACACAACGACCACGAATACCAAAAATCAACACGTCAAAGGAAGTAGGAAAAACACTAAATTATGTAAACACTCACTTACTACCACACTACATTCATTCAATTTCTACACTCGCAGACATTCATACATTAGTTTATGCTGGAGCAGTCACAGTAGTGACACACCATGGACTGAAAGTACAATCACAGACAAATACACAGAAAACACAATTCTATCACAAGCCTGCCTGGCAGAGAAGAATAGAAACACAAATAAATGACATTAGACAGCAATTAGGCAGGCTAACACAATACACTAAAAACAACATAACACCCAAATTAAGGAAACAGCTCAAAAACATTTTCAAGAAAATAAAAACACACACAAAACATGAACATCACAACACACGCATTACAGAATACATTGATACACTAAAACAAAAACTTGCTGCCAAAGCACGTAGACTCAAACGATACAAAACATGTACACTACGAAAACAACAAAATAAATTATTTACAAACAATGAAAAACTCTTTTACAGACAAATTAATAACAAAGCAAACACTGATACACAGCACAGTGGCACACCAACAGAAGAAGAACTCACAACATATTGGTCTTCTCTTTGGTCCAGTGCTGTCACGCACAATGCTGATGCAGGCTGGATCGAGGAGGAGAACAGAAACTTGCACAACATACCAACTATGCCCTGTGTTGAAATAAACATACATGATTTCCAATACACTGTTAACAGAACACACAACTGGAAGACACCTGGTGTAGACAACATTCACAATTTCTGGTACAAAAAGTTTACATCACTGCACCAGGAACTAGCTAAACATCTAACACACATCATCATCAATCCACAAGACATGCCAAATTTTCTTACTCAGGGCATCACCTACATGAAACCTAAAAACAACAATACCACAGACCCCACACAATACAGACCAATTACATGTCTTCCAACACTCTACAAATTATTGACATCCTGTATTGCAAACAAAATATACAAACATGTTGAAGAACACGACATTCTAACAGAACAACAAAAAGGTTGTCGTAGAAACCACAGGGGATGCAAAGAACAGTTACTCATAGATTCAGTCATTCTACGGCAAGCACACAGACAACACAGAAACATACACATGGCATATATAGACTACAGAAAAGCATTCGACAGTGTTCCACACAGTTGGCTGCTACATATTCTACACATGTACAAACTACATCCATCACTCATTGCATTCTTTCAAAACACTATGCAGCACTGGAGAACAACACTACATCTCAGGGTTAGTAACACTTCCATACAAACAAACCAAATTTTTATTAGGCGAGGAATTTTTCAAGGAGATTCCTTGAGTCCTCTCTGGTTCTGCTTAGCCCTGAACCCATTATCCAACATGTTAAACAACACGCAATATGGTTACAATATCAGACACGAAAAAACAACACAGTTTACACTGTCACATCTCATGTACATGGATGACATAAAACTTTATGCATCCACACAAAAACAACTTCATCAACTCCTACAAATCACACATTCATACACCAATGACATACAAATGGAATTTGGCCTAGATAAATGCAAAACACTTCACATAGAAAAAGGAATCCTGAAGAAAGAAGATTTTGCACTTGGAAATGGAGACGTTATTGAATCCATGAAAGAGGGCGAGTTCTACAAGTATTTAGGATTCCAACAGGCCAAACTAACAGAACATACACAAATAAAGCAAAGATTAATTAAAGAATACCAAAGTAGGTTAAATGCTATTCTCAGAACACAATTAAATGCAAAACACACAGTTAAAGCAATAAACACATATGTCATCCCAGTACTCACATATTCTTTTGGAGTTATACATTGGACTCACACTGATCTTGAGCAACTCCAAAGGAAAACAAGAACAACACTTACTAAGCATAAACAACATCATCCTAAATCCGCCACAGAAAGATTAACCCTTCCACGTAAAGATGGCGGACGTGGCCTGATTGACATAGTTAACCTTCACTACAAACAAATACAGTCACTGCGAGAGTTTTTCTACAAAAAACAAGAAACATCACAATTACATAAAGCAGTAACTCTAGCAGACTCGAATAACACACCATTAAACTTACACTCACATCATATGGACACAACGCAACATATAAAAAGCATAGACACCATTAAGCAATCGTGGGCTCGAAAGGCACTCCATGGCAGGCATCCTTATGATCTGGCCCAGGATTTTGTTGACAAAACTGCGTCAAACAGCTGGTTAGCTCGGGGATGCCTCTTTGGGGAGACGGAAGGATTCATGATTGCCATACAGGATCAGGTCATAAATACTAAAAACTACAGAAAACACATACTCAAAGATGCAACACTCACAAATGACACATGCAGAAAATGTCACATCATGCCAGAAACTATACAACACATCACCTCTGGTTGCAAGCTCTTGGCACAGACAGATTATTTACACAGACATAATCAAGTAGCAAATATAATACACCAAGAGCTTGCAAAGAAACACAAATTAGTAGACATCCACAAACCATACTACAAATACATTCCACAGACAGTATTGGAAAACAACACGCACAAAATGTACTACGACAGAGCCATAATCACAGATAAAACAATTTACCACAACAGACCAGACATCACACTCATTGACAAACACAATAAAATCACATACATTATAGACATATCCATTCCAAACACTCACAATATACAAAACGCATGCACTGAAAAAATTAGCAAGTACACAGAACTCGCCCAGGAAATAAGGCATCTGTGGAGGATGGATAGGGTGCTTATTGTACCTGTTGTTCTCTCCTCTACAGGTGTCATACCACACACACTACACAAAAGCCTGGGCACATTACAATTGAATAGAAACACATACATCACACTACAGAAGGCCACTATATTGAATACATGTCATATTGTGAGAAAATTCCTGAATACAGACACACACACTGATACACTTCTTTAATTTCTGTTTTGGTTACTATGCCTTGACTTTGGTCCGGCATAGTACACAGCCACCGGTGTTAACCGAGTATATCTCACTTAACCCAACATAATAATAATAATAACTCTCCCGTGGTCACCACCTGGTCGTGGTGGGAGAGCCCAGTAATTTTACTGATCCATAGGGCAATGCAGGCTGGAGCATAAGCTCCTGGTAGGGACACCCATGCCAGTAAGGTCTATGGGGAGAAATGAAGCTAAGAGTGACCACACCCACATTCTGTGGAGATATTTATTATGGTAATAACTAGATCAAAGTGTGATACCGGCTCGGACGTCGCCCGGGTTAACAAGGTCCGCGTTCGTGGGTTAGGCAGAGGCTCACGTTCGAAAAATAGGCCACAGTCTCCCTTGGTTACCGGTGGCGAAAGCAGCACCGGCCCAAGCATGGCTACTGCAATGCCCTCAACAGATGTGAGGAACCAACCCAGCCTTGGTGTTTCTGTGGCAATGCATCCACAGACCACAAAGGCTGGAAAACCACGCCAACGGATGAAATGGACAGTAGAAATGAACAAGTTTATCATCCGTAGTTACTACACCATCACAAAACTCGAAACAAACATGACAGCATACAGACAACAACTACACCATAGATTCACACAACAGTATCCTCACCTCACTGTCACCGAACAAAGGGTTGTTGATCAAAAAAGAACAATTATACACAACAACCTTATTCCACAAACAACACTTGAACTTATCAAACAACAGGTTGCTGATCAAATACATCAACAGACAGAAACATCTAACATTAATGAAGATCATGTAACCTGTCAGGATAATCCAGCAACAAGCATTGATAATAACACACATACAACAATTACCACTAATGATACTACAGACATTTCCTCATCCATCACTGATAACATAGACATGGATTTAGTTAATACACTCTCACATATATTTCAGGAAACACTCACTAAATATACAGGCACAGATCCCACACAACGACCACGAATACCAAAAATCAACACGTCAAAGGAAGTAGGAAAAACACTAAATTACGTAAACACTCACTTACTACCACACTACATTCATTCAATTTCTACACTCGCAGACATTCATACATTAGTTTATGCTGGAGCAGTCACAGTAGTGACACACCATGGGCTGAAAGTACAATCACAGACAAACACACAGAAAACAAAATTCTATCACAAGCCTGCCTGGCAGAGAAGAATAGAAATACAAATAAATGACATTAGACAGCAATTAGGCAAGCTGACACAATACGCTAAAAACAACATAACACCCAAATTAAGGAAACAGCTCAAAAACATTTTCAAGAAAATAAAAACACACACAAAACATGAACATCACAACACACACATTACAGAATACATTGATACACTAAAACAAAAACTTGCTGCCAAAGCACGTAGACTCAAACGATACAAAACATGTACACTACGAAAACAACAAAATAAATTATTTACAAACAATGAAAAACTCTTTTACAGACAAATCAATAACAAAGCAAACACTGTTACACAGCACAGTGGCACACCAACAGAAGAAGAACTCACAACATATTGGTCTTCTCTTTGGTCCAGTGCTGTCACGCATAATGCTGATGCAGGCTGGATCGAGGAGGAGAACAGAAACTTGCACAACATACCAACTATGCCCTGTGTTGAAATAAACATACATGATTTCCAATACACTGTTAACAGAACACACAACTGGAAGACACCTGGTGTAGACAACATTCACAATTTCTGGTACAAAAAGTTTACATCACTGCACCAGGAACTAGCTAAACATCTAACACACATCATCATCAATCCACAAGACATGCCAAATTTTCTTACCCAGGGCATCACCTACATGAAACCTAAAAACAACAATACCACAGACCCCACACAATACAGACCAATTACATGTCTTCCAACACTCTACAAATTATTGACATCCTGTATCGCAAACAAAATATACAAACACGTTGAAGAACACAACATTCTAACAGAACAGCAAAAAGGTTGTCGTAGAAACCACAGGGGATGCAAAGAACAGTTACTCATAGATTCAGTCATTCTACGGCAAGCACACAGACAACACAGAAACATACACATGGCATATATAGACTACAGAAAAGCATTCGACAGTGTTCCACACAGTTGGCTGCTACATATTCTACACATGTACAAAATACATCCATCACTCATTGCATTCTTTCAAAACACTATGCAGCACTGGAGAACAACACTACATCTCAGGGTTAGTAACACTTCCATACAAACAAACCAAATTTTTATTAGGCGAGGAATTTTTCAAGGAGATTCCTTGAGTCCTCTCTGGTTCTGCTTAGCCCTGAACCCATTATCCAACATGTTAAACAACACGCAATATGGTTACAATATTAGACACAAAAAAACAACACAGTTTACACTGTCACATCTCATGTACATGGATGACATAAAACTTTATGCATCCACACAAAAACAACTTCATCAACTCCTACAAATCACACATTCATACACCAAGGACATACAAATGGAATTTGGCCTAGATAAATGCAAAACAGTTCACATAGAAAAAGGAATCCTGAAGAAAGAAGATTTTGCACTTGGAAATGGAGACATTATTGAATCCATGGAAGAGGGCGAGTTCTACAAGTATTTAGGATTCCAACAGGCCAAACTAACAGAACATACACAAATAAAGCAAAGATTAATTAAAGAATACCAAAGTAGGTTAAATGCTATTCTCAGAACACAATTAAATGCAAAACACACAGTTAAAGCAATAAACACATATGTCATCCCAGTACTCACATATTCTTTTGGAGTTATACATTGGACTCACACAGATCTTGAGCAACTCCAAAGGAAAACAAGAACAACACTTACTAAGCATAAACAACATCATCCTAAATCCGCCACAGAAAGATTAACCCTTCCACGTAAAGATGGCGGACGTGGCCTGATTGACATAGTTAACCTTCACTACAAACAAATACAGTCACTGCGAGAGTTTTTCTACAAAAAACAAGAAACATCACAATTACATAAAGCAGTAACTCTAGCAGACTCGAATAACACACCATTAAACTTACACTCACATCATATGGACACAACACAACATATAAAAAGCATAGACACCATTAAGCAATCGTGGGCTCGAAAGGCACTCCATGGCAGGCATCCTTACGATCTGGCCCAGGATTTTGTTGACAAAACTGCGTCAAACAGCTGGTTAGCTCGGGGATGCCTCTTTGGGGAGACGGAAGGATTCATGATTGCCATACAGGATCAGGTCATAAATACTAAAAACTACAGAAAACACATACTCAAAGATGCAACACTCACAAATGACACATGCAGAAAATGTCACATCATGCCAGAAACTATACAACACATCACCTCTGGTTGCAAGCTCTTGGCACAGACAGATTATTTACACAGACATAACCAAGTAGCAAATATAATACACCAAGAGCTTGCAAAGAAACACAAATTAGCAGACATCCACGAACCATACTACAAATACATTCCACAGACAGTATTGGAAAACAACACGCACAAAATGTACTACGACAGAGCCATAATCACAGATAAAACAATTTACCACAACAGACCAGACATCACACTCATTGACAAACACAATAAAATCACATACATTATAGACATATCCATTCCAAACACTCACAATATACAAAACGCATGCACTGAAAAAATTAGCAAGTACACAGAACTCGCCCAGGAAATAAGGCATCTGTGGAGGATGGATAGGGTGCTTATTGTACCTGTAGTTCTCTCCTCTACAGGTGTCATACCACACACACTACACAAAAGCCTGGGCACATTAGAATTGAATAGAAACACATACATCACTCTACAGAAGGCCACTATATTGAATACATGTCATATTGTGAGAAAATTCCTGAATACAGACACACACACTGATACACTTCTTTAATTTCTGTTTTGGTTACTATGCCTTGACTTTGGTCCGGCATAGTACATAGCCACCGGTGTTAACCGAGTATATCTAACTTAACCCAACATAATACTAATAATAATAATAATCAGTGCAGTGCCAAAACGGTAAGGGGTTGAAAATTGAAATTTGGTACAGTACATAGTTACGGTACGTCACGAGAACGCACGCTAAAAGGGATTTTTCGAAATTCCTTTCCACGGGGAGAGGGACAGGATTAAGTCTTAACACTTTCATCAACAATGGAAATGTTAAGTAACAATGTAAGTGTTAAGTAACAATAGAAGTGTTAAGTAACAACGGAAGTTTTAACAATGGAAGCGTTAAGAATGGAAGTGTCAACAATGGAAGTGTTACGTAACAATGAAAATGTTAAGAGCACAAACGGTTAGGAGTTGTAAGTTGAAATCTGGTACAAAGTTAAGGTACATCACGAGAACGCACACTAAGAAGGGATTTTTCGAAATTTCACCCCACAGGAGAGAGGGACAGGATTAAGTCTTAACACCTTCATCGTTGATAAAAGTGTTAAGTGACAATGGAAATGATAAGTAACAATGGAAGTGTAAACAATGAAAGTGTTACGTAACAATGGAAATGTTAAGAGCTGAACGGTTAGGAGTTGAAAGTTGAAATTTGGTACACAGTTAGGGTACCAAATTTAAGTACCAAAGTGTTAAGTAACAATGGAAGTGTTTAGAGAAAGCAACGTACAAGACGCAGATGCACTATTTTTCGTTTTTGCAAGAAATCGAACATATTTTTAGACCTATCTAAAAATTCTGTAATTAGTCTGGAAACAGGGAGGACCCAATTTTTGCATTTTGTGAAAACTGCAAATATTAAGATTATTACGTTATAGTCAACCTTACCCGTTGACTATAAAGTAATAATCTTAATATTCGCTAAAACAGTTAAGCCTGGACTCCACATTACCTGAAAACAGAAACTCAGAAACGGAACTGAAACATACAGCGTTTTCATTTCAGTTCTGTTTTCGTTTTACCTTGACGCTACTAGCATCGAAATGAACTTTACGTGGAAATGCGCCATCTGTTGATCAGTTCTGTAATTGTCGTAGAGTCGAACATGGATGACGCTACGGATTTCGTTATGCTTTCTCTGCATTTATCAACAACGAAATTGTTAATAATCTTTGAATTATTTACATTTTTTGTCGTGCAGACATCTGTATTTTCTAAATTCTTCGATGAATAATTCCAAATCTATTTGTTTCTTCGTCCTTTTCGCTACACTTTCCGCCATTACGACAACAAACTACACGTGACTACGCGTCACAAATCCTTGCGTTTTTATTGGTTGCAGCACGACAGAAGCGCAGAACGAAAACGGAAAAGTTAAATAATTTTTAACTCTGCTTTCAGTCTTGTTTCTGTCCAACTGAACGTTCCAAAACTGAAAGTTTCGTCAGTTTGGCTTTCCATTTTACGATTACGTCGCGGATTCCGGTAATGTGGAGTCCAGGCTTTAGGAGTTGAAAGTTGAAATTTGGTACACAGTTAGGATACCAGATTTAATGTACCGAAGCGTTAAGTAACAATGGAGAACAAGAGAAAGCAACGTGCAAGATTTATGGGCTCTGGAAAAAAAAAAGAAAAAACAAAAAGAGTTATATGTTAGAACACATTTGGTTCGATTTTCAAATTTAAACAGATTAGTTCGGTTTTTCTTTAGAACATTCGATGAAAATCGAACGATAAAATCAGAACACGTCGTGAAAATCGAATAATATCAGCACATTCGATTTTCAAATTCGACCTTTCTTTAGAAATACTTACTTTGTTGATGAAATTACATTTTTTCTTTTGTGACTATAACATAATAATCTCAATCTTCGCTATTGTTACTTTTGCCCGAGCAACGCCGGGCCTACCTGCTAGTCCATGAATAATATATTCATTTTAAAAAGTATTCAATAAATTTAATATTTCGGACGAAGGTTGTATGTTTTTAAATTAAAAACTTTTACAAAAATTATTTTCAATTAAGTGTAGATTACATTCAAATAAAACTCTCAAAAGACACAATCTCTAAATTAGTTAACGCCTCTCACGAGAATCGATGATGAAAGAAGATATCTCCTTTGCTTTTCCACTTCTAAGTAAATTTTAGAAAAACAAGTCAGGGATATAGTGAATACATTTACTAGACCCGATCAGAAATATAGATTTTTACACATTTTTTTACGCTGATGATCTAGTTTACCAAATCTGCAAATATTCCTATATACCCACGGTGGCCAAACTGTGGCTTTTGAGCCACATGCGGCTCTTTTCTAGTATACTTGTGGCTCACTGCAAGATACTTAAATTTAATACCAAATTTGTTTTTATTTTTTTTAATTTTGCTTTTATTATTTTTTATGTATGATTCCTGGATAATATAAAATAAATAATATATTGTTTGAAATAAAAAAGTCAAAATGTGATAGCGTTATACATTATTTATTAAAAAATAAATGTAATATTTATTAAATAACATAATACGTAAAAACATTAATAGAAAAAATAATTATAATTTAGCATGTCGACTGTTATTACTATTTGGGTCAACGTATGAAGTTGAATCTTTATATTCTAATATGAAATTTATTAAATTGAAATTTCGTTCGCAGCTTACCAATTCCCATTTAAATGAATTGCTCAGAAGTGCCGTTACAGATTACACACCAAATTATCCAAACTCAGTTTCCAATTTACACATTTATCCTTCAACTAGTAAATACTAAATATTAAATGATTTCGTTTTGTATTTTTTTTTTTTGCGTTAATTAGTCGATTTATTGTTATTATTTTTAATAGTGGTGCAATCTTTTAAAGCTTTATGTATCAATGTGATTTTTTTATTGTCATGCAAGTTAATTAATAAATGTGATTTTTCCAAAATTGTGTTAGTACTGTTTATTTTACTATATAAAAACTGACCAAATTTGTCTTTAGCTGTGGAAAAATATGTATATATGTATATGCGGCTCTTCAACGAATTCTGTTTTCAATATATAGCTCAAGTTCTAAAAAGTCTGGCCACTGCTGCTATATACTGTTAGTCAGACAGTCTCAGAATATTCTTTTTTTAATTATATTTTTTTATATATACAAATGTATGAGGATATGGTTGTTTATTTGTTGGTTCACTATGCACTCTTATACAATTCGACCAATTACTATGATACTAAGCAGTTATGTCAACGTATTTCTAACGTAGAATGTCATATATACATTTCCGACGTATTGTATATATTTTTTATGTTAATTAAACTTTCTATGCATTGTATTTGCTTATTCCTTTTTCCTCATGTATCTCATGTAAATTTATCCAATATTCTCATTTATTTCTTACTTAATCGTTCCATTGCTTGTAATCTGAAGGTAAAGGCTCTTAGGAAACAGCAATAGAACATTCTATATAACCTATATATTATATTTATACGGAATATTATATAAAGGAAATTATGAATACCTAGTAAACTAGACATTAATAATGGAGTTTACATCAGTAATTACTTTTTCTTCTTCACTTTTTTTTCTTAAAGCTCCTGATAAGTGTTTTGACTGGAATTCTGTTACAAAGCCTTTTACCTTAAATGTAGGTCTAAGTGTCGATAACAAGTTTTAAACTATATTTAAAACTAAAGCGACAAGTTATATTTTCTGTAATCAGGTTTGGATCGCTATATTTTCTACTTTATGGATATTTGGACTAACAATATATAAAATGATAGAGAAGCGCTTTGTCGCTGCAAAAACCGGAAAATGATGGACTCAATCTACAGTTTTTTGGAATTTACTTTGTACATCTCCGGAGAAAGGTAAAATACTTTAATTATGACATAACTCAAATTCTGAGTTTTATAAAGAAAAAGTCTTTTTAATTCAATTTAGGATTGAATCTAGACAAGGTGAAAACATTTGCGTCCAGATTCATGATAGGAATTTGATTTTTATCGATTGTTGTTTTGGTATCCAGTTACAGCAGAGCGTTAATGTCTTTTATAGCATGTCCTTTAACTGAGTCCTTTCCAAAAGATTTTCTGGAACTTGCAGTTTTTGTCCGCAACGGTGAATACTCATGCGGAACATACAAGAGATTTGTCGCATGCAAAGAGATCATGGTATGTATTTTGAATTTAAAAATTTATACTTCGTATATGGAACGATGTCCCCTTAAGTGATTTTTTAATTTCACGATTTTTTCATTATAACGATTGTGTTTTATATTAAATTCCAGATATCGAAGTCAGAAAATATTAAAATTTTTAGGGAAAACATTCTCTCCAATAACAACTTGATGGATATAGCAAAAGGCATTAAAAAGGCACAGAATGAACGATTTGCATATATATTGAATAAACCTGTGTTAAATCAGTACATCTGTAAAGTAGAAAGCCATAAATATGTGATTTCGAAAGATTATTTTCGTACATATAAGATCACTTATCCAATCAGAAAGAATTTCCCATTTAAGAAGGATATATCTAACAAGTAAAAAATTAATAAATTCATTTATTTTTAATGTCACAATAAAGATTTATTTTTATATATTTAATACAATCATATTCTAGTGTAACTAGGATGTTTGAAGCTGTAATTTTCGACAAACTGTTTCCTGGAGAAGTTGAAGAATTCCAAGAATCATCAGAATTTCAACCGTTGTCAATCGAAAATATTAAAATTCCTTTGTTACTTATGGGCATTGGATATCTGCTGTCTTTATTCTGATAAATCGTTGAAATAATTTTAACAAAACTAATTAAAGTTATCACCTGCAATCCACTTTATTAATGTAAAATCACTAAATATAACTAATATAATCATTCTGCTGATCATTTAAACAGAGAGAAGATAAAACTTTATATTTCATTTATTCTATTTATTAATTATACTCGACAGAACAGAGAATTATTTTAGTAATTGAATATTTGAATTTTATTCTTGACATCGCAATATTCTATTTAAAATACGTACGGAAAATTCAAATTCATTACGATATTGGTATTAATTGATTCTAAATAATATAATTCCTTAAAGCAATACTTATATATTATAATTAACTTTACAATTTCCAACTTTATAATGTATCATATTGTGTAAATTTATTTATGTTAAAAATATCGCAAAAATTTCATAGAAGCACTTCCATTTGCATGGAAATTTTTTCGAAGATTAATATGGATTTAGATATATCTGTTGTTGGATAAATCAGTGTTTGAAATATTTATATACGTCACGTACCGTAAATACTACTATCTTTGTCTTGTTAAATTAATCATTTGTTAATTACATATATCACAAATCAACATATAATATACACATAATATTCAAACATACTTTTTAATTTATTTTTAAATAATATTCTGTATCTTGTACACTTTATAAGAAGTAAGAAATAAACGAAAATTTATTTTACAGCTCACTTGATTTATTGTTATTTCTTATCATATAATAGAGATGAGAATACACTTGCTAATTCGCTTCGTGTTAAAAATAGATTATCCTAATTATAAGCCGATAATCACGATATAAAACAAATTATACACCAGCTTATATTTCAAATAAATTATGTAAATTCAACTCAAATTTTTCAGTAGTAAAAGATACTGAGACTCCTGACTAGATATTCTAAACGTTTTCATTTTGATAACATTATTACTGATTTCAGATTGAAAACTTACATTACACTAAGTTACCTAAACAATGTAAACCTTACTGTGTTTGATACTTCTGAAATTAGTATCATAATATTCGTTTCATTTTAAATGTTCTGAACAATTTACAGCTTTGAATATTTGCTGTACTTTCTTTTCTCTGTTTAGCGTCCGGACAGAACAAACTTCTTTTTCGATCGTTGTTGTTTTTTTTACAGGGAGTTTTTAGTCGTAAAGATAGTTCAACAGCAGCTGGACAGGTAATCTCACGTGCATTCCTGTTGGGATTCCTGCCAATCCTGCTAATTTGTCACTTGCTGATTTCGCGCAGAACTGATCCCGCACGGAAAACCCGATCTCTTCAAGAAGTAGGGCAAATCATGTTTTTTTCGCACAATTTTGTTACTCGTACTTGAAACTATACTTACTTAATTAATGATTATACAAAGTGAATCTGCTTTATTAACAATCTATGACGTACGGCACGGAATATTGTGGTACATCAACAGTAGTTTTGTGGAGGCCATGATAACTTCGATGTAGCTTTCTGCCATGACCAGATTTCGCAACTGCTGATGAAGGAGTTATACGATTTACTGTAGTTCATCGTCATTGATGATGAGACCGGCAAACTCTTCCGTGATCTGCAATGTCCTGGATCTAAGTTTTACGGGTGAATTCCCAAGCTATAGGTAATCAACAAAATTACGATGTGCTCTATCGTGGTCCATTATCGGTTAAGAGGTCATCAGGAGTTCCAAAATTAGAGAATTGTCGTTTCCGTATTTGAAAGTATTCGTCAGAAATAAGAAATCGGAGATATCCGGCTATTTACAATTAGTTAATAATGAACTTCTTGTAGTTTCAACAGAGCAACGATTACAATTTGCTTCTTTCGATTCGGCTTTCGACGTAGTTTAATTCTCCCTTTATCGTTATCACGCGAATACATTTCACACGTATGACATTACTAACGTAGCTGAGAAATTGTTCGAACCTTTCACACGAGCTGTTTTCCGGCGAAATGTAACAGTCCTTCACATCGTAGTGGGTGGTTATAGGTTCGCATGGTCTTAAAGACGTTCGAATGGAATGCTAAGTTATAGGCTGCTAGAATATTGGCTATGTTTTCAATTTATGATTTTTGCGGAAGTGATGTTGCAGTATATAAATTTTATACGTTTTTCAAAACAGGATTTCAAAAGGATTACAAGGGGGTATTGTTATTGAAATCGAACAATTATTTCAGAAGTTACGACCATTTGAACTTTCAGACACTTGAACCATTTATCCGGAAGAAATCCGATCGTTTATCCAGATGATCATACTGCATCTTAATCGCATCAAACCTGTGAGTAAAAGTCTTGAATTTTACTGTTATCGGATCAGCAGTTTTCGAAATATCGCGTACTTCCGGTAAAATTTGGTTGATTAATTGTGGGCTTCCGGTTATGATTTCGAAAAAAAATTTTGGGCAGTTTTAAGAGGAATGTAAATGTAATTTTCTATCAAGTCTCATTTGATTTGGTGCAGTTAAATTTGAATTATGCGGATTCTACTAAATTTTCCATCTCAACAAAATGAAGTTCTATGGCATTGCCTTAGTAGAAAGGTCAATGATTTTTGGTAAAGTTCGATTAATTTAATGGAAAGTGCGATTATGATCTTTCTTTTCATATTTTCCCTAATAATTTATATATTTTTGAAATCGACGCGACTAGAGGAAGACGATTAGCCTATTATTGATATTATTGGATGTCTTATTTTCAAAATTTTATATATTTTTCGCTTATTTAGCTATCTCTGAACTGTTGGCTGTTGGTATTTAGCTGATAATTTTGTTTTGAGCATTATATTCTTTTATTTTCTTATATTGTATTAGATATTAAACTTTTTTTACTAAGTTAAATAATGTGGGATGCACGGAACGCATCTGTTTCTGCTGTCCGCTTACGGCTAATGAAGTTATTTTTGACCTCAAGAAGTATATTGCAGAAAATGCTAATGCAAAATTTTCCACAGCTAGACATACTGACTATATCTTGGATTGTATTAACCGCATCATTAATATATATGAACAAAGTTTCGTACTTAATATGCTACGAGACATTTCAGGGAGGATCGACCCTATGAGTGATGTCAGTGTGAAAAATGATAGTATTCTAGCTAAACAGGATGAGATTCTCGAACGTTTAAACGCTCTTGATGCTAATAATAATAATGCAAATAACACTATTATTCATAATACCCCCAAGCTGTATACTACAGCGCTCATGGGTGGGAGTAATCTCCCTACTAATTTATCAAATAAGCTGAAACATGCACCTTCTGCGAAAAATGTACTTCAGATCTATGATTCCAACGATAATAGAAATAGTGACAACGTTGTAAAATTCTTAAAAGATCGAGTTGATCCGTAAAGATAAAGATTGAAGTCGATAGAGTATGCAGAATTGGTAATAAGGGTATTGCTGTCCTGGACAAATTTGTTCAAGAGCACATACCTGATGTTCACACTAGGACACCAAAGAAGAAGAAACCTCATTTGATGATATTTTCCATACCCAAAAATGTAACTACTGAGGAATTGCTCTCCAATCTCTGTCATCAAAATGAATCATTCCATTCTTTATATACTGAAAAAAATTTTAATAAAGAATTTCGATTTAAGTTCAGAACTGGGAAAAAAGGTGGTGATTTTCAGAATTCGGTAATAGAAGTGTCACTATCAATGCGTAGGCTTGTGCTACATTTGGGCAAGTTAAACATTGGCTGGTCACGCTGCAGGGCTGTTGACTTTTGTCCAGTCCTGCAGTGTTTTAAAGGTTGCCGTTTTACACACAGTTCCAGAGAGTGCACAGAAAGTAAAATCATTTGTAGTCACTGCACTGGGAATCACTTGTATAGAGATTGTCCCAATTTTGAATAGTTTCCCATATGTATAAATTGTAAACACAATCATATTAAAAACAATTCGCACAGTGCTAGAGATTCTTCGTGCACAGTATACCAACGTGTTAAAGCAATTGATAGCCAGACGATTATGGGTCAGACTTATAAGAGTGGTATTTCTGTTATGGAAATAAATGTCCAAAGGAGTATTGCAGCCAGTTCTCTTCTAGCTAACGAAATTCACAAATATGATTTAGTTTTGATCCAAGAACCTTATTGTATACAGGATCAGCTTGCCTCTTTTTCTGTTTATTGTTTTGTTATAAACGGCACTAACTGTAGTTACCCAAGGTGTAGACAATAGGGACAACCACCCAACGGCCATCCGGCCGTCTGGGTGGTGTCTATTGTCCTGTATAATAACATACCAATACTACATTTGTTTTCTTTCAGCACTGAACACATTGCTTGCATTGAGACGCATATTGGTTATACGAAATACATTATTATTAAAATTTATTGTCCAAGGCCCCAGAACTTCAACGGATTATTGAATCTTACCCCTATTGTAAATTTATCATTGCAGGAGATATAAACTCTCACTCTCCGACATGGGGAGGTGACACTATTGATGATAGAGATGAAGCATTTGAGGAGTTTCTTGCATTAAATGGTTTGCTTATTGTAAATGATCCTCACTCTCCTCCTACTTCTAACAACGAAAGATATTTCTCCTGGGTGGATATTACTATTTGTACTAGTAGTTGTTTCTCCTTTATTGCTGATTGGCTGTATTGAACGAATTCCGATAATGAATATATTACTTTTCGGGTTTGTTATTGTTCTATTTGTCCACCCGTGGCCTGCCGGGCAAGGTTCAATCCTTTTCGTGCTAAATGGACAGAAATTGCTGAATATCTTTATTCTGTAGTTCATCTTCCTGATTGTAAAACAAGAGAGGAGGCAGAGTTCGCAATTGATCACTGCATTAGGTATATAAACTTAGCATGTGATATTTTCATACCTAAGACTTTTTCAAAGCGTAGTCTTGTTCCATGGTGGAACGAAGGACTTACCGCACTACTCAAAATTAATAATCACCTACGCCGAAAGTGCAAACATTGTCGTAATCCTACTGTAAGAGAGAGGCGACGCGAAGAATATTTACAACATCAGCGCGTTTCTAAAGAATGTATACTGAAGACTAAATTACAATCTTGGAAGGGTTTTTGTTCTCGTGCGTCAGATAACCCGTGGGGTTATCTCACTAAAATTTGCACAGGAAAACTGAAGAAGAATACTATTCTTACGACTTTTAATACTGGTACTACAAACCTACAGGTCTCTCACCTTCTCTTCTGCTAGCTCACCCCCGTTTACATATAAAGAGGTAGATGCAGCTTTCCGTGATTTAAAAAAATGTAAAGCGCCTGGCATTGATGGTCTGACAGCTGACTTTGCAAAAATGCTTTGGAATAGAATGCCTCATTCATTGTTCAGGCTTTATAACATGTGCTTGCAGTTTGGGATTTTTTTGAGATGTGGAAAATTGCGCAAATTGTCCCCATTCCAAAATCATCTACTTCAAATGATACTCGAGCAATACCTCTTCTACCGATATTAGGCAAAATTTTGGAGAAGCTGATGACAAATCGCCTCTCACGGCATTTAGAATCTTCATCGAAACTCAATAATTTTTAATATGGTTTTAGGCACCAGAAATCTACCAACGACGCTATTGAAATGGTGGTTGAAACTACATGGAACCTTTTAGAAACTAACACCTATGTACTGGGCTTGAGCTTGGATATTAGCAAAGCGTTTAATTCTGCTTAGTGGCCCTTGGTACTTCACCAGCTACGGATATTTGATTGTCCTAGTAACATCTGTCAATTATTTAACGATTATCCTCATAACAGGATGACAACTTTTTCTGTTGGACATCTTTCCTTCCATTGTAATGTTATGAGAGGGTGCTCTCAGGGCTCAGTCTGTGGATTTCTACTTTGGGATTGTGCTTTTCATCGCTTCCTTTGTCAATACTTCGGTCAAGACGCCTTAATTCCTTACGCGGATGACACGTTTGTTCTCTTTGGAGGGAAGTCATGCAGTAAATTGGAAACTAAGGGAAATCGTGCCTTGGTATGATTCACGAATGGGAGATACTTAATAAACTTTGTTTTAATCCCAATAAAACTAAGGCAATTGTTTTCAACAAGTCTGGACAAAGAAATCTATACGCACGTGTTTCTTCTCTTCGTATGGATGGACAACACATAGACATTGTGAGTGAACTTAAATATCTTGGTATAATTCTTGATCACACGTTATCTTGGAATAAACATGTCCAGTATATTACCAGGCATACTGGGCATATCATGCACGCTTTTGCTAAGGTAGCAAGATTTACTTGGAGACTTGGTGGTAAGGCTATGGGAGCGATTTATGATAGCATCTTTCTACCTGTCGTCACTTATGGGTGTGGATCTTGGTGTGCCATTGTGAAAAAAGTACACCCGAAACGAAAATTAATTTCGGCACAGTGTAGGGCTTTGTTGCTGATAACTAAAGCTTACAGAACTTCTTCAAATGCAAGCCTACAATTGCTTGCCCGCAAGCCGCCTATTGATAAGTATATCATTTACTTACAAAAACTTTGCAAATTGAAAAGGAGTGCTCCTCTTACCTCTCAGTCCGAGTACTTTACTGAGGAATCATGGGAGAAAAATATTCCCTTCCAACATACTTTAAGTCCTGATACTAATAACAGGTATATCGAAACTTCTGCTACAGGCTGTGCTATTACTATATTCACTGATGGCCCGAAGCATGAAAACAATGTTAAGGCTAGTTTTGTTGTTTACCGAAATGAAATTAAAATTTACTGTAACTCATTCCGTCTAGGCCATCTTTGTAACATCTTCCATGCTGAACTCTTTGGTATTTTGCAGGCATTTATTTGGTGTGAATGGGATATTAACAATACTGAAATCAGGAGAATTACTAATTCATTCTTCTCACTGCAATCAAAAAACCCTTTGCCCATTTATTGGTTTCTAATATTCAACGTATTCTTGTGGATTTTGACAATGAATGTTACTCTAACTGGATATGCTCACATAGTGAAGACTGGGGTAACGATCGGGCAGATCAACTAGCTAAAACAGCTGCTGTTGACCAGGCAAGCTGTCAGCTACAACACGATTACTACAAAGGTGCTGAAAGAAATACTTTGGCAGGAAATGCTGATGGAATGGCAACACGACTGGGATGATAATTAATCTATTACTAAACAATCTTTACCCAACGTTTTAAAATTTCTGCAAAATACCTGGATTTCATACTTTACAATTTTATACTGGCCATGGTCATTTTAATTCTTACCTTAATCGTTTCACGTCACATAATAATAACCTTTGTCATGTTTGTCAAATCAGTGACAGTATTTCTCACTATATCTTTGAATGCCCCATGATTGAAAGTGAAAGGCATTTTTTGCGCATTCTTCTGATTAGTAATAATCATCCTTGGCCCTGTGAAATTCAGGATCTTACATCTGACAAGAAAACTCATGACCTACTTTTTCAATTAATCGAAAAATATTTTCAGGTCACTACCATGTCTTGAATTTTGCCTCCTTGAGTACTTTCTTTGGTACTGGTATACTTTAGAATGGCTTTCTTTTTCAGCTGTTTTGGTTTGTTTATTCATCTGCTCCGCATTTGATTGGTTTATATTACATTACTGCATTCCTTGAAACTTGGTTATAACTTTATTTCCATCTATACGACTTTTTAGTGTTGGTAGGAACTTCTGGTTTTTTACATTCTGCCTGTGGATACCTGGTTATCTGTGCTTCACATCGTTACTGTTAAATCCGAAAATTCTGCTTTGAACTAATCGGTAGACATCGTATTATATCAAAGCAACTTTTATTGATACCTACGATCATGGTTTTTTGCGTTATATACAGTTCTCTGCTGATCGTAAAATGCTTTCTGTGGTTCTGGTTGTCTGTGACAATTGTAATTTGCGTATACATCGTTATCTGCAGACTACTGGGATACTACCTTTCAAATGTGTTTGTGCTTAACACTATCATCATGTGTTTGCTGGACTTCGTAACCTGCTCTATTAATGAGATGCAAAGAAGATTTAATCGGATAGCAGGGGACACTGCTTTCCAAATATGAGTTCATAATCATGTGTTTGCTGGATTTTGTGATGCGAGAAGAACTTTCTTACGCTTTTGTGCTTTATTGATTAGGCGCAATGAAGATTTAAATGGTAAGTACTTTCTCCTGCTATTTGCTCCATGGCTGTGATACAACGAAGATTTAAGTGGTGTGTGTAAAACTTTTCTCTGCTATTTTATCATCTATGCGTGTTGATGGTGATAATACTTCTGTGGCTCTGGACATCTACGAACATGGAAATTTGTGTATACATCGTCATCTGTGGACCGAAGGAGATACTTTTTTCCAAAACATGTCAGTGCTTAACATTATCATCATGTGTATACTTGATTCTGTGATAGGAGATAAACTGTCTTCTGCTACTTTGCTCTATTGATGAGGTGCTACGAAGATTTAAATGGTGCGAGTAAAACTTTCTCCGCTACTTTGTTCTACTTTTGGATGTGTTTCTTAATTGTTGTGTATGCAAGATTTAGTGATCTGAGAGAAACTTTTCCTGTCACTTCGCTACATCTATGACGTGCAGCAGGACTTTAGTGGTATGAAAAGAGCTTTTTCTGCCACTTTAATTTTATTAGTTGCTATTATTATTACTAAGATTATTATATAATATTATTCCTTATTTATCTTTAAATATTATTGTATTTTATGTTCAATACTTGTAATCTTAATTTTAGCTAATAAACCTATAATTATTTTGCATATTTATGTTTTCTTACTGTATAATATTTGAAATTGTATTGTACTTGCTTATTGTAATATCGGTATCTTAGTTATTGTGATATTTTGACATTTTTTATCTACCATTTTATATTTCATATGTGCATAATAACTAATATGAAATGACCGTATATATATATGTGTACTGTAATTTGATTGATATATTTATTGTAGTTGTTGTAATATCTGTGTTAACATCGTGGTTTAAGTTTTTCTTCATGTAATATCATTGTAACATTCAATGTATATACTGTTATATCGGTATCATAAGTTTAATATTACAAGCAGCTAAATTTGTTTAGGTTTTAAATGTACTTCAGGTAATATGTTTGTTGTAATATACTACTGCAGCCATTTGTATATAATTGTTTTTTTTTTTTTGTATATTTTAATTACTGTTAACTGTATTGCGATTATTGTTAATATTTTCGATTCTATTAAATTATATTATGCTTTACTGTATGTTACACCTGATTATGCTATGCGACGTCAGGTATATAACAGATGTTATGTTAAATAAATTAATGAGTAATATGTCTTAAAGATGTTATTATGAAAACTCTAGAAATACTGGACAAGGCAAAACTTTATTGCAAAACTAAGTAATACTACAGAATGGATTAGCAATACAATTGTAGCAAAAAAAAGTGAAAAAGTGAGAACATCTATCAACATTCGTGATCTAAATAAAGCGCTAAGGAAATCACATTAGTGTAAGAGTCCGACCGAACAAAAAAAAAGTTTCCATTTTTCGCCGATCTTTCGAAAACTTTTTCAATTTTATGACCGGAGGATGATCGCATTTCTCTCCCTAGAGTTACTTCCTTTCCCAGAGATTTCATTGGATCACTTGGAACTCATCGCAAAAATTTACGATTGGCAAAAAAGATAACGTGATTTGGAGTATAAACAGCGGTGACAGAAGGAAAAAGGAGGTCGTTGTCAAGAATTCGAGATACGCGTAACGGAGTACTGACCAGGAAAAAGGATTACCGAATGACAAGCAACCCTACGATCCGGATTATTTGAGCGACCCGCCAATACAGATTATTTGTCCCTCAGCGGACCGGTGATATTTAACCCTCTCAACGGAAGGACCCAGAAAAATCTCCCCAACACAGAAGACGTAACTAAGTCGGAACAACCCTAGAGGTATGATGGTGAATTAATGTAAACTCTCTTTCGGACCTCCCCTCCCCCTCCGATAGAGCACGCGGGCAAAGAAACGATAGTACCTCGGTTTTAATTATTGTAGCTTAATATTTGTTATCTAATAAATTCTGGTTTCATTGTTAAGTGGTGTCAGTTACTCAGGTATTGCCGTCGCCTTACCGGTGATCCCTCTTCCCTCTATCACTTGACCTGACAAATTTAATTCCGACCCCTCAAAACCATTAAACACAAACGTAAACCAGCCATCCTTTGACTAATCGGCAGGTTTCACTGACCTGTGAGCCGATAAAAAGAAGTACGACTCCGTTCTACCTCCTAGCTACACATATTAGTGTTTTTCCAACATAGATAGAATATCTTTTCTTACAAAGACTGAAATACTTACTATAGCAGATGCAAAACGGAATTTTGGCAAGTCAAATTAAAAAATAATAGCAGTTACTTAACAACATTCTGAACACCTCCAAAAAATGTAAAGATGGGAAAAATGATCTTCGGGATTACTACCGCTCGAAAAGAATTTCGATTAAGGCTAAATAAACATATCGAAAAATTCAAAGGAATTTAAGTGTTACATGACGACTGCTTAATATATGGCCCAGGAGAAACAATAGAAAAAGCAAAGAAAGTTAATAATTTTAATATAATTAAGTTTTTGGATCGAATTAAGCATATTGAATTTATGCTGAATAAAAAGTAATTAATGTTTAACTTAACGTCAGTGGCATATCTGGGACATCTATTAACAAGCAAAGAACAATGTCCAGATCCGAAAAAATTAAAGCTCTCAGTGATATGCCTATGCTAAGTAATATCAAATCTGTTCAAAGAATAATTGGTTTTGCGAATTACCTCTCTACATTCACGCTCCACCTTTTTGAAGTATCTTAACCGCTACGTCATCCAAGTAAGAACAATGCTAAGGAGTTTGGCCCGAGATGTATGAAACTGCGTTAGCCAGGCTGAAGATAATTCATCATATCCAGATTTAAAATTTGATCATCCACATGCCATGTTGGGCTCGGCACTTCTCTACTTTAGAAAGAACAGCCAGTAGCTTTCGTTTATAAAGCCTAACAATAAGATAATACACTCAGATTAAAAAATGTCTAGCAGTGGTATTTCATAGGAATATTTTGATTAATATATATTTGGCAGAAAGTATATCAATGTTAAAATAGATCATAAAACTCTAAAAACTATTTTTAAACAATCAATTTTATTTGTTCCGAATAGATAGCAACAAATAATGCTAAGATTACACACACATACACTGAATGTCTCTTATCATAAAAGAAAAGATATGTTAATAGCATGTCTATTGTTGAGAGATAGTCTATCTTACACTTGGACCGAAGACTCCAAACAGTGCCTTGGGAATCCAGACAAATTTCAATACATGAATTTTACTGAAGAAGCGAACATTTTTAATGATGCATTGAGAAAAATAAAATACTTTACAGCGCAAGATAATGTCTTACAGAACTTGGTAACTATGATATCGAATGGATGGCCTGATTCGTTCAATAATGCTTCGGAATCATTTCGAAAATTTTGGAGTTACCACGATGAATTAGAGTTAAATAATGGCATATTTATTATTCAACAGCTTAAGTCCTTAGCCCGAGTTAATCAGGCTTAATAAAAATTTATATTTAACGTTTAAAACTAACAATGTTTATATTACAACAATAATAAAAAAATATTAATTAATCACACGAATCATAAATTACTTCGTTGGGAACATTTCTGTCATTCGCACATCGCTGTAAACCCCAGATATAATAACGTACAGAGTTATATTTACAATGATTTAAGCCTCAGTAGCTTGACAGGCATTTCTCTCCTGTTATTGATTAATATCACCATACTGTACTTACCTGGTTATTCTAATGGAAAAATGAAATCCAGTTTTATTACGTAGTGTATTGCTATTAATCGCTATCCAAATATTTGTTCTGTAATTTAAGACCTGAATTTTCCATTAACTGTAACAGAAAAACAAAGTTCTTACAATTATACTGTATTGACTCGGTATTATTTTATAATATTTTGCAATGAACATTTTTACTCTTCAATAAAAATATATATGAAAGTATAAAATTCAACTCAGTTTATAATATATATTTGGTTAAAATAATATGTGTTGTTATAAAAAGTTTATTTTAAGTGTTTAATGCTCTCATTTCTTTTCAAATATGTCTATATTTAAATGAATATCTTATTGATAAATTTATAGTAATAAATTTTAAAGTTTACTATTGTGAAAATTTTATAAACTTTACAAATGGAAATAAGAGAAAAATACTATATTATAAAAGATTTATTATATACGTACATTACTGCAATTATTATAATGATCCTAGACACAAAAAGTCAACAACGCTAAATTTAAGAAATATGCAGCGAAGAGTTGCATGATTTTTTTGAGTGTGAGGAAATGTTTAAAATAATAATTTTTACGTTATTAACTAACGATAATAAATAAAAATGTGTGTGGTAAATCTGTTACAATAATTTGTTATAAAAATGATTGTTTATGTATTTACAAAATAGAAAAAAGCTTTCTTTTGAAGTAAACGTCGAATTTTTTAAAAAAAATTGTAAATGCTAATTATAAATAAATTCTTTATTAAGTCTAATTCTTCTTCAGGTCTCTAATTCACCGCTTATCGCTAATATATAAAAAGTGAGTATGAATTAGCAAATCACTCTCTGTGTCTATCTTGCACAAAAACAATGTTTAACTTGCAGTTTTAAAGGTTTTCCCCAATGAAGACTGTAACTCCGTAAATATTCAAATCGATCTAAATTTTTATTAGTACAGCCATACAAAGGCTCAGAGAGAGGAACGGCATTAAATTGTAATAAGAAACTCCAAAAACGATTCGGTTCATTAAACAGACCAGCAAAATTCTGAATCAAACACCAAGTACCCGTATTCGATAACTTGTAAGACAAAACTGCCTTTACGATCAGCATCCTGGAACAATTACACTCTATCAAGAATAATCTTGTCAAACAATTTTCACCACCTGCTCTGTGTAAAATCTTGACTGCCTGCAAAAATTAGCTCTAATATTTCTGTCTGGGAGAAAAGTCATAATTTTCATAAATACTCTCGAGTTTCGGTTCCAAAAGACGTTTTCCGAAAATGAAACAAAATTACAAACAATTAGTCGAGGAGAGTTACCCTTTCTTTTTTCATTCTTTCAACCGTATTAATCTTAACATCGGGCAACTGTAAAACACGTGTAGAAAGTTGGGACTGTTAGGATTTTCGATTCTAAAGATCATTTATTTCAAATCAAATAGATGAAGCTTTTCATTTATAAACGATTTAAATGGTAATTCAAGAGCTTTTGATGTAGTTACCCAGGAATACCTATTTTTTTCGCACATGCTAGTGTATGCTTTACGTTTCTTTCCCCGATATTTTGTTTAGGATATACTCATTTCATATGTTACTATTCGTAAAATGATGAAATTTAACGGATACGACTCTTTTCGATGACATTTTTTCCTCTTTGGTATTGTTTTCGTTCGATATATCGTGACTAATAATGATTACAAATAAATTACTGTAATCACATTTATCAGTATTTTTCGATTTAGAAAGAGATATATTATAATAATAACTATTTATCTAAACGACACTCAAAAACGAGTTATTATTTATATTTATTCATATTTAAATAATTATAATAGAAGAAGGCATTTATTTTCTTCTCTGTAATACGTATTCATTTTAGTTACTAAAATAAACCCATATATTAAAAGAAAATTATCGTCATAATCGACGTTCTGAATTTCATCAAATTATATTTTATTGCTACTTATAAGTAATTATGTTATTACTTTAGAAAATTTCGGTTAATTTTTATATTTCATTTAATTCCTGATTTAAATTACATATTACATCTGCAAACTGTCATTTGATCTTAAGTATGCTTATTACTTTTTCGGTTATTGTATAATAAAATCTGGAGAAAATATGGTGGACTAAAATGCAAAAAAAAATTAAACCGATTTTTGCATTTCACAATGTCTTCTCGCGTCCAGAGCTTAAAAAATTCGAAAGAAACGTTACAATATTTTTGTACTGTGCTTGTGTACAGAGATTGCATTTTCGAATTGAAAACAATACTTTGCAAAAAATAATTCATTATTAGCATTTTTCTTCAAGTTTTAGTTTGTTAATTACAGAAACATCTGATTCCACGTTTTTATTTATCTGAAAATATGTTACATTAATAACCAGGTAATTGAGTATTTACAGTTTTATCCTACATTTTTATATGACACATTACAGAATAGACGAGGAAAGATATAAGATATATTGCTAATGTTTAAAGTAAAAGGACAAATGTAGTAAAATGAGACAAAAGTTTGATAACTAAAAGGCACGTAAGCTGTCACGTGAGAAGGAAAACGTGTTTTTACAGAGATATGTTTACATTATTATTTTCTTCATGTTTTTTAAGCAAATGTACAAAATTTAAAAAATCCTTCAGAGTACAGAAAGTGATGACAACAAACAGCATTAATTTATAGAAAAACAAACAACAAACAGAAAAAAAATATGTATATTAATTAAGAACGAGTTAAGAAATAAATTTAATATTGGATATAAAAGTTTTACGATGATACATCGGAGATTCATAAAAGAATACACCTCTGTCACTATAACATAGTTTTCGAGCATTATATGTTAGAAATATTTATTATTAGCCATAAACTATTTAGGAATTAAAACCTGATTTAACTGTTATTTATTGCCGAAGTTGCGAAGCTCAACAATAATGAAATATAATGTTTGAATTACACCAATGTAATAGAATTCTGTTAAAAATAGAAAATTAATTAATTGGAAATTACAATTTTAATCAAAAATTTTTAATGTTTTAATTGTTAAAGTAAATAAATTATTAGAGAAATTTCATATCAAATCTTTTTACCATAACTATAAAAATTTCACCCGAAAATAATTACACTAAAAGAAGGTATAACAGATTATCTAAAACACCTACAAATATCGCATTATAGGGGAAAATAGGTGGCTTTGACAAATTCATTTGATAGCTTTTAAAACATGATTTATTTTTCGTGTGCGGATAACTACGTTCTCTGGTAAATGAAAAAAATAAGTTTGAAATTGTATTTCATTTCCATAACGACAGTAACTGTAAACAGTGCGCGGCAAAAAGTACATAGCATGTACATGCCAAACAGAAAAACTCCTCATTATTCCGAGATAATTCGAAAATGAAAGTGTTTTTGTTGTTTGTCTTAGTTTTTGAGTGTTTGAATTATATTTCCTCGAAAGAAGGTAAGCATTAGAGACATTTTATTTTTTACAAATTCATTTCCATTAAATATTATTATATTTACTGGGGAGATTATCAACATATAAGTATATTATTTTACATTACAACTTAAATTTTGCATTTCAAGATAAACTATGTACCAAAGAATATGATTTTATATTGAGAATAGAACTTTAGATCGATTTCTGGTTAACGTAGTTATGAAATTATGTACAGTTCTAATGTTAAGTAGCTTCAGATTTAGAAAGTATTAACGCTTCAATTTTATACAATTAAATTTATATTTTGCGTATTGATTTTTCTTAGTAAAATCTCTCATTGTCTTCAGTAGTTTCGTTGGAAAAAAATCAATGATTTTTAAAAAAATATAGAACAGTATATCGAACCTTTCTAGCATACTTAGCTTTAAAGATGTTTACATGCAAAAATTTTGAACTTCGAAAATTATGTTTTAAGAAATTGAACGAATATGCTCTAGTTAGAGTAGTTGTAAAAAAGCTGATGGTAAAAAGGATGAATGAGCGATAAACCAAACTGTTAATTGAAAAAGACAGATGATAAATTGAAATCAGATGAAACCTACTACATAATTTTTCATACTGTGCTATAGGTTCGCCAACCCTGATATAGAGAATTTAAAGAATCTAAAAAGTGGTTTTGGAGCACAAATGATTGGCAATATAACAAACGAAGTTTATATAACAAATTATAATAGTTATACATTGATTATTTAAGAATTAAGATAAGAAAAGCAATTTAGTTCTTGCTGAACTAAAACGAGAGAAGATAATATAGCACAAATAAAAAAATACAATAACTTTCTGAGCTTAGAATTAGACACAGTTAATTATTTAATTTATGCAAATATGAAGTGAGATTAAGTAGTTATTACTAATTGAGATAATTATTTCAATTATGCTTTTTTTCTATTTTATCTGTTCACAAAATGTTTTCTGAGACAATAAAGATATGTACGCAAATTTCTTCTTATTTAATTATAGATTTGTTTCAACCATAGATATAATTATAAGTGAAGTTTCTGTATGTTTCTCATTTAAATTCTGTCTGTGAACCAAGTTAATGCAAATTATATACACAGGTAATTGTAACATATAACTATAAATTTATGCGATTCACTCTACAGAATGATATAGTAACTGAATTAATAATAGTAATAATAATAATAATAATAATAATTTATATTTTCGTAATATGGGATATTCCCGTTACAAGGGGGAACATAAATTAACACATTTGATAGTTAACATTAATAACAGTATTTATCTTGAATTACAAAAAGATATTTTTGATTAAGTCTCATTATCAGATTTGTTACTGGCCTTCCCGGACAATTTAACATATTTAGTAAAAAAATTGTATAATCTTGTTATTATAGTTGGGCTCATTTGAAACAACTTTTTATAAAATTCACTAGTTGATTTACTCTCAGATAAAGTAGAAATACCGTATTTTTGCCTAATCTCTGTACAACCTCTACATGTACATATTATATGGAAGATCGAAATTTGCTCCTGACATAATTTACATGTTTCTCTGCTGATCCTTATATAATTCTGATCCACTAATATATAAAAACTGTTTAGTCGGAGCTGCATATAAAATTTTTTAATTATAAACGGTAGGTGAAAATTGATGTATTCATTTGAAGGAGGAAAGTTTAAATTCTCCATATACCAGGGATGGAATTTTGAACTCTGTAATTTAAGTATTTCTTGATGAATAGAATTGTTAAACACATTTTCTATTAACGTACGGTTACCAAATTGCCAGTCTTCTTCTGTATTTCCAAATAAAATAGGAGAAATTCCATATTTAGCCAGCATTTGACTATATTTAGTAAACCAATTGTTGACATAATTTTTCTTTGTTTCTGTTAGACTTTTCAGATTATTTAATATGGTCTTAATCCAAGGATGATCACTGTTAATCATTCTTTTATAAAATTTTTGTATTCTTGATACCAAATAGGGCTCCAATTGTAGTCGGTTTGTGTCATGTCGTATGGCATATCCAGGGACTGTTCTATCTATCCCATATATTTTCCTTATATATTGTAATTGTATTATTTCAAAACGAGTAATCCAGTCAATTCCCCATATTGGGAAAGCATAACATATCGAGTTCATCACTATTGCCGAAAAAAGTTGCATTTGTTTTTGAATTGAATTAATTTTTATTTTGACCAATAGATATATAAGGTTATTAATTAGTTTATTAGCTTTATTTCTCATATTTTTAAAGTGGGCTTCGAAAGATAAAGTTGAAGTTATATTAAGCCCCAAGTAAGAGGTCTCCTCTGTAAGCTTCAATTTCTCATTTAAAAGGTAAAAATTATGGTCTTGTTTCGCCAGTCTTCCTCCTCTCCTGAAAATTTGAATATATGTTTTGCTTGGGTTAATTTTCAGCCCAAGTTGTGTAAAGTACTTCTGCATTAAATTAATTTTTCTCTGTAGACCAATTTTTGTATTTGAAAGTAAAACAATATCATCTGCATATTGTATTGAGTGGATTACACAATTTCCAATTCTTATTCCATCCTCTGCTTTATCAAATTGTTTATTTATATCAAATATGAAAAAGTTAAACAAAAATGGCGATAATGGGTCACCTTGTAACAGACCCCCAAAAATATCTATGGGGGAGAAGACAGTTTTGCCAGATTTTATAGTAACATGATAATGACCAAATAAAAATTTTATGGCATTTATGAATAAGATATCTGCTCCATTTTTTCCTAGTTTTTCACTTATTAATTCTATTGAAACTGAGTCAAAGGCCTTCTCCAGATCTAAAAAAGCAGCGTAAACTTTATGCCTTTTTCTAGATAACTGAATTTGAATAATTGATATCAATATAAAAATGGCTATTTCTGTACCACCATTTTTAGCGAAAGCAAATTGAGTATCGGACGTCAACTGTTTTTCTTCTAGCCATTGTTTAAATCTTTTTGCGAGAATAGCTGTAAAAACCTTCCTTAAAGTTGATAGTATTGCAATGGGTCTATAATTGCTTGGGTCTGTGCAGTCTCCTTTTTTATATATCATTCTAAAGTATGCTGAACGCCATGAATCTGGATATTTATTATTTTCATACATGTAATTAAAGCTAAGCGCTATTAAGTCGATTGCTTCAGGTGGTAGTCTTTTTAATAAACAATTAGGAATTGAGTCAGGACCTGTGGCCGTGGTTTCTTTTAGTTTATTAATAGTTTTTATTATTTCTGAGGCCAGAATTGGTATATTTATTATCCTCTCCTCCCTGTACAAACCTATCTGTTCTTGATCTGGGTAAAAATTAATATTAGTTAATTGTCTTTTTCCAAAAAACTTGATCCATTTATCAAATCCAATAGGGTCTTGTTTTTCGTTACCTTTCCTCAAACGGTATTTTTTCACAGTCAGCCAAAAAAATTTGTTGCTTTTGTCAGTCAATAGTTTTTGATTGATTAAATTGAAGTATTTCTTTTTCTTCGCTTTAATAAGATTTATATAGCTCTTCTTGGTATTTATATAATCAATTAATTGATCTCTTGTTCTAAACCTACGAAAAGTTGCTAATTTAGTTTCCTTTCTTCTCTTTGCTCTGTAGCATTCCATATCAAACCAGTCTTGCTTAAATTTGGATTTTATTTTATCTAAATATCTATTCTTATGATGATTTGGTTCTATCTTATATTCATTAAATATTTTTATTAAACTATCATATAGTTCCTTAGTCTCCATTTTTTCAATTAACTTAATTCTTCCTCCTATTTCAGTTTCAAACTTTCTTAATTTGAATCTGTCTCTCGCAACCTGCTCTTTCTCTTTAATTCTTGCCTTTTCATATTTTGATTTGATTGAATCATCTCTAATAATCAAGTGTACAGGGAAATGGTCAGATAAGTCGTGGTCTAATACTTTAAATTCTTCACAATAATCTAGTATGGCTTCAGAGCACATTATGTAATCAATTACCGATGCTCCTCTTGATGACATAAAAGTATGCCTACCGGGATAGTCTTCTTTTGTACGACCATTAAGAATGTATAAATCATAATTTTTAACGAAATTTAATAATAGATTCCCTTTAGGATTACTACCAGTGTCAAGACTATTTCTTAAGTTATAAATTGTTTGATTATTACCCTTATAATAGGAATCATTATAATTACCAATTCTTGCATTAAAATCACCCATGATTATCCAACAAGAGGTAAAATGCATCCAATCCATTATAACCTTTTCCATTTCTTGATAGAGATTTTGTAGCGTTTGATAAGGTGGAAAATAACTTACTATTATTGCCAGAATATTATCTGATTGATTATTAAATTTAGGAGACTCCAATTTAATTAATGAGAATATAAAGTAAGTTGTTGAAAAACTATAAATCATTTCACCCAGAGATTTTTTCATTATTAACATTATTCCTCCTTTTGGTCGACCTACACCTAGATTTTTTTCTGCTGGAACTTGTAAATATTCAAAGGCCTGGAGAAGATTTTCCTCATTTGTATTTAGTTTATTGACCCACGTTTCCTCCAATCCTATAATATCATACTTCGTTAAGATTTTATCAAAATAGCAGGCGGAAAACTTATTTCTAAGTCCTTGAACGTTCCAAGATAAAATTCTAATATCCGAATCTTTAAATTCCTCTATATTAACTTTGTCAGGTTCTCTATTTAGATTACTCAACATCTTAATACCATTATTATTAGAGGAGCTTAAATATTGATAGTTAACTCTAAAAAAGTTTTAGTATCAACTAAACAATTATTTATAAAACTATACGTTATTTGCTTATTCTTATATATTAGATAGTCATTTCTAAGAAATATCTGTTCACCTTTTTTCTTGACTTCTTTATAGTATGGGAGGATTTTTGCTCTACGGTTTCTGGATTCCTGTGTCAGGTCGGATGACATACGTATATTTTTAAATGGCTCATCTAAGGATACTTCTTTATTTTTATAAAAATTTGAAAGTATTTGATTTTTTCTCTGGACCTTGTTCAGTGTAACTTTCAATATTGATGGATCTTCTTTTTTTATTATGTGAATGTCCAGAATTTCCTCTTTTTTGAATTCTGTTACCTTAATATTCTCTCGGAATAATTGTGTAAGACATTCTTTCAAGTTTGTATTTTCTGTTATCGCTAATCCAAATAACATTAGATTACATTGGTTAGTTATATTTAAAATGGTATTTACCAAGTATTGTTGGGCTTCTATTTTTCTATCTAAGTCTGGCACTTTTGTTTCCAATAGATTTAAATTATGCTCTAACGTACCAAGTTTAGCTTTAAATTCGCTTATTTCCTGGTGAATTAAATTTATTTCGGCTTTAAGGTCCAATATTCGTGCTGTGATAGAGTTATGAGAGTCTTGTATCAACTTTGAAAGTTGTTGTAGAGTAGTACATGACGAACTGTCTTCTGTCTCTACCAATTCGGAAAAATTTTCTAACCTTGTTTCTTCATCCTTCTCCCTCTCTATTTCAGCTATTTTCCTCATCTTTTCCATCTCCTTAAGTGTAGTTGGTTGACGACGGAGCATTGTATCTACACATGCATCCTTGGACACCTTAACGGCACTTGTACTTCGTGTCAATGGAGGTCGTCCTCTCTTTGTCGGTGAATGAGCTAACGGCCCTGGATTTTGTTCTACTCCTGCCATTATTAATTTTAATCTAATTACTAACCATAAACAGTTCAACAATAACCACCAAGTTAACAATTGATTTTTTTTAACAATTGATTTCAGTAACTGAAATAAAAATTATTATTTGCACGATAGTTGAAATATGAAAGACGTTTTTCACAGTTAGCCTTCAAGCTTATATTTATACAGTTAAAATAACTATAACAATAAAATACAAGATGTCAAAATATAAATTTACTACTTCTGTCAAAGATTAAATCGGTATGCATTTTTAACAGCATTAATAGGTGGATGTATCTGAAATTTATTAATGTAAATTCTCACAATCAAACGATGATAACTTTTATCTGTAAGTCAGTCGATATTTTTAAAGTTTCAACTCGCAACTGCGTTATAAAACTGCAGATTCAAACTCTAGGAGAAACAACGTTAAATACTCATTAAAAGAGTAAATCAATATACAGAATTTCTGTTCCGTGACAAATCCGAATCCATTGTTTAAGTTTATTTGCATCACGCAATACATTTCTACATTTAATAATATGAAAAAAATTTTTATTCAGTTGAATGTTTTAAATCAATTATCAAAAATAACTTAATTGCCCGCTAAAATCCTATAATGTGTTGAAGTAATTATATAGTAAAATAAGAAATATATCAGCATTGTTCATGACCGATATTGGAACAAGTGTTAATAAGGGTTTAAAGTTTTTTCATATTATTGAAAATTGTCCACTTTCATTATACTTAAAGTAAATAAATAATCATAAATAACATTATTCGTTACGCAATCGATAGTATTATCTGATGTAATGATGTTTATCTTCCTCTATCTTCTATGTTTTCGAAACAAGAGGCTTTTAATGTCTCGGTCTTTGCAGTGTCCAATGTATAGAATTTTACGTAATGTCGTATGCTCTAAAAACGATTCTAAGCATACTTGGCAGTACGTTTCACTTTATTTATATTTTAAAATTTTTAATTTATAATTTTCGTTCAATTTGTTGTGGTGAAGGAATTGTCGCTTTTTGCATTTATTCGACAAATAGTTGTTTCCAAAAATATTTAATCGAAATAAATATATTATTAGTGTTTTTGGTGTAGGAAAATATTGTCCATGTGTCCTACAAAGAATAATAGAGATAGAATTTAAGATAATCGTCATGTTAATAGATGAAACAGACGAAACGTCAAACTTCCTATCACCCTCTAGAACAGTATGGGTTTTATTCTTTGTGGGTTTTTTTTTTTTTTTTTTTTTTTTTTTTTTTTTTTGTTTTCTTTCAAAATTTCTTATTTCTCTAAATTTTCTGTTGGAATCTACGAATAATTTATTTTATTTGCATTATTTTCTTATCTTTAGAAGCAATTCTATTTTCTAAAATATCAATTTTGTCTTTTATGGTGAACTTTTTCCATATTTTGGTTAAGTACGATAATTCCTGTCACAATTTAACATTCAGTCACCCAAAACATAACTTATATAAAATAGTTCCTAGCCTCAAAACCCAATTTTAGCCAGACTTTATGTATGAAACAAAGGAACAATGAACTTACCGTTTTTTTCTTTCTTTTAAGTTTCACCTATCCGTCGTTTTTATTAGGTTTTATTCAGATGTGATAAACATTTGTTTTTCACTGGTAGCTCCAATATGTTACAGATAACGGGAATATTACCCAAATATATGTCTAAAATCGTTGACATTTGTGAATCTATATCACAAGGATTTCAGTTCGTTTACCTTGCTTCATAATAGCAGACGTCTCAGCAACAAGTGAAAAATTAAAGTGCGTTTTTTTCTACCTGTTTATATGCACGATCTTATCAGTTTAGACCTCCGAATCTGTAGCTATTCATTCTTTCTGACTCATTGTAGTCGAATCCGAAAATTTGTCCGTTACATTCAAGTATTCTTGTTATCGTGTTACTTTTTTTCATCGATAGCAATCGTAAGGGAAGGGAAAAGCTTTTTTCGTTTTCTATTAATATTTGACAAACAAATTAACTGAAATTGATAACTAGCATTGTTGTATTTCTATTCTTTATTTATATTTAATTTCTTACTAAAATATTACATTCATGTATTTTTTAAAATGCTCTAGAATTCAGAAAATAAAGTTATTACAGTTAAATTTATTAGCTATTTTTCTTATCGTAATTAGATTTTTACATTTCTTAAAATATCATTTGATACACGTACACATAATTAAATATTTAAATATTTTGTGTTAGAGTATAACTTTTGTTAATAATGTTTATTATATAAATATTTCTCCCGAATGTCTTGTGGGGGCTCAGGAACCATCAAAAATTAGATCATGCGCGTTTAGGGGAGGGTCCTGCAACCATGTGTGTTTTGTTGAACACACTTATGAGTTAGAGGAAGAAAGGAAAAAAAGCAGATAGTTAAGGCGCGAAAGTAAGAGTCACTGCAAAATCCAAGAATAAGACTCTCAGAAGGACAAATGCACAATTAAGTAAAAATACAAAAAAAAAGTTTATTATTGAAAACGAAACTCATAAAATCCCTTTAAGGAAGATGGCCTACTTGGAACTATATATCGGTAGAGGTACCTAGCGATTAGTATCTGAAATGCGCAAATTACAACATACTAGATGAACAGTTGTCTTTTTTATTCATTTTATTTTTCTGTTTTCTTTTTCTTTACTTTCTCCTTTATTCAGTCCCTCACTCTGTCATTGCCTAGGACCCTCACTCAGACGCTATATCTGTCAGTGTGTTACTCTGTGTATTAAGTCCTACTCCTCATCTGTTACAAAATCGCAAACACGGCCATCTCCTGTCCAGTCAATAAGACTTAAGAAATCGGAAGAAATAGGATGTGTGTAGGTTTCTCCTTTAACCTCTTCCTCTCCGTTTCAAAATTGTATGAACAAACTCTTAATTATTTAATTACTTTTATTTTCCCTCTCAGAATGTCACATATGTTTTATTATTTAGTTCATTTATAACCTTGTACTTATATTTATCCACTAAATTTGTTTTTTAATCGTTAATTCGACTTTGTTCTAATTCTTTAACAGACTCCTATAGACCTACTTACAACCTGCCTGCTCGTAAAATTAAGCCCTCCTTTGTAATCGAAATCTTTATCTCGAGTTAGCAAGCAATATTAAAATAATTCAATCCTAATAGGTGTCAGTCCTGATGTTGATCGAGATTTTATGATTTTCGATCTTCTTATAAAGCCATCCAGGGCAGAACTTACCATTGTCTAGCGGCTAGAGTCTAGCAGATTAAGTGGTATATAAACATCATATACTCCTTGTTCCTCACAGTTAGACGAATTATAAAAAGGCTGGTGGTAAACAGGACGATTCAGTGATAAACCAAACTGTTGATGAAAAAGAGTAATGATAAATCGATATTATATGATACAATACCTGCCAGATAATTTTATCATACTTGCTGCTTTGGGCATGTGACCCATAGAATCACCACCTATGATATAAAGAATTTAATAAACCTAAAATGTAGTTATGGCACAACGGATTGGCAAAATATGAAGTTTGTATAATAAATTTAAACTAGGCCTGGCCAACCCGCGGCCTGCGGACCTCATGCAACTCGTTACGTTAAATTGCGTGGCCCGCTAAGCGATATAATCTATTAAACCTTTTGTTTTCCGTTATGTGTATACCAAAACAATTAAATAAATAAAAATTTGCATTTGTAATTGTTATAATACGCAAGTATGAGAAAAAACTCTCGGTATAACAATAAAATCTGGTTAATGTTACCCGTGGTATCGAAGATGGCGACGGGGAAATTTTTCCCCCTAGATACTAGACGCCGACGGGGAAATTTTTCTCCCTACGTTCGAGATGGCCGCGTTTCCGGTCGCCGTCTTGTCTGCACGCAAGCTAACGTGCAAACAAGATGGCGACCGTCGACGACGACGACGACGACTACGACGACGACAATAAATTATACTTAACTAGATGTTAAAAGATATTTTAAACTATTTTAAACATATATATATAGATAATATAAATAAACTTACATTAGCGTTGGTCCTTCGCGGTCCTTCGACGCTTTGTTGAAATCGATGTTAAAGACTCGGAAATACTTGATGTCGTCGTTCTTTTCTGTTTCTTTTTAGAAGTACTTTTCTCTGCAATCTTCTTACTTGCCCCTCCCCCCGCATTCCTTTTTTATCCGAACGTTTTTCCGCTATAGGGGCTGCTGGGACTGTCGCGGGTTCCTTCCATATTGGTTCCTTTCCACGTCCGGGATATATATTCCGTAAATGTCGAACGAAGGTAAAAAAACGATCTCCTAGTTTTTTTGAAGGCCAATTCAGGTATTTTCTATACATAAATGCGTACATGTAAGAATCGGAAAGGTCTTCTGTATAGTGTTTTGGAAGGTTTTTTTTATTTTTCAAATATCCCCACAGTCTTTCGCTATTTTGGGTGTGGACTCCCGTTTTTGGATCGACGAAATTTTCAGTGATTAACCGTCCTGTGTGATATTTCGATTCCTTCCAATTTGTCGATATTGTAGTAGCCTTTTCATTCGTCAGTCAATACAGTAGTGCCCGAATTAATAAATTTCGATATAATCCAATTGAAAGTATTTTCCGACCTGTCGTTTACTTGGCAAACGAAACAGCTTTTATCTTCTCGGCAAATGCTTCCGACGACCCATTTTGTGCTTTTAAGCTTTCTACCTTTTTCGTATTTTCTTTTACAAATAACGGTCTCGTCTATTTCGACAGTTTTATTTGGTCCTCCTATTTTGAACGATAGAATATTATGTAGTGCTACTAGCATTACAAATCTGATATGGTTCGACCAATCGACTGCAGCTTTGTTAGATATTCCGGCGGCATTAGCAGAAATATTTGTAGAGCAATCGAGCGCGAGGTGATGCCATATAAACGACAAAATTGAATTCCACAATAAGTTTCCACATTTACCTTTAAACGTACCGTCGAAGGCAGAGCTGAAGTTCCAACATTTGTGGCATCTCATCGCACACGATTTTCTGTCGTTGCGATATACTACTTTGCACGGTTTGGAACATTTCGAACAAATGTCTACAGTGTGCTGTAACCCCAATTTGACAGCTAATTTAAACCCTCTGTCTATTCGCGAGTCAAGTCCAAGTTCAGTATAATCGTGTTCCAACAATTGGAAAAAAGTCTGGGAAGTACATCCCGCCCAAAATTCTTCGGAATTAATATCTATATCACTCATATCTTGAGTTAAAAAAAAAAACTACAAATTAAATAACAAAGCTATCGTTAATAATATTAACGCACAAAATGCGAATTATCTCGAAATATACAAACCTAAATCACAAAAAAAAAGACTTCCCTTACGAATAAATGTTCGGGTTTCGATAGACGTACCGCACGTCGAAACTTTCCTCTCGTCGAAAAATTAGTATTAATTTGCATAATGCAACAGATAGTACGGGTACGCCCCCAGTAGAGATTATCACTCGAGAATCTGATTCGAGATTACCGGAAACGCGGCCATCTCGAAAGTAGAGAGGGGAGAAATTTCCCCGTCGCCGACGAGTCGCTAGGGAAAAAAATTTCCCCGTCTCCATCTTCGATACCATAGGTAACATTAACCTAAAATCTTATTCATTTTGTATTTGTTGTATTTTTAATAGCAGGTTTGCCTAAATTGTGACCCACTGTAATGTTACGCGTAATCAAAGTGGTGCTCTAAACAATTTGGGTTGGCCAGGTTTGATTTAAACACTAATGTTTTTACAATTGATCGTTTAAAAATTTAGAAAAGTTAAGAATTTTAGTTCAGCAATAACGAAAGAGAATATAACAGAAATACACCAATGCAATAGATTCATGTGCTCAGAATTACACATAGCTAAATATTTATACCAAAATCTTGTATAATTTTGATTACTTTATTATATTAACGATATTATTAATAAAAGAAAAAACGTCAAAAAAAACAAATAAATTGTTTTATATCTATAGTTCTGGATTATTCCATAAACAATCTTCGAGAGTTGACCGTTGTGATGATTGAGCAATTATACATAAAAATTGAATTAAATTAAAAACAAAAGTTTGATTTAGAATAATGGATTTTATGTAATGTTATCTTCAAGTTAGCAGAAATAATATATATTCAAGTTTTAAAAGTAAAAAATGTAGAAATCGACTATTTTTATGTGACCTTTTTCACATCTGAACACAGAAATTGCAAAACTTATTGTATCTAATGTGAAATTTAGCATATAATTGCAAACAAGTAAATTGATCTTTTAAAGCATTTTATGTGAAACGTTGATAAATTGCTAAGATACAACTTGTGCTTAAATATGGTATAATTTTATTTTAGTTACTTTTAATTTTTGCAACTCAATCTACTATATTTACTGCAATGAAATGCACTGATATTTGATGTATTAAAAATTACGAAATATTCTTTAAGTGTTCGACATAATAACAGCTTTATTCAGAAGCCATGTTTCATAAGTATTCTAGAATATAAACTTTTATAATCGTATATGATATGATATATAATTCGATTGAAACAGTAATGTTAAGTTGAGGACAGGATTACAATGAAACTGTTCAGAATAGAATACGAAGAATAAGCAGATTAAGTGTTTTATTTTTCGTTTATAATAACTAATTTATACCACAAACAGAATAATTACAATTTTCTTCCTACCAGTCTGATTCACTTTTTAAATAAACGTAATTTCTTTGTGGAGGAATACAAGTTATATAAGCATAAATCCTACAAGTGACAAGTGCATAAATTGCAATTGTATGAGGTACTGTACAAATTATAGAAACTGTTTTTTTATAAGATCTCGAACAGTAAGTATCGGTTCATTCTGGATGTTGCAACGTTATTACTTTATTAGACTTTATTCAAACATTATGTTTATAAAGTATATTCCCATCAATCTAACGAAATAACACTGCAGTGAAATTTTCCACATTTTCATCTATATTGACGTCAACTATAAATTTCGTAAAAGCATTTAAGCATTTTCACATATTTTAGACTATTCAGTAAACTTGACATCAACATAAATATGAGAATAATATTATAAACGTAGATCAACAATTTCCTCATTTACATTTTGTATATTGATAGCATTTTTGCGAAGTGTTAATATATTTCTTATACTGTAAATATTTGTAATATCTGTATAAAATAGTTGGGCACAGTCCCTACTGTATTCTCTTTTTTTTTCCTCTTTCAGGTATCGAAATCTATCTATGCATATAAATTTATAATCAATTAAATAAATTTCTCTACAATTCTTTATATATGTTATCTTCTAACATAACATAACGTTTTACATTAAACTATTTCATTAAAAATTCAATACAGTTCTATTGATTAATGCCAATCAACCAATTCATGATAAAACATTTTTTATATAAATGTTTATTTCATTTAGTTAACATTATAATATAAAAAATACCTAATGAAATATATTTCTAAAGCTTTCTCTTTTGTATTTTACTTATTAATCTCTTAACCCTTTGTCACGCGCGCGCTCAGTCAAATCGAAATTACGCGCGCTCGGTCAATTCGGCACCAATTTAAAAAATTAATTAATAAAAATTTAACATCGAAAAACGAGTATTTTTACTTTAATCCAGTTTATTAATATGTTTGTAATCGAATTCAGTCAAAAAAGTTTTAATTTCATCATAATTTATTGATGATTTTAATTTTTTAATATTAGAAGGTAATTAGCATAAATTACAAAGTGTCGTGTTTCATCTTCGCTCCCGTTCAAGTTTATTGCTCTAGACACGCGCCGATATTTGTTTTTAGTTCTACTGGTGATTAGGCTTTTATTTCAACCTCGTCCGTTTTGGTTACAGAAGATGGGGAGACGGGCGTCACGTAATCGCTTACCTCACATTTTACCACAGAAATTACCTTACCTTGAAAGTTTTATTTTTTTTTCTCGATTTTAATTATTATTAACTATCTTTTTTTGATGGATTCTCATACTTATATGTGTTATGAAGTTGCAGATATTTTTTTTATTAAGTTTTACAAATTTATGTTTTTTTCTTCGATTTTTATATATAAAATATACGAAAATTCAAATATTTATTAAAATTTATCAGAAATGCTAAACTATAAGTACAGTGTGTTTTACAATACTATTGCGAACATATATCGTCAATTATTTTATAAACATATTTATAATTTTTATTTTTATAAATTATTTAAATTGATGCAACGCGACGGGCTCAGAATAAATTAATTACTGTCGCGCGTTACTTAAGATGGCGATGGGACTCGATTCAATTACTTCTTCATTTCAGATGTTAATTAAAGAGTGTTATTTTAATATAATATTAAATAGTGTATGTTTATTATAATTAATAAATCTATATAGGAATAATATATATTAATTACTGAGTGTATTTAAAAAATAAAAAAAACGGAACAAAAATATAATAGAAAAAAAAATGTTTATACTATACCAAAATGTTTTTTACATCTATTCTATTAGATCTATAATAATCCTAACGATAGTGAACTTCACGCAGACCTCTGAATAAGCAAGAGACGAAATAATTGACATCCAGGCGACACTTAACGCCTGGATGTCAATTATCTCGTCTCTTGCTTACATCTATTCTACTTTCAATACAAGAATTATATAAATAATAATTAAGATAAACAGCATAAATTGGTAACATACATTTAAATATTCATTTCTATTATTCGTTTATATATTTTACATTATACAATGCTAAAACTTTATGCACATCTTGTATTGCAAGAATTATAATTATCGTGTTCAAAAAAGTTAATTTTTTTATTTTCTAGGTTAGGCATACAGGGTTTCTTTCACTGATTTAGCAGACAGGACCTTTTGGATGCAGTATCGAACAAATAAACAACTTTTATTGATATATATATCAATAAATGTCGTTCATTTGTTGGATACTTTATCCAAAACGTCCTGTTTGCAAATCTGTGAAAGCAAGCCCTTATGCCTAACCCAGAAAATAAAAAAAAATACAGAAAAATAGGTAATATAAAAAATGAATACGTTCATATAGTGTTAACTTTCTAATTGTGTTCTTCCACTCAGGGAAATGTTGTGATGGTGTCATAAAACTTTATAAAATAATTAAAAAATACCATTGTAAGAAATTAAATTATTTCCGGTCAAATTTCAGTTTATTAGAAGTTATTCACTTTAAAAAATTCTTATAAAATACCTGGACCATTTCGTGAAGTTGTAGAATTTTCACGAGTAGTTGGGTTCTCCAACTTTGTTTTGGAATATCCTTTAGTTCTCGAGAAATTACAATAAAAGAAAGAAAATTAAAATAAATATGAAATTTTAGACGGCCATCTATCGACATAAATCGAATTTAAATTTCCCGCCGTCATCTGATTGGTTAAAAAAATTAATATTCCTAATTGGCTCGCGTCAGAAAAAAGTAGGTGTGACTTCTGTAAATGACGCTATCGGGAGTGCACCGATGCGACCGGAAAAAGTAAACAGCCTACGTCATTAGTCTAACGGTCCTTGTCTGACCTACTTTTCGTAGAATCAACATTGGAGTAAGCTGTAGTAAAACGTAGTAGTTTATAGTAAAACGGTCTTCTCTAATATTCATAGTACTTTGTAAAGCTCGGATTTCAATTTAATAAGTATTATTTAGTTCAGAAACATTATAAATACATCATTAAGTAGGAGAATAACGAAAAACTTTATTTTTTAGTATAATACAATTTACAAAATCGAAAGTTCGTATATCGTAATATTATAAAAAACTACATCGAAACATACAAAGTCACCTAATTTACTTAAATTCAGTTCATTATACAACTGTCGATACTCTTGCCTTCCTCAGTTTCTTCAAACAAAATTCGAAAACTTCAATTAATCCTATAAATATTTAAGCGCCATTACTATTCGAATTAACTGTAATTACAAATATAAATGAAAAATATTTTCGACATAAACCCTAGGCAATAATTATCAAAACAAAATTCTTCAAGTATAAATTTTTCTGTATAAATGTCAGCGATCCAATGTGTGACCTACTTTCTCTAACGTAGTAAAACAAAGTAAGTTGCAGTACAACAATACACATAAACACAAATAAATCAGTAGCTCAATAATACATACTTTCATTTATATCCATATGTTATATCCAAAAGTCAGTTCTCCCAAATTGTCGAAAAATAAATTATTTTCAACTTTTCTTTTTGTAAAGTAGCATATTCTGAAAAACAAGTTCTATATTCAGCGTAAAATTTCCACCTTTTATCCGTTAAAAACAACGCAAAATGTATGGATCCACGTAATAAAAAATTATCGCAGTGAACTTCGAAAAAACCAGAAACACAGATACACCAGACTGCACTGTACAAAATTTTGCCACGAACTGATTCATATTTTAATGCACCTGTGAATAATTTCATCACATGACGAAAAGTTTTTGAATAAAAGCTAAAAGTTTTTAAAAATTCTTTCATAAAATCCGATGAATTTAATTAATACACAATAACTAGATCTGTTTAATAAAGATTAATAATTTTCCATTATAATTATGCAAATTAGATATAAAAAAGATCATCGCGCAAATTCTCCCGCGAACCATGGATGACTCTTACGTCATCTGGATTGAAGTTTCCTGCAAAATAGTGAAAATTTTTATATAATTATTTTACTAATCCAGTCAAATTTAAATAATATAAAATGTCTAGATCTGTTTAATAAAGATTAGTAATGTACTATCATTAATATGCAAATTAGATATGACAAAGATCACTGTGGGAAAATTCCCGCCAAGAGAAAAATAGCTTTCGGTCACGTGATCACCAAGAAATACGCCTTAAATTTAATGTTTGTGTACAAATTAATACATTTTAACTAATGTCATCGTTTAAAATTTAATGTTTCTGTAAAAATTAGTAAATTGTAACAAATTTCATCAAAGACAACAGAATAATTTTCAGCTTATAAAAACTCTACAATAAATGATTATTTCTTCGAAAGACGTCGATATGCACGAATAAATAATAAATATACAATAATGCTTTTATCCATTTTAAGTGGATATTGTAAAAATTAAGCTATTTAATTTGTTTGGCTTTTATAATTTAGTTTCCGAATATTTTACTGTGAAATTCCATTTAGTAAACAGAAACAAAGACAAGCTATTAGTTATAAACAGGACAATAGAATAATTTTTACGTAAATTGAGTGAAAATACAGAAAAAAACAAATTATATCAAAGATGGGGACAAACAAGCTTACATCCCCAGAACAGAGCTTATAATTTGTTGTTACTTTCAGCCTGTTCCTACTTCGACTGTTTTATGTTGGTAAAAAGTTAATGTTTTAAGATGTTCTTAGTGAAGAAACATAAAAGTATCGAAATATAATATTCACACACACAAAAACATTCATGTATGTCGACATTAGAAATTTAAAATCAATTATAGAATGTCCTGGATAGAGATATCGTGTGATTGTCTGTTTCTTCTGTCTTATTTTGTTTTTCTACGTGAAAATAAGATATCTTTTATAACTATTGATAATATAAACATTTTGTTTCTTTATATATTACTTCAATTACAGCTGCAAACTTTAACACATGGAGCATGTAAGAAAGTATTATTGTATAGATTATTTTATTTTTATGAATACAACTGAGACTCGTGACAATATACGATAAATATCGATTTACGATAAATATCGATAATTTTCTTTTGGAGAAATGTATCTTGATAAAATTAATTATCTATATAAATGAAACTTTCAATAATACATTAGTTACAATGACTGACGTTCCTTTCTTACCCTTTCTGTAGTATGTCTTATTATTAAACATAGTTTCCTAGATTATAATGTGTAAAAAAAAATGGAAAATTCTGTTAATTTGTAAACGCAGATACTATCACATAACAAGCATACTGTATCCTCTATATATTTAAAGTCAGTTATTCGCGATTGAATTTATCTAAATAAGCCTGTTTAATCCGTAATTTATTTGACAGAAAGAAATTGTTTATGGCCGTATTTTATTTATATAATGTTTTTCTCGTGATATTATTTCTAATATCGGAAAAAAATATACATTTTTAATATGGACATACATCAATATTTTTAATTCTGAATATTATATTTCGATACTTTTATCTTTCTTCACTAAGAACATCTTAAAACATTAACTTTTTACCAACATAAAACAGTCGAAGTAGGAACAGGCTGAAAGTAACAACAAATTATAAGCTCTGTTCTGGGGATGTAAGCTTGTTTGTCCCCATCTTTGATATAATTTGTTTTTTTCTGTATTTTCACTCAATTTACGTAAAAATTATTCTATTGTCCTGTTTATAACTAATAGCTTGTCTTTGTTTCTGTTTACTAAATGGAATTTCACAGTAAAATATTCGGAAACTAAATTATAAAAGCCAAACAAATTAAATAGCTTAATTTTTACAATATCCACTTAAAATGGATAAAAGCATTATTGTATATTTATTATTTATTCGTGCATATCGACGTCTTTCGAAGAAATAATCATTTATTGTAGAGTTTTTATGAGCTGAAAATTATTCTGTTGTCTTTAAAGAAATTTGTTACAATTTACTAATTTTTACAGAAACATTAAATTTTAAACGATGACATTAGTTAAAATGTATTAATTTGTACACAAACATTAAATTTAAGGCGTATTTCTTGGTGATCACGTGACCGAAAGCTATTTTTCTCTTGGCGGGAATTTTCCCACAGTGATCTTTGTCATATCTAATTTGCATATTAATGATAGTACATTACTAATCTTTATTAAACAGATCTAGACATTTTATATTATTTAAATTTGACTGGATTAGTAAAATAATTATATAAAAATTTTCACTATTTTGCAGGAAACTTCAATCCAGATGACGTAAGAGTCATCCATGGTTCGCGGGAGAATTTGCGCGATGATCTTTTTTATATCTGATTTGCATAATTATAATGGAAAATTATTAATCTTTATTAAACAGATCTAGTTATTGTGTATTAATTAAATTCATCGGATTTTATGAAAGAATTTTTAAAAACTTTTAGCTTTTATTCAAAAACTTTTCGTCATGTGATGAAATTATTCACAGGTGCATTAAAATATGAATCAGTTCGTGGCAAAATTTTGTACAGTGCTGTCTGGTGTATCTGTGTTTCTGGTTTTTTCGAAGTTCACTGCGATAATTTTTTATTACGTGGATCCATACATTTTGCGTTGTTTTTAACGGATAAAAGGTGGAAATTTTACGCTGAATATAGAACTTGTTTTTCAGAATATGCTACTTTACAAAAAGAAAAGTTGAAAATAATTTATTTTTCGACAATTTGGGAGAACTGACTTTTGGATATAACATATGGATATAAATGAAAGTATGTATTATTGAGCTACTGATTTATTTGTGTTTATGTGTATTGTTGTACTGCAACTTACTTTGTTTTACTACGTTAGAGAAAGTAGGTCACACATTGGATTTCTGACATAAAACTGTCGGCTTTTTCAGAGTGAAGCAAACCTTTTTAATGAAGCGTATTTTAGGGAAGTTATGCTTTCTTTTTCTGATGCATGCCAATTGTGAAAATTGTTTTTAAAATTAAATATCGGCCAATGACGATAACATATGTTATAAATGTAAAGATGAATATAAATATATTTTTACATTTTTTTATTGTTTTGTTGTTTCTTAAAGATTAATTTATTTAAATTTATTATATGTGAAGTAAGTTTATTTACAAAATGCTAATATTTTAATTTGCTTTAATATTTCGGTGTAAATTTGAACAACGAATTTTAAAATTTTAAATAAACGATATACTGAAATTTTCTTTTATTTACAATGATTACGTCACTTCTACAGTAAGTAGAACACGAGACGACTTTCACCCACATTTCAGTCTGGGGGAAAGGCCGCCAGGCGTCGTAGTTGTAAACGTCACAACTTTTACGTCATCTATTGTTGTGGATGAAATTTATTAACTGTCAATTACATTTTCTTGAATTTGATTCAAAGGTTGAAAAAAATCGTCATGACTTAAATGCCTAAAACTTTAAAAAATTATATAAAATTGAAAATAAATTAAAAACTTTTGAAAAAATCGTATCGGATAGAAAATCAAAAAAGAATTTAATAGAAATTTGAAAAAAAAAATTTAGCAAAAAATTACCGCGAAAAAAATTCACATATAAAAAAATTATGTGACAATAAAGAACGATTTTTTCTTTACAAGACGTAACTGTTTGAAATTTTTTTTCCTAAACGGAAACGAGAAAAACGCGTGGGAAAATTTTAAAAATTTTCCACGGTTTACCTCCACAACTAACTGGTAGCGCGAGCGTCTTACTGTTTCACTGTTAAGAGGTTAAAATAACGCGATTAACAGTGGAACAGTCAGACGTAGCGCTACCACTTAGTTGTGGAGAAGAAGCGTGGAAAATTTTTTAAGAATTTCCCCACGAGTTTTTCTCGTTTTTGTTTAGGAAAAAAATTTTTAAACAGTTACATCTAGTACAAAAAATCTTTTTTTATTTCACATAATTTTTTTATATGTGAACTGTTTTCATGGTAACTTTTTGCTAAATTGTATTTTTTCAAATTTATATTAAATTCTTTTTTGATTTTTTATTTGATACGATTTTTTTAAAGTTTTGAATTTATTTTCAATTTTATATAATTTTTTAAAGTTTCAGGCATTTTAGTCATGACGATATTTTCCAAACTGCAAATCAAATGCAATAAAATGTATTTGACAGTTAATGAATTTTATCCACAATGGATGATGACGTAAAAATTTTTATGTTTACAACTACGACGCCTGGCGGTTTTCCCCCTGGATTGAAATGTGGGTGAAGGTTGTTTCATGTTTTACTTTTTGTAGAAGTAACGTAATCATTGTAAATAAAAGAAAATTTCCGTATATTTTTTATTTAAAATTTTAAAATTCGTTGCTGAAATTTTCACCAAAATATTAAAGCGGTTTAAAATATTTGCATTTGGTAAATAAACTTACTTTACATATAATAAATTTAAATAAATTAATATTTAAGAAACAAGAAAACAATAAAAAATGTAAAAATATTTTTATATTCATTTTCAAATTTATTACGTTTATTATCGTCATTGACCGATATTTTATTTTAAAAACAATATTTATCATTGCCATGCATCAGAAAAAAGGAATAACTTCCATAAAACACACTTCACTGAGAGGGTCCGCTTCACTCTGTAAAAGCGAATAGTCTACATTGGCAATCCAATGTGTGACCTACATTAGCTAACATAGTAAAACGAAGTAATTTACAGTACAACGATATACATGAACACTAACCATAATAATCGAAAAACAAATTGTTAAAGTATAGGTTCTTCTAAAATTCTCCAATTGGTATTTGACATAATTCTACGTTTTATCACTAAATTGGAAGACATGTCTAAAAAAAAGCTCATAAACACTAAAAAACATAAATGTTTCAAAACTAGAACTAGATAATTATATGCACAAATAAATTAGTAGTCCAACAATACATACTCTCTCTTATATCCCAGTATTATATTCTTATTTTATTTTTTACAGAAATTAAGAGGCTGTCCATATAATGAAATGGACTTAGCCTCATAGAAGGAAGTTGTGAAGTAAGGGATTAGTTAAGTTGTTAAGATGAAAATGCTGAGAGAAAAATAGAAAAGAGTAGTTAAAAGAGGAGGAATAAAAGAGTTAGATGAGTTGGAAAAAAAGGTGGGAGGGCCTTAGAGCGACCGCATCACAATTATCAGCAAAATTGAAATTATTTTACAATAAGAACAACACAGTGTTGGAAACAGTAGAATCCGGACAATTTGTTTAATCACGGAGATGAGGCTGCAAAGACCGCTATATACAGAAATAAAGAAAAGCTTTATAAGCTTGGTAACAACATGAGTTAGCGGTGACAACGATATGGCAGACTTAAAAAGTGGATACAGGCCGACTATAACCTAGTCCAGTGCAGAATAAGGAAGAAAGTGGTTACACGTAAACATAAACACAACAGCCAGTTTGTGGTACAAAACTGGACAAAAAATTTAAAACCGAAATAAAGCATCGCGTGTAGAAACTGAACTGGAGCAAAATAAATAAAATGATTGCGGTAACAAAATGCAATAAGCAATGAGAGGGATCCAGGAAACAGAAGCCTGGGGAGGAACCGTACATAGAGTCGCGTGTAGCGATAAAACCGGAACCGTAACCAGAAAAAAAAAACCGTAAGTGATAGGAATTACAGATAGAAACTAGCCATAAGTCCCTTGCAAAGAGAAAACCACAGTTGTCTACAGGAAACCAAGAGTGACAGCTAGGGGGGAATGATGTCCAGTCGCAAAGGAGTCTAATCACTTGCTGAGGTGTTCTTCTTCGGGTAGGCTGGTGTTTTGTTGTTGATAGGAGATGAGGGCTGTGGTCCAGTTGAGGAAGTTGATAAAATCCTTCCAGAGTTCTTTGTTTTGGAATATGGCAGACTGGTCCAGGTGACCAAGTTAGTCCTTTCTTTAGGCAGTTGGTAATTAGTCCTAGTCGTAGGTGGTCAAAGTTAGGGCAATGGAACGCTAGGTGTAACGCATCTCCGATAAATTGGGTTGAGCACGTACAGCTGCTGTTGTTAGATTTCCCGAACCGGTGAAGGTAGGCAGGAAAGTTACCATGTTTGTGAGGATTTGTGATGTGTCTGCATCTGGAGTGAAATGCTTGGCGATCTTTCTGGCGTGGATATTCGGGATGAACTTAAAACAGTTTTTTCCTGTGTTAGCAGAAGACCACTCCTGCTGCCAAAGGGCCTCGGCAAAGGCTCGAAGGCGATTCTTCAAAGTGGATTGAGGAATCTCGTTGAAAGAGTGGTGGCATGAAGATCTGCTGCCTATTTTCGCCAGCTTGTCTGCTGTTTCGTTCCCCTTGATGCCACTGTGCGAAGGTATCCAACTAAATTGTAGAGTGCAAATTGTTCCAAGATCTTGTGCTCTTCAGAGTCCTGTCTACACCATATTTATGTATGCTGCGGACTAACGAAGTATTGTCTTTAATGAGGTATGCAAAGATGAAGTTATGGGTAGCAGTGTTATCCTGCCAGGGATAGGTACCAGGGCTAGTCAAGTGCCAGTACCAATTTAAAAGCTTTGCCTGGATGTGAATAGGGAGAAGATCTGCCATGACAAGGAGAGCATTGGAAGGAGCCGTTCTGTAGGCTTTACAAATCCTAATGGTGAATTTTCTCTGGGTGGAGGCCAGCTTGCGGCGAATATGTTGTTTGTTAAGTGCCTCTTGCCAAACCGGGACTGCATAGAGAATGGCGGGCTCGATAGCAGCTTTGTAAATTAATCTGCTATTTTTGTAGTTAAGGCCCCAACGTTTTGCCAACAGCCAGTTTAAAAGATTGGCCTTTTGTTCCGTATTCTGACAGATGTTATGGACATGGGAGTGCCAGTTGAGTTTATCATCAAAGTACATTCCGAGGTACTTGAGTTCTCGAGCAATCTTTATTTTTTTGCCGTTGATGTAAATCCCTGGTGGACGTTGTAACCTATTTCTTTTATTTCTTCTGGTACAAACCATAGCGATGCACTTGTCCTAGTTTAACGGTAGCTTGTTGTTATCACTCCAGTTGTAGATGTCTTTGAGGCAGGTGTTGGTAATATCGGCCAGGCGACCAGAGTTCTGGTGTGAAACCATAAGAAGGAGATCGTCAGCAAAAGCTTGAATTTTAATATCTTTGTTGTATTTCAATTCAATAGTCAGGTGAGAGTATGGATTGACTGTTTCTGTGGGATGCAATAGTACTTACACTAAAATTTCTAACTGGAGAGTTCTGACTGACGACAGCCTTACGGAACATGCTTTAATTACTTTTGATTTCTCAAACTCAGATGATGCTCAAGATCCAGTGTATGTTCTACCATTAAAATATGCTCTTAACCGTGCGAATTGGTTGGAGATGAAAGATTATTTGGAGGCACACCTGATAAGTCAATATTCAGAAAATCGCAATGAAACCTGTCAACAAATAGATAATAATATTAATACAATAACAAATGCTTGTGACCTATATATCCCGAAAAAGATACCCCAAAAAAGACAGGTTTCATGGTGGACTGCTGAACTCGAAAACCTTCGAAAAACAACACGACGACTCAGAAAAATGTACCAAAGGTGCAGAGACGATCAAATGCGCAGAATACGTAAAAATAATTATCTCACAAACCAATGGATGTACAAACAGGCCATTAAGAAAGAAAAAATAAACAGCTGGAAAGATTTTTGTACAGAAGCTTCTAAAAAGCCGTGGGGCTACATAACTAAAATGTGTACAAACAAACTAAGGCAAACTAAAATCATTAAAGCTCCCACGGGCACTGAAAATGAACCAAAGACATTAATTCAAACCTTGACCTCCCAGTTGGAGACGTATTGCCCGGGGGATGATCCAGAGAACGATACGAACTTGCAAAGGCATATCCGTACAGAAGCAGATCTAATAGATGGCACAGAAAATATGCCGCCGTTTTCTATAGGAGAAATAAGCCAAGCTTTTTGCAATTTAAAAAAAGGTAAGGCCCCTGGCCTAGATAACATCACAGCTGATATTGCGAAAAAATTATGGTTTCTTATACCACGGCACTTTGTTCGACTCTATAATACATGCATCCAACACGCAATCTTTCCATCTGCCTGGAAGATTGCGAGAGTCGTACCGGTACCAAAGTCGGGGTCCCCTGATGAAGCAAGGCCTATTTCATTGCTGTCAATGCTTGGCAAAATACTTGAAAGGTTAATCACAAATAGACTTTCCTGGTTTGTTGAAAGAAATAAATGCCTCAGTAACATCCAATTTGGTTTTCGACCACAAAGATCGGCGGAGGACGCAGTAGAGGATATGGTTAAAAAATTAAAATGTTTACTTGAGAATAATAAGTATGTCCTTGGAATTAGTTTAGACATAACCAAAGCTTTTGATAGCGCATGGTGGCCGCTCATCAAACTCCAACTGCGAAAGATTAAATGTCCACGCAATATCTTCCAACTTATTCAAGATTATCTACGAAATAGAGCGGCTGTTCTACAATATGGACAGCATTATGTAAGAAAATCAGTTTCCAAAGGATGCCCTCAGGGGTCAGTATGCGGACCCTTACTTTGGAACATAACCTTTGACTGCTTCCTTAGAGAAGACTTTGGACAGGACCACTCTACTGCTTATGCGGACGATGTCATGATGTTGATTGGTGGTCGCTCAAGAGCGGATTTAGAGAACAAAGGCAATCTTTTGATTCAAAATGTATACAACTGGGGGATAGAGCATAAACTCCATTTCAATCCCATCAAAACAAAGGGAATAGTTTTTAATAAACCAAGAGGCAGTAATCTATACCGGCGACCACCTCATCTCGTAATGAACGGAAATGTCATCAAAGTGGAAAAAACATTGAAATATCTGGGAGTATTTATAGATTTTCGACTAAGCTGGGACAAACACATCGAGTTTATTACAAACCGCACCGGTCTTATTTTTCAAGCTTTCGCACAGGTAGCGAGGAAAAATTGGGGCCTTTCCACAGACGCAATGGCCATTATTTATGATGCTATTTACATCCCCATCATCACATATGCATGTGGGACTTGGGGATGGGCTACTAGTAAAGTTCATACAAAACGAAAGTTAATATCGTCACAGAGACGTGCCCTACTCCTACTTACTAAAGCCTATCGCTCTGCGAATAATCAAAGCCTTCAAGTGATAGCTAGAAGGCCACCAATCGATATGTTTGTTATTCAGCGATGTAAATTACAGCAAGTTAAATGGGGAAATACGATTCAAACAACCTTCCGAAATATAACATATGATGAAGTCGAATGGGCATTTCCATTTTACGAAACAACTAACCCAGATATCTTAGTATATTGTGACGATAATAATGTTCAAAAAACCGACATTCAAATTTTTACCGATGGTTCAAGAATAAATGGTATGGTTGGATGCAGCTTTGTTGCGTATATTAATAATGATGAAATTTATAATCAGACAATTAGATTAGACACTTGCTGCACGGTTTTTCAAGCAGAAATGCTCGCTATTAAATTGGCAATAAATTGGACTAAGGATTCATATGACAATGCTTATATACATATATATACGGATTCCCTGTCAGCACTTAATATTATAAACAGTACTAAATTGCACCCAATTGCTGAGGAGATTAGACAATTAATACGCTTATCTAACTGTAATTATACTGTTACCTGGGTTAGAGCCCACCAGGGAACAACTGGAAATGAAAGAGCTGACACCTTGGCCAAGCAGGCTGCAGAGAATACCTCTTTGATAATAAACTATAATAAACTCAGTCAGCGTACCTTACGACGAATGTTATGGGAAGACACAATGTACAATTGGCAAGATAGATGGAACGAAAACAGAAGTCATATAACTTATGATTACATACCGGATATACAACAATTTTATAAATTAAAATGGTTTACCCCGAATTATTATACCACTCAATTCTTTACTGGCCATGGGAAGTTCGCCAGCTATCTGGCCAGATTCACTAATAGGACATCGAATGAATGCCCTACTTGCCATATCATAGATGGCTCGAAACACTACTTCTATAATTGTGTAATGACTGAGAGAGAAAGACAAGAACTAAGGGTACTGATGGAGGAGCTTGGTGTGAGATGGCCATGCAACTTATCAGATATTTGGATAAACAAAAATGTTTACAATGCTTTTATAAAACTTGCCAAACAAACTGTTAAAATTGCAAATCAACTCATATATAATTAGTATATCTTTAGTATAAAATAACTTGGTGTATCATTGCTTATATTCAATTCCATTTACATACTACATCCATTATTGATATTCTATACTCAATTTCTCTTTAATAAAAGTGTCTATACTTTGAGTGAAGCGATGACCAGGTGCTTTCTCCTAATCAACTAAACATTAACTATCTTAGTGATTGCCCTACGAAAGGAAGTACTGTATTAACTATATGTACTGACAGAATACATTTGTACTGGCGAGTTCTAACTACCAGCTTGTACCGCAGCCTGTTTTAATTAATTTGAGTACTAACAGAGCACACACTAAGAACGGCAATCTGTGTACTGATAAAGCACACTCTAAGAAGTGTAATACTCACCAGCTAGAAATGTACTTTTAACAGCTTATGATGGAACAGAGAAATTACTATGTCAGTGTCAACCCTTACGGGTGAGATGCTTAACGAACAACCTACGTTATTAATAAAACGTTTCGATGGAGAAGTGCTCCTTTGATATTGAACTTATAGGTGTGGTGAACTACTGTAATCTTCAATGGTCTCGTCGGGAGCAAACCGACCGACCTTTTTTTTTTTTACAGTGGTGTTCATTAATTTCCTTCAACGCGCTTGGCAGGTTTAGTGAGATCAACATGTCTATAATATCTTTCAACGAATTCTAGACTTTTAGTTTAGCTTTCTTAATTTACCACTTAAGTGCCTCAACGTCCTCCAATGTGTCTTCAGTATGTTCATAAGTGTTTTAATGTGCTTCGTATGCATTAGTGTGCCTAATAGGCTTAGTGCTTAGTGTGTTTCAATGTTTAAATCAATTCAATGTGCTTGAGTGTGTCTCAACATATCATTGTGGTGTTTTCAATGGGTCAAGTGTGCTTCGAATAAGTTTCGGCAAGCTCCTAAATCTGTGCAATGGGTTTTCTCTGTGTGCCTCGATATCTTAGTGTTCAGCGTGTTTCAAGTAATCAACGTGCCCTGATGTATACGACGTGTTTTTAACTGTAGTACGAAATTTCAGTTTTTTGTGGAAACCAATGTGTTTATGTTTGCTTCAGTTGTGCATTGAGAGGTGCTGCTTTTAGGTCGTCCCTTAGTGCGTGAACTCTACATCGTCTGAGAGTTGCGCCTTGTTAAAGGCAAAGTGTCTTAAACTATAGACATACTGGATCACCTGTAGACCACTCATCAGGCATTCTCCATTTTGGATCTCTGCTTTTCCTACAGGCAAACATTTCGACATTTTAATTGCTGAATAAAACTATGACTACCACGGATGTGCCTACAGTTTTCAGCAACTATAATTACCTATAATAACTATAATCTTTTTTTTTTTTTTGTTTTGTTTTGTTTTTTGTTCATTTAATTTATTCATTTAAACACTATGAATTATTATTACAAATACTATATTGTTCTTACATATACATATGTACTTATTCTATTTATTCTTTAATTACTTTAACTGTACTAATGTATATATATATTTACTCAATGTTACTCTATTTAATATTTTACAAACCTCTCGGTAATGCATACGCGGGGCCGAGAAATGTACTTTTGTACCTAAATAAAGAATGTAATGTATCGTCATGCAAAAGCTTGGATTTTAATATCTTTGTTGGTATTGGTGGAGAACAAGAGATCGTCAAAAGTCATGTTCCAGAGTCCAGGTCCACTTCTGGATCCCTGGGGACATCCTCTGTTGATGTTTTTAGTAATAGAGAGGTTATTTGATTTAAATATAATTTTCCTGTTGCTTAGATAGTCTTTTGTCAGATGGCATATGTTTCTCGGGCAACCAGCCTCTTTGAGACGGTGTAAGATGCTCGGCCACCAAAGGTGATCGAAAGCCTTGTGGTAATCGATGCTGACGACAATGGTGTGTTTGTTCTTGGTCCAAGCCTTGTGGATCGTGTCCCTAACACGAAGTGCAGCGTCAGTGGTGGATCTTCCAGGCCGGAACCGAACTGGTATGGATGTAGTTTCCCTTTGCTGTATAAGTGCCATTGAATACAATTTATCAGTAACCCATCAAGAAACTTTCCTATCAATGGGGGGAGACTTATGGGTCTATAATGTTCTGGTCTGTCTGTGTTCGTCTTCTTCGGAATCAGCTTTATGTTCCCAATCTTTCAGTCATTCGGGAAGTAGCTGGAAATGAGGCAGGCGTTGAGGATGTGAACAAACGCCAGAAGGATCTCTTTGAAGCCCTCTTTAATCATTTCAGCAGTAATCCCATCAACTCCTGCCGATTTTTTATGTACAAGAGACTTGATCGCTTTTTCCACCTCCCTAAAAGTGAATGGTTTGTCGTTGTCTGTTTGGATATCAGAGTAGGTAGCCGAGCGGATCTTATTGTGATTTTCGGTGTTACCAACCTCGGTGTCTTGAGGGAAATGGTTATTTAGAATATTTTCGATATTAGTTTTTATGTCGAGTTCGGTAGTATCATTAGTGTTGTCATTTATTTTTATGAGATCAGGAAGTATTGTCCTTTTTCGTTTGCTGAAAAGGAGGTGGTAAGGGAGGTCTCAAGGTCCGTTTTTGTTTGACTGTGTGCAAAAGTTTTCTCCAAGAATTAGTGCTGGCCTTATTAATTTGTTTTTTGTAGATCTTCAAACAGTTCTTGTATTGGGATTTAAGGAGGACTATCTTCTCTCCGATTCTTGCTTTCGTAAATTTTTTTCTAAGTCTATTCACTTCCCTTTTACGCTTGGACAGCTCCTCTGTCCACCAGTGGGTATTTCTCGTTTTTGTTTTCTTTATACGCAGGGCTTTCTCGCCTGCAGTCTTAAGGGCATAAGTTAGGAAATTAGCATAGTTATCCAAATCTTCGTGGGAGTTGATGGGGGGGAAGTTGTACATATGCCATATCTTATTGAATTCTTCCCTAAAGATGTCCCAGTTGGTTTGTTTGGTCTGGAAGGAGGGGTCACTGTTGTTCAATTTAGTGATCTCGCTGATCTGGGTAAGAATATATCTGTGGTCGCTTGCCGACAGGCAGAGGAGCGTTTCAAAGTTATCGATGAGGTGGGACATATTCTCTGAGACCAGGCAGACATCAGTCCAGCCTCTGGCATTTTTTTTTCACTTTTGAAACGTGTAAGGGCCGCACTCATTGGTATAGCCCTAGAACAAGAAGATGAAAGAAGAAGTAAAAGTTTTGGGAAGAGTTTCAGATGAAGGTGAAAAGAAAGTGATATAGGAAAGTAAAAAGGGAAGGTAGGTTCGTGGGATCCAACGGGCGCCCGCATTGCATTTATTAAAAGACAAAACATTTACAAATACAAAAGAATACAAAATAAATACATCGATTACTAAGCTACAGTGGATGAGGTAAGATACAATGCGTGAATATATACAGTACAAAATTAATTTAGACATAGCAATAATACAATGAATTACAAAACATGAATAAAACAAAATGGTGAGATTACAGTCAAAAATTTTTAGGATTACAAAAATAAAATTTTTAAGAATACAAAATTAAAATATAGGAATACAGACCCAAATAATTATTATTGATAATATGATACAATGCATCAGAGAATAAATGATACAGTACATTACAAGAGAAAGGGACATACAATCGGAAAACCTTTGTAGATAACGACGGCTGTAGGCTGAGCCCGACACAACACTGGAGAACCCTAGCCCAACACCTTGATGGTTAAGGCGAAGTTACAGAAGGCTTTGTATAACTTTTTATTTTTTACAAAGGTCTTTAGGTGGCACGGCCAAAGTTCGTTGGCTTCGCGTACAGAGTCAATTAACTTTTTTCTTTGTGGAGCGAAGTTCGGGCAGCGAAAAATCACATGTTCGGGGTCCTCAGCTTCGTTTGGGTTGCATGTACATTTCCCGTCCGATTTTTGAAGAAACCGGTTGAGATAGCTTCTAAAGTTTCCATGCCCGGTCAGAAGTTGGGTCGTCTGGAATGTTGGAGTCAAGAAGCTGTTAGCACTGCGAAGCTGTACGTCGGGAAAGAAGTGGTAGGTGAGTCTACCCGTGGTACTTTTATCCCACCTCTCCTGCCAAAATCTCCAGGTGTATGACCTAATTTCCTTTTTGAGCCAGGTGAGCGGGGTGTTCTCGAAAGAGCAGTTCGAGGCTCTAGCACAAGCAGTCTGGGCTAGCTGGTCGGCCTTCTCGTTCCCCATTATGTTTGAGTGGCCTTTCACCCAAATAAATCTGAAGAAAATGTTGTCTTTATGGGTCATGATAAGACTTGTGCTGTCGAGTATGATTCTGAGCTTGATGTCTAAATTTTTTAGTTGAAGTAGGGCCACCCTACTGTCACTATAAATGTTTACCTTGGTGATGCTGTGAACTTCTTTATTGTCAACCACCCATTTGATGGCTCTAAAGATGGCGTAGGATTCAGCTTGGTTGACAGTACAGTGGTTAGCCAACCTGTATTGGGCCTGGTAAATTGTTCTATCGTGGTTGTAAACTACCAGAGCGCAGCCCACCCCCTGTTCAGACTTGGAGCCATCAGTAAAAATAGTAAGGCCCGTATTAGCACCAGTCCCATCCAAGGAGAACAGTTCGTCTATGGAGAAGCTTGGGTGAAAGACATAGTGCTGAGGGTTGTGGTCGAGATTATGGTCTGTTAAGTTGTTCGAAATTTGGCTGGCAGGACTTTGAACCTCCAGCTGCTTGATGATGTCAGTAAACTTTTGGTTGGAAATTTTCCGGTGAGATAGTTTAATTTGGTAATATTGCCACACATTTTCTTTAACAATGAGATCTATTGGTATCAGGTTTGCTATAGTAAGGATGGCATCTGTGGAAACAGTCTTGTATGCTCTGCAGATGTTTATTGCTGAAAGTCTTTGGGCTGAGAGGAGTTTCCTCTTAATGTGCACTTTGGTTATCGCCGTACCCCAGATCTCTGATCCATATGTCAGGATCGGGCTTATAACAGCAGTATATAGGAGCCGGCGAGTCTTGCTATTGTATCCCCAGTTGTTTTTGGCTATAGAGGTGAGAGCGTGCAGAGTTTTGACGGCTTTTCCGTAGGCATAGAAGACGTGACTTTTCCAGGTTAGCCTATTATCTAAAATCACCCCGAGATATTTAATTTCACTGTGGTTTTTAATCCTTTTTCCATCCAGCCTAACGGTTGGCCCTTTTTGTAGAGGAGTAGTTTTTGGGAATACTATACACATACATTTTTCGTGGTTGATGTTTAATTTCATTCTTTTACTCCAACGGGAGATATTTAGGAGGATGTCATTCATTCTTTTTTGGAGCACCTCTTGGTTTTTGTGAGTAATGGCGACGATAGTATCGTCTGCGTACCCCTGTATTAAACAATTATAATCGTCCGGAATAGAAGCGTTGATTTCTAAAAGGCTGTTGTAAATCACATTCCAGAGGAAGGGCCCTGCCCTCGAGCCCTGTGGGCAACCTCTGTTTATGGCTCTATTTAGGTAGGTATTATTGTTGCTTTTGACTGTGATTGTCCTGCTGCTTAAGTAGCTTTTAAGCAGATTGAACAGATTTGAGGGACAACCTGTGTCGTTAATGGCCGTGAGGATGGCGGGCCACCATGCGTGGTCAAAGGCTCCCCTGAAGTCGATGGTGACCACCATGGTGTGTTCTCCCCTACTTTTTGCCTCGCGGATGTGCGTCACTATTTTGTCGAGTGCCGTAATAGTGCTTCTACCCTTCCGGAAACCGTATTGGTTATTGTTGATCCTCTGATTGGCCTCGCAGTGAAATTGGAGTCTGTTCGCCATCAGGCCGTCCAAAATTTTCCCAATCACGGGGAGAAGCGAGATGGGTCTGTAGTCCGTAGGGTTGTTAGGGATGCGGCACTTAGGGATGAGTTTTATAGAGGCTACTTTCCACATGCTGGGAAAGAACCCCAGGTGGAGGCACCTATTCATGATGATGTGGAAAGTGGTAGGAATTGCTTCGTAGGCGAGCTTGGCCATTTTCGGGGTGATGCAATCTGGTCCGGGGGCTTTTCTGAGTTTCAGGCTGGTGAATTCTTTATGGATCTCCTGAGTGGTGAAGGGGACGTCCTCTGTTGTGTTTTGGCTGTTAGTGCAGTTCTGCCTGATGGCAGAATGTGTGTGGTCGTCCGTGTTAGGGTCGTCCATTGGAAAAAGTACGCTGATAATCCTGTTATAGGTATCATGGATCGAAGTATCAATGTTGACGTTGTTTTGGTTATTATTAGGGATACGGGTGTTCTTTATTTTACCCCTGGCTATATAATACGGGGTGGTCCATGGCTTATTACCGATTTCCGTACAAAATTTTCGCCAGGACTCAGTGCGGGCTTTGTTGATTTGACTTTTATAGTCCCTGAAGAGGACCAAGTAGCTCTGACGCAGATTTTCCCTTCTCCCTGGGTCCTGCGCGTTCCGGAACTTTCTCCTAGCTTTCCTGAGTGTTTTCCTTTGACGGGAGATTTCCCTCGTCCACCAGGGAGCCGACTGCCTCTCAGCCCTGACCGTAGTTGCCGATTGATAGGCTGCATGGATGATATTATGTAGTTTGTTTATTGTCTGGTCTAGATCGGTGGTATTATTCATTTCCATGAGGGGCCCGCTGTTCCAATGAGCCTTTATATAGTTTTGGTAGAGAGTCCAGTTTGTTTTATGTCTGATATGAATATCTTTGTTCGCACTGTGATTGTTTAATACAATCTTAATGTAGCTGTGGTCACTTGCGGAATGTTCGTCAAGTGTGCTACAAAAGACGTTGTTCTTTAAGAGGGTCTTGTTCGCAATGGTTATGTCTATCCAGCTTTCACCGGTAGAAGAAGAGTAGGTAGGAAGGGTGCTGGAATTTAACGATTGAAGGCTTAAGCTGTTAAGGAGTTCAACCACCTTGTAGCCCCTTGGGTCTTGTGTGGGGCTATGCCACAGTTGCGATTTTGCGTTGAAGTCCCCGGCGATGATGATCGGATAACTGTTTAGCAGGTTTATGGTGTGATGGAGGTCTTCTAGGGGGGAGGAAATGTCCTCTGAAGGAGAACAATAAAAAGAAATAATGATAATCGTTGTGTCTTGATGCTTGATAAGAATGGTCGTATAATAGCTATTTGAGTGCTGTCCTAACATCTGTGCGTCCAACTTTTTGTTAATAATGACGAACCCAGTATGTGGAATTTCCAGTGGGTCAGTATAATAAAGTGTGTTAAGATTACCAAAGAGGGCAATTTTTCTGTTGAAACAATATGGCTCCTGGATTATAAGAATGTCTGCCTGGTGGTTGTTGGCGACTTGCATGGCTTCTGTTGTGGCTGCTTTTGCACGCTGAAGATTGATTTGTATCAGTGTCAATTTATCAGTAGGAGGACTAGAACCCATAATTCGTTTGCTTTATGGTTTGTTCCTTTACTTTCATAGTGTTGGGACACTGCTGGTCGAATGCATTATGATTAGTTGGATGCTTGCTGTCAGGAGGAAGATCTTTATTATAACTTTTGCAATTTATACAGCAGGCTGGTTGTTCTCTTCTAGTGCAATCAGTAAATTTGTGACCTTTTGAACAATGGCTACAGCTCTGTCTAGAGGTGCAGTTATTTGCAATATGATTGTAGCCGCAACATTTATAGCACCTGGTAATGTGCACATAGTCGTCAATTTGTATGTTTGCCCAAGAGATGCTAATGTATTTTTCTTTTATTAATTGGTTTCTGATCAGCGGGGAGGTAGACAGCACTATGTGCCGACAGTTTTCGCGTAGGTTACCTCTTGTAATCACTGTGCTAAGTCTGGTCTGAGCCATGAATTCCTCTTCACTTATGCCCTTTAATTGCTCATTTTGAGCGTATATTGTGGTAATCACATTGTCATCCTTTACTGATTTCGGCACATTTTTGAGTATTATTCTTGGCCTCCGGCCTTCCGAAATTTTTGTTTTGATTTCCTCCTTTAGTTCGGAAAGCTCAGTTACAGCTTTTTCCAGTGTTATAGCATCTTTACTGTTAGCGGTGCGAAAGCAGATGCCGTCGCCTTTAACCTGTTTAACTGAAGTCACTTTAATTTTTAACTGGTCGGGTTTTATATTATTTGTAATCTTCTTGTAGATTTTCTCCATGTTTATTGTTTTCTTCTCAGGACCTTCGGCTTCCTTCGGGTAAACTATTAAAGCGTAACTACTCGAGCTCCCTTCGTGCTTTATTTTGTTGTTGAGCGATCTATTTATCGCTTTGGTAGTGGAGCTTTGTATTATATTCGATTTAACTATGTCCGAGTAGGTGGGTGGCTTTAATATTTCAGGTTCGTTGTAGGAAAGAGTAGTGGCCGGGGCCGCCTGTGACTCCCGGAGTTGCGTTAGCATGCCGTACATTTGATTTATTGCAGCAAACATACGGGCTGCTCTTTCTTTTATTTCTTTTTTGTCTCTGACAGTGGTTCCAGATCTGTAATGGGCCGGGAGGAGATCCAAAATTCTCCTTAGATGACGGCCCGCTGATTGGAGCAAAGCTCCTTCCGCCGTTGCAGTCGAGGGTCCGTCCGTACAGCTCGCCGCAGGAGTGCTAGGGGTGCTAGAGGTAGGAGAACTTGGTGCAGTTGCTTGTGGGACCTCTTCATCCAGTGGCCCGATGACCACGCGTAAATTAGGTTGTGTGGCGTTGTCCATAGTGCTTATTAACAAGGACACAAGGTAATTGACAAAGGTTGAGTCTCTTAAAATGATAGTAGCGAGAGTTGATCTTCACAGAAGCCGTTCGGCTCTAAGCCGCCGTACGGCTAAAGACGTATAAAAGTACGCTGGGTGAAGAAAAAGTCTTGATAGTGCACAGAGCGCTTGTACTACAGAGTGCCAAAGACCGTACAAATGATATAAAGTCGCGAGACAGCTATAATCCGGGACGAACTCCGATGCGCTGAACGGCTACAATGGCGCCGATCGGTTACCGAACCGGCCGAAAAACCGCTCGCCCGAAACGAAGATAAAAACCGTAGACAGAAAGGGGGGAGCTATAATAATGCTGCCCCGAAAACCAGGTGCCAACAGCGCGAATAATGAGAGCACCATAAGAACGACGCCGAACGGCGAACCCCGCGCCAGCCGGCTAAAGCGACTGTTAGACAAAGGAGAGCCGAACGTTGGGCCAGGACAATGACTTAATACCTCTTTGTTACGAGCGAAAAAGAAAATCGCCCGTAAAAATAAAACTAAGAGAGACAACAGGAGAAAAATCCGGACACAGGAATACAATACCACGCTCTACGTGGAGCCCAAAGATAAACCGTCGCGGTGGCCCGATAGGCCCGCAAAACGGCCCGATGTGCGAAAAGTTACGGTCGAAATAACATGAGAACGGATAGGCGCAGTAAAGCGTGAAATATACCGATCGATAGAGAGTACAATCCCGGATAAAAGCGTAAAAAATAAGCCTCTTACCGGTAAAAAACACCTAGTAGCAACCGCCGAAAGTCCGGAGTGTTCCGAAGCTCGTAACTTTTTTTGGAATAATCCGATTACGATAAAAAAGACTCCATTCGAGAGCTCGCGATGAGACGATTCCGATGATATATAATGATCCACGGATTGACGGAAAAGGACAACGATGCTGCGATGAAAAGCAAAAGCCCACACACACACAACATATAGCTTCGTTACACACGATGCCGTGAGCGCTAGTTCGGCGCAGAACATTCTCTCTGAGACCAGGCAGACATCAGTCCAGCCTCTGGCATATGAAGTGAAGAAAGTGAGGTGGATAGACATGTTGGTAGATATAAGGTTAAATTCGCCCGTGGTGTTGGCGATCAACCGTCCCCTCCTGTCCTCTTTTTCATGCAACCAGATTGCCGATTTCCCATTTAAATTACCCGCGATGACCAGCCTCCTGTTTGCTATTTTTCTAATTACCTCCGTTAGTTCCATAATGCCTTCGTCATCGTTGGCTTCTGGGGAAAAGTATGCGCTGATAATATTATAGGATTAGCTTGGTGCAGTATAGCGGTAGTAATCCATCTCGAGCTAACATGAGGGATCATTGCAATGTTTAAATTTGGGTTGCAGACAACAATGCCGCTTTTCGGCTCGGTATCTTTGCTGCCCGTAAGAATGTTATAGTTGCCAAACGTACAATAGTGTTGTTAATAACGTACGGCTCTTGAATGAGAATCATATCAATCTTCTGGTCGTTTGCAGTTTTAATAAGAAGAGAGCTGGCTGCCTTGCTGTGTTGGGTATCGATCTGTAGAATGTTTAGCAGAGCCTCCGTGTGGACAGGTGTGGATTAGTAACTTGACTTTTGGGTGTTCTTGAGGTTAGTGAGTTGTATAGGTCAATGTCCATAATCGGTGGTGTTTATCGATTGTTCCTTTAGTTTTAGTAATGACGGACATGTGTTGCTTAATGCGTTGTGATGTATATGCCTCTTTTTATGTTCAGGCTGCTCGTGATTAAAATTTTTACAGTTTATGCATACGGGAGTTTTGTGTCTGAGCTCACAGTCTTTATAGCGATGTTGTCTAGCGCAATGACTGCATCTCTGCTCATCTGAGCAGTCACGAGCCAGGTGCCCGAAGCCAGTGCATTTAAAGCATCTGGTCACGGGTATAAAATCGTCCACATAGATATTAGCCCATGCGATAAAGATATGTCGTATCGAGATGAGGGTGTTCCGGGTTTTTGGGGACACGAGAGCACCACATGTCTACAGTTTTCCCTGTTATTTCCCTTTTCTAATGTAGTACTAACCCTGCTGGTATTCTGGACTTCTTCTATTTCGGCATTGTTCCATATTTTATTTTGTTCAGTCATCACACGGATGATGTCTTTGTCAGATACAGCGTTAGGGACATCGAGTAAGATGATGCGGGGTCTCCTACTTTCTGACATTTTACAAATTATCTTTTCACTCATTCCTGGCAGTGCCTCAATGGCCTCTTTTAATCTTTTTCCATCTGTCTCGTTTCCCACTCTGATGCAGATCCCCTCCGCTTTTACCTTCCTGACTGCCTTAACTGCTATGTGCAGTTGTTGTGGTTGGATGTTTTCACGAATTTCGTTAGTAACTTCCTCCATATTAGTTTTTTCCCCTCCTCATTCACTTTAGGATAGAGGAGGACAGCCTGGCTGCCGCTCGTTCCTTCTCTATACAGTTTTCTGTCCAGAGTCTGGTTAATGACTCTGGTTATGTTACTGGGCCGTATGTTTATATTTTTACTTGCCACGTGGGCGTAAGAGAGTGGTGCGTTACCACCAATGTCAGGTCTAGAATCCGCTTTCTGGTGCGCGCGCAATTCGCAAAGGATCCCTAATAGCTGACTCACACAGGAATGCAGCTGCAAGGTCCGTTCCCTGACTTTTTTTCTATCTATGCTTTTACATTAGAGCTGCAAGATTCTGGGATGAGATTCAGGATTCTATGAAGGTGTGAACCAGCTTCTTTGAAAATGGATTGCTCCAGCGAATAACCGAGAGCGACCGGGTTAGAGAGTATAATTTTCTCCCCAGGGTCCGAAGTGGCTGCCAAAGAGGAATTGGTAGTTTCCATCGATAAAAGTTAAATACGGTTGAGAATGGCAAGATAACAAAACAAGCGAAGTACCACACTTACTGGGGCGTGCGATAACTGCACAAGTAACAAGAAAACGAGCGAGCGAAACGAGGTCAGATAGGATGATCGTTGGACCACGTGGCAAGAACAATGACCTTTGTTCTCGGAGAAAATAAAACCGTGATATCTCGTAAAATAATTTACGGAATATAACAAAATTCAGCGGTTGAGCGTAGATCAAGATAGTCCGTAAAATGCCCAATGATTGAATCTGACGTCGTAATAGTAATGCCAAAAATCCGGCCGAAATTTGGCCAATAACAGTCGTGGTATCAGGAAAATTAATTTCCGGAGCGGGTCAAATCGTAAATCAGACGGACTGGCGTTTGATGGTAAATGAATTATCAAAAGAAATGAACCAATAGATTAAACAGAAAAACAGAGGTACACGTGCTACGTGAGAGAGACCTTTAGAGAGCGTGGGTTGACACGTGGACCCCGACACATGGTCAAAACAAAAAAAGCCGTATCTCACGAAATAAAAAATCGATGATATAAAAAGTGACAGCGATCGAAAGCGCTCGTCCTCCGCTATAAAAAATGTCCCAAACACTTATGTCTGAAACGTAGAACTGTCGATAAAACGATCCGAAGACAGAGCTGACTAACACACGTCCTTCCGCTACAGGTCGCCAACCTGAATATCCCAGTATTATATTCAAAGATCAGTTTTCGCGAATTGTCGAAAACAAATTACTTTCTAAATTCACAGTAAAGTCTCCAGTTTTATCCGTTAAAAACAATGCAAAATATATGGATTCATGTAATAAAAATTTATCGCAATGAACTTCCAAAGATAATGAGATTATACAAACACCAAACCGCACTCTACGAAAAATCTGGCACAAACTAATGCCTTGAAAATGCTCCTCTCCAGTGTCATCACGTGACTAAAAGTTTGAAAATAAACGCTAAAAGTTTTTAAAAATTCTTCCACAAAATCTGATGAATTTAATTAATACACAATAACTAAATCTGTTTAATAAAGATTAATAATTTATTATTATAATTATGCAAATTAGATATAAAAAAATCATTGCGCAAAATCTCCCGTGAACCATCAGATGACTGTTTTGTCACGTAGCATTGAAGCTTTTTTGTAAAACACTAAAAATTTAATATAATTATTTTAATTATCCAGTCAAATTTAAATAATATAAAATGTCTAGATCTGTTTAATAAAGATTAGTAATGTACTATCAATAATATGCAAATTAGATATGACAAAGATAACTGTGGGAAAACTTACTACAAGTTGATAAAAATAGCTTTCGGTCATGTGATCGTCCTATCATCAGATTTTGTAGAGTGCGGTTAGGTGTTTGTATATTCTCATTATCTTTTGAAGTTCACTACAATAAATTTTTATTACGTGGATCCATACATTTTGCGTTGTTTTTAATGGATGAAACTGAAAATTTTACTATAAATTTAGATAGAAAAGTTGAAAAATAATTACTTTTTCGACAATTAGAAAGAATTGATCTTTGGATATAATACTTTCAAATCCTTACTTTAGATATAAGTAGAAATATGTATTATTGGACTACTAATTTATTTGTGCATATAATTATCTAGTTTCTAATTTCGAATAATTGTTTTTTAGTGTTTATAAGCATGTTATTTAGACATGTCTGTCAATTTAGTGCTAAAATGTAGAATACATCAAAGAAGAATACAAAGCTCAATTAGCAAGTAGTCCCTTTATTTACAAATTAATTTGTTGGTAGATTTTTTTACATTTTAAGTGTAATTAGTTGAAACTAAACGAATGTAAATATAGAAAGTAGAATATAGCAAGACTAATAGATAAAACTATTATCATGTATTACTCAATCAGAAAAGGTAAGAAAAATTTATGCTTTTACAATTTTTTTTTTTTTTTTTTGATAATTATAGTTCAGTGTTTATATCAAAAATAACTTTCAGTTATATTTATAATCATATTTACAAATTATGTATAATTCAGCTTGATATAGTAATATATCATTCGAATAGTAATGGCACTTAAATATTTACAGGATTAATTGAAGTTTTTCGAATTTTGTTTGATGAAAGTGAGGAAGGCAAAAGTATTGACAGTTGTATAATGAACTAAATTTAAGTAAATTAGTTGAATTTGTATGTTTCGATCTAGTTTCTTCGTAATATTACGATATACGAACTTTTGATTTTTAAATTGTATTATACTAAAAATAAAGTTTTATGTAATACTCCTATACAATGATGTATTTATAATGTTTCTGAACTAAATAATACTTATTAAATTGACATCCAAGCTTTACAAAGTACTATGAATATTAGAGAAGACCGTTTTACTATAAATTGCTACGTCTTACTCTAATGTTGGTTTTACAAAAAGTAGGTCAAACAAGGACCGTTAGACTAATGACGTAGGCTGTTTACTTCTTCAGGTTGTATCGATGCTCTCGCGATAGCGTGATTTACAGAAGTCACACCTACTTTTTTCTGACGCGAGCTAATTAGGAATATTAATTTTTTTAACCAATCAGATGATAGCGGGAGGTTTACATTCGAGTTATGTCGATAGATGGCCGTCTAAAATTTTTATATTTATTTTACTTTTCTCCCTTTATTGTAATTTCTCGACAACTAAAGGATATTTGAAATAAAGTTGGATAATCCAACTAACCGTAAAAATTCTACAACTTTACGAAATGGTCCAGATATTTATATGAATATTTTTGCGGCTATATACGTCGCTCACCACTGCCACACAATCGCCTTTCACGTTTATATACGTCGCTCACTATAAAGAGGTTAAGGCTTTTTCGTTATCAGTAAGGGAATGGCGAAACTTTCCGATTGATAGATCAAAGTTCACGGGGTTTCCTATAGAGCTATATTATTTTTACGGCTTATTTTTATGCTTATAAAGATAAAACATGCATGGAAACAAAATTTGAATTTTATTTAAAATGTTACTCAGAATAAAAAAGTTCCAATTTGGGCAAATTAATACTTTTCATAAGAATTTTTCTAAATGGCATATCGAAATAAATATTGAAAGCATTTGGTACACAGAGCATCTGGTCAGCGAGGACGACCGAATTGTACGTCATCATCTTATGTGTTGACGTAAATATACAATTATTAAACAGAAACAATTGAGATGTAACAAACTTCACCCAAGTAAAAATTTATAACAGTTTAGATGAGGATCAATATTTTCTTTACAGTTTTTTTTTTGGGAAATGTAAGTTTGGTTCTGGAAGTGGTACTAACAAAACTTTTACCTGTATTATTGTTCTCTAAATTTCATTTATCTGCACCAAATTTGATGTTTCTGATTGAGTTATTAATAACACAGAGTAATATGTTAAAAATGTTATTATTAATAAATAGACTTTCTACTTATTTAATTCATTCATAAGGAAAAAGGGCAAATGGTTCGCATACCAAAAGTCCAAAAGATCCCACTGTACTTTTACCCGTTTTTTTTCAACATTTAGACTTTATAACAAATTACCGTTACTTTTTCAGAAGAAGTAGAGATCAGATATGTCCAATTTGGTTGAAGCACTCTGTCATAATCAGCTCATTTTGAATGTATTTGCATAGACGTACCACAAAAATATATACTTCAGTAACCACCATCTTATAAGTTTCTGAGTGAATTTTTAATTTAAGAAAACTAACGTTTTCGATCTATTCCATAGATCATCTTCAGGTTTAAACTGACAAACAAAAATAATTCCATAGAATGGAATACAACATATTTAAATTCAAAAAAACCAACAACGGAGCAACTAATTAAAATGAGAATTAAAGCGTAAAAAATACACAAATGTAAACTAACAAACACATAACAATTCCAAAGTTATTAGTACATGCTAACATCATTTAACTTTGTGTTAGGCGCGCAGGGAAGTTGAACACGGCGGGGCGCGCGGGGTGTACGTGCACCCCGCGTGACTAAAGGTGTTACTGAAAAAATCAAAATTTTTTTCGCGATTTTTTCGTTTTTGACGTTAGTGGGATTGTGTTTCTGATGTATTAATCAACAATACTACTTAAAATATATCTGTTTTATTTATTTATAACGAAAACGAAAAAGTATTACGTTTCGCGAATTTTTCAGGAAAAAAATCGTCAACTTCAAAAGTCTATTTTTCAAACTGTAAACAAGTCTGTTGCTATCTAATCGTTGAATCGTATTCCCGTATGTGTTTTTTAACTGTTCCAAACATTAAATGCTTTGTCACAAACCCCGGGCCAAAAATATTTCAGTATTTTCAAAAGTACACCCCCTGAAACTCTACAGCGACTAGAGATAAAAAGGCGAATTATTGCCAGATAACATCGATAGTTAACTTCTTTTACACTGTAATTGGTTACTTTCTTTGTCTGTTATTACATCCACCAGTAAAAACAATTGTCGGTAAAATTCCCGCGAAATGCCACGCCCCCGCAGACTACCACTTTGACTTATGTAAACAGTCGCTATAAAATCGCTTGTTTTAATCGTTTTTTTTACTTCTAATTTGGTTACGAGAAATTTTCTGGCGTTATTCAGACAAATAAACATGTTTTCAGGACCATTTAGCAATAAATATTTCCAAAAACGCCATTTTTCAAACTTTCAATGCTAAGTCTATGGGACACTTTTTTCCGTTTATTGGCCTTAAAAATCTTATTTACACGCCTTCTATGGTCTTATTCGTCATTTGTATTATGACTGATTCGATATCAAGCAATGATCGTTTTTTCAGTACACTAACTCGGGTCCACCCCCTCCAATGGTCGCGCTAAAAAAACTTCCGCCGTTAGGCGCGCGGGGTGCAGGTGCACCCCATGCATTTTGCTGTGTTTCTTTTGTAAAAAGTTTTTTTTTCCTGGAATTTTTAACATTTTCAGTGCAATCTTCAGTACTTTGAAGGAAGGTACTGAGGGGATCATTTTTGAGCATTCATTACATGAAAATTAACAGATAATAAAATATTAAGGTTCTCCAAATACGAAACACATCGCAAATTATGAGCCATTTGTAAGCCTCTTAATTGTAAATTTCCAAGCTGACGGTAATCCCTCAGCTTCCCTGGCGTTAATGCATCTATTGTCGAGTCTACTCTTGTATATTTCTATTTTTTTCGCCGTCTTTGCTAAAGTTGGAGAATATATTTGTCTGACGATTTCCACCTCTTCCCATCCAATGACGGATCCTTCGGCCCTGGCCATCTGTGCCAGAACCGTTGCGTTCGAACTTTTCCTTACATCATATTTGTGTTCTTTGACTCTAACATCTAGGTTTCTCGTTCCGATATACTCCTGTTTTAATCCTAATTGTTGGTTTTCATAAGGGATCTTATAGACTCTAGCTTTATCCTCTTTCTTAATTTTCCTTTTATCAGTTCTTCAAATTTTGTAGAAGTTCACAAAATTATAAATATAAAATTGTAAAAATAATAATAAACAACAGAAATTAACACTTTCAGCAAGAGCCGCATGTAACTCAAGAGGGGCCGCATTTGACCACGTCTGCTATATAGTGACAGGAGAATGATTGGTTAATGTTACCTTAGGATCCAAAATGGCGGCCAGGGAACTTTTTTCCTACTTCGGAGACTTCAACGGGGAAAAATTTTTCCCTGGAGTCGAGACGTCGACGACGTGGGGGTTTTTTCCCCATACAGTTTCTACCCTGCGTTCGAAGTTACCGAGTATTCTGTAACCTCGAAACAGAGACGGTGTTGTGTAAATTTGCGACGGTAGAGGGAGCCTTTTCGTGACGTCGTGCGAGAGTAAAATCGGCGGGAAATTCGTAGGGGTGTTACGAACGAATATGCAAATGCATGATCTGCGACGTGATTTCTGTTCATTTCTAGGCAATTTTATGCAAATCGACTAGTTTCCTGTTGGAATCGTTTACTGCTGTGTTGCGACGAATTGCGTATTGGATTAATTGCTGTGTTTTTTTTTCGTAACGATATTTCATTTGCACACAAATTGCTATCGGTGAATATTTATTATTATTAATTCCTCCAGTATTAGTAAGTATTGTTATTTCTTTTATTACAATTTAATCCTAAAAGTTAGAGAACCAAGTAATCAGAAATTAAGGAAAGACCGTGTTTTTTTCCTCTCCTTACCTCCCCGCGTTTAGTTTATTGCCAATTGTTCGATAATGACTAGTTTTGCCGATTTGAGTTGCAACGACGAATTTTGGTCGAGATGCACTTCCCGTGATTTCTACAAGTTAACGGAAGACGACTTTTCGGAGCTAGGTTTGCCTCCCCGTATCGATAACGCATCGAATTTTGCTGTAAAGTTAAGCATACAGCTGACCGAATCCGTTTGCATTCATTGCGATGAAGATAAGAAATGCTTCATATGTCAGGTGAACGACAGATCAGAGAACACTGTGAATTGGATCGTTTGTAAATACGTGAATTCCGGCAGTACGATAATAACGGACGAATGGAAAGGATATATGCACATTGACGACATAGAAGGAGTAGCGGTCGAACATAGAACAGTCAACCATTCGAAAAATTTCGTCGACCCCCAAACAGGAGATCATACTCAGAATATCGAACAATCGAAAAGTGAGTAAAAAACTCCTCTTTTTGTTGTTTTTTATTGTTTATTTCGGTGAAAAAATCCGCGGAGTCTGCAGAGAAATTCGAGATGGCGGCCGGAACCGCGGCCATCTTGAATGCAGGGGAAAATTTTTTCCCCGTCGCAGTCTCCGAAGTAGGGAAAAATTTCCCCGACTGCCATTTTGGATCCTAGAGTAACATTAACCGAATGATTGTATTCTGGTTTTATAACAAATGTTTATAAAGTTTATAAAGTATGCGTAAAGATTGACATTGTTGATAAGACTACTCTCTTTTATTGGCCAAGTATAACCTTCTTTATTGGTTATTGTTCATTGCTCATTTCTAATATTTTCATATTTAATACACTCAAATAAAAGGTGTGTTTGAGTTTCTCTGTCTCCGCATATTTCACAAGTGCCGTCGTTATTATGATGGAATCTATTGTTGTACTCTGCAAAGTCACCATGTGCAGTCATGAATCTTGTGTATTTATTATAAAATTCTTATTTTTTATTCACTGGTGAACGTCAGGTAGATATTCAAAAGTTCTCTTTCTTTTGTTGATTCCTCTTTTGCCATCTTATTATATATTTGTTCATTATTTCTCTTTTTATATATTTTTCAGATAATTTCTTATATACTACTTTTGTGTTTGAGCTACTTGCCTCTTTTGCTAGTCTACTCGTTCGTTTCCAGGGTCACCCATATGTGCTCTTACCCAGCTAAAAGATATATCGTTCTTCTTTGCTAAGATATATTTTCTAATATTGTCGATAAATTCATGTTTGTTATCATCGTCATTCAATGCTTTTAATACGGAATTACTATCTGTGAAATTGTCATTGTTATATTTTTCGGTTAATGTTACCTATGGTAGCCAAGATGGCGACGGGGAAATTCTAGAGGCCGACGGGGAAATTCTAGACCGCGGTGGGGAAATTTTTTCACTCTCCGTTCGAGATTGCGACCGCGATTACGTCATGATTTCGTCATCAACTGAAGATATCCGTAGAGGGCGCTTTGATTCTTCGAATTGCGTGTTATCGGAATTATGCAAATTTTTCCTCCGAGTATGAGTGGGCGTCTTGTCGTGCCGAGAGATTTCGTTGGGTTTTTCTTACTTCTGGAATTTTTCTATTACGAGGTAATTTGTAATGTTCTTAATTTTATTTGCGAATTTAGGCTGTTGGAAAAGTTGTTTATATTGAAAAGTAGGCTAAGCGTTTTCTGTGATTTTTGGAATAGATATTTCGCAACCGAGTCATGGCGGATTGTGATTTAGAATCGGACGGATTTTGGAAACAGTGTACTGGACGACGTTTTTATCAGTTAATCGAAGCGGAGTATTCCGAGTTGGGATTAGACGAAAGAATTGATGGCGGACTGAAATTCGCCGTGAAATTAGGCCTCCAACACGCCGAGGAAGTTTGCGAGGAATGCGGCCAAACATGCAAATTGATTTATCGCAGCGACCGGAATTCTTGCGCGATGCGTTGCCGAAAATGCAGGCGGAATAGTTCGGCTTTCGATGGAACGTTCAAAGGGAAATGCGGCAATGTTTCGTGGGCCAAGCTGTTGGCATTCATATGGCACTATATTGGTTTAGAGTGCACGACGAGTAATTCGGCAATTTCCTCGGGCGTTTCTAAAAAGGCAGGAATAGACTGGGCTAACCACGTACGTTTCGTTATGTTAGTGTCCTTACACAATCTGACATCGTTTAAAATAGGAGGCGTCGGCAAAACAGTGGAAATAGACGAAACAGTGATATGTAAACGAAAATACGAGAAAGGAAGAAAGATGAAAAGCACTAAATGGGTCGTCGGAGGTTTGTGCCGGGAGGACAAGACTTGTTTTATATGCCAGGTTAATGACAGATCTGAAATAACTCTCAATTGGATCATTTCGAAATACGTTAACTCCGGCAGCTCAGTGTTCACAGACGAATGGAAGGGATATAACCACATCGACGATTTAGAAGGTATAGAAATTTCTCATAAAACAGTAAACCACTCTGAAAATTTTGTCAACCCGATTACAGGCGTTCATACTCAGAATATCGAAAGATTGTGGGGTCACTTAAAAAACAAGAAGAATTTGCCGAAACATTACACAGAAGATTTGTCGGATTCGTATATGTACGCATTCATGTATAAGAAGTATCACAATTGGACGTTAAAAAATCCCGGCGAAAAATTCCACACCTTTATCAAACACGTCAGAATGATATTTCCCGGTCGCGGAAAAGTACCTAGTTGGAAAGAACCGGAGACCATTCCGGCCGCTCCCGCACCTATTGCCAAGAAGAAAAAGGTGGAAAAAAACGAGAACATTGTTAAAAGAAAAGCGCAAAAGAGATCCTCTTCTCATGCCGGAGAATCAAGTTCAGTCGACGGGAAGCGAAGAAAAAGAGGAAAGGCTCAGTAACAAAGTAAGTGCTCTTGTTTTTTCGTTCGTGTTTTTTAGTATTCTTAATATAGACCGTCGGGTAGAAATAACCTTCACGTCGCCGTTTAAATGTACGGTAGAAAGAAAAAATTTCGCGGTCGCCGCGTGCAATATACGGGGGGGGGAAAAATCCCTGCCGCCGTCTAGATTGTAGGGTAGAAAAATTTCCCCGTCGCCATCTTGGATACCATAGGTAACATTAACCTATTTTTCATGTTGTTGCTAATCCAGCTTACAGCCCGTTCTATGGCTACGAGTTCTGCCTGATAATTTTTGCTTCTTTTATCTAGTTTGATTTTCCTGTTGTATTGTTCTCTATTATCTGAAATATATATATATATATGCAGCTCCTACTTCTCCTGGGGTTCTTGAGCCATCCATATAAATTCTATTTTTAGTTAATAGGCTATATTCTTTTATTTGTATCTTTTTCCACTCATATCTTTTCAATTGTTGATATCATTTGAGTTGATATTCTATTTCGTCATTCTCTGTTAGTATTGCCTGATATGTTATTTTTTCTTTTAAAATTCTTTGAATATCCCTCCTTTGACTTACTTCTACGTCCGTTGGTAGGAGACCTGCCATTCAGTGGCGGAGCGTGGGTGTCAGCCACCCAGGGTAGAGGAAAATTTCGCCGCCCCTTATTTAGGTATTTTTACAAGATATTATTATTTATTGTAAAATTTTGCCGCCCTCTATAAGTGCGGGCCGCCCCTGCCGGGCCGCCCCTGCCGCCCCCACTACGCTACGCCACTGCTGCCATTACACATAACGTGTCATTGGACATGGTTTTCTATGCACCTGTTATTCGTAGGAGGAATTTGCGTTGAAAGCTTATTATTTTTCTTCTCATATGAGTCATTTCTGCTCTATTTCCCCATACTTGAGCCCCATATGTAGTTATTGGTATCACTACGCCTTTGTATACTTGAGTCAGTGCAGTACCTCCTGTACTCCATTCTTTTTTTGCCACTTTGGTAATTTTTTGAAAAAGTTTACCAACTTTCTTTTTGACAGATTCAAGGTGGGCATTCTATGACAATTTGTTGTCTATTGTCATAGCTAACTATATCATTTGATTAGAACATTTTATGTTTTTGTTTTGCATTTTTATCGTTGACTGTTTTTTATCCACTTTGCAAATCGTAAATGCGATGGCCGTAGTTTTATCGGGGTTAAACTGTAATTTGTTTCTCTTTCCCCAGTTCGCTATCCTCTCCAATATGTTACTACATTTTTTTTCGATTTGCATCCGACTGTTTGCTGAGCAAACCACCAATATATCATCTGCGAACGTTGTTATTTTCGTTTTTATTACAGGTATACCTCGCCTTATGTCAATAATTTGTTCCAGGAGAGGCGACGTAAGTCGAGAAACGACATAAGTCGAATTTACTTATGTAGTTACGACGTAAATCAAAACTACGGTGGAAAACGCCAATAACGAGCACTTAAAGACCGCTAAATAAGACGACAACACAGAAACACTGATGTTTTCATGTTTCGTTCTCTAGGATTTATGATGATTATATTAACATTTACTGTAAATGTACATATTTTAATTTGATTTTATGTGCTTTTAACGTTTTTCTAGTGATATTACGACTTCAATATTTGTGGCAGACAGCTGTATAGTCGAATAAAATGACTTAAACTTGATTTTTATTTTTCCATATACTTTTTTGACAAACGACGTATAATCGAGAACGACGTAACTCGAAACGACGTAACTCGAGGTATACATGTATTGTCTCAGTATTTAAAAAATCATTTAGTAGGATGGACCAGAAAGTGGGGCCTGAGTACGATCCTTGTGAGCATCCCATTGTCATTGTTTTTTCAATTTTCATGTCAGCATATTCTATGAATGCTGTTTTGTTATTTAAATAATCACATATTAATGAATATATATTACAGGGACAATAGATTTCTTCTAATTCTTTGTGTAGGAGCGGCCACCATGCACTATCAAATGCTCCTGCTATATCTAGACTGAGAGCTATTGTCCATTTATTATGTTTTCGTGTTTCTTCAATATCATTAATTACTTTAGCGATGGCGTCTTCCACTGATTTTGCTTCTTGGAATCCATATTGATTTTCGTTTAGGTACTGTCTGAAATTTAGCCAAGTTGTGATGCAGTATATGATAAGTTTGTCAAGAACCTTGTCCATTACTGGTAACAATGAGATTGATCTATAGCTTTTAGCTTCCAATAGGATAAATTGGCTTATTTTTCCCTTTGTAAAGTGGCAGAATTTTAGCTATCTTTCAAGAAAAGATTGCAAAGTTTAAGCAAGTATTGTGTATATTTTATGCATAAGAACAGGATCTTTCATATTTAGTATCTTAACTATTTCTATTGTAATATAATCGTTACCTGGTTCTTTCCTGTTTTTAAAGGTCAATATTATCCATGTTATTTCCTCCTTAGTAAATTGTGGCGTATGTGTTTCGTTTGTATGAAAACGTATTGCTTCAAATAGTGTTTTCTGTTCAAAAGTATCCTGAGATTTATCATCAGTTTTAATAAATTCCTGTAGTAATATCTTTAGACATTCCTCTATATCACTGATAATATTTTCATTTTTATTTTTTAATTCTGTTAGTCGGAACTTTTGTTTTATTTTCTTCGCTGAAATTTTATATATTAATTACCAGGGATCATTCGCGCTTTGTTGACAGAATTCATTCCAGCTTTTTTCCTTCGTCTCTTTTATAAGTTGTTTATACTGCCTTTGCTCTATGAGATAGTCTTCTTTGAGATTTCCTCTTAAATTTTGATCTTTGCATTTTGCATAATGTCTACGCTTTGCCCTAACTTTACTTTTAAGGGTGGTCAGTTCTGCATTCCACCATTTGACAATTCTTTTTCTTTCCTCACAAATTGAAATGTTTTTATCTATTTGTTTTATTTATTATGTTTATGAGATTTGTAATTTTTTCGTTAACCTGTTCTTCATTCTCTATGTTTTCCAATTCTTGTTTGTGAGGTCTGATTTCGTCGTTTATTCTTTTCCATTTTTGATATTGTACTTTTTTATACCTATATTTTAAATATTTGATCTATTTCATACGTGATGTATCTATGTTCAGATAGACTGATTTCATTGTTTACTTTTCAATTTTTGACTTTGTTCAGTGCAATGCTATTAATAATTGTTATATCTATATTAGAACTTCTATTTGTACTTTTGGATGTACTAGGCATGTTTGATTCATTTAGAAGAAATAAATTTTGATGATTTATGAATTTTTCCAACTTGTCACTTCTGTTATCTATATTTTTTCGTCGAACCAAACATACGAATGGGCATTGCTTTCTCTTCCAATAATAATTGCATGGCTTTGATCGTATATTGTACACAAATGTTGTAATTTTTCTAAGTGGGTATTGATATTTGTCTTCATTGGAAAGCATATATTATAGATTATCCATTTTTAATCTTTGTCTCTTAATTCGATAGTAGTCATAAATTGATCACTATAGTTGGTTAATAACATACATTGCATATTTTGTTGTTTATAATTGTTATGGTCCATGGTGTTTCCCCATTGCTCGAATAAAGTACCTGTGTTTTGAGTGGCAAGCCCATAGGTTTGTTTGCTTTGCAGTATGGTTTTTGTATCAATAAGGTATCAAGATTTTTTAGTTTATTACCTACAATTTGAGATACAGCATTTATTCCCCTCCCTACGTTAATCTGTAAGCATTTTAAAGTTTTACTTTTTAAATGATTCATAGCTCTGTTCTTATTTAGAGAGATAATTTCCATAATTAATTTTCATGTTAATTTTTCTGATTATTTTTTGCTTTTCCTGCATTTGTCACTTATTGCCTTATGGGTATGGGTGTCATTTTTACATTTTATGCAATTTGGGGTTTTATCCTTATTTGTGCATTCATTGTATTGATGTGCATTATAAATAATAAGTGTGAGAACCGGGGGCGAAGTCGTATTTCCTTTTTCCTGGCAACAAGTCGTGAAACCTGCCCACTTGTCAAGGATGGCTGTTTACATTTTGAGCCGAGGGATCAGGACTCTTTTTGTTTGGCGAGTGGAGGGAAGGTGAGAGGCGTCAACAGTAAGGCGTAGCCAATACACGAGTAAAGGAGGACATTATTTAACAATAAAACAACGATTTATTGTAAATAACTAAATTAACGTTTACAACTCTAACATCTAAGTTTCCTAATACATGTAAGGGGGCCTAAGAGAAAGTTTACATTACCAAATTTCATACCTCTTAGACGATTCCGGGTAATCGGTTTGTACTACTTCCTGTTCACGGCACTAAGATATATATAATTCGTGACTGCGACGGTTAGGATTTCGGAGAGGTTCAGCAATGTGGACAGTAGATCTCTGTAGATTTCATACTGCAATGACCTTAGGTCATTGCAGTATGAAAATGAGTGCCTGGATAGAGGAATATTTACATTCAGAAAGAAGGGTTATAAAAATTCACACGATCCCGTTTGTTTTGACGTCGTTAATCTTGAGGGGAGGAAAATTAAAAAAAATTGATAAAAATTTCGGATCTCACATAAGGATATTTTTATATTGGGTTGGGGAAAAAGAAATTTATTATTTTTACGTTAATTTCAAGATTTTATTTAACATGCTTCGGATTGTCTGATTTGGGTCAAATATGCACCGTTTTGTTTTATGATTTGTTGCCATTTTAAAGGTAACTTCATAGTACCTCTCTCATAGAAACCCTGGTCCCTATTGCAGAAAAACTCAACTAAGCGATTTTCACAATCTTCTCTTGATGCCAATGTTTTATCACTAAGGAAGTTTTGGAATGATAAAAAAATTGTAATCGCTTGGTGCCAGGTCTGGACTATAAGGTGAGTGAATCAAAACTTCCCATCCAAGCTCCCAGAGTTTCTGGCGAGTCACTATAGATGTGTGTGGCCTGGTGTTGTCCTGATGAAAAACAACACTTCCTCCGTTGGCCAATTTTGACTCAATTTTGATCAATTGCTAGCTTCAAACAGTCTAATTGTTGACAGTAAAAGTCTGAATTTAATGTTTGACCATATGGAAGTAGCTCATAGTAGATGATTCCTTTATAGTCCCACCAAACAGAGCAAAACCTTCCTGGCCGTTATTCCTGTTTTCGCCACCGTTTAAGCTGCTTCACCACACTCTGACCACGATCGTTTTCGCACAATATTGTCGTATGTGACCCATTTCTCATCCCCAGTCACCATCTGTTTAAGAAACGAATCGATTTTCATTCCGTTTGGCCAAGGCTTCGCAGATAGAAATTTGATTCATCATATTTTTTTGCGTCAATTCAAGTGGCATTCAAACATCGAGCTTCTTTTTGAATCCAGCTTTATGCAGATGGTTTAAAACTGTTTTGTGGTCAATCGTTAGCTCCTGGGCGATGTTACGACTGCTAACATGCCGGTTTACTTCAATCATTTCCATGATTTTATCGACATTTTCAACGACGGGCCTACCTATGCCAGGTGCATCTTTAACATCAAAATTACCAGAATGAAATCAACGAAACCAAAATTGTGTGTAATTGGCTGTGACAGTATCGGGACCATAAACATCATTCACAATTTCAGCCGCCTGGCTCGCATTTTCACCTTTATCAAAGCAAAATTGTAAAACATACCAAATTTTTTCTTTGTTAGCTTCCATCTTTTACACCCTATAACACAACTAAATTGACCAATCAAAAAACTGTAAAATAATTTTTTTTAGTACGGAATGTCACTTTTTCAATGAGCACAAGTCTGAACTTGTTTGATCAATACTTTACGTCAGGGATAGGCAACTTGCGGCCTCCGGGCCGCATGCGGCCCGCATTCATATATTTTGCGGCCCGCGACGCATAAAATGTGAATAAATATATCAATTTCCCAGCTTAAGGAAGTATGCAGAAAAAATTCAAACGTTATTTTCACAACTTATGTATATGAATAGTTTTTCCCACAATGAATTTAGTAAAAATTAAAACAAGAAACCGGCTAACAGACACATCGAAACTAATTTAAAACTAGCAGCGACGAATATTTAACCAAATATTTCAATATATTACGTTTACATCAGTTCCAGAAGCTAAATTAAGTATACCTATGCTAATTTATAATTATATATGAATAAATAATTCTGATTCACCAACATTTTTTCTTCTCTTTCTCTTGTATGCGGCCCGCATCCGTTCAAAAGTCTTAAAATGCGGCCCTAACATAGAAAAATATTGCCCATCCCTGTTTTACGTGATATGTATCACTATGGCAATTAGCGAAAAATAATGGATTTCTTTTTCCCCAACCTAAATATCATTGTATTGCTGTTGCAGACAAATTGGTCCCTTTACAATGATACTCTAACCTCCAATTACAACCGTAATTACATTTTTATTTATATAGTGTTACTCAGTTTTCATCTGTTTTACTGCATAAATACAGATATTTTACCAACAAAAATTATTCTAACTTTTATAGTAACTTTATTTGTTTTATTATTTATATTTCTACAAAATTTTATATTTTTCAAATTATTATATTTTCACAGCTGAACTAAATTCTTCGTACAAATGGATACTGGCTGCGATAAAGGTACAGTTCACAACGTAATTAATAACACCAATATACCTGTTAAAAATCTTGCTATTGGTTTTTCAGAAACCATATCTTGTTACTCTAGATGAATCTGGGAATGAAATGGTAGGAGGACATCGATTTCGAGTCATCAAAGTTCTTCAAGAAAAACTAAAATTTCGGTACTGTTAATAATCGTTTTTTCGAAAATTATTTTATTATTTATATTTACAAAAAAGTAACATATTGAGACAATAAATAAATTAAATAGTTTTAAATATATATGGTAATGAGTTGAGAAACTGTGTCACTTTCTTTGCATGAAAAAAAAAACGTAATTTATTAGGCACATCTTCAATCGTACATTATCTTATTTGACATACAAAGAGTTTTTGGATGAACAAATTTGCAAGAAAATACATCAAACCGATTCTGCTCATATCGACTGATACCGAACCGTTTATAGCCTTTATGGAGATCAGGATTTGATTTAGGCATTTCAAGCCCATAAGCTGAACTCTGTCTGAGGCCCATTACCAAATCCTTTACAATTTTAAAAGCCAATCAGAAAAAGAAGACGAATGACATATTATTTTTAACAATAACTGTTTTATTGTTAAAATATATTTGCAACATATTATAAAATAAGATACAATTTAAAAGATAAAAAATTAAGTATATTTTCTTGGTTTGTATAAGAATATTTTATTACAGAATTAGACATTATTTTTGTTTTTTGTATATATTTTTGAGGCCCCTTCAGACTCAAGACATTAAGCTGCAGCTCACATAGCTTCCTTGTAACTCTTTCCCTGATGGTGATTACTGTTATTCGCGTATTACGGCCATATTTTTATTACATTATAAATGGGACATTAGTTTATCACCGAGAACCGAATATTTTCTTCATCTGATTGTATAAATCTCTCTGTGTAAATGACGGCATTGTATATTTTCTAACATATTAAAAAACAAGGAAATATATTGTATGCTTTTGATGAAATAAGGGAATACTTTAATGTGGGATAAATTGTAAATTTAGCACTCAAGAGAAATACACTTCTGTTATCTGTTCTGTTTTGGGATCAACCACTCGCAATCAAAAGTTAATGGATGCAATGTAGCCGCATTGTTATTATTTTTGTTCGAGCTCTTTCTTGTTTGCCTATCTCTACAATACACTTGTAAGACGGTTGCGGCTAATTGGTATATTTCTTAAATGGATTATTTGGTCATACGTCTTGCATGTAGTGTATATATAAACATATCCTAATTGCGTTTTTCGTTTCTCCAATTTTATACTCAATGAAGACAGTACCATATTTTGGACATGGTCTTACATAAATTCTGCTGACTGCTGACTGCTTTACATATGTAGGTCTTGTTGAACAATGTTCTTCAAAAGTTATAAATACAAAATATTTATATTGATAGTTTTTTGATATAACGTTGTTATTTTATATGAAAGATTAATTTTTTGCATAAAATTAGCTATTACATTGCTAAGCCAGTGGACGATTACTTCGGAATATTAAGCAAAAATGGAACATGGACCGGAATGATTGGGAAAATTGCCAGACAAGTAAGTCAATTAATTCTTAAAGAACTATACTAATACCATTGCTTTATTATAATTACTAAGCTATCGATCCAATTAACCTGCTAATAAAAGATAAGTACAGATAACGCTGATAACTGGTGTTGTCAGCAATTTTTTCATTATATTATTTTTACATTACAATAAAGTGTCAATCACTTTGTGTTGAATACCAATGTGCAAAATTAATGGGGTGCTAAACTGTTTTCTAAAAACAAAAATTTATTTTTTAAAAAAATGGATCGTTGCCATCAAACGAGAAAAATAAAAGACTAAATATTTATTTATAGTGAGAAGGTACATTTTCGTTTTACGTTTAATCAGCATTGCAAGAATAATTATTATGGCAAGTGTTATAGTAATTATTTTTATAAATATTAACTTATTTATTTTCTTAGAAAAAGTAAAAATTTGACAAAACTAATAAAATTTTATATATTGTTTTTATAATCACTATTTAATTCATTAATAAAATTACTAAATATTTTTATTACTTATACTATTATCTGTACATTTTGGAAATTGAAGAAGACAGTTAAAATATAAAAGATTGTCACAAAAACCGTATTGAGAAATGTTTTTCCTATAGAAAATTTTCAAATGTTTTTTATTTATTCATATTTTGTAAATATAATGTTTTTTTTTTAAAAAAATAGAGCGTGTTTGATAGATTTTAAAAAGTTGCATAGGTGCTAAATAATTTCTTGTATAAAACTATTATTCTTTTTAGTTATAATAGTCAGAAACTTTTAATGTGTACTAAAATAAATCGGCAATACTATGACATGTTTTAGTAGAAGTAAAAATAAAAATAATCAGGATCTAGTTCTAGTGCTTCGCATCATGTGGTTTTGATAACTACATATATTTTTCTTTCTTTTACATAACCGTTGTTCTATTTTGAAGATTAACATTTTTGCAATTAACACGATTTTCGACCTGGTCTGGAACCTTACAATTTTCATAAATTTCTTTCACAGAAACAGAAATTTTATTTACCTATAAAGTGCAAATATAATTATCTGTTTTATAAAAAGTTGCATTCAGCGCTGAAGATAGGGATGTCACATCTCTGTATAGGTTTAGTGTCGATATTGTAATTTTTCAAAATCCTTCATTGATATAACATTTGAATTAATTTCTATAATAAGCTTCTAACCTATACAAATAAGACTTAAAAACAAAACTATGAATTTTATTTTTATCAGTCTTATTTGCATAGCTATTTTAACTCACTGTTTCTAAATATCATTAGTAGATAGTATACATGTATAACTCACATTTCATAATAATAGTATTGGTATAAGAGACTCTGAGATAATTTCTTAAAAGTTTAACAAGTTATGACTTTTATTTTAGAGCCAGTCAATACTTTGAAAAAAAGATGTCGAGTAGAGGCAAAAATGAGGCATAATTTCAAAATCCCTGGACGGATTATGAGATAATGTGAATCCCAGAACCCTCAAGCACCTTTGAGCCACACCCATTTTTGATGCCGTTCGGATATCTCTTTCACATAATTTGAGCGAGGGTTTCTGAAAAAAATTGCTGTTTTATATATATTTTTATATAAGTGATTTAATATTTTAATATATTTATTTATTAAAGTTTATATGAGAGAATTAATATTTTAATATATTTATTTATTAAGTTATATGAGAGAATTAATATTTTAATATTTATTCAAAGTTTATATATTTTTAATATTTAATAATATATCAGAAAACTAATATTTATTTAATTTGAACCTTTTGACGCTTGGATTTTCGAAAAAAAACAAAAAAACGACAACTCCTGATGCTTGGATTTTTTTGTAGAATAATTTAAAATTGTTATATTTTTCTTAAATTTTGCACTAGAGAAACGCTTCTTTTTATTTTGTCTATAAACACATCCTTCTCTCTGATTATCATATTTGTTTTTATAATTAACAAGAAAAAAGTTTTAAAAAGACAAAAGTTCAACGTATTTTCATTTAAAAAAAACTAATTTAAAAAATTATATTGCTTAACGTACTGGTTACAAAGTTGAAGTGTTTCTGTGTCTAACAAAATAAACCACGTCATTATAGCTGCATTAGAACTGGAGATGTTTACGTTCAAAGTTGTGATTTATGACAGGGGAGTGTCAAACTACAGTGCAGTCATGGCATCGGCTGCCCGGTGAGATAAGCGATACTTATTTTTTATTATTTCCAATCATTTAAAATTTAATAAATGTTCGCAATATAATTACTTGGATTGGCTTTTAGTTTAGGTTGTCTGACTGTACACAAACAAAAGAGTTCATCTCTAGTAATAAATATTCTGGGAAACTCCATCTTCCTATAGTAAATCTATGGGAGATCTTCATGCAGTTAATTGGCTTTAAATTTTTTGTTTATATGCTTTTCACTCTCTAATTGGTCGTGTTAGAGTTAATAATAGTTCTGTAAACAGTGGGGGCTGATTCAGCCATAATATTATTATGTACAAAAAGTTTGACACATTGCACACCCATCACGCTTGTCACACTTTGCTTAGCGTTCGCTACAATGACATAATCGTTCCTGTCTCAGCTAGTGTTCTTGAATGACCGTTTGAACATCTGTTAGAGTTATTTGTAGCTCTGTAAACAGTGGGGACCGATTTAGCGGTAATGAATGTAATATATGAACTTAATTGCAGTTTACATTTCACAACGCAATGGGGGACCATAAAATCAGTAAATAAGTGAAATAAAGCAAAAAAATCATTCAAAAAACAACTTTATTTTGATTCCAACATATGAAGACCGAATAAATCGTTAAATACGTGGTATCCTATGACATGGTTTCTTGCAAACACAATACGTTTTATGACATGAGCCACAAGCTGTTAAACTTGGAGGCACTAAATGCATGCTTCACGAGCCTCAAGCCACAAGTCGTCTAATAATTATAGACAATTTAATGCATTTTTTAACCGAAAAAATTGCCGATTTATTTACCGTTCAATCGCATCATAAAAATATAAGCGTTATATTAATAATGCAAAATTTATTTCCGCGTAATAAAGTAATGAGAGATGTAAGTTTAAACACTCATTATTTGATATTATTTAACCCTTGGGATGCCTGGTCGGGTCTGTAAGGCCCGACTCATTTCCAAACTCATAAAATAGTTCATAACTATTTTAATACTTGCGTTAGAAACTTAAGGTTATTAGTAGCTTCAGTTCTCTTCATGCGCTTGCGATCCCCATAAAATTTTTAGTTCATCGCGCGATATCCTGCGAAAAAGACGTATTTAAATAAGTGCCGGGCCTCACAGACCCCACCAGGCTTGCGGCGTTGCAAAATTGTAAGTAATATTTTTTATGTAAAATTCGTATTTTTTGTGTTTGTTTGATTTTTAACACGTTTATGGTGTCAGTAGATAAACGTTTAAACAGTTACTGAGCGTCTGTAAAGAATGATCCAGATTTGTTTGCATGGAACATGCGAAATTATTCACTTTTTACCTTTCACTTTGTAAAACTCTTTATTTCAAAGCCGCAGTACCGCTAGGCATCACTGGGTTGGAAAACAGAAAGTATTACACTAGTTACATTGATGTCTTATCAACGATGATAAAGAAGTAATTATGTACAGATATACACCAGTGGGGAAGCCACAGTTGAGTGCACTGCATAAACTATTTATACATTGACGTCTTTTCAATGAGCAAAAGTATTATTATGTATAGTTTCAGTGGGGTATCGTAGTGGGGGCGGCACATTTAGGGGGCGGCAAAATTTCACAATAAATAATATCTTGTAAACATTTAAACCATTTCATTTCATATTTTTGTCGCACCTACGATTCGGACCGATTGAAATTAGCACGGAATTTTTCATTACTTATACCTATATAAGGGGGTGGAGAAATTTTCCTCCGCCCCGGGCAGCTGACACCCACGCTACGCCACTGTATAGTTTATACAGCAAATAAAATTTACAGCAACAATCGCAGCACCAACATGTCCTACAGTGATGTCTTATCACGAAATATAAACAGAAATTAAATGTACAAATATACAGCACGATGAAACTACATTAACATTGACAACATAATCAAAGCTGACGGTGATGTCTTAACAGAGATGATTACTCACAGCAAAACAACATACAGGGGTTATGATAACAATTCAATGCATACAATTAGTAATCTAAATTAAAAATATCTTCAAGACACAACACCACTGTCACTTGGCAATGGAAACTGTCTTCACAGCACCATACTTAATTAACTGTAGTCCTTCTGAAGTAAGAGGTGACAAGGTCCCTGAAAGCCTGAAAAAGGCTGTTGTCTTGTAACAGCACATGTAAGTCCTGAGGCCAGTTCCCACTGGACGGCAGCAGGAGAGAATGGCTCTTCGTTTGTCGTCCAACATCGGGCACTGCAACAAATAGTGCCTGGCACCATCTGGAATATTGCATAGTTCACAAATTCTGTTCAGTTTTTTTGTTGAACCTAAAGAAATAACTATTAAATTTACCATGTCCGGTGTAAAATTGTGTTGTTCTATGTTCAATATAATGATGATTACTAGCTGAGACTATGGGGAAAAAATCCCTTGTAATGCTGTTTGCCCGCAGGTTTCATGTACCCTGCCATAACTCAGTCGCTTTCTTCTTTAGACTGGAAATTATGTAGTTTTGGGGAGTTGCTGTATACGTAGGTGTACCGCTGGAGACAGATACGGTGCGGGCTAGCTTGTCTGCTCTCTCATTTCCAAGGACACCAGAGTGCCCTTTGACCCACACAACTGAAAATCTATTGATGTTTTTGGTCATTTCCCGGAGAATTTTGTTGACTATAGGATGGCCTGAAGTGATGAACCTGTGAACAGAATCTGTGAAGGAATCTGTGAACAGGTTGATGTTGGTATTACTTAACTCCTCATTACTCCATTTGACTGCTTTCAGGATTGCCCAAAGCTCCACCTGAAACGCAGAGCAAGTATTGCCCAGTCTATCAGAGTAATTATAAACTTCCAAGTTGCCACAATACACTACAAACGCACATTCAACCCCATCATTGTTCTTTGATCCATCAGTGAAGACACTGAAGGACTGATCTGGCCAGGGTTGACCTCTAATGTATGGCCAATCATAGGGAGGGACACAAGGGGTACAACTATTTGTGCTCTCGATATTGTAAAATATTACACCGTTTAAAAGGACGTTTTGGTTCTGCTTCAATCTCCATCTTTGTAACACAATCTCCAAATGTAATGTCACTGGGAGTTTGCTAGCAATAACTTGCAGGGCAGCAGTTGGAGCCGTCGAATAGGCTGTGCTAATACACAGCAGAGCCTCCTCTGGGCACTCAGAGGAGGCCCTGCTGTGTATTAGCACAGCCTAATTTTCTGCCAATATGGATTTTTCCTAACCCATCTGCCCAAGCACCCATCTGCCCAAGCAGGTGCAGCATAGTCAATAATGGGCAGCAACACTGAGTCATATATAATACTCATTATTTCAGGACACAATTCCCACTTTGACTTTGTTACCTTTGACAGTGCATTGAATATCTTGTTTGTCCTATTACATACATATTTGATATGGCGATCTAGCAAAGCTTGTGGCTAATGACAATGCCTAAGTACTTTAATGATGTTACAACTTTTACACTACTATGCCCCATATGTATCGTAGGTACTCTTCGATATAAATGTGGGGCTCTTGGCTCCGTAAAAATAATTCCCTTTGTCTTGTTTGAGTTAAATACTAGTTTGTTCGTTTTGCCCCAGTCCTTTATTTTTGCCAAGATGGAATTAGCCTTTACTTCTATTTCTGCCTGAGAGAAAGCCGCCACCAGTACCATTACGTCATCTGCGTACGCCACTGTCCAGTCATTTCCAAATTTTTCATTTAAGAATCCGTTGAATAGCAGGTTCCACAAAAATGAGCCCAATACTGAGCCTTGCAAGCAGCCACGAAAAATGTGTCTGGTGTATATCTTTGAGTCAACGCAGAGGGTAGATATACGGTCCTGCAGGTAACTCTGTAATATATTATATATATAAGCTGGGCACTTACTTTGTTGAAGTCTGAGGAGTATCATAGGCCACCAGGCCGAGTTAAAAGCTCTCGCAATATCCAAACTTAGTTCTAACACAGAGTGGTGGGTAGTTAGCAATTCTTTATCTTTAGTAATTACTGATAGAATAGTGTCTGTAGTATCATAACCATTGCGGAATCCGTATTGTTGCTCATGAAGATATTTATTTTTATCAATAAACCAAACTGTCCTGTTCAATATCAACCTCTCCAAAACTTTTCCCATAATGGGCAACAGAGAAATATTCCTGTAATCATGTGGCAAAGCAATGGGCGAGTTTCTGACTTTAGGTATGAGTACAAGTCTTGCCTTCTTCCAAGCCGTTGGGAAGATATTATACTGAAAGCAATAATTATAGATAACCAGAGAAATTTTTGGTCGATGTTCCCATATTTGCTTTACAATATCTGCCAAAATTCCATCGAGGCCTGGGGCCTTACGTAGTGCTAGTCTTTTAATTGCTTCATTAACTTCCAGTTCCGAAAAGGGTGGTGGACAAGGGCCCTGAAGAAAAGTTGCCGTCTGATTCCTTACGATTTGCTGTGTCGTGCTGTCCTCTGAAACAACGTCCTCGGGGCACAGGGTGTGTAGTAAAAGATCAATGGTATCTTCCATGTTTGCCTCTTTGCTGTCTATTCCACAAAGTCCTGTGAGACAAGTAGCAGTCTTCATTTTGGAAGCACAACTCTTGTAAATGAATCCCTATGGATCTGTAGACACCGGCGAGCAAAATTCTTTCCACAATAAAATTTTAGCTTCCTTGATAGCCTAGTTTATAGGTGGTTTGGTATTCCAAATAGCGTGATTTTAAGCTGTCTCTTTCATCACTCCTACAGTTTTGGTAATTTTTTCTATGTTGTCTGTTAATTTTCCTCATTTCAGCCTGTTTTTCATTCCACCAGGGGACACCATTTTTACAAGGTCTCCTAAGTGTGAAGCACTCATCACAGGCTTCAGTGATTAAATTAATTTGAGTGTTAATATATGCCACTGCCGAGTCCCTGTCACTTATTGTGGGCAGAAGGTCAATACTGTCATCCAAATAACGAAAGAAATGGTCCCAGTCTGCATTCTTAGTATTGTAAACCTTGTTGTTATTAAAAGGTAAGTTTCCAGTTGTACTGTGGATTTGGAATGTAATGGAATTATGATCAGAAAGAGTATCTGTTATGACTTGCCAATCATGGAATCTGTTCAGAATATCGGTCGAAGAACAGGTGATATCGATCCATGACTTCCCATTTGGTCCCTCAAAAGTAGGTGTAGAATCCAGATCATTGACACTAATAAGGTTGTTACCGGCCAAGAAATCCTCCACAGCCTCACCCCTTTGATCCAACTTCTCGTCCCCTCATGTGGGCGAGTGAGCATTAAAGTCTCCAGCGATAACTAGGTAGCTGTCTTTAACCCTCTTGCTCTCATGTAGCGGGGGTAGCTGTTTTACAAACCTGCACTAAAAGACTCGGGGCAGGTTGAAGGTCATTTGAGTGAATGTACTTGTATTATTTAAAAATTTCGTATAAAATCAAATTTTTATATTAGAAGCATGAAAAAAATATTGCTAGTACGCAAATATCAGTAGTTTTGTTTGGTATACTTTACATCCGCTTGTATTTTTTACTTTTTTCAAAAAAAATTCGTTTGTTTTGTTTACATTAACGACTTGTAAAATCGTGTCTAATCAAATCGCAGGAAAATCATTTAAACTCATATTTTCTGTTTGTCTATATGCTATTTAAATTAAGAATTTTGTTTTCTACATTTTCATATATATTATGTTTGTATAGTTATATATCTTCGAGTATTATTAGACATTATATGAAACAATCCCCTGACCTGTAAAAGCTGATTACGTGAATTTTTTATCATATTATTGATGACGTGAAATTTGTCGAATATTAAATTTTTTACTAGAGATATGACTATCAGTTTTTCTAAATATTATATTATTTAATATTTTCAACTTTTAGAATGTTAGAACTGATATATTTAATTTGTTTTTTTGTATGAGAAAGCTGATATTTTGGCTATTTATAACGTTGTTTTGAATGTAATTAATTTAATTTTAAGTCTAATTAATGTACTATCTGATAGTATACTATTTATTTACTTATATATTTACGTATTAGTATATTACGTTTATTGTTAATTAATTTTCATTTGAATTTTAATCTCATGTTTTTAAAGGTTTCTTTGTTCCTCAAACTTTCGATAGTGCTGCCACTTTTCGTACATTTTTACATTCACATAAGTTTTTTCATATACATCAGGCTCATTATAATATATAATTAGTTTATTTAATTAATCTGTAGATATTAATAACATATAAATTGCAAATTTTTAGCAATATTATAATTATTTTTTAAATTTTAGTTGTATAATATTCATTTATATATTTTATTTAATATGTTTTTAGTTTAGAGTATTATTAAATTGAAATTTCTATTTTATTACAGAAAGTTTTAAAATATAACGGTTAGGGAAATTTCTCTTTGTCCTTTTACTCGTCAGACTAGTTTGACGTAGTGGAAATAGAGTATTCACGTGGTCTTGGGTGGTGACGTATTTCGTGTTTCGTCATTATAAACAATAATTTTATTTAATTTTATATTCTTTCATAATTGTTTGAAATGGTTTTTCTTAATAGATAGATTAACATATTTTTTATAAATAAACTGAATTTATAATTTATATAATTTATTACTGTGTTGATATTTTCGAAATAATAAATTATTTAAACATCGAATCGACTCCGTTATTATGATAATTGTCTTTTATTGTTATTTTTTAAGAATGTAATCAAATTTTTTATTAATATTATTTTTTAAAATTTCGTATAAAATTAAATTTTTATAATAGAATTATCAAAAAAAGATTGCTAATATGCAAGTATTAGTAGTTTTGTTTGGTATATTATCCAATTGCTTGTATTTTGTACTTATTTTTTAAAAAATTCGTTTCTCTTGCTTGTATTAAAGACTTGAAATTTACTGCAATTTGATCTAATATAATAACCTATAAAATTTATAATTCCTGTTCAGCTATATGATATTTAGATGGAGAATTTTGTTTTCTGCATTTTTATGTATATTATGTTTGTATCATTATATATCTTTGCAAATTATAACACATTATATGAAACAATACCCTGACCTGTAAAAGCTCATTACGTGAATTTTTGATCATATCACTGATGACGTGAAATTTGTCGAATATTAAATTTTTATACTAGAAATGTGACTAACAGTCCTTCTGAGTATTATATTATTTAACATTTTTAACTTTTAGAATGTCTGAAGAGATATATTTAATTTTTTTTTGTATGAGAACACTGATATTTTCGCTATTTATAACGGTTTTTTGAATGTAATATATTTAATTTTAAGTCTAATTAATGTACTATCTGATAGTATACTATGTTTTTACTTATATAAGTATTAGTATATTACATTTATCGTTAATTATTTTCATTTGAATTTTAATCTCATGTTTTTAACGGATTTTTTGTTTCTTAAACTTTCGCTAATGCAACCACTTTCCGTACATTTTTACATTCATATATATTTTTTCATATACATTAGACACACTATAATATATAATTAGTTAATTTGATTAATCTGTAGATATTAATAACATATAAATTGCAGATTTTTAGCAATATTATAATTATTTTTTAAATTTTAGTTGTATAATATTCATTTTTATATTTTATTTAATATGTTTTCATTTCAGATTATTATTAAATTAAAATTTCTATTTCATTACAGAAAGTTTTAAAATTATAACAGTTAGGAAAATTTCTTTGTTCTTTTAAAATACAAGGGATTTTAACGTTACTTGTCAGACCAGTTTGATAGGGAAAATACAGTATTTACGTGACCTTGGATGGTGACATGGTTCGTGTTTCGTCATTATGAATAAAAATTTCACTTATTTTTATATTTTTTCATAACTGTTTCAATAGTTTTTCTTAATAGATAGAATAAAATATTTTTTATATAATAAACTGAATTTATAATTTATATAATTTATTACTGTGTTGACTTTTTCGAAATAATAAAACATTAAAAGGTTAAAATGCACCTAGGTAGTCCAAGATGGCAGATGGTGACTGGAAAATTTTTTCTACCCTACATTCTAGACGGCGACGGGGAAATTCTAGACTGCGATGGAAAAATTCTTTTTCCCTACATTCTACATGGTAACTAGGAATTTTTTTCTACCCTATGTTCGACATGGGCGCTTGTTCCCTGTAACCTCAAAACGGAGTCGCAAGAGATTATCAGAGGTGATTCGAACTCCTCCTATGTTAATCTCTAACAAGGATTTCATTATCGAGTAAGGAAATCCTTCAGGGGGCTTTAGCGTGATTGATCAGCAATCATGAAAATTTTGTTTTTTCCCGAAAGTGGAGTGTGCGTGTTTTATTCTGCGAAAAAATATTATTTCGACGTTTGGATATTTTTGGAATTTTTTTCCTATTATCATAAAGTAATTAATAATAATAATAATTTTCCTTGTGAATTTAAGCGATTGGAATTTATTTATTAGAAAAAAATTGGCTGAAGGATTTTCGCAATTTTTGATAGATATGTTCCACAAGTTAGTCATGTCGAATTGCGATTAAGAATCGGACGAATTTCGGAAAGAGTGTACTGGGCGACGTTTTTATCAGTTAATCGAAGCAGAGTCTTCCGAACTAGGATTAGATAAAAGAATTGATGGCGTGCTGAGATTTTCTGTAAAATGGGGCTCCAACACACCGAGGAAGTTTAGCCAGAAATGTGGCCAAACATGCAAATTGAGTTATCGCAGCAACCCGAATCATGCGCGATGTGTTGCCAAAAAATGCCAGCGAAATAGTTTGGCTTTTGAAGGAACATTCAAAGGGAAATGTGGCGACAATATATCACGGGCAAATCTTTTGACATTCATATGGCACTATATCGGTTTAAAGTGCACGACGAGTAATTCGGCAATTTTCTCGGATTTTTTTCTAAAAAGGCAGGCATAGACTGGTCGAATACATGCTGGTCACGAAACAATACCTAGTTCGAAAAAACCGGAGACTGGTTTCTGTTTGCTCCTGCACCTAATGTCAGCAAAAAAAAAATCCTTAGAAAACACAAGATAAAGGTGAAAAAAAAAGGAAAGTGTTAAAACGAAAAGGAAGAGCCTGCCTCGTCACATACCGGAGAGTCAAATTCAGTAGACTGGAAACGTGGAAAAAGGGGAAAAGCTCGGTAACAAAGTAAGTTATCCTATTTTTTGTTATTTGTACTTTTTAGTATTCTTATTATTATAGAATGCAGGGTAGAAATAATCTCCCTGTCACTGTCTAAATGTATGGTAGAAAAAAAATTTCCCCGTTGCTGTCTATAACGTAGGGTAGAAAAAAAATTCCCCTTCTCGCCGTCTAGAATGTAGGGTAAAAAAAATTTCCCTGTCGCCATTCGTCATCTTGGACTACCTAGGTGCATTTTAACCCATTCAAATTATTTAAACATCGAATTAGCTATATAATTATGATAAATAAGTTTTGTTGTTATTTTTTAAAAATTTAAGCAAATTTCTTATTAAAAATATATTTTACTAGCTGCAAGTATTCGGTTTGCTGGGTTTTTTTTTGTTCGTACATTTGTTCGTACGTGATTGATCAGCAATCATGAAAATTTTGCATATGTAATATAGTTTTTTTTAATATAAAAGACATGCGTTAAAAGACTTTTCTTTCCCTAGCAGATAAGTCTAGCATTGCTCGAGCAAAAAGAAACAATAGCGAAGATTAAGATTATTATGTTACTAGAAGGCAGGCTCGGCGTTGCTCGGGCCGAAGTAACGATAGCAAAGATCAAGATTATTACGTCATAGTCACAAAATAAAAAGAGTAATTCTATCAACAAACTAAGTATTTCTAAAGAAAGGTCGAATTTGAAAATCGAATGTTATAATATTGTTCGATTTTCACGACGTATTCTGATTATATCGTTCGATTTTCATCGAATGTTCAAAAGAAGAAGACTCCAGAAAGACCGAACTTATCTGTTTAAATTTGAAAATCGAATATATTCTAATATATTACTTTTTTTCTTTCTTTCTTTTTTTTCTCCAGTGCCCGTAAATCTTGCACGTCGCTTTCTCTTGTTCTCCATTGTTACTTAACACTATCATTGTTACTTAACACTTTGGTGTAACACAATTGCTTAAATTTGGTACCCTGTGTACCAAATTTCAACTTTCAACTCCTAACCGTTTGGACAGTCTCGATAACGTATATAAAAGCTTTAATTCTGTCCCTCCCCCCAATGGAGAGGACTTTCGAAAAATCTCTTCTTAGTGTGCATTCTCGTGACATGCCCTAACTGTGTACCAAATTTCAACTGTTAACTTCTAACCATTTGGACACGTCTCAATAATGTGTATAGAAGCTTTAATCCTACCCCCCGTGGAGAAGAATTTTGAAAAATCCCTTCTTAGTGTGCATTCTCGTGACATGCCCTAACTGTGTACCAAATTTCAACTTTTAGCTCTTAACCGTTTGGGCTCTGCGCTGATTAATATTATGTTGGGTTAAGTGAGATTTACTCGGTTAACACCGGTTGCTGTGTACTATGCCGGACCAAAGTCAAGGCATAGTAACCAAAACAGAAATTAAAAAAGTGTATCATTGTGTGTGTCTATATACAGGAATTTTCTCACAATATGACATGTATTCAATATAGTGGCCTTCTGTAGTGTGATGTATGTGTTTCTATTCAATTGTAATGTGCCCAGGCTTTTGTGTAGTGTGTGTGGTATGACACCTGTAGAGGAGAGAACAACAGGTACAATAAGCACCCTATCCATCCTCCACAGATGCCTTATTTCCTGGGCGAGTTCTGTGTACTTGCTAATTTTTTCAGTGCATGCGTTTTGTATATTGTGAGTGTTTGGAATGGATATGTCTATAATGTATGTGATTTTATTGTGTTTGTCAATGAGTGTGATGTCTGGTCTGTTGTGGTAAATTGTTTTATCTGTGATTATGGCTCTGTCGTAGTACATTTTGTGCGTGTTGTTTTCCAATACTGTCTGTGGAATGTATTTGTAGTATGGTTCGTGGATGTCTATTAATTTGTGTTTCTCTGAAAGCTCTTGGTGTATTATATTTGCTACTTGATTATGTCTGTGTAAATAATCTGTCTGTGCCAAGAGCTTGCAACCAGAGGTGATGTGTTGTATAGTTTCTGGCATGACATGACATTTTCTGCATGTGTCATTTGTGAGTGTTGTATCTTTGAGTATGTTTTCTGTAGTTTTTAGTATTTATGACCTGATTCTGTATGGCAATCATGAATCCTTTTGTCTCCCCAAAGAGGCATCCCCGAGCTAACCAGCTGTTTGACGCAGTTTTGTCAACAAAATCCTGGGCCAGATCATAAGGATGCCTGCCATGGAGTGCGTTTCGAGCCCACGATTGCTTAACGGTGTCTATGCTGTTTATATGTTGTGTTGTGTCCATATGATGTGAGTGTAAGTTTAATGGTGTGTTATTCGAGTTTGCTAGAGTTACTGCTTTATGTAATTGTGATGTTTCTTGTTTTTTGTAGAAAAACTCTCGCAGTGACTGTATTTGTTTGTAGTGAAGATTAACTATGTCAATCAGGCCACGTCTGCCATCTTTATGTGGAAGGGTTTATATTTCTGTGGCGGATTTAGGATGATGTTGTTTATGCTTAGTAAGTGTAGTTCTTGTTTTCCTTTGGAGTTGCTCGAAATCTGTGTGAGTCGAATATATAACTCCAAAAGAATATGTGAGTACTGGGATGACGTATGTGTTTATTGCTTTAACTGCGTGTTTTGCATTTAATTGTGTTCTGAGAATAGCATTTAACCTACTTTGGTATTCTTTAATTAATCTTTGCTTTATTTGTGTATGTTCTGTTAGTTTGGCCTGTTGGAATCCTAAATACTTGTAGAACTCGCCCTCTTCCATGGATTCAATAATGTCTCCATTTCCAAGTGCAAAATCTTCTTTCTTCAGGATTCCTTTTTCTATGTGAACTGTTTTGCATTTATCTAGGCCAAATTCCATTTGTATGTCCTTGGTGTATGAATGTGTGATTTGTAGGAGTTGATGAAGTTGTTTTTGTGTGAATGCATAAAGTTTTATGTCATCCATGTACATGAGATGTGACAGTGTAAACTGTGTTGTTTTTTTGTGTCTAATATTGTAACCATATTGCGTGTTGTTTAACATGTTGGATAATGGGTTCAGGGCTAAGCAGAACCAGAGAGGACTCAAGGAATCTTTTTGAAAAATTCCTCTCCTAATAAAAATTTGGTTTGTTTGTATGGAAGTGTTATGAACCTTGAGATGTAGTGTTGTTCTCTTATTATTATTATAATTATTATATTATTATCATTATCAACTCGTCTCGTTCATATATATAGATAGCCAAACTTACTTGTTTTCACAGAATGCAAAAATTTGGTTTTCCTGTTTCCAAAGACTAATTAGAGAATTTTTAGATAGATCTAAAAGTATGTTTGATTTCCTGCGATTTCAAAAACGCATAAAACCGCATCTGTGCCTGTAAATCTTGTACGTTACTTTCTCTTAACACTTCTATTGTTAACACTCCCATTCTGAACACTTTCAACCTACATATCTTTCATCTGTTATCTGTTACTTGGTTCGCGCAAATTTTGCAAGCAAACAGTATTTACATTTAATATTTCAACAACGATAGTAAGTTGTTATATAACACCTACCGCTGAGAATGATGAGAATTGCTCAGAATCAAACGAATTGTTTTCAATTTGATTATTTTTCTGGAACGTTTACAATCATTCTATAATCGAACCAACATGAAAAAAACAAATTCGAATTTAAAACAGTTCGAACATTTGGTTAAAAAATCGAAATATATAAAAATATTTATAACAAGGTCTGAAATGTTATCGATTTAATATCCCTAAGTACTCAGTGGAAATAAATGTAGTTAAATACGAAAAATCACATATAAAATAGTACAGTAAAAGCCGTTCTTCCGGTTAAAACTTTGTGCTTTCCCTCTCCCTCACAGGGAATTTTGAAAAATCTTTTCTTAGTGTGCATTTTTATGGTGTACTTTAACTATGTACTAAATTTCACCTCTTTAAGTGGTTGCGTCAGTTAATCTGTTATCGGAAACGTCCAAAAGTCTTTCTGAAATAATATAGAATATTATGGAACATTTTTGAAAAATTAAAAATTATTGAAGTAATCCAAAACTTACCAGAATATTTGTTGTTTGTTTTCATTATTTAATTTTTTTTAATTATTTGATTATTAAAAAAATGTACTATGATGTAATATTAATTTAAAAAAAATGAGAGGGGTAGGTTGTAGGGGTGAGGAATGAGAGTGAGGACAGAGAATATGTGTGAGAATTCTACAATATTCCAAAAAATTCTGGAACTTTCTAGAAAAAGCTGGAACATTCTCTGTATATAATTCGTCTCTGTAATCCAAAAGGATTTTTTGGTAGACGGTCTCACAGCAAAACTTTAAGTTAGAAAGGCTCTTTTATTCTTTAAAAAATGACATATGCATTTCGGGTTGGTATATTCATCCAACCAATCCTCAGTGCTAATTTTTAAAAGACAAAAAAAGGGGGAAAGGAGGTATAATACCCAATACATGACACAAATACAAACAAGATGTCACACTTACTTATTCTTACAGTAAAAGTTGCGTATGGGCTACCACTACATCAACACACCAAACATTTTCTTTCCATTTAAAATGCACTTGAAGTGTTTGCATAACTTCACTTCTAAAAACCATTGTACATTATGACTATTTTTATAAACAACCAGTATATACAATAACCAATACAATACATACCTCTACAATACCGTTTTTCAGGTTAAGACTTAATGCTTACCCTCTCCCCTCGCGTGGGGAATTTCGAAAAATTCCTTCTTAGTGTGCATTTTCATGGTGTACCCAAACTGTGTACCAAATTTCATTTTTAGGTTCTGGAACTTTCTAGAAATAACTGGAACATTCCCATTGAAGCATCATACATTTTTGTAGTCAACTATCTATTTTTGTAGTTACTATCTATCGAGATCTAATTCGGTCCTATATAATTTGGAGCAGTATATTAAACAACAGTTAAAACATATTGAGAATTCTATTTATAGTGTGGATAATGCTGATATGGTTATTAATAAAATAAAAAAGTTAAAAAAAAAGACACGGATAAATTAATGAGCCTTGATATAAAAAATATGTACCCCAATATAAATTGGGAGTTAATAAGAGATAGTTTAATAGAATTGAATGTAGAAAAAACTTTAATTGATTTGATACATTTTGCATATTTAAATAATTATTTTAAGGTGAATGATAAGTTTTATAGACAGATTGAGGGTATAAGTATGGGGTCAAAGATGGGGCCAAAATTAGCAGAAATAGCTATGATTAATATAGATAAAAAAATAAATAACATTACCGGCATAAAATTAATAGTGAGATATGTAGATGATTATTTAATAATATATAACAGTAGTTTAACTAATGAAAACATTATACATCCCTTTATAAATGGCATAAATAAAAAAAATACAATTTGACATTGAACTTGAGGAAACCAGAAAAATTATTACCTGGATATCACTATTATAAACAATACTAAAGAATTTGAATTTATAACATATAAAAAATCTTGTGATGTTAAAAAAACCACAAATTATAATTCGTACATTCCTGATTATATAAATAAGAATACATACCTGATGGAATTAAGAAAGATTTATACACGTATAACAGAAAAACATAATATTAACCTTAAATTAGAAGAATTAGATAATAAATTTATTTTGAATGATTACCCAAAATTTAAAATTAATAAGTGGAGAGCTGATTTTTTGAAAAATAGATTTAATACAAAATATAAATCTGAAAAACAGTATAAAAAATTCCCATACATAAAAAATATATTTGAAAATATTAGTAAAATCCTTAAGAAAGATAATATATGTTTAGCCCCATATTTAACTAATAAGATCACAGATAATGTTTCTAGATATATTAATAGAAGTAATTTGAATAATATAGATGTGTTAAATAGAACAGGTATTGTATATAAAATAGAGTGTAACTGTATGAATCCATGTAGTTATATAAGAGAAACAGGTAGGAGATTAAATATACGAATAAAGGAACATGAAGCAGCTATCAGGTTGAGGTATAAAACTTCATTTTGGTATAAACACAGGGAAATTAATAAATGTAAAATTAATCGCAATAATATTAAAATCCTACATCATGAAAGAGATATATATAAACGTAAATTTAAAAAACATTTAGAAATTAAGAAAAACCAAAATAATTTAATAAATATTTCTGGTGGAATGCAAACAGATTCTAGATGGTATAAAGTGATAGAGGGCGCTATATAGTGGTGGAATGGTGATGTTGTTGCGATTGATTTAAAGGTGGTATTCAGGGGTATCACCTGTTGATTTGATTGTTCGCATGCTATTGATATTTTAGAGGTATGTATTGTATTGGTATTGTATATACTGGTTGTTTATAAAAATAGTCATAATGTACAATGGTTTTTAAAAGTGAAGTTATGCAAACACTTCAAGTGCATTTTAAATGGAAAGAAAATGTTTGGTATGTTGATGTAGTGGTAGCCCATACGTAACTTTTACTGTAAGAATAAGTAAGTGTGACATCTTGTTTGTATTTGTGTCATGTATTGGGTATTATACCTCCTTTCCCTCTTTTTTTGTCTTTTAAAAATTAGCGCTGAAAATTGATTGGATGAATATACCAACCTGAAATGCATATGTCATTTTTTAAAGAATAAAAGAGCGTTCCTAACTTAAAGTTTTGCTGTGAGACCGTCTACCAAAAAATCCTTTTGGATTACAGAGACGAATTATATACATAGTAACATACAGCAGTCCAGATACAGTGAGACATTCTCATTGAAGCATCACACATTTTCGAAGTCAACTACTTTCAGCCTTCATATCTCCCACACCCTTATATCTATCGAGACGCAACCACCATAGTTCACGATGGGAGACTTGGGGCTACTAATTAAAAAACGTAGTTAAATACAAAAATTTGCATCTAAAATAGTACAGTAGAAGCCGTTTTTCAGGTTAAGACTTAATGCTTTCCCTCTCCCCTCGCGTGGGGAATTTCGAAAAATTCCTTCTTAGTGTGCATTTTCATGGTGTACCCAAACTGTGTACCAAATTTCAATTTTAGGTTCTGGAACTTTCTAGAAATAACTGGAACATTCCCATTGAAGCATCATACATTTTTGTAGTCAACCACTCTCAACCCCCATATCTCCCACACCCTTATAGCTATCGAGACGCAACCACCACAGTGCACGACAGGAGACTTAGGGCTACTAACACACACAAACAGCATTCATGTGCGATGTGTAGTTTTGGCTGCAGAGTGAGATATAGGCACACACATGTGAATTTATATATATATATATATATATATATATATAGAAATAGGATATGGATATAGATATAGATTTGTCAGTTTTTGGAATTATGTTTAAATAATTCAAAGTATTTGTGATAGATGGCATCTCACCATCATTAAACAACAATTCTTTTACAAAATAATATGTCTATTTCAAACGAAAGATGGCGTTGCATATTTCGAACTTAAAAACATAACTATTTTCGTGGAACAGAGTTTTAAGTGAAATGTTTCTTGTTTTATTAATTAAAATACTTTTTAAATATTTATTACTTATTTATATATATATATATTGAAAAATACTTTATTTATTTAAACATCGCATTGGCTTTATAATTATGAAAATTATGTTATTGTTTCACATTTCTCGTGTGTATTTGTAAACCATTAAATAGGTTAGTAAATTCAACACCAAAAACTCCACTTTGAGGAAAAAATTTATTTACTTAAATTTTTGTACAAAAATTATTGATTTTCTTTCTTTTTGTAAAAAAAAATATATAGAACTTTACAAAAAAGTGGTCAAGGATCATGAAAATTAGGAATGCAAGATTCACACCAAAATTATCTCAAAGTTGCCAGGCTTATATAATTTTCTTAATGAATTTTAAATATTAATTATTAATTAATAAGCATATTATAATTAAATATAAAAAACTCGTATTATATTTTTTAATTAATATTAATTAAAACTTAATAAAATAAAATTAAAGGTGAATATTTTTAATAATTTAGATAATTATTTTTAATAAAATAAAAATAAACTTAAATATGTAAATAAAATTTTCTTTTGGATGGTGCGCTGAATTGAAAGGAAAATGGCGCTTCCTGAGTTAGCACGTAATACGTAGGTTTTTATTTGTTTAAAAATGATTACTTTAACCAAAATTAACGCTGTCAGTTTTAAACAGGATTATTTTTCGTGTACTCTCTACAAACAAGAGAATAATCAGTTTCATATATTTCTAATTTCATTTGATAGTGTGGGTTCACTGGGAGGTCGGACAGAGTCGGACCTCCTTTTTCTCGGTCAACAGGTCGGTAAAACCTGCCCACGGTCAAGGATGGCTGTCCGGTCTGGAACTAATTGGTTGTCAGGTCAAGTGGAGGAGGAGAGTGGGCCTGTCGATAAGACAGAGGCAATATTCCAATAAATGACACCAGTTAAAGCAACAAACAGAATTTATTACTAGACAATAACGAACAGCTACACATGCTAACATAGAAATATGTTACGCACTAATGTAAAGGTTTACTAACCCGAGAGAGAGCTTACAGAGTATTGGTCATCATACCTCGTCAAAGGATCGTCAGTGAAATGGATGGAGTCCGTTTCGAATCAAATCGTCAACGGCAGAGAGGCTTCGGTGGGCCTTCAGGGTTCGAGTTCAAATGGAGGCAGGAGCCACGAACCACCCCTTTGTTTTCGCTCCCCTTCTTTTTATTTCATCCCCACGTTACTTTTCTCACCAATTAGCGAATTTTGTCTTTAGTTCCCTTTTGACTCAGTTTCGAGTTTTGAGGAGAAAGGAAATACAGTCATTCCCCTAAGAAGTGTTGACTTTTGGTTTTCAATTCGGTTGTTGATGTCGAAATTTGTACAAGGAACGGGAAGAAAGTAATAAAGACTAACAGAATTTTAAATCTATGTTTTGTTTGTCGATTCGGATTTTCACAATAGTGATAAAATATTTTAAAGAGATTGCTCTAAAAGAAACCATAGCCTGAAATGGCATAACTGCATTTTACAAAAGTAGAGAAACAACGCACATAATGCCTCAGATAGGTGTTGCCCATCATATCGACGCATCAGAAACCTAATAACATCTAGAACTGACTATGGGGAGTAGTTACAATGGATTTAAATTTCTGCAGCTTAATTTACAAAGATCTATAAGTGCTATTTCTTCACTCAGCGTCGATATTACCAACTACGATATTGTTCTTCTACAGGAACATTATTGTATTAATAAGAAGGTTGCCTGTATCCCACACAGACATCTCGTCCTTCCGGACTCTGAGAATTTCGCTTGGACTTCTATCGTTATTCCAAATAACAGTGTCGCCGTGTTTCATCATAGGCAGTTTACCACTGAAAACATAGTATGTATAGAAACACAATTGGATGATTACAGTCTGATCGTCGTTAGCGTATACGCACCAAAAAAGAATGATATCAACAATGAACTGAAAATTTTACAGAATATTAAGGAATACTTTAAAGACAGCTACCTAGTTATCGCTGGAGACTATTAATGCCCACTCGCCCACATGAGGGGCGAGAAGTTGGATCAAAGGGGTGAGGCTGTGGAGGATTTCTTGGCCGGTAACAACCTTATTAATGTCAATGATCCGGATTCTACACCCACTTTTGAGGGACCAAATGGGAAGTCATGGATCGATATCACCTGTTCTTCGACCGATATTCTGAATAGATTCCATGATTGGCAAGTCATAACAGATACTCTTTCTGATCATAATTCCATTACATTCCAAATCCACAGTACAACTGGAAACTTACCTTTTAATAACAACAAGGTTTACAATACTAAGAATGCAGACTGGGACCATTTCTTTCGTTATTTGGATGACAGTATTGACCTTCTGCCCACAATAAGTGACAGGGACTCGGCAGTGGCATATATTAACACTCAAATTAATTTAATCACTGAAGCCTGTGATGAGTGCTTCACACTTAGGAGACCTTGTAAAAATGGTGTCCCCTGGTGGAATGAAAAACAGGCTGAAATGAGGAAAATTAACAGACAACATAGAAAAAATTACCAAAACTGTAGGAGTGATGAAAGAGACAGCTTAAAATCACGCTATTTGGAATACCAAACCACCTATAAACTAGGCTATCAAGGAAGCTAAAATTTTATTGTGGAAAGAATTTTGCTCGCCGGTGTCTACAGATCCATAGGGATTCATTTACAAGAGTTGTGCTTCCAAAATGAAGACTGCTACTTGTCTCACAGGACTTTGTGGAATAGACAGCAAAGAGGCAAACATGGAAGATACCATTAATCCTCGAAATATTGACAGACTGGAATAAAAGTTATGACTTGTTAAACTTTTAACAAATTATCCCAGAGGCTTTCATACTAGTACTACTCCTAATAACAACATCATTTTCATTCTAAATTAAATTCGTTTTGAATTTTTTAATGAGTAAGAAATTTTAATCTGTATATTTTTTTAAAAATTATGAAAATGTATTTATCTATTTTTCAATATTCGGTTTATTAATTGCGTATCGAAAGGTTTCACTTGCTTTCATTCATTAAATAATGACAATCTGTGGTTTTTTTCCTCCATGCCATCATGACTTTATATTATGAAGAAAATTAATTACTCGTAGTTTCTGTATGATAAAAATAAACATAAACGTTTGTTTTTTTACATTGTTAATTTAAACTATGTGAACGACGATTACACACTAACTAATACACCAAACAGTTATCGTTTTAATGTGACTTTATTCTCTCATTTATTGACAGGTTAATATTGGACAAAACGAAAACTTATACACGAAATATGTAAATAAGTAATCTATTGATATTTGAAGATTGTACGTTTTATCCAGTTGTGCTTGAATTACATGTTGCCTATAAATTGTTTTACATTTCAGCAATTATCAAATAACAATTGAATGATGCCATCTGTCTTGACTTTAAAATCACAACGCTACATTACGTGATTAGTATTTCTCTTTACTATTACATTAATTTCAAAAATAAATTTTATTCTAAATCTTAATTAGAACTTTAGATAGAAGTGCAGCTAGGTAGTTTCTATGGCAGAATCTCCAAAATTTATACAAGACGCGGGATTTGAATGTTAATCTAGGTGTTGCTGTCTTTAGTTTATGAGATATCTAGTAATTTTAGTTCTGTGTTCATTCTTTAACATTTTATCAGTTTGTGAAAGATAATTCCATTTTGTTTCGTAAAGTTATGTAATTTTGTATCATCATTTATTGAAAGTTTATGTTTCATTTTTAGATATTTATTGTTTAAGTAGTAGAATTTGAAAAAAATCAATAATACTTTTTGAAAAAGTGGAATTCAGAAATTTCCTTACATTTTTTAGAATTGCATTTTCTTGAGTTTTATTTTGACAAAAAAATTTATAAGATGTCATGTTTTCCGTAAAGTTTAATATGCAATGTGCAGACACAGATGGTACGAGTTATGATGGTTATCAAAAATTAATTTATCAAAATAATTGTGATTATGTTTCTTTTAGATGCCATAAATGCAAGTTGAATGGTGTGTCGTTTGTGGTAATTTAATGATGTAAATTTGTGAAAATCACTTGAAAACTTTTTCATTTATTTGGCATTAAATTTGCATAGAACGAACATTGAGTGTGACCTGTTTGGCTGTTTGCATTAGTAATCGAACAGCTGATGACTGGAAGAATTTCATACTACAATTTATGATAGATTCATAGTCTAATTTTATCGAAATTAAAATTGGTGGTCATGGAAAGGATTTCGAAATCGACATGATAGTTTTGAGCAAATTTGAAAAAGTAGGAGAACGCTTTTGATCTGTTTGTTTAGTGTACAAGTAAGTTTTATCCATTAGCGTGACGTGTTTTATTTATGAATGAGCCAGTAATTGTACTTTTCGCTCTCAATTTAAGTAATAATAAATCCGTGAATTGTACAATTATGAATGTATACATGTGTGTTAAGAGTGCATAAAATGATTTTACAATGGAAAAAAATAACTACACTACAGAGTATTCCTAACAATATATTTTACCAAAGAAATAGGAGAAAGAATTAGAAATATGTCAATGGTGAGTGAAAAATTTTTTCTTTAAATGCTGGTTTAGTAATTAGCTTCACCTGTCGCCATCTTGTTTGTTGACATGTAGTTTACAAAGAAGGTGGTGACCAAAAGTGCTGCCATAAAGGCTACCTAAGTGCAATTTTACCAAACTTTTATATTCAAAATTTTCTTGAAATTGTTTTTTTAACATTAAAGTATAATGAATTTATTTTTCGATTTCAGGACGTGGATATGGGAATAATTCCGTTTTTTATTAGCTCTGACTTGTTTTCGTCAATGGACTTTTCTGCTATAATAGGGTATCACAATGTAGTGTTCCTTGTTAAAGCTTCTGAAAAGCTATCAAATCTGGGATCGATCACAGCTCCATTTTCTCTTACGGTACATAATTTTTATATTTAAAGATAACGATTTTATCGAAATTACAATACTGTATTTCAATTTTCTAGATGTGGATCTCTTTGTTTGTATGCCTGACTGCATTTGGATTAGCGTTTCACAAAGTGTTAGAATTAGATCTTGCCTTAAAAGATACAGAAATATTTTGGCCAAGAAGTAAGGTCTTTTGGAATTTGTTTTGCAGCTTTGTAAATCAAGGTAGGATGATTTATTTTTGTAGTTGATAACAGTTCTCCTTCTTATATTAAATTTTGTATATGCAGGAATGAATCTGTATTCTATAAGGAGTTTCCCATCCAGATTTCTCATAGGAATATGGTGGTTATCAATCTTTGTCTTAGTAGCTAGTTATAGCAGCACTCTAATGTCGTTTTTGACTTATCCCTTAACTAAACCAGTTCCAACAACTATAGATGAACTATCAAATTCCATTCTTACAAATGAATATTCTTGTGGAACGATCGGTAAATCTGTGATTTGGCGAACAATACGTGTAAGTGAAGCTATAATATAAAATTTAGTTATATATTATTGGAAAATTAAACTTCGAAATTTAAATAATTTATTAGAATTCCAAATTAAAAAGTTCTAAAATAATAAGGGACCATATAATAAAAAACAATAACTTTATTCCATTTTCTGAAGCAATGGAAAAAGTGCAGAAAGAACGATTTGCTTTAATATACAGTGATTACCTAATGAAAAAGTTTATACCGATAAAAGACTTGAACAAATTTGTATTTTCGAATGACAAAATTTCTACTTTTATGGAAGCGTATGCAATGAAGAAAGGTTTTCCATTTAGAAAGAAAATAAATAAAATGTAAGTTATTATCATAATTAATATTTTTAACCATTCGAAATATTAACAAAAACGATATTTTCAGAATTCGTCGTTTATTTGAATCCGGAATTATAGAGAAAATTGATTACACTGAAAATTCTCAAATGATGAAAACTTCAGAATTTCACGAGTTATGTGTCGATGATATAATGAGTCCCATATTATTACTTCTGTTAGGCTACATTTTGTCTCTTCTGTGTTTATTCATCGAGATAATTTATTTGAAATTATTTTGTGTTTAATAATGTGAAAAGAGTGATGATCCACATTTATTTTCTATTTCAATTTTTCTTACCTCTTATAAAAAATCGACGAAATATAAAATCTGTTTCCTATTAATCCTTTATGCTATGATTTGCATAAATAACAAGTGAATCAAAGATGTATTTGAATATTTGGCGCAAATAGTATGCAATAGAAGTTGGACAGCAAAAAGAACGCGCAACTAATCCAAAGAATCACACTTTATCTTTAGAAAATTAATATGAAAGCCGTGCAAAGTGGCGAATCTTTCAAAAGAAACTTACGAGGTGTTGGCGACTATTGCCCACATGATTTTGACCATTAATTTTTTACTATTGTAAGTAAAATCTCTTTTAAAATGATGTATAACAATTAATAGTTACGTAAATTTTCTGATTAAATATTATGCTAAAAAAACGGTTATAATTTTTTCTTACTCCATTATCATTTAAAATAAATCTTATAACTTTTGTTATGGCACCATACACAATTTTGAATGTTGCCAGGAAAGATACGCAACTCATTGCTGCATTTATCTTTTAACCATTTGAATATTTAAAAATGTTTTAAAGAATTTTATCATTTATCAAAATTTTATCTCCAATTATAAATATATTCATTTACATTTAATTCTTATTTGTAAATGGTTTAAATTCTACTAGACTTTACTTTTCTTTTTTTCCAATTTCCATAGTTCATGCATTTTACTGCTATATTTTATCATTTTTAATAATGAGCATTTAGGTTTTAATCCAAGTACTTTGATTAAACTCTCATGTTTATGTATTTAGTAACGTTTTAGGAGCGATTCGTAGCCAAATGTTTATAATCTAATTGAAATTATTCTATTATTGGTAGTAATAATTCCTGTATGTATGGATGTTAGTGTAGGGGGAGACATGATTTTGTTTACCCTGTTACAATCTTTAAAATTCCTGCTTATTTTGTCAAAAGTTTTTCAAATTTTCACTGAGGTTTGTGTATTCAAGATTGATGGTGTTAAGTTTTATTGGCTAAAGGTCAAGATATTGGGGGTTGTATGTATTTTCAATAGGGTCAAATTTAATAATAATTTTACTTGCTATTACCATTTACAACTATTAGCAATTTATATTAGAAAAATCATTTCTAACCTGAAATTTAAGCTTTCTTCTGTTTTATAATAATAAATGCTATAAAAAGTGGTTTTAATAAAATATAATAACAGATGGCACCATCGAAAGTTCAAGTGTTGCCAAGAAAAATAATCAACGCGTTGCTATTGTATTTTATGAGGCATTTACAAAAACTATTTGGTTTTAATATTTTCCGACACAATTGTGACTCTCAAGTAATCAGTTTTAGAATATTAAGTAACGTAATATAAAGTTAATTAATTAACTTTATAATCAGACAATTTTTATTATATCTCATTTTTTCTTCTTTCACATCCAAGACAAACTTAAGACTGTTATACACTTTCATTTTAAATAATATTAACCTCTCGCCATAAGAGTTATTGAAAAAATGACTTCAGATGAAAACATCTTTCATTATTATTTAAAAGTAAACATTTATTTTATTTGAAAAAGTTCATTCGATTTTTCAATTTGCCAAAATTAGTTCCGAAATGGCACCTTTTCCTTTGGATGGAAAAAACTGTAAATGTCCATTTATTGAAATGTCCGTTTATTGAATGAGGTGAACCGTGAATGTCCGTTTATTGAAATGAAGGTGTTTCAATAGTGAACAAAACAGGCATTAATAGTGGAGATTCATACTAGTCTCCAGTAGAGATATATTTTGATGAAAAATTGTTTGCATCCTCTTTATTCAGTTCAGTTTTAAAATCATAAGCCTTAGATGCACATCCAGTATTTTTTTCCAGATCAAGAAACATGCCATCACAAAAGCGAAAGTGGTGGTCTTATAAAGAAGACAGAATCAAGGATGCAGTAAATGATGTCCATCGTGGGATTCCACTTAACACAGCTGCAAATAAACATGGAGTTCCTCTGTCAACAGTCCGGAGGTTTATGAAAGATGACACTTACAAATTTAAGAAAATGGGACCTGCTCCAACATTATCATATATTCATGATATTCATAATGACTACCACTATCAAAATGAAGGACCTAGTACTTCAAACACTGGCAATACCATTGTTGCCACAAGTATGCACAATAGCCGCAATAACAGTCAGATCTCTGAAACACTACCTAGTTACGCCTACACTACTTTCAAAAAGGTCACTTCTCTGGCCAGAATCCAGGGAAATCACTAACAAACGGGGGAAAATAATACCTTCTGAAGTTATGTCAAAAGCTTGCAGAAATATTATGAAAATAAGGAAAAGAAGAAAATAGCGGAACTAGAACTGAAAAGGGAGAGAGCTTTGGCAAGACAAAGAAAGAAGGAAGAACAGACTGCTGAGAAAAAATGGAAAGCTAAGAAAATGAAGACTACAAGGCAATGAAATAAGAAAATGAAGACTACAAGGCAATGAAATAAGAAAATGAGAAAGGAAGAGACATTATCTGAAGATGAAAGTTCTTGGATTCCATTGGACATAGTAGTACAAACGACGTTACTTTAAATGTGGCAGACACTACGGAAGATGAAGAAGAAGACATTATGCAGTGTGAGGAAAATATTGAACCCCCTTCACATGAAACTATTGGACGAAGTTCAGCAAATAGGGAATCAAAAGATACAGAAGAGAGGGGAGAAAGTATTGAAACAACTTTAAATGGGATTCAGAGAAAGGATATGTCCGAAAGTCACAGTCAGAATACCATTAAAAAGGAAAGGGAATTAAACATCCTTCATGAGAACGATTTTGTAGTTGCCACCTTGTCTGGTGAGAAAAGAAAGTACAAATGTGTGTGCAAAGTTATCAGTTTAATCAGTGATAATGTCGCGGAAGTGATTGTGTTTAATTTCATAAATAGGATGAAAAGCATATTTGCTAAAAATGAAAAAGATGTACAAATGATAAATATCTCTCATATTGACTCGAGGCTTCGTAAGCCTCTAATTTTTAAAAGAGATGGTCGCTGTCAATTCCCAAAAGACATTGACATATATAAGTAGTTTGACACAAATTAACAATGTAACAATATTTTCTTAAACAATGCTGGCATTAATATTTAAGTTCTCCTAAATGTAACTTAGAACCCAGTTTCATACTATTATTTTTAAGTGTTTATATCGAGTGTAACAATAATCCATTCCAGTATGTTAAAACTGGTCTCGTTTACTTCAAAATTTGTATTCGTTAAGAATAATGCAACAATAACAAAATAGTAAAGTTTCTTATGCTAACTTTGTAATGTTTTATATTTTTGTTTCATAATACTTACAATTTTCATATAAACATTACAAACTATGCACATGTAATTTACATTTGTACAATTTGATATTTTAATTAATTTAATTTAATTATGAGTTGCCATTAAAATTAACACAGAGTTCTGGTTCTTTATAGTAAATACTATCAAATTCTGCAAGTTGCGAAAAATAAAAACGATTTCATCTTGAATATAATCATTTCTACATTACATGTCTACTAATGGTGCAAATGCCTGTCCATTACTAAATATCTCAATTTTTCAATGTCCACCACTGAAACATTTTCAACCTTACAAAATAAATTAAATTAAAATGTATTCTATGAGACCGACACAATTAAAATCCTTAGAGAGAGTGAAGGAAGATTTTGTCTAACAGGCAATATAACTTTTAAGCCACAAGGCTTCCAAATATGGGTCTAGTTTAAAAAAAATCGAAAAATTTTCCTTAAAGTGTCCACTACCGGTGTGATTACCTTATGAATTGCATTTCTAAAACATTTTATCATAAAACTTTATTTTCTTTATTACGTATTATTTAGAAACAATAATTCTATAACTTGACCAAACAAATCGCAACGGATTACATGACAAGAGTCGCATTTCAATGTACAAAGCAAAATGTCCTTCAAAGCAGATGTTTTCGATGGTGGTGAATTATTCTCATACCAGTGTCAGGGGAAGACGGGTTTCTACACAGACAAGCATCAGTTACTGTAAATACTCAAATATGTCACTTTTTTGATCCAATATTCTATCTCTATAGATAAGAACCAAGAAAATGCTCAAAAACACAAACTTCTATTAGGTGTAAAATTGCGAAACTTACTGAGTTCATAAACAACATTTAAAAGAATGTAAATAAGCTTTAATTGAATTGATTTGAGAAACGGGTCATTACGTACGATTATTTAAATTAGATTGAGATATCTCGGGTCTGGACAGCTCTTAGTGAAGACGTTGCACGAGATATCTCAGTTCCGAATGGCAGGTGGTTAATCTAACAACTACGCAGTTGGTAGAAGGAAGTAACAACCTAAATCGATGTAATAACTGATAAAAATATTGCTCATCGTTTTTCCCCCTTTAACAGTAAACTGTTACATTTAGTATAAAGATATGATAAATTTAAACTATTATATATTGGAGTGATAAACTAACTTGATTGTATGTTAAAATTATTTTGAAAAAGGCTGAAATACTTTAAATTGCCAAGATTTAAAAAAGAAATTGTTAAAAAGGAAGTTGATTTCCTTTCTGTAGACACTTTATCACATCTAGATTCATGATGCACAAACAGTTTTACCCCTTTGTTTATTCTCCAAATGATGTAAGATTGAAAGGATTGGGTCAACTGTAAGGATATTATCGAAATATACGCCCAAATCTGAGAATCTATCCACAGCTTTCGAAGTAGAAGCAAGGGTTGGTCTTCCAGTATAAATAAGAGTCCACCGGAAACCACAGTACAGAAAGGAGTAACAAGGTGTTCTCCATGAAAGCATTAGGATTTAAAACACAAGTTTTTCTATTATTGTTTGTATCATATCAATTTGCATTACGTATGTATTATTTATATTTTAAAACTAAATTACATAAATTGTTTATTTTTGTCATTTCCAGTATTTGTTTAAAACTTATATGGAAATGTCATGTACCGGACAGGTCTGACCCATCACGAAAGACACGAAAAAACGGTTAATTTAGAGAAAAATTTATTAGTTTAAAAAAGCATAGGTAAAAGTTGTTTGTAGTTCAAAAGCAAACTGCGAGGCAGAAACCATAAATCGCGGAAGGAAGTCTTCCTATGATTGGTGAAAGATCAAATTCATCTTCGATTATGACTTTTCTCCGGCTCCAGGTAAGAGTCTCTTTACGTTTAGTAACCAGGGACCAACTACTCGGAAAGCGTGATTGATGGAGAATGACCAATCAAATGAATGAAAGAAAAAACGGAGATTGATATAATCCCCGATAATCGAGGACACCTCGCACTCGGTTAACGTTCCGAATAACCGAAACGCCGTGTGTCAGCGAGTAAAAATAATAAAAAAAATTTACAATTTCTCGTCTATTGTGCCAACCTGTAACCCGTGCCACTTTGGACTTAGACCGTGTCCCTGACGCCAACAGCGGAAGTCTCCCCGTGCCCTACAGACTCGTCAATGCCACTGTCTCGGAACCACCTTCGATCGACCATCAAAGAACACATCGATGCCCAGGATGTTTGATCGGCTGATTGTCCTAAAGTAAACTATATTGTACTGTACTGTACATAGTATATGTTTATTTTATATTTCTTTTTTGTCGGTTTTTTCAAAAATATGTTTATTATGCCACCACGCACGTACAAATGGACCCTAGGCCATCACTGACACGCAATTAACTGATTGCCCCTAGAAGTCGGCTTCTTACAGAAACACAACTTCCCTATCACCAAATGTCACGGCAAGCCATTGTATCCTTATGAGCTCAACAGAGATATGAACATGGATTATATTGTCTAACAAAAAAACAAGGGTCTCCCATACACTTAGCATGAGAAGGAGGAGTTTTGTAGATAAATTTATAAATACAGGATGTAAACAAATATCTTATTTGTTGAAACACACTTAATTTATGTAAATAAAAACCAATCAATGCCCACATCGCCACAACAAGTTAACTGATTCGTGGCAATTGTGCGTTGGATTACGCGCAATGCCGTGTTTCAAAATAATCCATACTTAAATAAATATTTTGCTTTTTATAGAAAAAATTTTTAGTTGTAGTTCCAATGTTATTTATAGTTTTATTTGGATGTGTATTGTATATTCAATTTTCCACATTACCTTTTCATAAGTACAAATTTATAAATTTACGCTTTCATTTCTCTTTATTATTACATGTGAATAATAAAATCTAGTTTTATATCATTCAGTTTATGTTAATTTTATGTTTTGTTATGTTTATTTTCTGTAATTAGTTTTCAAAGTAAAAATAACAAACTTTCAAGAATTGCAGCTTTCCTGCAATGCTGCAAATTTTTACAGAGAAGAATCGATTGCAGGCGTTGTTCCTGCCCCTGTAAAGTTCTTTATCCAAAGGAAAAAGTGCCATCCAGGCATGAACTTCTACCCATTCAAAAAAATAAACAAAAAAATGTTTTCCCTAATAATTATTCTTATCTCAATAATAATAAGAAATCAGAATTTCTCAATATAATTATTTTAATAAATATAGCCAAATAAAGTTTATATACCGAATGCTAATATTTGTAACCGCTTCAAAATTTCAGTGTAAATTTGAACAATAAATTTTAAAATTAAATGAAAGATATACTGGAATTTTTTTTATTTACAATCATTACGTCACTTCTACAGAAAGTAAAACATGAGACAATCTTTATCCACTTTTCAGTCTGGGGGAAAAGGCCGCCAGGTGTCGTAGTTGTAAACATAAAAACTATTATGTCATCTACTGTTTTGGATAAAATTTATTGACTGTCAATTATATTTTCTTGAATTTAATTCGCAGGTTGGAAAAAATCATCATGATTTAAATGCCTGAAACTTTAAATAATTATATAAAGTTGAAAATAAATTCAAAACTTTTGATAAATTCGTAACAGATGGATAATCATAAAAGAATTTAATATAAATTTTTAAAAAAATTTTATCCAAAAATTACCGCAAAAAATTTACATATAATGGAATTATGTGACAATAAAGAAAGATTTTTCTTTACTAGACATAACTGTTAAGCCAATGTGCATATCCAGAGTAACGCTGTTTAGATTGCAGCGACCACCAGATCACATTTGCACACGTGCGTGCAGGATGCAGCTACAAAGCAAGTTTGATTGTCGTTTCCACTACTAGTGCTTCTGAAAAAGAAAATGGCTCAGTTTGTAGATGGATTTAAATGGAATGACAAATAAATTGTGTATATAGGTTGCATATACTTTAATTTATAATTTTTATGTAATTTAATAATTTTTCATTTTGCAAATGTAACGTTTTAGGAAAAATTTTTTAAGTTGTTATTCTGTAAAGATTCTATACATTTGTTGTGTGTCTAGTGATAACTAAGCAGCCGGCTACTATAGGGAACAGCTAATAACCACTTACTCCACATTGTCTGGTAAAAACTGTTTTCGTTGTCAGTAGATGGCTTAGCAATTTAACAGAAATGTGCAGATCATAGGTTGGTGGCTACTAGTCAGAAACTGACACCAGTTAATATAATTTAACTTGGGATTCCTAACACTAATTAAGAATTGTAGGGTTCGAGTGGAGAAAGGCTGTTATTTCAATAAAAAGTCCATAACTCATAATAAAAAGATTCATAGGTTTAACAAATAAACAAATTTAATATAAATTTAAAGATGTTAAATACATAGAGCATTTACAGGTTATATTAATTATAACTAATAAAACCAGGAGAGAGTTTACAATTGTTAACTAAAATACCTCAGATAGGTCATGTCCTATCCAAGGTATTTTAGTTCATGATAGTCCACAATAGTCCACGATTGTCTTGCCGACATCGTATGAACATACGATGTCAGCAAGACTATCATGGACAGTAGAGGTTGAGTTATGAGGGAGCCAGGAGGGATGACAGACAGAGACTTGGTCGTTGCTCTTCTCGAAGATTGTCTGTCCTCATGTCCAGGTAAAACCCCTTTATTTATGCGTTTCATGTGAGAACTGACTAATGCAATCTATGATCTTTGGGACCAGGTGCTGTTTATACAAGACTGTCAGAAATTGGATGTTTCAATGAATTATTGTCACCTTCTATCCAGCATTCTTACTCATTTTACTTCATAATTGTGATAAAAACTGTCGAACAAATGGAATTAATTGACAGTAGTGACCAAGGTCCGGGCATTAGTAATAACCTTAGTAATAATTGTTAAATCTTAGAAATATTTAATCAGTCTAATCTGTTGAGAAATTGTAAGGAATAGGATGTGTGTGGGATTTTCAACTTTGTCATCTTTTCTCTGTTTTACCCTTTGTTCGTCCCATTCTCAGGGGAGGGGTATTAACATAAAATTGGAATATTATCTAAATAAATTAATTTAATTGCCTGCCAATTAAATTTGACAAATTTGACAAATAGTAAAAATGGTTGAATAACGCTAATTCTTTGTGTATCGTGAGACTTGAAACTTTCCTGCAAGTCTGGAAAGAGAAAATAAACTCAATTTTCGATCTTTTCTGAAACAAATTCATTTGTTAGATTTTAAAACATCATTCATTTCGTGTGTGAATAAAAATGTTTCTCTTGTGAATGAAAAAAATAAGTTTGAAATTGCATTTAATCACCATAACGACAGTGGCTGTAAACAATCAATACATAGCATTTACATGCAAAACAGATAAATTCTCATTTTTCCGAGATAACTCGAAAATGAAAGTATTTTTGTTGTTCGTCTTACTTTTTCGGTGTTTCAATTATATTTTTTTGAAAGAAGGTGAGTTACGTGGAATAATTTCTTTTTTTCTTACAAGTTCATTCCCTTTAAATATTATTTTATTTACTGAAGAGATTATCAATATTTAAGTATACTATTTAATTTTATAACTTTCATTTTGAATTTCGATATAATCTATGTACCAAAGGATAAAATTTTATATTGAGAATATAACTTTTAAATTAATTTCTGGTTACGTACAGTTTTAATGTTAAGTAGTTTCAAGTTTAAAAAGTACGAGTATTAACTCATCAATCATATACAATTAAATTTATATTTTGCATATTGATTTTTCTTACTGAAACTTTTCATCTTTTTCAGTAGTTTTTTTCAGAGAAAAATCAATGATTTTTTGAAAAGTGATAGAGTAAGGATGGCAAACCTTTTTAAGCATACTTAGCTTGAAAGATGTTTACACGTGCAAAAATTTTAAACTGCGAATAATGATGTTTAAGGAAATTGAACTAAAATGAATTAAGTAGAACAATTGTAAAAAAAACTGATGGAGAAAACGATGATCAGATGATAAACAAAAAGGATGATTGAAAAAAACAGATAATAAATTATAATCTGGTGATACATACCAGATATTTTTTCTTTTCTTGCCACAGGTTTGCTGTCCCTGATACAGAGAATTTAAAGAACCTAAAAAATAGTTTTTTAGCACAAAGAATTTGCAAAATATGAGGATTATATATCACATTTATATGATAATAGTTTTCCATTGACCATTTAACAATTAACATAATAATAGAAGATAATATAAAACAAATAAACAAATGCAATTAATTTCTGAGTTCAGAATTACATGCAGTTAATTACTTATTTCATTAAGGTATGAAGTTAGATTAAGTGGTCTAAAGTTATTACTTATTAAGATAATTATTTTACTTATGTTCTGTTCTATTTTATCTGTTCACAAAATATTTACTGAGACAATAAAGATATGTCCGTAAACTTCATTTTCTATAATTACAGGTTTATTTTACTTTTACTGTATACAAAGATATAGTGACTAAAATGAAAATTATTATTTCCACGAAGGTTGAAATATAAGTCTTTTTTCACAATCAGCCTTCCAGTTTATATTTATAAAGTTAGAATAACTATAAGAATAAAAATTTACATTATATTATTAAATGTATAAATGTATTGCGTGAAGCGAATAAAGTTAAATATTGAATTCGGACTCATTACGAAGTTTGTCACGTAACAGAAATTCTGTACATTTACACTTTTAATGAATGTTTAACGTTGTATATCCTAGAGTCTGTATCAGCAGTTTTATAACGCAGTTGCAAGTTGTAAACATTAAAAAAATTTAACTAACTTAGAGAATAAAAATTATAATAGTTGTATTTTGAGAGTTCTTAAATAGATTCCAAGTACATCCGCCTATTAATGTTGTTAAAAATACATGCCGATTGCATCCTTGGCAGCAATAGTTAATTTATATAGTGAGATCTTGTATTTTACATTCAGTTGAAAGCTTAAAATCAAATTTCAGAAATATTTTAATTGCCCTTTAATATTCTATAATGTATTGAAGTAAACATATAGTAAAGTAAGAAATATATCAGCATTGTTCATAATCGTTTTGGCAAAGTGTTAAAAAATGTTTAATATATTTTCATATTATTGAAAATTATCCACTTTCATTATACTTAAAGTAATTAAATAATCATAAAATAACATTAGTCGTTGCGCAATCGATAGTACTATCCGATCGAATAATAATTATATTCCTCTATCTTTTATTTTTTGAAACAAGAGTCTTTTAAGGTTTCGTCCTTTGAAGTGTCTAGTGTATACAATTTTACGTAAGGACGTATGTGAAAGAAACGATTCTAAGCATACTTGGCAGTCTGTTTGACTTTATATAGATTTCTAAATTTTTAATTTATAATTTTCATTCAATTTGTTGTGTCAAGAAATGTAGCTTTTCGCTTTTATTCGATAAATAGTTGTTTACGAAAATATTTAATCGAAATAAATATATTATTGATGATTTTGGTGTAGGAAAAATTGTGCACGGGTCTTTCAAAGAATAATACAAACAGAATTTATGTTAAACATCACGTTAATAGGTGAAACCGACAAAACGTCGGACGTCCTATCTCCCTCTAAAACAGTAGGAGAAGGTTTTTGTTTCATTCTCAAGTTTTCGATGTTTCCGGGTCTATTAAATATCTGTATAAAATAGTTGAACATGGTTTCCACTGTATTCTCTTTTCTAAAACTTTTTCAGCTACAGAATATATATATATATATTTATAATCAATTACATAAATGTATTTATGTAACAAATAACACATAAACTTTAAAATAATATTAAAATATATAAATTTATGTATAATTCTCTATATGTATTATCTTTTAACATAACGTATCGTTTTACATTAAACTATATTGTTGAAAATTCAATGGAATCCTATTGATTAACGCCAATCAATTACTTCATGATAGAATTTTTTTATATATACATATTCCATTCGGTAAATATTAAAATCTAAAAAATGCCTAATGACATATACTGTATTTCTAAAGTTTGCCCTATTGTATTCTTCTTACTAATATTCATTTGATAGTTTATAAATGAAAAATATCATTTATGTCTTAAAAGGAAAAGACACGTAAAAAATTGCGTAAACAGTTTTCATAGCTGATCGATTTTTTTACTTAATCTGTTGGCACGCGCCTAGTGCACTTGTTTTAAAAAAGAATATCGAAACAGAATTTAGTTATGAATTTTCAACTTACCATATAGATTTTTGTAATTCGTTAGCTTATTTTAATATTATATTTTAGCACCTAAAAATCCATTTTGTTCCATCGTGCCCACGGGTGAACGACTCAATGTGCCTTGGTTTTGCCCACCCAATTTGAAGGCATTTTTTTTAAATCAACAACATCAAAAACCGGAAAGCCACTTATATATTTTTGCGCATTTTTTATACAATTATTGAATACAAAGTTTCTTGTATTCCATAGAAACGCAGAACTTAAAAAATAACAAAATTCGATATTTACCAAATTTTACCCAAATTATTTTAAAAAACACTTGAAATACTAACATCATTTTTCATCGTAGTACATTTTTCAAACAGAAAATTACTAACTATGTGATCTACAACGATGCCAATGTCAACATTATCAGATATTTAACACTAACTGATACCCATAGAAAAGAAATGGCGAAACTTTTTTAGTTTGCATGCCATATTGTAAAAATACTTACCTTTAATGATGTTTACCTTTAAAAATGTTTATGCGTGCCAAAGTTTTAAACATAGAATAATGATATTTAAAGAAATTAAACGAATACGATTAAATTAGAATAAATGTAAAAATTCTGATCGGAAAAAGAATGATGAGATAATAAACCAAAAGAATGAAACCAAAAAACAGAAAACATGATAAGCTATGTGCCAGATGGTTTCTCCTTACGTGCCACTTGGCGCCCGCATGCCATAGGTTCACGACCACTGCCGTAGAATATACAAAGAAAAATCCTTGTTTAAAGTTATAAGTTATTCTTTTAAATTATCAAGTTATTAATCTTTGATAAGCACTGTCGTTTCACTACTACAAATAATTATGCATAACTTAGACAAAACCCTGAAAAATGAAGTTAACATTTGGGTAAAATTAGTCATTTCTAGCAATTTCCCGACATTCCTCAGGATCTATTGAGACATTTACAGAAAAGATCATGTCTCAATATTATGCTGAACTTTCGACCGATCAAATTCAATTTATAACTTTTATGGTGCAAATTTTTTCCAACTGAAAAGCAGTGTTCCAACAGCAAACGCATTCGTTCAAAGTGCTAGATATGCGTAATCGTAGTTTGATAAATATCAAGTGTACTAAACTATCTTTCTTACTGTAAACAATCACCTCACAATCACAAACAAATTAATAATAAATATATTTTCTTACATCTTTAACTTTTGCTGTGCTTCTTGTTTTTTATTTTACATACGAAAAAAATGAAACAATATTTTATAAACAATAGCCTGAAATTTAAAGTGTAATATTAAATATTAAAATAATTAGATAATAATAACTAGAAATATAATAAAACTCAACAGCGTTTGACAATAATATTGTTTCGTAATAATAAGTATTTTAATTAGGAGTGTCCAACAATTCATATGTTTGGAGAGTTGCTGGAATTGAGGTAAAAAAATTTATTACTGTTTAAGAAAATCATAATAAAATTAAAATGGCTTATAAATAATCTTATTGCATACTGAGAAACAAAAGTATATTTGTGATATATGATGAGACTAAAAGACAAATAACAGGTGGAAAATTTTTTCCACTTTTTAAAGTTATTCAAGAAAAACTAAAATTTAGGTAAGTGGCTTTTTCATGTCTAGCTTAAAAAATATATTACATTTAATTAATCATAGAACTCTAACAGTACATAAACTCGGGTTTTTACATTTTTACTGTTACATTTAATTATTGAAAACATTGTTTTGATGTAGTTTTAAAATAACGTAAAAAATAAAAATTGTTAAATAATTTATATAAATTGTTAATTATAATAATTTAGATTTCTATTACAAATGTTATTTATGGTTCTGATTTTGTTTCAAACATGAGAGACATCAACTAATCAATGATAGAATACTTTAACACTTGTCCATTTGTCAGCAACAAAATATGTAAAGTCTGCAGGAACCAGCGGCAAGGCATTTGCCAAATATCTGTTTTATTGAGTGAACAGTTTAGAGTTTTATTGATTTTCTGAATGTATTCATCTGCAATGTATATACTTTGACATATTTCTTGAAGTAACTTGCTTGTATATGTATTGTTTTTTTATAATTTTTTTAAAAGAATAGCCTGCAGCGTTTTATGCTTGTATTCTTTAGTGTTATTCTTCCCTTATTACAATCTTTTATTTCTGTGTTATATGGCTTTGTGTTTCTCCTTATTTATCATTTATTTTATGTAGGTGGACTGAGCAAATGGCCACCTTATTAATTTTTTTCTCAGTTCTCAGCAAAGAGATATTCTAATATTACTACATTTTTAACATGCGTCTAATATGTAACTTCATGAACTCCTTTTACATTTGTAAAAATACATTTAAAATTCGTAAACATTTTTGTCTCTTCAATATGTGAAGAATAATTATACACTTATGCAGATCTATTTATATGTGTTTAAAATGAAAGTTCTTTTAAAATTGATTTAAAATTTGAAGGAAATTGAACGTGACAAAACAACAATACAAGCAAAAATAGCTGATAAGATCCCATAGCAGGTAAATTAATTTATGAAGTAAGTTTACAACTACAATTATTGTATTAGATGCTAGTGTATGAAAAAAAAGTAAAAAAGAAGGATTATAGCTAAAAGTATAATAAAAGAAAAACGGAACTAAACCATCATTGTAGACACAGGAAAATGCTCTCCATATTTTCCTAGAGACAAATTTAAGGAAGTTATTAGCGAGGTTGAGGCCGAAGTTTTAAACGCGAAAACGTGTACGTCAGATGTTCGGCGCCGCTTTCCTGTAAGCCTAGAATGGCGTTTGGAATGTCGAGCATGACTACTCTGACTGTCCAAACACCATTGTCAAACTTCTAGGCTTACAGGAAAGCGGCGCCGAACATCTGACGTACACGTTTTCGCGTTTAAAACTTTGGCCTCAACCTTGCTATTATAAAATTAAGACAGGAGTTTTACATGGTTTTTTAAATGATACAACAAGAAATTTTCGTTTTTTAAGTCAGGACGTTTAAAAATGTATGAAGTAAAATAAGCATCAGAAATTAATTATTATTGCCTTATTGTCCTGATTCCTATCCTTCTATTATTAATATATTTGTCAACTTAGCCATTAATTATTAACCAGACTGTTAAACTGGTGTTAGGTGTTTATGCAAAATTAAATAAAATTTCTTATAGAAAACAGACTTTCTTTATTGAGTTTCCTGTACACATACTTTCATTTACAACAGTGTATCGGGCTATCACGCCCCTCTTCAGCAGAGTTACAATGGCTATAAGTTTATACTATAAATAAAAAACAAATAATCAATAAATTTAAACACTAAAATACTAAAATTAATGTGTACAATATAAAAAGCTTACGAAAAACAAGTATCCAGTTCCTAACAGTAATGAGCTTTTTGATGATTTTTTTATAAATAAGTTCATTATCCTAATATAATAATGAAAAATAAATTTTAAAAACTAAAAACAAATGCAAAATTCGTAAAATACGGTTGAAAGGAGATGTTTTACCTTTACAATGTTCTGCTATGACTTACAATACTTTCGGGTGTTGAATGCACCATCGTATTTACTTGCAGTCGTTATCAAGAATGGCTGCCCATGATTGGTTAATTATTCTGTATAAATTATTGTTTATTCTATTTTTTCTTGTTTAATATTTATATGCACAAATAATTTGCTCTTAAAATTATTTGGTTCTTTTTTCTTTATTTTAATTGTATCTAATTTTATTTGGCAACCGTATTTATTAACATGTTCAACTACGGCAGAATTTGCAAAATTTCCTTTTTTGGCGCGTATGTGCTCCTTTATTCTTATTCCCAATTTACGTTTGCTCTTTCCTATACATGTTTTACTAAGGCTACAGCTGCAACTATAAAAATAAACTACCTCTTTTTCATTTATTAAATCTAGTTTTTTGTAGGACTTATAATACAGATTCCTTTTAAATAAATTATTTCTATCAGGAACTGAATTTACTATATCTTTTAGGGTATTTTTGACCCTTTAAAATATTTTTGAAATATAAGGAAGATTTACGCATTTTATATCTTTATTAAACTTTCTATTATTATTATTAGTTTGATTATATACCTAGTTTTTCCATTTATCTAATATTTTCTTAGGATAATTGTTAAGTAAAAACATTTTTTTTATTTGTTCAATTTCTAGACTTTCATCGTGTAAGTTAGTTGTTCTATTTTTGATTTTTTCAATATACATTTTAAATATATTAAATTTCATTGATTGAGGGACATTGGACTTATAGTTTAAAACTTTCGGTATCTGCATGGGTTTTATAAATATTTTGTATTCTAAAGTATTGTTCTTCCTGATTATAGTAATATCTAAATAATTTAACATATTATCTTCTTCAATTTCCGCTTCTAATTTTATGTTTTCATCTATATCAGGGATGGCGAAACTTTTTGAGTCCGCGTGCCATATTGTAAGCATACTTAGCTTCAAAGATGTTAATGCGTGCCAATGTCTTTTGTTGCATTCATTTTCCTTTCCTCATTCGTAACCAACCAATGGGGAATGGTGCTGTCTGCAATATTGTTAAACAAAGACTTCGAATAATGATATTTAAAAAAATTAAACGAACACACTTTAATTCCAATAAATGTAAAAAATCTGATTGAAAAAAAAGATGATCAACAAAAGGATGATTGAAAAAGACAAAAATCATATGACACAATACGTGCCAGATGATTTCTCTTACGTGCACTTTGGCACGCGTGCCATAGGTTCGCCATCCCTGATCTATATCATTGACCTATTAAAAAAGTATTTTTTCGCTAGTTTGTTTTTCGTCAAATACGATTATGCAGTCATCAACGTACCTATTGTTAAAAGTAATTCCATTTATTTTTCTAATTTTCTTATCTATTTCTATTTATCAGGGCGAACTGCCTTAGCAATAGAACAAGGAACCATAATGTACAAAACCGCTATCACTAGGGGCTGCCCTCAAGGTTCCAAATCACGTCCAACGCTATGGAACATTCTTTACGATGGGCTTCTCAACTCTATCAATACCTCTGACTTTCCTGGCAATCCTTATCTGCAAGGTTATGCAGATGACACTGTTGTCCTGCTTCCTCACCAAAATCATGAGGTTCTTCAACAGCACACTAACAATCTCCTACAAAGTATTCTCAACTGGAGCGAGGACAATTACCTCATCAGTAACCATAATAAAAGTTACTGTATGGTCTTTCCTAAAGAGAATCCATTACGTAAAAAACCGACTATCCGTATAAAGGGCCAAATGATTTAATGTGTCAATAGTATGAAATACCTTGGGGTAATCCTTGACCTCAAACTGACCTGGAGGGATCACACTCAATATGTGTACAATAAGGCAATTCGTGTCACCCACTTCCTTAGGAGTATTGCCAGGAACTACTGGGGGCTTGATCATCGGACCAGCCAGCTCATCTATACGGGTGCAATTGAACCGATTCTAACCTATGGAAGCGAGGAGTGGGGCTACGCAGCCAACAACATCCATATCAGATGGAAACTGCTCTCCGCCCGCACAGCGTAAAGCTGCGATTGCAATCACCAAATCTTATAGGACCGCTCCAACCAATGCTCTCCTGGTCATCCCTGGGCTCCTTCCTATTCACCTGGTAATCCTTGCAAAGTATCCAAGGAATCTACTTGTGAAACTTCATTTTCGTAACATCACCAAATCTGAACTAAGAAAGTTGATCTCCAAAATGCATCCTTTAACAAATTGACTTTCCTGACTCCTTTAACAAATTGATTAATGACATTTCTAACTACGGGATAGACCTCAACTGCAATATTAACCAACTCCACCCTGCAATTTCTCCTACCAATAGGATTAACTTTAATTTAGCACCCTCACTTACTGGAGTAAATTTCTTCACTGACGGCTCAAAAACCTGGGATGCTGTGGGCGCTTCTGCTTGCCTGGTCGATAGCACTAAGAAACATCATTGACAAACTGCTCTTCGCCTGCGTAATCAATGCTCTAACAACCAGGCGGAATCCCTGGCCATCCTTGCCACTCTGAAGTATATCAATCAAAATATCTCTTGCTTTTCGATAAAATCTGTCAACATCATTACAGACAGTCGTGTGGCACTCCATCAGATAAAGAATCGGAACCAAAAACTGCCCATCATTGACAAAAGTCTTAATCTCCTTAATAAAATCAATAACTCAGCCAACATCAATTTCTATTGGGTTCAGAGTCACTCTGGGAATCCTGGTAATGAAAGGGCCGACAAGCTGGCTAAGAATGCTTACAAGATAGCTGACTCCTATGCTTATGAGGCCATTCCTCTCTCTACTCTTCGCAGAGAACTGCACGAACTACTCACTACCATCTGGCAAAAAGAGTGAGATACGGGCACTACCGGCCGGCACACGTACAAATTTCTCCCAAGTGTCAGCACACGTCTTAACTTATCCTTCTTCCACACCAACCATGCCATCACTCAGCTTATGACGGCGCACGGAAACTTCCGGGCGTACCTCAATCGTTTCCTCAAGAAAGGAAACGGTAAGTGCAATTGTGACATCGTAGAAGAAGAGGATCCATTCCACGTTTTATTCACCTGCCCTAAGTACACCTCCTACCGCGGAAATCTGCGTAACGTAGTGCAAGCGGAAGGACATCATTGGCCTTGCATCTTCAGTGTCTTCCTCTCCTCAACACGGATCTTCCATGGACTAAAAAACTTCTGTAAGCATCTTCCATTAATGAACTTTTACAACGGACACAGAACGATAACCTAGTTGTCGGACTTATTACTGCTTCCATTATAAGGGCTAGCCCCTTTGTGTCCTCCTCCAATCTGCCCCGCTTATCAATCCTGTTTTCTAGTGGGCGGACATCTGTTTTCTACTGTACAACTGTTCCTTTACAGAGCGTGTAGTAGACAGAGAAGAGTACCTTCTCTGTCTACTACACGCTTATTTGTACTGCTCGCACCACTCTTTATTTTCAGGATCTCATCCAATTGGTCCTTGCGTATCGCTCTACTGTTCTTTTCTTACCCCCCCCCTTTTTCTCCCTTACCCCATTCCCTTCCCCCATCCTTCTCTCACCCTTTCTATCACCCTCTTTCTTATTGGCAACACCCCTGGGTACGCCATGTCTTTCGCACACCATCACTATCTATTTCTATCATAACAATCTCTGCTAGTCTTGGGCCTATACAGGTACCCATCGCTATCCCTTCCTTTAGGCTGTAGAATTTATTGTCATACTCAAAATAATTATTTTCTATGACAAGGATGCAAAGTTTAATGATCCATTCGGGGGCTTTAATATTCTGTAATAAAGTTACAATGTTATTTTTAGTTATGTTTGGGTACAGTACATATTCTTAATGTCTAAAAATAAGAGTTTTGTATGACTATTAATTATTATCATTTTTAATCTATTTATAACTCATTTACGTTTTTTAAACTATAGAAGTTTCCATCATATTTAATTTAATTTTTAAAAATTTTTATAAATTGTAATACAGTTTTTAACGTCAATTAAAGGTGTATACTTAACTGGGTTCTTGTGAGTTTTGACTCTTATATTAAACTTAGGTTTCTATTATTTTCTCTTCTTATTTTCTCTAATTCTTTTTCTGTTATCAGGTTTTTTTTAAAAGTTTTCCAGATTTTTTGTCATAACTTTACTTGGATCATTTTCTAGTGGCTTGTATCCTTCGTCTTGTATTAGGTTTTCAATTATTTTTTTTTTCCTTTCCTCATTCATAATTATAGTTTTTTTCGTTTTTATCACTTTCAAGAAATACGAAATTATTTTCTGTTAAAAATTTTTTAACATTATTTCACTGTCTTTTATAGGTTTTTACCTTGTTTGTTTTTTTTTTTTTTTGCTTAACTTTACACTTTGTTATTATATTTTACATACATTTTCTCGTTGACTCTCTTTCTTCTTCCGGTATTCTCCATAAGAGATGTTCCGTGAAAACAGCAAAGTCTTCCTTTTTCATTATTGTTGGCCCCTTGAAATTGATTCCTAGCTCTAATTTTCTTCTTATAATGCTTAGTATTTCTACATCTGTTCTATTTACTATCAGTTTATTTCTCCATTTTTTTCCGTTCTCAAAGTGTGGAATAACCTATCTTTTTGGTTAGCTTCTTATATTTATTTTCAAAACACTTACCTATGTGTTTTGTTTCAATATTTTCTCTCTTTCTTTTCTTTATTAGTTTCCATAATTTGTAATTTTTAAACTTAATGTTGGAATCCGAAATTAGATTATTTATCTTCTTGATATCATGCTTTTGTAGATTTAAGCATCAGATATTGTTTACGTATAGTGCATTAAATGTAGGCTTATATAAAGTATTGTGCACTTATATTTAAAGCATTGAAAAATAATAAAAAGCTCTAGTAAAAGTAGAATCATCTAAACGACTTCCTTTGATTTCATATATATTTTATAAAATAATGAATGTATAAATACATACAGTAGTGAACCGAAAATCGGAATCAATTGGGGACTGGGGTTGTTCAGATTAGGGATTTGTTCCGATTACGGTTTATGTACGAAAAAATATATTAACCTGTCCGATGTTCAAATTTTTCTCCGTTGCGTGTAGCTTCCTGCTGAATTTTTCTCCGTTGCGTGTCGCATCGTGTTAAATTTTCGTCGATTTTAAGCCTAACGAAAATTTTTATAATAATAATCGAGGCTATCGTATCGTTAAAAATTATTTCTGCATTTTGCACAAACAAAATAAATTTATTGAAGAATATAAAAACATGAAAATTATACTTTAGAAGTAAATTTAGTATCAAAAACGTTCGATTCAGCACGACACAGTCCGACTGAAAATCATGCCGATTACCGGCGATTCTGATTACCGGGGTGCCGATTTACGAGTCTCTACTGTATATAAATACGGAATAGTACCATATGAGACTATGTTATGTTCGGAAATGACGCTATGTTGGCTGATAGTTATAGAGTTTTCTTAGAGTAGAATCTACACAAAAAGAGAAGTGCAAGGAAAGAGAGAATTAACACGAATCTCAGAACGCGAAAACAACAAATTATACAAAAATAAAAGCTACTTACAGTTGTCGAAATATACAATGTTGCTACGAAAAATTAAGTAAATTTGATATTCATAAATATTTTAGTCAAACTGTATAATTTATGTACATTTCATAATATTACCGATGTCGTAATTCACCTACGAAAGTTAGTTTTCGCAATTATATCATTAAAATACAGTATATATTTATTTTGGTATAATTTTTTATATAATTTTTAATGCGTATATGTATATTACCGTTTTAAAAGTATAGGTTTGATTTAGAAATAGTAAAATTCTCTTATCTTTTACATTATGAATAAATTTAAACTTTTTTTCTTAGTTTTAGAGCAATGTTTTAACTAAATATAGATTATAAGACATGAAATTATCTTTTAGGTTAAATTTTTCATATGTTTAATTGTCACATTTTAATAGTTATTTTGTAGTGCATCCGATAGAAAACGCCTCAGGATATAAAGATAAAAGTGGTAAATGGTACGGAATGATAGGACAAGTTGCAAACCAGGTGAGTAAATATAAAATTCAAGTGTTTAAAATAAGTTAATGTATAAAAAACTAATTTAATAATTTAGAAAAATTATTAATTTTAATATTAATAATTTAATATTAATATTTAATATAAATATTTTATCATTAATATAAATATTTTATCATTCCACTTCAAGAATTAAACATTGCACTCTAGAACATAAACAGTTGTCAAAAATCAAATTGAGTTATATAGAGTAACGAACAGATATGATCAGAGATGCCATGTCAGTCACTGCATAATCTTTGATTGATTGGTAACCAATATATAGTTATAACCGAAAACGAAATGGACTTCTAATAGAATGTATTAGTATGAAAATGAAGAAAAATTTTCACAGATATACATTCTTAAATTTATAATAGTCATAGTTTAAATTAGTTGAAAAAAATAGATCATGCACAGACTGAACATTCACTTCAAAATACAGGGTCATTATAATTAAAGTTCCATTTTGAAATGAGCATAAAAAAACTATTAGAGAGAATGTTATCAAACTTGCTAATCGTTTATAGGAAATCATGGGGTTTTGTTTTTGGCAAAAAAAAAAATTAGTTTAAAAACACCATTAATGGAGAATGGTGCTGTCTGCAATATTATTAAACAAAATGAGACATGAAGACATTAGTTGAAAATGTTTTTAATCGTTTCTAAAACGTGTTACAAAGCATGTTCAATGTTGCATTCACCATTTTCTGAAATCTAGTTAAATTCCTCCTGACATGCTAAGAGCCACTGTCGAGAAAACAGTAATGCGATTTAACTTTCTTTCAGGAAATGGTGGTCGCCACATTGAACATGCTTTGTAATACGTTTTAGAAGCGATTAAAAACATTTTCAACCGATGTCTTCATGTCTTATTTCGTTTAATAATATTGTATACAGCGCCATTTCCCGCTGGTGGTGAGTTTTTGAACTATTTTTTGCGGAAAACAAAATCTCATGACTTTTGAATACTGTTACCAACTTTGATAATATTCTGTCTAGTAGTTTTCCTTTTATGGTCATTTCAAAGTGGAACTTTAATTATAATGACTCTGTACAGTACATTAATATTTGGGACACAGGTCGAATATTTTTTAAATTAAAAAGTTTTATAGAAATATGTTTTCATTCAAGTGCACATTCAAATGAAACTATCAAAAGACATGATCTGTAAACTAATTAAAGCTTATCAGAACAATCGACAATAAAAGAAGATGTCTCCTTTGTTTTTCAACTTCTATGTAGATTTTAGAAAAACATGTCAGGTAGAAACTGAATATACCCGTAGCAGTCCCGATCAGAAATAAAGATTTTACACATTTTTTACGCTGATGACCTAGTCTTCCGAATCTGAAGATATACCTATATAGTGCAAATCAGTTAGTATCAGAATATATATTATATATATATGCATGTATTATACTATTTATGAGGATGTTTGTTTATTTGTTTGTTTACTACGTTCACCATGTACTTCTATACAATTCGACCAATTGCTATAATACTCGACGTATGCTATGATGCTTAACATATGCCAAACTCAGAATGTTGTATATGCAACCCTAACATATTGAATGAATTTTCATACATCACTTACCTCTGTATTTACTAACTGAAGTTAAACAGAGTTGAGAAACTCCAGTTCAGATATAACTCAAAGTCAAATGGCAAGTTACTCTTCTTTCGCATTTAAATAAAAATATAACTCTAGAGTTTCGCTACTATAGAGTTAATATCAATATTTTAAAAGAACCCTGCGTTCGAGATTGAACAAGTCTTCTTTTCGTAAGCAGCATCTTAATTGGTTGAAAGCAAACACGTGTCGAAAATGGCGGAAAGTCAAATGGACAATAGTGCACGCCGTATTTTCATAAATTTCGGAAAGGAAATTCTACTCGAATTAGTCGAGAAATATAAATCTATAATGTAAAATAAAAAACGAACACGGTTTCTTCCAAACGGAAGAGAGATACGTAGGAAGTATTAACCAAAGAATACAGTGGTATCTCAGGTGTCACGATCAGTAAAAGCAAACAGCTATGGAACTGTTAGAAATAATTAAAAAAGAAAGCCGTAAAAAACAGTCGCAGACAAATCAGAATTATTTAAAACAGGAGGAGGGTTTCCTCTTCCTCCTGTTTTAAATAATACGGACATAATGGATGAAAAACTACTTTCAATGGAAATTTTAACTCATCCTTTAGAAAATGACTTTGAGAGTGATGCCCAACCTAAAACAAGTAAGTATTAAAGCATTAAAATTTATAATTTTTTTTAAATTTTGATTTAATTAGTAATATATTTTAATAACAGAAATAGCTACAAGTTTAGTAGTAAATGCTCAAGATATAGATCTATCTGATGTATCTGCATCTGAAATAAGTCAATGTTTATTTAGTTATCAACAAATTACTTTATACTTATATGACAATTGTGCTAATATATATAGTATACATGAAAATTACTTTGAATATAAAGTTTGTACTTAACTGTACAATACACAGTAAGAATATACATACATTTCATGTATAAATTACACCTATAATTTAAACTACATCATGTAATTTAAATGTAAAACTATAAAATGAAATATATGAATTGTATAAATGTTTATACTGTATGTACTATTCAAATTGTGTACATCTTGCTAATTTAAAATATTGTTCTCAGTTACACATTCTTTCGGTTGACATTTCATTTATAAATCAAAAAAGTCTACATAATTTTCAGTTAAAAATGTCTTGAAAGTTTTCAAAGAACTAATATTAACATTAGTCGTTAGTAATATAGTTTTAATGCCAAGTTCACATATTTTATTTTCAAATAACATAATTTTTTGTCTTGCAGGTTTCAGCTATACGAGCTATACCGCAAATACCACATATTACTAATGTAATGTGTGTGAATGTCATTGAAAACGCTGTAGATTTTTATATAGAAGAATTTCAAAATATTGATAATCAGCACGTGAATCTCAAAAATAATTGTATTACATGAAAATACTGTTTTAGCTTATAAGAAAATAATTACCTTTCAATTAATGTTGCACTAATTACAAAAACAATCAAAATAAAAAGAAAAGAAAACAGCCTGAAGCAACTAAAGTCATCTATGAGAAAGCGAAAAAGAGAAAGTAAACTATTGAAGAAGAGCATAAATTAAAAATCAAATTTATGACGGAAGAGCAAAATATTAAAACGCTATTGTTCAAAACACAGTTAAAATTGCAGGAAAAGTTATTGAAAATTTTAGAAATAATCCATCCAGTTTAAGACTGCAATTAAAAAATTTGTAATTACACTCTGCAAAATATATATTTATATATAGTGTTAAAAGTGTTTTTATGTTTCAATTTAACTTTTTCTATGAAGTATTTGTGTCCTCTATATATTGTTTCTTTTTAGGATAATAATACAGTAATAACAATAAAACTTTTTGGAAAACGAAATTTTACTTAAAATGTATGAATTTTTATAACAACATTTAACAAAAAATTTTGAATTATTGCATTTTTTAGCAAAACCTTGCAATTTCTGGATTTAAATATTTGTACAAGCACATCTGAAGTTAAAAAAATGAGCATCATCATCATCATCATGAAATATGCTATACTTCCATCTTGTAGTTCAATATTGTGAAGAAATATAATATGCACTGCATTCTGCAAATTATAGTGTATTCCAACAGAAAGGCATGGGAAATGTCTCTCATAAACCGTATTGCTTTTCAACAGGATTGCTGTCTACTTTTCATTTGCTAGGTGAAATAAAACTACCAAACATTGTGCATTTTTCATTTAAAAAATTATGTTTATTTACCACATCCTCTTCTTTACAAACATGTTTAGTCCTAAGCCCAAAAACTAATTAACAATAATTTATTTCCTTCAACATAAAAGAGTTTTCTGAGTAACAATAATATCTTTTATTTCAAAAAAAAAAAATCAATTAGATAACAAAATTTCATATCAAAACTTAATATTGTTATACATTATTTACTTATATTGATTTTGCTAAATTTAGCAAATTTAAATTTAAATTTGGCTAAATTTAAGCAAAATTTGTGGCCGTGAAAAAGGCCTTTTAATTTAATAATAATGTTTGAAATGTCTGAAATGTTTGCATAACCTTTTAAGGTTATGCAAACATTTCAGGTGTTAAATTCTAAAGAAATCTGCTATTAATACATTTCTCTTTGCAAATCCAGCTGCATTCTGACTTCTGATAACTGGCACTGGAACATCTTCATTCATCGAAGTATCATCAAATCCTGTTGGAACTGTCATATTTTCAGGTGAAATTTCAATGTTATGAAGGACTGCAGTGGCAACTATGACAGCCATAACATTTTGAACCTTGCAACGTAAACCTACTGATAAACAGGGAAAATGTCGTTTCCATAAACCATATTGCCGTTCCACTGTGTTTCGTGCTTGTGTGTGTGTTCTGTTATATCTTTTAAAGAAAATATAATCGATATTCATTTTGAAATATATATATATGATCATTTGAAATTATATTATGCACTAAATATATTTTTATAATATATTATATATTATAAAACTAATAATTACCTTTTATCTTGATCACTTTGTCGATTTAATATTGTTGCTAATATGCTTTGCATCCACTGTCACCAAGAAAATGATATTTCGATGGAATGTCTCCTGCTTAATACTAGCACACAGGTGACTATTGGCAAATATAGTGCTATGATGAGAACCACCTCGCATTTGGCTACTATATTTCTGATTTTAAGTTGGCTATCTGAAGCCGTCTGAACATTAATAGAGAAATATCTTTTTCTATTTCGAAATAATTCAGCAGTTTCTCCTCCCAGTAACTGAATTGATATGTGGGTGTAGTCAATGGCTCCATGCACACGTGGAAAATCACTTAAAGAATACAAAGTCTTGACTTATTTGAAAATATAAATACAGTATATACTTGATTTATTATTTTATTTATCTATTATCTATTATGTTATATTTCAAAACAGTTTATATTTTGAAAAGTAATGTATTAATTAATTAAATAAGAACTATGTATATATAGTCCTTGTTTTTTTACAAGTTTCTATATATACAGTATATATATATATATATATATATATAGAAACTTGTGAAAAAACAAGATAAAGTTATTTTATTACTATAGTATCGAAAGATAAAGGGATATTAGCTCTACATACTTGCTTTCTTTCAGATTCTGTTGTAGGCAACTACATAGAATCTGCTGAGGTTTGAGCAATTAAAAAACTCACTCTACTAATCGCTCTGCAAGCAGATGATTGACGTAAATCATTAAAATCGCGTACGACCAACTGAAATGCTTCCGTGGCATAAAAACATAGAGCCAACAACAGTTGTCCATCGGCGACATCGCATATGTTTTCGATGATGTAGAAACTAAATTGTGACCAATTCCTTCAAGTATGTCTTACGTTCTCTTCTGTAAAAACGATATCGACAAAGAAAATCGTATTCGTCTAATTGTTGAAGGTCATTTCTTCTTGGAAAAATAATCCGCCGACATCTTCGTTTTATTCGATCTATATACATGTAATCTAGATATTTCAGATTTTCTGGCATCTCAGTTTTTTGTTATCGTCGAATGTGGCCATTTTTCTCTGAAATAGATAGCTTTGTGCATGCATCCAACCAAGAGTTATCGTCTACTCGCCGATTTTCTAGAGTTAGAGTAAAGTTATTGTGTTTGACTCGAGATTCGGAGTTGGTAAGTACGAATTTACCAATAACTCGAGAAAAAACCGTAACTTTAACCAGAGCCCGGCGACAACCCGGACTTTTGTCCGGGGCGCCATTTTGGCTGTAAGTGTGAGAAAATTATTGATGTGTTAAATACTCAATTAATAGAAAATTTCACGTATCGATTTTTTCGTTCTCTAAAAATTTACAGTGCGTATCGCATTTATATATTTATATTGTTTATGTCTAACAGCTAAAAATATTTACACTATTATTGAAAAATTAACGCAGAATTTGTAAACGACGATGCTTGAACTTTATTGAACATGCATATACTTCTCTGAACAGAGTAGCATTAGCACGCGTGCAGAGCGCTGCTTCAGCTTGTGTTTGAACACGCATAGACTCGCTTATAGTTACCTCTAATTATAAAAGAGTGGTTTCATTACATAATAGCATTGTTCTCGCTATTACGTCGGTAGTGATGACGAGTGGAAGTTCATAAAATTTACTTAAGTGCGATTTCTTAATTTTTAAAGGTAAGTACCTTACATCTATAATTAAGCTGTTGTTTAGTTTCATAGATACCAGTTTATCGTAAATCGATAATCAAATCGAAACAATGAAAGCGTTTTTAAATAAAATAAATATTTAGTTTATCCAAAAAGGTTGTTTATTAAATCAATAAAATATTGTATTACATTTAAATGTATTCTATAGGTATAATTATTTATATTTTTTTATGAAAATAATTATTTAAATCAATAATATAAGACATTTATTAAGTTAATTGCTTCGATAAAACGCGTTTTATGATAATGTATTTAAATAATTGAACTAAACAAAATCTCAAAATTAAGAATTATAAAATTGTTTTTAATGACTATTTATGGTTTGCTGAAATATTTGTTATTATAAAATACATATATAAAAACAGTAGACTTTCTTTATGTTTAGAGGATACGAAAAATATTATGTGTAAGCCATAAATATTTTTTATCTCCATTGACAGAATATAATTTTGAAGTTATGTTAATTACAGTTTTACTTATTTAGAACAAGGATAAATCTTTATTTCTTAAAAAACTATTTTATAGTTTACATTGTTTAATTTGAGTTATATGCGTGCCTCTTCCAGAATGTCTAACGATCAAAGAAACCTGCGTGGTTACCTGTACAAAAGAAGGCTGGAAAAGAAAGCCAAGAGGTAAAAACAAGCTGGCGCGTTAAAAAATTATATCCAGAGTTGTACCAAAACAAATGAAGACTCTAAAAATTTAACATCAAGTGGGGTTATAAAAAAAAATACAAAACCGTCAGAGGATAATGATGACAAACAAATGGACCAAGTTTATAAATCAATTGGAACTGACGACACTGACTATATCATCACCAGATGAAAGCATTGAAAAAATTGACATCAACGTTACTTCCACGGAAAGCGTTCTACAAACTTTGTGTACAGATCCAGCATTGTGGCCTACAATTTTAGGAGATGCCGAAAGAAGTATTTTAGTAAGACAAGGTCCAGCTAAACCATTGCATAATTACAAATTTCCTTCCAATGACACTGGTCGACATTTTAGCGTAAATTATTATACACGAATTTTAAGCAATGGAGAGCAAGTTTTAGTAGACTGGCTAGTGTACTCTTTTCCACAAAACTGCGTTTACTGCTTCTGTTGCAAAATTTTCGGCTGTGTAGTTAGTTCTTTCAAAGGAGGAAGCACCTCGGCAAAAAACTTTAAAAGAGCATTTCCAAAAATCATATTCAGGCTCAAAAATCATGAGTAGAAGTAAACCTAAGGTTAAAGTGTTGTAAAACTATAGATGCGGCCTCTCAAAGAATTAATAATGCCTAAACAAATGATTGGAACGAGGTGCTTCTATGAATCGTAGCAATTACTAAAATGCTTGGGAAAAGTGGTCTGGCATTTCAAGGCACAAACGACAAGTTGTCTGAGTATAAATATGACAATTTCCTAAAAATACTTGAGTTGCTCTCTGAATTTGACCCCATTATGGAAAAGCACGTTCGTAGAGTGCTAAAGAAAGAAGAGACTAAAGCACACTGTCTCGGAATAAGTATACAAAACGAAATAATAGATCTGCTGCATCAAAGTGTAAAGTCTCATATTATTAATGAAATAAAAAAAATCAAAATATTTTTCTATAATTTTAGACTGTACTCTTGACTTTAGTAAGATAGAGGAAATGACTCTTGTAATCAGATATGTTTCAATCAATAAAGTTGACGCTAATGTTGAAATTAGAATTAATGAAAGCTTTTTAGACTTCTTACCAGTCGAAATATCCACAAGAAAATAAATGTCTGATATTATAATTGAATAAGATAATGACATAGGTTTAAATTTGCAGGATATCAGAGGCAGGGATACGACAACGGGTCCAGTATGAAGAGCGATAAAGCAGGAGTGCAATCTAGAATTAAACAATGTAATTGGCAGAATTCATCGTAGCCATGTAGTAGCCACTGTCTCATCTCGTGTTTACTGATATGAGAAATGCATTATTGGAAACCACTAATTTCTTCAACACGGTCCAAAAAATATATCTATTTTTTCGGAATCTAGTTTTCGATGGGCAATACTTTTAAAATATGTTCCAGGCTTAACATTGAAACCATTCAGTGACTGACACTAGATGGGAGAGTAGGATATAGACCAGGAATGAGCATGCAAGAGTACAGTGGGAGCCACAATGTAGGTTTTGCAAAATGCACGGGAGCCGCAGTTCTGTACTGTCGTGGTGGATAGTCTGGTAAGGCGCGCATTATTATATTTATATTATATTTTATTATATAATATAAATATAATATAAAACAAATATTGAATTTTTAATAAACATATTTTCACAAAATTATAAAAATAAAATTGTAAAAATATTAATAAAAAACAGAAATTAACACTTTCAGCAAGAGCTGCACGTAACTCAAAAAGAGCCGCATTTGCCCATGCCTGATATAGACCTTAAAGCCTTTGATATTTCATTTGGGAGATGTATCCGATGCCTTGCTAAGCATTTACGAAAACCAAGAAATTGATAATTTAATAAGAGACGAGGCTTCGGGTTTGTTAAATTGTATTAAACAATTTAGTTTTTTGTGTTCATTAGTTATTTGGCATAAAATACTAAATTCCGTTAATCCAATAAGCAAGTTGATGCAAACAAAATATTTTGATCTAGCCTTTGCACTTGATTTTTTAAAGAACTGCAAAATATTTTTTAAAAATCTTCGATCAGATTCGTTCTTCGATGAAACTATTATTGATGCAAAAGAACTTGCTGCCGAAGTTTATGTGGAAGCTAATTTTGGATCAACAATAACACAACACCACGTTAGAAGAAGGAAAAGGAACTTTTCATACGAAGCACGAAATGAACCCATCAAAGATCCAAATATATACATAATAGACTTTTTAAATTTTACAATCAATTAAGAACTAAACGCACTAGATGCTAGATTTGAACAACTTCGTAATCATAGTAACTATTTTCAATTCTTATATAATATATACGATTTAAATATCATGTCCAAAGAAATGCCACTAAAACACTGTAAGAATGTAGAATGCCTTTTCTCTGATGGTAATTCTGTTGACATAAGTGGGGTATAATTAGCAGAGGAAATTTCAGCAGTATCTGCACTTTTGGGCAAAAAAAGAAAGCCTAAGCAATGTACTGAGCTTAATTACAAAGTTAAATTTTGCCCCAAATCTTACTATTGCTTTAAGAATATTGGTAACGATACCAATAACTAGCAACTGGCGTAAGGAGTTTCTCTAAGATAAAATTAATTTAGAACTTTCTACGTTCGACTACTACACAAAATCGTCTTAATGGTTTCGCCGTGTTGGCAATTGAGCATGAAATTGCTGATCAAGTAAATTTAAAAGATGCAATAAAAAACTTTACTGAACTGAGAGTAAGAAAAAAGTTTTTTTTGTGATTTTAGCGGAGTTGATGTTACCTTGTTTTATTTTCAAAATAATGGCGTTTTGATTGTTTGTGCAATAATACATTTTTAATAGCATTCAAAAATGTAAAAATTTATATGGTTAACAATTTGTGGCTAGGTACAGATATTTCTTAATTAATTTTTACTGTTTTGTACTGCTTGATTATCAATGGTATGTTATATGTTTCTTTCTAAATATATGCTTTTATTAAAATTTAAATAAAATAATTCGATTTATATTGAAAATAAAAAAATATGTCCCTTTATTTAAAAATAAATATACATATATATATATATATATTCTTAAGGGGCGGCAATTTGTCTTTTTGTCCGGGACGAAGTAACTGCTAGAGCGGGTCCGGCTTTAACTTTAACTCGCGTCGGTAAATTCGGAAGTTAATCGTTGTCTGCATTGTATTTGCTGACTTCACATATAGCGCCATCTAGCGGTAAAAATTCAAAAAGTAATAAAGGAAATATACTTTATACGGAAAATTATATAATTTAAAAAGACAAATATTATATAATTATACTGAATTAATTTGATGCATTATATAATTACTGCGATTGACAGCACATAGCATTTACCTGCATAGAGTGGAAAGTATTACACTGATGAGTATCTAACTCCTCAATACAGTCAGTTTCCCTTAAATATATTAATTTTTTTATAAACTCGCTATTTACTAAAACCTACGATCAAAAAACTTTATAAGCATTTTGATGATGTTTTGAAAATGGGTTTTACCACGTACAGTTTTAAAATTTAGGAGTAACAATGCAGGGTATTACAATTATTGTGACAGGCACTATATAATCTCGGACAATGTCTGGCATTAAAAGCAGGTATGTCTATTAAATGATCTATTAGTTTTGTTTTCGACAGTTTCTGCACAGCAAACCAACACTTGGGCGATTTGACAAGCTTAGATTCGTTCCTGGTGGTGTTTTAAAAGAAAATTGCTGTATTTAGATGTTACTAACATGGAGAAAACACGTAAATCTCAACGTGGCCCGTCTATTGGCAACGGACGAAGCAATGCCCATTTACCAGTGTTCAGTGAATTTATGCACTCGGCCGCTAATGGTCTCATAAAACTCGTTGAAAAATAGTTATAAAATATTAAAAAACGTATGAAATATCGAATTTCGCACAATTCTCGGAATATTGGCAAACAGATAACAAAAAAAACTTATATCAAATTTTTCAATACACTCATGAAATAAATACTTTCTTTGAATTGGGTATTGTATTCTCAACTTGCAGAAATAATAACAAATGCAGAAGAAGGTCAGCAAAGATGAGAACATTAAAGTGTTATATGTAGTGTACATTATTTTCAAAAGTACAACAGTTCACTTAATGGAAATTAACTAAACCGAATATACCTGTCATGCAATTTTTCATAAAATAGTATACCTATATGTTATCGGCAAAACCCGATTTCAGGCCAAACGGGTTTATCCTACGCGTGTCAGGATATGCTAGTTTAGCCCAGAACAATCTAGTTTGGCCTAAATACTTTAGATTTTACTAGTTTGACCTAGGTTGAACTGATTTATTTGTTGGCCGAACTGATTTATTCCTGTACAGAATTGCTTAGTTAAGCATAGAATATTGCAGACACTCTATTGCAGGTTAGTTACGCATTTTATTGTTTATTTTTTCTCAAATTACTTTTAAAAAAGAAATTATTGTTTAATGACCATGTTACTCTATTTCTCTGTCAAATCTGAACTGATTTCGACGATTATTGTCTTTATATTTGAAACATGATTTTAGATTTTATGAATTTTTTCAGATAGAGTTTTTGTATAATATTTTCTTATAATGAAGGCCTGATAAAAATCTTCGAAAAAAAGCGCAATGTTAAACGCCGTTTTGTTTGGTCAAAATACAGTGGTGCCTCATATAACGTACTTAATCCGTTCTAGGTGCACGTCCGTTAAGTGAAACGTCCGTTATACGAAACGCATTTTCCCATCGAAATACATGTTAAAACATCTAATTCGTTCCGCAGCATAAAATAACCGTACTGTATCATTAAAAAAATGAACATGGGGTGCGTTCTTTTATTCCTCCACGTAACTCTGCGCGAGCGACATCCGTTTAAAAATTCCTGCAGAACGCGTTCCTAAATTCCGGTGGGAGTGCGCCTCGTCGAACGGCAAAAACGGCCGCTTGTAGCAGTAGTTTACGGTGAAAAGCAACATGGCGTCCTCCATGACTCAGATAGTTTCGTTTCGTGATCCATTATGCGGTTTTATGAATGAAAATTTAGAAATTGTGAAAGAGCGAGTTAGTGCACGCGGTGATGTGTCTTTACGAATTTTTTTCGAATGGTAGCTGGCATTCAAATTTTTTTCGTGGCTATTTTGAATGTTTTTTCAACAAATAATCCATTTTATGGTTAAATTTTACAATTGGGACACTTCTTTTGCTTTTAAAAGCTTAAATTTTAAAATTATAGATTCCTCCATCACGATACTATCGATAGTGCAAGTGCTGCCATTTTTTTTCTTTCACAGTCGTTCCTAAATGCCTACAAACAGCAGCGCTCTCCCGTAGTAGCGGAAACGCAGAGCGACCTCTATTAAAGAACGCACCCATGGAGCACTCACCAATTATCCCGGAAAGTCCGCTGTTCGCAGCCAGTCCGTTGCTCGAGTCACGTAACGGCCAAACAAAGTCCGTTGTTCGCAGCGTCCGTTATTCGAGGCCTACGTAATACGAGGCACCACTATATTTGTTTATTACAGAACTGAATTCGACCTTTCTACTCAATATTTTCTACAAGAAAGTGATGTTAATCAAGATGTTCAAATCTCACTAAGGACTGCAGCTACCAAACATTCAGTTGGGACAGGAAAAGGTTTTATGAGGTGCACCTGTACCAAAAACTGTGCTAGAAATAGGTTCCAGTGTAAAAAAAAAATGATTTTGTGTAATTCGAAAAGCCACCACAGTACAAATAAATAAATAAAAGATTAAATATTTTATATGGTACACTAAGGAGCACAAATAAGTTTGTTTTTAATTTTAGTTTAACTCTAAAAATTATTTTTATTATATCGTTTGAATTTTTGAAAATATTTTCGAAAGTTAATTACCTTTAAAAGTGCATGGCTTAATGAAAAAATACAAACTGATAAGTACTGAGTAGCTTATTTTTATTTTATAGTTTTGTACTAGTGGCGTGTCACTTCTAATGAATACCGTTTTTTTATAATTAAGTAGACTATGTTTGAATAAATATTGTTTCATCTAATTGATTGCCTTTTAATTTTATTTTAACTATTAATGTAATTTAATAATTCTAAACCAGTTTCACGTAGGTCAAACTAGTTAAGCCTAAAGTATTTAGGCCAAACTAGATTGATCTGGGCTAAAGTATTATATCCTGACACGTGTAGGATAAACCCGTTTGGCCTGAAACTCGGGTTTGGCCGATAACATATATACATTGCGTTCTCCTGTGCCCTTCAAAATTACGTAATGACCCACTTGTTCCCTCTTTCAAACATTTTTCCGTTGCTTTCTTAGTCCTCCTGTGACATTGAAACATACGGTTTATACTAAAATGCTGATTGACAAAATATCAAATTAAACTGTTATTCATTTTGTATTGGCTTTTAAGGGTATTGTAGGATTAAAGTACATTTATTATGACTTCAGCTTTTTATAATTAATTTTTTAATTCAGGAAGCAGATATGGCGTTTGCACCTGTTGCCGTCACTCACGAACGTTTCTCTGCAGTGGAGTTTACGTCAGTAATTTCTTTTTCTCTTACAGTTTTTCTTATTAAAGCTCCAGATAAGATTTTTCATTGGAATTCTGTTACGAAGCCTTTTACCTTAAATGTAAGTAACAATAACAAGTCTTAAACTGTAATCAAAACGTAAAGATTAACTTACATTTTATGTAATCAGGTTTGGATCGCTATATTTTCTATCGCATTGATATTTGGATTAACGCTATATAAAGTGCTAGAGAAGGACTTTATCGCTACAAAAACAGAAAAACGATGGACTCTATATACAGTTTTTTGGAATTTACTTTGTACATTTCTGGGAAAAGGTAAAATATTTTAATTATGACATAACTCAAATTCTAGGTTTTATAAAGAAGTCTATTTAATTTTATTTAGGATTGAATCTAGAGAAAGTGAAAAGATTAGCATCCAGATTATTGATAGGAATTTGGTGGTTATCGATTGTTGTTTTGGTATCCAGTTACAGCGGAGCGTTAATGTCTTTTATGACACGTCCTTTAACTGAGTCTTTTCCAAGAGATTTTCAGGAACTTTCTGTTTTTGTCCGCAACGGTGAGTACTCATGCGGAACATACAAGGGATTTGTTACATGGAAAGAGATCATGGTAAGTGTTTTGAATTTAAAGATTTATAAATCATATATGGAAAGACGTTGTCCTAAGTGTTTTTTTTTTTAATTTTATAATTTGTTCGTTATAACCATTGTGTTTAATATTAATATATTTATTAATTCTAGGAATCGAAGTTAGAAAATATTAAAATTTTAAGCGAAAACATTTTGTCCAACAATAACTCCATGGATATTGCAGCTGGCATTAAAAAGGTACAGAATGAACGATTTGCATATATAATTGGTAAAAGTGTGTTCAATCAGTACATCAGTAAAGTAGAAAGGCATACATATGTGATTTCGAAAGATTATTTTCGTACATATATGCTCGCTTATCCAATCAGAAAAAATTTCCCATTGAAAAAGGATACATCTAACACGTAAAAATTTAATAAATTCGTTTATATTTTATATCATAATAAAGATTTATTTTTATATATTTAATACAATCATATTCTAGAGTAACTAGGATGTTTGAAGCTGGAATTTCTGTGAAATTGTTTCCTGGAAAAGATGAAGAATTCAAAGTATCATCAGAATTCTGTCCTCTGTCAATTGAAGATATTAATAGTCCTTTGTTACTTATGGGCATTGGATATCTAGTGTCTTTAATTTGCTTAACCATTGAAATAATATCAACAAAAGCAATGAAATTTGTTTCCTAAAATGTACTTTGTTAATACAAAATTTTGAAAAATACCTATTACAGTCATTCCGCTCATCATTTTTACACATACAAGATAAAACTTTATATTTTCATCATTCTGTTTATTAATTATACTCGATAGAACAGAGCATTGTTTGATTAATATTTTTAATTTTATTCTAGACAGCCCAAAATTCTACTTGGTATTTTACGGAAAATTCAAATTTATTACGATATTGATACTAACTGATTCTGAATATTGTAATTTATTAAAACAATAGTTTTATAAAATAATCAACTTTAACATTTACAATTCAGTAATCAACTTCACATAAATCAAAGTTACACAATACGATACATTGTGTAACTTTGATTTATGTGAAAAATATCCCAAAAATTTCATAGAAGCACTCCCATTTGCATGAAAATTTTTTGAAATTCCTATGGATTTAGAAATATCTGTTGTTGGTAAAATCGCTGTATTTGAAACATTTATATAGCTCACCTTGCTTAAATAACAACTACTTTTGTCATGTAAAATTAATCATTCGTTAATTACATATATCGCAAATTAACGTAAAACTTATTTATAATATTCAAACATACTTTCGTTTATTCTAAAATACAATTTTCTAATTATGTACATTTTATAAGAAGGAAGAAATAAACAAAAATTAATTTTACAACTCTCTTTTTCGATCATCGTCCCTTCTTTACAGGGATTCTCCAGGCCTACCAGTTGTCCAATTTGAAGTTGGACAGATTGCGTACCATTAGGTCTATTCCTGTTGGAACTCCCACCAAACCTGCTAATTTTCCACCTGCTGAACTGTTCCCGTTCGGAAACCGACCCTTCAAAAAAGAAGGGGAAATCGCATTGTCTTTCAACAATTTTGTTACGCGTACTTGAAACTTTATTTACTTAATAAAGCAGATTCACTTTGTATAATTATTAATATGATAAAAATTGTTATACCAAAAAATTTTGAAGCTGAAAATATATCGCTAAACAATGCAGAAATAAATTTTTATATCTGGTTATTTAATAACAATTAATAACAAGTGTAGAAAAAAACCTTAAAAACCTGTAACAAATGTATTACATCAGCAGGATCCAAAGAAAGTCCTCTATTAGAATATACAAATTAGTTGAAATTAAAAGTTTTAAAAAAATTCCATGTTTTTTTGTAATAATACAACTTTTGATATGTTTTTAGACATGGAAGATATGTTCTACCAATATTATAATGTGGAAAATCAAAACATTGATATGAAAAGTTTTTATTTGGAAAAATTTAACAAATATATTACAAATGACCATATTCCAGATTGCCATAAATTTAAAAAAAAATCATGACAAGATTTATATATTTCATGTTAAAAATAAAAAGCAAAAGAAAAATGAAAAATTTAACAAATCCATATGCAAGTAAATCCACGAGTAAGCTACAAAATTAGCCATATCTTTTCCACATTCACTTTGCACTCCAGTTCATCAAATACCACTGCAAACTCAACATAAAAGTCTACTATTTGTATTGTACTTTTTTATACAGTATATTGTTTTGTTTTAAATTTCAAATCCAGCAATTAAAGAGGCCTTTGACCTTTAAATTTTTTATTATTGATGTAATAAAATATGAAACTGTTACAAATAAAAATATATTGTTCATTTAATCAATTTTTATATTTTATCTGCATATCCTTTTGATCTTGATATGCATTATCACTATGAACTTATGTAATTATTTTGCATATATAAAAAACTTTAACTTGTAAAAAATTTTATTAAATTACATTTTATCATACAATAATACAAATATGATAATTTTTATTTAATTGATTATTATAGTACTTCAATATAATAGATTGAATGTTTTACATAGTGAAATAACATATTAAGAAAAAAAAACACATCTTTACTCCAGAAAGTGTAAGAACAAACTACTGTAACTTTATTTTATTAGAAAAAAAAAATAGTTTTTACAATATAAAAACGGGACGTTAAATGAAAGCAATACAAAAAGCCTTGATAAAACACAAAAGCTTTCCCCAGAGAAAAGAGGAAACGTCAGGCCAACACCCAGCTTTACCTTTGCATGTTGCATAAGCATGCGTATGTTATACGTTCCAACATTAAATCCTGTCAAATTAGTAAATACAGAACTAGTTTTGACAAACCGAATATCAATTTCATAAACTACAAACTTAGTTTTTACATTTGCTGTAAAGAAACGCTTGGAATTTCGATCTAGAAGTTTTTCTAAGAAGTAATCAAAATTCATTTTTTTATTTAAAAATACTAATGCTAGAGATTTAAAACTTATTGAGCTTGTAAGATTCATCCACCCGTCATATTCTTGAATAAAAAAATGAGTAGAATGGTTTATTAACCTGAAAATTCGTCATTTCTTAACCTCTTAACAGTTGAACAGTCAGATGTGGCGCTACCACTTAGTTATGGAGAAGCGTGGGAAATTTTTTAAGAATTTTCCCACGCGTTTTCTCGTTTCTGTTTAGGAAAAAAAAATTTTAAACAGTTACGTCTAGTAAAGAAAAAATCGTTCTTTATTGTCACATAATTTTTTATATGTGAATTTTTTTCGCGGTAATTTTTTGCTAAATTTTTTTTTTTAAATTTATATTAAATTCTTTTTTGATTTTCTATCCGATACGATATTTTCAAAAGTTTTGAATTTATTTTCAATTTTATATAATTTTTTAAAGTTTTAGGCATTTAAGTAATGACGATTTTTTCCAACCTGTGAATCAAATTCAAGAAAATGTAATTGACAGTTAACGAATTTCATCCACAACAATAGATGAAGTAAACGTTGTTACATTACGACTACAACGCCTGGCAGCCTTTCCCCCCAGACTGAAATATTGGTGAAGGTCGTCTTGTGTTCTACTTTCTGTAGAAGTGACGTAATCATTGTAAATAAAAGAAAATTTCAGTATATCTTTTATTTAAAATTTTAAAATTCGTTGTTCGAATTTACACCGAAATATTAAAGCGGATTAAAATATTAGCATTTTGTAAATAAACTTACTTCACATATAATAAATTTAAATATATTAATTTTTAAGAAACAACAAAACAATAAAAAAATGTAGAAATATTTTTATATTCATCTTCACATTTATAACATATGTTATCGTCATTGACCGATATTTAATTTTAAAACAATTTTCACCATTGGCATGCATTAGAAAAAAAAAGCATAACTTCCCTAAAACACACTTCTCTGAGAGGGTTCGCTTCACTCTGAAAAACCCAACAGTTTTATGTCAGAAATCCAATGTGTGACCTACTTTCTCTAACATAGTCAAACAAAGTAAGTTACAGTACAACAATACACATAAACAGAAATAAATTAGTAGCCCAATAATACATACTTTCATTTATATCCATATTATATCCAAAGGTCAGTTCTCCCAAATTGTCGAAAATAAATTATTTTCAACTTTTCTTTCTGTAAAGTAGCATATTCTGAAAAACAAGTTTTAAATTCAGAGTAAAATTTCCACCTTTTATCTGTTGAAAACAACGCAAAATCTATGGATTCACGTTTTGTTACCTGCGTATATAAGATGATTAAAGATAAATAAATCATAATGAAAAAGAAAGTTTTATTTTCATATCATCTCTTCGTTATTAGTTAACATCCAGAATGTGTGGTAGTTTTTAACCATAATAAATCTGTCGTGCAGTGGTTTTTAACTTTAGCAGCTGATTTTTATTTCATCGTGTATAGTATATCAAGTACCTACAAGTATATGTAATTAGATCTTTAGCACTTTTCAGCAAAACAAAAGAAACAAATGTGTGTTTTTCTCCATATATGTTATTTATTTGAAATTTTTTTAACTATGAAAATTAAATTTCTAGGAAAACTTGTAGAACTACAGTAATGTAGTTCAGCATTAAAAATTGTAAATAAAAATGTTTCGAACCTAGGATCCATATTTTAAAGTTACAAACCACTATGCGTCGTATGACCCTGTATCGTGGTTGCATTAGCTAACGTTCAGAATGCGTTATCGCTTTTCTTAATCACCACAACGCGTAGTGGTGAAATATCATGAAAGCCACGACACAAATTTCGCTTTGTGGTCGTTTTGCGTTAGCCACAACGCGTTTTGGCCGTTTTTACAAACAGCCACGACGCGAATTTCGCTTTGTGGCCGTTTTCAAACGACCACAACGCATCGTGGTCTTTTTTTTCGCTCAATGAACGATTTCGGTTAGTGAGCCTAACATATATATAAATGAATAGCACCCTATTCAAATTTCGCAAGACTAGGTTACAGTCCCTATCTAGGGCTAGTTCGAAATCTATGAAAGTAACGTCACTGTTGACATCCTCGTCTTCGTACGTGGCCTACGATGAAGAAGAGAGACCAGTAAAGAAATGAGACAAGAAGTGTATAAGCTGCTGCTGGAAAAGACCCACCTAGCTGTTGTCGTAGTTTTGTTTCCTCGTTTCCTACCGCCGCCTATAAATTTTTTGAAGGGTTTGTTATTTTCGTCTCTATTTCTAATGTAGTAAATTGATATGGTTTTATGTTTGTATGCATTCTATACGGTTACTAACATTTACCGAAATATTTGAGAGCGAAGATTTGATTTTCGTCTTATACTACTATTAATTTCTACTATAGATTAGATAATAATAATAATAAATGATTGAATTATTCAGGTATTTGATTAAAAACATTCATTTGAAAGTGAAACGCAAAAACAACAATATACATTAACTTACTTCTGCCAAACATGCAATTAACAAGCGTTCTTAGCACCATTGACATGATGATAAGTTTAAAATACATTTATATGCTAATTCTAGAAGATAAACACCAATAATTTTTAATCTCTATCTTACTTGATGTTATTAACATTTACATCTTGCTGCTGCCATACAAAATTATATCCAGGAACTTCAGAGTGTACCATAGAAAATACTTATAAAATAAATAAATCAGCAGACAGTAAGTATTTTTCGTCACAAAATTTATAATGAATCTAAACCCAACATGCAATTTCATTTATTTCGTGCGACAAACTAGAGAATATTTCTATTCAAGACGTTGAAAAAGACTTTTATTATCGTAACTTTTCTAATAGAAATGAATAAAACTCAAATGTCGATGCAGACAATAAAATTTCGTGTTTCAACATTAAAGAAAATAACAATTTACAGCTATTTATTGTCCATTGTCACTCAGTAGTCCTTTGTATAAATTTTTAAATTATATGTTTCTATACCAATTTATAACATTTATACCAAGTTTATTTACGAATATAATACGAAGAAGAAATACACAAAGACAGATAAAAACGTTAAACTTTTGCATTCTGCATATTTTGGCTATCAAACAAACCTACAATTATTTCAAGCAGGAAACGAGTAACTATTGAAACTCTCTATAGAAACAATAGAAAATATTTTATGAATAGATTATACACAAAGAAAAAAACTAATAAAGGAAACACGTTTGTAAAAGAAAACAATGAGTTTATTATTATAAATTAATAAATTAATTTAATTATCCATCATAATGTTTGTAAAGTAAACGTGGAGTAATTTATATACTTATAACAAGCACGGCAAAAGAGAAACAGTTAGTTTGTCCAAAACACTTACATTTGTTACAATAAATAATATTTATTTTAATAATGTAAATTAAATAATTAATTTAATTCATTAATTAATTATTAATAAAATACTAAATGTATTCCCATAGTAAAGTTTGACTGACTGCATTGTTTCGAACGAAGTGATATAACATTATTGTCACTAGGGATGGGTGTACCAACAGAACAGATGTATGACATTTGTTGAGTAGAGTCACACATTCGAGCCAAAAGCACTTTCCAGTGTCTGTTGCACAGTGAGGTGAAAGTAGACTAAGTGATACATATCTGTACAAGGAGTAAGCAGCAAAGGATGATACCCCTTTACAGGAGCCGGGCCAAGAAACCAAGGTTTGTTAAAGGAAATAGCCTTAGAGTTTAGTCCAAAATTTTTATGTTTCTGGCAAATTTTACTAGCTCTTTGAAAGCGCCTTGTTGATGGTGAAAGCCTTTAAGTGGCATAGCCACAGTTTGTTAGCATTGTGGACAGCAGTGATTAGGTCCTTCCTTTGACGAGTGTAAAGAGGGCAATGAAAGATAATGTGCTCTGAGTCTTCATCTTCATTGCCAGAGCACGGGCATAACCTGTCAGATTTTTGTAGGAACCGACGGAGGTAACTCCGGAAGTTACCGTGCCCAGTCATGAGTTGAGTGGCCCAGAAGGAGGGTACCAGGTAGTGGATGCCATTCCTTTGGAGAACATCTGAAATAAAATTGTGCGTGAGCCTGCCTGTGGGGCTACTGTCCCACCCAGCTTGCCAAGTACTCAAAGCATATGTGCGAATCTTATTTTTATCCATGAAATGGGGGTCGAGTCGAACAAGCAATTAAGAGTTTTTTTGGGGCTGACTGGGCAAAGAGATCGGCCCTCTCGTTCCCCTGTACACTGGAGTGTCATTTAACCCAAGTAAATTTCATATTTATGCTGTCACGGAAAGCAAGCAGAAGATTTAAGCTGTCCTTAATTATGGTTAGGTTGGTGTTGAATTTCCTAAGTTGCAATAATGCAATCCTGCTGTCGCTCAGGATGGTAGCAGACAAACTGTGGTGCTGAACTCTGTTGTTTGTTATCCAAATCACGGCCCTGTAGATGGCCAGAAATTCCGCTTGTTTTGCCGTGCAATGGCTGGCCAGCTTGAATTGTGCTTGGTAGATATTGGTTTCGTTGTACATCACTACCACGGAGCAGCCCACCCCCAGAGCACACTTCGACCTGACCAGTGTTGAGACAAAAGCCGGTGGGATCTCCAGCATTTTCCAGAGAGAAAAGTTCGTCTATTGAGATAGATCAGTGGAAATCATAATGATGTTGTAAGTCGCGGTCCAATTTAAAGATTGACAGGTGCTGTACAATATTCGTAACAGTGGGGTTAACCTCCAATTGGGTTGCAATAGTATTGAAGTGATCGGTGGCTATAGCCCCCACAGCCAGCTTAAAAACCGTGGTAGAAAATTATGCATTGTCAAAATTTTATTCATTTTATGAATATAATAAAAGGGTACGATAATCTAAAGTAATATGTATGCACTATAAATGGCTAACACTAATGCCAATATTTAGAAGTGATAACGTCGATTATCCTGTTATATTACTATTAACTCTCGAGGTGCCTGGTGGAGTCTCAAAAGCCTGACTCATTTTCAAAAGTTCATAACTATTTTAACCTCTTAACAGTGGAACAGTCAGACCCGGCGCTACCAGTTAGTTGTGGAAGTAAATCGTGGAAAATTTTTTAAGAATTTTCCCACGCGTTTCTCTCGTTTCCGTTTAGGAAAAAAAATTTTAAACAGTTACGTCTAGTAAAGAAAAAATCGTTCTTTATTGTCATATAATTTTTATATATATGAATTTTTTTCGCGGTAATTTTTTGCTAAATTTTTTTTTCAAATTTATATTAAATTCTTTTTTGATTTTCTATCCGATACGATTTTTTCAAAAGTTTTTAATTTATTTTCAATTTTATATAATTTTTTAAAGTTTTAGGCATTTAAGTCATGACGATTTTTTTCAACCTTCGAATCAAATTCAAGAAAATGTAATTGACAGTTAACGAATTTCATCCACAACAATAGATGACGTAAAAGTTGTTACGTTTACAACTACGACGCCTGGCGGCCTTTCCCCCCAGACTGAAATGTGGGTGAAGGTCGTCTCGTGTTCTACTTTCTGTAGAAGTGACGTAATCATTGTAAATAAAAGAAAATTTCAGTATATCGTTTATTTAAAATTTTAAAATTCGTTGTTCAAATTTACACCGAAATATTAAAGCGGATTAAAATATTAGCATTTTGTAAATAAACTTACTTGACATATAATAAATTTAAATAAATTAATCTTTAAGAAACAACAAAACAATAAAAAAATGTAGAAATATTTTTATATTCATCTTCACATTTATAACATATGTTATCGTCATTGACCGATATTTAATTTTAAAAACAATTTTCATCATTGGCATGCATCAGAAAAAAAATGCACAACTTCCCTAAAACACACTTCATTGAGAAGGTCCGCTTCACTCTGAAAAAGCCGACAGTTTTATGTCAGAAATCCAATGTGTGACCTACTTTCTCTAACATAGTAAAACAAAGTAAGTTACAGTACAACAATACACATAAACATAAATAAATTAGTAGCCCAATAATACATACTTTCATGTAAATCCATATGTTATATCCAAAAGTCAGTTTTCCCAAATTGTTGAAAAATAAATTATTTTCAACTTTTCTTTTTGTAAAGTAGCATATTCTGAAAAACAAGTTCTATATTCAGCGTAAAATTTCCACCTTTTATCCGTTAAAAACAACGCAAAATGTACGAATCCACGTAATAAAAAATTATCGCAGTGAACTTCGAAAAAACCAGAAACACAGATACACCAGACTGCACTGTACAAAATTTTCCCACGAACTGATTCATATTTTAATGCACCTGTGAATAATTTCATCACATGACGAAAAGTTTTTGAATAAAAGCTAAAAGTTTTTAAAAATTCTTTCATAAAATCCGATGAATTTAATTAATACACAATAACTAAATCTGTTTAATAAAGATTAATAATTTTCCATTATAATTATGCAAATTAGATATAAAAAAGATCATCGCGCAAATTCTCCCGCGAACCATGGATGACTCTTACGTCATCTGGATTGAAGTTTCCTGCAAAATACTGAAAATTTTTATATAATTATTTTACTAATCCAGTCAAATTTAAATAATATAAAATGTCTAGATCTGTTTAATAAAGATTAGTAATGTACTATCATTAATATGCAAATTAGATATGACAAAGATCACTGTGGAAAAATTCCCGCCAAGATAAAAATAGCTTTCGGTCACGTGATCACCAAGAAATACGAAGAAATATGCCTTAAATTTAATGTTTGTGTACAAATTAATACATTTTAACTAATGTCATCGTTTAAAATTTAATGTTTCTGTAAAAATTAGTAAATTGTAACAAATTTCATCAAAGACAACAGAATAATTTTCAGCTTATAAAAACTCTACAATAAATGATTATTTCTTCGAAAGACGTCGATATGCACGAATAAATAATAAATATACAATAATGCTTTTATCCATTTTAAGTGGATATTGTAAAAATTAAGCTATTTAATTTGTTTGGCTTTTATAATTTAGTTTCCGAATATTTTACTGTGAAATTCCATTTAGTAAACAGAAACAAAGACAAGCTATTAGTTATAAACAGGACAATAGAATAATTTTTACGTAAATTGAGTGAAAATACAGAAAAAAACGAATTATATCAAAGATGGGGACAAACAAGCTTACATCCCCAGAACAGAGCTTATAATTTGTTGTCAATTTCAGCCTGTTCCTACTTTGACTGTTTTATGTTGGTAAAAACTTATTTTTTTAAAATAAAAGTACTTTGTTGTTAGTGAAGAAAGATAAAAGTATCGAAATATAATATTCAGAATTAAAAATATTGATGTATGTCCATATTAGAAATGTATATTTTTTTCCGATATTAGAAATAATATCACGAAAAAAACATTATATAAATGAAATACGGCCATAAACAATTTCTTTCTGTCAAATAAATTACGGATTAAACAGGCTTATCTAGAAAAATTCAATCGCGAATAACTGACTTTAAATATACAGAGGATACAGTATGCTTGTTATGTGATAGTATCTGCGTTTACAAATTAACAGAATTTTCCTTTTTTTTACACATTATTATGCTATAATCTAGGAAACTATGTTTAATAATAAGACATACTACAGAAAGGGTAAGAAAGGAACGTCAGTCATTGTAACTAATGTATTATTGAAAGTTTCATTCATATAGATAATTAATTTTATCAAGATACATTTCTCCAAAAGAAAATTATCGATATTTATCGTAAATATAAGTAAATTTTATTATAATTTAGATAAAAACTCATTTTTTCCCCACGCATGGCTTCTTTCCCCTCCCTCTTACTCCTATACTTGGAACATTCCATTTCATAATTTGATGTAATAATAACGTTTAAAATGATTCTAAATAAAATATTGACACTTAAAGTAGGTTAATATAGGCCTATATTGTCACGAGTCTCAGGTGTATTCATAAAAATGTAATAATCTATACAATAATACTTTCTCACATGCTCCATGTGTTAAAGTTTGCAGCTGTAATTGAAGTAATATATAAAGAAACAAAATGTTTATATTATCAATAGTTATAAAAGATATCTTATTTTCACGTAGAAAAACAAAATAAGACAGAAGAAACAGACAATCACACGATATCTCTATCCAGGACATTCTATAATTGATTTCAAATTTCTAATGTCGACATACATGAATATTTTTGTGTGTGTGAATATTATATTTCGATACTTTTATGTTTCTTCACTAAGAACATCTTAAAACATTAACTTTTTACCAACAAAAAACAGTCGAAGTAGAAACAGGCTGAAAATAACAACGAATTATAAGCTCTGTTCTGGGGATGTAAGCTTGTTTCTCCCATCTTTGATATAATTCGATTTTTTTCTGTATTTACACTCAACTTACGTATAAATTATTGTATTGTGCTGTTTATACTTAATAACCTAACTTTGTTTCTGTTTACTAAATTGAATTTCACAGTAAAATACTCGGAAACTCTAAATTATAAAAGCCACACAGATTAAATGGCTTAATTTTTACAATATCAATTTAAAATGGATAAAAGCATTATTAAATAATTATTATTTATTCGTGTATATCGACTTCTTTCGAAGAAATACTCATTTATTGTACGGTTTATGTAAGCTGAAAAATTAAATTTTAAACATATTTCTTGGTGAACACGTGACCGAAAGCTATTTTTATCTTGGCAGGAGATTTCCTAGTGACCTATCTCATATCTAATTTGCATATTTGTAATAATATTTGTGATAATCTTTATTAAACAGATCTAGACATTTTATATTATTTAAATTTGACTGGATTAATTAAATAATTATATAAAATTGTCAGTGTTTAGTGGGAAAGCTTCAATCGCATTGACATCGTAAGTTTTTCCATGACGTATAGTTGGCGGGAGAATTTGCGCAGCGATCTTTTTTATATCTAATTTGCATAATTATAGTAGTAAATTATTAACCTTTATTAAACAGATTTAGTTATTGTGTATTAATTAAATTCATCGAATTTCATGAAATAATTTTTTAAAACTTTTAGCATTTATTCTAAAACTTTTCGTCATGTGATAAAATTTTTACAGGAGCATCACTATATTAATCAATTGGCGGGAAAATTTAATAGCGTGCGGTTTGGTGTTTCTGTGTTTCTCGTTTTTTCGAAGTTCACTGCGATAAATTTTTATTACGTGGATTCATAGATTTTGCGTTGTTTTTAACGGATAAAAGGTGGAAATTTTACTCTGAATATAGAACTTGTTTTTCAGAATATGCTACTTTACAGAAAGAAAAGTTGAAAATAATTTATTTTTCGACAATTTGCGAGAACTGATCTTTGTTTGGATGTAAATGAAGGCATGTATTATAGGTTTACTAATTTATTTGTGCATATAATTATGTAGTTCTAGTTTCGAGACATTTATGGTTTTTAGTGTTTATAAGCGTGTTATTTAGACATGTCTACCAATTTAGTGCTAAAACGTAGAACTACGTCAAAGAAGAATACAAACTTTAATTAGCAAGTAGTCCCTTTATTAGCAAACTAATTTGTTGGTAGATTTTTTTACATTTAAAGTGTAATTACATGAAACTAAATGGATGTGAACATAGAAAGTAGAATATGGCAAGACTAATAGATAAAACTATTATTACATATTACTCGATCAGAAAAATTTATACTTGAAGAATTTTGTTTTGATAATTATTGCCTAGGGTTTATGTCGAAAATATTTTTCAGTTATATTTGTAATTACAGTTAATTCGAATAGTAATGGCGCTTAAATATTTATAGGATTAATTGAAGTTTTCGAATTTTGTTTGAGGAAACTGAGGAAGGCAAGAGTATCTACAGTTGTATAATGAACTGAATTTAAGTAAATTAGGTGACTTTGTATGTTTCGATGTAGTTTTTTATAATATTACGATATACGAACTTTCGATTTTGTAAATTGTATTATACTAAAAAATAAAGTTTTTCGTTATTCTCCTACTTAATGATGTATTTATAATGTTTCTGAACTAAATAATACTTATTAAATTGAAATCCGAGCTTTACAAAGTACTATGAATATTAGAGAAGACCGTTTTACTATAAACTACTACGTTTTACTACAGCTTACTCCAATGTTGATTCTACGAAAATTAGGTCAGACAAGGACCGTTAGACTAATGACGTAGGCTGTTTACTTTTTCCGGTCGCATCGGTGCACTCCCGATAGCGTCATTTACAGAAGTCACACCTACTTTTTTCTGACGCGAGCCAATTAGGAATATTAATTTTTTTAACCAATCAGATGACGGCGGGAGATTTAAATTCGATTTATGTCGATAGATGGCCGTCTAAAATTTCATATTTATTTTAATTTTCTTTCTTTTATTGTAATTTCTCGAGAACTAAAAAATATTCCAAAACAAAGTTGGAGAACCCAACTACTCGTGAAAATTCTACGACTTCACGAAATGGTCCAGGTATTTTATAAGAATTTTTTAACGACTATAGTCGTCCTTCACCACTGCCACTCGATCGCCTTGGACGACTATTCTCGTCTTTCACTGTTAAGAGGTTAATATTTGCGTTAGCGACTTAAAATTATTAGTAGCTTCAGTTATCTTTATGCGTTTGCGATCCACACAAAATTTTCAGTTCATCGCGCGATACTCTGTGAACAAGACGTGTTTGAATAAGTGCCGGGCCTCACAGACCCCAACAGGCGCGCGGCGTTGCAAAATTGTAACTAATATTTTTTGTGTAAAATTCGTATTTTTTGTGTTTGTTTCATTTATAACACTTTTACGTTGTCAGTAGATAAACGTTTAAGCAGCTAGTGAGCGTCTGTAAAAAATGAGCCTAATTTATTTGCATGGGACATGCGAAATTCCTATGGGAAAAATGCCTGAATTCTCAATTTCAAATTTTAACTGTAGAGGCTTAATTTTTATGCTTTAACAGATAATTATATAAAGTGCCATTAAAATGAACCCAAAATACTTTAATTATAATGAGATTACATCACGATTTCTAGAGAAACAAAGTTAATATTTTTGTTACAACAAAAAAAGTTAATGTTTTTTATTATGTAGTCGTGTGAATAAATATTTCACGTAAATCAATGATTGTTTTATTCTAAACATGTCTTAATAAACCTATTATATATATATATATATATTAACATAACATTGAAATTATTTTTACAAGCCATATAATGTAGTGTTTTATTTTGGGGTCTGTGGGACCCCACCAGGCGCTCAGCGGAAATTTCTTCACCAGGCACCTTGAGGGTTAATTACTACAGTACATTAGATAATACTAATAAGGGATAATTGAATTATTTCATGTATTCAATTAAAAACATTTATTAGAAAGTAAAACAGAAAAACATATCAATATAGTGAATAAAGGATGAATAATCTGCCTAGTGTTTGAAAACTGTCACTATATTGTGTCTGTAAAAAACGAACATATTATTATACATTAACTTACCTCTGCCAAACATGCAATTAACAAGATTTGTTCGCACCATTGAAATGATGATAAGTTTGTAATCCATTTATATGCTAGTTCTATAAAATAAACACCAATAATTTTTAACCTCTATCTTACTTAATGTTATTCAATTTTACGTCTTGCAGTTGTCTTACAAAAATATATTTACAAACTTCAGTGTATACCATAGAAAATACTTATAAAATAAGTAAATCAGCAGACAGTAAGTATTTGTCGTGACGAAATTTATAATGAATCCAAACCAACATGCAATTTCATTTGTTTCGTGCGACAAACAAGAGAATATTTGTGTTCAAAACGTTGAAAAAGTCTTTTATTTTCGTAACTTTTCTGATATAGGCCTAAATGAATAATACTCAAAAGTTGATGCAGACAATAGAATTTCCTGTTTCAACATTAAGGAAAATAACAATTTACAGCTATTTATTGTCCACTGTCACTCAGTAGTCCTTTGTATAAATTTTTAAATTATATGTTTCTATACCAATTTATAACATTTATACCAAGTTTATTTACGAATATAATACGAAGAAGAAATACACAAGGGCAGACAAAAGCGTTAAACTTTTGCATTTTGCATCTTTTGGCTATCAAACAAACCTACAATTATTTCAAGCAGAAAACGAGTATCCATTGAAACTTTCTATGGAAACAATGGAAAATATTATATAAATAGATTATACACAAAAAAAAATAACTGATAAAGGAAGGCACGTTTGGAAAAGAAGAGAATATGTATATTATTACACATTAATGAAATAAATTTAATTACATATCATAATGATTGTAAACTTGAAGTAATTTACATACTTGTGACTCACAACTTGTAACAAGTACAGCTGAGGAGAAACAATTAGGCTTTCTAAAACACTTAGTTATTTTAATAAATAACCAGTGTAAATTAGCATTTTTGTGATTTTTCTCTATTGCGTTGAATAGTGTATGGTAAATTCTTCCGGAAGCAGAAACTTGGCTTTCGTATAATCAATCATGTTATTTATATTCGAAACTAAAAAGTCTTGCCGCTTATTTTTTAGTTATGTTTATTTCCGCTTAAGGTAAAATTGACCCAATAGTACCTTCAATGTGATAAACGTATTTTTCCATATTTTGAACGTTGTGTGACATGCATGGGATAACAATATGGCAATCGCATTCACATGTAACAAAGAGATTAACATCGGATTTCTCAGAAGAATTACTACAAAAATTAGTAATGAAAACAAATAAGAATATATATATTTTTATGAAATAATTTTATATATAAGAATTGTTGAAATCTGATTTATATAACTTAACACAGCACGTTTGGCAAAAAAAATATCATAGGTTTCAAGTTATATTTATTTGCAGGTTAATGAATGAGATGTCATGTTAGTAATCACACAGGAACCTGGGATAACTGAACAAAACAACTTTACTCAATATGTTTTCTAGACGAACAACAGGCAAAATAATTTAACAGTAGAACATAATAAGCTGTCCAGCTACATTGTATTGTAGAAAATTTTTTTTTTTTAATATGGCCATATTTGTTACAAATTAAATGAAAAAGAAATTTCTAGACGAAAAATTTTTTTCTAAAAGAAATTTTAAAATGTTTCCAAATGTCAATTCGTACAACTGAGTCAATCCACAAGTTGCAAAGTACTTTATATATTAAAATTTATTACATTAAACTTAAATCTATACAGTACTTTGCTTTTCTGGTAGAATGTAAAATAATAAGAAAAGGATTGAGAGCGAACGTTCGGTTTTTTTTCTTTCGTCTTTCTGCAAAAGTTATATACACTATCTATATTCTACGAAAGCTTTTTTGTAAAGATGATGGATCTGAATGTCTTGTATTTCCACTTCTTGTAAACTGTTTTACATATGAAACCCGAGTTCATATTACTACCACAATAAGTTTCCATATTAGAAACATCGCCATTTCGGAAAATATTCAAGTCTGCCTGCAACAAACGACAATACTAAATATGTTTAAAAATTTCAAAATGTTAGACACTAACGTATAAGTTAATTGTATAGTTTTAGACATTATCTGTTAATCGTAACGAATTAAAGACAATTGAGAGTTTATATACATTGCAAACATTTGAAAATGGACGAAAGTCAAAAACGCTCTTCTCAACCACCATTATGAAACTTGCTACTCCAATTTTTCTGTGACATTTAATTTGACCTTTAGAACCATCTCTCGCTTCTATCACCTTTACAGTGACTACTAGTCCAGTAAGTTGTTCTTCAAGTACTAAGAGATTCTATAATGTTAGCAGGATGTCATATTAATATCTTTTTTTTATTGAAATGAATGTTCATTCTCTTTCATCCTTACAATTTCTTTAATTTTTAAATTAGCTTGTCATTTATATTTGATTATCACCAGCTCAAAAGATCAAATACCAGTAGTTGCACATTTCCCTTGCAACACGATTTACACTAACATGGTACAAGAATTAGGGATATCCAAATACAAACGCCGAAATTTTCAAGTGCAGGCACTGTACTTTGATATTTTTTTCAAATAAGCATGTTTGAAATCTTGTATAATACCATGGATTTTACAGTATTGAAATTTTCAATGTTTTTCCATGGTATTTGCTCGATTTTAAATGAAAAATGATTGCACAAGTATAAATAACCTAGAAACGACTTGCTCAGCTTTCTCAGCAACATTTAAAATTTTTGTGGCGTTATCTGTTATCATAATTTATTAAACAATGTTTTATATTTTTTAACTATTATAAAATGTCAAGAAGCTTAATTTTAATAAAGGGGTGGATTTTATAAAAGATTGTAAATGCTAATAACGAGTAAAATAATCATTAAGTCCGACTCTTCCGGAGATACATACGATCTCCATTGTCTCTTGACGCTTTCAACCTTTAGCCAACAAATCTTAACTGCATCAATTATCCTAAAAATCACACCACCCTGCAACATTTCCTATTTTTTCGACAAAAAACACAAGTTATTAAGCTACAAACAGGATTAGCAAAATTGTGCCACACACACACACCTACACAAACTAACGTCTATACATACAGAAATTACACACGAATTTATTCGCATTTCTCGGAGTTTTAAGGTGTCCTAAGTTCCAAAATGTAAAAGTATTCTAGGGTGGTGTTTTTTGCCAGATTTCCATAATTTATGTTTTTATTACAGCCGGGAAAATAATGTCAAGTTTTATGAAAAATGTACAGAAAAATTAAAATGTTTTTGATAATTCATATTAAGCACAAGAATAAAGTTCAGAGAATGACGATATTTAATCAAAAAGAAAACGTTTTCGTTTAATGGTGTTTAGCAGTGAAGAAAAATCAGTGTTCGAATGCAATACTTTTGATTATGAATGTTTTATGAATGTGATTATGATTTTTTAATAAACATATTTCTATTAAACATACAAAATAAAAGTAAAATCTTAAAACAGAAATCACATAAAAGTGCGTTTTAATTATATAAACTATATTATTTTAACTACTACGAAAAATAGTATAATTTTGCTAAATTTCGGAAATTTGTATTATACTATGATTTGAATTTCATAAAGTGGCACTTTTTCGGAACCGAAATGACGTGTTCATAGGGAGAAATCTGTCTATAATTTACGTCGTTTCAAACATGTTAATTATTTTAATAAAAAGAAACCTAAATTTTCTCTTTTTTTTTCGTTGTCGTTCCATTTAATATCAATATCGTTTTGTTTTAATTATAATTTCTTGTTCATAAAATAAAGTAATAAGACATTTTAAATCAATGATTCTGAAAGAAATATCTCATTTACAGCTTTTTCTTCAAAATTTCCGATAGTGTTATGGGCAGTGGTGATATTCAGCGGGTTCGCACAGGTTCGGGCGAACCCGTTGTTAAAATTTTCAGTTTTCCGAACCTTGTTAAACACACGAAACATTTCTCAGTGGGTTTCTTTTTTTAAAAAAATATATTAAAATATACGTATTATACTCTGTAATACTACTAAACTAGGGCCTTATACCCCGTTCGCACCGAGCATTTCAATCTAGATTGTGAGCATAGTCAGGGGACTATGTCTTGGTGCGATCTCTCTCGACCGTTTCAATGTCGACCGAAACGAGGATTAATCGCGATCGATTCAAGAGACTTCTTGAAAGTAGATCCAGTCATAAGAGAGATCCCAGAACGTCGCGCGAGATAATACAATATGGCTCGATTGATAGACAGATGACATCATCTCGAGAGTCTGTCTATTACGAGGAGTGCCATTTCGCGGTGAAGAATTTCTCTGCCTAAAAAAAAAAAATAAAATAAAAAATAAAAAAGGTCGACAGCATTAAAATACTATTGTTACATGGTTTTCACCCAGGGCTCGTGACGTTCCAAATACTCCACTGATTGTTAGATATATCGCAAGAAAAGGTATTGTATTTATTTCTAGCTAAAACCTCCATTTTGTTTGTCCGTGATTGTCAGGGAAAAATTTTCTGCTAGCGAACCCCTTGTTAAATATTTCGAATATCACCATTGGTTATGGGGATTATCCTAGCCTTACTTCTAGTGTCCATTTATATTGAAAATTGAATGCTATTAATGGTACACCTTTTATTTAAGCTAGCTTCGGTAAATTTTTATAAATTAGAAGTTGCAACTTTAAAACTAAACAGTATTTAAGTTTAACTGGCGCAAAATAATCTTCATGTCTCTAGTTTACTTCTGAATGAATCTATAATTGAAGCTGGAATGAAATTGCAAATTTTACTTTGAATAAAAATAATTTCTTTACGTATAGAACAATAAAGCACCGACCTTAAAATTACTACTACTCCTTTTTCACCAAATATCCATTTTCCATTTCGCAGTTTCATTCTTATTGTAAGTTAAGCATGTTTATAATTATCAAAATAGAAATATTGATGCAATATAATAATGTAATAGATTTGAATCGATCAATCATGTAAAAGTCTTAAAATAACGTTTCATATCATTATCATGTTTGTGTGTGGGTTTTTTATTATTAGATACTTTGAAAAATAATATCACGGAATGAATATTTACGTACAATTTAAATAAAGTGCACAAACTTTGTAATATTAATCAACCTAATGCAATGTGTATGTGCATATAGAAAAGTAGGTCATGTATCCATTAGTTGATTGACATCGAACAAATCTATATACATAATCGAGACGAGTTGATAATAATAATAATAATAATAATAATAATCAGCGCAGAGCCCAACACACTGATACACTTCTTTAATTTCTGTTTTGGTTACTATGCCTTGACTTTGGTCCGGCATAGTACACAGCCACCGGTGTTAACCGAGTATATCTAACTTAACCCAACATAATAATAATAATAATAATAATCTGAATACAGACACACACACTGATACACTTCTTTAATTTCTGTTTTGGTTACTATGCCTTGACTTTGGTCCGGCATAGTACACAGCCACCGGTGTTAACCGAGTATATCTCACTTAACCCAACATAATAATAATAATAATAATCAGCGCAGAGCCCAAACGGTTAGGAGTTGAAAGTTGAAATTTGGTACACAGTTAGGGTATGTCACGAGAACGCACACTAAGAAGGCATTTTTCGAAATTCCTCTCCACGGGGGGGAGGAACAGGATTAAAGCTTCCATATACATTATCGAGACGTGTCCAAACGGTTAGTAGTTGAAAGTTGAAATTTGGTACACAGGGTACCAAATTTAAGCAGTTGTGTTACACCAAAGTGTTAAGTAACAATGAAGAACAAGAGGAAAGCGACGTGCAAGATTTACGGGCGCTGGAGAAAAAAACAAGAACGAAAAAGAGTAATATGTTAGAACATATTCGTTTTTCAAATTTAAACAGATTAGTTCGGTTTTCCTCGACTCTTCTTCTTTAGAACATTCGATGAAAATCGAACGATATAATCAGAACACGTCGTGAAAATCGAACAATATTATAACATTCGATTTTCAAAATCGACCTTTCTTTAGAAATACTTAGTTCGTTGATGAAATTACTCTTTTTCTTTTGTGACTATAACGTATTAACCTTAATCTTCGCTATCGTTACTTTTGCCCGAGAAACGCCGGGCCTACCTGCTAGTACTAATATATTCTATTTTGATTTAAAATGTTTTTTGATAATAGCTATTGTTATATTAATGTAGATTTGTTCAATTGAAAAAGTTGGAATGAAACATACAAAAGGATACATAGTGTTTTATGTTCACATATTTCGTATACACATAATAAAAAATTAAAACAATCAAATAATTACATGTCTGGACTATATATTAATATTTAAATCAAATTTATATCATATCGAATATTTCATGTTATACAGTTATATCGTTGATCACGTATAGAAAGTATTTATCAGCTTAGACATTACACGTCACATCAAAGCCAGAGGAGAAAAAATAAAACCCTTCGCAAATCATGGAAAATAGACACAGGTTTTGCAACTTAATAATAAGAAAATTTTTGAACAAAAGTGCATTTATTACATTATGCTAAATTCGAAAAATTATAACTTATACACAAAATAAAATAAAAATACTTGTATTAAAATTTCACTCTCGGTGCCGAATGACAACAATTGTCACCAACAGATTTTAACATATCCAAATATGATGTAAAAGCAAAATATTTACATGGCAAGTTCTAATAGAACAACATTTATGGAGCGAGAAAAAGACATCTTTCTGGTTTAGAAAAACAGCATATACGTAAATTGCCTAAAACTGAAATAGACATTAGAGAGATCAGAAATACAGGAAGAATAGACTGTATCACGAGATTCATTAGAAAAATCTTAAATTTTTTACATAAGTTGATAGCCCAAATTGTTATCCATACAGTGTACGAACTTAAGTTCGTACACTGTACGATGTACTTGTCTTAAGACTATTTAACTTGTTTTTTTCATTAAAAAATTTAAAAGTGTGGAACTATGCACTAAGCGATATTTTTTTGTAGCAGAGGGTACTAGAGGACGATATATAGCAGAGGTGTGCAAGCAAGAGTTCAGTGGGAGCCGAGATGTAGGTTTTGCAAAATGCATGAAAGCCGCAGTTCTGTACTGTCGTGGCGGAGAATATGGAAAGGCTGGGAAGGATAGGGTCCCCATCCGGGTAGAGAAATTGTTTTAAAAAAATAGATTCGAAATGTCAATTTAATTTATTGCACCAACTTGGAAATAAATTACTAAATATTACATATATATAATTACATATTACTGTTTCACATTCAAACATAAGAGCTATGTGTACAAATTTTTATAAATAAACAAGATATAGAAAAAGAAATGAAAACGAAAAAATTATTTCTACAGGAATTTATGTTAATATTTAATAATTTCTTATTTTCACCAAATCTCTGTAATTTGGCGAAAAATTCTTTTAGGTGATCATTTCTTAGCTGCAAACAATGTTCTGATTTGAAATATTTTATTGTGGAATAAGAAATTTACAGCAATATGTGGTTCCAAAATAGAACGTAGACAACAAGCATCTTTTTTTTAAATGTGGATATTTGGATTCTGGAACGAATTTCCAAAGTTCAATTGTAGAAGCTGATTTCTGCTGCAATTGCAATATTTGATCCACTTTCATTTCCAGTAATTCTAATTCCCCGAATTCTTTCTCAGGAAGTATTATCCCAGAAATTAGTCATCCATCTTTAATAACGTCACAAGTAAATGTATTCACAAAATATGAGAATGTAGATTTCAAAGTTTTTAAATCTTCAAACCTCTTTTTTTAAATGTTTGCAAATTCTCTAATCTTTCTTTTCTAATCGTTTAATTTATTATCTTTGACAATATTTGTATTTGCTTTTACTCGCGGAAAATGAATAAATGTTTTATTTTTGAGCTCGTTTTAAAAAACATAATCTTAGCTTCAAAATTGAATATAATTTGTGATAAATGGATGATATTTTTGTTTTTTCTTTCAAAGCTAAATTAGAAAATTGCAAATGTTCGAGCGTATCTGTGAATAACTTTATGTCGGAAAGCCACGTATCATATTCTAATTGCGCATAACTTCTGCCTTTTACTTCCTTTGCAAATATTTTGATATAACTTAACCTTTCAACAGTGGAACAGTCAGGTGTGGGGCTATCACTTAGTTGTAGAGAAGAAATGTGGGAAATTTTTAAAGTATATTTTCAAGACCATACAGTGTGCTCAGCAGAAAATAATACGAAAAACAACAAGCTCCTGATCATTCGCTGAGAGATATTTATTCTTAACACAAACGTTTTCAATCCAATCAATGGATCATCATCAGGCGAAATTCGAACATTACAAAAATAGAACAACAAGTTCAAAATACAAAAATATATAACGGTCTAAATGTTAGTTACGTATATGGTTAGCCGTTATATATTTTCTGTATTTTGAACTTGTTGTTCTATTTTTGTAATGTTCGAATTTCGCCTGATGATGATCCATTGATTGGATTGAAAACGTTTGTGTTAAGAATAAATATCTCTCAGCGAATGATCAGGTGTTGTTTTGTTTTCGTTTTAAAGTATATTTTCAAGTGTTTTTTCTCATTACTGTTTCGGAAAAAGATTTTGTAAACAGTTTTGTCTAGTAAAGAAAAGTCTTTTTTTATTGTTACATAATTCATTATTATGTGAATTTTTTTTCCGGTAGTTTTTGGCTAGTTTTTGGCAATACCCCCAAAAGAATTTAGCGAGTATAGTCGTCCCTCACCACTGCCACGCGATCGCCTTGGATGACTATACTCGTCCCTCACTGTTAAGAGGTTAAAGTTCCACGAAACGGCTCAAAACGTTGTGAGTACAGAGCCATTTTACAATGCATCATAAGCATAAATCATTAGGCAACTCTTCTGCTTTGTCATTCGATCGCAGCTCTTCTAAAATGTTCTTAAATTGACGATGTGTTTTGAATTTGTCCTAATTAAATTCACTATCTGCAAAACAATCTTTCAAACATTTTCATATTTTAAGTATTTCCCTACGAGATGCTCGCGGTGAAGTACGCAGTGAAGAGGTAGGAAACGTAGTATTTTAGGATCATTGTTCAGTAAAATCAACAAAGACCTTGATGTTGACCTATCATTGGAGGCGCACTGTCAGTCGCAACACTTACATGTTTATCACGAGACAATTCAAATTTGTTTATTATACCGTCAAGCGCGTATATAATATCGATTCCACGAGTTCTTTCAGTAAGAGCCACTAGGTCTAACATTTCTTCCTTCACAATTACGTCTTCAGATAGCATAGCTGACAAAAACGACCAATTGTGAAATATCTTGAATATCTGTAAATTTGTGGAGAGCTAAACTAAACGCTGTACAATGTTTTAAGTCACATATCGAACTACTTTCAACATTTTAACTAATTGCACCAACGACGCTCGGTTGTACGGCGTGATATTGGGGTCTGTGCGATCAATTCATGCAATTTTTTGTTGTCTGCATCCAAAATTTTAATAAATTATTTATTTTTTGTTTATTTATTTTTCAACTTGTAATTGTAAGTTTACAATTAAGACACATTGACTTTCTATTATTATGTACAGTCAAACCTGTTTTATGCGCTCTTTTTATGTGCGATTTTTATTTGTGCGATTTTTTAATGCGAATTTTTAATTTATGCGGTTTTTTTTGTGCGATTTTTTATTTGTGCGGTATAGTTGGCGACTAGTCTCGTGCGATTCGTCATGTCTCACGTTGACTTATTATAGCTAAATAAACTTATTATAGCATAAATGCACTTATTATAGTAATATTATTGCATGAATATGCGAAAAATGAAATAATTTACTTTTTAAGTCAACAAAACACCACCTGGACAAAAATATGTAAAACAGACGATAGACCAGACGATGCAGTCAAGTGCTGACATCTGTTGTCAATAAATTCTATTTCGTACGGTTTAGAGTTATTTTCTATGTGAGACTTTTTTTATGCGGTCCCTGTTGACCGCATAAAAAAATTTTAATTGTGTTGCGAAAACTATTTTTTACAGCCATTCGTGAAGTTTCGTGCTATTTTTTTAATGCGTCTTTTTTAATGTGGTCCCTATCCCCCGCATAAAAACAGGTTTGACTGTACTAATAAAGAGGAAATGTTTGTAAGTTTGTATGTAACAGGTAATCCTATTCGTATGTAACAGGTAATCCGAAACTACTCATCCGATTTCAAAAATTCTTTCACCAATATTTAGAATAGACCTTCAGGGTAGACATAGGCTGTATATTATTCCGTTAAACATTCGTATAAATTATATAAATTAAATGATATCATCTAGGATTGAGGCTTTTATGTCCAACAGATGGCGTTAACTCCAACGACCTAAGTTTGCTTCTCTGTGAGGATGAACTAAGGCAGATCATCTTTTATCTATCTATATAAATAAAAATGTAATGTTCGTTTATTCCTACCGATTCCTTTAAAATTTTGACACAACGTTTCATTCGAATACGCACTTGTTTTTATATAATATACATGTCGAAATTCCCCCCACTGGGGGAGATGGACAGGATTAAGGCTTACCTAGAGAACTCGGCTTCTATTTATACTATTTTAGATGCGGTTTTTTGCGTTTTTTATTGCGTTTCAATAGGGTACGCCACGAAATATACATTAAAAAGGGATTTTTCAATATTCCCCCATAAGGAGAGGGACAGGATTATGGCTTACCGTGAAAACTCGGCTTCTATTAAACTATTTTAGATGCGGTTTTTGTGTTTTTGATTGCGTTTCGAGTCTGCTAGTCATCAATAAAAGCTAAATTTTCGAACCAGTCTTCTTGAAAGATTCTACTTTCTAGTTTATATTTTCGTCTTTTACTGTCTTACGAAGTCATGCTCATGGTATTAAAATTAAATGATTTTAAACAAAATACCTGAAATTAAAACAAACTAAATAAAATGTGAAATTACAGTATAGCATCGATTATCCGACTCTATTGGAAACTGGGTTGGTCGGATAACTGAAAAAAACGGATAACCGAAAAGTATTAAAAAATACATTATTAGTATATTAGTATATCCCATGTAAATTGTATAGGCCTATTAGTATATCGCTATTAACCTACTTCGCGTTGAATTTTCATCGATGTTAAGCCTAACAAAATTTTTATAAAATAATAATCGTCGCTCCTGTATCGTTATAAAATGGTTTCTTTATTTTCCATAAAATAAAGACAAAATAAAAATTAAGCATGGTTTAAATACTGGCTTTCTTTTATGGTCGAGCCAGTGTTGCCAGCTAAAACAGGCAAAAATTTAACAAAAATAATATTAAAGTAGCCAAGACATAACCAAATATTGTAGCGCCACATCACTAGCGGACATTTGAAATTGATGACTAGAACGCGGTCGGTTAACCGATGTGACGGTTAATCGGGGGTCGAATAATCGATGCTCTACTGTAATTTATGACGCGACAACTTTCAGTAAGTTTAATACGGAAATTGTTTTATCATCATGTATAAAGGTATGATAGAAAAATGGCACACAAAAAATGTAAACATTTATTAATTAATTAACGCATAAATGCCTTTTTATGTTCGTTATCCATAATAAAAAAGACTACTTACCAGATAACTGTTACTGACAACGAGATACACCAGAACAAATACGACTACAACGAAAGGTCAAACATCACATATTGTCAACTGTGTCAACACCAATACGTAACATACCGTACGTGAGGGTCATAGTATTACACAACGCCAAAAGATGGCGTCAGCATTCAAAAATCTAAATGCGCGCGATTTTATTATATATTATAAATATAATATAAAACAAACATTAAAATTTTTTAATAAACATATTTTCACAAAATTGTGGAAGTAAAACTGTAAAAATAATAATAAAAAGCCAGAAATTAACACTTTCAGCAAGAGCCGCATGTAACTCAAAAAGACCACATTTGCTCATGTCTGATTTGTAGTGTAATCAAAAAACAGCCATCAAATGTTAAATTTTGCAGAAAAAGTAAATAAAAGGAATGGAACATATTTATTTAGGCCTACACATATTTGTTTGAAATTTGGAACTCCCTCAATTTTTCAGACAAAAGACAACAAACATCAGAAACATTAGATCACTATAATACTGTTATGGCTAGGGCTAGTCCTGGTTACGGTAGGCAAATACTGCAGAGTATTTTAACAAGGTCCGAGTAAATATACCGAAAAATGAACTGAACGGCGAAAACTACATGTCATAAAGTTATCGTAACGTGCGAAGAAGTACCGCATTTGAACGATTTCCCGCATTTGATTACAGTCAGCTTGGTAAGAGTGACGAAACACCTTTCTAACTTTTAATATATGGTAAATAAATAGCCCAACATTTATTATTATCATAGGTGTAGAAATATGTCACGACAAACAGGTTTCCAAAAGTTTCGGATGCACTCAATTGCTTGCAGGGGTAGTTAGAAAAAATGCACTGAGACAGTCAATGACAAGCGTGCAATAAAGTTATAAGTGCTTCATTTCAGTTCGAGGTAGACATAGTCCATATGCATAGGTCTTTCTATCAGAAAATGGTAAATAATATAATATAGTGCTGACAACATAACACAACATGATAGTGCTGCCAAACATATTTAATAAAATGTTCTATATCTGGCTTCAACCTGTGTTCCGGGAATACACAACTTAACATTATATCTTATTCTAATCATTGCGATGCTGATTAAAAATATACTGATATATTTATAAAGTTCAGATTATGCTATCTGCACATTATACCGTGCATGTGTATTCAACAAGGATAGAAATAAGGATTGTAATTGTTGGAATCTACGTACAAAAGTTCCTAGTTTATTCGTGCTAAAATGTTTCATAGAAGAAGTAATTAAAAACTCTAATTTAATACATTTTCTGTGTACCAATACTGATGTAAAAAGGAATCTTAGAGATTATCACAGAGGGATATCAACAATTTTTCAAAAAATATTAATTTAAAATAATGTAACTTAGTTAAACACTCCAAGTAACTTGACTCAAACCGTTGACATTGATTCATGAATTATTAAATTAAGAAGTATTCAACTTATATTAACTAATATTTCGAATACGATCTTATTTTACTTATAATGCCTAATTGTGAAAGCGTAATTCTTTCCACTTTTATAATTTCTAAAACATTTGATACACTGCAGTTTCTTATCGCTCTATCGAGTATGTGAACAGAAAGCCAAGTATATGCGTCTTTATGAACCTCTTTCTTATACAGCAAACTATAAATTGTAAAATAATAATTATACGAACAATTTATATTATAAAAACTTTATTAAAAATTTAAATAAAGCTGCCATTGATTGGTATTAATCAAGTAATGCATACTGAACTTACTTTTTTTGTATACGTATAAATTTTATTAAGTCAATATTATAACGTTTGAAATGGCTAACCAAACATATATTTTAAATTCTGTGCTCTAAATAACTCTATATAAATATATATACCGTATTTTGAAAACTAAAAATATAATTTAAATGTGAAAAGAAGAAAATATTGTAAAACATCGCGTGGACATTTTTACAACTGAACGACTTTAAAAAACAAACATTTGAGATTAGAATTGAGACACGTACTGTAACTTAAATATTATTTTCAATCGTTATCGCTTATAAAATAGAAAAACCATAAATAAAAGATTTACGACTGATAGCAGAGAAAATATTATTTTATCAAAATCTATTCTGTTTACCTGTACAAAAATGATTAAACTTAAAATAGTAGAGCTTTTTTAGTCACCAAACCAAAAAAGAAAGTTCTTCACGGAATCGATGAATTGTCACAAATAATTTGAACAACTAAGCGAAGTGAGTGGGAGATTCAGTGAAGAAAAACAGGAGTTGCACTAGGAGAAATAAGAGGTAATATAATACGAATGTCGTATTAGTTGACACCATAAATATACGATTAATATTAATGAAGCATATATTTCGAATATTAATATTTAATATTTAATTGCCAATATCATAAAGCAGATACATGCTTAGCGAATAATTAGCTTAATTCACCATACTACACCTTTATTTGTTGCTGAGATGGTTTTATTGGAAGAACTAACGTTTTCGGCCTACTCAATAGGCTATCATCAGGATCAACTTTCGAAAACGGAACTTTGGCGTTCCATTAAAAGAATACATTTGTTTAAAAATTCAAAAGCTTCAGTAACGAGAAAAAAAGCTGAACAAGATAATATATACAAACATAAATATACAATAAAATCAAAATAGTGAAAATAAGAAGTAAAAAAATAAAAAATAAAAATAAATCTACTGGTAATACTTTATATAACCGTAGTAGCAAATTGTTAAGGAATAATTGATGAAAAGTGTAAATATAAACCAAGGCAAGCCTACAAGGTCGTGCTAAATTTCTTGACTACAAATTTCCAAGCTGTCGGTAGGCTATCTGCGTCCCTCGCGTTTATGCATGTCCCTATGTACTGATGCTTTGAATTTTTAAACAAATGAATTTTTTTAATGGAACGCCGAAATTCCGTTTTCGAAAGTTAAGCCTGATGATGGCCTATTGAGAAGGCTGAAAACGTTAGTTCTTTCAATAAAACCATCTTAGCAACAAATAAAGGTGTAGTCTGGTGAATTATTGCGAATATTTTTATAGCGGGAGTGCCATGCGAATGGAGTTCACTGAAGCATTATTTTATTGTAATTAGTTCGTTCGGTGCTGGGAATATAAAAGCTTTAATTCTTGTACTCGAAAAATAATTTGCAGTTAATGCGATCGGTAAAAGTTTAAAAACGTCGAAAACTAAAAAACAAAAAACATGAAAATTGTACTAAAGGGAAAAAACAGAAAAACCTTCATGAAATAAAGTACTTTCGTGTTAATATGATTAAAGGTACTCAATCAATAAGATCACCTGATCGTTTACTGCAGTCATTAGAGTATAACAACATTGTCTGTGATCTCAGTAAAGAAACGTGCTGGTTTGTCGGTAGATTCACGTGACCTTTATCAACAGTACCCGCATAATCACAAATAAAATCCGAGGGAAAAACAGATATGTTCATTGAATTTTTTAATTCCTGGTCAAGCATACAGAGTTTATCTGTCATTAAGTATAGAAAATATATTTAGAATAAATTCATTGTTGTCGTTTACCACATAAACTTAAGTCAATTATTTCTCCTCTCTATCTCCAAATTTAATTAATATGATTTTCACGTTAAATTTGTTGTTATTTATATTTTCTCAACATATCTTAATATCAAAAGGTAAGACTTGAAATACTTGTATACTTTTTAACAAATTTTTATTTCATTACTAAAACGAAGCTAAAAATCTGTGATAATTACCGAAACGTTATAAATACTAAGTTGCAAAGTTTACTCATATATATTAATTATAGTAATTTACTTTAATTTGTATGATATTTGATTATAAAAAAAATCCAAATGTAATTCGGAATGTTTAATTAACTATAAAGAATATATAAACAATATTTCAAAATTTCTTGCACTAACGTAACTCTCATTTTAACAAATAAAATGAATCGTTTACAGAAATGAAATGTTTTGTAAATGTCTTGACTGTATAATAAGTTAAAACAATCGTTTATCGTGTGAACAAATTTTGAAATTTTTCTGTTTCAAATCTTGTAATTTTATTCTGATTATGTACTGTGGCAATTACGCATTTTAGGAGTATATTCTTGGGAAGCGAGATGTAAAGATTTTAAATCCAACAGAACAAAAAATTGTCGTTTGCTTATGACACAAGTAAAATCAGTTACATCTTTTGCCTCCATACAGAGACATCTTTGCTTTTCTTTTGCGTCTTTTGTGTTCATACAGAGACATGTGAATAAATTCTACAGAGTTCATTGTTTACATGTATCTGTATGGAACTGTAGGCTTAGTTAAAAAATAATCTAATTAAAACATAACATAATAATTTTATAACCAAGGCAGAGTTTTCATCAATTTTTAGTTCTATTAATTCACTCTTTTTTTTCAAATTCGCCATGTTACCATTGGTATATTTCAGATATGCCAGATGTTTTTTCGGTTTTTCTAAAAAGTGAGATGGAACTGTGATCTAGTTTTAGATTGGAATTCATCAGTACGGAAGAGACCATTGATGTATTTTGCAGTGCACGGATACAGCTGCACATTTCCTATCAGATTCTTACGTCCGAACTTGTAATTATTTTTATATAATTTACATCTGAATACCTGTCTGTAAATCCAGTCGTAGGATTCAATGACGAATATAATGTACTTTTATATTATATTATATTATGTTATACTCTTATACTATATAATAAAATGTACTATTCTTCAATATAGCAGAAATAGGTAGCTCTTAGATATTCATTAATATATCTATGCTAACAACATTTGTCTTCAGCTTTCGAAACCTATGTCTGATTATTGTAATATTAACAGTTTTGAAAAAAATCGAATTAAATTCGTCGTGTAGTTAAGTACGCGATAATTTCATTCCTGATGTTCAAAATAGTGTAATGTTTGCAAAACTGCGATGTGAGTGTGTTCACAATTTTCTACTCTCAGCTATTCTATAACAGCTATTCTTTGTTCGTAGTGTAACTACCAAAATCAGTTTGCTATTCAAAACTTATAATTTCGTGAAATTAATATTCTGTTATCAAGCTACCAAGTTTGAAGTCTACTTTTGTAATATGCCGAGATTATTTTTATTTTACAAGTAAAGGTAGTTTTTTATTACGAAATGGAATTTTACACAAAACAGTGTTATTTGTATAGTTATTATTATACCATTATATTAATTCAAAATAACCCGCTACGCACAAGTAAATCAGAAAGGTTACACATATTAATGGATCTTTTATTACTTTCAGAAGCACGGTTGAAGGGGGGATGAAATAACATTTTAATCCTCGTGCTTAGTAAAAATTGGAATTCACTACGTATTAAGTGTATATTTATTCGTAAATTTTAATCGCGATTTACAGGACGAATGCAACTCTTATCATGAAAGTATACAATCACATCAGTAGTTTACTGGTTTTTCAAGTGTCAAATTTTACAATAATAAACGATAAATTTATATCGCTGTTTTATATGTAACATGTAAATTATAAGTAATATATAATGATGTTTAAATATGTAGAAACATCTCATTTTTATTACTGTAGACGTATTACCTATCGATGCTGAAAGTTCAAAAATTTAGTCATCAATGATTAGTTGAAAGATTTGTATCTTTAAATGCAACCTTTCTAACCCCCATATCTGTTGCTGTTTTTAATATTTTGTCTGCATGCAATTAATATAATATTATTATCGCAAATTAAATATTACAATAGAGTAGTTTTATTAAGTTTATATTTGTGCTACATTCATTCATGTTCAATACTTACATCAAAAACACAAGAAATTAATTTAAAATGTTGCTGAATGAGACAGAATTCCTCTTTTCTCTTGTAACCTCATAATATAATATAAGTTGTTTTTCTAAAAGCCCGCAAAGTTTTTAATAACTTCAAAACTTGGGAGACAGCTATGGCTCAACCAGATATATAAAGGATTGAAGATGTGGTGTCATTGCAATGCGAGCCTATTGCAACCAGAAACTTAAAAATTACTGATCTAGCATTGTATAAAAGTCATTTTCACGTGTCAGATTACCTGTGGTTGGAAGCTTTAAATGTCAAGCATGTGTAATGTATAATGCAGTTAAAGATATGCTCATCATTGCGTTAATCGAACCAGGATGCGGTTTCTGTCGAATTTTCTCCTATTTCGAATCCTGTGATTTTATTCTGATTATGTACTGTGGAAATTATACATTTTTGGGACATATTCATTTGAAGCAATGCCTAGAGATTTTAAACTTAACACTAAAAGTTGATCGTTTGATCATGACATAAGTAAAAAACAGTTATAACGGCATATTTTACTTTCATACAGAGACGACTGAAGCCCTCGCTACAAAACTCTGCCTCTTCTGACAATATTGACAGATAATTGGAAAAAGGAAAGTGCAAATATAGTAAATACACAACTATGTTTCAAATCATTAACACTACAGCATAGTCATTCTCAATTATAGTGAATCCTGGCAATAAAACATGCACTGTTGCAAATGACCAGTATATTGTCTTTACCAAGGTAATTCTAGTTCTATTTGGGTACAGACAACAGACAATATTAAAACGTGTGGAAAAATATAGGAAAGTGATGCAATTCCAAATCTGCCTTGAACGGTACTCTGTCCTATTGTTCACATACTTGTCTTATACAGGGGTATCGGAATGACGTTTTAAAAATTTGGGAGATTGTACAGGATAAAATTTTGAACGTTTTGATATGAGGAACCCATAGCCGGAAATGTGATATAAAGTTTCTACAGCACTTTGCACTTTGCGGTCGGAATGCTGAATGAAACAGCAGAATACCATATTTATGACAAGTTTTATTGACAAAACAGTACAGTACTGTGAGAGTTCGAATTGACCGGCAAAATAAAAATGTAAATTAGTCATTATCTTGACATCAATAACCAAATTCCAAACCAAGAACTGACCCGTCTTAGGGGATTGACCGTACCTATCGCCACCCCTCGAAACTCGAAACTCGAGACACTCGGAACTAAAGACAAAATTCGCTTATTGGCGAGAAAATTAACGAGGGGACGAAATAAAAAGGAGGGGAGCAAGAACCAAGGGGTCGTCGTCGCTCGTAGCTCCCGCCTCTAGCCGGACTCGAAGCCTCTCCGCCGAATTTCTACGCCACTACGGACTTTGTATTGACTCTGTCATCCGACTCTGATACTTGTTGAGGTATGACGACCACTTGTTTGTAAACTCTCTCTCGGGTTCGAACTTTCCTATGTTAGTACGTAATATCTCTGTCAATATTATTCGGTGTAACTGTTCGTTATCGTTTCGTAATAAATTCTGTTTGTTCTTGTAACTGGTGTCATTTATTCGAATCTCGCCTCTGTCTTATCAACGATCCCGCTCTTTCCTCCTCCACTCGACCTGACAATTAATTAGTTCCAGACTGGACAAGCCATCCTTGACAGTGGGCAGGTCATAACTGACCTGTGAACCGAGAAAAGGAGGTCCGACTCCGTCCGACCTCGCGGTGGTCCCACAAACTATACAATCAAACTATACTTCGAATCAGTGGTTGCACTACTTTAGAGTAAATATTCAATGTGACGACCACCAACTTCTTTACATCACGTGCAACAACGAACCATATTTTTTCCAACTCTCTGCAAGTTGCCATGCTCCTCTTTGATGGTATTAAACGCTGTAGAGATGCGCTTCGTAAGCTCTTGAACTGTTCCTACAGGTGTTGCGTACACAAGGGACTTTACATAACCTCAGAGGGAAGAAGTCAAAAACAATAACACGACGTCAATGGACAGAAGGGTAGCTACCAAAATGAAGGGCGGTCAAGCTGTCAGAGACTTTATATCACATTTCCGGCTATGGGTTCCTTATTTCAAAACGTTCAAAATTCCATCCTCTACAATCCCCCAAATTTTATAACGCCATTCTGATACACCCTGTGTAATAGTTAAACAGACTAAGTAATGGCAGGAAGGATATTGACAGCACACTTGTACATTCGAAAAATTGTAAAAGTTCATGCGTTGAATTTCGTTAGAGCTGCAAACAACCATTTTACAGAAAGACAAAGTCAGCCACAACGACCAGTTTGCTGAAGTTTTGCTGAAGAACAACAGAGTTTGCTCAAGTTATCTTCGTCATGTTGCGAAATTTCAATACCTGCTTAGTGACTAAATTAGTCGTTCAAGTTAGCCCAATTACGTGTAACTGGATGAAATTACAGTTTTTTACTCCAATGAAATAAGTCATAAAAAGGGCAGCTGCAACTTACCTTGCCAAATACCTTACCGTGTGTGTAGGGCTTCCTGTCTTGCAATGTTGTCATGGGTATCCGGAAAAATAGAAAATGTATAAGGACTTAAAGATTTTTTCGTACTATATTGTTGTTCCACGAGAAGTTGTTTGATTTGCTGGAATGTTCTATCTATTTATTGCAATTATCATTAAGTTTAGAAATGTAATTTTTTATTTAATTGTACTGTATCCTTCTTTGTGCATAACTTTATGTCATTGAAAGTATATTAAAATTATATTTGTAATGTAATTTATATGTTATGTTATTTTTACATTTATGAAATTATACATTTAAAAATTAATTTCATTTTCATAGCTGAACTAAAGGATTCGAACGAATGGAAAATTGCTGCAATAAAGGTAAAACCTATAACGTGAAATCTATAATTTAGTTATGTACTGTACATTTTAAAAAAAATATCTGTTTTTTTAAAGAATCCCAATTTTGCGACTTTTGATGAAGCCGAGAATGAAATGATAGGAGGACGTCATTTTCGAGTCTTCAAATGTCTTCAGCAAAAACTGAAATTTCGGTAGTTTTCGTAATTTCTTTGAATTAGTTATATTTTTTATTTTTATAAAATGTTAGAGAACAGCAAAAATTACAAAGTCAATTACAAGAAGAATGAAAAATTTTCTAGTTACATATTAACCTGTGTAATCATAAATATATGATTAGTATGAATCAACACTATTTCTTTCAGTACATAAGTGCAATCGTTGTAAATAACATGTGTCAATATTCTTTATGTTAAATTGGCTGAAAATATTAGTTCTTTGACTTTGTTGACATGCAGTTAATACATTTTTCACTACAAAATAACTTTTATGTAAAAAATATGCCTTGTTTACAAAACTAAGCGACTAAATTCGTAATTAAAAAATTGGAAAAATTGCATAAGCATAACTTCTGACAGCATCTCAGAAAATGTGTTCAGTATCGATTTCGGATAAAATTACAATTAAATAATAATATTAAAAACATTTTCTTTACCTTGCTCGTACCAATGCGATAAACACCGAGTTTAAGTATCACAAAGCAAAATTCTCTACTTAGTTTGAAGAATTTTTCGAACGCAACATTTGTACAACATTTAACATTTTAGTAAATTTTGACGTTATTTTCCCAAACATATTTCTAAAAATCTGTTTTTTTGTGTGTGTGTGTGTGTGTGCAATTAGTTACTCTTTAGCAAAGCCAATAGACAATTACTTTGGTGCGTTAAGCAAGAACGGGACGTGGACCGAAATGATTGGGAAAATTTCAAGACAGGTAAGTGACTTAATTATGAAATATTCGCACTTAGTTTTCATATCTGAGGTTTTTTTATTCACTTTTTTCCTTTTATATTTTATAGAAGTTGTGTATTATTATTTTTTTATCCAGGATGACACACTCAACACGAATCTCCTTGCATTATAGGGATATTCATTTAGCGAGTTTATGCTCAATACCAGTTCACTAGTCACGTGACTTTTCGATCAATCTTCGGTTACCACGATTCCAACAGACTCCATTTTTTATCTTAAAATTATAAAATTTTTGGCTTCGCTTCAAAAATTATTACATCTTTGCTTTCTTTATTTTCTCTACTTTTAAACAGTGTAAAATATTTTTATATTGAAACAAATGCTTTATTTGCATCGAATTTAATGCAATTTGATACGAAAAACGCGAAAAATAAACATATCAAATTTCAACTCACTGTAATTTATCTCATGTTTCACCGATTGCCATCGGATTTGTTTGTAAATGGGGAAGAAATATGACTAATTCAAGTGAAGTTAGTAGAAATTTCGTACTACTGCGAGAAAATTTGTCAATGGACCTCGCTATACCTCCTACTACGAATGTCTATAAACATTAATTCTTTTATGACCCTTTTCTCAAAAGCTTCTTTCTGAGTTGTGAATCGACCAATTGACAAAATTTTTATTTTGTTTCACTCATAGGAATGTTGTATTTAAGATTTAACAGATATTTTCTTTACATGAATTTTATGAATTTTATTTTACACATGAATTTCATTTTTAAATTTTTATGTGATATAGTCCTGTGTTAGGCTTAACTCGATTAACTAATATGAAAATTGAGATCGCTCAAAATATTATTCAATCGATCAAAATTCTTTGCTGATAGTTTAGATATAAATATTTTCTGTGCACGAAATGAAGCAATCAAAAAATAACGGGTGGACCATGAAAAATTCGGCAATTTACATGATGACGAATGCGAAAATCCGTTTATTTATAACTAAAAATATTCTCGAAATTTCATCAAAAAAATGCATTTGTGACAATACCTAAATGAAATTCTTACGCAAAAAACAAAATTTGTACAATTAGCGCAATTTGTATTCGCTAAATTAATTTTGAAAATTCTTGTTGCTGTTGTTTCTCGCGTGCCACGACTCGACTTCTTGCAGCGTATAATAAGACTTCGCTGAGTTAAATAATCAGTTGCGACATCCCGCTTCAAAATCGGACTAAAATCAATTTTTTTCTTGAAATAAAAAAAAATTATTGGGAGAAAAGAATTGAAAGCGAAGAAGGTGCTCGCGATGGTCGCGATTGACGATAGCGGTTATCGCGAGCATGTTTTTTTCCTGATATTTTCCTACCCGCATAGTTGCGTGGATTCTGTGAGATGGAGCACTTTTTCGACTTTTTTTTACGAGTAAACTCAGTGCGTAATAAAAAACGTTGTTTATTGCATTTTTTGCAGCTCAAAGAAATTCGAGAACTTAAATTTTTTGAAATTTTTTGAAAAATTTCAGAAAAAACTACCAGAGGGCGAATCACAGAATCCCCGTAATCATAGAAGAGAAAGTACAGAGAAAATAGACATGGAGGCAAATAATTTTAATAACTCAAAAAATTTAAACTTTCTAATTTTTATCTAGTTTTAGGCATACATTACTTTACCTGTTTCCTGGAATTAAAGTTTTGAGCCTCTTCAATAAGTCGTCAGTCTTTTTGAAGGAGAGAGAGAGAGTGCATACTTATTCAAACTTTTTCCTTCTCATAAGTTTTCATAAATTTAAAAAATAACGATTAATACTATAAAAAATTAAAAAATAGATGTGTACGTCTAGAAGAGTCCCTTATTATTGAAAATTTTTCAATAACCAACGAAGTTTAGTATAATATTGATTCTACGGTCGGGTATTTTTTAAATTCTTTGTGATTTGTAGACACTAATAGTGTTTCTTTTTAGCAGTCGTATTATGGGACCGAGATATTTGGTCGATAATCCCTCTAAATAATCTTGGGGATTTTTCGACTTTTCCGGATTCGAACAAGGGTCCTCCAAAGAGGTAGGCTGCCACTTTGTCTAAACGGTCAAAGTAATGTCAGTACGTATTGGGTTAAGGTCTTTTAGGCTGCAATTATTATTTCGGTTCATTTTTTTCATGTCGTTTTTTCCTGTATGTAGTATATGCTCAAATTTTTATGTAGTATATTTTAATTATTGAAATCTTTGATAAAAATATTTCCTTTATTTTAGATGAATTTGAACCTTATAATTTCCTGAAGATTTATAAACATAAGTCAAATCGCCAATGTTCCCTATGGAGCTGCATTTTTGCATCCACAGTTTCAAGGTCAGGGTATAGATTTCATGCTATTACGTGCTGTAAACTGCACGTTCCTTCGAGTTCGAGGCACAGAATTCCTTTTATAATTTCAAGCAGAGTATCTTTTCATTTAGAGCAGGAGTGTTAAACTCAAACTGCTTAAGTGCCAATTTTTTGTCTGAAGTATAACAGCAGGCCAGATGTTATTAGCTTTTGTAGCCAAAATTTTTCTAAAAAGTAGCCCAAAAGAAGCCGACACAAAAATTCTTCTTTAATAACCCGAGATTTAACAATAAAATATAAAAATCACCATTTCTAGTTTTCCAGCAATAACTTTAATTACAGAACAAACATTCTCGGGCAATGTTCCCTCTAAACTGCACGGCTGCGCATCTGCGCACTGTTCAAATTCTTGCCGCGTACAAGAATTTATGTGCAGCGCAGGCGAGCATGCACACTGATTTGAATTATTGTTTACTTATTTTTCATTCTGTTTGCAACATGATTATTGCTTCGTATATTTCGATTAAATACATTAAGACATCGAGAAAAGATAATATTTTGTATGGAATTATGTTTTAAAATGAATTTTAATATCTACATTATAATTAATTATTTTAATTTTTATAGGAAAAAATAAGATTTTATTTATATATGCTCAGAAAAAATTTTTGTTCAGAATTTGCTTAGCAAAATTTTTTTTTTTGCTCAGAGAAGTACATGTTCCGCTCAGCTACAAAAAAAAATTAGGAGGAATATTGTTCTCGGGCAATTTACAGGTGTGAAGCAGGTTTGTAAAATGATCTGGAAATAAGGATGGCAATACTCAAAATTCAAGCATAAACTGTACTTTACTAATACGTCGAAAACACGCATTTTATGTGCAAAATAGTGAAAATTATGCAATAATTGATCTTGCCAAGATGGACTTTAATTCGAAATTCAAAAAATGAAATAGAAAGAAAAACATAATGTAAACAAGAAATTAAACACAAAACTAAATCAAATATAATAAACATCTCTAAGTAATATGAATAAATAAAAATAAAAACAAAAACAATAATAATAATAATTGAGTTCAACAATTTTGTTTATTAAGTATTATTTGTTTACAAAATATCCCATTTTCTTTCGTATCAAAATAATAAAAACATACACAAATACCATTTTTGTATTGATGTCGCAGGCCACAACTAATTGTCTCGCGGGCCGTTTCTTTGACATGCCTGATTTAGAGGTTACTATGACACATAATTAAGGGCTTTAACAAAGTAGGTTTCAGAATAAAAAGGTATGTGAATGGTACGTATAACAAAGAATGAGCATAAATTTGTACAGATTTGAAATGCAAAATTAGAAAGGAAATTTGAAGATATTTGTGAAAATAAGAATATATTTAGTTTTCTATATTTACATGCACTTTTGCAAACAAGAGCTAGGATTAAACAATTTTATAAATTAAAATTACATAAAGAAAAAAGAAAACCATTCTCACAAACTTTACAATTATGTAAAGTAAACCTTCAAAAATATTTGCAAGAGATAATAATTTCCTTAATATAGGAACTTTATTAGACATATAAACTAAATTTATTTATTTTTATAATGAATTAAATAAGTATGTTTATAAAAATTAATTAAACAGTACACAATACCAACAAATATTGATACAAATACCATTATTGTTTATTTTTTAAAATGATTATTAAACAACAATTATTAATTAGAATATGCAATTTGTTGTATGTTACATTACTCTCAATTATTGAGTTATACTTTAAATGTCTGAAAGTTTTAAATTGAATTACTATACTTTATTTTAAATTTTAAACTGTTTTTAGTCCACAAGTATATTATAACATTTCTTCTGTTTAATTAATAAGTTACATAATGTTCTTATAAAACCTGTCAGAAAAATGTTTAGTATACCACAAACAGTTTCTAGATTCTCACTGATCTGAGAACCATGTTTTAATATTTTAATTTATTTAAACAGGGTTAATCAAAACCTGTTTAATGATGATATTTTAGAATAAGTGTTAAATATTAAAGCAGTTTATATAATAGATTTTTGATTTTATTTTACAACAAAATATTTAAATCTTTATTAGTAACTTGATACTGTATTTCTCAATTTCATCAAAACTGTTACTTTAGAAAATGCAACATGTTCACACCAAATAACAGTATATGCAGGAAATAGCATTATTTGTATTAAAATATGAATTTATATAAGCAATAATAATTATAAAATATGCATTAATTTCACTTGAAATTTTCTTATTGAATATATTCAAGCAATCTTGTATGGCTGTTGTTTCTGATAAAAGAAAACGTCAACTAAAAGAGGAAAATAATTTTCTATAGTCTTCTAAATAAGTAATCATTTATTATTATATTACAAAACTCATACAGCGTAAATTTTCACAATGAATAATATATATTAATAATAACTTAATGAATATAAATAATATGTTTTTGAAAAATAAGTGATTAGTGAATATTTATTATGACAATGTCACCTGGTTCTTGTGATAAATATGTTTTTTTTTTTTTTTTTAAATCTGAAAAGGCAATGTTTAATGTCCTAAAAACATTTGCTAAACTAAAGCTGCACTTATTTACAGGTAATTCTACTTCTCTTGGTGTTTTCTTTTCTTTGATTTTCCTTAATTACAGACGGGGTGGAGGATTTGGAACAACAAAAAGGGTGAAAATTCCATTCTATTTCAATAATTTTCGTCCATCCGCTCTTTTAATTTCAAATTGTTACTACTCAAAAAGTATCTAAAAAACTTAGTTACATTACATTACAAAAGTTATTTTAAACACTGTAAATTTTTATCTTCAACATTATATTATCCACTAACCTCACACAACCTCAAATTCTCAGTCGGTTTCCATTCATCAACAAGAAATTTAACTAATTGAGATCGAAAGGAACAATCATCTTCGCTCTAGAAAACCCAAACGCATAACCTGAAAAGGATCTAAAATGGCAACTCCCGCGATGCATCACGGTTTCGTATCTAGACCTTATGTTTATAGACCTTGATTCCTGGTTTACAGCTTTTTGCCACCTGCAGATAGCTACTTGTAATCTCCCTATTAGTATTCGAAATTAACAACACATTCAAGGAAAATAATTGTTTTAATGTTTCTGACTTGAGAAATCATTTCACTTTTTTTGAACATTTAAAATTTTGGACTTTACAGATGTATCAAAACCCTATAAATAGAAATCCGTGTTGAAATTGCGTATTACGGTAATATATTAAATTAGATAAATACTACTTTAAAGAGTTCTTTCAAAAATTTATTTATTAGAATTTATGAGAGATTGAAGTTTAACGTAACTTCCGTATTGAGAACATTTGCAAAGGAACTTTATAAATCACCATATATGTCAATATACCGTTATCTGTAAAGTTCCTCTGCAAAAACGTAGAAAAATGCATTATAAAGTATCAGATAACTATTATGTGGTGGAAAAATTTACTTTTCTTCTATAAAAAGCGAACTGATACATAATGTAGTGCCAATGTGTTAAAGCCATCAAGTTTTCGAGAAAGAAAAATTTTTTCTATCTTAGTACACCAAATAACAACAGTAATTTTTAAAGACATTCTTATATTATTTATTCATCAATACGCCCTTTTAATTGCAGAAATATAATAATAACTAATTTCTCTATTTTCAGGAAGTGGATATGGGAATTATTCCAATTTATATTAGATACGATATGTTTTCAATCCTGGAGTTTTCTGCAACTGTGGGATTTAGTTCCACAATATTCATTGTCAAAGCCCCGGAGGTGTTCTCTAATTGGAGTTCTATTATCGCTCCGTTTTCATTTATGGCAAGTAATTCTTATTTCAGATATAAAAAGTTTGTCATAAGTTAGATATTTTAATTTTTTAGATTTGGGTTATGATATTTGTAACTATAATTGTGTTTGGACTTGCGTTACACAAAGTGTTAGAACAAGACTTTGCATTAGAAGAAAGAAATAGATTTTGGCCAATTAGTAAGGTCTACTGGAATTTGTTTCGTACCTTTGTTTATCAAGGTAAGGATATTTATTCTCCAGTTGGCATGTAAAAAACATATACGTAATATAGTGCGTGATTCCTTACTGACACCACATTTCATTCAAAAATTCTCAGTTATTTTTCCTGCATCATAAAGTATAATTTTATTTATAATTTCTGTATTATGCGTTTTTTCTAACAACGTAACATGGAGCTAAAAAACAAAATGCGTTTTTTGATGTTAATTTAAATGTAATTTGTGCTGATAACGTTATAAATAAATAAATCAAGAATTAGATTAATCTTAATTATCTCAAATTTTTCTCATAAATTTAGTTATTATCTCACATGTACTGGAAGGATTAGTTCTGTACAAATTATTTTACAATGTTATTCTTCACATATCGAATTTTGTATATGCAGGAATAAATTTGGATCGTATAAATAGGTTCCCGTCAAGATTTCTTATAGGAATATGGCTATTATCCATCTTTGTTTTGGTATCCAGTTATAGCGGTACTTTAATGTCGTTCATGACATATCCTAAAACTGGAAAAGTTCCAAGAACTTTCGATGAATTGGCAAATTCCGTTTCGGCAGGTGAATATAGTTGTGGAATAGCCAGTACATCTATTATGTGGCAGAATATTCTGGTAAGTGTAGTAATAATATAAAATTATATATGTATATATAAATTTGAAACTAAACTGATGTTAAGTAATTTCTTAGCATTCCAGATTAAAAAGTGCTAAAATAATAAGTGGCCATATTATAGAAAACAATAACTTTGTTAAGTTGACAGAGGGAATAAATAGAGTTCAGAAAGAAAAGTTTGCTTTAATATATAGTTATGACTTGATTAAAACAAATATACCAAAAGAAGATTCACACAAGTTTGTATTTTCGAATAACAAATTTTATACCTTTATGGAAGCGTACGCAGTAAAGAAAAATTTTCACTTTTCAAATCAAATGAACAAAATGTAAGTTAATATTAATATAAGCTTTCCATATTTTTTTTCTGTAACAATCGTATTAAAACTTACTTTTCAGAATTCGGCGTATATTCGAAGCAGGAATTATTGAAAAAATCGACTACGCTAGCGATCGTCACATGATCAACACTTCAGAATTCCAAGCTTTATGCATCGATGATATCATCAGCCCTATCTTATTACTTGTATTAGGTTACATTTTGTCCCTTCTATGCATAATTATCGAGAAAAGTTATATAAACTTATTTTCTCGTCAGGCGGGACGTGTAATTTAACACGAAAATAAGTGTGGAACACATCACCTCCAAAGTTGGCATTTCCGTAGGATCTGTGCACACGATCCTGCAGGAAGACCTGAAAATGCGAAAAGTGTCCTCCAGGTGTTACACGACGTTCTGCCATTTTTGAAATGTTGCACGTACGAATGCACATTAGACACACCCATGATACCATCACAACATGGCTCACTCAACTGGCGATGAATTTCAATCAGTGTCACACCACTCAAATGCAGAAAAAAAAATGATTACACGCTATTCTTATAATGAAAACGTTGCCATTTTAAGTATAAAAACAGTCCTCACTCTCGCCAATGCCGCTAGAGTTCGGTGTGACATACAGTGCTGCCATCTATGTCACGCATTCACAACGAGTGCACGCGTATTTTAAAACAAACAGCATGTTTCTATCTGTTTCCAGTCCTGAGAAAAAAAATCGGAGGTGTTATAACTTGAATGCACCACGTAAAACAGTCAGATCGTTTAGAGCAATTTTCAAGTTACATATTTACTGAACAGCTTGTATTCACGTTTATTAACAAAACATCAAGCATTACTTCGAAACGTATTTTCCTGTTATTAGTTTTTCTCATTATCAAAAGCTTAAAACTATAATTATAAATGTATAAAATTTTAAAAAATTGACATCTCTACGTACCAAAATTCAAGAATGGCAAAACGTACGTCTAATGAAAAAATTACACTTGTTTTTATATTGTTGATTTTCCTAATAGCAGATGTCAACGGACAAGGGGCCACATAAAGAATTCTGGTATAAGTAAAAGATGAGTTAATTTAATAGTATAAAAATATAATACGGACTTTACAAAGTAATTTTGTCGCTTGAGTTTTCGCCGTTCGTACCAGCAAGCTCCATACTTCAAACTATATTAAATTATTTGTCAACACGTAACTACACATACCTATGTAACAGAAATCAAAGTTAGGAAGTAACTCTGCCAGAAAAGTTACCGGGTACTTCATAACTTTAGCTTTGAAAATACTATAACAATAACATTGAAAGTGTTCAACATGTTCCTGCACACATAAACTCATGTGATGACAAATGTTTGTAGCAATATATCTATCAATAAAATTACTAAACAAATCTAATTGTTAATAGTGGCAATGTTCCTTTTCAAGCACTAAAGGGTGTTAGGATTTTTCCTGCAAGTGTATATCTTTAAATTAAGGTGACCAACTTTTTTACAATGAAAAGGAGGACACATATGAATTGAAGAATAAAATATTGTAAATAGAAGAAACATTTTATTCATTGCAACAATAATACACTATAATAATCTCCACTGCATGCGTATGTGCCGTGTTGTGTTTCGGTAAGAAGTAAACAAAGCTACTTGCATGCAGCGCACTGTCTCAAGGTCTCCTGTGCAAAGCACATGCGTTTCATAATCGCGTTTTGCTGCACTGTACAGAGCCTTGATGAACCGTCATGTCAAATACAAACATATCACATCACATTACATGCAACAGATCGGTTTGGCATCAATCAAATATGGAGATTTACAGATTAGTCTTCAAATATCAAAAAGGAAGGCATATAAGAGGACACGTTTTGAGGAAGGACAGAACTTACAAAAGAAAGACTATCCTCCCTAAAGGAGGATGGTTGGTTACTTTATTGTCGGAACGTAGTGACAACTAATACTTCACTTCGTGCATTCCTTGTCAACAAAATAACTCTGGAATGAGTTGTCCGATTTTGATGAAATTTTCTAGGACGACTCATCATCACTCAAGGATGAACTGATTAAAATTTCAACTCTCAAAAATGATCTGTGTTTGTAGAACTGGAGATAGCGGTTTTTCTTCAGTATGGATCACTTTTTAGAGTTGAAATTTTAATCAGTTCATCTATGAGTGATGATGAGTCATTCTAGAAAATTTCATCAAGATCGGACAACTCATTCTAGAGTTATTTTGTTGACAAGGAATGCATGAAGTCAAGTATTAGTCGCTTCCTGCACGCACGTGTAGAAGCGTCATCTAGTGGTTGGAAAATATGACAAGCATTAAAACGGTAATTTTGAAAGGTAAACGTTATCGCTAACTAGATACACAGCAAACATAAAGAATCTTTATAGAATAATAAGTTTAGATAAGTTTTCTTTTTTAAACGTGGAAGCAGCAGCGATCAATATTGATGGCTTTACCATCCATTCTCTTCGTCTTCCTATCGTTAGTACGAAATTTTGATCTCTAAAAAGAGAAGCTGCACAGAGATTCCAGATTGAGATGAAGTCGCTCAAATTCACCGTCATCGATGAAATGTCAATGATTGGTGCAAGAATGCTTTACATGATCGAGAGAAGATTGAGGGAGATAAACCCAGAGGAAGATGAGCCGTTTGGTGGATTCTTTGTCTTTTTGTTTAGTGATTTTCGTCAGCTTCCTCCTGTTAAAAATACTTCTCTCTACTCGAGTGTTTTTTACAATGTAATGTCTAATTACATTGTAATGTACAATGTACAATTACCTTACATTTGCATTTGATTCTTTTGAGAAGTTCCTTGAACTTAGTAATTATCACAGACAAAATAGCGCAGATAATCTTACAACATCTAGCTTCAGGTGATTTTTCTGATACAGATCTGAACACTCTGACGACAAGTAATCGAGCCTATTTATTCAGAGATGAACTTGATCAGTTCCAAACGGCTATATCCAACAAACGAGCAAGTTAAACAAAGCAACGAGGACTACTTGCAGTCAACTGGGTACCCTCTTGCTTACATAGCATCTGAAAACACTTCAGATATTGCCCCACCTTTGTCCAAAGATGACTCGGCTCGTGATCTCTCCAAGTATTTGAATCTCTCAGTTAATGCCAGAATCATGCTGAGAGTCAACTTATGGGTGCAAGGAGGTCTCGTCAATGGTTCACTAGGAACTATACGCTACATTATGATGCTCGCCCTCCAGTTCTTTTTCTGTTAATTTTAGTGGAATTTATCTATGGTAATCTGTTTCCAGTAATCTCCATAACACGCTCTTCGAATGGTGGCAGTATATTGCGATCTCGTAGACAGTTTTCCCTTACCTTAGCACACTCCATGACTATACATAAATCACAGGAATTAACTCTTCCAAAAATCAAAATAGATATAGGGAAATAAGAGACAGCTATCGGTCTTACCTGTGTTACATTGAGTCGAGTGAAAAAAATAACTGACTCAGTATTTTTAAAGAGTTACAATAAAGATCGCTACGAGTCAATCTGTAAGTCCAATGCCCATAGTGATAAAATTTCGTGAGACGTCGGCATAGCAATTAATTAATGGCTTATTCTGACCTTACATTTGTACCTTTAAATGATCCAGTAGAAATCAAATATATTGTTGAGAACGAATGATTCTTTGTTTCTTTTTCCCTCATAATCTAAAAAATAAAGGTGCGAGCAACTTCGTTTCGACTACACGCAGATACAGCGTTACTTAACTAGTTTAAATATCCGGAAACAAAAAATCGTATGATGTTAAATTGGGTAATCGTGAAAGCCAGAGTCTACTTATTCATGCAGAGAGATACATCGTGGCTGTCGCTTCTTCTTGCTGAAATCATAGCGTTCATTGTTTTACGCATGCGGACAGATTGGCAAGCTGCTTTATAGCGTAGTGTGCCACGTGGAAACTGCAACATGATAGTCTATCAACGTGCCTGTGCATGGTGAAATGTCTGGTGCAGTTTGAAACTTGCCTTTTTTAAGCTAATTTAAATGTTTAAAAACATTATTATTGTCTTTATTTATTGCAAAATATTTGAAGAACGATTATTTAAAAACTGATAGCATGTTTGATCGTCACAAACGAAAAAATAAATTATAAAAATTAGGACATAGATCATCCTGTATTTACAAATACATAAATTGTGTAATCATTTTTCGTAACTTCTAAACATTTCTTAAACAGCATCGAGAAAAAAACGTCTGCCAATGTGAAATGTATACCGAATAAATTACAAAATAACTTTTACATACGAAACAAATTTTTATTGCTCCGTTCAATAAAGGTAATTCAAAGTGAATTATGTGAATTATACTTATGGTGGGAGTTGCATATGCAAAAAAATCGAAACTACACAATTATTCAATGTACTTCATTATTAACATTATTTGATTATGCCCTATTAAAATTCTGAAGTTTCGATAATTAGTAATTATTTTCATTTTTTTGTCATTTCCTTCCTGGATTAAAGAGAATCGATTGTAGATAATAGGAATGATCAAGTAAACATGCTTGTAGTGTAGCACGTAGAAGTTGTATGTCGCAAAAGCCGGCTTTGTGCCATTTAATACTGCGATATTAATTCTGTTTTAACAATTTATTATATCTTTTTATTGTCAATAGGATCGAGTTTAGCACCTCTAGCAAGATTCACTACTGGAATGCTCATGCTCAAGTAATCCATGCTCGTGCATAATTTGTCATTCGTTAGTCACAGAAAATTTTAAAAAATATATATTTATATTGTCTGAAATCAGAACTACGCAAGCAGAAAAGTTTTAGGAATAATATAAGAATGGTTTTAAGAACACTTAAACTTTATTTTTGATCTGTAAGACTAAATATTTGCATCCATAATTTCCAGTATAATAGGTCCTGTTAAAGTATAGAAAGTACTAGTATACAAAATAAATTTTAAATAGAGTTAAAAAGGACACAAAGGCATAATAATTAATTTATTTTTTCCTATTCATATTATTAAAACCCTCTTTCCTTATATTTAACCATACCAGAAACTTTTCTTTTCATAAAACTTTCACTCTTTTTATATTGTTTCATCTAGCTTACAAGTAAGATAGAGTAGTTTACAAGCTTACAAGTAGGTTACAAACTGTTAAGTAAAATTTTTGTTATATAAGCCATTGTCAGGTATTTGAAACTGTATGAAGACAAACTAATATTATATTATTTAAATAATGTATAAAAAAATACAGTATTTTGAAACGAAAAACAAAATTAATAATTAGTATAATTCACTTGAAAATGTAACAATTGTTTCGATAATTGTTTTGAAATTATTATTACAGAAACAAAAAAGATGATTGTTGTATTGTAAGGCCGTTTACTTAGTACCTTTTATTTTAGAATGTCGTAGGGCTATTAGACTTTCAGTGGAATAAATTCTTACAGTAGTTGTGATAGTTCAGTACCCGGGAGCAAGCTTTCATTTAACGTGAAACCCGAGAACTCGAATCCAAGGTTTGCTAATATTGTTACGTAATTAATATGACATTTATTATTACAGAATTGCTAGGTATTTAGCAACAGATATACCACAAATTACAAGTTATGTTCGACCCAGTTTGAAGTGTAATAAGATGTTCTTGGCTGCAGGTATGTAATAATCTATTAACCAGCACGAATTTTAGGCCCAGAAAAAGGTAAATGGACATGATTGATAAAGATCTAAGAAACAGGACTGACGATGTAACGGTGTAACGGTGTTGGAAGAGTAGTGGAAAGATAGAAAGATATTAAATTCTTTAGTTCCTGACCCAACCTGGGTTTTACTGTTTTAAGGGCAAAGAACACGAAGTAATATGAATTTCATTATTTTAAGATTGAACGGTTTCATCAGTCTCATTACAACACACCTTTACAAACACCTCCCCACGATAACATACACAATTGAATTATTATCTAGTCTGTAGTTCGTCGCATCCAATCATTCACATATCACACTTCGTTACCGTAAAATGACACCATCATATAACACCAACACTATTTCCCAAAATCCAACCCGCAGGTTCTCGTCCTTGGAAGTGGAAACGTTACTCGATGTTTTCAAATGACGGCTAAAGGGGCTCTGGTACATAAGTACTTACTCCACGAATATGAAATAAATTTTTGTTTGCTTCAAGATCTTTTCAATGCTTTGTTATTTTTATATTACCGTTATTAATAAAATAATTATGTTGTTCAGATAATTATATAATAATTATATACGTAAACATAAGAGTATGCAAATAAATTTAAAGTTTATCGTACTAAATGTGCTTTGCAACAATTTCCAGTTTCTTAAAATAGTCTCCTGCGTTTATTGGGTGGATTTTGATACTTACTTTATATAGTGAAAAAACGAAGTGTTGGCTTTAATAAATTTCAATCTAACCTATTTCCGTATATAATTTGTTAGAGATTCCATATAGTGAGCATAATTTAAAGCAAATTTTTAAATATCTGAATATATTACTGCTAAGTACATAAAGTTAGAAAGAAAGTCTGTAGGAAATGAAATACGGAAGAATGTATGTATACATTTATGAACAACAAAATTTGTAGAATGAAACGAAGTTTTTATTATATATAGATATCTTTTTAGAGAAAATTTATTAAATATATTTTAACCTCTTAACAGTGAGGGACGTAAATAGACGTCCAAGGCGATCGAGTGGCAGTGGTGAGAGACGTCAATAGACGTTAAAAAATTCTTATAAAATACCTGGACCATTTCGTGAAGTCGTAGAATTTTCACGAGTAGTTGGGTTCTCCAACTTTGTTTTGGAATATCCTTTAGTTCTCGAGAATTTACAATAAAAGAAAGAAAATTAAAATAAATATGAAATTTTAGACGGCCATCTATCGACATAAATCGAATTTAAATCTCCCGCCGTCATCTGATTGGTTAAAAAAATTAATATTCCTAATTGGCTCGCGTCAGAAAAAAGTAGGTGTGACTTCTGTAAATGACGCTATCGAAAGTGCACCGATGCAACCGGAAAAAGTAAACAGCCTACGTCATTAGTCTAACGGTCCTTGTCTGACCTACTTTTCGAAGAATCAACATTGGAGTAAGCTGTAGTAAAACGTAGTAGTTTATAGTAAAACGGTCTTCTCTAATATTCATAGTAATTTGTAATGCTCGGATTTCAATTTAATAAGTATTATTTAGTTCAGAAACATTATAAATACATCATTAAGTAGAAGAATAACGAAAAACTTTATTTTTTAGTATAATACAATTTACAAAATCGAAAGTTCGTATATCGTAATATTATAAAAAACTACAAAACTATGTCTCGAAACTAGAACTACATAATTATATGCACAAATAAATTAGTAAACCTATAATACATGCCTTCATTTACATCCAAACAAAGATCAGTTCTCGCAAATTGTCAAAAAATAAATTATTTTCAACTTTTCTTTCTGTAAAGTAGCATATTCTGAAAAACAAGTTCTATATTCAGAGTAAAATTTCCACCTTTTATCCGTTAAAAACAACGCAAAATCTATGAATCCACGTAATAAAAATTTACCGCGGTGAACTTCGAAAAAACGAGAAACACAGAAACACCAAACCGCACGCTATTAAATTTTCCCGCCAATTGATTAATATAGTGATGCTCCTGTAAAAATTTTATCACATGACGAATAGTTTTAGAATAAATGCTAAAAGTTTTAAAAAATTATTTCATGAAATTCGATGAATTTAATTAATACACAATAACTAAATCTGTTTAATAAAGATTAATAATTTACTACTATAATTATGCAAATTAGATATAAAAAAGATCGCTGCGCAAATTCTCCCGCCAACTATACGTCATGGAAAAACTTACGATGTCAATGCGATTGAAGCTTTTTCACTAAACACTGACAATTTTATATAATTATTTAATTAATCCAGTCAAATTTAAATAATATAAAATGTCTAGATCTGTTTAATAAAGATTATCACAAATATTATTACAAATATGCAAATTAGATATGAGATAGGTCACTAGGAAATCTCCTGCCAAGATAAAAATAGCTTTCGGTCACGTGTTCACCAAGAAATATGTTTAAAATTTAATTTTTCAGCTTACATAAACCGTACAATAAATGAGTATTTCTTCCAAAGAAGTCGATATACACGAATAAATAATAATTATTTAATAATGCTTTTATCCATTTTAAATTGATATTGTAAAAATTAAGCCATTTAATCTGTGTGGCTTTTATAATTTAGAGTTTCCGAGTATTTTACTGTGAAATTCAATTTAGTAAACAGAAACAAAGTTAGGTTATTAAGTATAAACAGCACAATACAATAATTTATACGTAAGTTGAGTGTAAATACAGAAAAAAAACGAATTATATCAAAGATGGGACAAACAAGCTTACATCCCCAGAACAGAGCTTATAATTCGTTGTTATTTTCAGCCTGTTTCTACTTCGACTGTTTTTTGTTGGTAAAAAGTTAATGTTTTAAGATGTTCTTAGTGAAGAAACATAAAAGTATCGAAATATAATATTCACACACACAAAAATATTCATGTATGTCGACATTAGAAATTTGAAATCAATTATAGAATGTCCTGGATAGAGATATCGTGTGATTGTCTGTTTCTTCTGTCTTATTTTGTTTTTCTACGTGAAAATAAGATATCTTTTATAACTATTGATAATATAAACATTTTGTTTCTTTATATATTACCTTCAATTACAGCTGCAAACTTTAACACATGGAGCATGTGAGAAAGTATTATTGTATAGATTATTACATTTTTATGAATACACCTGAGACTCGTGACAATATAGGCCTATATTAACCTACTTTAAGTGTCAATATTTTATTTAGAATCATTTTAAACGTTATTATTACATCAAATTATGAAATGGAATGTTCCAAGTATAGGAGTAAGAGGGAGGGGAAAGAAGCCATGCGTGGGGAAAAAATGAGTTTTTATCTAAATTATAATAAAATTTACTTATATTTACGATAAATATCGATAATTTTCTTTTGGAGAAATGTATCTTGATAAAATTAATTATCTATATGAATGAAACTTTCAATAATACATTAGTTACAATGACTGACGTTCCTTTCTTACCCTTTCTGTAGTATGTCTTATTATTAAACATAGTTTCCTAGATTATAGCATAATAATGTGTAAAAAAAATGGAAAATTCTGTTAATTTGTAAACGCAGATACTATCACATAACAAGCATACTGTATCCTCTGTATATTTAAAGTCAGTTATTCGCGATTGAATTTTTCTAAATAAGCCTGTTTAATCCGTAATTTATTTGACAGAAAGAAATTGTTTATGGCCGTATTTCATTTATATAATGTTTTTCTCGTGATATTATTTCTAATATCGGAAAAAAATATACATTTCTAATATGGACATACATCAATATTTTTAATTCTGAATATTATATTTCGATACTTTTATCTTTCTTCACTAAGAACAAAGTACTTTTATTTTGAAAAATTAACTTTTTCCCAAGATAAAACAGTCGAAGTGGGAACCAGGCTGAAAATGACAATGAGTATATGAGCTCTGTTCGAGGGATGTCAGCTTATTCGTCCCATCTTTGATATAATTCGTTTTTTTCTGTATTTACACTCAATTCACGTAAAAATTATTCTATTGTCCTGTTTATAATTAATAGCTTGTCTTTGTTTCTGTTTACTGAATGGAATTTCACAGTAAAATATTCGGAAACTAAATTATAAAAGCCAAACAAATTAAATAGCTTAATTTTTACAATATCCACTTAAAATGGATAAAAGCATTATTACATATTTATTATTTATTCGTGCATATCGACTTCTTTCGAAGAAATAATCATTTATTGTAAAGTTTTTATAAGCTGAAAATTATTCTGTTGTCTTTGATGAAATTTGTTACAGTTTACTAATTTTTACAGAAACATTAAATTTTAAACGAGGACATTAGTTAAAATTTATTAATTTGTACACAAACATTAAACTTTTTGACATATTTCTTCGTATTTCTTGGTGATCACGTGACCGAAAGCTATTTTTATTTTGGCGGGAGTTTTCCCACATTGATCTTTGTCATATCTAATTTGCATATTAGTGATAGTACATTACTAATCTTTATTAAACAGATCTAGACATTTTATATTATTTAAATTTGACTGGATTAGTAAAATAATTATATAAAATTTTTAGTATTTTTCAGGAAAACTTCAATCCAGGATGACGTAAGAGTCATCCATGGTTCGCGGGAGAATTTGCGCAATGATCTTTTTTATATCTAATTTGCATAATTATAATGGAAAATTATTAATCTTTATTAAACAGATTTAGTTATTGTGTATTAATTAAATTCATCGGTTTTTGTGGAAGAATTCTTTAAAACTTTTAGCGTTTATTTAGAAACTTTTTGTCACCTGATGACATTGGACAAGAGCATTTTCGTTTTGTCTATTGTATATGATCAGTTCGTGAAGTGCGGTTTAATGCTTCTGTGTTTCTCGTTTTTTCGAAGTTCACTGCGATAATTTTTTATTACGTGGATTCATACATTTTGCGTTGATTGCAATGGATATTTAAAGGCGTAAAGTTTACTGTGAATTAGTTCTAAATTCAGAAAGAAAGTTGAAAATAATTTATTTTTTCGACAATTTGCGAGAACTGACCTTTGGATATTACATATGGATATAAATGAAGGTATGTATTATTGGGCTACTAATTTATTTGTGTTTATGTGTATTGTTGTACTGTAACTTAGTTTGTTTTACTATGTTAGAGAAAGTAGGTCACACATTGGATTTCTGACATAAAACTGTCTGCTTTTTCAGAGTGAAGCGGACCCTCTCAGTGAAGTGTGTTTTAGGGAAGTTATGCTTTTATTTCTGATGCATGCCAATGATGAAAATTGTTTTTAAAATTAAATATCGGTCAATGACGATAACATATGTTATAAATGTGAAGATGAATATAAAAATATTTCTACATTTTTTGTTGTTTCTTAAAAATTAATTTATTCAAATTTATTATATGTCAAGTAAGTTTATTTACAAAATGCTAATATTTTAATCCGCTTTAATATTTCGGTGTAAATTTGAACAACGAATTTTAAAATTTTAAATAAAAGATATACTGAAATTTTCTTTTATTTACAATGATTACGTCACTTCTACAGAATGTAGAACACGAGACGACCTTCACCCACATTTCAGTCTGGGGGGAAAGGCCGCCAGTCGTCGTAGTTGTAAACGTAACAACCTTTACGTCATCTATTGTTGTGGATGAAATTCGTTAACTGTCAATTACATTTTCTTGAATTTGATTCGCAAGTTGGAAAAAATCGTCATTACTTAAATGCCTAAAACTTTAAAAAATTATATAAAATTGAAAATAAATTCAAAACTTTTGGAAAAATCGTAACGGATGGAAAATCAAAAAAGAATTTATTATAAATTTTTTTTAAAAAATTTTGCAAAAAATTACCGCGAAAAAAATTCATATATAAAAATATTATATGACAATAAAGAACGATTTTTTCTTTACTAGACGTAACTGTTTAAAATTTTTTTTTCCTAAACGGAAACGAGAAAAACGCGTGGGAAAATTCTTAAAAAATTTCCCACGCTTTAGCTCCACAACTAAGTGGAAGTGCTACGGCTGACTGTTCCACTGTTAAGAGGTTAATGTATTCTGCATTACATATACTTACTAATAACGAGGATGAGGCTGAAGTTTTAAACTCAAATACGTCTACGTCAGATGTTAAGCGCCGTTTTCGTGTAAACCTAACCTAGACGTTTGACAATAATGTTTGCAAAGTCAATGGAATCATGGCCGACATTTCAAACGCCATTGTCAAACTTCTAGGCTTACAGCAAAACGGCGCTGAACGTCCGATGTACACGTATTCGCGTTTAAACCTTCGTCCTCAACCTTGCTATTACATAATACATATTCCACACAGTAAATGATAATTCGACACATTACTGTAATAAGATCATTATTATCATTGATTCTTAATGTTGATCATTCTATGTTTGCTAATAGTAGGGGAGACCGGGGATAGTTTTCACAAGGGGGCATGTTGTCACAGTGCAAATATTGCGTATATAATCAAAACTGAATGACTATGTCATCTAGGAGCAGGTTCATTTACCGCTCGCCTACATCACCAAAATTCGAGTAATATCCGTTGCATTGTTTTCCGTTAATTAGCGGTTAAAATATTTAGAGCAAGTCGTGTAAATTTTGATGCATCATTTGCCGTTTGTAAACTTGCAATTAGTAAAAGGTGAGTAACAACTGTATTTACTATTAAATGGGTCCTTAAATATATATATATTACGAGATATCGAATTTTCTATTTTGAAATTAGAAACTATAAATCGGTTTGTTAAGGAAGTTCATTTGGGGTAAATTCTATTTGAATTTACCCCAAATGAACTTTCTTAACTATTGGACATTGCCCGGGGCGCTCAAGACCCTAGAACCGATCCTGGGTGTACAGAATTCCATTTGAAAACTAACAAATAGTGGTTGATAAAGAATATGTAGGGGTGACCAGAAGAAACCTATCGGTACGTGTAAAAGAACACAAATACAGTGTTAATAAAAAACTGAATAACACGATCTTGGCAAGCATGGCAGAGTCAGATAGAGCAATGGGAAATGGGATGAGGCAAAGATTATTTGAAAAGTACACTCACCATCTATTGCGATGGAAATGGAAAAAATATAGATATACAAAATTAAAATGGGGAACCGCTACCTGAATGTAAAGGATGCAAATCCATTACCAACATCATGGAAATACAACATAGAAAAAATTATGGGTTTTAATAATCCGTAAAGAATAAACTGAAACTTATATGTTATAATTTATTAATAATATTAGGTTCTTTTAATTTGATATTTAATTTTGTTAAGTTTATAGCATGTTTATTTTATTTTATTCTAGTTATGTAATATACAAATAGTTTTGTTAACGTTTTTAGAAATTCAAATGAGATGAATTCGAACGAAAGGTTCCATTTTGGAACGATGAATGATAGCCTGAAGATGGCCTATCAAAATTCGGCTGAAAACGTTTGGAATAAAGAGAAAAGACTCGGCAACTAATATTAAGATGTGTTGTTATTATAATTGACTAATATTGCTGAGAAGGAGATAGTTTCAAAAAATACATTCAGAAAGATTGTGTAAACACTTTTTTCAGTGATCGATTCTATTTTCCTAATTATTTTGCATTGATTATTTTCATTAGAATAAATAAATATATATTCAATTTTGAATATTTATATATAGGAAAAAGATTAATGTTATATTTATAACTAAAATCAATGTTGCTTATTACTTTGTAATGCAGTTTATTAGTTTTTAAGTTTATCTTTTAAGATTGCGTTTGAAAAGAACCTCTTGTATGCACTGAATAAATAAACGATTACGTGCTTTCCAGCACGGAATCGTACATATTTTGTCAAGTTGCAAAGAAAGCAAATTAAAAATATCGAATACTCGCAGGTAGGCCCGGCCTTGCTCTGGCAAAAGTAACGATAGCGAAGATTAAGATTATTACGTTATAGTCAACCTTACTCGTTTTCACAAAATGCAAGAATTGGGTCTCCCTGTTTCCGGACTAATTAGAGAAATTTTAGATGGGTCTAAAAATATGTTCTATTTCCCGTAAAAACGAAAAAAACTGCATCTGCGTCTTGCATGTCGCTTTCTCTTAACAATTCCATTGTTACGTAACACTTTCATTGTTGACACTTTCCTTGTTACTTAACATTTAGATTGTTCTTAACACTTCCATTGTTGATGAAAGTGTTAAGACTTAATCTTGTCCCTCTCCCCCCGTGGGGAGGAATTTCGAAAAATCCCTTTTTAGCGTGCGTTCTCGTGACGTATTCCTAACTCTGTACCCAAATTTCAACTTTGAACTTTTAACCGTTTGAACACGTCTCGATTAATGTATATAGAAGCTTTAATCCCGTCCCCCCCGTGGGGAGGAATTTCGAAAAATGCCTTCTTAGTGTGCGTTCTCGTGACGTACCCCAACTGTGTACCAAATTTCAACTTTTAACTCCTAACCGTTTGGGCTATGAGCTGATTATTATTATTATTATTACTATCAGCTCGTCTCGATTATATGTATAGATTTCCCTTAGTAATAAAAAGTAGCAAGCTCTTTTTATAAGAATTGTGACACGTAACTTTTATATTTTTTCCATTGTAAATAAATATAATTTATACCTTTTTATACCTTAAAAATATTACAAAGACAAATCAAAAAGTTACGATTGATTGTAGCGAAAATATTTTATAATCAAAATCTTCTGTACATTCGTATATAAATTATAAAGCGGGAATTCGTCACGATTTTAAACTTAAATTTTTTTGTCACAAAAATCCAATGTAGAAATCGCAGCAATAGGAATCGATGAGGAATCGTCACTAATAATTTGAACAATAAGCGACATGAGAGAGATGTTTTATTAAGAAAGACAGAAGTTGCACGAGGAGTAAAAGAATATGAATTTTGCCTTAGTTGAGACCATATGTGGTTAATACTACTGTTTAATATCTTATCTATATATATAATCGAGACAAGTTGATAATAATGATGATCAGTGCAGAGCCCAAACGGTTAGGAGTTGAAAACTTGAAATTTAGTCCCTTGTGTACCAAATTTCCACCAAATTGTTAAGTAACAATGGAAGTGTCAATAATGGAAGTGTAAAGTAACAATGGAGAAGAAGAGAAAGCGATATACAACATTTACGGGAGCTGGAGAAAAAAATAAATAAAAAGAGTAATATGTTAGAACATATTCGATTTTCAAATTTAAATAGATTAGTTCGGTTTTTCTCAACCTTTCTTCTTTAGAACATTCGATGAAAATCGAACGATATAATCAGAACACGTCGTGAAAATCGAACAATATTAGAACATTCGATTTTCAAATTTGACCTTTCTTTAGAAATACTTAGTTTATTGATGTAAGTATACTTTTTCTTTTGTGACTATAAGGTAATAATCTTAATCTTCACTATCGTTACTTTTACTTGCTACTTTTCAATATTTTTATAGCAGCAGCATTAAGCGAATGTGTTGAACTTCACTAGTATTATTTTACTTAATTTCTCGGTTATCGTTCTAGTGTGCAGTTTAGACAGACTGAACCGCTAGATAACTTTGATAAAAGTGAATATTTTGTATCTTAAAATGTTACATAATAAAATAGTTTATGTTAATTTGTATTTTATTATTAACTTTATAAATTTCCTATTTGTGTGAATATATTATTATTCTGTATCGAGATTATTATTTTTAATGTAATTATGTACGAATGTAATTATTATTTATTAAATTGGTGCTAATATTTTTGTAGTACTTATTCTCTCAATTCTTTTCTCAAATAAAGTTATTAAATATGATTGCTTGTTTAAATGTGATCGATAAAAATTCTAAATACACAACAGCTGAAAAATAAAATAATTGAAAATAGCAGCAAAAATAAAAAAATCTGAATAGAAAAGTACTTTTCAATTCAGACTATACATTTCAAATAACTTTTCTAGGTTAATGCGTGATGCGTTAATCGATCAATGAACAGATCACGTGATATTGCAGTTATTACATGTCCGAGGTTTGAGTAAGACACGTGCTGGAAGTCTGATATTTCTATTTTCTCAACGTATCTTAATATCAAAAGGTGAGGGTTCAAGTACATTTATATTTTTTAAGTAATTTATATTACTAAAATAAATGCTAAAGAATTATGTAACAATTACTCAAACGTGATAAATATTACGTTGCGAAGTTTATTTACATAAATTATATATTAATTAACTTTAATTATTATGATATTTTAGTGTACACGAAAATTTAAATATAATTCGGTGTTTAGTTTAATGTATAATTAATACGAAATAAATTATTTTAAACTTCTTCCTTGAACATTAATTTTTTAAACAAATAAAACCAATTAATTACAGCTTTTAATAAAAAGGTCTCTCTGCAATTAAAGACTTTTGTTTCTGTTGATTGGACATGGCGAAAAAATAAGAAATTTTAGTTTTTTTTACGTAACTTAATTAATAATATTTGATTTTTCCCTGATTATATTTCAAGATTATATATTTAAAACAATATTTTCCTGATAATTTGAATATATTTTATCGTATTCCATTAGCATAAAATGACTTATTGTTGACATATATTTACTGATTTATATATTAATTACTTAATAATAAACAACGCTTTTAGCCCACGACTATAAATTAGATAGAGTTACATAACCTAAATAAATAGGATTAAACAATTTGGAGGTCTTATCACACCAAGGCCGACAGAAAGAATGACTAGATCTTTTAATATAGTTAGCTTTAATAATCACATTCAAATTTAGATAAGGATGCATTTCGGGTACAAGGACCCCTCATCAGCTTACAAACACATGGCACCAACATAATAATTAAAACACTAATAGTTAGCCAATACAAAGTGATATCTAATATATATAGTGCACTGTATTTACAATATTTAATGTAACCCATATACTACACAACTAAAAATATCGAGCATAAAATTTTAATACAATGACAATATGATATATCATATTATTTGGGACCAGTAAATGTCTAAGTTTTTCTCCACATGTTTCAAATTCTGGTAGACGGTTCCACTATTAACAATAAATATTGTTAAGTATATTAAAAACTGAAAAAGAGGGAAGCTAACAATATACTTACTATTATTAAAACAATTGGTTTCAAAGCTTTAAAAATACACCTGATCCATAAGACTGTGTGAAGTCTTGTTACAATTCATTTTACAATGTGATGTGACTGTGACGACCGGCAAAAACCGGCCAGTCCGATTTTAAAATTTTTTGGTTTAAATCCCCTCGGGAGATAACAATCAAAATCAAAGATAAATCACGATAACAATCAAAATCAAAGTTAACAATCACAAGTCAAAGGATGTACAGTCTTCCGCCGTCAAACTCACTTCCCTTCTCACCGGATTCGACTTCTGAGTCACGGAGCCCGAATCATCGCCCTCCGTCGCGATTGGTGATCTTAGCGGACGAGACCGGGAGTATATAAGGGGGAAAAAAGCTAAGAACGGGGTCGCTGAAGGTCCGCACAAGACACCCGACCCGTAGGATCCGTCCCGAGAAGCGAGGGCCGTGACACGAAGTCACCGAAGCCCGCCGACAACGAGCCACCCGCCCGATCCTCCCGCTTCCCTCCACGACCGGAGAACAGAGACGATTAACGCTACGATTACAGCTAATTCCTCGACTAATCCTAGGAAGAGGTATGATCCCCCCGTATTTGTGAACTCTCTCTCTCGCGGTTAGAAACGGAACGCGTTAGATCTTTTGTATCTGTTTACCGTCTAAATAAATCGTTATTTGTTTTCCTCATGGTTCCGTTACTTCGAATATTGCCTTAACCTTATCGACGACCCCACACACTTCCTCCACTCGACCTGACAAATAATTATTCGATCCCGACAAGTCGGGATATCGAGAAAATTTAGCCATCGTTGACAGTGGTGTGGGTCTTGCCGACCTGTTCGCCGACAAAAAGGAGGTACGACTCCGTCCTACCTCTCGGCGTTCCCACATGACTATACTCCCATATCTGTTCAGCTTTGGTTTCAAGGTTATGTAAAACAGATGTCAATTCACACCTCATGTAGCTTCAGCCCCACGTTGTTATTAATTCTAATGTGTTCCTGTATTTTCAGAATTTCTAGTTGTTCTTGTAGTTTTTTTAATTGATTTTTTTCTGTCAGAATACTCTTGATACTATTTTTTAAAATTTCACAACCTTCGGTATTACAATGTTGTGCCACTGATGATGATATCAAATTGTATTTAATGGCGTATATACTTTCTTTAATTCTTGTCTTTAATTTTCTTCCAGTTTCACAAATGTATTTTTTATTATGTGGACAACTGCAATCAAATGAATAAATCTTTTTTGGTTTTTAATATACTTAACAATATTTATTATTAATAGTGGAACCGTCTACCAGAATTTGGAACATGTGGAAGAAAAACTAAGACATTTACCGTCTCAAATAATGTGATATATCACATTGTCATTGTATTAAAATTTTATGCTCGATATTTTTAGTTGTGTAGTATATGGGTTACATTAAATATTGTAAATACAGTGCACTATATATATTAGATATCACTTTGTATTGGCTAACTATTAGTGTTTTAATTATTATGTTGGTGCCATGTGTTTGTAAGCTGATGAGGGGTCCTTGTACCCGAAATGCATCCTTATCTAAATTTGAATGTGATTATTAAAGACTAACTTTTTTGTAAAACATCTGGTCATTCATTCTGTCGGCCTTGGTGTGATAAGACCTCCAAATTGCTTAATCTTATTTATTTAGGTTATTTAACTCCATCTAATTAATATTAATTACTTTTTGGAATTCATTTGAATTAAATACCTTTTGCATTTCACACAAGAATATTTTATTTTAGAGTAGTTGACACAATGTTAATTTTAGTAACAGCTAATGTTTTATCAATCCGAAGAAAATTATTCCAGTATGAAGAATCAAATATGCAAGGCTGTTGCATGACTGCCCCAGCCCTCACAGTTCAAAGATAAAGTTAAGTCTGGCTTCACCTGTTATTAGATTACATTAAAACCTTTGTTATATTAATTATTATGAGAAGAAGAAAGTTTATTTTTGAGGCTAACACTTTAATTATTATAAAGGATAATATATAGTAAAAGTTGCATTATGTCTGAGTCTACTGGATATATGAGACATTTATTCTCTATCTACCTATTCTTCTCACCTTTATTTATCAAACTATATTATCACTAACACTTTCTATATAGTAATATTTCTGCCAATTTTTATAAGTATTGGTTTACCCAGTATAGACATAGAATTTAAAATATACACGACACGAAACCACAATATTCATAAATATTTTGTTTTTGTATCGTGTATATTTTGAAGCTTGGTGACATTTTTAAGTTTAATGTATCTCTACACGCGAAGAGATAAAAAAAAAACTCATAGAAGCCATAAAAGTAAAATATCTTAAATTAGTAAAATAATTTATTAGAATTAATAACTCATAAACACATATTTTACTTATTTTTTTAAATGCATATTTGATATTTACACGATATAACTAATATTTTGTACATAACGAAATTGACATAACTCTATAAAAGTAAGTTTAAGTTACATATTATATTTTTTAAAATTGGAAAGAATGTTTCAAATGACTAAAAACGTAAACTTCGTTAATATTATTGCGATTCAAATATATTGGAAAAACCAGTAAAATATTGTAAGAAAGATATAAATGTGTTTCATTACATTTATAAGTTTATTTTTATTCAATTTTAATCTACTTTATTGTTATTCAATAATCATTTTGCAGGAACATAAAATTGAAATCGATCTATAGTAATAAATGAAATTATTAGTTTGAATTTATTATGTAAGTTCGATATTTTACTTATCAAGTAAATAAATAAAATATAGAATAAGATACATAATAAATTCAAGTTAATGTTTTTTTTATTTTTTTACTACAGACAGATTTTAATCTTCTGTTCCAGCAAATTTTATATTTCATAGGCTGGAAAATAAATTGGTCATATATATGTCGTCAATAAAGGAAAAAAATATAATATAATATATTTTTAAAATAACAAGCATAAATTCTTTTATCTTCGTATGTATGTTTACAACTATGTAAGCTATCTTTCGATTTTAAAAATAAAAAATTACTGTGTTATCATATTTCCAGCATCTGTAATTTTAAATAATTTTCATAACAAAGAACGTAAATTAATTTAAACTAATGACATCTTTATGTGTTTTAATTTGACTTATTCCTTGTCTAGTAAATGTTTCAGTTTCTTTGAAAAGCAACATAATATCTAAATTCATTCATGTACACAATTTTCTTTAGTAACTTTTTGAATCTATGATTAGTTCCACATATTTATTACAGTTTTATTTCCTTCAAATATTGCATAGTTTATAATGTTATAGATTTTATTTGGCTGCAGTTTGGAAAAATGTTTTACTTATAAAGTCCCACTATCATTGTTTGTCTGTCAGTTCGTCTGCTGCCATTCCTGAATCTCGAGAGACAAAATAGACGAAAGAAAAAAACATAAGTAGAACAATTAGGGACACGAGCCCCTGATTAACTGTGTATAGACTTAACATGACTTTCGGTTTGCATTTGATTTGAATTAAAGTTTTTCCCTGAAAGGCGTTAGATAAATTACCTGCACGATTGTATTTTTAAATGAAAAGTATGATGTAAAGGGCAAGCCACTACTAATTTGAAGGAGAGAACATACGTTTTATTTATTTAAATTTAAAAAATATGATCAAAAATTGCAGCCTAGTGTTGTGGCGATGTAACAATAAATGATTGCTTGTTTCTATTCATTCAAAATATTACGTTAAAAAATATCGAAAAAAGTTTTTAATATTCGACGAAATTAACTGAAAGCTTAAATGAAAGCATAATACACTAACAGCAAAATGATTATATTTTTATAATTTTACTTTGCAATTGATTTTCCTTCAATTTTATT